>NC_142201.1:74815922-76100565 GCF_049639895.1 Pseudopodoces humilis | reverse complement strand
AACTAAAAGTTTCCAAAAGAGAAGTGCTAAAAAGTGCAGCACTGAAACATTTTTCATTTTTTGTTATTACAATGTGAAATATATGTTCTACCACACCAAATGTTTGATAGAATCCATATAACATTACTGTTTTGGAGTTTTTTTGTAAGGAATACTAGAAAAAAGAACTCAATTTGCACCGTTTTTGTGAAAAGTTAAACATGTTAAAATGAAATTAAAGAAATATCTGAACTGGTATTGGAAATTCATAAAAACAAGTTCAATCTTAGGAAACTTTATTTTAGCTCTATAATCTGAGAGAGGACAGAAAAAGCAGAATGATCTTCATTGTAAGAACAGACTGCCTGCTGTAGTTCCTGTGTGAGGCTTATAGGATTTGAACAATTTAGGTTCTTATACTCAAGAGCAGGTCAGAAAGATTATAAGAAATCAAGAGGCATCACATACTGGACTTTGATGTTCCTTTAGCATTTATCTTTCAGTTTCTGTAGAAAATTATTTAAGAAAGGATTTCTGTGTCCTAAAAAATCGTCAATTACCTGGATGCTATGTATGCAACAAATGCTCCAAAGCTCAAGGCCACAATCCTTTTCAAAACACCCTTCAAGTCCATAATGACATTTTTTAAATGTTTGGATATTTTTGACTTTTTAAGCTGCAGTTTCCCTCCTTTCTCCTCAGACAACCATCATTCACAGTATCTCAGGACTGGGTATTACACTGGTAGCATCTTGGTATACTCCCCTTCTGACATTAAGTGCAGAGCTGAACAGGATAGATTTTGTTATATCTTTTGGCAGTGAGACTTCATCCCCCATTCCTTCACTGCAGATTACTACAACATTTTTGCACTAAACATCCATTGAGTTCAACCCTGAAACAATTAATAGAAAAGTAATAGACTGGAATGCCAGTCATGGAAGAGATCAATTTCTCCTATCAATTTTCTTTCTGTCTAGTCTGATAATGTTGTGTTTGAAAACCTACTTCAACATGAGGAATGGAATCATGTGTTATTTGGTGTGTCAACACATTAGGAATTGGATACTGGGAAACACGGCCCTGAGTTTTTGTAACTGAATTGAGATGGGAAAGAATGGGAAATTTCTTCTGCCAATACTTTAACAAGAAATGTAAACTCCAGACACTTCCACACCTCAATGTTCCTAAACAGAGAGAGGCTTTACTGGGTGCCACTTAAGATTCCTTCACTGGGAAAGTAGAGTGTATACTAAATTTGCACATGCAGGCATAATCTTAAGTGTTATGAATAAATATCAGATAAAATGAGAATTCAAAGATACCTCTCTGCTTGATATAGTCTTTTGGTTAGCAGTGGGTGACTGTGCTTTGAACAATTCTGTGACTGTGTCTCCTGCAGGTCACTTTCTATGAAATTCTGACACACAGGAGTTCCCTATCTCAATATATTTGAAGAAGGCATTTTGAAAAGCAGCTGCTTTTTGCTGAATGATAGCTAATCCAGAGAGTCAACAGAATAATTATGTTCCTTAAATATAAATTTATATATTGATAATCATGAAAAAAATGACATGCCTTCTTCAAATTGGACTGAAATATTTCTTTGCTGTTTAGCTCCTCTTTAGATATGTTTAAGAGTAACTTCTCAGGCTTCCTTAGTGCCTTCCTAAAAGAATGACTTGATTCAGAGTTTCTAAAGTATATGATGAAACCAATTTTTACTCATATCTCTCCTAAATTGGTTTGCTTAAGACAGTGATGAATATAAACATAAGAAGATAAGTGAGTGAGTGCTTTATACCTAAATGCAGAAAGTTGTAATTTTCAAATGTCTTTTAAAAAGCAGTGGAGTCAGATGACATTCTGAAATCTTATTTTCATAATATTTATCTTGCATATTATACTCTGTCAACAACAATAAATAAACAGTTCCTTAACTCAAGGCTTTTATTTAAAACTTTAAAGTTATTTATTAGCTACACTATTCTTCTTTAGTTGTCATTCACCTGTTCCATCGTTATATTTCTCCTTTCCTTTTGCCTCATTTCTTTCCAGAGGTTGATACTGCCTTGGAGGAGAATGATAATCAGGCTGCATCACTTTGTTGTTCTCTAAAGTTTGGCTGCATGGAAATCATAAATGATGCAGTGACTGCTGCACTATACTAGGAAACAATAAGAATACCAACAAACTCATGGTTAAAGTAGAGACTGTGTTTGGTAATATTATGAAAGTGACAGTAGACAAACTGTCCAAAAAAAAGGTAAAGATAGAAATAAAAATTAACTGTGCTCAGAATTCCTGTTAGGGAAGAAAATAAATGTGGGTGAGGAAGCCAAGTGGTAAGGGGAGAAAGAACAAATATATGCCACTTTTTTCCTGAAGGAAGATAAATTTATCATGTCTCAGTTAAAATAACTTATTTTCCCCATGGAAACAGAGCCACACTTTCTGAAGAAAAGAGGCAATTTCTAGTGATACATTTAGATATTGATACAGGCACTAGCAGTGGGCGAACTGTTCATTGACAGATGTAGTGCAAATGAATTGGAAGATACTTTTAAAAGATGAGATGTATAAAGCTTGCAACATTCATTTCAAGGATAGTTTTCCTTCTGTTTAAGGGCAGATGGAGAGATGTCATTACTGTGCTGATAGATAGGCAGTTCTAGTGCCTTCAGTTTGGAAATTAAGATTGCAAATGAACGTAGGACAGAAGCTGACCATATTGTTAAGCCTGGAGAAAACTCTTGTAACATCTGATGAAGTTGTGTAGATTTTGAGCTTTTGAGATATGAGTGAGAGCTCTGAAGAAAGAGTAACAAAGATGGTAAAACAAGCTGCTGAATGTGAATGCAGTTTGCTTTTTTTTTGTACCAAATCAGGATAGAATTTGATTAAAAAATCACCTTAAATATGATTTCCAAATTGACTGCACAACCATTTGGGACACCCATGTGCACACAATGTATTGATGTAATAGCTACATGTCAAGTAACTGTAAAAACACTCAAGAGAACTTAGATCTTACTTCTGTCTGAAAATCAAATTCTGGTAAATTAGTGCTAGACAGCCTAAAAACTTTGCAGGTAGTAAGCAGACCAAGTTGATAGTAGGAGAAATCCCTACCCACGTATTTCTTTGGCTTTTGGGACTGATTTATTGTAGTGAAGTAAATACTCATCATTCTCACAGGGGCAAACTTGTGACCTCAAACCACATCACTTGAAGAGGGGAACAGGTCACTGTAGTGTGACATCTAACATCTAACATTTTCTTCTCCATTTGGCCGGTATACTGCAACACTTTTCAGGCTTCATACATGCATTGCTACTTTAAAGTGCATGCCTCCTACATGTAAAGGCTATTTCAAGTATATTAATCAAGTGTTTGCAAGCTAAATCTGATGGTGAAAAGTAAGCTAAAACTCTGTATCATTTTTGGGAGGGATTAGACTGAAAATATGAGTTGAGCTGAGCTGTCTCTAGATGCCTATTTTTAACATAAACCTGAGATGTGGGGGATTTGAGTGATGTCGGTTTGGGGCTTTTTTGGTAGCATTAATTTTAGCCTGCAACACCGTGCTAGAAATTCTGGTGATTCCTTTCTTTTCTCTCATGTTAGTTTGGTACATCAGGAGAAAAGTGCACATTTATTTTGTTCTAGACAGTTAGACTTCATGTGTGTTCAAACAAGTGGATCTTCTGGTAGTGAAAGCTTATAAAGATTTTAAAAACAAAATGTGGGTGTTGCCATTGATACTAAGGATGTCTACACCACAGAATAAGAACCTAGAAAGGTACATCTAGAAAGGATCGATTAATGGTACAATGATTAATGATCAATGTAATGGTACATTACCAAACAAATGGTAAGTTTGTAAGACCACTTATTCCAGAGATCAGTAGAGCTAATTGTTTTGGTTTTTTTTACATTTGAGTATCCTCCTACTTCTGGTACATTTTGTCATCAATTCTTGTTTTCACCTGTGCCATGTTCAAATTAAATGCATTTTAGAGATTCTCCTTAGTAAACTAGTCTAGTGCTTGGAAACATTAGTACTGTTTGTTGTTTGCAGAAGACCAACATTACCTTAATTGTTCATTCCAGGTTAAATACCCTGTAAATATTCCAGGTTTCCATTACCTGCTCTTATGCCCTCCTTAAGTTTCCACTGTTGATTATTCTTTGAGGAAAGAAATAAGTAAATTTTTGGGTGATACAATAATACCTAATTTTTAGTTTCTTCTATGCCATGTATTTCTGCCCTGGTTTTGTCCTCATTCTACATCCATGCTTGGATTTATTTTTTACTTAATTTTCAGCCTCACCAGGAGCTGCACCAAGGGCTGCAGAGAAATCTCTGTTCTGGTGCCTGGAGCACTTCCTGCCCCTCCTTCTTCACTGATATTGGGGTCTGCAAGACTCTCACTCTCACATATTCTCACTCCAGTCTCCCAGATTCTGTTGCACGACTTTGTGTCCCCATTCTCAAATATGTTATTTCAGAGACACCAGCTTTGGGTAGCGTGGGTCCTTCTTGGAGTTGTCTGGAACTTTCTCTGTTCACTGTGCAGACAGGAACAGGCATCTTCTCTCAGAAGCCACATCTGCAGCTCCTCTCCTCCTTGAAAAAAGAACCCTTGCTATGTAAACCTTATACAGTTGACATTCTGAAATTTTGATACCCATCACTGCATACTGCTGCCCAGCCCATGTAACAACTGCTTCAAGAACTGCAGTGCATTGCTTGAGAATCACTTTAAGCAGCAACGCACCAAGTTCACAGGAGCTAAATTCAAAAGTTTTTGGTTCCAATCCATAGCACAACTTTCTCTTGTTTCATTCATGCAAAGTCACACCCAGGGAAGCAGATGAGCCACAGCAGTTCCAAACATGTTGCATGAACATGTTGGAAAGACATCAGAATATCTCCCTTTTGTCACACCCTTTGGAAAATCCTTGGTAGGATAAATGTATTTCCAAAATTTATAGATTATTAATTACTTTCAGATTTTGTGTAGTAATTATTTAATATTTATTTACTTTCTTTTATTTATTATTTTTCCATAAATGAAGAAACAAGACTTGTGTATCCATGTAGAGTTAGATCTGAGTTCTGGAACACTTCATGCAGTACACTTGAGTAATTGAAAAACACAATTTACAGTAAGAAACAAAAAAATGCTAAGGCCTTGGTAAGTAAAATATAAACAGGAATAAGAAGAACAATACTGCAGATCTAATTTGTTTTATTGATTCTGTTTTGGTATTGATTTTGACTTATGTTTCTTTCTCTTCCAAAGCTCTGTCTCTGCAAATAAACTTATTTGTGACACATGTTTATATTGATAGCATAATATGATGTGCAGTATAAAACATAGATTTTTGAGGCAAGTGACAAGCTTTAACATCTGGATATGGAAACACTTATGTGACAGTTCCTGTCTGAGGTGGGATTTTAGGATCAATTCATGTTAATATGGTATGCCTGTCAGATACACTGTTTTCATGTTCATATTTCTGTATTTAGTGACTCAGAGAACTAAGATTACAATTTCCATAACTATTTTTCCTAGTTGTGATGTTTTTCATAAATATATTGCAGTTTTATACATGTCTTCAACATCTCTAGTGGGAAAACAACTTTGAAATAGAAACTTTAAAACTAGGCCAATACAATAAAATAAATATAATACCAATATAATAACCTGCACAGCTGTGATTTCATTCATAGATTTCCTACATAGTAATTTAAGCTCCACAGAGCTATACACATTGTTTTTACCTGTCTAGGTATGCTATCATCAAAACAGATACTCAGATATCTTAGTAGTAAAACCTTCAGATATTAACTTGTAGCTGCCGCCTGTAATCGCGCTTGTAATATATCAGTGAGTACATTTAGATAAACACAAACTCATGAACTGACTTTAGCCTAGAAGCCATAATTTCATGCTGCTTTTCTGCTTGGTACAGATTAAATTCCTGTCTATCATCACCTGTCTGTGTAGTCATATTTCATGTAGAAGTGATGCTGTGTTTCTAGTTCTGTTTGTTGTTTGACAGGTCTCTACCCAAGACACATTTCTTTAGTTTATCCTTCTACCACCCATCTCAAGTAAATTATTGGGCAATGGACCCTTTAAGCTTAGCACAATAATAATTTCTCAGACATAATAATCATCATCATCATCATCATCATCATCATCATCATCATCATTATCATCATCACATTTTTAACTACATTGTGAAAAATAATCTCACTATAAAGCATGTCTTTGTTAACAAGTGCAATATTATTTTATATTAATAATATTTGTTTTTGTATTTATTTCAAAGGAAGGTGATTTTTTTTTCCCCCCTTCCTTTAATGATTCAATATCTGAGAGTACCTTAGAATTAGGTTTTAAAGAAAACTTGTCCTATTCAAAGATGACAATTTACTAAACATTAGTATCCAAGTGCTTTTATCCTGCAATAAAAGGAAGACACATTTTGAACTTTTAGTTATAACTGTATTTTAAAACATTTATTACAAAATTCTGTCCTGGTTTTGGCTTGGATAGAATTAATTTTCTTCCTAGTAGATAGTTCAATACTCTGGTTTTGTTTTTGTTTTTTTTTTATTTAGTACGTGAATAATGTTTTAGTTATTGCTGGGCAGCGCTTATCCTGAGTCAAGGAGTTTTCAGGGTCTCATGTTCTGCCAGAGAGGCAGGGCACAAGAAGCTGTGAAAGAGGATAGCAAGGACAGCTGACACGAAGTGGCCAAAGGGATATTCCATACCTCAAAGTGTCATGCCCAGTATAAAAACTGGGTCAAGTTGGCCGGTAGGAGCCCATCACTGCTGGGGGACCAGCTGGGCATTGGTCAGCAGATGGTGAGCAATTGCTTTGTGCATCACTTGTGGGTTTTGGGTTGTTTCTCCTTCTCTCTTTTTATCTTCCATGTCATTGTATTATTGTTAATAATATTAATATTTTATTTCCATTTTTAACTGTTCTTATCTCAGCCTATGGAGTTTACTTTTTTTTTCCCATTCTTTTCTCTATCCCACCTTAGTGAATGGGCAAGTAAACAAGCAGCTGCTTGATGCTTTGCTTCTGTTTGGGGTTAAACCATGATAGTTCTCATATTTAATCCTGTTTTATATATGTTTCTGATGTATTCATGCTGTAACAGTCAGAAACTACTCATCTTAAATAAGGCTTCTTTTGTAATTAATAATGATGCTTTTTTTTATTCCTGTTAGGAGAATGCCTGCTAGATAATTTGAAGGTTTTATTCATATGCAGAGTGTAAAATTTCTGTGCTGCATGAACTAAACTTTATCTTAGTATTTCCTTCAACACTGAAAATCCTGTAATAACAGAACCAAAATACTTAACAGTTAACAGTTTAGTAGTCTTTTGTTTTAACATTGATTTTCAGGTATGCAATTGAAAAGGTTGTTACTGTGGTAATAAAAGAACATACACATTTCCTCATGTTCCTCTTACAGCACTGATCTAGGTTTGTGGCTCAAAGAAATCCTGAATCTTCTTTATAGAGAATGTATACCTTATTTTCTAGAGTTTTCATTTTTGTTTAAGAAAAGCTTTATTCTCTGAAGTACTGTTCTGCAATAGTAAGGAGAGGAAATTAAGTATTTAAATAACAAGCTGTCAGGAAGGTGGGCAGATCTTTTTGGCAGGTTCTTGATTCCAAAAACTGTCAAGATTGATGTCATCTTTGTAGTTCTAACAGTAATTTTCCTTTCCCACAAAGCAAGAATGCAAATCCTAAAGCACTGCATATAGCATGAATTTTGTATTATACTTTATTTCTTTCATTTATGAAATAAATACAACATAATTCTTCTCTCAGGTAACTGAAAATGTTAATATTGATTTTCTTTCAGGTGCTTATTATAAAAATTGCTGTGAGTGATTGTTCTGTACTAGTAATGAAATGTTTTGGTGAGCTTGTCTATCAGCCTGTATTTTATGAAAGGAAAACAGTTCAATTTTCAGTAAGATGGTTTCGAAAAAAAATAAAACACAAAACCAGAAAGTTGTTTTTTTCATTTCCCAGTTGAATTGTGTTCGTTCATCATGAGAAAACACATTAGGCTCCTTTCAAAAATAAGTTTTGATTAGTAGGAAAATTTTCAAAACACTGTCAACTTCTTAGAAAACCTAAAGATATTTAAGGACCAAAGTCACACTTAGAGGAACAGCAATATGCATACATTAGTGTACTTGTAAATTTAGCACTGTCAACTTTCATTTCAGCTTGTAAAAATAAAACTGAAGTCTGCAGGAGACAGATGTGTAAGAGTAGCAGTTCTTTTATCTTTAGGGATGAAAGAAGCAGCAGTGTAGTATTAACTTTTCTGAGGTTTGGTTAATTATTTTTGCACTTGAAAATGTTTCAGTGATTTACTCTTCAGCTTTAATAATACAAGCACTTGATATATATATATATAACATTAACCCTTTATCCAAGGCTATTAATTTCAATAGGTCAGTACCTACAACTGATTTAGAGAAAGAGGAAGTAAACTTATAGGTTAACTAAGCAGATGAAGTAATTTCCTTCCCTTTTTGCATTTCTGTTGTCCAGATTATAAAGTGCAACTGAAAAGCAAGTATTTGTAACCTCTAATCATATTGATTTGCATAAATCATCTAATTGTGATGGAATATGCTCTTTACATTTTTGCTTAATTGAAAGAAGATATTGCTTCAGTATAAACTCTGAAGCCTAGGTTCTAATACTGCAAAGTCACTTAAAGAAACACTAGGTTGAGTAGAGACTGGTAGTTTAGTACCTGAAACAGAAGTTTTTGGATGTACAGAAGTTGCAGTGAGCTGTATTGCTAAAAAATACCACTGATTTTGCTTGATGATGACTAAAATAATCTCTAAAAAAGATTAAATGGCTTCTCCATGCTAAATTCAATGATTTGGAGAACTGCAAGTCATAGAAAATTTAGGTACTCAAGACTAGAATGTTGAGAATTTAGCCTCTCATAAGTTTCTGATGTGGAAGTCTTATATTTAAAATTACTCCTCTGGAAATTTTACTAGTTATTTAAAAGGATAATCTCATTCTTCTACCCACAGTTATGTATCTAACAGGCAGTCACCCAAGTACATGACTGATTGAGCAATCTCAAACGTTAGCCACTCACCCTGTGAAGTGCTGATGCTGGACATACACATGACTCCTTAAGGCCATTGCAAAAATTCTTATCTAACATGGATAAAAAAATGGAGAAGTCAAGCAAAGAGCAATAGAAAATGGCTAGGTAAAACTACTTTATTAACTATATAAACATCATATTAGAAGGTGAAAAGTTTGGGGGATTTATGATCTCTAGCTTAAAGGCATCAACTAGCTCAGTTTAATGTGCATGTGCCTCTATGTGTGCCTGTAAAAACCATATTCTTCATTTTGACTGTACAGTGTTGGGTTAAGCGATTTCCTGTGACAGCAAGTTTCACTTCATGTTTGATAGATTGTTCAATATTGGCTTAGGAAGAAAAAGCAACCATCAAAAGTGATTATGCTCTCAATTAATTTTAAGATACAAGAAAGGGGAGTGTTAAAATTGGCAGTGTAGTTTAATTATATAAGATTTCTTTTTTCTATGTGCAAAATAAAGTGACAAGATTTGGGGACTGGATATCAATAAATATTTCATACATGCTTAAAAAGAGATTCCCAGCTCTAGAAACAGGATGGAATGAGAATGAGTATCTGTATTTCCTTCACTAATTTTTATCCCAGTATCCTTCTTGCTATCAAAATCATAAACTGCAAGAAGGGTTTTACATATTGAACCTATCACAAGCAAGAAGTTATTTTCTGGAAGTGATAAGTGAGAAGGAGTACTGTTTTCCATGTCCTCCCCATGTAGCAGAAAGGCATTTGTATTCCCACTTTATAAGGCCACTTGCTAACCATGTGCAACTCTGAAAAACCTCTTGAAAACAGCAGTGCCAGTTTAATTTAGGCATAGTTCTTATCAATGCTTTTGCAGATGCTGTATGCAACAAGCCATGTAAGTCACTTACAGAATTTTCCAAATTACTTTCCATGTCTCAGTGATGAGTGAAAGCATTGTTCACGGCCGTGGCCTCTCCAAAGCTAAATGTACTTTGCAAAGTACATTTTTTTTTAAAGCAAACCTACAGTACTAGTATTTATAAAGCCCCCTAAAAGTGATGGAGGACTCAAAGTAATTTGCTTCCCGCTGCAGTCTGATGGGTGCATAATAAAGACCAGATCTTTTCTGCAAGACGAAGATACAGAAATTTCATATCTCTTCCAATGCACAGATTCAGGAAAAAGCAATGTGTGAAACTGGATCACTCCCTGTGTTGCAGGTTGGTTTTTGCTGTGTAAGAGCCTGAAGAAAAGAAGCATGAGTGAATGCTGCTTTCTAGTCACTGGGCTGTTCTTGAATTAGCTATCGCCGCACCATTTTGCTGCAAGTGCTTTCAGTGTCACTGCCACCAGTGTTCCTTCACAAGAGAAGGGTGTTTCTGCACAACCTCACATTAATGTTCACCTCCATTCTTTTGCCCCAGCTCACCTTCAGCCTTCCCTGAGCTACTGCAGAAAGGCAATTGAGCATAGATAACCCTAAATTGTAGAGAGATCTGAAAACTACTGGAAGAAATCTCTCACATCTATTTTTTGACTTCGGTCTGGTCTAAGCAATTTCATTGGGAGGTCTCACTTTGGACAGCAAATTACAAGTAAAGAATACAATTTCATACAGTTTGAGGAAAGTCAGTACAATACCGGGTCTCATTTTAGAACTGGATCAATTGTATCTCTGAAATTTTTACAGTCTAGACAGAAGAGGAGTATTTTTAACACAACACAAAGGTCTTCATACTTCTCTGGTACTTGCAGAAAAATGGAAAGGTGGAAAAAAAGTATCCTTACAGCAGAAAAAAAATGACTAGTGTAATGTTCAAAGAAGGTTATTATTTGAAGCGTTAGAAATTATTACAGAAACTTAAAGGTATGTTTACAGCTAGACACTCAAACAAACCATGAAGTAGTAGCAAGACAAAAAAGAGTTACCAGCACCACCACAGAGTTCAGATTGGATGGCTGCTTTGGCCTAAGGGCATTTATTCCACATCAAACTTAGTTATGAAGTTCTTACTGTAATATTACGCAGCTCTCAGGGTTTAGTTTGCTAGTCTGTATCACTAGATCAGTGCAAATGCAAAATTATGGGGAGGCTATATAACCATCCCTAAGAGAAGCAATTAAAAGTTTTTAAACTTTTATCAGAACAATATCAAGATAAAAGTAGTAATTTCTGTAATTTTTTTTAAATAATCAGTTTCTTCAATAATTCCTCATGATGTTTTCCTACACCCTTTAAAAAGCAACAAAGAAATCTTTCTTTATAGAAAGATTAGGTTTTAATATGAAAGCACAATTATTTTATCCTTTTACAACTGCATTAAAGACCTGCAAATCAGAGTCTGTAATATTTACGTCATTTATATTTCAAGTTTTGACTTATCTGCTTCTTTAGTTTTTCATCACACCATTGCCTGAACTTTCTGTGTGTATAGGAAATTTCAAGAACACTTGCTTTTCCTGGATTCTTTATAATTTGGAATCTTCTCTTTTTTGAAACCTGAAATGCAAAATATATGTACACCTAGTAATGTATTCGTTCATGGTGTTCACTCCCTTAAAGCAGAACATGTAGTTTTAGAAATGAGCACATAACTCTCTTTAAAATTAATACATATTTTTCTTTTTCCAAATAGTTTAACAGAGGAGAGGACCTGATGACAGTACATGGAAAGACAAGACCTATCTCATTTTCAAGTTCATCCATTTTGAGTTTTACAAAATAGATTGAGAATTAAAGAAGAATCACCTAGTGATTTTTAGACAATATTAGTAGACATATATTAAACTGAGAACATATGATATTATACTGGAACTCTGAAACCATCTATAAGAAAAAATAAAGAAATAAATGTCATTTTTTTGCAACCTGTCTGGTTGGTCATAAGAATTAAGTGTCAAGGTGCCTTATTAAATTAATTCAATACTCTAAAAGCATTTGCTATACTTTCAGTGAAATCTTAAATTTTCCACCTTTATTCCTCTCAGAATCAAAACATACTGTAGTTTAATCTGAATGTCTGACCACAAGGATAAGGGAAAAATAAAACTGTTGAAAAGCAGTACTTTTTATTTACTTTGCAGAGATGTTTTTACTGCTATTCACAGCAGTAGTGAAGTAGTTGTGTTCTGAAAAATACAAATATGTATGTATCAGAATGCACCTTCCACTCAAAAACCTGATACATCATCCTTGGCAAGAGAAGAGAAAATGCAAAGGGGAATATTTTAATTAGATTTTATTTCAGCCTTTTCCTAGTGCATACAAAATGTTTCAGAAGGTCTTGAGGTCTTTTAAGGCCTCTTAAGGTCTGCATGGAGCAAACACAGGTAAAATATCAGCCAATGTCATACAGCTTCCCCAGATAACTGCTTAAAAAATATCTATATCTATCTGCCTATCTATCTATCTATCTATCTATCTATCTATCTATCTATCTATCTATCTATCTATCTATCTATCGTGATAGATAGGTGATATATATGGTGATATATTACAAGTTCCAGAGACAATAGCTGATGAATTTTTTATTAAAGAGAGTCATTAAAGTCAGTTATATAGAGAGTATGTGTGACTTCAAATAATCACAGAATAGCTTGAGTTGGAAAATATCTTAAAGATCAACTTGACTCCAACCCCTGACAATTCTGGTGACAATTCAATGGAAGGACGAGTTAAACTACAGGTGGGACTAGAACCTTGAATGCCCAACACTGGCACTTAGAAAAAGTACTTCTCAGCACCTGGCTGCCCCTAATTTACCCAGAGCCTTTCTGATTCCACTTCTTTCAAAGGCTGACTTCACCTAGATTCAGAGGTTGGCTTCACCAGAGGTTGACAGTTCCTGTCATTCAAAGTGATACAACACAGCAGCAAATTAAATTATCTACTCAGGTGATAGGTAACACACAGTGGGATCTCAGCTTGTAGCAGTTGGAGTCCATGGGCACAAATTATGATTTGTATTTATACTCTTTGTAGCCTTTAATACTTATACATCTTTTATTCCTTAGAAAGTCCCTAACCATGGATTGCAATCCACTGAGCACATGTTACACACCTTGGTAAGCCATGTCTGAAAAATTTTGACACCCCAGGGATATAATACAGGACTTACACAGCCATTGGTCAGTCTTTAGCTGTACACCAGGCTTCCTGCTCATTGCTGTAACATAAAGTTACGGAGTCAGTTGCACTCTACAGCTTTCTGTGGTTCCAAGTCCTTCATGGATTCAGTACTTAGATTTGATGTTCCCTCCTCTTTGAAGCATCATAAGTGCCTATAGCTGAAATAATCTCAAATGACATAAAATTTATGATTCAGACAATTTATTTTATTGCTTGAAATGTCTTTGATATCGGTCTACCCTAAATTTTAAATTCACTCTTTTCAGGGGTCAATATGACTTTTTTTGCCACATAAAAACAGTATAAAGGAATGTAAATTAAATGTCTTTGTAAAATTATTTTGTATTAAAAAATAAAAATAACTTAGTAACCATTAAAAATAATAATCAAAATTGGTTTTGAATACAGTAGCAAAGTATTTAATTTTACTCCAAACAGGTTTTTTGGTTTTAATTATTATTAGTTTGCAAAGAAATTTAAAACACTAATTTTAATTTTCTGTTCAACTGATCTTTTTAGCTGATAGTAATACCAAAAGTAAGTTCTTTACAGTCAAACTCTCTTTTGGCCAACTCACAGTCTTAACATTTGCTGCTGACAATTGCTGGCAAGAAATATTTATATTAGTACTATGAAAGAAGTATTTCTTTTCCATAACATTTAACTCTCAGCAACAACAAAATAGCTATTTAGTGGTCTCTCTGGGGATTTCCACATATCAAATAATACTGAAAAGCACATGGAACTGTTGGAGTCCACAAGAGGATTACAAAAATGATGTGGATTACAGAAAAAGAGGCTGCAGCACCCCTTCCATGAAGACAAGCTGAGAGAGCTGGGCTTGTTGACCCTGGAGAAGTCTCCAGGGAGACCTTAAAACACCTTCCAATACCTAGAGGGCTAAAACTGGAAAGGGACTTTTTACAAGGGCATGTAGCGATAGAACATAAGGGCTTTAAACTGAAAGGGGCTGGGTTTAGACTAGATGTTAGTAAGAAATTCATCCCAGTGAGAGTGGTGAAGCCCTGGGACAGGTTGCCCAGACAGGATGCCCCATCCCTGGAAGTGTTTAAGGCCAGGTTGGATGGGGCTCTGACAACCTGGCATAGTGGAAGGCATCCATGTCCACAGCAGGAGGGTTGAGATGATCTTAGCAGTCCTTTCCCAACCCATGCTATGCTCCTATATATGATTAATTGGCAGAAGACATGTAAACCCCAAAACATTTGTAATTACAATATCCTTTTTACAATAAACTTCAACAACGACATTCTGAAGTACTTTAATTGTCTAAAGTTTGGTTTTATTTCAAACTGCCAGTAACTGTGAACTAATTTTCTTTAAGGAAAAGTAATATGAAAACACCATTGACCTAAATGTTAATGTAAATAAAAATAATTGTAAATGGAAATAAAAATAATTCCCTCTCTTGGTGACTCTTAACTGTTGCAGGTTATTTTATATACCTTGTTTTAATATCGTGTGAGTTTTTGCTGTTTGTACTGTAGAAGATCTCATAAAAACCTTTCAGCTTGCAGATTATTTAGGGTTTTTTAATTGGAGTTTTTTCAGTTAGATCTACAAAGCTTTAGTATCATTTTGCTCTTTTGCCAGTTGTCAGTAATATACCCATGTCAGTTGTATTCATGAAGAAAGTTTCTTCACAAATGTCTTATAAATCCCTCATTCTCTGCTGTAAAAAAGCAGGGCTGGCAATACATTTTCTGAGTTTGGACAAAACTGCAGTGCTCTGAATATTGCATCAATTCCTCTTCCAGCATCACAGTCTGGGTGTTTCCTGTGGCTGATAGGAGTTTCATTGGCATATTGCTTGACTACTTACTGGCTCAAAAACAACTACAAGTAAAAAGTCTACTTGCACTGTTTCTCATATAAACTCTTAATCTCTTAGTAATGAAAATAGTGCCCTCCAAGAAAACATAGAATTTTGGTTTAGAAACTCTAAAATTAACATATTCTGAAAATCAAGTATTATATTTATTTTTCTGTTTTTTACGTGTTTATCATATTTGAAGAATTTATAGATATTTTTAAATGAAAAAAATATATTCTTTATGAAAACTGACTATTTCATGGTTTGGCTTTTCTTTCTGAGTCCTGAATAGAAATTTATCTTGTTCTTTGATGATATAATCCACTCCTTTGGAAAAGCATTGGTTAGAACATACTCTGTTTTGACCCTCTTTTTTTTGTTGGTGCATGAATAGTCCTGTGTGCAGTCTTATCCTATACATTTATTTTTCCTACATCTTTAATATTTACATTTGCTTGTTTAAAAATAATTTTAATCCTTTTGGCACATTTTACTTTGAAAAACTGGAGTATCTTAAGACAGCAGAAGATTCATGTGTGTGAATTCTGCCATAGAAATCTGTTTACAATGATGACTGTTAAGTGACTAAGGTTTCCTTGATAAATAAAAAAAGTTTATAAAAATGCACTATGAACTTTTTACAGTTTTTTTACCCCTTGAATTCCACTTTCATGCCTTTACCTCAGACTGCGTATTACAAGCATTCATATTGATTATGAAAAGGAAAATACTCTCTCCTATAAAGAGCTGGTATGTTTTTAACACGTAGTGCAGGAGAAAAAAATGTCTCAGTCTTCTAGCATCTCTCTGCAGAAAAATGCTGGTATGTGAAAAGTTAATCCATCTGTTACTACTTCTTTGAAGAGCAACTAATTTCTGTAATATATAAATATGGCTGTTTCTCTCCTCATGATCAGAATGAAGGCAATTAAATTCCTCCAGAATTCCGTAATAACAGCTTATTTTTCTCAGACTGAGCTGTTGACTGGTCTGTCTTCCCACCTTCTCTGTTGTTCATTCATGGTTCAAGTAGAAACTAACTGCAGGGACCTGTTACAAATTGGAGGCAGTAATTTGTCATCTGTCTTATTTATTTAATAGGCCTTTTGAATAGATCTTCAATTAAATAATACTATAAGACTTGTCTTTATTTAATCTTGTATTAAAAAAAACAACAACAGAAATTAGTGTCACATGCATTAACAGTCATTTTTGCAAAAAGAAAGGATTTAGCTTTTTTAGTTGGTAAAGTTCTCCTTTTAAGACAGATTTCCAAGTGATGTTTTCCAATATGTCATCTGTACCAAGTTATGATTACAGTAAATATCTAGTCCTGGTTACAGCTGGCGCTTTTAGTTGCAGCAGACATTTTGCCATTTGGAAATTACCCTCATCTGGTAATCTGTATTCAGAGCAAAATTTAATTTCTATTGATAGATACATCAATTAATGATCAAGTAGCATGTTAAGACTCTGGATCTGTGTTTTGTATCTCCTACTATAGCTAAGATGAAATTTTCTCTAGATTTTCTATTGTTTCCTTTCCAAGGCTGCTGAGCAATATTTTTTGTTTCATGTCAAGTTTTTCAGTAGATTTTAATTTCCCCTTAAAGTGATGTTGGACAGGAGCTTCTCAGTCTTACTATCTGAGAAATATATATATAGCTCGATGAAAATCCATACATCTATTTTTGATTCTTCAAAGAGAAAAGAATTTGACTAAGGAGTGAAGATTTGTTAGAGATGTCCAGTTAAAATATAACCCTGCAAGATGTTCCTGAGTGCACTTCTGAAATGCTAATTATGCTAGTCAGGTCCATTTAGAGAGGTGTTTGCTCAGTGCTCATTCCTAGAAATGGTTTGTAAAATCCAGAATATTGATGCTGTTGTGCAGTAAATAAATTGTTTTCTTGTCCCTCATATATGTAATATGTCCCTTTGAGGTAAATCCCCACACAGGGAGGATTTTCTCAAGTTAAACGTCAGCCATCCCCTGGGGTTGTACGAACCAAAGACAAAATTATCTGCAGCTCTGGTAAAAAGTAGTTGATGTGGCAGGATCAGGAAGTTTCCCAGAGTATGTGTACAGCTGATGCCAGCTGCTGTTGTGGGTGTTTGAAGTCGTGCAGTGGAAGGTGTGTAGAAGTATCTATTCACAGATGGTGCTGTGTGTGCAGCAGTCATGTCAACCCTTGCTGTCTGTGACTAAAATGTGGTAGACAAAATAGCTCAAAATTCATCATGTTAGTGTTTGTTTCCTCCCAGAGGCTATGTTTGCAGATGGTGTCCTTAAGATTTTTAGTGACAAAATCCCATATAAAAGTCCAAAATGGCATTTAAAGGTGCGTAATTTTCTTTTATTACAGTCTTTTCAGTTTCTCTTCAGTTTGTCATGCTTTTATAATCTAATGTGATTTTAATTGTAATAATGTATTGTTAAAGAATCAGCAGAGGGAAAAAAAATCCAAGACAGCAGTGGCATGAATTACAAAATCTGTCTTAAAAACTCCATGACTGCTCCCAATTATGAAAAAAAATAGCTTTCTAATAAGAACAGAAGATAGGACATTATGATTTCATATTGATGGTTCATTTTATTTTTTTCTCTTTAGCTGATCATGTTGATGCACATGGCTTATGAAATGCTTTTCAAAGTAAGAGTTTGCATATCAGTATCAATTTTCAAAGAGTCAAGAATAGTTTATTATAGATAACAAAGGGGAGGTGCCCAAATTAAACATTTCTGGTTAAGTATGAGAAAATTTGGTTAGAGTAGCAAGAAAAACAGCAAAGATTTTGCTTCTCTATAACAATCCCTACTGAGAGCAAAAATAAAGCTTGAATATTTGATAAAATGGAGACAATCTTAGAACTTGTAGAAAGGAAGTGGGAACCTGCTTAAGGAAAAATACATCCAAGAAAATAAAAATATCAATTTTTTAAAAAAGTCTGGGCCATTTTTAAATAGTTTGGTTTGACCCAATAAAAAGGAAGTCCCTGATATTCTTAACAGAAGAGACATTCAGACATGGTGATGTGAGTGGGTGGCTAAAACTGTTTAAAAAATTAGTTCCTGTATCTCACTCTCACATACTTTTAAACATGTTTTAATGGCAGTTTGTCATCACAGGGTGTTAGTAAAGATAATCAATGCAATATGTTCTTCAAGATTATTATGACAGTTAATTCATGACTAAATAAATTATCTGATGTGTAAGAAAGAAAGAGCAGTTTTGGAGCTGGAACCCAATAAGATATTTCATCTATACTGGTTTTTTGATTGTTTTTATCTTTTCTTTTTCTCTACTAAACAAGAATAGTTGTGTGATTTTTACAGAAACTTGGATTGATTAGTGATGTTATTTACGTTATAATTCATTTTATTTAGAACACCTTATTTTAACCCTTGTGTATAACATCTCCAGTAATTTTATAGTCATTCTTTAGATGGAATCAATAAAGCCTAAACCTAACAAAGAAATAAATAATTAGAAATAGGCTAAGTTGTTACAGTCTCTTCATGTTTTATTACAGGAAGAGCAAACACAGTTCAGCCTCTGGAAAGGCTGAACACCTTGAAATTTTAAATGCTAATAGTGTGAGTTTGAATAAGAACATTCAAAATTCAGATGATCATCACACGATCAAGAAACCTGACTATAATGTGGACAAATGCCCACATAGCCACCAACTAAATTTAGACTATATATGTCCTTGATTTCACTAATTATTAGAGCTGCATTGTACATTTTACTGAGTTAATTAAATTGATTTTTAAACAAGTCAGTTTAAATTACTTTTTATTTCTTTGGGGAGGCTTTTAAATGGGCAACTTTACTTGAATTATGTTGGATTCATTTCTCAGAGAGTGACCAAGTTAAGCCAATATTTTATTTTAAAAGGAAGAAATTTATATTTGCTCACACAAATTTGTACTAGCTGAAGAATGATCCCGAGACTTTTTGTGGGGGTTTGTGCAAGTTTAATTTCTCTATCTGCAGGTTACTTAATTTGTTATTAAACAGATCTTTTTACAGCCCACTCATGCTCCCAGTAGCTCCAACAGAAAAACATGGGCTCAGAGAATATCTGTGTTTGAACAGCTGTCTTTATTCTTCAAGTGGAAAAATAAAACCAGTAATATTAATGGATTTCATAGGAACATCTCTACAGTGCAGTGAGGGTGGAAAATAATAATATTGTTTGAAAACTAGTGATAACAGGTTTACAGTTGTCATAGGATATACCCGTAGAATGATAAATATGTCCAGGAACTTTGTATGGACTGCCTTTGTAATCAAACTTGTTCCTGAAAAAGCAAGATGAATGATATAATCCTTTTAACTCATTAAGTCATCTTAATTTTCAAAAAGGCTAAACAGGTAGACAGAATTTTGTTAGTAGGAAGTCATGACTGCCCAGTTGAACCTTTATCAAAGACATGACAGTCAAAGTCAAGTAATTGTATTTTAAGTGCTTTCTTTTATATCCACATATTTCTTGTTTTCTTGTTATGATTTTGTTTCCATACTTTCTGCTGTTTACTTTGTAATTCCATATGCCAAAGCACTGATTTAAAGCTCAATGCTCAAATATATAATTTACTTCCAAGCTTGTCTTAATTTTTCCAATAGTTTAAGTTTACATGTCTGTGTGATAAGTTTATCTTTGTGTAAAAAAATAAAATATTTTGACCAACTGACTATAGGGAAAAACAAATATTTTTATTTGCACATCTGTTCTTTAGTAAACAAACAATTTTTGCTGCTCTGGATTGCAAGTAAAATGAGTTGCCTTAAATACCATCAATCCTTTTTTACTGCAGTAATTTCCAGAAAATATTTTTGTCATAGAATTTTGAGAAATTGTAATTTTTTTAACTTTAAAGTGAGATTTAAGTCTCAAAACTATTTTTGATATACCATACAAAAAATAATATCGGCAACTTTATTATCCATCAAAGCCTTATAATTTTTGAAAAAAATCAAAACCAACAAACTAAGACAAATTAGCATTGTTATCTTTATTGTTTAGGTAAAACTAAAAAAAAAAAATGAAAAACACACCTTGTTTTTTTTAGCACTATAGAAAAACTAATTTTTTATAGACTATATATGGATGGACATTAAACTGAAATGTTTAGGTTTAATAAAAGTCTTGCCAAGTTAAATTTGTCAGTGTGCAAGACAAAATAAGGTTCAAATTAATGCTTATATATACAGACCTACACTCATGTACATCTGCATGTACATGTCTTAATTCTTCTGACTTGCTCAGACCAAGACAACTGAGACTGTTGTGACCCTACATAATGATATGTATTTTATTTATTTTATTTGTCTCAGCAACAAAACTGGACCTAAAGACTATTGAATTAGGAAAACCAAATGGCTAAGCAATGGTGGAGGGTGAAAGAGCATGGATTTTATCTTCATGAGAAGGGGCAGGCAGAGAAATGAGATGAACATTACAATGCCTTGTAGGAGAGGGAACCTGGTGCTAAAAATCCCTTGTGGTCAGTGGATTTTCTTAATTTATTCGCAATGATTTTAAACTACTCTATAAATACCGAGCTGTAAAAAAATGGCACATAAGGCACATTTATTGTGACACTATGTTATAAATCTGATTGATTTCTCTAAATTTTATGCTTTCTTTGTGGAGGGAAAAAAACAGATCTAGTAAACATTGAGGTAATAAATAATGCATTAACATTCTAGTATATTGCATGCAAATAGTCAAGGGTGAAGATTGGCCTATAGAGGCCAACAAACAAGGACAGCTGGGGGTAAGACAGGCTACAGAAGTGTATATAGGAATAGGAGACACAGCAGATTTATTTTTGGATTTGTAGCTGTCTTGTAATATTTAATCTGCTTGTTCTATGAAAACAGAAAATACTTGGGGGCAGGATGTCATGATCTGACTTTAATCATTCATCTCAGTCACTGCTGGTCACATAATTTACATTGTAAGAGAACAGCTGAGGAGATTGGTAAATTAAAATAAAAAAGAATGAAATTGAGCCAGCTAGCTCAAACCTGAAGCTTATGAGTAAGAGAAGGTACATTATCTCTTCTCTTGTCCTTCATTGCTTCTCCTTCATAACATCCCCCACTTCACCAAACTGTGATCATAGATTTGTTTTCCTTATTCCCCACTTCCTCTGCAACTCTGAAAATTACCTTCCTTAAAAGAGTGGCACTTCTGATATGTTTAGTAAATCCTCAAATCACTAAGAAAAGGGTGAGATTCCTTCCCTCTGTCTCCCATATAATATAATATCCAGACTAAATTTTTAGACGTGAAGTGGATGGATGAGAAGAAACATCCATCTTCTGCCATCTAAAGGAGAAATCAGTCTCTAAGTTTCTCGTCAGCTTCTGCCATCTTTTGCTTATCCAATGGTCCCCTTCACACCAGTTTGTTTTGGAACAAGGAATTTAGTGAGGAAATAAGCAATTTTATTAGATGGATTAACTGTGTAGTAATTTATTTCCTCACAATATCAGTGCATCCTTTTCTGAAGGTCATGAGTTTTCTGTGGTTCAGGAAATATCTTCCAGCCTGTATCTTTGGAAAATAAGATCAAAACAGATGATAATATCCACTTGCAGCTGTAATATTTGTACTAACTAATTTTCTCTTTTTATCTCTCCATAAACATTATAAGCACTTAGAATGACTGTAGCATAGTCTGGTTTCTTGATGTCTTTCTCCTTAGTGAATGAATTGTCAGAAGAGATCCACTCACATAATCACAAAGTTGAAACTGAAATTGTTTTTAGTTGTTCTTCAGTGAGTTAATTTTTCTGAAACACTAACAAGGTGTAAGTGTAGGTGTGGTAAAATAGTGGCAAAATTTTCAAATTTGAGATTTTTCCACGGGATGTGTTATGAGTCATCTTTACTGGAAATTTAAAATAGCTATGTAAGTAAGACGTTTCCTGTGCATTTGGTTAGCATTCAGTTATGTGTTTTGGATTTTTTTTAGGTGGAAGATTATGATTTATTATATACTTTCAGTGCTGAAGTGAAGGATCTACAATTAGAGACTTTATCTGTTAGTTTACTGGAATTAGGCCAAGCTAACACATGACTGCTTTCCTGTATAATTATCTATGAAGGATTATTAAGTTTCTAAAGTCCCTTTGTCCTTGATTACATCTGGTTAAATTTTTAAATTAGTTTAACTTAAAATCTGATTAATTAATTTAATCATTATATTTAATGAATTAATTTACTGATTTTTTTAAATTAAAACAAAGTTTTGTCCTATAGTAAGTTACTGTATGGGGACAAGGAGTCATATAAATATAAATACAAAGACTTACACTTAAAAACAATATTCAAAAACAGACAATACCTGCCTCTCCATTTTCAGTAATAATTTATACAATCTTATTTAATGACATCCTCATTCTTTTATTTTGAATAATTTAAAAGTATTCTGACATAATGTGGATAGTGGAAAGAAAAGAAGTGAACATGCTGTGGGGGTTATTTTCTCTTTGCAATTGCTCAGATTTTTTTTCAATGGGACCTGTCATAATACTGTTGCACAGATAAATCATGTTAATTTTATGGATAAGCAATTATAATTACAGTCTGAGGGAACACTCAAGGTAAGAAGAATAGAAAGTACAACATCACATTTAACAAAAGGTATTATCAGACTAATTTAGAGAGCTTATTTTACTAAGCCTGTGTCCTTTTGGCATCTTTTCTTTCTTTGCTGTTGTTCATGATACCTGTAGGGAAGAGCAGGAAGGTGACAAGGCACCCTGAGACAACATTCATTTTCAGATATAGGTAGCACTCTTTCTATTAGCCATCCTGCTATTCTTTTTTGGCAGCAGAGGTTAGAAATTGAATTGTAAAACACTTACGATTCCAAGTAATTATCAGGGAGGGAAGAGAAGCATACATAAAATTCCTATCTCAATTCCACCTTGGTTCCTTTACAACCACTAATCAGGACTGTGCCAAGGGGTTCCTGTCTCTTGGAAGGGGATGCCTGAACTTTTAATCAAGGCAGGCATCATTCCACATGTCTTCCAGAAGCACAAAAAATCATCTTAAGTAGGTGCAGTGATGGGCCTGACACTTCACTCCCTGTCAAACAAGTGAGTGAAAACTCTGTCCCGACAGAGCCTTCTCTGGGTAATTATTAGGATTTGTCAGCACTTGTCCAGCATGCACCAGCAGCCTCAGGCTTGTATTTTTGCATGATGCACTGGCAGAATTTCAGCACACTAACAGCACAAGGTACATAAATTCTTCACTATATTTCACTGCATTTTGATGAACTGATGTTCTTAGATTGTGTTTCACAGACAATATGAATTTACCAAAGTGAAGAATTTCTACAGCAAGGAAAGTGCCACACTGTAAACTTTAAGCTGTGCATAGTTTTGTGTTTTCACTTGTAAATTCTAAATTCTATTCCTTCATAAATAGGAATAAAGAAAAAATTAAAAAATAAATTTTCATTTGTCAGTGAATACAACTTACAAACTACAGTTGCTGTTCCAGAAATTGGAGCTCAGTAGCTAAAGAAAAAAGGACAAGTTTTTTGCAAGACATGTTCTGATAGAATAAAAAAAACAACTAGAGATCAATGGAAATAACTGCTGTCAATACAATCAATGACAATGCTCTATGGAAACCAGTAACAGCCTCGTGATTTCTTTTAATTAAAGAGGGTGTTGTCTCCTCAGAAAAAAACTTAAGAAATAATTTCAGATATAAAACCCAAAAAATGAAAAAAAACTCAAGACATTACTTCCAGATCTCCTGACAGAACTGACCACTTCTTGAAATAATTAGGGAAATATTGGTACTCTGTCGGGAGTGCTAAAGCAGTTCATCTTCATGACAGTAAATTCCACTTTAGCATACTAGCAATACAAAATTATATAAAAACACTTCATCCAATGACAGAGGATGTAGAAATGGTAGAAATGGCTGGGAAAAAAGTGGGAAATAACTGGATCATTGCTGACTTTCATGCAGATCAGATAGTGCCAGTTTATGTAAAATTAACATTATGCTGAATGTGTTGTGTGGGCAGGATAATTAACCAGAAATATGCTCCTATTTGGGCTGGATTATATTTGTGTACAAATATTGAAGAGCACAGAGATCTGATATTGGTTACATAATACTCTATGGCTGGAGCCTCTGGGCCTGATTCTGAACTGGTATATATTTCACAGCTTAATTCATGTTTGTTGCAATATGAAAGGTTAGAGGGAAAAGGAGCTATCCTAAGGGGTTTTGTTGTGATTATTTGTTTGTTTGTTTTTGAGAGGTGTGTGTGTTAATTTTTGTTGTGATTGTTTGTTTGTTTGTTTATTGGTTTGGGTCTTTTTTTCTATGTAAAGGTTACCTCCAAGGTGATGGTTAACCCAGAAATCCTGACTAAATTCCATCCGCATGTGCACCAAGCCAGCCTTTGGACTTTCAGATTATGACATTCTCTATATCTGATCCTAAAACTGTCTTGTCAAGGAAAGAAAAATTCTGTCTCCTTCTTGAAAACATCACATTTCAATACTCTAAAATGTATTGAAGGAAAGGCTGCCAATTTACACAGAAATCTCTGTAAGAAATTAATCATCCAGCAATAAAGGGCTTGAAACCACTATTATCACACTCTCTTGCAACATTAAATTTAATTATCTTTTGAAAAATAAACAAATGAAGAAGTGTTGGCATCACAACCTACTAACAGCTATGCTAAGGTTTCCTCTAATTGTTTCTAAACTCAGAAATGACAAGGTGTCTGAACAGTATGTATGGGTAGATTTTATATTAGATCACTTATTTGGATCTATGAAGAAACCTGAAATGCTCTAGTTGTGAGCTACTGTGATTCTAAATATTTACTGGGATTTTCCTTTAAATATCAGGAAAATAATCTCCATGGAAAATAATGAAGGCAATAGTTTCATGGAGAGGACTATTTAAAAGAGCCAGACAGGATCTGTGCCCTTATGCTTTATCACTAATACTGCAGAAGGTTTTACATTATGGTATCCTGGGCTTCAAATTAAATGTCAAATTCAATTTGCCACTGAAAACATGAAATGTGTGACTGCCCTTAGAGGGGTAACCTGACAGCACATTTTCATAATTGGTGTCTGCCCTAATGCTGAGTTAAAATACAGGAAGAAATGTTATTTGACTGCAGTCATACCTTACTATTTAAAAAGAAACAATCCACCTCTAGATACGCTAAAATATATTTGGCTTAAATTTGAGCTCTTAGTAAATTTTGCTGGCTTTACTTAAAATCTGTGGAAAAATAATATTGAATACCATATGATAACAGATAGAAACCTCCCTGATGGGATCATGTCAGCAGTTATGTCTTTATGCCTCTGACATTTAGCTCATAATAAAATGAGATTTGTGAAAGAAAATGAAGAGGTGCTTATTCCACTTAGAGTATTTTATTTTATTTTTTTTTTTTCAGACAACCTTGTGTTCCAATAATGAGATTTCTAATCCACTTTAATATCCTATCATTATATCTTAGTGAACTATCTGCCATATAAGTAATAATAATGAAGTATGTTTAAATATAAAAATGTATCCTTAAACATCTAGACACTTTTAGTACTTGTTGTAATTAGAAACTTAAGAAACATGTGCAATTAAATATGCTCGTAAAAAAAACAGATACATCTCTGTAGTACCAATCAATTTGTTGCATCATTAATATTCTTCAGTATGCCACTTAAAAAATGTATAGCACTGTTCCAAATAGAAAATAGCTAAGGACAAAATTATTAACATTTAAACACTTGTAATCATTACAGAACAGCAAATGAGTGTTTTAGGTGTCTTATAACTAATTCTGTTTTTACAGATGCATTTTCAAATTCTGCATCTTTATCTGCTCCTCTAACATCTAAGTTCCAAATATAATGTCTTTTAATTGTATATTAAACTCTTTGTTGTTGTGAGATGTGGCAACTATTAATTGTAATGAGAGAGTCTATTGCAACAATTTAAGTGAAACAAATAGTATTTTTGTTTATTTTTATTCATCTGAATAGATTGAATTGAATTAGATGCATAGTTTAAAAAATATACTCAGTGTTTTTAAAATACGCTTAGTGTTAAGACTTGCTTCCAAAAGTGTCCAAAGTGACTTTTGTCTCCTAAGCTTAGGAAATATCTAGCCTGCCTTGAATTAAAGGTGTAGTGGCAGTGTTAGGTTGGATTCTATGAACTTGAAGTCATTTTCATGGAATCATAGAGTCATAGAAAGGTTTTGGGTTGGAAGGGACCTTAAAGACTTCTAACCCTTCTGCCATGAACCTTTCACTTGAACAGGTTGCTCAAAACCCCATTCAACCTGCCCTTGAACATTTACAGGGCCAGGGCATCCACAACTTCTCTGGAAACCAAAATTATTTCCATCCTAAATTATTCTGTGATGAGATGGAACTTTTCAGCTATTTCATTATATATCATAATAAAATAAAATAGTTGACTAAAAATTGTCTTGATACCTACACCTGGGGGCTGAACTAGTTATGAAATCTGAAACTGTGATTACACAGGTAATAACTCAGAACTCAAAAATAACATGTCAAGATAAGGGTTTTCTTTAATGGAACTGTCATTTTTCTAATTTGTGGATTGGTATTGAGGCAGACTTGTACCACATATGCACTGACAGACTGTCCACATGCACTCGTTTTGCACACAATCCTCTCTGTGTCTCCCATCCACTCTACACATGAAACAGCCTCTTGCACTCAGCACATGTAGCCTACACCCTTTTCAGACAAGTGTCCTTCTGACAGTATTGAAGGATCTCACTTTTCCTTAACACACCTTTGGGACCCTGCCTTGCACCTTCCTTGTACAGTGCATGGGATCTCACATCTTAGGCACAGAAAATTTACTGGTCCTTTACATGCATAGTGTTAAGCACCCTGGTGCACAGTATACTTTTACGCCACAGATAATTTGTCTGAAAGGGAGCACAGAGATGAGTTGAACTTACAGGTCCAAGGAGAGTTTGTGGCCACTACTTCAGAGCAGTACACACAATCTTCAGGGGTTTATCCTTGTAGAAAAATGAGTAAGGATCCTGGTGTGTGTTATCAAAATTCATAATCTCATTAGTCTGGCAGTTGCAGTAAGTGGAAGGTTTAAGCTAGGCCTATTTATTCTGGCTGATATATGTTACAGTGGAAGTGTAGGATATTTGTTTAACTGCAGTCATCTTCCTTCTCGGCAGTAGGACTGCTGCAGAAGAGAGGCCAAGATGAGCTGCTCTTTATATAGCAGAGGTGGTTCTACCTAGTGCAGCTGAGAGACAAAATAACAGCAGTGTCTTGCTCGTCCTCTCATTGTCCTTAATCCCTTGCTTGACAGAGAAAAGACCATTTCCAGATGTGATCACACTGGCACAGGTTATGATCTCCCAGAAGAATTTGGAAATAAACAAGTGGGCCTGAAAAAAGTAGCATGAAAACATCCCTTTTTCCTTGCAACTTTTTGTTGCAAATAAATCAAGTCTAACGCAAAGAGTGCAGATTTAGAGCAGGTTACTAATGTGACCTACAATTCTACAATTCTCCCTGAACTCGGCAATTTCTCTGAGGCATCTGTTATACTTTATACTAAGTGCTTAAATATATTTCCTAAATAATTAAAGAAAAATAGCAAAAAAGGACTATTATAGATGAAGGGTGATTTTATTGTAATTCAACTGAGATTGGGAGTTAAATGACCTGTTGAGTTTTTCACATGCATTTGAAACTTCCATTCACTCTGGAAAAAAACAAGTGAAGACTGCTATCACTCAGCTTTAGCCATCTGAAAGTTAATTGAATAATTTAGGATAGCTGTCTAGGTTTCTGCTGCAATCAGGTTTTCATCACACTTAGCAAAAAGAATGAGGTTGTTCATCTCACTTCAAAATAACTGTCAAAAATCTTTGAATTCATTTTCCTTCTGGTTTTCTATTCCTCTTCATTTACTAACAAGAGAGTTTATATATTTCGTTTCCAAAGTGTCATACATAATTTCTTCTTTTTTCTTTCTTTCCTATTAGAGATGAATAATATTGGGAGAACTAAAAAGAAAAAAAAAAAGTGCATGTAACAACAGCTTGTGAGACTTTGTGCAATTACTGTTCATAAAGTTCATAAACAGCTTAGCTGTGGAACTTATGACAAAATCTTTGTTATTTCCAGCCCAGGCTTTAAGAAATTTCAAAATCATGCTGCTGATGCATGTTGCATTCACAATCCTAAGTGAGGGAGCAAGGCTTTTTAAACTACTTCACCCCCAGCAGCTGCTTGTTCTCTGAAATGTGAGTTGAATTTTAGAAGCTGTCAGTCTGATTGGCAAACAGATGGAAAAATCCCCCACAGAACTAATTCCACTCCTTTCCTTCTCAGAAGACCTCATCCAACAGGTATTTTATTCACCAGAGAGCAAGACCATGCCTTGCAGTGGGAGCAGCATGCTGAAGCTGCCTCAATGCCTGCAAGGAGTTGATGGTCTTGACACTTCTCAGCACCCAATACCTCAAGGTATATCTTGAGCCATTTGACTGCCTGAGCAGTGCTCTAGCTTTTTCAAGCTTTATTCAAACGAATATTGTCAAATAGGGAACCTCAGTATTGCTGGTTTAGAGATGCCGAGGACTCTCTCTGCCATCTTCACCTGAGCACACAAAGACATTTTATGACTGATTTGCGGTAAGAATGTCAAAGAGGATCTAGATCCTACAGCAAATAACATTGAACAATTCCTCAAATAATTCAGGAAAAACCATCCTTCATGGTCAAGTGATTTCTTAAAATCTCCTCTAGACATGTTAATGGTTGATATGGTTAAAAAAGTAATATTAAACACAATGCAAATGCAGTCAACTGGTTGAAACTTTGGAAAGTGATACATTCTGGATCATATATACAAACTCTCTATTTTAAATATGTATGTGCAAATATATTCAAATACTATAAAATAATCAATATTTAATACAATATTAATACAATATTAACATTTTATTGTATGGGTATTGTGCACAGCTTGCCAAACAGGTTTGATTCATCTGAATAATTCAGAATCACTTGGACTAGTAGGCATTTTGAGATACTTATTCAGCACTAGCAATGAAATATTTTGGTTTGTTTTTTAGAGCAGTAGTTCAGATGTTCATGCACCAGTATAGAAATTGTGATTTATCATTATTTCAGAAAGAGTTAATTTAAATTTTTTGTAGAATAACATTCTCCGCTTCTTCCTAGACCAGGACTGGTGTCTCTGAAAATATTATTAGTATCATGAATAAAACAACAACAATAAACCACAAAAAAAAACACAAGAAAAACTTATAAAAAATTAATTTAGATGTTGAAAGTCCTAGTTGCTCACCAAAAGGAACCTGACAAGGAAAGGTTTCACTGCAGAATAAATTTTTAATATTATTAGCAGTAAATTGAGTGTTCATAACTCTGAAATTGTTTTATTTAACTGCTAAATCTTGATCGTTATTAAATGCTGTTTACAATAGTTTGAACAATTACTAAAACTTGAAAATAAATGATCTTCCGTTGGGGTAATAATCAATCCTACAAGATGTCTTGCCGTTTACATTAGCTTAATATCATTTCTCTTTCATTTGTCCTGTAAGAGATTTCACTGACATTTTATTGTACAAGTGTCTACGGTATGACTTTTATCAAATATTAACTTAATATGGTTTTAGTAAATTTCAAACAATTTAAAAATAGTATTGCCAAAAAGACTCTGGACTGAACAAATAAAAAAACTTTATTAAAAGCAAGCAGGCTATGAACCCAGTCAAGGTTATTTATATTCTGTATAACTACTGTCTATAATAATTGTGGTCTAAAAGTTAACATTACATGTAAATATTAATTAGGGAGATCATTACAGACAAGCTCCTTCTAAAAATTTCCAGCCAAGCTACTTCCTCTGTTCATTATGAGCTTAGTAATATCTGAGCCTTTGGTTTTCTAAAGCCTCTAATTCTCTGTGGACTGAGCATTAGAGGTCTGTTACTCATGGGAGCAAGGAAGATAGGCTGAATTGCTGTCTGCAACAATTCCATTCATATCTTCCAAGCCCTGATTGCAGTCGAGGTTGTGCAGGGAAGCAGAAAGAGTTTGGTGTAGTTCAGAAGGCTTTAAAGAGTAGAAGTACTTTAAATTGTATCTTCAGATGTATGTTCAGAAGACATCCGTCTTCTTCCAAGAGTACAAGCCATTTATAGAAAGCCTAGTCAGTGATACAACTACCTTGTTGCATTTATTGATTTCATAGGTTTGCCACCTTAGATAAGGAATATTATTATCGGTTTCATTGCACCTTACACCAACATCCTCCACCTACTAAATGTGATTAAAAGTATTTCCTAATAATACTACCTAAAACAATCCAAGTATATTTGATGTTCACATCATGTACTATTATTTTTCTATCTGGATGTATGGGTGGGAATGGCTCAATTTCTAATTCTTTTCAGTTCCTGCTCTTACAAGTCTGTCTAGAACATAAGAGTTGCTTATCACTGCTGTTATTTCTTCATTACCTGTGAACACACTCCTTTTTAGAAGGGAAAGGGAAAATGAAATAATTTGAGCTTTTCTCTAGTACATACTGATATACGAAAAAATATTACAGAGAAAACTTTTTATTTTTGTGACAAATCACAGCCTTTTCTCTGAGTAGTATAGTCACTGTAGACACAAAGATTTGCTCCACTGCTTTGAGAGAGGGTGCAGATTTAAGCAATCATCTCTTTCATGTTGCTACACATAAATGGATAAATATGCATATGATGGAAAAGGGAAATTAGGTAGTGATAATGGAAGAAAGAATTTTGATATCAGTGTCACAGTATCTATGCTAAAGGCTTTGTTTTATAAGTATTTTAATTAAAAGAAAGAGAAGACCCTTGCAGTTGCATTTAAATTTATCATAAGTGCCAGAAAACAAATATTAATGACAATAGATGCTATTATTACCTTCAGAAAGAGCACCATTTTACTGGATCTGGTTCAAGCCTCTTGCACATTAAGGTTGACAGCATTGAATTTGTACTCATGATCTCAGTATTCACAAATTCTACTAGGAATCATAACCATGAGAAAATATTCACCCTGTCACTACCAGCCAAAGCAATTAATTAAAATATATTGAACGGTGAGGGCTTTAATGAATTTTCTACAATTAACACACAGAATTAAAAGAAATTGCAAAAAGTAATTTGGCAGAAATCCTGGGGAAAACAAAGGACATGGGGTAGTACCATGTGGAAATTGAAAACTGCATTTTCTAATTTTTGTGCTCGAAAAGTTAGAAAAATTACTTCTTGCACATTATATACATCTGTATCTTAGATCACCATTTTATACGAATTTCCTTCAGCGAAAATTCATGTCGTTGGTATTATGAAAAAGTAACTTGCTGGAACTGTGTTTATGATAAAGAAACCAGAATAAAAAACAGGACAAAATTTTAAAAATCAAGAAATTATTGGCATTCAGTGATATTCAATGGTAGACAGTCCATCTTTAAATTAAAAATCTGACTGTAGAGCTTTGTCAACTCATGCTATTATGCAAACAGCATCTAGTAGTATAGTAGTATATTCTGGACAATTTCATTTTCTTTTCTTGAAGAATGAAGAAAAGAAACTCTTCCAAACAAGCCAGTTGGATTTTTGTGAGCTCCTAATTTATAACTGAGAGAAAAAACAGATACTGTTTAGCTGAAATGATTTTAAAGTCCTTTTAAGCAGCATCTTCAGCTGTGTGTTTTTGCATGATTTACTGTATATTCTGGTTTACAGTCATAAGATTTAAATTTTTTTTTTTTTCTTTTTTCTTTAAAGTATTTCTCATTCTGGGACAGTTAGAGATGGGAAAAAACCAAAACAAAACAGAAAATTAGCAAAATTTTCAAACCAAGAACAATTGAATACTGCTGGTATATATGCCCCTAAAGTAATTTTAGAATAAGCCAGTTTTAAGTGGAAGATTTTTCTTATAAGATTTAAGGGAATATTCATTAGGGTTTTTTTCAGAAATAACACCCTTTCTTTTTTTTTTTCTTTACTTTTTCTTAGTAAGAAAGAAGATGTTCCCCTTAATGGATTTAGTGCAGCTTTGATCTTTTTCCTATAAGCGAAAAGGAATTCTTCAATCACACATGTGTCCAGAAGTGAAAGCTTAGTCATTGGAAAAATAGATGACCACCACCTATATCTAGAACAGAAATTAGACTATCTGCCTATATTTATTAAATACAACATTTTCATCCTCTTGCCCATAATATTTCCTACAAAACACCTTTATCACTATCCCACATACCACATGGCAAACCTATACCTGCAGCACCAATGTCTTTGTCAGTCTGCATGAACAGTATTCCCCAACCCTGGGATGTTCATTAACTCTACTGTTACTATGAAATTCATTTATCCATATGCCCAGTACATTTTTAGCCAACTATCTTTGAAGAAACAAGAAATATAGAAAAAATAAATAGAGATGCAAAATCCTTTCATTATGACAATATTCAAGATTTCTAAGTGTTTTTAAAGATGTGCAGTGGCATATCTTTCCCTTGCTTGTTTTGCTGGCAATTCTTCTACTGAAATCAGACAATATATTTATACAACAAATATCCAAGTATGAAGGCCAGTGTCCAACATCCATGACTTAAATTAGATTACCTCCCTGTCATAGTGCTCTGGTTTTATATTTTCATATTCCTGTGTAGGAAAGTATGAGGTATAGATTATATTTATAGGTACAGGTTACATGGGGTTGTCACATAAATGTTATTATAGCTTTTCAGCTATGGGCTCCTTATCCAACACAGCTTGTGATAAATCTCTTGTCTTCAATGACACATTCATAATAAAAAAAAAATAATAAAAAAAAAAAATCACAGAGAGTTTAAAATCTTCATGTTTCAAGATTTCTGAGAGAGTTGAAATTCACTGTGTTTCAAGAATGCAAAGAGAAATGTGTATAAGTCCATCTTTTATTTTGATTTTCCTACTGTTTGGCTCCAGTTATTCTTCATTCTGGTTCTGTTCTACCAATCACAACCTTTATTAATATTATTTTAACAGTCTAATCCAATACACATAGTAATACATATTAATAAAAACAGTAACAATCTCACACTGCAATACTGGAAAATTTGGTATATTTTTCCCTGTTCAGGCTAGAGAAAAATCACTAAGTTAAAACAATTTCTGTATGGCACTGTTATAAAAGTAGCTGAAAAGAGGTGAGGAAAAGAGGAAGAAGAAAAAGTAATAAAGTTGGGGGCAGGGGAAGAAATCTCTGCTTTACTCTCTTTAACAGATATGGCCATAAGGGAAAATTTTAAATTTTAATGAAAATACATATTTCCCAAAGGCTTGGCCAGCAAAGAATGCTGAATGAGATTATTCACAAACCAAAGGAACACAATGACTGAAAAGTAGATTATCACTGAAGTGAAAAACAAAGGCTGAAAACATTAATAATTAATTGAGGAGTTTTCCTGTGGAGGTTTAGATGAGTTACAAGCTCTCTGTGGAAAATCACTTGTCTAGCAGATTGTTGTGCTCTCTTTCAGCGTTGCTTACACCTATGTGTACATCCAATATTAAGTTTCCCTGGTCTCAGTTACCTGAAAGGAAGTACAAATCCTAAATGGGATTTTTTATCTGTGTTGAAAAGTGTATCAGCTGTGCTGTGCTGTTTAAATGAAAGCTGACAAGCTACACCTTTATATTGTAGCAGGAATAACTTGTGTATTGTGCAGGAATAACTACCAGCAACATAAAGAGATGTCATCTTATGCTCACACAGTGTGTCTCTATATATGATGGAAAGACTGTTAAAACTGGTTATAGCTAGAGATACTCAGAGAGCAGTTGAAATGGGATAATCCAGTAGGAACATACTCTTACATAATGATTTATATTTTTATTTTGGCAAGTGTGTAAAGCTTTGCTTCTGTTCTCTTACTGTAAAGATTTTAACATAGAGAATAGGACCCCCAAAGCAGTAAATATGGCATGTAACTAAACTGATTATAATCTGAAGGAGTAATATTATCCCCAAAAGGGGTTTGATAGAGGAAAAAAGGAAATTCTCCTTCGTCTCATAATTATGTCACTTGTCATTGCTCTTGTAGTTATAAATCACAGACTCTACTGACTGAAGATTCCTCAAACTCCAATAGGATCTCAAAATCCTCCTGAATAGATATGACTAATTAATGTAGGAAATTAACTTTATGTTTGCAACTTGATGCTTTTCAAGTCAAAGACCAGAAGTATACTTATGCCCATAAAACCCCAGCTGAATCTTCTCGTATTTTGGACTGACTTTTCAGATATTTGAATGCAAAATCTCTTGAGTTCCAATGTGCTAAAGTTGCTGACATTGTTAAAGTGGACTGTGCTCAAAGATGAAGTGTGCCAAAATTTATGTTCATATCATGGGACAGATAGGAAGCACAAATCTGGGGAATAGTAGGAGATGAGTATGAATAATGTATTCTGTAAAAGCACTGATTGTTTCAAACATATTGGTAGATTCTTCACACACTGAGTAAAATTGAAGAAACTGGAATCTATTTCAACCCAGTTTGCAAGTAGTAAAAACACCTGGATTCTCTTAAAACATTTTTAAAATTGCTTATACTAAATATATCAACATATTACTTTAGGAAAAGAATCGCGTAATGGCTGGAGTTGAGAGGGAAGTATGCAGATATCTACTTCAAAGCCTCTTCCAAAGCAGATTCACCTGGAACAGGTTGCACAGGATTGTGTCCAGTACAGTCTTAAATATCTCCAGAGAAGGAGACTCTCAAGCTCTCTGTTCCAGTGCTCTGTTGCCTCTCTCAGCTTTCCCTCACAAGAGAGACGCTTCAGTCTCCTCATCATCTCCGCTACCTTCAGCTGAACTCTCTTCAGTACTTGCTTGTCTTTCTCGTACTATGGAGTCGGGAACTGGACACAGCACTCCAGATGTGCCTCACCAGGGCTGAGCAGAGGGGCAGGATCACCTCCCCTGACCTGCTGGCTCTTCCTTATGCACCCCAGGATCCCTCTGGCCTTCTCAGCCACAAGGACTCATGATGAGTCACACTGCTGGCTCAGGGACAGCTTGTTGTCCACTAGCCACCAGGACCCCCAGGTCCTTCTCTGCAGAGCTGCTTTCCAGCAGGTCAAATCCCAGCCTGTACTGGGGTTACTCCTCCCCAGATGCAAGACTCTACATTTTCCCTTTTTGACCTTCAGACAATTCCTCTCTTCCCATTTCTCCAGCCTGTTGAGGCCTCTCTGGAGGGCTATACAGACCTTTGGGGTACCAGCCACCCCTCCCAGTTCTGTATTATCAGCCATCTTCCTGAGGTGTACATTCAGCCAGGGTCACTGATTAATAAGTTGAACACAACTGGACCCAGTATTGATCCCTGGGGAGCACTGCGAGCTACATGTTCTAACTGAACCCCGCACCAGTGGTCACAACAATCAAATCTCTGCCCTCCAGCCAAGTCTCAATCCACCTCACTGTCCACTCATCTAACCCACACTTCCACATGAGCTTTATGAAACACTTTATACCAAACATCAACATCTTTCAGGAAAATAAGGACACATGTCAGGTTATGTACTTTGAATATGTTTGCTTTGAAAGATATGTGTATTATCTTCTAATCCTGGCTTTTTGGAAATTCAAAGCTGCAAGGCATGCAGTTATAAGGTGATATCCATATAAATACATATATATATCTATATATACATATATGCAGAGCACTGCCACAGACATTTGAGCTATTAACACTGTTAACTACTGGAGCAGGGTCCCACTGAGTATCTGTCAGGATACCTGTTCCTGTGTATACAGAGACTTTTGGAACTAGACTTTTAATTGCATTAGGAACAACTTTGTCTCTTGAATTGTTTGTCATATTATTGAGAGATATTTTTAATTTTCCTAACGGAGATCTGTCTTTGTCCCACTAGGCTAAGCTTTAATTAAGAAACGTCAACGTTGCTAACAACTGCACAAAGAAGGACGGAAGGACCTTTGTGACCAAGGATGTGGTTGTCATGGAAACTCTTGCTGTTTCTGTCACTCACTGGCTGTCTTTCAGGTAAATCAAAACAAAGAACAAGAAAACTTTGCTTATCATTTTAAGGCTCTTAACTGAAAGCAGAAATAGGAAGATGTAAAAGCATGCTGGACAAGATCAACATCATTATGAAAACTGTTTGCTTGAGTGTGATGACCCACCCTTAAGGGAAGGAAACACTTAAGATTCAAAAATGCTCCTTGGTCAAAAAAAATGACAGAAGTCAGAGGGTCTGAAAAGAAGCATAGAGTATTATTGGTAAATTATGCATTTGGCATGAAAATTGGTATGTTAGTCCCTGACCTGCTATATAGGCGTGTGGCAGTGGGGTTCAGATAGTAATGTAGGGTAAAGGGAAAAGAGACATTAAGCACATGGCAGTGGGTCTTGGATCAAGGGGCAGAATGGAAGGCAAAATAGAAACTAAAGAATTTCATTAAAAAGAAGATTAATTAAAGAAAGGAAAAGAGAAAAAGGGAGGACAAGAAAAAGGAAAAAGAATAGGAATAAAGGGTACACCATCCCTCACTTCAGCATCAATCCAGATGATGGGGATGCCTACCCCAGTCTCAGTGCCAACCTGGTTGAGGGGCTGGCCATCCTGATTTCAGTGTCAACCCAGGTGCTAATCCAGCTGCATCAGTGTGGCTGATGTTTCCAGGGTCCCAGGCATAATGCCCGGGCTTGGGGCTGGGTACCTTTTTGTGGAGAGTCTTTATTCTGAAGGCAATTTCCTCACTTTCTCTGCTGGTTGCTTTTAGGCCTTTCAAGAAATGGGTCTGAGGACTTCCAAAGTTTTTGTGGTCCCAATCTCACCATGTCCACTTTCTGCCATTCATTCCTGTACTCAGCAGCACTGCACTGCAGTTCTTTCTCACAGAAAAATGCTGCTCTCTCTCCACCTGGCCCCTCTTCTCCAGTCAAAACTTGCTCTTTCTTAGAACCTGCTACTACTTGAATATACTTTAGAATACTTAAGTATTCATCAGCCCCTCATAACTGAGAGCTCTAAAGGGTCTCACTTCAGATCACTGTTTGTAAGATTGCAAGAGAGTGGCTTTTAATCATACTAATATTCTATCCTGGATGCAATTCAAGTTGGTAACTTTCTTTGAAGTTTCAGAAACAGAAATATTATTTCATTTGGGTTTTTCAGGCAAGAAAAATAAGTTTCAAAGGCTGCTCTTTAAAAAACTGATGGTCTTCTACTTCCTGGGAATAGACAGTGTTTCTGACAAGCTGGAGAGAGGCTTATGTCAGGTGCAGATATTCAAGGCCAAAGTCTAATGAGCATTTCTCAGACCATAATGGGGCCTAAGAGTGGGTGGGAATGAGACTAAAGTCACCTTCTCTGGGCTTCTACACTGAGTGGTGAAACTTTAAAGATCTAGATTAAGATATTAACAAGTATTAAGACAGGTTTATTGCATCTCAACAGTTACTATTCTTCTCCCACATTCTTCCAAAATTTACTGGGTTTGTGTCATCACAAGATGAAATTCAAAAGCCATTGAAATACAACATCTTGATTAGTAACAATAAAATGATACTTGACATAGGAATTTAATATTGGAATATGCCCATGATGTCAATGTACATGCTTTGGATACACACATGAGAGTCTGATCTAATCTGGTTGCCCTCATGTAGCTTCATTATCTTGTGTTATTCAAGTCCATTGATTTTGGACAGCGAAATTTTTGTTTTCTTTGTGCTGAATTGTCAACCACATTGTAAATTTTAGTTTTTACTGCAAATGTTTGTATTTGGGTGATTCTAGTAGTAGTACCTTAAAACCACCACCTACTAATGTAATTTATTTTTATAAATTTAAATTTATAATTTAATTGCTACAAACTGCAAGAATATTGATGCAAAATTCAGAATTATGTCTGAAATTTAAATATATGATTTCTTCTTAAGAATTATTTCTTTTATCTTGAAATCTTTGAAGTAAATGTCAACATCTGGCAGAAGATATTTATCTGTGATCTAATGGGATTGAGCCTGCAGTTGGTTTCAAATATCTCCTAACTCTCAACTGTTGTTAGAGAAAATACCTGTAGAGTTTGCTCCAAATAGATTTACCTGCATACAACACATTAATATGCTTCAAAATTTGTGTGAGTCATTTAATATGTTGACAATTCTGTATCCTAAAATTAGATACACAGGAACAAGCTTCAGCTGTTTGCCATAGGCATTGTTTAGGCACATACATTCAAACAACATCTTGCAAAGACTTAAAAGCATTAGCAGTGACTAATTCTAATATAGCGTTAAAGTGTGTAACTACTTGGGAAGTTAAACTGAAAGTCAATATTTACAAAAGAATTTTATTTAAATGAGATTGTATCCTGTAAACTCTTTCCAGTCATTCAGCACCATATTTAAAATTTACTATTCTTCTTATCTGTTAATTTATTGCTCATCTCTGATGGTTTTTAAAACATTCCTTTTTTTAAATTTCATTCTGATTTTTGATTCTTTACAGTTTTTAAAGTTTTACACCATATTAATGAAGGATATTTAAATTCTGTAACAAATAATTTTTAACTGCAGTTCTTGTTTTCACATGTTGTTGAATATGTGATAACACATACATCTTACACACCCAAAAAGGTAACTTTTTTAATTACTTAATGTGTAGGTATAATTATTCATTGTTAAATTTACTGCTATTAGAGCTGAAATTAACCAAACATAACAAAATTGGATTTAAAGACATTAAAATAAGATCATCAGTATAACTAGCAATTTACTGTCTCTATAGCTGTAATATTTGATTACATCATCCTGCATTTGAAGACGTTTTTATATTACAGCACTCATTAAAACATGTTTACACCAACAAATAGTTCATTCCTTCAGCTGATGGTAGCCTAGTACGTTTAATGCCTGAATGCACTGTTAACAACAGAGCGATAGATATTGATGGTGTTCCATAAAGATAGTTCATTCAATTTCTGTTCTTCTAGGCTGTGTTAAAATTCAGTACTTATTTATCCATTAAATCTGTGTATCATGGGAACACTCCTAGCAGCTGGCAGAGTTTGGAAGAGAGTACCACACTTTTGTATTGATTTTGCTGTGCTGAGGGAAAGAATCCAAGTGAAGGAACAACCTTTCTATTTTGTGTTGATCCCATTTTTGTATAATTTTTATTTTAAAATTCACCTTTATTTTGGGTTCTGCTTAAGCATGAATGCATGGAAGTGTGCTTAAGCTATATAGAAAATAATATTTGAATGGAGAAAAAAATGTATTATTTTCTGAACATAAGAATGAGGACAAAACTATGTCTTTAAGGTTTAAGACAATGGTAGTTGGGGAGTACAGCTAGCAGTTATACACCTAAATTGTCCAAAACTTCACATTTATGAAATATTGATAATTAACAGATGAAAAGAAGATCTCAAAACTGATATGTTCCTTCTTCCATGTAGTACTGTCCTTCAAACCAAACTGGAGTTTAAGAAGAATTAAGCTGTTTTTGACCTAGGGACTGCCTCACTACTGAATAGATGGTTGGAAAAAAATGTCGATTTTTGAAGGGTTTTGGGGAGATTTTTTTTTTTTTTCTGTTTTTACCTCCCATGAAGTTTTCCTGTAGATAAAGACTGTATGCTGCAAGAGAACAGATTGCCTTGGGGGAAGCTTAAAATATAAAATTCAGAGTAACTTTTAATCTGATTTTGTTACAGTAATACACAAAGTACAGAGAGCTCAGCTTAAATTTAATCCAAGTTTGTCAGAATTAGTCTGGGTGTATATTCCCAGGATCTTATTGTCCTGGTCCCCCAATCACTTTACAGTCTGCTTTTATGTGTATATTAAAAACTATTTATTTTTGGTTCACACTAGGAACAAGTAAGCAGAGAATCTTTTCTTTGTTTAGACTTGTTAGTTTTCTTGCACTGATTTCTCAGAGAGGTTGGAATCACATTTTATTAAAATGTTTTTCTTTAAAACAGCGCCCCTGACCTTGTCATGAGACAAATAGGTATGTCTCTTCATGTTTCAGAAAGGGAGGTATTTTTATAACAGGAAAAAAGTGACATTAGATTATCATTTCACAATTTATGGAAAAATTAGAATAGTGGGTTTATTTGCAGATATAAGACACTTGAAAAAGAGACCTTGAGAATAGGACTCCTGTCATTCCTTTTAATAATTATTGCTGCCTGTTACAAGATGTTTCAAATTTAAATATATGCTAAAGGTTGCATAATAGAGTGAATAGTATTTATAGAGTTCTAATTCTATTTTAATCTAACACATATTCTGTATGCTTTTTGTTCCCCTGCCCATTTATCTACTTCTGTAGTATTACCTTCTGTATGTTAATCGGGTCAAAGTGAGACTCATTTTCTCTGTAATACTGCATAATTCATGACATCAATAAAATTATGGGTATAATGAAAGTAGTAAGATTTCACAAGATAGAGGCAGTACCTCTGAGACCCAGCGGTCACTGTTTGTAGCATCAAGTGGGTAAACATTTGTCCTTAAAACTCAGCTCTGTGTACCATTCATCCCTTTTCCCATAAAACGTTCTTACTACCAAGCAATGACTGCCTAAATACTGGGTTTTTTTCTCTATCCCTCAATATGGTGTTCAAAGTTAGAACCAGCATGACTTTTTCTGAGCAGTTGTTTGCTAGAATATAATATGGATGGAGACTTACAAAAAATGCTCTTAAGTAAGAGAGCACAAACAAACACAAGTGTCCTGTACAAAGACAAAACCTCAACAAGTTTTGTCCTACAGCTGGCATGGATTTGAGGTGCTTCATGTCTTTTATCGTGCCCATCCCTCTCCATCTGGCTATTTGGAGACTTTTAGGAATTGTCTCTATAATTTGCACTTATTACCTTCCAAAATACATCTCAAACCTGCTCAATATGGAAGTTTCAGATTTACAGCATCCATGGCCAGGATTAGAATTCATAGCCTAAGGTTCACAAATTCATTAACTAAACCAAATAAATATGCATGCCACTCTGAGTGCCAGGACTATTTCTCGTTTTTATTCTTCCATTTTTTAGACAATGTCCTTCCCAATTCAGTGGACAGCATGTGAAATGTTGCTTCTCTGCCAAATGAATGATGAATACATGAATAACCAGTGTTTATCCCTGACAAATCTATGCAGTTACCCACAGTACCCTGCCCCAGCTCCCTGCCCTGCACTGATGACAGTATAGGGAATATCATGCAACTTTGTCACCTTTGATAGCTGGGCATAAAAGCCTGGAGACAGAGCTCCAGATAAGTACTAGTGCCTGGGGACTTTCTTGTTCACAAATGTCTGTGTAAAAATGGAAAATGAGATGACACAAACCTTCTATTGCTCATCCTGAAGCACTGCATTTGCAAAGGGTGCAAGGCAAGAAAACAGGCATGGCATTGAAAACAAAGGAAGATTACTATCCCCATCCTCTCTCCTGCATCCAGTGCTTAGTTAAATCAGGGAGTAAATATTGCAATTTCTATAAAATTAATTCAAAAGAAGAAGGGAAAGCTAATAAATATTTACTGCTCTGAGAATGGATGTCATTTAATATTAAGTATGAGAAAAGTTTTAGGCATGAAAAAAGGCACTGAGTATGGATTTAAGAAAATATTTTTAGGATAAATCCTTCTGCTTGCATGCATGTCTGGGTTGTTCTTTATTTTTACATTTTTCTATGTTTAATTTATAAAGCTGGTTTCCTACTGCTGGCCAAGAAGATGTTGAAAATAGTTCTTATGACTTTCCCCAGATATTCCATGTCATACTTTTCCAAATATGACAGTGTATGGCACCTCAACAGAAGTCCTCATCCCCAGGAATCTCTGCTACTTTCATTCATACTACAGGGAATTCAGCTATTATACTGCACATTGCAACAGTGATACGGTTTTTGTAGGAATATTTGTAACTGGTTTGCTGGCAAAAGTAAATCATTCTATGAAATTATTATCATTTTCATCAAGTGTGCTTCTAGATGACCACTTCTCATGATCTGATGTAATGAAAATGTAATATTTAGTCTGAACAAGCAACTGAGTCTGTTTTCCCTTACTTCCAGTGCCAGACATGTACAAGGAGCAGTTAGCTCATAATAGAGAATAATTTAGAGTTTCTAAGCAGCAGAAATAATATCACAAATACATAATAAGTTTTTAACTTCATTTCTAAAAGTCATTAGTGGTTAGCACAATGTTTCTTAAGCATTGACCTGGCCTTTTCTAACAGGAATGCAATCAAAAGGCAGTGAAACCTTGGAAATTGTGATAAATTCAGCTTTGAAATGAGATACTAGTTTTCAAGTAATGAGGTTAAACCAATATTGGAAGAGGTCTACTAGGAGAGCTGGCAGAAATGACAATGCCTCAAGTCAGAAAGCAAAATTAAATAACTTTAAAAATTAAATGTTTTATGGAGTTTCTAATAGAAATTCTGTGGTGGTTGCAAGTGAATATGTGAGTTTGTACGTGTGTGTGTGCATATACCTGTGCTGAAAGAGGGTAAGACTGGATTGCCTTCTAAATAATTTTTAGCTGCATTAACCCCTGTTTCTCCCACCTTACATTCCCCCTGGATGTTCATTGAGAGCATAGCAAGCTTTCTATGGCTTACTTTCACAGACCTGATCAGAAGTTTCTCAATGTGCTATCAATTTATCAGGCTAAATGTGTTCAGGATTTTTTTTACTTTATATGACCAAGATTTAATAAAAAACAAATTGTTGGTTCATCTCCAACCACCTTATTACAAGAAATAACACGACACTAATAGCTTTTTAACCCTAAGGAATACCAAGCTCAAACCTTCTGACAGAATCTAATTTACAAGTTGCCTCCTATCTATAGAAATATAATACAGTAGTAAGAAGAACCTTAATTTGCTGATATTTTTTTGCAGTAAATAACTGAGAAAAATACCACACTTTATGTCAAGTTGTTAGGGGGAAAAAACACAACAACCAAAAACACCTGCAAGAGGGTTTTCTGTATTTATTTCTCACTGCTTGATTTCAGCATTAGGTGGCAAACATATTATTGCAAAAGTTCTCTGTGTCCTTGAGAATTCCAGTTTACTTTTCTTCAGTTAAAAGTTCCAGTCAGGACTCTTCAAGTGGTGTGTTGCCAAGTGTGTATGGTTGTCTCTTCTGGTTTTACCTAGCATGGCCAAATATACTGACAAAATAAGATTGAACTGACAAATCACAGATCACATTTTGGAGTAAAGGAAACCTCCTTGCTCTTTTAAATGCAAAATATTTTTATAGAAAATAACATCAGAGAAGCTAGTTGCTACCATGTAGTGAATATATTTAGAGAATAAAAGATGGAATATATATAAAACACCTTCAGAAATGATCCAGGGAGATAAAGTCATGGCTTGTTTGAATGAAAAGTCATGTACTTATTAAGGTTATAAACTTTCAGCAATGATATAATTTTCTTCCCAAAGTTAAAGTCCATAGCTACTCTACATATGATAATTATCTTTGTGAGAAGGCAACACATAAGATAACCTGCCTTCTTGTAAATATTCTCCTTTGCTCCCTAGGTGTAGGTGCTCCTTTTTTCTTTCACACTTTCCCCTTGGAGTAATGGCAGTAGGTTAAACTCAAAGCAATTTTAGTCATTACAAAATTAATACTTGACTGCATCATACCTGAAGTCTTCATATGCAAAAAAAACCCCACTTATGTGTTTTTGTTTCAATTCATTTTTTTATTAGCTGATTATGTAAAAAGTTTTCTTACCACTTGAAAACACAGCAACTTCTTGGAGACACCCTGCAAGAATAATCATCAACTTGTGTTGAGAACCTCATTGTTATTTGGAAAAATTACTAAATTAGAGTAAAATCTGTCAGTTTCTCTACATGGGAGACAAGATGGTTGATGTGGAAAGGTCACATATCTAATAGCGAATAAACACTCTTCATAGCTGTGTGAGCTGATGAACACAGGTAGCTATGAGGGAACTTCTTGCTGTTCCAGACTTAAAGATGCACTTGTCAACTATTCTGCCTTTGTTTAAATTGGTGCAAGCAGTTCAGTGACAGCAATTTCTTAACTGTACTGTAACTAAACCTCTTCCCCAAACTGAATGAAAATAGAGAATGAAAAATAAATCTCTCTCCTGTCAGAAAGCAGGATATATGCATACAGTGCTCCATGATAAGACAGAGGGAGGCAGTTTGTCAAGCTCCGTACAGCACTGAGACTGGTAACTGCTTTGCTCACTGGACTGCTTTGACAGGGAGGCTTTTCCCTATTAAGTGCAGTAGTGTGAAAATGTTATAATAGTGAAGAACATATCCTGCAATTTTGGCTTTTGTTCAACATGGCTAGGTGTGCTATGTACTGAGACCATTTCAGCAGTGGTTTTAGTTTACTTCTTTGGATTTATCCATTTAATGTTGGGTATTCAAGTAGAAAGGCTTTTTCTAGTATTCTGTTAAATACTCCATTAGAGCTGGTTTTGGTTGAAATTTTTTCTGAGAGTTGTGTGTTGGGGGAGCGAGGAGGTTGTATAGTTTTTTTTATGTTTTAATCTTAGCATCCCTACAGCTCATACCGTGAGCTCAGTGGTTAGACTGTTCCTGTACCATTGATGTCCACTGGGGTGTGACCCTGCAGTGAGTGCACCATAGCCTGTGTTTGCCCTTAATATGGTGTGCAGCTGTGAGCAGGGAGTGTTGTAGTCACGGCACTACACGTAGCGTCAATTTAGCTCAGTGTAAAGCTGTAGGTGGTTTGCTATGGCTCACCACACAGCCACTAAGAGTATCAACTCTGCTCAGTGCAGAACTTTAGTACTTAAACTCCCTATAACACTGTGAATGATAGTGCTCTCATTTTGTCCAGGAAGAGATGTGAAGACAGGCATTCTGACTAAGCCTGTGATTTAAGTGAGTTAGGTAAAAAAAGAATGTAATTTCATCATCTGCAAGAGGATGTGGCATCATTGAAATTCACTATTGATTTTAAAGTGATTAAAAAAGAACAATGGATCACAGAGTCAGCCATTTTAGAAGAAAAAGATGAGCATGTTCATAAATATTTCCTGAGATTAGCACAGTGTAACTTAGCAGTTCTGTACTTCTCTCCAGAGATGCTGCTTTTCTCTAAGCCCTGTGGAAACTACTCTTAAATGAGCTGCTTGGTCTAGATCATTCTCCAACTGTTTTTCGCTTGTCATTGGCACCCTGCCCTGTTCAAAAAGTTAAAAATGAAAAGCCTCTCAAAAATTATTTTAGAATGTAAAACACACAACAAAATAAAGTAGAATGAAAATATGTTGAAATGGTAGAAAATACAGAAATGAATGGTTTTTGTCTCATAGCTATTTTCTTGCAAAGATATTGTAAAGTCAGGTTTTTGATAATATGCTCTAAATTTACATATGTCAGAGATGGGCAGAAGGTGAGAAGTGAAATTATTACATCTGTAGAAAAACAAACGCATTATGATTTTGTGACCTTAGCCACCAGGACTTACATGAAACATTACAACTCTGTGGAATTTATACTTGTACCTATGTATCATTTACTTGTAACTCAAATTAGAATATTTTTCTATTTGAAATATATTTTTTCTTTGCTTATTTCATATTGTTTGATGACCATTTTAGATACAATTTTTAAAAGGATACAATTTGTATTTTCCATTTGCTGGGCAGTTCTTGAAACTTTTTAACAGTGTTTGATGTACCACTTTAATGAGTTTAACATTCATAGCTATGGAGGCTATATATATATATATATATATATATATATATATATATAGCCTATATATATATATATATATATATAGCATATATAGATATATGCGCCTATATATGAGCTATATAAGGCAACTCAAACAGGAATGTTTGACAAACACTCAAACATAGTGAATGAACAAGAAACTATAGCAGGTCTCTCCTTACATTAATTTCACCACTGATTTGACTCATTGGGTGATACGGGGCCTATTGATGGACTTAGTCACCTTAATATATGATTTAGCTTGTATAACTCCTGATATAGATTGTTTCCAACTGGATTACCTTTTCTAACAGGAGACATGCAAGGCAAACAAAAATCTAAAAGCTGACAAGTTTGTACTTCTAGACTTCTACTATGCTCTTTAGTTTGATGTTTGCATCATAATTGTTTAAGATTGAAGAACTTTTAAGCTGCACCTTTAAGGATGTCAAAACAAATGTCAAATACTGGGTTTAGTAAGATAGCCTATGTGTGCTCCTTTGCATTTCAGAATTTCCCATTAGATTAGATTTAGGAATGAAAAAAGTAAGTTTGTTAGAAACAGAAAGAAAAGAATGTTCCTCCCTCTAAAATTCTCTTGGTCTTCTCTGTTCTGTTAGTGTGGTCTTAAACAATGTCTATAATTTGTAATGTATTCTATATAGTTAAGGTTATAACTTTGCATGTCTTCCAACTTGCTCAGAAAAACAAGTACTGTAGTGTAGTCTGACAGCATAGTAACATGCCAAAGTACAATAAGAAAAATTAAGTATATCCAAAACCAAAAAAATTATCTTTATGATTGTGTGATATATGGGGAAAAAAAAAAAGTAATTAAATTCAATACCATTTTCACAGAACTCACAAGGTAATTTTTTACTTTTATATTTCCTTTGATCAGTTACCTTTATATTTGTTGTTAAGGTTTTAAAATACTGGTAGTGAGAAACTTTATGACAAGCAAAATAATTTTAAAATTATTAAATTAAATATTTTTTAATGTAAGACTCAAGAAAATTATGATTTTAAATATTTCTAATTCTTAGCAACACTTAAAACTGATAAATTGAGTTTCCACTTTTATAAGGTATATTTTGGCATAACTTATAGAGTTCTTAATGAACTTTTCTTAATTAACCTCATTTTTACATTAACCGTGTCAGTGAAAAAGTTAATTTTAAAATTCTAATTATTCTTCCAAATAGAGCGAAAGCACATGCCTTTCTAGAAAGGCTTCCAGTTTACAACCTGAGTCTTCCTGGGACATTTTTATCATACCTGTTCTTGTGAACATGCTTAAATGTGCTTAAATAAATTTCTTCTTTCCCTCTTATACTCACACATTTCCATCAGTATTCCTTCTACAAAAGCTGGTGTGGGGAAGTCTTATATTATTTCATTCCACTGTGTAAACAATGCTGAATAATATTCCAAGAAGCTCAAAATTCCTAAAATATTTGGAGGTATCAAATACACATATTATGTATCTGTATAAAGAACATAAAGATTTCAGTGATTTTTCAGTCTGACTCTGATTTATCAGACTTGCTCAAGGGAACAGAGTCTTACTAAAGACAGAATTAACCACAGTGGTTTTGGTGTTTTCTTGATGTTTAAGAAATGAGAAATTGTAAAATACAAAACCTAACTCTAGTCCCAGCATGCTTTAATGAGGATTTTTTGGCATGAAATAAAAGTAAAAGATTAAAAATAGATCTACGTCGTTTCTAAATCCACAAAGAATATTGATGTGTCTTCAGAGAAATTCATCAAAACTGATTTCCAAGGTTCTGGTCACAATAGTCACATATTTAATTTCAAAGTAAATTTGTCTAACATTTGCTTAATTTGCCTAGGAGTAACCGGTACAAAAAAATTAGCAGTTGATGAGTTCACTTCTGGTTTTGAGCCTTGAAACCTGCCTTTGCTCCAGTTTCAAAGACGTCTGCAGCATATTATGTTGTCTGCCCAAGTTACTGGGAAAGGTAAAAGGATTGGCAGGTCTTTAAGAGTCTGTGTTTTGGGAATTTCTTGGACATAATTTTAGAAGTTCCCTCAGTTGAATGCAGAGAATGTGTTTTATTCCTTGCAGAGTCATTTTTGTTAGTGTGGAAGTTGTTTTGTTCTTGTGTTCAGTGAGACATGATCATAGCTGGCAGCAATACTGGTAGTTTTCCTCTTCCCTAAATTTAAATTGCAAATAGATAAATACGTAAATTTGCTTTTAAGCTTTTATTATGAATTCCAAGAATCACACATTTAGAGATGATTAATCCTAAAGGCCATACACTACCTACGTAAACAAGCCCCTATGTTCTTCATATTATTATACCAGAAGGAAAAGATTGCTATTAATTAGTTCACAATTATTCCCTCTTATTTATAATCCCAGCATAATAAATATTGATAGAATTAATAGATTACCAGCTTTATCTTAATGGTGTCAAATAGGCCAAAATGCAAATAGGGATTTCTTTAATGAGATTTATTGATTTATGTGCATATGCCTTTTAATCATTTTTGTGCTTGACCTACACAATTCCTTTGTTTTTCCTTTCCATATTTTTTTTTTTTTTTTATTTTTCCAGTTCCTGTATTCCTTTTCATAAAGAAAATGCAGGGACCCCCTGGTCATATCAGGTACTAGTGTCTTTAAAAACTGTCTCCACCACACAATTACTAGAATTTTCAAGCAGAGCTATTTCTGTATGTTCCTCACGTGCTGCATCACATTCTTCCAACAGCAAGTCAATATTCCTTTAGTTCTTGCTTCAAACTGGAAAAGTAAATTTCAGGGGCTGTGCTGAAGTATTAAGTACTAAGACTCAGAAAATGAGACATTGTGCTGCTTAGACTACTTAGAGATGTTGGTATAACCTATTTTAAGATATCTCCATGTGTTTCTTAGGAAACATTAAAATGTCACAGATTAATAAATGTCAGAGAAGATTTTATTTGGACTTCTAAAACAAGTTAGAGAGTTATGACCTGTAGCTCCTGCAGCTGACATGCAAATCAAATAATCTGAAATAAGACAATAACTGTCCTGGTCTCTGTATTCCCTCAACCAGGCCAAAGGAGCATTTCTGTAATTAAGAAGTAGAGCCACCCAGGGATATTTTCCTCTGAGGTGATGTAGAGACAAGAGCATTCTTGAAGCAGCATGTATGGCAGCATGGATTTTATCTTCAACTGGCAGGAATATGAATTTCAGGAATCCTCTTGCCTTTAAAAAAGAAAGAAAAGGAAAAAGAAAAAGAGAAACAATTGTTCAATAGATGCTGGTCCTTCAATAGAGTCTTCATTATACCTTGGATGTGCTGATTAGCTTAATAAAAATGACTTATCGTACTTCTATTGGTGATAAATTGAGTTAAGTATCATCTGGTGTGTGTAATTTACTGTTCATTTTTTTGGCAAGATTAAATCAAATCCATCCATCTTATACAAATGCACTAGTGTGGATTTCTATTAGATAGATTTCTGCCAAATCACTGCTCAAATCTAATTTCTACAGCCTTTTCCTGAGGTTTTTAAAATTGTGACAAAACTTACTCTCCTGTTGCCCCACCCTGCCAGCCCCTCCACTGGTGGAAGGGACATTCACCAAGTAAACCTTACAACTCCAGGGATGAGAAACTTTTTCCTGGTGATTTTGTTGGATCATACATTCCAAATGGTTAAAATAAAATTTACAATACCCTGCTGTCTTAACAGTAAACTAGCTTACCTTAATGAAACTAAATCCATACAGTATGACTGCAGAGTAAGTCCTCTGGTACTTGCCTGAATTCATAATGGATAGAAGTGTAAAAACCTAAATAGATCATGTGCAAATATAGATTTTTCAGAATGGTTAGGAAAGATTTAGAATAGTATATTCTCAGTTAATCAGACAACTACAGAATTCTAATTATCTCATCTGTGGATGTAAAGATGATATATATATATATATACACACATAGAAATTTAATTTCTAAAAGAAGTTCTGCAGATACATTGCAAAACTGTATCCCTGCAATGTTTAACTGTAGAAAACTAAACAAATCAATCTTCCAAAGAGCAGCCCTATGCAGAAATTATTTTCACATCTATAGGATTGGTTTGTGCATGCCTTTGAATTAAGATGAAAATCTGCTGAAATATGTGTTGTTTTGTAAACCTGGTATATATATATATATATATATATATATATATATTTTACATATCATCCTCCTATTTAAGTTTTGGAAATAAGTGGACATAATTTTACTTCCTATACTAGGTATTTAAATCAGGCACATTTAATTAGGAATCTGTCCTCCAGGTATCATCAACAAAGACAAGAATAACACTCCTGAGAGATTATTTTAGGACACAGGCTAAAAGCCTTATTAATCATTCTCACTAATATACTTACCATGTGGTGTAGTTCTCACACTGTATGCTTTTTTATGTACCTCTCTTTTTCATTGGTCTCTTTTTCTACATAAAATCAGACATATAGAAACAATTACTCAAAATCAGCCAGTTTTTATTTATGAAATATGAACTTGCTCATGTAATGAAAGTATTAAAACCCTGAGAGCAGTTTTCTAACTTTTACCACCTATTTAAATATGAGAGTGACATAATACCTGAATTAGTACAAATTTTGGTATCTAGAAGTATATAACAATGAATATTTAGTGCACTGATACTTTTATTTTATTTCACTGTCAAGATTAGATAAAAGTGTTCTCCTTGGCTGTCACTTCTTTTCTAGATGAAACAATGGAAGTATTTCCTGTGCTTAATTTGAAATTAGTAAGAAAAAAGGAATCAGAATAGAATTAGTTCAGCATATTTCTGTCAGACAGAATTTAGATAATGGTTAACAAAACTAGAATTACTATTAACATGTTGAAAAGACATATGCTAAAGAATATTTCTCTCTATTTCCTCTTGGTACTGTTTTATCAGATATTGTATTCACCTTCCCTTATTCAAATGTTTTATGATATAAAAATACAGTGTTTTATGAGATAAGACAATAGCATCATCTCAGAGTTCTGTGGCTGGTTTCACAAGACTGTTTGGATAGATCGAGGATGGAAGTGACTATTCTTTGATAAGGCAGCAAATCAAATTATCTTACCAATGTATTATAACAGACACTGCCACTCTCACTGTTATTTCACAGTTATTGGGATTATTTAGGGAAAAGAGAGTATGTGATGTTGATAGATGTATAGTCTCCAAATGACGATTCACCTTGTTTCCCAGGTTTATTACTTCTTGACATTCAGCTAATTTTTGAATTCCTTTTCACATCATATCTGTTACTGTGGATTCTCGAAGTGGGCAGCACAACTGTGTGACAACAGAAGCAAAAGATGTTAAATGGTTATATTTATAGGAATGGAGTCTTTCAAACAGTAGTTTTAGGAATTATCTGAAGACCTTAAAAGCAAAAGCATGCTCTTCCTTGACCTGCACATTATGATAAAATCATAGAATCATAGAACTGTAAAATCATAGAATGGTTTGGGCTGGAGTGGACCTTAAAGGTCATTTCATACTAGCTCCCCTGCCATGGGCAGAGCCAGTTCCCACAGTGGCTCAGGGCCCCATCAAACCTGGCCTTGAGTGCTTCCAGGGATTCAGCATCCCCAACTTCTCTGTCAGGCCTGGTGAGGTCACACTTGGAGTGTTGTGTCCAGTTCTGGACTACACCACACAAGAGAGACATGGTCACACTGAAGGCAGCCCAGTGAAGGGCCGTGAAGTGATGTCTCCAATGCAAAAGGCTAAGAGACCTGGGCCTGTACAGCCCAGAGAAGAGAAGGCTCAGGCTAACATGATCCATGTCAGAAGAACCTGAAAAGAGGGTGCAAAGAGGATGGAGCCAGGCTCTTTTATTTATTGGTGCCCACTGGCAGAAGGGACAATTAGTACAAACTGAAACATCAAGAGACACTTTTTGACTTTGAGGGTGACTGGGCACAGGTTGTGCAGAGAGGTTGTGGAGTCTCTCCTTTGATCTGTTCAGCAGCTTCCTGTACATGATCTTGTGCAACCAGCTCTATGTGTCCTTTCTGTGGTATGGGGGTTGAACTAGGTGATATCTGGAAGTCCCCTCCGACCTCAGTTATCTGTGAATTAGTTAATCTGTACTGAAACAGGGTAAGACAGTCAAGGCTTAAAAAGTCAATCTAGGTACTAAGGATTTTTCCAAGAAGCAGGAATTCATTATCAGAATTTTTTTTCCTTAACAGTAAGAGTGCATGCCATAGACCTGTTGTCCTATGATTTATTCTTCATTATGTGTCAGGTCTTCTGCTCCTAGAGAAGTCAGTAGATCTTGGGCATCAATTTTGCTAGTTGGAGAGGCACCAGGCAAAAAGCAAAAACATTTCTTCATTTTGTGGGCTGACCTTTACAACCAACAAGTTAGCAACATTTTACCATTTCCTTCTCTCCCTCTCACTTCTCTTCTATCTTCTTTTTCATACATTTTCTTACCATCTTATTACTACACAAAACATGCTCTTAAAACTGCTGTATTAACATTACATTAGTCTACCCATTTGACTTGCTGACTTTAATGCTTGTAAAATACCTTGTACTGACAGTCAAGTAGAATAGTAAAAAGCTTAGTAATTCTACAGACTAGGGTTTTGTAGTTATGAATTTTCTAATATATGCAGTGGTTATTTTTCCCTGGCTTGCTTTGGGGTCTCTAGGTGCTTAGCTTGAGAAAGCAAGCCAGGGAACCATGTATGAATTTAGAAGTACTATTATGCAGAGTGCATTAACTGAGGTTTTCAACAGTTTGGTGTTTCGGAAAAAAAATTCTTTGGAGATTTGTTGGCACTAAACACAACAGCAGAAGTATCACCAGCAACATGTTCTTTACATTCCCAGTGGAACCCTGAGGAACTCTGGCTGCTTTCCTTCCTCATTTACATTTATTTTCTACTTGTTCAGCAGAGCTCAAAAAGAAGAAAAAAATTTAATTTACACATGGATCTATGTTATTCCTGGCTATTCCTGTAAAGATGGCAAAAATACGTGTTGATGGTTTGAATCTTTTTGTTTTTTAGCAAAAGGAAAAAGAAAATAAATACATTCTGTATCCATAGACGGAAAACATTAATCACTGAATACAAATGTTTAAAAATCAGCCTTTTTTCTGCAATATTTTTTACAAGAAAAAAACACAATACCGCTCATTATTTTTGGCTAAAATTGGAATGTGTATCTGTGTGTGTATTTGTGTCATATGATTTAGATTTGGTTTTTTAAGGGTATAATAGTATATATTTTGTGTATGTTTTCCAATTTGGGTAAGTTCCAACTAAAATGCCTATTTTTTCCTCCAAGTTTTACAGACAGATGAGAATTTCAAGTAGCACATTAACATAAGAATTGAGCTGTCTCAATCGTAGTAGACCAATTGTACCCTCAGCAAAACAGTTCTTGCAAAACAAATAGTGTCACGAATTTATCATGAGTTACATAGATTTATGTGGGTGATTTATGGTGATGTTGTGTTTCACATCCTTTGTAATGAAACGATCACCCATCAAAAAGAGACGAAAGCGTGCGTGTGGTGACGTTACAATGTCACGATTCTGGTACGTGTTATATGTCATAATCCATGACACAGTCATTTCTTGCTGACAAAGAAATACAGATGGTTTGGCCTCTAATTAATCCATTATTCCTAGTCAAAAGGACAGCTTGAATTTTTAATTGAACCCCTCTCTACTTAATAATTCCCGGTTGTCCTTTAAAAACCTACAACAGCAGGTTTAAAAGTTTTCTTTGACAGTGCTTGTACAAAAAAGAAGACTTTAGTCTGTACTGTCCTCAGTAGTCTATAAGGTACTTCTAAAATTAATGTGCATCATAGTGCAAATAATATTTTCTCGGGGACCTAGATAAATAAATGGCAAGTTTACTTTGAGTTCCACTCTGATATGTGTCCTTTCCTCTTAAAGTACATGAAAAGCCATGAATCAATATAACTGTTATATCAGTGTGTACTGATTCATAATAGAAATTCAAAATTTTCCCATGTTTTGACACAGTAGCAGAAGACCATATGAAGTTTCGTCTTGCAGACCTGGCATTTTCTAGATCTATTGCCAAAGGAATTTTCCCAGGTTGAGCAGACACTTTTGTTTACATCTCTGGATAAATCCTCTGAATACAATCAGCTAATGCATAGCATTATGCATAGCATAATGCATAGCATAATGCATTATATCACCAAATGCCACTCAATTTTAAATGGCAATGATTGAAGAAATCTTTATTATCTCTTTGACCTTGTACAATTTCTTATAAAAAGAGAAGGAGGGATTTGAGTCAAAATTGAGACCTGTTCTAACCATGTTTTTTCTTCCAAAGAAAAGTGTTACAGAAAGAAGTTCCCCTTGCTGGGTGATTACCATGGGTCACTGCTAAACATGTTCCATAGAGCTGTGACTTCTTAGAGAACTGACAGCATAAAGAAGGGCGGTTTTCAAAGTAGGAACCTTCTGTGCTGTGCATCTTTCTGTGGTTTGATTATCTGAGTATTGACATTGTTAGAACAACTAAAAGTACCATGAGTGCCAAAGATGTTTGGTTATTTTTCCATTATATTTTTTCTTATTACAGCATATATTCTTTTCTGGTTGGTTGGTTTCTTTTACATTTCTTAAAACACTTGACGGTGAAAATGTAGACAGAAGAAAAGAGTAGAATCATAAAAAAATTGAGATTGGAAGGGACGTCTGTGGATCAATTAGTCCAGCCATCAGCTCAAAGCAGGGGTAATTATATCAAGACACCCATGTCCATTAAAGTCCTGAAGAATTCCTATAATAGACATCCCACAGTTTCCCTGGGAAATGTTGAAGTATTTAACTACTCTTATGTTTGTTTTTTTTTCCTTGGTATCCAACACAGATTTCTTACATTTCAGCTTGTTTTTTACCCTTACTCCTATCAAGTTATGAGGCCAATGCAATGCCTGTTAATTATTTGCTTTATTTATAGTTTACATTAAGCTGCTTGTGGGTGTAAAAAGTTGTAACATGAGTGTAATGGTTAATGAAAAATAAAAAATTGAAAACAAACATTGGCTGGAATGGGTGGAGAAATAAGGTTATTTTGGGATTTCCCTTTGATATAGGTGAACCTAGTAGATATGATTCTACTCTGTTTATTTGATTTTTGGAATAACTCAAAATCTTATTTTGTATTTACAATGTAGGGTGATATTTTGAAAATCTGTCACTGTTTTTCCCTAATACATGTTACCCTATTTTTTAATAGCACGATTTTCTTTGATTTGAAGGTTTTTGTTCCCTTAAAATCTTGCTTACCCTAAGACATAATAATAAATAAAATAATAAAAACAAGTGGATTTCAGGGCACAATATTGGCATTTTCTGTGAAGGACTTGGTTCTTGACTTTGCTTTTGCAAGATGGGAGAGAGACTTTTTTTGACTACGCTGGAGCAGCACAGTCTTGAGTTATGAAAAACAGATGTGATTTTAATGAATATCATTGTAGTGCCTTGGGAATCTAAATCACTCTTGCTCAGGAGTTGTAGTTCAGTGGAACAAAACTATTTCTGTATGGGCCTACAATCTTTAAAGTTTAATCAAATAAAGGTTAAATGTTCAGTATTTGTTAGAGAATGGCTTATAGAATACTTAATTATGATATGTAATTTTATCTTTTATGACTTAATTGGTCAATTTAAGAGGTTATTTCCATATACATGACCTATTAATGTACTATCCTTTTTAGATTATTACACTGTTGGTTTTTCTATTTGAATTTATTGCTTGAACCATTAAGATGTATAAGTCCCCATGATACAGAGCCAAATTAGACAATGATCATGTAAAGTTGTTTTTTTTTTCCGGTGCTTGCTGTTACTTAATATTTAATATTTAATGCTGTTGTGTTGGACCTGGCACTTGAGTCATTTCCTGTGTTACTCTACATTTCCTTTTCTGCAGAACTACCCTTGAGATCTTGTAATTTTCAAGTAATAGGGAGTTTCTATCAAGATTTTGACCAGACTTTAATTATTTACCATGTCAAAGATTCTCTAATGTTTTTATTGCCCCCTCATGAGCCATTTACTAAAAAGCAATTGCTGTTTTGAAGATAAATTAGCTTTATTTTTGCTTGTTGTAATACACAGCCAAAGAGCTGTAAATGGGTTTGTTTTTTATTTCAGGTCATCAGCGATCCTATTAAATTCTACTGCCCTCATTTTTCACATTCTTAAAAGATCTATTTTTGGCCTTGTTAATAACACAAACATCTTGACATTTTAATACTGCAGTTGGCTTTTCCTAAAGCCAATGGATTAAAGAGGAGGTGAACTATTGTAATTTTTTGCTTTGTTTAGCAGTCCTACAGAGAGCCAGGTGGCAGCTAGACAGCACTGACTGCTGTCTACACATGGCCAACACCTATTTCATGTCCCCAGCCTGGTCCACCACATGGGACTTGCATTGTGCCACAAAGGAGAAGGGATTTTGTCTAGGCTTAATTCACAGTAATGGGTAGAAAACAGCTGGGAAAGCTTTGGACCTGGGTCGTGGGCCTTGTCTTGACCTGCCCAATGCAGCTCCTGGCTGTGTCATCATCACACAACTGGCCATCTAATGGGGTATGACTCCCAATTTTCTCCCTGAAAACTGTAATACAAATCCTGTGACCCTTATGAAGATTTTGATATGAAGGATCAGGTTTAGTTGCCGTGGATTAAGCTTCAGTAAGTAACGCTGCTCCCTAGAGTGTTCTCTTCTTTCCCCTGATTTGATGTAGTTAGCACATTTCTAAAGTCCATCAAGTGGCTGAAATAAGGTGGGGTGGATCTGGAGGGCAGGAACAGACTTGAGAGCAAAGGAAAGCTGATTTCAGAAGGTTTATTTAAACAGTTTTCTCTGCATTCACAAATCAAGAAAATAGTGTTTCTGTCGGTTTGGCTTCGCTTTAGAGCCACTAGAATTAACTGCTTGAAAATCAGCTGGAGACTTAGAAAACAAGGGTAGGCTATTCCATAGTATTGTGCTTCTTCACCTCATTTTAAATCAATAAGGCATTTCATGTATAAATGAATGGAGCTGGTAGACAGCTTACTTCTTCAGTCATTTCCAATATGCATCTTTTTCCATGTCACTGTTTGAGGCATGTGCAGATATGAGTCTGTATTTATGTGCACAAACCAGCTCTTCCTTGGATGACATGTATTATGTAAAATAAATTACTTGTATGCAAGGAGCTTTGCCTGTGATACACTCAGATTAATTTCTAACTTTACTTCGCATGCCACTCTGCAGTTTATGGAATAACTTTGATACTGTCTAGATATTGGTGTAAATTTACATTTATAGAGGGCATTTCATGATGGAGCACTCTGTGCAGAGAGACTCAGCATGCATGTATGAAAAGTACTTAGAGGAAACAATTCACTGCTGGAATTTAACAGCTCTTCAAATATACTTGGAATTTCAGTATCTAAGTATTTCTAATGGTTCTACCTTTGGATTATGACATCTCTACAAACATTATGAAACTATATTATGAGAAGGACGGAATTCTACCTACTTAGCCTAATTTTACCTCTTTTTAGAAGGTAGTTAAATCTTCATGTTTCAAAAATTGTTTCCTGACTAAAAAAACGTTGTAAAAAGAGAAGGGTTTTGAATCAAGCCCTACCTGATAAATTTTCTCTTGTCATCCAGTCATCAGTTTCCATGGACTTTAATTGATAGCCATCCCAAGATTAAAAGGCTGGCCAAACTCCCATGGTATACTCGTAAAAACCAATATGGACAAATAGCAATTGCAACAGTAAAGCATTGGCTATCTCCACTTGGCAGTACTTCTGGAGGTATTTAGGGGGAAAGTAAATACACACAGGCCATTTTTTTGTTTCAGGAAATTAATTATATTTTCTATATTCATATGAAATGGGACAATTCTCTCCTTAGACCCAGTCCTTAAAGTGATGTAGAGAGTAGAATTATATTTAATTAGAACTATTAGTAACATAAATTTATATATGTAATAAAATACTTAAAAGAAAGTCTCTGTGTTTATCTTTGTCTCTTTAAGAACTAAGAATTTTCAGAAGTGTCACTGACTTTTGTGGTGATGTATGTAAAATTCTGCAAAGTATAATCCTGCAACTAGGCCTAGTCACTCTAGAAGCCAAATTTCCCTTTTAAAATCTATTTATATAATCAGTATTTTCATTCTCATCCATGTCATGCTTATTGTGGCTTTTCACCTCAAAAAATCAAGAATTATTGTCTACTAATACAAAGAGACCTGAGGAATACACGGTTTTCAACTGAATTTTTCACTGTTATTTTTTCTCTTTTTTTTTTTTTTAATTTCTCACCTAATTTCAACAGATGTACATCCTTCTGTATTGGTTATATGTCTAGATCTGTAGATCCTTTCTTTTAGCTGTAAACCTTTCATTTCTCTTGCACTCAGTTCCAAACATTAAGCTATTATTAAAATGCTGTTTGGAAGACATTGGCAGATGATCAGAATCTCTGGAGAAAAACAGGGAAAAAAGGCAAATATTATCTAGAAAATATTATGAAGCATTAGTTGCAGCTGCCATGCTTGAGCTGTATATTGCAATGCTAGAAGTGGGTATTCAAGGGAGAGGTCACTTTACAGAAGTACTTTACAGTCTAGGACTGGCACACTACAAAAAGAAAAGACTGAGAAGAAAACTCAGGTATCCTGAGTTCCACAGTCACAGGGATAACGTAAATATGTGTTTTCCAGATTTTTTTCCCTGTGATTTTGGGTGTTCACAGAAGCAGAGAATACTCTGAGTTGGAAGGGACCCACAAGGATCATCAAACTCCAGCTCCTGGCCCTGCATAGGACAGCCCCTAGAATCATATCATTAGCTTCTTAAAATTTTCTGTGAGGGATTTCTACCTATGGAAACTGCAGTTTCAAACTAAAGTTCTGAGTAGTGAGAAACAAACAAAAAAATATATCCCAGACTTCGCAGAGCTTAAAATTGGTGTAATCAAGTAGACAACAAGGTACTAATTGTAAGGAAATACACATTTTTCCCTGAGTTGGGAATTTGAAAACATGATAAGGGCATGATTATGCCTGATGGAGGTGTTGTTTATAGGGTGTTTATAATTAGAGATTCTTCCAGTGTTTTTTCCTATCCAATTTGTTCATTTTGATGGAAGAATCAATGGTGCTAGCCAAAATAATTGGGAAAATTAGTAGCAACTAATGTAACACAATATGCATGTCCTCCTTGTTATAACTGGCATTTAAGCACGGCCTTGGCAGAGTGGCAGCACATATGCAGAGGCTGGAGGATCTGCAAACTGACAGCTGCTTAGATTTTGATCATTGTTCAATTTCAAATACATTCTTTGTAGCAGTGAAACCAGATGAGGAGGCAGGGAAGCTTTACAAAAGACGGTGTCCCTGATAACAGTAAGTATCTCATTGCTAATTGAAGGAAAACATGCATTATTTCTGTGAATGCCAGTTTTGTTGTTCCTCCCAAGCTGTTACTTACAGGCTAGAAGATTTCACTTAACTGCATTCACTTGTACTGAGACTTTAGAAGCAAAAATCTACAGATAAAAACATGTCTCAAATGAAAACCAAAAAACCCAAAAAGTCTTTGTGTGTGTGTGTGTGTATTTTGTTTTATTTTAGAGAAAGAAGTTTCATTTTACTAGAGAATATGTAGAGGGAGAAATATCCTTAAAAATATAAAGAATTTAAATTAAAATTATTTTTTCTTTTTTTACTTGCTTCTGTTTTCAGAAAATTAATAAATGTTGGGGTGATAGTGAAACAGGGAGGCATTTTTCTATGTTTGGAACACAAATGTGGGAGAACACAAACACAAAAATATACCTAATCCATTAATCATCCAACTGCACAAAATGAGAAGAAGATCTGTGGAGATCTCCCACAGATTCTTGTAATATAAATTAGTTTTTCTGTAGTCATATGCTTCAGTATCTATTAATTCATGTGACCACTGCTTTTTTCCCAGCTCATCTAATCAGTGAATGACTTTGTATTTTCCAGTGGCCAGTGTAAAAGGACTGAATGGCTCAAGTACAACTTTTATTATATTTCCAAAAGTATTAAGGCTTTTGTTTGTTTGTTTGTTTTGGTTTTGTTTGTTTTGGTTGTTTTTTTGTTATAAAGCTGTATCAAAGAATAGACGATTTATGGTTTCACAATCAGAGGTATCCTGGCATTTGAGAATATGGTATGAGACAGCAAATAAGAGAGAGGGGACACAAGGATTAAAGATACATTTTTGTAATTCTTGGCCTGTTCTTTCAAAGAAAAAGAAGAAGACACCAAGACAATAAAAGGAAATAGCTGGCATATTTTATGGTGAATTTCTCTATAAAAATTCATGTCTGTTATCACTACAGAAGCTATAAATCAACAGCATGAATTAGAAAAGCTGCAATGTAGTTTGGTCTAGAAAAGTCCTCAGAATAAAAAAAAATTCTTGTTATGTAACCTCACTGTAAGCTGCATTTCTAGTCATTAATTTGGAATTACATGGCGTATGTAGTCCTTCTAGAATGGATTGGTTGATTTCCATCCATAGAAGTAATAACAGGCAGATAGAATCATAAAATTATACAATGGTTTGGATTGAAAAATATCTTAAAGATCATCTAGTTTCCAGCATCTAGTTCCATCCCCCCTGCCATAGGCAGGGACAATTTCCACTAGACCAGGTTGCTCAAAGCCCCATCCAACTTGGCCTTGAACATTTCCAGGAGTGGGGCATCCACAGTTTCTCTGGGAAACTTGTTCCAGTGCCTCAAAGCCCTCACAGTAAAGGATTTCTTCCTAATAATCTAAATCTACAGTCTTTCACTTTAAGGCCGTTACCCTCTGTTCTATCACTACGTGCTCTTGTAAAAGTCCTACTCCAGATTTCTTGTTGCCCCCTTTAGGTATTGGAAGGTGTTATAAGGTCTCCCTAGAACCTTTTCTGTTCCAGGCTGAACAAGTCTAATTCTCTCAGCCTGTGTTCATAGAAGAGGTTCTCCAGCCCTCTGGTCATATTTGTGGCTCTCCCTTGGATGCACTCCAACAGTGCCATTTCTTTCTTCTGTTGTGGCTCCAGAGCTGAATGCAACACTCCAGGTGGGGATCTCAAAAGGGCAGAGCACAGTAACTGAATATCCTCCCTTGCCCTGCTGCCTTAATGCTGCTCTGGATGCAGCCCAGGACATGTTGGCTTTCTGAGCTGCAAATGCACATAGCTGGCTGGCTCATGCTGAGCTCCTTGTCCACCAACATCCCAAGTCTTTCTTGTCAGGGCTGCTCTTTATCCAGTCTCTACCCAGCCTGCATTTTTGTTGGTGATGCTCCCATCCCATGTGCCAGACTTGGCCTTGCTGAGCTTCATGAGGTTTGCATGGACCCACCTCTCGAGCCTGTCAAGATCCCTTCCCTCCACCATATCAATGAATCATGTGATGTGGTTCTGCTGAGGAGATGGTTTTGGAAAGGAAATACATTGTATTTTTGTAATGCTTTTATGAATAAATATAAATAGAGGGCACTCAATTACACCTAGATAATGGTATTATCTATTTATCTTAAGTTTTTAATGTTAAAACTAGTACTCTTATTTCCATCCTCAATTGCCATTACTTCTATATCCATTTTGGTGATGTGTTCTGCTGTTTACTTTCTACAAAGAGTAAAATTTTCCCATCCATAATGAATGAAGAAAAAGGGTATTGAAAGTAAAAAGTATATGAAAGTAAAGGGAATTTTCAGTTCCTTCTATCCCACAACGCTCTTTAGACTTGCAAATAATGTTAATAAAAGTTACATCTACAGTTGTGAACAGGCAGACTGGCATACATGTAAAAATTTTGAAGGACAATAAGTCAGCTGAGGTGTCAGTCAGAAGTTGTTTAAGCTGTAATGATAAAGAGGATGAAAGAGTCTGCTCTAATTTTAATTAATGCTAAAGGGCTAGAAAGCAAAATTTACATTAACATTCTGAGTAATATTGAACATTCTGTTTTTTCGCAGTCTTAGTCAGAAGTCTTTTTGAATCAGTCAGTCTTAGAAAATTGCATTATTATATATTGGTTTGATCACTTTCCTAAATCTGTTTGGCATATAGCCATTACTTAGTAAATTGCAGAACCAAAGCATCAAAAGAACTTCATAGGAAAAAAAAGGACAGAGAAGGAGAACAAAAAGTAGATAAAATATACCAAGAATTTAAAATTCATATTTATATACCAGGAATATAGAGGCATGCCTGACTGATCAAATGTGGCTTGATTAACATTTGAAAAAAAATCCTAAAGGTACCATATATTCTTTTACCTACTTTTCAACAAAAAGCATCTTTCATCATAACAACCAGAACGCACTTGGAAAACTTTATGCTGAGATTCACCTTGAAAGCTGTGCTATCAAATTGTGTTGGAACATCTAAACAAACAAACCATGATTATATGTCCTCCTTTATGTAGTAGTGATCTGATATCTTAAATGGTTAAAAACAGTAGGAAAAAAGTTTGCAGAGCAAGTCCAAGTTACTTGCTGAGTTAATTTGTTTTTTCTGAGTCCATTTCTCAGTATTGATTTTTGATCTGTGCAATACATTGCAAGGAGCTGGAATTTCTGAACCTAAAAGCAGTTGCTCTACTTTGTTTATTCCAGCATGCACAGTGCACATCTCCTTACAAGTATAATTTGTGCTTTATTTTCCAAAAGAGGAAGGAATGTGAAGTACTTCAGGGTTTATTTCATAGTAGTTCATGGGTACCCAGTACAAAAAACCAAAGCTCATAACCCCAGGTCAGTCTTTTCCCAGACTACGATTCTGTGTGAATGTACTTTCTACTACATATTACTTTAATGCCAGAGTTTGAGGCAGTAGAAATAAATACAGCAACCCCCATTGTGAACCAGAGCAGTGAAATTATTCACAGACATCACAGCCCCCTAAGGATGCCCCAGCGAGGCATTCCCTATCTGTGGACCTGGAAGAATTCACACTTGCCTCAAGAAAGATACAATGCTAGCCAGACATAAATCAGGAAAATAAAGATATTATAATTAAAATTGCTATAAGATAGACCTGAACTGAGTTTTTCCATGTACTCTTCCCTCTCCACAGGAGCTCCTCTGTGACAGTAGAACTCCTCTCCACTGACTAAACAAGAAATTCTTTCACTGTACTTCCTTCAGTGGGGGAGTATCACATGGCAACTGGAGCATCTTTAGCAGCACAAATTCATTCTGAATGCTTTTGATACTCTGTTTAGGGCAGCTCTATCAGATGTGATAGACAGAAATTATTGTGCTCCCAAAGTAAAAAAAAAAAAAGAAATTTAAATCTTTCCCAATGAATAAAAGGCTGGAATCTATTTCTTGCTTATTGTCTCATTTCACAAGAGAGAGCTGATTCAGCAGGGCTCAGCAGATGACATTTTTTGGCTCCATCCCAAGCCAGAGTCAGATACCTATACCCTGATATCTGTATCGAGGTGCACCACTGAATCTCTTACACTGAAATAAGGGCCCATTCCTCTGTCTGGAATTTCTTACTTACATTTAAAGTCTTTGTGCTCTGTCAGCTGGCTTTTACAGCTCCTTGTTTTAAACAAGTACATCTCCATTCTATTAATTAAAAAAAAGTTCAGTTGAAACTAGTTTCCTAGCAGTCAGCACAGAAATTTATAGAAACCCTTTAGTAACACTTAATCTAAATAAATTACTAGAACTACATTTTATTATTCTATTTTGCTTGACAGAATGAAAGTCTCAAATTTCAAAGAAATTAAGGCTTCCTTCTAAACAACAACCTTATTGGGACAGGAAACAAAAAAATTCAGGTAGCGTAAAACTACAAGGTGCAATTAAAAAGGTGCAATTAAAAGTACACATCAGAATAAAAATTAAATTTTAAATGTACAAGCCAGACAATAATTAAATATTAGATGAAACACTGCTAAAACATTGAAATTATCTGTGGGAGAAAAGATTAATATGTTTGATATAATGCTTCATAAAATTTTGCAAGTAATCTACACAATAGTATTGATTCTGGAATATGTCCCTCAGTGTAATCAGATTTATCCTTTGGCAGGATAAACTGTCAGATATTGACAATATTTATCCTATAATACGTGGTATATATAAATATAATATTTATCTTACAACAGGTATGATGCTTCCCTGAAGATGAGGTACTTGTGTTTATAATCCTTCTCTGAATAAATTAGATCAGAGAACAGAAACCAGGCCTGCCTTGTCTACATATCATGTCTGTAGCAAAGGCCATGCATGTCTCATCTTAAAGTAAAACCAAAAGGTATCAGCTTTAAGCTGAAAGAAGGTAGATGTAGATTAGATATAATGAAGAAATTATTTACTATGAGGTTCGTGTGACACTGAAATAAGTTGCCCAGAGAAGCTGTGGATTTTCTATCCCTGGAAATGTGCACAGTCAGATTGTATGGGGCAATATGACCTAGTGGAAGGTTCCCTACCCACAGCCAGGGGTTGGAACTAGATGGGATGGAAAGAACTATGGATCATTAAGGTCCCTTCCAACCCAAACCATTCTCTAATTCTATTTAACCATAACATTTGCTAGTTTTTAGGCAGGCAAACAATATCCAGAAATATTTTCAAAAGCCATGCTGAAATTGTAAAATGTTACTTTACATTAAAAATTGGAAAGCATTACAACATCAACTGTCCATCAGCGAGTCAAACAGCACTTACTGCTGATATTTGACATTATCAAATTAAAATAAATATTATGATGAAGAATATGAAAAAATTGGATTTGGGCATAAACAACTAAAAAACCTAAAACTGTATAGAATTAACTGTTGTCTTACTATACTGAAAGGTAAACTGGAGTTGTCAGGAGGACTAAAAAAGCAATTGGTGGGAGAAAGGACAGAATACATTGTTTTCCTTTTAAAAAAATTATCTACATAAAGAGCTGGCTAGTTCAGCTTTATCAAAATTCCACTCTTCAGGATGCCAGTAAAATATCATCTATCAGCACAAAATTTGCAAACAACTATGCTGCCACTTTTTGCCTGAGACACTCCGTAACTCTGGTGAGCACTATGCTGTATCTATATCTTAAGTTGTGTGTGGGTCCTTGTTCAGGCAGAATTTAGTACTGTTTGTGTGCAGACAACAAGTAAAAGATTATGCAGAAGATGGATGACCATATTTCAAATTGTTTCACTCTTGTTTTCTCTCACCAGGATGAGATGCATGAATGAATATTTAGTAGAAATGAAAAACAAAATTATAGGAACACACATATTTTACATATGTCTGCAGTATTTCTCTCTATAATAGTCCTTTTGTTCTGTGCAGTGAGTTGAGACCATTCTTCCTGTGGTTATATAAGTAAAACAGCTAGATTCAATAATCACTATTCTACACAAAAATATAAATTCTGTTTATAAATTAGATTTCATAGTTCATTATTTTCCTTCTATCCTCAAGATTTCTGATGTTTGTATTTGATAAGCTCTTTGCTAGAATAAGGTGAAAGATTTTGAAATCTTTAGTAGAGCCATGTTATTGGAATTAAAAATCAACCTTCTAATGTTATGTATAGTTGTGACAATGTGGGATTTCTTGCTGGGAATGATCTAGCCAGATTGTATGAATGGAGCACAAAATATGTTTTACTTTGGTTACCACTGATTGATTTGAATACTGTTTTCTCCCCCTGCACAAATGACCCCTAATTATTATTATATAAAGTATAGTTACACCTCAGAGATAACTTGCAATACATGAATCTCTGCAGTGAATGTTCTCTACAAGTCAAAATTAATTTCCACAACCTATCTCTTGTCTTACTGGTAGAGTATGTGTATATAATAGGGGTTTCCTTTTTTATGTAGCTTTATATGAGAGGAGAGGTCCTGAATATTTGGTTTATGGCTGCAGGTAGATGTTGAGTAAACTACAGAAAGGACTGCTCTGCTGGCTTCTTGCAGTATCTAGATCTTCCATGCAAAACACCCTACAAATGTTAGTAGAAAAGCAAGCACTTTTCAGTACATAGGCACTGCTTTATGCAACTAAGTGAAGTTTGGCTAGTTTTGTTTTTTACCATATTAACATCGTTTAGATGATTTTTTACTTGCCTGTCTTTTTTTAAATGAACTCTAAAAAATGATGAATATTTAATAAGCATTTGAACATATGTTATTACAGTTTGAACTACTGGAGAAAGAAGGTAAGAGAAATTTCTGGATGTCATGGTGTCCTTTGTCAGGATACACTTTTGGATGTTCACCTTTCCAAACTAGTAAGTTCCTAGACATAAACTCCTTATCTCACAGCCAAACTCTAGGACATCCTGATCTTTGACAACCAATAGCAGTGATCTCCAGAGATGCCAGGCATTCTGGTTACAAATCTGTAAGGCACAGCAGGTACAGGTGAGACCAAGTCCAAGCTCTTATTAAAAGTATGCTGTGGCTTTTCTTTCACCCAGGCCACTACTCCATGATTCTCAGGTGCTGTTACTACAGATGTCACCAGAGTTGGATACTCAAGGCACAGATAGCATTATGGTCACTTTCCCAGCTGAAGGTCAAGGCTTCAGACGAGACAGGGATATCCTGGAGATTAAGGCATAGCTGTGATGATGGTTTTTCCAAAGTGGATTCCTACACCACAAGGTTCCACAAGCTTGCTGAGTTAAAGCTGACTGATGAAGAATAAAAACAAACATCAATTCCACACTGACATGACAACTAAGAACTTAAAATGTGGTCATAGGATTATTATTACCCTTTTAGGTGACCTGGCAGAAGGTATGTGAACCAAAGCTGAGAAGATTACTCATATCACAAAGAGAGGGAAAACAAAGTGTGTAGTAAATCAAGTTGATTAATATCTTATATAAATATTTATTAATGCAAGAAATGTAAACAGCAGCATCTTATGATTATGATAATGATTAAATATGCAACTTAGTTATCATAACAGAAATTGGTGAAGTCACAAGGGTGGAATAGAATCATGAATTGTACACCTTGCCTGGGATGTGTTGCCTAGTGAAAAAGGAGACGTGACATAGTCATGAGCCCTTTCTTTGAGTTACCAGAGAAATTGTACGTCCTGAAAGTCTACATGATAACAAAATGAGAGATGAACATGGGTGCTGTGACTGAGGCTGCAGCTCAGTGAGAACATTGACATGCATAAGGATTCTGTACAAGTGATTAATGGAGTTCACTAAAGCACAGGTCTCAGATGAAGTGAAAGGTTGAAACAACCTGTCCAGCCACTCAGAAATAAACACAGTGGAATCCAGACTGACAAGAAAGCTTGGGAGTATGTTAATCTTATACTTTTTCTAAAAATAGTTAAAAGGACAAAATAGGCATCCATGACCTGACAGTTTTCTCTAAGTGCAATGAAAAAGGAAAATTATCATGCAATTTAGACAAACATTAATAAAGAAAATTCATGACCTTTAAAAAAGGAGATAGAGATATAAGAAGAATGAAAACATGGATGAAGTGTATATTCATACATCTACTTTAAAAATCTGACCCATAAAATAAGCTTGGTATAATTATCTTAGTATCTTTATTAATGCCACAGAAGCAGACAGCCTATTATATTTCCTCTAAACAAGGTTGACTCTCAGACAGTTGATGTGCTCTTCCTCCAAATAAAGAAGATGTCACTGGTTGCTCAAAAAAAGAAATAAATTCAAAACCAGCAGATTTACAAATGACCAGCTGAGAGGCAGCCTGAAGTAGGACTAAAGCCATCAGTCACACCATGTACAACAGAATTTATAGCCAAATATTTTATTTAAATGACAAGATTTTTTAGCAAAAATAGTGAATATTCCAAGTATTTTGAGAAGGATAATTGTAGTTTCTATGTGATTGTGGACAGTTGACAGGGGAAAGCATTTCCCAGACATTTAGTATGTGTCATTTTCTAGAAATGGTGTGAAAATTTATCAAATTTTTTTAAAAAAAGGGAAATAGAAAAAAATCCTAACATCCTAAAAGTTTTCAAACTGCAGGGGGACTGGAAAAGGCTAAGTCAGAAACCCAGAACTTCCATCTGTTTTTGCCAAACTTGCGAGAAGAGGTATTGTTCGTATTATAAAACAGATTATTTTAATGGTGTGTTTAGCTGTAGCAAAGCCTGCAGAATGTGACTAATTATCTCGCATAACTTCCAGAAACTCATTTCCCAAAGGACTGGTGACAATAAAACTTTGTCCTTACAGCACTTTGCATTTGTGAGTCCAGAAAAGATTTATAAAATTTACTAATTAAGTCTCACAAACCTCAAGAGAACCAGTAAAGCAATAGTTTACTAATTTTTATGGATGCTGCACATCCAACTAATGTGACTTGTGAAAGGTCACACAGAGTCAGACAGAGCTAGAAAGAGATCAAATATATTCTTATTTCCTAAAGGCCAATAGCATAGAGTGCCCAGCAAACAATACTGTTCTGTTGCAATTCAGAATGCTGCATGCCTGTATCTGTAGAAGTGTCATTGAGAAGTCTCTTCCTATAGTTTTCACCCTCTTTTTTGCTCTACATTTTTATATCAAAACATAAATAGTAACTTTCTGCATATTAGGTGTAATAAATTAGCCTTTTTGTAGGGCAATTAGAACAAGGGTGAAGTTATTTAAATATTTGCCCAATATGTATTCATGGTGTTGTGAGAGAATATGAAGCTTATTAGTCATAAGGATGAAATAAAGGAAGACTCAGTAAGGGGGAATTTATGAACTTAAATTGCATGCTGAATAAGACAAACTCTTTTAAATAACAAGCATGTATGATACTCTACTAAATGTTTATATCCCATGTCTACAATCAGGGAAATTTGTATTTTTATATAACTGTTATAATAATTTGGGGCATCTGTCTGTGTATCACTGAAGAATGCTCATTAACTCCTAAAACTGCCATGTTACTGAATGACTCAAGGAGTATTAAGTCCATCACAAACTGGAAAATTCTCTAACAGAAATCAATCTTCTTGTCTGGTTGAAGCTGCAAAACAAACAGTATCAGCCATTAATCTGGCAGTCTGGCTTGTGGCCAAAAAAACTGTTAAACTAAGAAAGCCACATGAACTGGGAGAAAATTTCTAGGTTAAAAGAGGGAGAGATGTCTGGGATGGAATATCCCTCAGAAAAAGTACGGTTTTCAAGTTTCTGGTTCTCACTTATACCTCTAATAAACACAGATGGAGAAAAAAATTGAGGATTCTCTTTGCTAGAGAGGTTCTTCTCAAGGAGAGGAGAGGGAGAGGGAGATGCACTGTGCATTTTTCAATGACTTTTAAGCATGGGCCAAATTCTTCAGCTTTTTCTCACATTAAAAATGCATTAAATCACAGGACCATCTTTCCTGAAGTCAAGAGTTACTCATCTCAAGGACTATAGAAACGGGATTCTAAACTAGATATTGACCTTTTAGCCTGATATTGAGAAGACAGGTTATTTAGTGATAGCAGGAAAATGAAAGCAATTTCCCAGTCTCAATCCTTCATTCCCCTCTCTGTATGAATATTTTCTCATACAGAGAAAGGCAAACCAAAATGCTGCAAAGTGGCTGCAAAGTAATTAATCTTAGAGTGAAAGGATGAGAACATGAAGTACTATCAGTAATTTACTTTGCTGTAAGTAGGTTAGACACTTCCAAATCTGAAATGATAACTCAAAGGAAGAGAAGTCAGGCAGTCAGCCACTGTCTGTCAACATCAGACCATGGCTTTGCTTTCTGCTACTGCATTTCTCTGCTCCAGCAAAATTATCTTGTCATTTATCCATAAACCAGCTATTGGTTATGAATATCTGGGATTGTTTATAAATGTTAGCATAAAGATTTTTTTGTTGTAGTTAGACTTAAATCTTTGATAAGACATTAACTATAAGCACTGAACTATTGTGTTTTATTCAGCAAGCCTCTTGATTTCTAGAGACAAAGGGTTTTATAGTAATTTATCTAGCCTACTGTTCTAAGGCCTTGATTTGCCTTCTAAATCACAGGTGCACATTTCCATTATCTTGTAACATCAGCTTGTTCTTCACACGTGTTAGTGATTTGCATGTCCTCTAGATGATAGAACAGATACACCTGCATGCTGAAGGGCTGAGTTAAATCATTAGTCAAGGCTTGTGTCAGGCTGCTTTGGGCCTCAATGCAGCATTTGATTGTAAGCACCTTGCTCTTCTGTTGCCTGAGTTATTCTGCCTCTTTCAGCAGAGCACCTTCCCTGGAGGGAAGCAGTCGTGTGCAGTTTGCTAGGTCACCATCAAGTCAGACAGGAGTCATAAATACCTTTAGAGAAAAGAGTATTTGTTCAATAACAGAGACTTCTTCAGGAAATGAACTTGTCTTGAGGACTTAAGTTCATTTACAATCTGGTGTTTTGTTACATACAATCATAGCCTGATTCTTCATTGGTGCAGATTAATAATATATATTTAGTATACAGTGAATAGGTATTATAATTTGTATGCATATATTACATATCAATATATCATAAATATATATACTATTTTCCTATATTAATATACAATTATAACATTATTATATACAAATTAATAAAATTATTGAATATATGCATTTTATATACACATATGTCAGTTTTACTATACAGTGCATTCTGGTGAATATTTGCAGTTAATACATCTGCATTCTAAAAGGAAAGTTCAGAAGAAATATTGCACATTAGTAGGATGCCAATAAAAGGATGCCTACCCCTGTCTAATGTTTACAAAGGAAACTAAGAGAGATGAGAGAAGAAATGTTAAATGTAGAATTATGTCTGTGATAGTACTATGAGTAGCACCTGGGAATTCAACCAGATATTTTGAGTTTAAGTGAACTGCTGATCCATTAAATTGTCCTTAATAGCTCTGCTATACTAATTCATTGTAGAAAAGAAAGAGTTTCTGTGTATGCCTAAATTTCCTGTCAGGAAAACATTAATCCACTATAACCTTTGTTACTCATGCTGATCATCCATGCAGAAAAAAGGGTAATTTATTTTAAAATGACTTACCTTCAGCATTTGTCGAATTTTAAAAAAAAAGTTGATGAACTGACAAAAAAAAGTAGTCTTTCATTCCATCTTTTTGGTTTTTGTGGGGGGTTTTTTGAGTCATCATTGTGCTTTATTGTTTATTTGGTTGGTTTAAGGTTTTTTTTCATCTATTCCAGAAATTGGGTTTTCTGAGATATAAAAAATATTCTATTCACCTGAATTAGTTTCTGTTTCAGGATCTGTATTCGAGAAATGCTCGAGGTCATTCCTATGGGCTCAGCAGTGACTTCACACTTATTATGCTAGTGATCCTTCCAGATCCAGAGCACATACATCTCTAGTTGAGGTTGCATACTGACCTATACACTAACACTAAAACCAGGAGAAATGAATTTTTAAAGCTGGAGTGAACTTTTTAACGTTGTCTCAATTAGGGGTTGTGAATTCTGGGCTGATGTTAACCCAGATGGACACAAGAGTAGTGGTATACACAGCAAAACACATTGCAGGGAAAAACAGTGATCCAGCAAAGTGTCACACAACTCTAGAATTTCCTATTTAGAAGAAAGGTTACAACACATTTAAAGGGAAATTCCTTGCAGAAGATGTTTAAAATGAATCAATCTTTTTGTTGTTAGTTCATTAATTTTTGAGGTGTAAACATGAATAACTTGATTTAATGTTTATTACTTATGCATAAAACATACAGAACTAAATTGAAAAATTATCCCATTATGTTTTCAAATCCAATAGAATTAAGAAAATAAACAGAATTAGAGGTTTCTCTGATATTTTCTTAGTTACTAGAAAGAGGTTATTAGGCAGCATAATTACTGAGATTTTATGCAACGTGCACTTGTATTTGAGAGTACATATATGTACATGTACAAACATAGAGAAAACTAGATAAATTGAACAAAAGGAAAGTCTTGATCAACAAATGATAAAGAACTTCTGTGAACAGGATGTAATGATTTCTGTAAGATTTCTGATCTTTAAGACTAGCAGGTATGAAGTGTTATTGTGTCTCTCCTTGTGATTTCTAGAGAAATACATGTATTATTGAACTGTTAATTTATGGTCCCACGGGGGTGGGAAATACAGATCAGGAAACCTTTGTGCAGGCTAATAGGAAGGAAGTTAAACTTTGCTTATGAAGGATACTTTTTGGAGCAGGCTGTAAGAGTATATTATTTATCCTATGACAAAATATAATAGTGAAGTAAATCTGAGCCTCCTCACTGCTGCATGCTTGTTCTATCAATCACAGTTTATTGCAAGAATGAGTAATGTGAAGGAAACGTCTGTTTGATGGTGTGGGCAGGCTGTCTGCTCTGTCAACTGTAGCAAGTGTCCCCTTCGGGCTGAAGAATCCCAGGATGTTCAGAGGAGTTTACATACTTCAGTCCTGCACCAGCAGTTTTGAAAGAAAGGGACACGAACATTTTCAGGCTATTTTGATATAAGTGATAGCTACCAAAATCCTTAAGTAAATTAGATTGTTTCAGACATCACAAGGTTTTATATACACATAAAATAGCATGGTTCAAGAACCATACTTAAGGCAAGAATTCCAGATCACAAAGATTGTATGGATACATTATTCCATACAAAAAATGTATCCATAGGCTTCTTAAGAATTTCAAGGGGTATTTCTGACAGGCCACATAGAGAAAATAGAAGCACTGAAAAATATGAAAACTTGAGGACTTTAGACCTAACTCTGTCTTGCAATGTATTTCAAACAGCTCAAAGAAGGAATGAAAACACTAAAAGATTAAAGAAGATTGTTTATTTTACTGTCAGAATTCCATATTATTGGGGAAAATGCTGCTTTTTCCTCTGCTCTCTAAGGATGTCTTACCTCTTCAGCAGGTCAGTATGTAACTACAGAAATCTTGCTCAGCTGTAAAAGAGCTTCAGCTTTAGATAGCTATTTTTTCTTTGATTAATATCTAAAATGGACATAACCATTTTTCTTTTTTTAATTTATATCTGTTGTTTTGAATATAGCACAAGTTATAAAGCCATAAGTAGCCTTCCAATGCTCACCATACATTTTGCTCAGGAAGTAATGGTCTTTCTTGGGGAACTCTATTCCTTTTGACTTATTTTGATGTCTGTAAGACTAATAATCTGGATCTTGCAGCTCGGTTAGAATTTAATAGTTTAAAATCAAATCACAGCAAGCTGATTTGTTTGTCATACTAATACTCACTCTATATGTAGGATTTCCATGAATTACCCAAGAGCATATTACAACTGCTTAAACTGCACTCCAGGGATTCAAGTATTGCTTTCAAGTGTGGGAGGGATTTGGAAAACATTTTACACATCCAATTTTCCCTGAAATGCACCTAGCCATCTCTGTTTCACTGCTTTATCTATATGCATGTGAAGTGAATGACACAAATATCATTTCATTTGCTCATGTGAGCCCTCAACAAGACCTCAAAGATACAGTTCATTTTTATTAAGTGCTGTTCCAAACAATATGTAAGGGAAATATCTCCTGTTATGAACAGAATGTATACTAATAGTCCCAGTTGTCAAACATGAGCAGCTCCTTAGAATTTGATGTATATCCTCTGGATCCTTGTCTTCTTGCCTTACCTCAAGGAATGCTGTGGGGCCAAGTTCTGTATCTTTGCTGCTGCTTAAATCCTGGTTACTTGTAGAACATATGCTTATGATAGGACTCGATGCTTTTACTGAAGCTGTAGCCCTTTTGAATGCAAAGTCTGTAGGAGAATAAAAAAATGGTTTTCTAATATTTTTGTCTTATGACCGTCATAAAAGAGCACACAGCTTGGTGGTAATTTATGACACTACATCTGCTGAGCTACAGGAGCTTGGAAAAACTATCCTGCTAATGGTGTCCTAAACTAAAATTGTTATGCATTCATCAAAATACAATAAATAGAAGAAGAGCTAATGCATTAAAGTTAATAGGGCTGCTGGAGATATTTACAGTGAATAACAGTATGGATAACACTCAGAGAGCTATTAATCTCACTGGGAAATCCATTTTAGTGTTAAGTTTGTAAAAAGGGAAGAGTGAGAATGCAATAGGTTGGTGCTTATGGCAGGCTAATGTAAAAATGTGTCACTTGACAATGAACTCATTTCAGGGTGCATTCATTATATCTTAAAGCTATTTATAGATATATAATTATAATATATAATTATAGTATATATTACTCTTATTCCTTGACTTTGCTATTTTCATCACATTTGAAAAATCAAGCTAAATTCAGTATGCCTACTACAAAAAAGAATGTTTTGTAGACATCAAAAAAAAAAAAGACTTGAAATGAAAGTAAAGATTGTCTGTAATTTTGTAACAAATCTATACAGTGCAACCACAGTAAGTAATTAACTTAAAATGGTAACAAGAAGCCCAAATAATTTATTATTAGGCTTATTAAATGTTTTTTCGATTCTCTTTCATATATAATATTTAATAAGATTTTAACACTTAAATCAGTCTAAACTAGAATTTGACAGCACTGTTTTCAGTTGTTTCACAGAAAGTGTTTGCTAAGCACATCTCGTTCCTTAATTAATGTTTGACAAATATCTTATTGACCTAGCCAGACCTTTGCATTAAGAAATATCTGCTTGTATGTGTATCTCAGTTTTGGCCCTGTGAATTATTCTCTCTTGCTCTCCATTAATATAGCCATTATACTTTTGGTACAAAACAATGCTCAGTAAATAAAGAATGCACTTTTCCCCCGTTCTTAAGTTTGATGTCCCTATGAGTTACAGGACGTACTATGTTTTCTTAAATCAACATTTGAGATTTAAGATGAGGATTCTCTTTTAGTTTTCAAGGTTGAAGTGGGACATATAATGCATGTAAATGCTAATGCAATAGTCCAAAATACTGATCTAGCAGATAGCAATAGTGACAGTAGGGAGAAAATTGATATGCAGGGGGAATAAAACTGAAAAGAGCAATCATCTTTGATAGCAACATGGACAGTGGGATTGAGTGCACTCTCACTAGCTTGATGATGACTCCAAGATCCGTGGTTCAATTGATGTGCTGCAGGGAAGGAATACCATCCAGAGGGACAGGTTTGAGTGTGGGGTATGGGTAACTCTCACAAAGCTCAATAGGGTCAAGATCAAAGTCCTGCACCTGGGTAGGGCAATCCCAAATACAAATACAGATTGGGTTGAGAATGGATTGAAAGAAGGCCTGGGGAGAGGAACTTGAACTTAATGATGGACAAGAAGCTTGACACAACCCAATACTCACAGCCCAGAAAGAAAAAAAATAAAAAGCTCCAACTGTGTCTGGAGTTGCATCAAAAGTGTGGCCAGCAGGTCAAGGGAGGTGGCTTTGCCCCTGCACTCTTGTGAGACCCCCAGCTGGAGTGCTGCATCCAGCTCTGGGGCTCCCAAGATGAGAAAGTTATGTGTCTCTTGGAGTGAGTCCAAAGGAAGGCCATGAAGTTGATCAGAGTGCTGGAGCACCTCTCCTATGAAGACAGGATGAGAAAGTTGGGGTTGTTCACCCTGGAGAAGAGAAGGCTCATGGCACACCACCCAGCAGCCTTCCAGTACCTAAAGGGGACCGCAAGAAAGATGAAGAAAGATATTAACAACAGCATGCAGTGATAGGATAAGGAGTAATGGCTTTAAACTGAAAGATAAATGTAGATTATATATATGTGCATGGAACCTCCCACTAGAGCAGGTTGCTCAGGGCCTCAGTCAGCCTGGCCTTGTACATTCCAGGGTTGGAACATCCATAGTTTCTCAGGGCAGCCTGTTCCAGTGCCTTGCACACTCACCATAAACAACTTCTTCCTTACACATATTTTACACTCCTGTTTAAAACCATTGCCCCTGTTACTACCTGACCTCAGCACTGTCAAATTGCTGATGATTTGTTGCTCTGGACTTTCAGGCACTTATACCAGTTTTGTTCAACCAAATTTCTTTTTTCTTTTCCTCTTTAAGTTAGACGTCTCTCTTGTGACTTTTACCTGTTTATCATTACACCACCTACATTTATATTAGACTTTTTGCAACATGTGAATTTTCAACAAGTTGATTAAATGTTCACTCACATGTTCACTCCTCAAACTGTGAATGAAAAAATGGTTGTATTGAAGACCACAGTAGCATGCAGTTCATGAAGCTCAAAACATGAACAGAACCTATTTCAGTTACTTACAAACCTTAGTTACAATTAGATCACCTTGCTTTGATTAATATCTAAAGCAAGGTCCATGAACAATTTTCAAATTAATTATAAATTTCATTTATATAGTGATTAATGACAATTATTTTTTGGTTAAACATTGTTCTTTCCCTTCCTTTTTTCTCCTTACCAAAATAAACAAAACCTTTATAGAGTAAAAATTATCCTTAAGAAACAGACATATTTAATTAAAGCGCATCATCATTAAACCATTTCAACACATTGCTGTCAAGCAGCCCAGGCAAATAATTATCTCCCAAATGATCTCATTTATAATAAGTAGGATACCTCTCAACTGTGCATTAGTCTTCCTTTAAATTGAGCTCATGTAACCTATTTAAAATTTACTATAAAGTAGAAAATATTATCTTCTGGATCAAGCCCTTTAAAACTTCGGTTCTCTATGAAGCTGTTACCTCTGAGGAGGTAGAAGCATCTATAGAAATCCCAAACCTGTCCTCTGAATCTTTCCCCATTTGTTTCTCCTCTATGATACCCCAAAGTCCATCATTTGTGGAGTCCCAAAAATATCCTGCTCTTGGGGGAAAGTCTTTTTTCCTTTGGTCCCAGCCATGTCCACCGATTTCTTTGTGAGGTTGACCTGACATTTTCTGAATGGAAAGGAGCTCATGACTCCCCGCACTGCATGTCCCTGGGAGCTTCCTTAGGCAAGAATGTGCAAAGTCTCTGTCCTTCCCGTCACACAGACCACTGTGTCATTAGCCTTTGATTTAGATGATCAGTACCCAGCAGAAATAAACTCACTGCTGCAGTTTGTGCCTCCCCCTTCAGCAGAAGTCTGCTCCAGGTGCGCACCACATTGCTGCTGTGCTGGAGACACAGATCGAGGTGAGGGCTGCAGGACTGTGCACACCTAGAACATCTAAACCATAAGTTCCTCCCGCCTTTTTTTTTCACTGTTTCACTGTTAATAATATATAAATATATAAATCTATGTATAAATTATATATATATATATATATATAAACATATAAATGTACAAACATATAAATATATAAATACATGCATTTTCATAAAATGGTTCTGACAGAATACAGTGACAGGTTTTCCAATCACTGAAATTATAACCTGTATCAGTAACTAGCAGGAAATTAAATTCCTGTGAAATGACCTGTATACTTTTATTTCTCTTTTTAGTTTAATTTATCTTCCTTATAAAAGTTGTATTAGCCAAGGACCAAGTATTGTATGGGCAGTAACTTTGACTTCTGTAGATTTGTTTCAAAAACCTGAGGCAAAAGTTCAAACTATTTCATTTCCAAGTCTTGTATGTTCAAGTTGCATGCAGAACATCCTCATTAATCTATTACTCTTCCTGTTTTTCTTCCACACCTGCACTGATTCTATTAAGAGTTTTTTTATTAATCTTTAAATTTGCACTGGTATGTAAGACCACACTTCCTTTTCAGCCTTATTATTTTGTGCTATAAAAAGCACCTGAAGCAAGTATTATATATTCATTGAACCCTCAGGAGCAAGGTATATTTCAAAGGAAATACTTGCAGTGTCATATTTTTCTATAGCTTGTTACTTTAATTCAACTATTTTCCCCTCTTTTAACCTAATCCAGAAAGCTCAAAAATTCTCATCATTTCAAGGAAATTTCAGCCAGTGCACAGACAGGGTTTGGGAGGAGCTGTGTATGTGTGCATGTGTGTGTGCATCTGCTCTAAATATAGAGAATAAACCAGAAGCTGGAAGTCTTAATACAGTAATGTAACAAGCTTAATTGTGACTTGACTGGCATGACAGAGACTTATGATAATTCTCATGCCAGTATTATTAACACAGATGATTTATTTTTTTTTCTGAAGAGACATGTAGAGAAATTGGATATAAAGTTTTGCTCTACGTGCATGCCAACTGCATGCTGATATTCTCAGGTCTATAAAGTGTGAAGGGAAACATATATGTTGAATTAGGCTATCAAAATTAAAACAGATATAAGCAAGCACTTAATTTATACGGACTTTTATTAGAGAGATCTACTAGGAAGCTTAATGAGGAGGGTTTTGTAACTAGTTGTAGGGCTTTTAGAAGCAAGAGAAAATTATTATTATGGAAAAAAGGGGGAACAGCAGCAAAGTAATGATACTGAACATCACTGTGGCATTCTTCAGTAAATCCAGAGCCAGGTCTTAAGAGAAGAAAATCTGAAGGACTTAAGTAGTGAAGCAAAACCACAAAGACAAAATTATTCTTATGCAGAGAACTCATAGGATGTGCAGTAAAATCATTTTGCTGGCCCATGAGCTTTTCTTCATTGATCTCAAGCACAAAGACTGCAGAATGTGAAAATAGGCATGCTACCTTAAAATAAGTATAAAACTGCGTACATCAGGAGAATCAATAAGAATATCACATAAAATCATTAAAAACTAGCAAGGAATAGCAAGTGCAAAAAGTAATTCTGTATGTATATAAGCATTAAGAGAAGGAGCAAAGAAAATGGTATGTTTCAGTTCATCAGACAGGAAAAGCAATAACAAATTGCTATGTAAAATCTTAAATATTTAATATATTTATTAATTCAAAAGAGAAAGGAGAGGTTTCTGGATACAGCAACTAAAAAATTCTGAAAATAATGAGGTTGGGAGTGAACATAATCTGAAAGGGAAGCAGCATGCATGTTTGTCTCCATTTCATTCATCTCTATGTATCCACTTAGGGCCATTATTGGATCGCCCTGTCCCAGTGTGGCCATTCCTCTAGTAAAGCAGATGGGTGTGGAGGTGCAGCACCCCTTCAGAAATTCTTTCAGAGTGACCAAAAGCCAGACACAATAGTGTGAGTCACTGTGGCAGACAGTCCCTAAACTGCCATGTGTGAGTACTAAAACTGTTTTCTAGGTGGGACTAAATTTTTGCTTCCAGAACAACAGTTCAGCCTGGAAAAAATGCTGTGAAACATTGTGGTATGTGTGTTGGTTCCAAACACTCTCAGGAGCTGTCAGGAATAGTTAGAAGCAGATGAACTGGCTGCAGGGATGGAGGGCTAGCCTAGGTGAATCATAAAGTTTTCCCTATAGACTTTTTGCCAGTTTTCTAAACATCTTTTGATGTACATCCCTATGTTGTTTGCAATCTAAAAGGAGGCTCTACAGTTCCTTGTATGTAATTCCCTGATGAGAAAAACACAAGCAACAAACTGCTCAGATCAAATGAAGGTATGATCCAAATTATTACTGGTTTTACACATGCCATCACTTAAGGTATTCTAGCCCTGACCAGCTGTGCATCAGTTCTTTACATAGTTGTCTTAATAACATCTGGAGTGTCATAACTGTGTCAAGGTTTCAGTGTACTTACTGCTAATAAAAGGTGCAAGTCACAGGGTTGTTCTGAATAGCCTTTAAGACTGGTTTCACTCCACATGCAATGTTTTTTAGTAATATTCGAATTAATTGTTTTACTAGAGAATGTACATGAACATAAAAAGTTCATTAAAAAGTAGCAGAATCATTATTTTTTCTTATTTACAATGCAGTTAGAGTTTTAACTTTTATGTCTTCTAAGGGAAAAACCTTTTGTATATTTTTAAGTATATAAAAGGAGAAGAGAGGAGATTGAAATTGAGATTTTTGATTGAGAAATGAAATGGTCAAGCAGAAACAAAAATTTTCTACTTACAAGAGGAAGTCAAAATGAACTCATTCTAGGAATAAAACACCCCAAAGTTAATAAAAAGCAAGTCTTTCTTATTCCATACCTAATATATCAAATACCTGTTTTAATTAACCTCATCATGTAATTAAATATTTGGCTCCACAAATTAAGTTAAGCATAACTTAGATGTAACTGCTTTATGAACTCTGTGTGCCTTGTTCAGAGTTGCTGTCCAGGTACTATAATGAACACCAGGATATCAAATAAATATTTCTCAAAGCATTTAATAAATTGTTTTTTCAAAGCATATTAAACCTGGAACTATACCTCTATTTAAATATGTATGCTTTCTCTAAATTTGAAATGTATGTGTGTGTTTACATATGTGATCTTGTGATGATGCACTTTTGTATATTATGTAGGTAAAAGGGTTTTTTCTATAATTAAATTTTAATTTTATCCTAAAGAAAACAGAGACTAGAACTTGTACTTCTATAAAACTTTAAAATAAGTGGGAGGAAAGGTTTGGTTTATATATGAAAGGGAAGTAAACCAGACATTTTTCTTTGCCACTATTTCATCATTATTTGATGCAAAATTTTTATGGTAGCAGCATAAAAAGCCATAGTTGGGAAGGCACCCCTATCAGGCTTCCAGGAATGTTACTTCGTGGGCAAAATCATCTTCATTATTCCAATCACAAAGTGGTTGTATTTTCATAGGTTTATTTTTACTTTGTAAACTGGTTTTATGTTCAGATAGTTTCAAAGAGAGCGGTTTTGTCATAGGCATCCCTAAGAGCACAAGATTTAGTTTTGGTATACATGGAAAAATACAGATAAGCAAAAGACTCATGGGAGAGCTGTCATACACCAGAATATTTCTGAATTTCCATTTTGAACATTTATGCAGGTATCTGCATATATCTCCATGTCTACATGAAAAGAAGAAATATAATTTTTAAAAAGCATTATTAAGGAGGAAAATATTTAATTATTTATTTTTAGAGAGTTTATCTCTTATTATAGCAGTTACCTAGAATCATTTTTCACATACTAAGCACTGCAAGACTACCTGGGTACTATTGAGGAGCTTTTAACTTGTCTTTAGATCAGTGTCTCTGTTAATGGAAAATAAAATTCCTAGCTAGGCTATCCAGAACACATAATTTATTTCATTAATTACATGTTTCTTTATATATAAATTATTTTCTAACATAGCATCCATTGTTCTAATGCAGCAAATAACTTCAAAACACAGACACAATACAAATTTAATTTCACTCAAGATATAAACCACTGGGTATCATCTTCTGCTGCAGCAGGGCCATCTGGAGCTGGTTGCCCAGGACTATGTACTGAAGGCTTTGAATATCCCCAAGCCGAGAGACTCTACCACCGCCCTGGGTTACCTGTGCCAGTGCTCAGCCACTCTCACAATGGAAAAAGTGTTTCCTGATGCTCAAAAGGAAACTTCTGTACCTCAGTTTGTGTGCATTGCCTCCGTCATTGGGCACCACTAGAGTGGCTCTCTTTAAAGGTTTCACGCTCTTTGCACCATCTTTCCAGGTATTAATACAGATCTCTCAGCCTTTCCTAATGGGACAGATGCCCCAGAAACTTCATTTTTCACAGTACTTTGTAGAACTCTCTCCAGTCTGTCCATGTCTCTCGTGTACTGAGGAGCCCAGAGCTGGACACAGGCCTTCAGCTGTGACCTGGCTAGTGCTGAGCAGAGGGGAAGGATCACTTCCCTCTACATGCTGGCTAAGCTCTGCCTAGTGCAGTGCACGATACCACTGATCCTCTCCGTGGTAAGGGCCTCTGCTGGCTCATGTTCAACCTGGTGTCCACCAGGATGCCCAGGTCTTTTTTCTCCAAGCTCCTTTCCAGCATTCTACCCACCAGCATATGGGGCTATGGTATCATAATTGAAAGTCTATAGTTCCCAGACCTTCTACAAATTCAGTAAGAACATGCAGATAAATATTAAAATCTAATCATAGAGTATGCACATGTATATAGAATACTTTGCTTTCAAAGATCAAAAGCATCAGTGTTTTGTGTAATGGGATTTAATATAAGGCTGAAAGGAGTTCTTCACCATGGTATTAATATTAAAGTTTCTACCCTGTTTCTACTGCACATTTAGTTTTTTCTCAATTGCATCAAAACCCACAGTCAATATATACTTCTAATACATTGTAGAGCATTTTTTTTCCCCTGAACTGTGAAAATTCCTGTATATCACAAAAATTAATAAATAATTTCCTGAAAAATCTATGACAGTAAAAGAATCCCTGAAGGATGTGGAGTTGTACTTGATAATCCTTATGGATCCTTTCCAACCTGAGAGATTCTATGAGTCTATGACATAATATTTTGTGAACACTAAAACCTTACCAAAAATGGTATAGTCTGGTCTTATTTGACTGGGATGTTCTTCTGCATTATGTGCTAGTGCACAACACTTTCTGGGTGTTCCAGGCTTCTGTTTTTCACTCCTGGTGGCTGTTCATCAACTAAAAATCAAATGAGAGGGGCTGAAATTGGATCATTCTCCTTCATCCTTTCCCCAGCATTATTTGTGGCTATTGCTTCTCCTGTTTTGCATATACCAGCTTCCTTAGTGACCTTTGGTGGGGAGAAAGTATCCTGGAGAGCTTCAGCAGACATAGCTCCAGCAAGGCAAGACCAATACGGTGGCACTGGAACCAGTGCTGTGGCACTGAATGTCAGACTGACACAGGAGAGGATTGCTAAATCCGTGATCAGCTTGATATGGTTGATGAGCCAGAGTAAAAGTGAATTCAGTATTCATTTACTCTGCATTGCACTGCTCTAGTGTTTCCCTGGAACATGTACATGCACACATACAAGTTTTTCATTCCAGAAAATCCTTTAGTAGCAAAATTATTGACTGATCTTCTCCGTAGTAAAAGCTGAGCATTTTTACATTAAATACAATATTTACTAGTAAGTGCAAAGTATTCCTATTAACAATTTAAGCCAAACCATACCTGTCAAAATAAATTAATGAAGTACAATTCACACTGCTTTACTCTGGTATTATTGTATGTGTTTACTTCATTTCTGTTTTAGAAGAATAACTATTCTTTCTGTGGTTTAAGGGAATGAGCAAAAATATCTATTACATGACTCCAGAAGTTACTAGTTTTGCAGCTAGCAGCTCATGTACCAATTACAAAAATCAAAAATATCATGAAGAGTAAGTCTACATTTTTGCATATATTATTGTAATTGTTTGATTCAGGACTTTGGTAATCTAAAATAATTACCAGACGTAAGAAAGTGTTTTCTCTGAAGGCACTCTGTATTTGGTACTCATATGGGCTTAAAAGTAAAACAATAGGTCTGAATGCCCTTCAGTACCTCTGTTGGCTAATAATGTATTCACAGACATGAAAAAATGAGGCAAGGAGTGAGTGGGTAAATTATCCAAATAACTAACAGCCTGTAGAAAAAAGCATTGAACCCGGGCTGCACTGATTTCTGCAGGTACCTCCCTTTCTGCTTCATTAAAATCTGGTGGTAAGCTGGAAGATACATTCATTATAGAGCTGTATTAAATAGTACTGTCTTAAAACTACTTAAAGTTTTCATGACAGTGTCATTCTGAAGTTATATAATCCTTCAAACTGGTATCTGATGTGTTGGTGATCTTGATGTAATTTTAGACTTAACTGTAAACTAAGAAGAAAACTATCATTTATGAACAGTACACTCCTAAATGAGTATTGCCATGTTTAAACAAAAATGTAAATTTCATACCATCAATTTAAAATAACGGTGATTGCAGACATTTAAAATCTCATGCCTTATATGTGTTTTTGCTATGTTTCAACTGCTTGGGATATTTTTTTATTCCTGAAGTTATTTTTTTCTGCTTAAAAACTATCCTAATATTTTACTTTGATGATCTGTTCATTGTGCTCACTGACTTAAACAGTCTCCATTCTGACTCTCTTGTCATAGTAGAGTCTGTGATTTATCTGTTTTCATATCCCTAAAGATACAGCCTTAACTGAGTGGTCTCTTGCATAATCAGACTGGCTTGGAGTTCACTAAATGTAATCTTACACTGTGTATCTCAATTAATCTTGCAGACTGTGGCTAATCACATCCCCACCAGGCAGGCTCACATATCTCACCAAGCTGGATTATTAAAATCCATATTTCACGTTAACAGCCATGTGTGTGAGATTAGTTTCTAAGTAGTAATGCACCTGCCATAAATACCTCATATCTGGTATCTTCTGAAATACTGCTGCTGTCAAAGATGAAAAAGCATGATGTGCATTCAAAACTAGTTTATGTTTCTTTTTTATGGGCAAGTGATTTTTTTCTTGATTCCTTTGCTTTGTTCTGATATATCTGAAAATCTATACAGCACAGATTGTAATGAAGACAGAACCTGGGAAAAGATACATTCTGGAAGGACTGATAGAAGAATATGATTATATTATTTTATTCATTTTTTTATCTTTTCAAGTAAAAGGTTAACTGAAAAACCCTCATTAATTTAGGTTCATACCATTCGATGTACATTAAGGGCTAAATTCCATTTTACAGTAAAACTTTTTAAATCTGGAGTAACTCCAGTAAGCTCAGCTGATCTAGAAATTGCCTTAGCATTGTCATTTTGCTAATTACATCCTGGGATAAAACACTTTTCATCCAATCAGTAGACTATTAGTAGATGATCCAGACACTGAAGCTTGGAGTTTCAAGTCTCTTGGGTCTGTAAAGGCAGCTGATGCTATACTTCAAGCTCAATATCTTTAAAAGGAAGAATTTCTGTTTAACTCCCTGCATTCCTCAATACAATTGCTGCACTAATGCCTGGGATTTGCAGTAAAGACCAAACTGACTTTTTTCCCTGAACATTGCTTAAAAGATATCTTTGGTTTAACAGGACATAAGAAGAGTTAAAAGTGTCCAGCTATAAGCAAATAGGCTTTGCACAGAATTGCTGAATGTGATGATGCTTTTCTTAAAGGAAATAAAATAAATTAGCATGTTTATTATTTTCCTAATGCATTGCTCCTTAATTTAACTTCTCATTCCTGTGGGAGTGTGTAAAGGTCTTTCTGCATTCAGGCAAGTAGTTTGTCTCACAGCTGTCTGGCAGAGACATCTCAGGCTGACTCGTGGGATTGATGGGCACCATTCTTGCCCTTTCACAACTTTCCAGGCTTCCTGTCAGGTGAATGCTTGAAAAGCTCCTGCTTGGAGCTCACAGATTCTTGACAGACAAAACTGCTGTTTTGATGATTTACAGCCTGATTGCTCCATCTCTTCTAACAAGCAAAAGCTGGTTTAGAGTAGCTACATTTCACCGGCATGTGCATTGATCTGTGTTGGTGTATAGCCCTTGGAATTTTTGTTGGAACCCTGGACACAGAGAACTTCATGCTTTCTGTGCTGACAGGTACAGACTCACAAGAAAACACTGTGTTTGACCTGAGGCCATGGAAAAGGCTTCCAAAATTAATAGATAGAACTGAGAATGTAAATGTGTAAGTTAGATAGAATTGTATTCAATTACTGGGTGAAAAAGTTAGAGTATGGAGTTTTAGTTATATTAATATGTGAGATACAAGATGGAGGATTTGGGGCATTGTCCTTTTCTCCTTCTTCTTCTTCTTCTTCTTCTTCTTCTTCTTCTTCTTCTTCTTCTTCTTCTTCTAGGGTTATTGGGTAATATTAGGGGATTGGATAGAAAAGTCCACATTGCAGCACACAAGTGTCAGGTCATTGGGTCACTAAAGAAAATAACATATTTGGCATTTGATTATTGGGTAAATGGACACATAAAAAGCCTTGGAGAGATTCTTCATTCCTCCATTTGGAACCTTGCTTCTCTGGTGTATATTACTCTTTGTACTCTGTAAATATGTAATATAGATAAGGAAAAATAAACACCTGAGCCCAAAAATGAGAAAACAGCTCTCTCTCATCAGTCTCAGTCCTGAGGAACAGAACCAAACCACCAATATCACACCCTGACAAATTCTGATGCCTGGAGGAGGTAGGGAGGCAGTGGAGAAGCAGAGGGGCTATATACTCCAATCATAATCTAGAGTCTTGTTAAGGGCCATATCATAAAATTCATAACTTTACCAAAATATGACAGGTTGTATCAGTAGTATCTTCAAACCAAATTTATGCAGAATTTTCCTGTAAGAATCTCTCATTCAAATGTAGATGTAAACTGACAAAAACATAGCCAAAAGGTTTCTGTTTACAGGGCTTTCAAATGTCCTTAAGGTATATCTGTTATTAATAACCATGCTAAAATAATTTTGGTTTAAGATTTAAAAATTATGATTAGAATAAGATTATTGCAAGAAAGCAGAAAAAGAAATGATTGTTTAAAAATTCAGTACCAGCTGATGATCATGCATATATTCAGCAGTATAATTTCATAGTTCAAATATGATGGACATAAAAAAAATGGTGGACATAAAGGAAAAGTTGTTGAAAAATGACAGTCACTTATGCATTACACATGACCAAGTCAGAAAAAGCAGCTAATTGTGCCATGTATTACATATGTCACAGTCACAATTTTGTAGTTGCATTTCATAGTATGTGTTCCCTGTTATACTGAATTCTGTGTAAGAGTAGTGGCTCATTTTTAAACTTTGCTGAACACTGTTTTATTTTTAAATTACAAGTCCATCACAAGCTGAAAGAGTTATCTGGATTTATTGTTGCTTATCTTTTGCAAACCTTCATATGATGTCACATCAGTCACAAATTGCTGCTAGTGTTTTGAAGAACATCACAGAAAGGGGTAAAATGTTTCAAGACAAATCAGACACCATGCTTCTGGGTAACTGCTGAACACCCTCCAGAGACACACAAACAAGAATAAGAAATATGCTTTAAGTCCTGAGGTCAAATGCTTTACCTAAGAAGTACATTAATCCCCTGGAGAAGTGCTGCTTTGAGAGTTTAATTTCTTGTAGGCAATAGAAGGAAAACAAAAACCAACAAAAACCATCCAACCTTATGCATCCACTAGCATAAAATACCAAGAGGGTATAATATTGTCAATAATATAGCAGTTCCTAGGAGCTTGTTGTGGTGGGAACTTTACAAATTCAGAACAAATAACTCCTGTGAAGGATTTATCACCCCAAAATAAGTAGTCAGCAGGAGAGCAGATGAACTGCCTAATACAATCGAGACTGATAACTGCATAGTTATCATGGACATAAGTAACTGAAACCACATCTTTATAATTTTTACACAAATTATTCTGAAATACAGATTTTATGTGGCTTCTAGCCAGCTAGTCAGTTCTTTCCATTTCTTTATACTATACCTGTCAAGTTATTATCTGATTACTTTTCAGTATTTAAACTCTGAAATACACTGTGGTGATGTTACAAGCTCTTAGGTTTCCAATCAGTGCTGAATTTCAGATGGAATAGGTCACAGCAAAGTAACTGACCACTCCTGACCAAATAGTGGTAATATTTGCATAAAGAGCTAGACTGATATTGGGACTAAACACATTTTAATCTTAACTGTCATTATTGACTATGTTCAATTGCACATAAAGTTATTGTTTCCTTCTCCAACATTTTTTGGCTGTTTAGTTGCAGAGAGCTGACTACAAAAATCCTTCTGTGAGTTTGATACTATTCTACCTGCAGAGCATGATAAATTATGTTATTAGTATCAAATCAGTGTTAACCACTGTTTGAAGCAGGGAAAAATAGTATTTTAAAGTTTTAAATTTTAAAAATTTTAATTATTAAAAGTCTTTTCATACACTGACTGACTTAATTTGCATGAAATATGTGAAGACTTCTAGGGCTTGCTTCAATGTGCTGCATTTGTTTGCTTCAAATTACATATAAGGCAACTTAACTGAACTAAACAATCTGCAGAACAATTATATTTCTAAATATATACTATTTAATTGTCAAGAAAACAGTGTTCAGCTTGAGAGGGGATACTAGGGCCTTGAGAAAAAAGTGATAAATTCAAAGACTGTTTCTTCACCAGCAAAATGATTTTACCCACAATACCTTCTAAATTCCTTATAAGCACTTTCAAGTAACAGCTTTACCTTGGACTTTCACAATATAGATAGTCTGGATTTAGCTGGAGATAGAGGCAGGAGGATTAGATGCTAAAATTTTGCAACAAGCAGAAATAAATGTTAGGGTAAACCCCAAAAACACCTACAGCATTCTCAAAATCTTCCACTCAAATCTGTACAAAAAAATAGACTTCCTATCATCTGGGAACTTGCAGAGAGAATACAGGAGTTCTACATTTTTCTCTTAAACTGCTAATTTCTATGCAGAAAATTAGATGAATGTGCAAAACCACAAATATATTCAAAGTTTCTTGAATACATGAATAAGGAGGTTTTTGAGAAGAATCTAGACTCCTGTATTTCTACATTAATGTCATTACCAAGAAGCTTTCTTATTTTCTCTCCTCTGCCTGAAGAATTCTCAATTAATTAGCTAGAGCAGATTTGATCAGAAAACCTGAGGGAACAAGTCCTGAGAACAATCTGTGCCATATGTATAGGCTGTCTGGCCAAATAGGAGGATCAATTTCCTTACTGGAATCTGAATCAGAAATTCAGGAAATTTGAAACTATGCATTTTATTCACAGGTAGCTTTGCCTTCTCTTCAAATCCAGAATACTGCCTGTATAATTTTTTTTTATCAGAGCATGCCAGAAGCTCTATCGTTTTCTTTACATCACTGCTTTATAAAAGATAATGCAGAACTTTCTGTAAATAGGTTATCTATTGTCTTTTCCGTGTCATCCTACTAACTACTAGTACTGTTCAAAAAGCTGAGTCCACAGAACACACACCTGCATGATTTCTTATCTTGATTTGCTGTGCCAGTTGTTCTCTTGTCCTGAGATTAAAATATCCGGTGCTATGTTATTTTATTAAAAGCTGAGGTGACAAAGTGAGCACCTGTGTTTTTGTTCACTCCACCTGCTTGCTCTGGTACTCTGCTGTCTCATCTCACTGCAGCAGCAAAACCCATGTGGCCACCATTACTGAAAGTACTGTCTACTCCATACAGGTTTAGATGTAATTCTTTACTTGAGGAGAAGAATAAAATTTAAAAATTCAATAATTGAATCCAGGCAGCTGCTTTTACAATTTTTATATTTTAAGCAATTTTGTACTTGATCTTCCTCTTTCGGTTCATGAAAGGATAACCTAGTGATGTAAATGAGGATAAAGCTTGGTAATACCAGAAGAAATATCAGACTATACTTAAGAAAAAAAAAATCCACTCCCTAGTCCCTATAGAAAATAAAATAATTATTTACTCCTGCACCCTTAAGAAATTAAGAATTAAGAAATAATCAAATAAATTGGTTATTTGAAATAAAGGTTAGAACAGGTGCTTAAGAAATAAATGCCCATGTGTAATTTTATCAATGGCTGTAAATGAATGTGAGCAGAAAGCAGATTTGGTTAAAAGCATGGCTAGTGCTGCAAACAGTAGAGTTAAATATCATCAAAGAATCACATGATGTCAGCGATCCATGAGATGAGAGAGATCTCAGGACATGTCCAGTCCAGCCACCTGCTCAGAGCTGGGTCATCTCTAGGGACAAACCAGGTTACGCTGGACATTTTATCTAATCAGGTCTTCACAACCTTCAGTGATAGTGACTCCACAGGATTTTTGTCCAAGCTGTGTCAATGCTGGACCTTCCTCACTGGGAAAAAAATTATTCCCTATATCCAGTCTGAACTTCTGTCTTACCAATCTATGCCCACTTTATTTCACCCTCTCACCCAGCCCTCTGTGAAAAGTGCAGGCTCCATCTCCGCTAGAACCCCCCACAGGCACTTGGGTTCCTGTTGGGTCACCCCAAAGCCATCTCTGCCCCAGGCTGTACAAGCCCAGCTGTCCCAGCCTCTCACAGGGCAAATGCTCCAGCTCCTGTCCTGATATCCATTTAGCTGTTCAATGTCTTTCTTACAGAGGAAGGTACAAAACCAGACACAATTTCTGGATGGATTCTTACAAGTGCCAAGTAGAGAGAGGGGAAAAACACTTTCCTGGGTATCCTGGCTCTGCCTCTTTTATTAGAGCTCGTTCTCCATCAGTCTTTTTTCGCTGTCAAGGCTCAGTGAGAGCTCATGGTTACCTGAGGGCTGCTCCCCAAGCTGCAGGTCTGCAGCAGCAGCTCTTTTGTAACCAGGATACATCAGTGGAGAATTAAAGAAAAATCTCCAAACCTGACTATTTTTTGTCTTTACTTAAAATAAGTAAAGGCAAGCAAGCTGAAATAGTAGATTACTAGGACAGTCTTAAAAAAGACAAAAAATGCAACAGATTTTTGTAAGAATTGTAATAAAAAATATATTGCCTTGCTGTCTGTGAAGCAGTTGTAACCCCTGACTCTTCTCTAACACCATTAAACTTAAATGTTGGTCTTGCAATTATGCATATTAACAGCATAAGAGAGCCTGCAGACACAGAATTACGTGACTCAATTTAATACATGATTGCTAAGGCATTTAAAAGTGTGTGTGTACTTAGCCCGATATGACCTAAATGTCTTGGACACATGTGAAGGAATAAAAAATTAAATTCAGCAAGCTTTAATACAACTAAACTCACAGAGGTGTCATCCATTTCCACCCTACATCATCCTTCCTGCACTCCAACTTCACAGGCTTTTGTCATTTCTGCTGACAGAAGTGAAACAGAGTTGACATCTCTCCATGTTATCATTGCCACTCAGAACAATATTAATCCCTAAATTGATTTTTGAATTTTGTATATTTGAAATATAAGATGCTCCTGAAAAATACACCAGTAGGATGCAAGTGACCTGTGATTCAGCAGAACTTCTCGGGATACCATGTCTGTGGCCAAGTATACAACAGCTGTTTTGCAAAATCTCTGCTTAGGGGAGATTGCAGTTTCACTGACAGCATTATAGCATTATATACATTAAAGTTAGTTTCACTTTTTTGTTCTGACCTGGTATCATCTCAATTATCCTGTTTCTATCAGGTTTGTGTCTCCTATTGCTCTTGCTCATTGCTTAAGCCTTCACAAATTATCCCCTTCTGCCATGCAAAGGTCCTAGGTTGGATGACCTTAATGAAGATCTCAACTCTCACATAACTTTAGACTCTGCATTTTACTATGAATATTAAATAAGTTATTTGGGTTCAGGTATATGAACCATACATTAAACAGAGTAGTATGAGTTACCATGGTTTATATATTTAGTACTGAGGAAAAAATGAGATCTGCTGTGTGCTTCAAGGAATTACATTTTCAAAGTGTAATGCTACAGACACTTCTGAATCCCCAAAGACCATCTTTAAATATTTTTCTGTTTAGACTTTTCTTGGTCTTACAGGACCTGTCAAAATGATGTAGTATGTATTAGTCTTGCTGTTCCATAGACTTTAATAAAATTCACATTACACACTATGTTCTGCTTTTGCTTTTAGAAAGAAGACAAAGTTCACCAAAAGTATTTTAATGTCTTATCCCAATATTATTTTTAATTTTTTCTGTAATTATAGACATTATATCACTTCTTAATGACTTATATTAACATCCTAATTTCTCTGGAAATACTAAAAAAGTAAGAATATGTTTTTTTCTAAAATGGTGTGGTCTGATGGATACTACTAAAACATTTTTTTAATTTAATGGAGAGGCAGCTTCTGAATGGCTTCCTTTTATTATCATGGATAAAAGCATATAATTCGAACCTTATAAATATTACAGGCATAAAACTTTTACCAAATTACAGATAATTATGCTATTTTATGAGGAATTAAAAACTCAAAATATTTTTAAAAATCATATAATAAACACAGTCTTAAATACACAATAAATATAAAAAAACCCAAAAGCCAACACTAAAAACAACAAAAAAAATCCATACAACCAACCAAAAAAAACCCCAAACCAACCCAAACTAAAAACACACAAAAAAACCCCCACAAACCTCTCATGTTTTGTTTGTCATTTTGGAATTAGATATATTACGTGGAATTTATTTTACCCATCTTTAGATTTCTATTTCTGAAGCAGTCATACTCATAATTTGGGAAAGAAAATAACTTTAAGAATAGAATTCACCCACTTCAGTGGGAGATTAATTATGCTCTTCATCTCAGATGTATTTATTTTCTTTCACTCTATAAAATGTCTCTGAGTGATCTGCTTGATGCCGACAGCTGCACCTGACTGTGTGGATCCCATCCCTTTGCCTTTATACCATAGGAGTGGTGTGTTGTCAGGTGTTTTTAATATTTTAATATTTCAATATATTAATATATTAATATAATATATATTTTAAAAAATATAATATATATTATATAAATATTTTAATATTTTAATGTTACAGGGTATTCCCTGTATTTCATATTCCCAGGGTATTTCATGTTTATCATGAAATATATTTTTAAAAATTCAGCATTTATCTATAATTCTGACACTGTAGGTAGTATTTATAGTCCCCTCAGAAAAGTAAACAGGGATCTGAAGATGTTTTAAGGCTAGAATTTTGATCAAAGAAAGCCATAATGGATAAAAGTTAATAATTTCTCCTTTTGGAGTTCTTTAATAGTTTTAAAATAAAAATAGGGAATTAACGACTAGATTTTTTTCAGCTGATCATTTAAATTAAACCATCTATTTTATAGCGATTTACTTTCTAACCCTGACTGTAAGAAATCTTTGTCGTAACTATGTTTCAGTGACTTTTTCCTTATTTCCCCCCTAAAGTCTTTGTAAGGTGAAATATGAGAATTTTGTATATTTCTCTGGTATTCATATGTAAGACAAGATTTGCCAGATCGTTAGTCTGTCTCTATAATAGAACCTTCAACAAAAGGCTAAGCCTACAGTTTGATTTCTGAATGTTATTGCTAGCATTTCATTTATACATTTGTACTCAAAATTATTCATGTACTCCACAAATAAAAATATTAGAATTGAATACTTCAGTTACCCATTCAGTTCAGAATTACTAGCAAAGTGTACGAATTAAGCTCTAGGATACTGGGATTTTTCCTCTGTTTGGTGTTTTTTTAATACTTTATTAACTGGTAATTAGCTACAGTTTATTGTTATTTGAAAGTGATTAATTTGAAGGTGAAATCTGGGACATGCATAAATGGGGGGAAGACTGAAGTGAAGAGTATTTTTAGTCTACACTGGAAGAAAAAATTACTTTTAGAAAAGTGGCAATATGCCAGCTTCACTGATAATGGTTGGTAATTAACTTCAACAGCAGGCTGCACACCTGCTTCAGAAAGTCTAAGGGTGTAAATCATTATCCCCTGAACTCCCAAGATTTTAATTTTAATTTTCTTGTTTGGGCCCCCAAACTCAGCACCACAGGGACAGACAGCTGAGCAGTACTATACTATAATGGACCAGAGTTCTACCATTTCTGTGAGAGAGGAAAACATCCCACTGTGGAGAGGTCAGTCTTTTCCCGTGGGCCAAAAGTTATTTTAGTGCTTATAATCATTTTGCTGATCAGGTTTTTAAACTGATGAAGTGAAAGTAAGTGTACTTCTACAAAACCCAGTGCAACTGTGATATCTAGGGAATACACTCAGTGGGTCAAAAACAACAATGAAAAGCTCCTACCTGTGATATAAATGACACCCTTAGCACCCTCATTTAGTGTTTTCTGACAGTTTAATGTAAAGATTTGTGAAGCTAAAAATGGAAGCATAAGTATTTAAAAACTGCTGGGTTTATGGTTGAAATGAAAAGACTCAGTATTTAAGTGGGTCTCATCAGAGCCCAAAACGTACTACACTGGCCTTTTTGTGATATTTATCATGAGGATTAAGCATACATTTATTCTCAGTATGGAAGATAATTTTTTTTTTTCCCCTTGGAGACTAAATGAGTTTAACCCATTTTCTTGTGAAAAATTTCAAGATTATCCCAATATTACAAAAGATGAAGCTGAAGAAGACAGAAACAAATGGATTTTCCTGTTACTGAAATTAGCCATAAAAGCAAGTCATTATTTCAGTATTTGGTGCTGATATTAGAGTGTATTTAAACAATTTTTACAAAAAATCATTGGTGCTGAAAATTGACAAAAAAGCATGAAAATTTCTCAAAGGCAAAGCTAGGAAAATGTTTGTAGCAATAATGGGTAATTTTAAAGAAAATTTCAATACTGCTCCGAAGCTTATAGGATTTTCCTTTTTTAATTCCTCCAGTAAATGAGTTTGCAGTCTTTTATGCTGTTTCTTATCCGTACAAAAATAGTTCAGTAATACTGAGCTGGCATCTTTCCCCCAAAAAAATAGAAAACTAAAGCAGAAAGACTTCAGTATGCTGTGACTAATATAAGAAACTTTGAAGGGAGTCTTGTTTCTTACTAGTAAATCTGAGTTATTTCTTCTTTGGTTATTGTATTGGTTTTATTCCTTTCTCAGGCTGTTAAAAGTCACTAAAAATATGGATATTTGTTACTAACAGTGATCTCTTGTCTCCTTAAGGTCCTTGGATTTTCAAATAATTAAATATCAAGAAGTTAATGAATATTTTGAAGACCATTTATGCTGCTTTATCTCTAAAATTAGTCTAGTAAGGTTTATCAGTCTTGTCAAATGTCTAGAGTTTAACAAAAAGAGGTGCATGCTCAGGTAAGAAAGCAGAATATCTGTAGATAAATATATTTTCTTTTTTATTAAGCAGTCCAAGTTACTGTGTCTTTGTAAACCAGGAATGTTATTTCACATATAACATTAAGAAAGTGCAGCTCTTGCTGCATCACTTAGTGATACTAATTTAATACGACTTATATAGTTGATTTATTCAATAAAATACTTCATTATTCAATGAAAATTTATATTGAAAAAATTGAAGGCCAGCTATGAGGGTAATTTCAAAAGCATCAGCACCTAGTATACACATATTTAAAATTAATTAAATATAGAAGAATATTTGTTGACTGAATAAAATTTTAGACAGTGGTTTATTGATGCCCATAAGTACTGGTAATAGGCATCTCAATAAATATTTAATCATAGTTGTAGTCAGTGTAACATTTTTAATAATTATGATGATGTTAGTATGATGAGAAAGGCTTTCTCCTGGCAATTCTACTTTTGAAAAAGTGAATTTCAAATGAAAAGTTATGTGACTTAAATATGTAGTTTCTTCCTCTACAATAGAAAATTGCTGCTTTTGTTTTGCAGTTGGTAGTGGCAGAAAAAATGCATGAAGTAATAGAGTTGAGTCTTGTTTATTATATGAGCTCAATTTTGATGACATTTTCACTTCTTTTCTCCATTTGTTTTATTAGAACTTTAAATCTAGATTAGTTACTTGCAGAGAGATCTTTTGAAGGTCACGTGTGTCTCTGGAAATGGAAATGCACTTTCTCAACTTCATTCCTCCACAACTTTCTACAACATTCATCACTGAATCGTGCAGCAAATGCACTTATTTTACACAGTTAGAGATTTAATGAAATATTCTAGACTTTAAGAGACCAATTTTTCACTATATATTGCATAATTCACAAACAAAAGTAATCAATAAGATTCTTACAAAGCCCTGAATTCGTCAGAATGGTCATGGATCTTTAGGTTTCAATCATAATAAAATAATAGTAAAAACCAGCTATTTTACAAATGCTTCTACAAATCTTCAGATGCACTTTTTGCGTAATTCATTATACAAAAGCTACTCAATTTTTTCAGTGCATATATAATGGTAATGGCTTTTGTGTTTTCTTCAAAAAAGCCTTTTGTTTTTTAAAACATGACATGATTCAATGTGTCATACTTGAACTAAGCAAAACCTTTTCTTATTCTCTAAATGAACACTGAAGTATCATCCCAGATTCCTTGAACTTTCAGATCTAAGTAATCTTGAAAAAACAATTTTTCTTACACTCTTACATTCTTCATTTGACCTGTCCCTCACACAGGAAAGACTGCAAAATTAACTTGAAGCTGTTACTTCTGTACTCTGTAAAAGTGCAGTCTAAAGAGTCACATAGTCCTGAGGTCTACTTTTGAGCTGGTGAATACCAGGAGGAGCAATTTCACGTTTTCTCAGGTGAGATATCTGTGCTACTGATGTTTTTCTCTTCAGTCTGAAGTCCTTTTGACTTCTGCAAGATGCTCTCATTGGGATGTGCCACACAAGGAGCACTCACTTCTTTCTAAAGGGAGGTGTACTTCTTCTTCACACACTTCCATAGGATAACATGTGAATTATTAGAAGGTATATTTACTCCTACTATTGTACCAGTAAGCCTTATTTTCTCAGGTTCAAGTTCTGCAACATTACAGAAGTGCTTTCTGTACTCCTTCCCACAAATCATCCCACCTTGAGATATGAACCTTTTGTTGTACAACAAGTTCCTTCCAATACAAGGATCATATTTTAATATGATTACTTAATTGGAATTAACTTTCCCAAAGTGGAAAAACAAAAGAGAAAAAAGAATGCATGTCACCTTGTTAGGCACATGAGTCATTTCTTCAAGAGAGCTATTAGAGAGCCTTAATCAGAAAATTTACACTGAAAATTTGCTGTGTTTCTGACATAATTTTATAGGGAGTGGAAAAGTGAGACTGATGTTATGCTTGTATTTTTTTTTTTTAATAGCTATAAGATTAAAGCTTTTGTTCCAAATTTCCTATTTTACCTAAAACCAATATTGCACTGTAGCTCATGCATTATCTGAGTGCTAATACAAATACACCAGACATACAATTAGATGATAATGTCTCTTGAGGCACCTCTTTGATCTTTATTTGTCTTATTTCTATAATTTATAGTAGGCAGTTTAACAAAGATGCCTAAAATACTGTGTGTTATTGCTAAGCATATGACCTTCACAAGAATATATAGTTTCTCATTTTATCTGTTTCCTCTCGATTTTGAGAACATTTTAACAGGATGGACAAATAGAGAGAAGTCTCAGAGACCGCTGAGCTCCTCCAAGCTCTACGACAGTAGATGTCCAGGCAGAAGTCCAATAAAGCCTGCAAACATATATACTGACAAAAAAATAAAAAAACTTAATAGAAAAAATCTGAAGTCAAGCACTGATTGTTTCTCCTCTATGCTTTTGTCATAAGCTTTGTCAAAGAACTCCTTCTCACTAAATGGGAAGGTGTACGAAGCAAAGTGACAGAGTCCCCAGGCAGGTGTGAAGGAGAACCTCTATGTTGCAAAACCCCAGCCTTTATAAGCAGTTAGCCAGTTATCAGTTACACAGTTTCAAATCACAATAAACAAAATCCAGCCAACCATTCTACACCACGATGTGAACACATACTGGTTATAGAACTTGTTTTTCTACCTCCAATTCGGCTGAGTCACTTTCCTATAGTTCTTTTCTGCTTAGCCAAAGTAGCAGGCCTGAGCCATGGTTTCACAAGGGTGACAAGGCCCTTATTTTATAAGGCTTTATTTCTGTGAAGCAAGAGGGAACTGTATTGATTTCTATTTTTTCATTGGCTTATTATTATGTTCTTAATGAGAAAAAAATTAATTTTGTGTAATGATAAGTTAACTAGTATAATTCCAAAAGATTGTAGATATTCACAAGCTGCAGTAACACTGTCTTTTGCTGCAACTATTCACCTGGTGAATAATTGTCTGACTGCTTCTAGCCTGCAGACTTGGCCCTGGAAACATTCAAAATACAGCAGTGCTGAATAGTCCAAAAAGCAGAATTTTAGCTCTGTACAGCACTGTTGAACTTTTGAAACCATTGATTTCTGAATCTAGCCAAGGAAAAAAAATATGTATACATGTGATTAGGCCCAGGTGAATTATATCACTGAATTTTCCCAGCCTCAAGATCAAATATGAAAAATTGTCTCTCTTAATCATATTTGAAGCATAAAAACCTTGAAAAATACACATTAGGAAAACGATATTTGTTTGCAGAGGTATTCCAAGATAAAAAGAGAAGTTGCATTGGTCAAAGAAAACCTTTGCTGAGCAGTAACTACATACAGATGATGCACGGTATAACACTCCTTCCCTTAATAACCAGGAATTTCTGACAGTGAAATTTTTCAGTGAAATCTGATTAAAAAATACTTACTCATAGTTATTTCAGGGCAGATTTGTATGAAAAAGAAATTGAAAGTTTTTAAAGTGTATTTTGAACACAATACACTAAAATAAGCTATAATTTTAAAAAATAAAACTTTGAAGAATAAAAACATAATCTCTTTCTACTCATGTGAATTAGCCTGAATACAATATGACTGATTGTTTAAAGCATACCAGAGCTTAGACAAAAAATTCTCAAACCCTTTTTCTTTGAACCTCGTGCTTTAGGACTGACCTGACCAGCTCAAGCATTGTTTATTTTGCTGGTCATATTCTACATCTGCTATCTGATCTTCAACTGCTTTCCCTAAATGAGGTTTAGCAGTGATTTGGGTAAATTTCTGTATCTACCTATAATATTAGATATTAGATATGACATAAATTGCAGTCACTTTTCATGAAGACCAATCCAGCTTACTCTATTCTACCTGCTGGAAAATCCTTGTAAGCCTAATGCAGGAATATTGACCCATAAAGAAATTACAAATTAATTATTCCCCACTTATATAAGATTTATTTTACAAATTCTTAGTCAAAATATACAGTCAACAATTTGAACACAGGCTGGTAACAGTAAAAAGACACTGGTCTAGAGGAGTTATTAAAAACTAACACATCTTTCTTTGAAGTAAATTGTATTTTGGAACTTTACCTACATAAAAAATCATAATTTAACTTGAAACACAGCTGTGCAGTGTTAAATATCCAGTCTGCTTTCATGCAGTTTCACAGAATTATACAACAGTTTGGGTTGCAAGGAGACCATCTAAAAGACCATCTTAAAGACCATCTAATTCCAGCCCTTCTGCCTGGACACCTTCTGATAGACTAGTTTGATCAGAGCTCCATCCAACCTGGCCTTGACCGTTCCCAGGAGTGAGGCATCCACAACATCTCTGGGCAACCTGTTCCTGTGTCTCACCACCCTCACAGTGAAGAATTTCTTCCTAATGGCTAATTATCAATTTAAAACGCTTCCCCCTTTTTCATTTTTATTCACTGCAAAATTTATTAAAGAAAATTATTACATACAGAGGAATTGCAAATAAAGCACAGATGCTCAAAACATTTTCTTGATCAATTTCTAGCAGATTAATTTTTCTTTTTAAAATAACCTCTGATCTGTTTCAAACTGTCAGTGAAGAAACTATTACCTGATGAACAGCTGTAATAATTTTAAGATCATCATATTTTAAACTTCCATATCCCTTTACTTGCCTGCCTAGCCAAAATATGCTTTTTGACATAATCAGTGCTCTGAAAATAGTTATGAAATATTTTATTTTATGGAAAGTTTCTGCTCTGAAGTACCAGTCTTTTGTCAAATTTACATGAGGAATATCCTTTCAGGGCTGATAAAACCTCTTTGTGAGGCTGCCCATCTCTGTGTGATGTTTCTAATACAGAAGGCTGTACTTAGAGAAAGAACCAATACATCTTTTTATTCCCACCCTAACATTTTGATGTTAGTCCTGGCTTCTGCTGTTGGGCTGTCATCACACTCTGCTTCGGAGACAATCTCCATTCAGCACTTTCAAAATGTAATTTTCATTGCATTTTTCAGAAATATTACAGAATATTATTATATGAAAGAAATTATTATAAAAGATAAAAAAAATTCTAACACAGAGACAGACCACCTGAATCATGACCTGAAAGTTAGACTGTCCCCCACAGTACTGGCCAATTTCAACTCTGGTTGAGCTTTGGCCACACAAATTTCCCCCCTTACAGCAGCAAAGAGCTGCATCTCCGTAGTCCCTTGTCAATACTCCTAAAACAGAAGAAAAAAAGTTACAAAATTAAGTGATTGAAAGTCACAAAAGCTAGAAGAAATGCTTTTAAGTGCAAATAAATGTTATCGAGTGCAATGGATTACTCTCTCTAAACCCTTAAAAGATTCACCCCACCATACATTTTTCTATTTAATGTACTGCCTTATGATTTGTATTTGTAAAATAATGAGCCATCGGCCTAGGATGCTCTTTTCTATTAAACCTAATTTTAAATATTAATGTGCCTTTAAAATGAAGCATATTACAATTTTTTTTTTCTGTAGCAACTGTGCATAGCCTAGTGTAAAACTAGAGTTAGTGGAAGAAATTAGATATAAAGCTAATTCAGCTGACATTAGAGGGACCATTTCAGTGTAGGAGGATCCCTACAGAGGGCAGAAAATGACCATGTGTCTGGATCTGCACAACAGCTACAAAGGTGCTACGAGATTAAAAAGCAGTAAGCTGACTGAAGACTGGTGTCCTTTTGAGTAAGAGGGTAAAGTCACTCAAAGAGCTGCATCAAAGATCATCCAGGGACAACCAGGCTTTGCTTCACTGACTTAAAAAAGGATTTGCATTTGCATCAGCAAACACTATTACTTGGCCTTCTAATTATAAAGCCTATTTTCGGTTTACACAATGGGATTACTGCCTGCTAGTGAAAGGTCAATTTCTGTCCTTTGGATGAGAAATTGGAACTTATTTTAAAAAATTGCATGTATTTCATTGTTTCAATAGTATCAGGATATCTAATATTTTATCAAACAAACGACATATTAAAACTTCAGAACTCTTACGCATCCAGCAAAAGAAACAAAATTTTTGTTAATTCTGTGTGTGATATCAAGCTCTCAAAATTGTTCTAAGGAGACACGGCTGCTATGCAACAGATGTCTCAGGAAGTTTTCTGAGAAGTTTGTCTACTTATGACAATTAAAATAGTTTGCAATGACTTCAGCAGTATTTGTTTGACTTTATACTGCAGAGGTGAATGAGTCATAAGGTGCCTCTGGTTCTGATTTTGAAAGCTAAGAGAAGTAAATTACTTACTTTCTTTTTTCCTAGAACTGTAAAAAATTTATGCACAAAAATACACATAACTAATCTTTGTTTTAGTGGGTTTTTTTCTCTTTGTTTTGAAGTTAGTTGATTAAAAACATTAGAGACAAGTGCAACTACAATGTGAAAATTACATTGTATGGGCATATGGAATAATAAGTTGTGTTTAATTGGGAAATAAACATTATCTGAGACATTGAGCAATGTATCATTTTATAGAGTGGGATGAAGAACTCTTCATATACTGTAGAATTTTGCAGTAAATAGAGCATGCTTTAGTGGCTTTATGTGGTTAGTAATAAGGTGCTATAATGTACATGTTCTTACACTGTCTTTATCTCAAAAAAACCATATATTTATGTTACTTACATATGTGTATAAGATGGAAATTTAGAAAGATATAGTCAGTAGTGTTCTTTATGTCAGATGAATATTTGCTTATTTACATCATATCTTAATTTCTTTATGTTGGTAAAATAAATGCCACAAGTACCTAACTAGAGTTTTCAAAATGTTCCTTGGAGACAGCACATTTCAAATTTCTTCAGCTTATCTTTATGGGTATGAAATCTTCCTAGTCCTTGGTGGCTGGAGATTCCTCTTTGCCATGCAGAGAATCTTACGAGCCCATGAGAGTCAGAAACACACTGGTGTGAATCAGAGTCTTGCAGAGCAGTGCCATAACCAAGCAGCCTCTTACATGGACTACAGGCAGAAAAAAAATTCTACACTTGGAAAGCTCTGAAGTGGTTTAGAAATCCACAGCACATACACATCATTGCCACAAGGTGGAAGCCACTTCTCCAAAAAGAAGGTAAAGTTTGGGGTAACACTCACTGGATATGGATTTAATATACTCTACCACCCTCTATAAAATCCAGTACCATGGATTTTTTGTTTTAACATGTAGAGTAGTTGTTTGAAATATGATTATTTTGGTCTTTTCATCAAGTATGGGTCTGAGTGTAATAAATGTTTTCATAGGTCCTCATTTGGGAAAGAATAGATTTAAGTATTTCTTAGACATTTTAATATTAAGATGAGGTACCTGACTCTGTCTGTGAAAAGCAGTCTAAGATGAAAACCAAGCTGTAAGTCCACCATGGTAATATTCAGAAACTTGGTGTTTAAAATGCATATTGACTATTTGTTGTTTAGATTAAGTTTATGCTTTTACAGAGTTTGAACCTCAATCTTCCCAACAATAAAAGGAGCTTCTTAAACACCAGAATAGATTATAAGCAGACTCTCAGGAGTCTACATGCTCCCATTATTTCTTCCAAAATACTAATTGGAACAGGGCCTTTAACCTATGATTTTTACAGAACAAGGGAAAGCTCTCTATGTTGAATTCCAGAATCAAGAGTCTAGAGTCTTTCTTTTATGCTTAGTAGAGATTGACCTGAAAATTAAAAAGAACAGGGGCATGAACATATATCGCTCATATATGGTATGAATGCTAGATATAGCTAAGCTGCTGGGTATTCTAGGATGTTTTTCACTCTGATTATATCAGTATTTAAAAATTTATTTCAGAAAAAAACTATCCCAATTGATGTGTAACTGCAATTTTTTTCACTTTGATGAAAGATATCTTCTAATAAAATAATACCCTAAAGAAAATTATTTTAAAACTGCAGAAAAAAAGGCTAACTGTGGGTGGAAAGGTAAGCATTATAATATAAAAGGACGCTTTTCTTCTTCTAGATGTTCCTTAGGAATATTTTTACAGAAAAATTGACCTCGGGTTTTTATGAACTACTCCTTACATGATGACAGCCCTACCTGCTACAATTCATATCCTGAAAGGGATAGTTTTCAGATTTATTTACTTCAAACCATTTTTTTTATTTTATCTTTTCAAACTTGGACCTTTATTGCCACAGCAAATTCATAAAGCAAGTTCAGAGACATTCAAAACCTGACTTACAGGAGCAGTCTAGAGGAAATGAAAAAAAAAACATGTCCTGTGATCTATTGGGTTGTTACTCTTCATGAGAATTGGTATTATTGGCAAACACACAATTTACAAATCATGAGAAATCTGGATTACTACAGATAGAATCGAAGACCTACAGCATAACTGTAAAAGACAATCTCTGATTGCATTTAAACAGAGTAAACAAAAAAAAAGCAAACAAAAAATAAGAAACAAATGAAAAATACTTCTACTACCCTTTTAACAGCAATCTTTCCCTTTAGCTCATACATGCTTGAAGAAATATCAATGGGTTGTCTGAGAGTAATTAATAATGCCTTCATATGTCCTATAAAAATTGGACAGCTTTCCATAAATTCTCTCCATGTCATCCTGGCCCTCAGTTTTTGTCTGGGATCAGTTTATTCTCTAGAATTCATTAATAAATATACAAAAATCCCAACCAAAATTAGCATTGATGCTTGATTCTTCTGGAAGTCTGAGTTAGTCAATAGTATCACGCATAATTCTTTGGGATCTGCCCATCTAATCAGAAATCTTTGAATCTTTGACCATCTTCTCTTTTGAGAATCACAGAATGTTTTTTGTTGAGATGTACTTTTAAAGATCATATAGTTCCAGTGCTCCTGCCTCAGGGTTTTGCTCATAGTGATTTGGTCTGGAGAAAGGAGATAGCAAAGAAGTAGTAAGAAGAGCAGAGGGAGGTTTTGTAAGCAATACAGAGGGAAGTTCCCAGTAAAGATCATTGTTGGTCATTTGTGCTCTCAATCAACTCAGTAGCCATGTGGTAGATGCGAGCTCAGCTACCTCAGTGTAACTGTAACCTGGTACAGAAATCTTTGCAAAGAGATTTTTCAAAGAAAATATGGTGGAAAATCGTATTATAAATATAGAAGTGTATACAAGCAAGAGACCTTTCTTTTCTTCTTCAATCTCTATATAGAAAAATTGGTGTTGTCTTCCAAACAGAGAGAGATTTCTGTTTTGGGACCTTTGAACATTTACACAGCCTGTAGGTAAATTTCAGAATTGTCACCATTGCCCTGTGTATTCAGATTTCAAAATTTTGCAAACTCCCTTAGAAAAAGGTTTTCACTCAAAGGTCAAGCAATGTTTTGAATTACTAAGCACAAGAGAGCTGGTGTTATTTTTTTAGTCCGTACCATGTATTTTTAGAGGTTAAAGTAATAGCAGCAGCTGATATTTATTTTTTGCTGTGTTAGTGAGTGCTCATCAATAACCTAATGGCCATATCTGATTCTACAGAAAAAAGCAGGTGTTTTGGCCAAGTACCCTGCAGTGCATCTGCTGGTGTAGAATTTTCATACATTTTAGCATCAAAAACTCAAAAAAATCAAAAAGCTCAAGGTTTGGATGCAATCTTGTACATATAATTCTCTATTAACTCTAGGAACACTATGCTAGTGACTGTATTTTGTTCCTGTTTCTGTTGTTGTCATTTATAGGAAAGTTACAAATGTAACCAGACAGATTTTAATCTTTATTGTAAGTATCATCAATATACTGTGATTCTTTTAACTTCTCTGCTTTCACTATATCAGATTTTCTGATTCTCTTCATGACTTTAATATTCCCTTCTGCTCTACTCTGTTGGCAGGAATAAAGTGATTGTGAATTGCAAAGGGGAGATACACAACTGAGCCACTTTCATTTTCTTCTAAAGTCTATGTATCTTCCATAACCTAAAATTTGACAGTTTCTCTCCTGCACTTATTTATTCTCTTTCTTTTCTTGGTTCCAATGCTGTTTGGTGTCAGTCATCTATGGGAAATGTGAAAGGATAAAAAAAATGAGAGTAATATCAGAGTTTAAAATCCTGCAGGGATTTGTCTTTATATATGGTTCCACTGGCTAATAATGAGCATAAACATAAGCTACTCTCCCATTTTAAAGTTGCATTTTCTAGTCTCTGAGCTTAGGCAGAGTGAAGAAGAATTTTCAGTTTCAGAGGACCTTCTAGCTTTTTCCTTTGAAGAAATAATGGAGTTTGAAACCTTTGGATAAATGCAAATCTCATTAAACAACACAAGAAATAAATGATCTTCTTTGATTCTGCTGCCGACAGGATCAGACCACAAAGTTTATTCTCACTTTCTGCATCCCAGAAGTTGCCTGACAGAAGACAAAGAATGGAAAATGAAGAAATCCAGCATCTGTTATTCTCAAAAGAAACAGCCCTTCCCTGCTGCCACCTACCAGAGTTTTCAGAAATTCAATTTGCATTCTATGTTGACAGCTAAAAAACACAAGCATAGAAATATCTGACCCACACAGATCCCATACAACAGCAAGTATAAGTGCTTTTGCTCTTTGAGAGAGACTCTCAAAGTTGTTAAATTGGAAGAAAGGAAGCAAAAAGGTTCAGGCTTGGGAAAAATGAGAGATCCAGTTGCATGCTCTAAAATTTATGTGCTTAAATTCCCTCCCTCTAGAGGAGATTACAAAAATGTAAGCAAATGAATAATAAAATATCCTTTTTTTTGTTCGTCCCCATAGAAGGCCTTAGGGAGATAAACCTTAGGACCTAATTCTACCCATTTATACACAATGGATGAAAAATTAATTAAAAAGACATGAGGAAAAAATACATTTTAATCCTTCCAGATGTGCTTTTATGGTACTTTCCTGTAGGACAGCTCAAATGGAGTTTAAGAATCAAATATTAAAATGGTAACTGTAAAAATATAAACCTTTTTCAGACAAGAATTAAATTTTAAAAGTATATCTAGGACTGGTCTGTATGTCTGAGTAAACCAATTTAGTAATTTAAAGCACTACTTGACCTTTGAGTGAAAACCTTTTTCTAAGGGAGTTTGCAAAATTTTGAAATCTGAATAAACAGGGTGATGGTGACAATTCTGAAATTTACCTACGGGCTGTGTAAATGTTCATAGGTCCCAAACCAGAAGTATTTCTGCTTAGCAGACAACACAAATTCTAAATTACGCATATGTAAGAAACGCCTACTAGAAATATAGTTTTTTCTTGTTAAAATTAGGAGACCAAAGTGTCAGAATTATGCCCGAGGTGACTCGTGTGTACACTGTGGTAGAGGTTTTATTGTCACAGATCTGTGGACTCCCATCTGAAAACAAATAAGAGAGAGTTACATGAAGCTGACTTCCTTCAGTAATTAGATCCACAAATTCAACCTGCTTTGGAGATAAATAGAGATTGTCACTAAACTAGGAAAGATTTTATTGTGCTATTGTGCAGTTGAATTTCCCTTATGCTTCATTAGAAGTTATTGTAACTTTCTCATCTCAAACTACTTTGCATCAAAACTGGGTAGAAACACTTTGGCTCTAGAAATCATGTTCCTGGAAATGTGTCCCAAAATATGCCTTCCCTACTTGTGACTGATAGCTCTTGTCTGACTCTGTGCTACACCAGCTGAAATTTCCCAGAATAACAGTTCTCTAGACTTTATTATTTCAAAGTAAGAGAAATTTCAGGTAAGCAGAGATTTTTCTCTATGATGATTGGCATTCATTGTCGTTTAGGTATGCAAAACCATAGATGGGAATATAAAACCCTCAGAATGCAAATTCTCTCGAAATGACAAAGGCTTAGTGATTCACTATCTTTTCTTTATTGAGAGGATTTTGAAATGAAAGCTATAACCTCAGGCTTCAAAACAGACACACTAACTGTGTTTACAGTAAAGTTCCATATACCAAATAGATGATTTAAAAGAAATCTTTCTGTTCAGTGTTATTCATACTTAAAAATTTACTTATATGACAGCAGTAAATAAGGTTATATTGGAGAGAACTATTATAAATTCTCTTGGAAAGATATCTACATTTTAGTCAATCTTGACTGATTTCCAAATCTTCTTTATTTAAAAAATCCAGTTTTATTCCATGTCTATATATTCAAAACTACTTTTGAAATGGAAATCAGCTATAAATCCAAAACAATTCAAGACCTGATAAGTCTTTTCTTACTGTTGCCCATGTGTACTCCTGTAAGTCCTTGACAAAATAATGTTACTTTGAAATGTAATTCTGACTGCTTTAGAAAAGTCCTCTGTGGTGACTTCTAAAATCAACTGTGTTTATTTTTTCCTGCTGTATTTTACATTTTCATTGCTTATTCACTTGATGTACATATAGGGGCCAAGTGTGTCTGTCATGCTGTTTCAGTGCTGGCCAACTGCAGTAAATTTACATCTGTTACAGTGCCAATGCTTACAGATGATTTATTTTTCACACAGTTTTTTCTAATGCATTTGTAGGTTTTATTAGAATTCTGCATGAAAATTTGTAATACTTTTATCTGCTTGGTTAATTTTATTGTTAGACCTTTTGTTGCTGTCAGTAATAAGAAAACATGCTTTTGTTCCAATTTCATAAATATCTCATCATGTATTTCTTCTTTTTAATTCCTAATTCTTCAGGATGACTTTATTGAAACATGAGGCAAAGAACTCATGATGATTTCTTTGGAGCTCTAAAAAGTCATTGACTAGTCTACAAAGAGGTGTGTGGCTGCCCACTGCTGGATGGAATGATGTCACAGGGCATTTCCTTGGGCTGCAATATGATATTATCATATCATTTTGAATGTGGCTCTTCATTTGAGCATGCACACCTCCGTTCTCCTTAAAATGAGAATTTTCTCTTAAAAATAAGAAAATATTCTTATTTTTAGAATAAAATTGTGAAGTTTCTCAGTAATGTTGGTATTATTACTTGTATGTATAATATGTAAAGCAGTTATAATCTGCCAACTTTGTTATATGTAACACATAATATTTTCCCTCTTGTATGTTAACCATTATTCTTAGTCACTACAAATCCATATACCTTGTCCAGTTTGCTCAAATATGCTAAACTTTTTATAATAGATATATGCAGGAATAATAATTACAAATTACCATAAATATATATGGCACCTATATGCTATTGATATTTTTGACACCTATAAAATGGATCCTTTGATTTTCGAAAATTTATTGAAAATGCAACATTATTGAAAATAGCCATACATCCATAAAACCTGTTTCTGAACTTAAAAATTAAAATCGTCATTTCTAAAGTTTAGGAAACCACCAGCTATCTGTTTATTAAACTGCATTTGTCACTTTTTCTGTGTGACAAAACAGTTGTATTAGGAAATTATATTAGTGCTCCAATTACTATCTTGAAATAATTCACTCTTGGAGATCATCTGTACAGCCTCTCTTTTTCTTCATTGTGATGGACTGTGTGAACAGCTCAAGTCTGTGTTCTTCAAGGAGCTGCTAGTCTGTCTTAGTGGCTGCATCCTTTTGATGGCTTTCCTTGGAATTTGCGAACACTTCACTGAGGGTGCCAGGGTCACCCCCAGAACAGGTTTTCAGTTGGAAATGCCCACAAGCCAGCACCAGATCCTGTGGTTAAAACCAACGAGTGTGAATAAAGAAGAATCAAGAATCACATGGAGAGACTGTGGGATGTTCATAGCATGCAGATGTTCCTGTGTTACAGATTTTACCTATGAGAATACAAATCCCTGCACAGTGCACTCTATTTATTTCATTGCAAATCCTGGAACAGTTTTTGATGTTTTAAAGGCTTTATGTCTTTCCTCTCTATTGGTACATGTCAGACAAGAGGACGAGACATGTTTTGGCATGTACATTTGCATGGCGCTGCTGTTTCCATGCAGGAGGATGGCAGAACTATGTCCATCATAACAGGGTGGGGATTTTCTAATTTTATTTTATTATTTTCAAAAACAGTTCAGATGTGACATAAAATACTACCTCCTTAACAATCTGTGGATCTAGGTGCCACTTTGTAGTGGTTTAGATTTGCTAATTTAGTTTTCCTGGCCAACGCACCAAATAAATGTCATGGTTTTAAAGCAGTAACTAAAATAATTACTAGAAAACTTACTTATTTCTTGCTGTGAGATATGGATTAGAACAAGAGCAAAACAGGTTTAAAACTTAAAAGGAATAAAGGAAGTTTATTAACAAAACTACAAGAATAAGAACACTAGAATAAACCTCCAGAAAACCCTTTTATCCCCCACTACCTAACCATTCCCTTGCTCACATGACAACGTAGAGACAAAAAACTTTGGAACTTTGGTGTTTAAAACAGTCCCAATTCCTGCTAGAGTCTTTTCATCAGTCTTTGTAGAGAAACAGAAGTCTTCTTCTGCTAATCTATGGAGTTTCTCACAAGAAAGCTATTTCTGTTATAGCTTTCTATTTTTCTGAAGCCAGCTGCCCGGAAATCTGCCATCAGTTCACTCCTCCCATTTCACATCACTGTGAGGTGTGCATGGGTCATGAGTCTAGGGATGTAATTTTTAAGGATGAGTTATTCAAAGGCATAAGTTCTCTTCATCTGTCTCTGTGAGCTTCTCTGGAAACAGTTTTCTCATTGCTTCTCAAGGCCTCAAATCTTCAACTATTACTTCACCTCTCTCTGTTCCAGCACCTCACTGTATCACAATTACTCTGCCTTTTGCTCAAAATCCACACTTTGAACACTCCATTCCTCTCAATATACTCTGTCATGAATTAAAGGAGTTTTTTTTCAGAACACTATTGTCCATCTCCATAGCTTTAAAAGAAAAATATTTCAGCTTATAAAGCATCTCTTTATTCTCTCTTCCCCATCTAAAACTTAACTCTTTTCTTCACTGTCTTTGATGATTTTATGATGTCTTCTTCATGTTGATTGTCTCTCTGGGAAAAAGGAGTAATCTGTACGTTTTATCCAGGTAGTAAAAGAATTAAAGACTTAGAAAAGCTGCAGATGTTCATAGTGTCAGGTTTCAGTCCAGCAGCAGAAACTACAAACCAAGCCAGGCCGGCCGGCTCCGTTTCTCTCCCCCCGCCCTCTGCGGCCTTGTCCGGCCTGGAAGTGGGGGGGAGGAGGCCGAGACAGAGCCTTATTACCTCGTCAGAAACAAGAAACCAAAGAGAGCAAGACACCTCTGGCTTTACATCTTAAGGTGGTGTTCACAAGTTGATCTCACTTTTCAATGTCAAAACTGCTGTCAATTCTTAGAAATGACCGATAATTGGTCAGGAGAAAAGACTCCCATCAGTCCCCAGCAACTTCAACTTCCTTAGCTCCCAAAGCTATCTTAAAGGTAAAGTCACCCTATGACACACTTTTCATATTAAAAAATTCTTGGCAACTTTTTTTGCAAGAGTATTTGTTCAGAGAATGAATTTCACTCCGTATGTGTAAGAGTTGTTTAATTGCTAGCAATAGTTGTTTACATTGACAGTACATCCAGTGATTAAATCACAGGATTCCTGAGGGAAGACTGAGACACAGAAAGGTCTCAAAGATGCAAGCCAGGGTAGAGAGTGCACTGTAAAATATTTAGCAAACATTAGAGCAAACCACAAAGAGCTACAGGAGGAGCCAAGGGTGGGGCAGAATATATTATCTGCCTCAAAAAAAAAAAAAAAAGCTTTTAACCTGGAGATAGATGTTTTAAAGGGGATGAAACGCTGTGTTTCCAATGGACATATAAACACACCAAAAATACGTAAGGATGTGTATCCTAGGGAACAGAAACACTTATATTTGTGTTTTCTATACACTATACATTGTTTCCTTTGCTAAATGATGGATTGCTTAATGGATTATTAGGATTTTGACTGCTTGAGGATGGTATTAATAAATCAGTCAAGTTATTTTATATTTTATAATTACATTTTACATTAAAATAGTCAGTTACAAATATCTTCTTTGTTGTGGATTAATCTATTGTTTTCCCCCTAACACTGATATGCACATCATTGTAGAAAGGAAGAGATATAAATAAGGATTTCTTTCCATCTGATTATTTTAATTGATTTGTGCTAGAATAGTTGACCTTTAGTACTGGTCTCCCCCTTCACATTCAGAATTGACAGCTCACTCTGATGATCATCAGCCACTGGGAAAATAAGTTAAGATTTCAATTAAAAGCATGCAGCGTAGGCTAATCTATGGATCTCACATTAGTAATGCTCTGTGCTTCCCCACTAGAGAATACGTATCATGTTTGGACTGAAAAATATAATCTGGAAAGCACCTGAAGAAGTACTAGAGTGAAATATATCTAAAAGTTGACAAACCAAACCGACATGGGAGTCAGTGCACGTGTTCATACATATTAACAAATTACACCAAGTCAATAGCACCCCTCTTTCAGGTCAAAGATCACAAGGTATTTAAAATAAGCTAATCCTTACACAGTATTTCTTGGGTGGCATGGAAGTAATGATGTCCTCGGCTACCTACATTGTTTGCTTTCAGGAAAAGTTGGCCTAAAACTCCTTTTTATTAGACAAACAGTCAGAAATAATCCATGTGTTGGTAAAATGCCAGACAAACCTGTGGTCTTTGGGAGTCCAAAAACCAGAAGTAATAAATGTTGATATAGATGGAATATGCTAATTAATAAGAGTCTGTTGCTATTCTTTTGAGTTAAATTTTCCTTCAATATGAACATTAAAAGAGTCTTCAAAGTGTTTTTATATTTTTTACTTCCAAAAAGCACTTTTCATTACATGACTTCAGTGAATTTCAAAAAACGGTGCAAAGTACTCACTGAACATAATGCCTGTGTTTGAAGCCTATGCTATGGCACAAAACACACCCTAACTCATTTTATTCTGTATATTATATTAGCGTGCTTTAAAAGAGACACCATTAAGTGTTTCAATAGAAAAAAATATAACAATAAACCCAAGCACTTTTCTCTGTTCAAAACCACTTTACTTTGGACAAATGTTGTTCCATAATTGGAATATATTATTAGTTTTATTATTTGTATTACTGCAGTCGGAAGCATTCTTTAGCGGAAGGTGTTCTGTATTAAAGTACATTTTGGTTGCTCTGGTGTATGTCATATGTTGGATGCAAAGTGGGAATAATTGGGCATATATTGAGTAATCTATTTGTTGAATTATGAGTATGGAGTGGAAGTAAGATGAAAAATAGATTGTTTTTTTGAGTAGGAAAGGAAGTAATGACTAACTCTACAAAACCATCTTTATATTAATCAAAATAATTCCTCATAAAAATTCATGACATTTAAATTAGCTGTAACAGTATAATATTCCAAAGATGTTGATTCAATTGCTAATAGCCGCAGGAAATATTCTTTACTATCTCTCAGTCAATGATTTAAGTCTTCAAATCACTTCCTCTGTTATTTTAAAGGAAAACAAAATATATCCCTAATTATTTTTCCCATGTCTGTCTATGATAGTCTATGTTCTTAAACTTGGTGCCTTGTATGACCAGATTTCTAAGAAAAAGACAAATTCTATAAAGTGAGAGGCTATTGCAGATTTTCAAGTTAAATTATCATGTATCTTCCTTGAACAGCAGACTACTGAAAAGTTCAAGAGAACAATTTTTGGATTGAATGTTTACTTATTTTTGCCAAAGACTTGGCAAAAATCTTTTTTCTCCAAAGAAAGACCACCTTACATACATAACTTTTCCCTCTTTCTCCTGCTATCATATCTGTGGTGAAAAGGGCTGATGAAGGTCACCAACATAATTTCCTTGAGAACATCCAGCTTCTAAGTCATGCCCTACTGCTTCATTGGAAAATAATTCCAATTTCTTGATTTTTTCATTTCCTTGCAGAAGAACCAAATATTTTGAGCAGAAAAGACACATATCAAGCTTGATTGATTTATGATGAGAGAACTAGATAAAAGGAGGCTCTGGGTGGACCTTATCACTCCCTACAACCACCTGAAAGGAGGTTGTAGCAAAATCAGATTCGGCCACTTCTCCCAGGCAACTAGTGACAGGACAAGAGGACATAACCACAGACTGCATCAGAGAATGTTCAGACTGGACATCATGAAGAATTTCTTTACTGGAAGGGAGGTTAAACACTGGCAAGGGTTGCCCAGGGAGGCAGTGGAATCACTGTCACTAGAGGTGACTAGATACAGAACTCAGTGCAGTGGTCTAGTTGCTTTGTGATAAGTCAAATGTTGGACTTGGTGATCTTGGAGATCTTTTCCAACAATTATGATTCTATAATTCTAAGACTAAGACAACTGACATCTGAGAAATCAAAATGTTGACATCTTAGCTATTCATCTTACTTTCCTTTACATTCTGTGGCCAGAAGTAGCTGTTTATCGAGATTGCCTGTCCTATCACAAGCCATTTTCCTCTTCCTTTCCTGTAAAATGAGCCCAGCCTCATTACCTTATGTGTGGGCATCCAGAATCCAAATATTTAAAATGAGGCCTCCAATGAAGGTTTCCCTCTCATGGTTTGTTCGATTTTGATGATTTTGACAATGCAATGTCAATAGACAATGCAATGATTGCATTGTCTACTGCTTTGAGTGATAAGTGGGATACAATAGCAACTTCAGAATAAAATCTCTCTCAGATAAACTAAACCACCATAGTGGGAAATACACAGAGAAGGATCAGATAAACTAACCAGTTCCTGAGAAATCTACTGGCTTCCACTTAGTTCTGGGGTGTTCTTGTGTGTGGCTTGCTTGGTTGGCTTTTGGCTGAAGCTTTTTTTGTGTATGTTTTGTTGTTTTGCTAGGTCTGCTTTTTTTGGTTTTGGTTTTTTTTTTTGTTACAGTTAATATAATTTTATCAGAAAAGTATTACTTGATCACATTTTGCTGTGTTTTAGTAGTGATCCTTGTTCTCATAGGAGATGATCTGGATGGATACCTTATCAACACGGCTTCCTGCTATTCTTGCATCTCTCTCCAGGTTATTGCCCAGCTACATGCCATTGAGCAGTCTAAGAGGAAACAAATGTGCCTGCAGAGAACAGGGCAGAAAGTATATTTCTGTTTAAAGACCTGAGCAACACTGATACAATCCAGTTTACAGAATTAATGCACATATTTCCATAAGCTTAGAAGACTGAACACTTCCATTGAAACGATGTAATTAAAAGTTACAATGAAAAAAATGGGTTATCATTCTTAGTGACATTTGATTAAACATGCTAGCTCACAAAAATACACAAATGAAGGTCACATTTGCAAGTATTATAAGACAGTCTACATTTTAATTAGATAGTTGAGAAATGTCAATGAGTTAGTAACTGACCAGGAGTCACTTATAGAAAAAAAAGGAATAAAGGAAAACAAAACATCACACCAAAAATCTGAATCCTCTAGTCTCTATAAAGTTCAAATATTACAAAGACAGTTTTCAAAGAAATTTTGGGGTTGAGTCAATGAATTTGCCTTGTCATTTTTCTCTGTTTAAAGAAAGAATGTATTTTAGTCAAATTACTGTGTACCATTGTTTGAGCTTTTTTTTTAGCTATGTTGTACCGTTTAAAACAAAATATAAAATATAAGAGTAGCACTTATTGTTTATATTTGTATCCATTGACTGTACCCAAGGAACTTGTGTAAACATTTGCTGTCTTGCCTTTCCCTCAGAGTCAGCTTTGTTCTCCCACAACAGCACACATGAAATAAAGTTGAATTTAACGTAACATAGATATTACAAATTACAGGAATAAAATTCTTTCACATTACCTTGTAATTAATATTTTTTGTTTTTTTCTAAAAGCAAAAATAACCCCTCAGTAATCAGTGGAAGACAGGTTCTCTATTACCTATGGCATTGTTGTTTTCCTTTTTTTCTTGAATCTTACCAACGTTACTGAAGAACACTGTGTGCTGGAAATAAAGGAGATGCATGAGTAATTTATTGAGTTGATACAGATTCACTAAAAAATTACCAAAATTATTTCATATCAGTTTGCTGTTGGTAATCCATTAAAAAAATATGCACCAGAAATTAAAAAAAAATAGTCTTTCTTAAAAGTGTCATACCACTGTTAAAATGACTACAAATCTGGTAGTTCTAGTTCAAAGAAATATGAAGGCTAACCCAAATCACTGATTTTATTGTGCCTGGTTTCTAGCTGCTTGGTATCCTTACCATTTGGACCTATATCTTCCTTATCTGTGTCTTCTTGCAGATGAAGGAACTTTTGGAGGTTTCATCCCAGACTTTTAATTTATTTCTCAGAATGAGGCTAGGGAAAACAATTTCATTGTGAAGTTCAAGTACAACAGCATTTTGAGAAGTACCCATAGTAGTTTCGATGAAATTTCTCAAGGATTTTTAGGGTAGACTGGTAAAGTGAAAAAGCATATTAGAGAGTAATATCTATTCTCCAGCAGTTTAACTATGTACTTAAATAATGGAATATATAAATTTATTCTCCCAAATCTCAGAAGTCTAATCCAAACCAAATTAAAGGAATAATTTTTACTGTAAATAGTACTCCAATAAAAATATATTCTAATTAAGCCACTGTAACTAGGCAGTTCAGAAGTCTAAATCTCTGAAGGTGAATGCTCGAATTAGGAAGTAGGTTTTGTTTCCAGATCAGAGTGTTTTCTGCTGTAGTTGTCAGTAACGATCACAGGCTACAGACTTACAGTAAACAAACAAGAAATATTTCCTTATGTATAATTTATTAACCATTTCCAGTTATGTTTTACAAGAGAAACTTTACTCAGATACAGCGTACCTGTGAGCATAAAACAGCAACTGTAGTCAGGGTGAAATTTCACATTGATCGCTAATCCCAGCCAAACATAGCAATTATACCATAGAAGGTCAGAAAACAGATTACATAACACTATCATTACTTCAGGACCTTTTTGCTATGTCAAGTGACTTTTGTATACTTTCCTTCTCTTTCTTCCCATGGTACTTTTCATTCATGCCACCTGAGTTCTAGTTGATTCTTTCGTTCTTTCAAACCCTGAAAAGACCACTGCAGAAGTAGTGTTCCCCACTCTGACAAATAATAAGGAATTATAAAATTATTTTTTTTCTTTTTAAGTGGGAGAAGGATTGCAGCCTTCCTAGCTTGATGAGGCAGCACAGAAAAACTTCATTTCACAAAACTGTCTGCACAAATTAATTTGGCAAAAAGAAGTTGCCAGAACTATTTCAGTGTTGTTGAATCCTATTTACTAGAGTGGCTCATTGTGTTACATACACAAAAAACAGGGGAGTCATAGCCTAAAAATGACAAATATTACATGTTATGCCAATGTGAAAAGTATGTCCGGTTTTTAAGTATTTATCACCAGCAGAGATGACAGAACAGTGATGTTTTTTTCTTCCAGCCACTTCCAATTATCCTGCAAAAGATCTGTTCCTTCATAGGCACTGGATGTACAGTCTGGATCCCTTTGCTCACCTCTGTGAATATATTTTTGAATGCTCTTCTCACCTCCTTAATACTGTTGCATTTTCAAGACAACTGATTTCATTACTTCTGCTTGCTTTGTTCCTGCAGGTCCTGAGTTATAGGTTTTAATCTATTATAATGTAATTTATTTCCTTTATATTTGGTACTATACAGGGACAGAAAACTTGGGCGCTATTCTTTATTTGTAAACACCGACATTTTAAATCGATACAGAAAAGGAAAAAAGGGAACTTAATGAGGCAGCAGAGGTGACTAGTGTATATATGTTTTTGGAAAGGCATTATGAATACAGGTACTCTTGGCCCATTTAGCTAACCTGCTTGATTAGCAGAGTAGTTGAATTGAGAAGCATATTTAGTTTCAGTCAGTGTTTCTGCATTGCACATACAAAGTGAAGGAAAGATGGTGGCCTGGCAGACACTTTTCCACTATGAGATAGAAATATAGAGTCATAGAAATAAAATTAAAAACTTTGAAAACTGATGTTTCCATAAGAAAAAAATTTAATAACCACCTGATTTTTATATTGTGGTGAAGCTGCAGGGAAATTTTCTTAGCGCTCTGTGCTGCTACACGATTATTTTCAGAAGCTGAGTCTCTCATCAAGCCTGGGATATTTCTGTCTCTCCTTTTATGGATAAAACTTTTCTACTGCTTAACTAAACATTCTTTTGCAAAGTGACAGATTTTGTCTCTATTCAGTGTTCACTTCTTAGTTTTTTTATTTTTTTCCAGAATATTCAGAAGCTGTTCCTGGTCTCCCCACATCATATGCTGCTATCCTAAGAATCAAATCTGGTAGTTCATCTTTAGCCTCATTTAATTCAAAGAACAGACCACGATTAAGCAGTCCTTCATTAGGAAGCGTGTCTTCACCAGGCTGGAGAGGAGCTGCACAACATTATCACTCCCCAACAAACCTCTACCACTTTTCAGAGACCTTCAAACATGATGGTAAGTGCAGCTTCCCCCTATAAAACTTGGAAACATTTTTCAAAATCAGTACATTTTTGTCAGCTTACTTCAGTATTTCTCAGACATAACTTTGAATTTTATTAAATGTCACAAGGTGGAAATGAGCTGCTTTCCTTTAGGTTCTTCAGAACAGCCTTAAAGTCACCAGTTAAAATATCCTTTCTTAAAGATCCCTATGCAAAATGGTTTTATGCAGGTGTTGCTACATGAAAATAGCAAACCAGTGATTTAAAATTCCATTACAGCACAATTTCACCTAGTAGCAAAATGTAAGCCACTTTTTATAAATATTTTTTTTTACCCTTTGATTTTTTTTCATTTAATCATGAATGTTAAAAATATAAATTAAACATGAAGAGTAAATCTTATAAAACTACTTTTTCTCTAAATTATCTGTTCTGTAGAATAGATTCTGTATTCTATTCTGTAGTCAACTCTGTCATGCATGTACTTATGTGCATGCTTGGATAGTGTTTCTGGTGTGATATGGTATCATTCACCTCTAAATGAATAATTCATAGTAAAAATACATATTTTCCCATGTTTGGTTGCATTTTAAAAAGCCACATTTCTAATAGCACTTCTTTAGTGACAGTGATTACCTGAATTGCAGTCAAAAAAGAAAGCCAGAAAGAAAGATAGAAAGAAAGAAAGGAAGGCAAATGAAGGAGATATTAGGGGATACATAAGCATATTAGTCTAAGGATATAAAAGAGGAAAGAATTGTGACTAAAAACTTGCAGTTCAATGAAATTCACACAATATCTTGAGTGTGATAACAGGTTACTTCTCTCAGCAAAGTCTTTTTTCCCCTGGAAAATGCCTTACATGTATTGAAAGTTAATGGTGTATACATATGGTTTGTGTAGAAAAATGGCTTATATATACAAACATAAATATGTTCCCTGAATAAATTTTGATCTAGAAAATAAACTATTTGATCCTGTCAGCAGATAAATTCTGTTTGATACCATTTCTGGAATAGGGGAATGTTTCTACATTTGTCCTTCCACTGCAACACTCTTTTAAGCAGTGACTAGAGTGAGCTCTGTTTTTGCCCATCCACCAGACACTGATAACTCCTCCCTGACAACTTTAAAAGAGCAGGTTAAAATTAATGTCTATTAGAACTACAGTCTGTTATGCTGATCTTCTACAGCACAAATATCTAAAGACTAAAGGAGAAAGCAAAACATACAGACTAATTGAATAATACAGTACAAGCTGGAACTAGAAATCCTGGACATCTCCAGAAAGCACGGCAAGATTATACCTCAGGGATGATCATCATACCACAGATACGATCTATGATTGAGGTCAGCAATCATGGCTCTTCTCAAAACACTGAGGCCACACTGCAGCACAGCAGCTGAGATTCATCAGTTTTTCAAGAGAAGGTGAAAAACCACTGACTGGAGACAAAATTGTAAAAGGGCCATACCTCATAAGGCCTAAAGAACAGAGTATTTGACCAAGAGGAGGGGAACACCACTCTTCTAAAGACTACATAAATAGCCCTAGGAGATGTATTTCACTTACAACTTTTGGTGTATCTAGCTGTGTCTACACAGCTGTAGAAACAGGTTAATCTGAGTCACCTGATAATGTTTTAAAAGCCCTTGATTATCTGAAGTGCCTGCATAGCACAAACATAGGTATGACATTGTATTTAGAAGAGATCAGCACATGACCAAGTAAGATAATCTGCATCATCTAAGAGGACTTGAACACGTTTGTTATGGCAGCTGAATGTTACTTGTTTCTAAACCTCGCCCCGTTCTGTTAATAACTTGATGCCTGCATAAATATCTTTGATATTTAGAAACAGAGAATAAGTGTGTGTTTCAACTATCTGTCATTACGCTTATATATATTACTAAATTTCTTGATTTTGATTTGGCCTGAAAGTATTTTTTGAGGGTTTTTTTTTTAATTTCCATTTTTACAGGTCTTGAAGTAAAGATATTCTAGTTAGCATCCTATAACTGCTATGTGATGATAGAGTTAAGTGGCCATGTTTACCAGCCAAGGCTTCCTAAATTATGAAATACTACAGCATCCTGTGGTAATGAGACTCCACTGCTTCAAATGAGAGGACATTTTTAAGAGGAGAGAAAACATATTTATATTATTATAATGGAGAATTTTCATAATTCAAATGTCTTATATATTCCATAAATTCAGGAGTGAAGTTTGCCATAAAAAATACCCAAAAATACTTCTATTAGCTGCTGAATTATACCAGTTCTCAAGCGACTTCTCAAATGATTTCCCAGCAGACATGCTCAAACACCTGACATGGCTTGTAATAAAGTCCTTTTATACTGACTTGATGTTATTTCATTTGCACTTTCAATTCAACATGTGTTTCCTGATATCTTAAATTAAAAGAATTATGCTCACTGCTGACTTTAAACTATTTGGAATTATTTAGCATAAACATGCAGCTAAGGCAATGTGGTGCTTCTCTTCAAACTATGTATCAATGTGTAAAGTCAGGACTAAAAAATGTGAATAGAAAGTATGAATTATTCATTAAATACTCTTGAAGAATCATAAAACTGCAAACTCTTATATTTTCCTACTGTTCCAAAAACTTTTGGAATTGCTGCAGTAAAGATAATTGAACTTAACCTTGAATAGGGCATCTCTTTGTCCTTTCATCTTTGGTTAGACACATTTTACAAGAAAATTAAGAACAGTCTGTGTCACTACTGAAAGTGTTTAAATCAATGAACCCCAAGATATGCAAGATCCAAATCTAATTTTCGTAAAATTACAGTCCCTGTTTCCCCACCATCTGTCAGATTCAGCACTTATCAGTCTGAATTATAGACACAAACTACTAATTTTTTCCATTGCTAAAAACATTTGATAACATTGATTCATATGTGGTTTAGATATTATAAGCTAAATTTACAACAGATTTATTTGTTTCAGACCACAGAACAAACATTTTCAAGCAACAGTAAAGTCTTGTATCATCTTGCTTAATAAGCAAATAAACATGTTTCAGAAAAGATAAATCTGAAAATATGAGAAAATAATGTAATCTTTACAGTATAAACTTAATAATGAATGTACTGTACAATGTTCCACCTTGCAGCACACTTAAATCAATGTACATACCTTGAGGCACATGTATCAACCTCAGCTTCTCTCAAAGTTTCTCAGCTTTTAAGTTGACTGAAATGCAGTTTAAAAATTAAAATGTTTTTTAGAAATATATGTTGCAAATATACATGTATGTATATGTGTATATATATATATATACACGTGTCTGTGTCTCTGCTTCTAAATATGCAATATAATTATTGTAAATTTCAGCCACCTTTGTTATTTTAAAATATGTTACACAGGGATTTAACAATCGGAACGTATCTTGCCTTGATAAATCTGTGGGCTTATTTTTTATTATATTAAAGTAAATTTTGAAAATATGTAATATTTTGGCATATGATAGTGATATTAAAATGAATAGTATTTTTCTTATTTCTTAGGAGTAAAAGTGAAAGATTATATCATAGGACCTACTTGTAAAATAAATATTAACACTGAAGTTAAATTTTTTCTCTCAGTATTTAAACAAAAAACAAAATAGCTTCTAGCTTTTATCCAAGCAAAGCACTAAGTTTCCATTTAAATCAGTGTGAATATACATCTAAAATATTTCTGAATTACAGAACAGGTTAAGCAGTCTTGTTCCATGATAACAAAGGTAATCAGATGATCCTTTGGAGTCATCACCTGAAGTTCATACAACAAGCATAACCTGTAAACCAAAAAAGGGAAGAAATTCAAAATCAAGTTTGATAGAGAATAGTGTCATAGTGTGATCCACCTATAGCAAAAAGAATCTTTCAGTTTGTAGGACCAATCTGAAATGAAACAACTTTGTTTAATTTTAATTACGTCTTCTTACATGCAGATTTCAGCAGCATATATGGCCTTATGAACAACAATTTATTCAACCTTCTTAATGTGTCTTGAACACATTAATACCTATATCACTGGGATGTAGTTTGGTCTGTGTTGTGTCAAGTAAGTGCTTTTCTGGATAGATACATTTCTCTGTATAGGGAGTACAATCATCTGTATTCTAGGATGGAACATCTGTTAGTGATCCCTCATTTTAGGCTGCTTTAGAACTTCCATCATTTTACATTCCTTGTGTAGCTTTTCATTAGGAAATTCTTCCATCTCTACAAGGGTTCAAGAAGTCTTGGAATCATGGGGGTGGAAAATAGAGCAATAGGAAAACATTCTTCCTGGTCCTGTAAAAAGTGCTTCCAGAGGGACATGAGCAGAGAAAGGGGAGAAGACCTGAAGGAATACTTCCTTCCTCCATATACAAAGGCTGCCTGAGCGTATCCCCTCACATAATGTGTCTGCTGCTTCTTCCCACCAGTAGCCCAGACTGAGAAGTTGGATCCATGATTGATTAGGCCAGTTATGCATCTTGGAGGGCACTCATGTAGGAAAACCTTTATAGTAACCTCATTTCTTTTCTTCTATAGAAGTACAGCACTTAGAATTATGAGACACTAAAAGTAATAGTGCCAGTGCAGCTCCAATTTTTGAGGAGTTTGAACAGGGTCATGTTTCTTTCCTGCCCACCTCTGTGTTCCTATGGTTCCAGGAATTAATTCATTTTCTCAGTGTATTAATTGACCAGAATTTTATCAAAATTGGTGACAAGAAAACAACTTTTGAGGAATTACACTATTTCAGTTGCTACACTATTTAAAGTACAGGAAACTTCATCCTCATATGCAGCTTATTGTTATGATATCTCCATTGCTTGGCAAGAAGAACTAAACATCTGATTTTTTTTATTTTTCTCATCAGTAACTGAGGGAGAGAATGAAAGTATGAAAGAGTGTCTGTAGATAAGAGAGAGAAACCACATTTTGTCTACTGTCTGATTCGCCAGATACTGATTCCAGTTTACATTCCCATGAGGATTAAAATACTTGGTACTAAGAAGTCACATGTTCCAGAAAATTTAAGTGCAGAAGTGCTGTAAGGAGAATGCTGGCACTCAAAGAATATAGAAGCACTGCTCTGAAGCATATTCAAGAATTTAAAAGGGATTTTTTTCTTGTATTTTGAATGTTTTCCATATCCTTGCCTTTCTGGATGACACCAGTTTAAATAGTAAATCCTAATGAAAGCATTTAGTGCTTTTAATTGCCCAGGTTGAAAATGGCAACTTAAAACTTTTTAAGGGGACCACAAACTAGCTGTTGCAGTGCTGGTTCCAGTGAACACCTGTATTCCCAAGACCCTCTGGTAAATCACTGTTCTTAAATAAGATAGCACTTAAAGCAACCAGTTTTCTGTATCTTATGTAGTAAAAATCTCCATGAGGAACAGAAATATTTCCCTTGAGAAATCATAATAGTAAATTGAAATATATGCATGCTAACATGTATGTTGAAAATTCATTAATTTTATGTTCTTAAGAAGTTAAAGAGAAAAAAAAAAGGTGTGGAGCTCAAATCCTGCCATGCACACTCACAAAGGACTATCCTGTTTAAGAGCATTGGTCACGGCTAGAAAATGGGTGTAAAGAAACCTGATGCCTTTGGACTCCTGAAGGCATCAGAAAACATACATAACTATAAGAGACTCTGTGTGTGTGTGTGTGTGTGTGTGTGTGTGTGTGTGTGTGTGTGTAAACATATAGCTTATATATCCATATGTACAAAGATATATACAAAAATATAATAAGAAACTGAGGGCAATAAGAATAAGGCCAGGGATATTTCCCCAGCAAGACCACACAATGCAGAAGAGCCAGCCAATGGTTCATGAATCAGAAAATTTTAATTCAAGGTCACACAGAGGGGTTGGGTTGCTCCCCTCTCTGTGGCTCAAGGGGAGTCTGCAGCTGTCTGTGGGACCATGGTGTCCAAAGGTGCTTCCTTGTCCTAAGGTCTATGGCTGAGTCAAAAGCTACAGAAATCTCTGTCTGAGTGGCTTTGGGAGAGGATAAGAGTGTGCCATGTTCTGGTCCTGCACCTACCCTTGCATCTTTTTCTTTCTTTCCAGCAGTCATAGACTGTGATACTATATTTTGTCTACAGAGTCCCTCCTAGGGAGAAGATAAAAATCATTAATCTTCATTAATATACACTCTATCCATATGCCTACTAGCTCCATGAAATAACACTTAAATCTAAAGCCATGATTTAGATTTGTTATCCTTAATTAATTCTTGTTTTTTCTAAACTCTAGCTCAATGTCAGTTCTGTTTATTTACACCTACATTCATTAGTATTTTCTTTTGTGCAATGCCAGAAGCAGGTGACCAAATTATAAGAAACAATCCACACACTGTATTTGTACCAACACTCCTTTGAAATAAGTTTTGCAAGCTGAATCCATTTCCCCCATGGCATTTTAAGATGTGTTTCTCAAAATTTATTACTGGATTTTATTATTTATTTTATTATTATATTTTATCATTATATTTTATTATTTTATTATATTATTAAATAATATTATTATTGTTTAAACTTCAATAATATCAGCACACATCAGAAATCACTTATTGTGATTGCTTAATTTGTGGTTTTATTTTTTTAAATAATGCAGATATTTGTGCAAGAACACACATTTCTGCCAATAAACCCAAGCAAAACAATGTACCTACACAGTAATATAAATATGCAAAACAGAAATCCACACTCCTTTACACAGTCATACAAGCAGGGCTAATAAACTGGAAAATTATGGGAAAGAGAAACTACTAATTGCTGCTGCTCTTATTTGCTGACTTTACAAATTGACAGGCTAATTGTTTGAAACTATTCCAGCAGAAGCATACACACTTGGAAATATAGGTGTTTTCAAAATTAGCACTTGAATAGTAGTGTAAAAAGACAAAACTGAAGTGTATAATAAGTGTGTAGTCATTAAAAAGAAAGGTTGACAAGCACATTGGGGTCTTATGTCATCTTTTTACTGTATGATAAGAGAGCTGAGAAACCCCAAATGTAACAATTTAAAGACATGGAAATTTGCATCTCAAAAACACTAACATGTGGAGGGAGAACTGTGTCTCCCACATTTCTTATGCTTTTTAAGACTCCAAGCCTTTCCTTTCCTTTCCTTTCCTTTCCTTTCCTTTCCTTTCCTTTCCTTTCCTTTCCTTTCCTTTCCTTTCCTTTCCTTTCCTTTCCTTTCCTTTCCTTTCCTTTCCTTTCCTTTCCTTTCCTTTCCTTTCCTTTCCTTTCCTTTCCTTTCCTTTCCTTTCCTTTCCTTTCCTTTCCTTTCCTTTCCTTTCCTTTCCTTTCCTTTCCTTTCCTTTCCTTTCCTTTCCTTTCCTTTCCTTTCCTTTCCTTTCCTTTCCTTTCCTTTCCTTTCCTTTCCTTTCCTTTCCTTTCCTTTCTTTCCTTTCCTTTCCTTTCCTTTCCTTTCCTTTCCTTTCCTTTCCTTTCCTTTCCTTTCCTTTCCTTTCCTTTCCTTTCCTTTCCTTTCCTTTCCTTTCCTTTCCTTTCCTTTCCTTTCCTTTCCTTTCCTTTCTTTCCTTTCCTTTCCTTTCCTTTCCTTTCCTTTCCTTTCCTTTCCTTTCCTTTCCTTTCCTTTCCTTTCCTTTCCTTTCCGCACCTTTCCTTTCCTTTCCTTTCCTTTCCTTTCCTTTCCTTTCCTTTCCTTTCCTTTCCTTTCCTTTCCTTTCCTTTCCTTTCCTTTCCTTTCCTTTCCTTTCCTTTCCTTTCCTTTCCTTTCCTTTCCTTTCCTTTCCTTTCCTTTCCTTTCCTTTCCTTTCCTTTCCTTTCCTTTCCTTTCCTTTCCTTTCCTTTCCTTTCCTTTCCTTTCCTTTCCTTTCCTTTCCTTTCCTTTCCGCACCTTTCCGCACCTTTCCGCACCTTTCCGCACCTTTCCGCACCTTTCCTTTCCTTTCCTTTCCTTTCCTTTCCTTTCCTTTCCTTTCCTTTCCTTTCCTTTCCTTTCCTTTCCTTTCCTTTCCTTTCCTTTCCTTTCCTTTCCTTTCCTTTCCTTTCCTTTCCTTTCCTTTCCTTTCCTTTCCTTCCCTTCCCTTCCCTTCCCTTCCCTTCCCTTCCCGCACCTTCCCGCACCTTCCCGCACCTTCCCGCACCTTCCCGCACCTTCCCGCACCTTCCCGCACCTTCCCGCACCTTCCCCTTTCCGCACCTTCCCTTCCCCATGTACCTGTACATTGTAGCCCCATGTACCTTTTTCTGTTTATCCAGATATTCTAAGGCTGTTAGTCTTAGATAATATGATAAAGGTTATTATTAGCATGATAAATTAAAAACTTAGGATGATAAAGGTTGCAGATCCCAAAACTGTGAAACCATAACATGTGGTGGAAGTTGTGTGGAGTTGGTAAAATAATGTAATAAATAATTTTCAAGTCAGTGACCAAGCCCCATGTCTTCAGGTGTACCTTTTTCACTTCAAGCTGCTGTTAGTGGGACCGAGAGCAGGATGTTGTAAACTGCTGAATGTGTTGTGCTCTCCTCAGTAAGAACTGAAGGATGTCTATCACATGAAGATATGAAACCCTACAATTTATGGAGAAAACCCTGCTTCCATATGTTTCATTGCAAGTAGAAGGACAATGGTGCTGTCTCTCTGCACAAAAATTATTAGGCTGGTGCTTTAAAGATGAAGAGCACCATGCATTTAAATCATTCAAGAGTCTGGAGTAAGTCTAAAATTATTAAAATTCTACAGGCTTCTGGTGCACAGTGAGAATTTTAGTTATTCAGACCAACATGATCAGGAATACTCTACTCGTGACCTTTTTCTTTTCTGAAGGCTTACACTTCTCACTTCATAATATGTATGAACCAGAATCATAGACATGTTCTATGAGTCTGTTCAGCTTTACTAGTTCAGAAATGTAAATTCTTATCAAGATACAGTACATGCCAAAATTAAAGAAGACAATGGAGGAAAATTAAATGTCAGATTTAGCTATATATTATTTAACAACAGACACCGTTTTTTGCCATTAATTTTCTAAGTAATTTTTCTTAGCAACTCCTTGACATAAAGGGAAAAATTGTGTATTACTTTTCTGTGACATAAGCTGCTGCAAGCAGTAGGAAAAAATTTGTTTACCTTCCTCTCTATAAGCAGAGTTAATTCCTCTTAAGTATCTTGAGCTTCTCACTAGACTGCAGGCTAAAATATGTCTGATGAGAAAGCCGTTCTTGGGTATAAAAAACTATAATATTTTTAAATTATTTTAGTATTTTAAAATATTTAGTATTTAAAATAAATAAATCATACTATGTGCTTTATTCTTCACTTAGTAATATTTCTTATATTTATTTTTATCTTTTTTTTTCCCTTTTAATAGTTGCTTTATAATGCAGCATCTGAAGTAGTGGAACATGAACCTGTGGAAAACAGATATAGTCATGCATACTTTAATCACAATATAAATTCTATAACACGTTTGCATTTTTTCAGCTGTCCTAAATTGTAGCACTTCTTTTTTTCACAGAGAGTGTTGATTATGGGCCAGTGTTTGTACAAGAGCCAGATGATATGATTTTTCCAACTGATTCTGAGGAAAAGAAAGTGTCTCTGAATTGTCAAGCACGTGGAAATCCTACTCCCACATACAGGTATCTGCTTCAGAATTTTATATTTTTTAGCTTTCAGAATATTAGCCCCTGCTGTACAGCTCTGAGAATCAATGTATTTTGGTGAGAAACAACAGAAACAGCCCTCTGACACTAGTGGTTTTCCTATTGAATGCTTTTTGTGATTATGAATAAGAAAGAAGCAGATGTGGCAGTGATTAAAGATAAAGCTATATTTTAAGTTTCAAATTATGTACTCTCTGAATCATTTCTATCCGTTTGGAGAGACTTCTTTTGTCCAGTTTATTGAAGTTTGTCTGTGACAACTGAAAAAAAACCAAAATATTTAATTCTTTGGGGTTTATTTCTAAACATCTATCAAGCTACAAAATACTATCCCAACAAATAGGGAAGGCAGCAAAGCATATGTACATTACATGAAGTGACTTTGGACTACAAGATACAATGGCTGAGTCAAATCTGGTGGTTTTCACTCACAAGTCTACCATTTTATTCCTCTGCAACCATCACCTGTTGCTTATTTTTCCATACAGACTTATATGCCACAGTTATCCATTATTCAGGCCTGTGATCACACCTGTGACCTCAGAGTGCAGTTTATTGATGGTGCACCCTTACAGGTGGTAACAGTATGTTGCAGTCACCTTACCCATTTGCTAGATCTGTCTCTGCTCATATTTTATGCAAATTACTAGTGATGTAAGAGGGCTGGGGGCACATATGGTTGGTTATTTATTCCACAAACCCTTCAAATTTTCTCACAGTCATTCTTCAAATACAAAGGGAACACAAGGACTCTCACTGTGTTTTGTCATAGGTGGCAATCATCAATTCTGCATTTTGTCTTCTGCCTTTTACCCTTATTTGACTTGTGAATACCTCAGAATTCTGGTTGAATTTTCCTTAGAGTTGTTTGAATCACAACTCTTGCATTTCTATAAGTAGAAGAAATTCAGAAGCAGTACTATCCTTAGCCATCCCTACCACAACAACACTCAATCTGCCTCTTTGTAACATATGGACTCATTAAATGGATCTGATGCATGATACAACCCCCCCACTCAAACAGCACAGGCGTGAGTAAAACATGTAACATGGGATTAGGAATGAATATCCAGAAATACTCCAAACTACAATAGCAAGAATTCCTCACTCTGTGGTATGAAAACCATGTTGCATTTTTCTTTAAGGACATTCCTTGTGTAATTTCTGATACCTGCTGGTGATTTATTGATTAAAAAAAAAATAGTGTATTAGTTCCATATATTGCAAAAGTGCTGTTGGTCCACTAAACATAGCCTGTGACTATGGGGAAAAGGCACAAATTCACCCCCAAAGGAGAGTCCTATATTCAGGTCTCCCAGACAACCTCATTATTCCTGTAGAAATTTTGTCTGCAGAGAACTGATGTTGTCTCCTTTCTTTCTTCATTTAACCATTTTTTGCATTTTCCCAGTGGAATGCAGTCAACAAACACAGACTTTCAGCATATTTTAAAGGGTGACTACAAAGAGGATAGGTACTCTTTTTCTACAAGGAGCCACATAGAGGAGGCAAGAGGCAAGGTTTCATACTCCTCAATAATCAATGAAGGTTTTCAAGATGCAAATGAACAAAATGTTTGATTACCTCATCTAGGCTCCATTTTCCATATAACACTGGAGCAAATGATCTTTTAACATCCCTTTCAAACTGGGCTGTTTTATGGTTTTTTGATATCCATTTCTTCAGTTCTCCAGACATTAATTGGTGCCAGCAGTCTCATAAACAAACTTTCCTGACTGTTGCTCATGGAAGGAGAGATTTAACCTAAAACACCTAATTCAAACAGCACAGTTTAACTTCTTCTTCTATTGCTGCCACTTGTCTGCACAGCACTTGCAAGTCACGCTAACATTCAAGGGAGGGAAAAGAGGTAAAAATTACTCTCTGAGGAAGATACTATTCTCCAGGACAAATGTAGAGGGAATGTAGCCTCAAAAGATCTAAAGATATACAAATTTTTGAGTATGCTATTGCTCAACTACATTACCAAAGACCCTGGCCAGCTGCACTGGACCCTTATTTACATGTGCTCTGAGGCTTGAGCTGCTAAGAATTATTTTCAGCCAAAACCAAAGCACAGTATGCATTTATTTAAAGTTACATTAAAAAAAAACCAAAAACATTTAAAGGACTCAAAATGTCAATATTAAGTTATCTCTGCCTTTTTAAAATTAATTTCTTTAATCTGTACAATTTGTGAGTGTTCGTAACCTGTTCACAATTTTGTTTTTTGTTTTTTTGAACACAACTTTCTTTTAATATAATGGAGAAGGCTCACATAATTTCAGATTTTCTCCCTTCCAAAGAGCTTTGTTTCCCCTTGTCCAAACTCTACCCTGAAATAATAATATTTAATTTCATAACTTTCAGTTATTAAGGTATTTCAAGACATAGTTTTAGGGAATAACTCCCTGAGATAAACTGATTCTGTTTGCTTAGCATTTCTGCAAATATACTTTAGCATCACAAGTCAGGACCAGTACAATGAAGATAAGTGTGATCCTCTGATGAGGAATCCAGACATTTATAGACTTCCTGTGGGATCTCACAGGTCAGCATTGTTACAGAGCTACAAGCAGGTATTTAATTCCCTGAGATACCTCTTAACTACTCAGCTTTCACTGATTGTGAAACACTGCATGTACTCTTTTACTTAAGACACACATAAGCTGGGTAATAATGTTTTTGTCAGTATCATTTCCTGTTAGAAAAGGCAATTTAAAAAGTTTTCTAAAAATTATTTTTTGTCTGCTTAAGACAGATTATAGTATTTTGAAATGTTATCTGTCACTTTTCTTTAAGAAAAAATGCATCTGAGGTTTCCTAACAATCTGTGATCTTGAAAATGTTATATTTTGGTTTCTATCCTTCCAGATCAGCCAGGGTACCTAGAAAAAAAGTCACCAAATTCTGTGTTTCTTTTCATATAATGTACATAGATTATATGAGGGGAATACAATCCTTCAGGATGGACCCCAAGATATGGAGGCCAGTAGCTATAGAGATCCAAAGTTTTGAGGTAGAATTCAAACATATATTTTCATTGAACTTAACTGAAAACGAAACTAAAGGAAAAAAGAGAATTTTACAAAATTTAACAGAATTTTGTGGCAGTTTCCATTTGGAAATGCCAGAACATGCATTTTTTGCATTTTCCCTATCTTAATTTCCATTCAAGTTCAATTAATTTTGCATGTTTTATTTCACATATATAGACAAGGGTATATATATATATAAAGATAACACATGTTATGATTTTACTCAAAACATTAATTAATCAATTTTTCAAATTAAAAATTGTTTTCCTTTTTAACTCTTCTGTGTATGAATCTATTTCAAAAAGTAGTTAATCTACTAAACTTCCCTTGCTATCCTTTAAAATATAAATAAATTGTCAACGTAAATTAATTTCTTACATTCAATGAAGCAGAGGTACTCTATAATAAAATGTCCACTTGTGAAAAGAAGGGACAAATAACAGATTCACAGTTCATCCAAATTCTGACAATTCTGACCTTTGGATTAAGAGATATTCACTGCTACTGCAGCTGAATTCTGCTCTCTGCACCTTATTCACCATGAATATTAACAAGATAGGGTGAATTGATAATTATTTTGCTTTGTTAAAGTTGCCTCTGTTAAAGTTAAATGTTGCCAAGTTCTTCCAGACTTCACTGATGCCTGACAAAACTTGCAAGTTCCTGGAGATTTCCCAAGCCGGCTTTGAAGTTGCAGAATAACAGTGAAAGAGTAATGAAAAAATATCTGGGCATTATAATAATTGTAGCCTATCTGTTTACACTGCTTATCTCTTCCTTGTATTCTTATTACAATTTCATGTAATTACATTTTGACAAAAAAGCAAATCTAAAAGTCTTCATATGTGGATGTTATTTTTAATTCAACTGCAAATATACACACTCATATAAGAGGTTATTCATGACTGCTGAAATCTATTAATCTACCACACAAAATATTTTCTCATACACTATTTCAGGGTTTATTGTTTCAGTCTTTTGAGATGAATGAGAGGCTGAGGCTTTTTGGCAGACAATCACTGGGACAGGTGAGAAACCCAACCAGTAAAACTACTTGCACAACTGAAAAATTATGAGACATTTAGGTTACTTCTGAAACCTCATAAAAATAAGTGTTTATTCAGGAATTATTCAAAACTTTGCCTCAGTTGGGATACTTTCTACATTTCCTACAGCCTGGCTTTTTCCATCTTATCTTTGCTCTCATCCTTGATTTTACTGCTCAGGCTTCTTATTCCACTCCCAAACACCTCCCTAACTTAGGAAACTCTTTGGACTGTTTATTTGATCTTGGTTTCCATGTACCTAATAATTGCCAGGAGCTGCCAATGGCCACCCAGCAGTTAATTCCAGTCTTTGGTTCCAATCTTTAAATTTTGTATATACTGATTCAGCTGATATTATTTGGTCTTTATCTGTTGCCAAAATACTATATTGCATAACAGCCTATGTACATCAATCTACCCACCCTGCTTTTCACAGGTCTTCCTCTTCCTTCTACTGTATTTAAATTTAAATGTATTTAAATGAGGTATCTCTGATTCTTGGGCTGAGAAGATCAAATGCTGAAAGAATAGAAAAAAAAGTTTTCTTGTTTGCATGCAGTGCAGACTCAGCTCTGCTACCTGTATGCTCAGCTCGGCCTAAGGCTTTAATAAGAGAATATAAATGAAAACTTTGATTATCATAAGCACAGTAAAATTCTTATTTCTGACATAAAGGATGCATCTGCTATGCGGTTGTCAAGTCTTAAGCCTTTGTGAACATTAGTTTTTTTTTGGGGGGGGAAAAAACAGAAAAAAAGAAGAGGTCATTATTTTCATTCAGCATAGGCAAAAGAAAGAATATCCTTTCTCTTCAGAGGTGGAAGATCAAATTTTGATTGTGCTTTTTGCTTTCAAGTTTTGCCAGAATAATGAGTTCCTGCACATGATATCTTTGAATAGTTGTCTTCATTATTACAACTGTAGCTGTCTGATTCTGTGTCCTTAGTTTCATATCTTCACTTGGCTGTTAAATGCTCAAGTAGGTTTTTATTCTGTTTTGTTTTCCCTAAGATGGCTTCGAAATGGAACTGAAATCGACATTGAAAGTGATTATCGCTTCAGTTTAATAGAAGGAAGTTTGATCATCAGCAACCCCAGTGAAATGAAAGATTCTGGACAGTATCAATGTTTAACTACCAACATATTTGGCAGTATTTTAAGCAGAGAGGCTGTTCTTCAGTTTGCATGTGAGTAACATTTTTTAATATATTGATAAAACTGACTTTATAAGACACTAAATTGTAATTTGAATACATTGTATAAGTGATACAGACATCGTTGGGCAAGAATCTCAGAATTAGAAATAAAATAGTATTTTAAGAGAGTGATTTTCTGTAGACTTGTTACTTTTAAAATAGAATCATCTAGAAAATATCTCTAGTACATGATCCCAAATGCTGTACTTTAATGGCATATTTGAATACTCTGCAATGATGTATTTCACTCATTGCTAGTTTTCTGAAACATCTATCATTTTGCCACACTCTGAGCAGGAAAGAAAGAACTGTAAACTTAGGAATAGAATGAGATAAAGTGCCTATATATCTGTTGGATATTCTGCACCTCTAACTATATTTTTTTTAATGTATATATGTATATAAATATATACGTTTTATGTCCTTGTTTTTGCATATGGATCCAGTGTACTTTCATACATTATAGAGCTGAAGGTGTTTTTATAGTTGTTAATGGAAACTAAAAATGTCTTAACTTTTGAAATCATTCACTACAATATACTTTCAGAAGTTATCAATAGTTCATGTTCCCAAGTAAATGCTATGATCTATCAATAGCATGCTCTCTTTCAAACATACTAGCAGAAAAAAAGGGCCAGGATTTCTCTTCAACCCTAATTTCCCTTCAGCACTTTAGAGGAAGGAATCCAACATAATTTTATTACTTTATCTAGATAAACACTCCTACCAGGAGTGTTTTTTAAGAGGAGTAGTGCAAAAAGAACTCCATCCTAGTTTCTCAGATCCCACTGGAAATAAGACATTACTGTGAAACATGAAGATCTTCATTATAGCTGCAACTGGAACAGTGGTTTTAAGGAGAAGTTGCCATCTGCATGTCTACTAATACATCTGGTGCTGTCAAGACCTCAGCAGATTTGGTGTGAGGTCTGATCCTCCCTTAATCCACCCCTCCCTGGTCAAGTCAGACCTCTTAAATCTATTGCTTAGCTGCTGTGTATTCCATTAAGGTGCTTGTAAGGAGATCATGGCACTTTCCACTTATTTCTGAGCTGGGAAGAGTAATGACATTTGTCAAAGTTTTCTCCTGCCAGGGCAGCATGTTTAAAACTCTAAATACCACAAGAGTATCATGGTATTACTAGACTTCAGTCTTAAATGTAGCTTCTGATAAAATTCCACTTCATTTTATCTTTTAGACAAGAAAATTATCCTACAACAAATCTCTTGATTAGAGAACCCAACCACTGGTAAAAATATATGGTTCTGTGGGTCTGAACCTTAGATTTCTCTTCCCATCTCAAGAGTAAGGCTATGTGGTGGCTATTTAACCTCCAATTGAAAAATAAAAAAAAAGAAAAATAGAGGGAAAATGAGAGCTGGAGCTCAAACAACAGAAGAACTATGAATTTCAAGAGCTACATCTACAGTTCATTCAGGCCCCCATGTACTTATAATACTGCCTCCTCAAACAAAACAAATTTAGATAAAGAAAAAAAAAGAAAGAAGAGATTTGGTTTAATGGGTTTATTTTCATTGGATTTTTAAGTTTGTACTATCTTACACACCTACTTTTAAATGTATCAAAATTATTACATTGAAATGTCTGTAATGTGATTTCTGTTCATTAAAGTATTTAGCAATTTTGATGAAAGTTTCTTAGGAAAATTTAATCATGGAATACTATTTGGAAGGGCTGAGATGTAGTAAATAACGCTGCAGGACTTGCAATAGAGAAAAAACTGTTATAAGGACATAAAAATATTTTTAAAAGGATAGAGTAATATCTGATTAAAGTTCTTTTAGAAGCTTGTGAGAAACTTGTTCACAAGAGCAATTTCAAGTTCAATGTGTATTTGTAGCTCAATTTCTATGTAGTATGATACTCTTTCTTCCACTCTTGTTTTAATGCTTCTTCAATTCCCTGATCTTAAATGGTTGATGTTCATGTTGAAATAATATTTGCATTATGCAGCATCTCAGATTTTAATATTGTTTAAATTAATTAAAGTTTAATGATATCACCACACTAACTAATCACACATACTAACATATCAGAAGCTTGTATCACTGAAATGTTGTTGTAAATCAGATCCAAGGGCCACCCGTTCCAGTGCCTCATCACCTTTATAGTGTAGTATTTCTTGTTAACAGCTGGCCTACGTGTGTCCATTTCAGTTAGACAGAAAGTAACGCATTGGAATAGATTTTTTTAAGGAAATGTCCTAACCTTAAAGTAATTAAAGTAATTGGTGCTCTGCAGTTTTACTGGACTCTAATGGCTTGAAGGATAATCTATAATCCCAAGGATAAACCAAGCCATTTCTGACTATGAGATACAGAGCTATGCAGAATGTCGTTCATTTTCTCTTTTATCACTGAAAACTATGGATTCCAAAAGTTTAGAAACTTACCACTTTCACAAGAAAAAAACACAAACTTCGTTTCATGGAATTGTTTGAATGCATGGGTTGTACCTCTGTGGAAAATAGTTACATCTTTGCAACTTGTAGCTGTTCTTCTAATTGAAAAGAGAAATGGCATGCAGCTCAAAATGGAACAGGGACCATTAAGCAAGGCCTATCTTACAGACAAAGTGGGTACTCTAAGGTGCCTATGCAAAATTATCATGACACCCAAAATAGGAGAGCATGTTCATCACACTGGCTCTTAGTTCTCTCCCAGTTCTGGGGCCAAAAGTCCTGTTGCTATGGTTATTATAACGTAATTCACCATTGGTGATGCATTGCAAGTATAAATGTTTATGTACTGTATCATTTGCATGTGTGTGCACAGTTAAAGCAGGAAATCCTTTTAGATACTTATGTCTTTGGATTTGAAAGAGAAAGAGATAAGGCAAACACTGTATGTGTTTAGAGATATAATACTTTAAATACACCACTTTATTACTGGTCATTTTTGTGAAGCAAAGTTGGAAGACGAGTTATGTGCAGTGAAAGGTCTGTTCAAAATTTTAAACTACCTCAGCAAATACTTATAAAGATTTAAATTCAATAAAAGTTCTTTTTTTTTTTTTTTGCATTTCCTATGATGTCTCATGCTCAAGGTCATGCTGGTTTATGTTATTTTAAGAAAGCAAGCAAAAAAAACCAAAAAAGAAAACTATCTCATGCTGTAAATGAAATTAGAAATATATTTCTTCAATAAAAACAGAGTATGATGAAAAATTGAAAAAAGTATGTATATTTCAGCTTGATTAAGTCTACCTGCCTTAGTGCAAAACAACTGCATGTTCCACAGCTTCTCATTGGAACAGTGTCCTAATAACTTTGGCTACAACAGCAGATGCTTTTTGTGCTTACCTTTGCCAATCGTACAATCTCTGTATTCCATTAGGTCACAAAACAAAATTGCTTTCCTTTATCTGTGGATTATTTAACCTTTCACAAGCCTGCCATCTCAGTGAATCTCAGTGATATTTACAGCCTGGGCTAAAAACCTAAATAAGTGGTAGGGGAAAACAATTTCTCACCTGTCATTTATGGAATTCCTCACTGCAATTTTATTAATCTAATTGTCACTGTATTCTTTGCATCATTTCCTTTTTTCTTGTACTAAATCTTTTTTTCCTTTAATCTACAAAGAAGGGTATTGATAAGAGACAATTTAAATGTCCTTTTCCAATGGATGATCTGTGATGACTGACCAGTGATGTACAGAATAAGAAGTCATCCATGATGCAGACATAAACTGATAGTTTCCTAGGAGCCTGCACAGTGCCCATTCTATCACAGCGCACTTTTGTCAGCCTTTTAATTGACTTCACCTACTAAGAAATTAGTTTTATCATCTGTGTTTCTTTCTTGCCATCATGCTACCTGGACACCTTGTTGGGTATATTTCATAATTTCCTAGCATTAATTTGTGAAGAGTTGATTTATTTAGACCCTCTAGACTTGAGAAAAGGTTTGTTTTTTATGTTCATTCAGAATTCACCATTTCAGAAGATTCAGAATTACAAAATGGCATTACAATAGCAACATTTTGTTTTAATCATATGAATCTAAACACTTTTAGGTACTATAAATGAAAGGTGATAACTGAAGTGAGAAAATAAATCAAAATACAAGTAGTTATACTTTCATTTTCAAAAGTATCCCTGATCATTTTGTAATAAACTTTTAAGTTTGTGACTCCTTTCCTCTGAAAGCATCACAGCTGTGTGAAGAGCGTTGCTATGTGAGTTAAAAATAGCTAAATCTCCAACAGTGACCCGCATAACAAAATTTTGGATTGTTTTTTTCATTATCTCAATATGCCCTCTTTAGAAAATATATGCTTAAAAGATACCTGAAAACCATGTGTAAATGCCAGAAAAAGTAAATTTTGTGTAGAACTGTTTGCATTTTATTCATAAATAATTTATTAATTTAAGAGTGTCATTCAGTGAACCTGAAATGAATGTGAATTTCTCAAACTCTACAGTTTTAGCTGTTGTTTCCAGCCACAGTTTCCTACATAAATTTTCAAACCACTTGCACATATCTACTTTAAAATTCTACAAATCTATCCCTTTCTTTTGTTAAGAGGATCAGGGAAAAAAACAAAATAACTGGAATATATATATTTTTCATATAAAAATGTTAAAAAATTAAGTTTTCAGTTATATTAGAAGTCTGGAAAATTAAATTATTTGAATTTTAGCTGTGGTGATACTAACGTTATTTATAGAAACATTCAACTTATATTACTAAGTTTAGTTGTGCAAAATCCTGAGAGCTTTGGCTCTAGTTTTAAAAAACATTTCACCTTAAAGTATCTGCATAATCCTTTTGAATTTGATGGGTTGATGTACCTTCTTAAAATTCAGCACATGCTTAAACTCTTTGTTGTTGTTAAACATGAGGCTTCCTGAAGCAAGATTTAAAACAATCTGTATGGATTTGTTGCCAGTGTCATCATGACAGATATATAATAGGTTTAATTAAGCCTTCTGTCATTCATTTCTTGATTCTTTCTCCTAAAAGTGAATAAATACCTTAGAATAATAAACTTTATGAATTAAAAATAGCAGAACTCATTACAAGTCATTGTAAGCAGCATTTCTCAAAGCTCTCCTATTGGAAAACATAGATCCTGGTTCTCTGTTGTGGCTATGGTGAATCATCAATGAAAAATTGCCTCCAGCCTCGTTTTACAAAGGTGAATCCGTGTCTGAAAGCAAGTATGGGGAAATCAATAAAATAAGCAGATCACCCAAAACTGTGATGACAGCACCCACTCTTTCTGAAAGAATGGCAGAATTAATGAATTTTATCTGTTGTTTAAATTTTCAAACAAACCACTGACTATTGCCAAAGAGTAAACCCTCTGTGACTTCAGCTGTCTTCAGGAGTGGTATTCAGTGAAAGCAATGGAAAAAAATAAACTTGTTTGCAGGAGCTCCCCTTCCATAGTATGCCTTAAGAAATGGTCTCCTGACCCTGTCAATAGTGGCTTGTCTGTAATAGCTTAAGATCAGCTCCAGTAGGCTTTCTCTGTGTTTCTGTCCCTTCAGTTCTGCTTCTGAAGCTGGCTGAAAATTGCAGTCAATTTTCATTTCTCCATTGTTGCATCAGCATTTAAAGACCAACTACCTTGGCTTGCCTCTGCATTAGATCACTTTAATGAGAAAAGGAAACCCAATGCTTTCCTACCTACAAAAGCAGGTGCTTTTCATGAAAGCAAGAGGAGTGTGGGGAAATTCTTTCATTTTCTGTTTGTTGTCTCAAAACTGTTGTCAGTTCCAAAAGGGGCTCTTTGTGCTAGTTAAGTAAGCATTCCCTAGCACTGAGAGCAAATAATATGTAAAGGTTCTCATCCATAATTCTAAACTGTTCTACCTTCCATTACACAGAGTACTTATAAACCCTTTTTTGAGAACTGCCCCTAGTAAATTCTGCCAGCACCCAAAATGTGACAAGAATTGTCTTGGAGAAGAAGGCTGTGGTCTCACCAAAGAATCCCAGGTACCTTCCAACAGAGTCACACTCTCTGTGATGAAAATCCAGAGCAGGAGATTACTTACCTTTCACTGTATTGTACTAGTATAGACAAAATCTTTCTCTGAAAAGGAAAAGAAGTAAGACTTTGTTTGTTCTCCCAAAGAAGTTAGTTTCTCTTTGTCCTTACAAACAACTCACTCACTCTTTAACTTCATCTGCATGAATTCTCTGTGGTGAAATCATGTATTACCTCAGCCTAAGAGGGACATTTTGACAACACTGAGAAACAAAACTCAGCAAGATCTAAGGCAGCGAATCTTTTATTCCTAATTAAAATTAATATTTATTCTTTTACACAATAGTAGTAGAAAGAAGGCAATGAATGAGAAAAGTTGACGTCAGATCCCTGATTATGGATTATGCATCAATACAGTGCTGATTTGATACTTATTGTTACTAGCTTCAGAAAGGGGTATCAGTTCTGGATGTACTCCATTGAGCAACATTATCTCATTCCATTTGAATTAAACATAGGAATAACTTCAGTCTCATTGATCCTCATACCCATCAAACACCAAAAAAAGTTATGTCTATTTCCAAGTATTTAAATGGAAATGAGATTTATTAATCTTTTCAAGTTCATTTATTGCCACATAAGTTTTGATGCCAAAAATGGTATTCTGAGGTTTAAATTCTGCTTAGTCTTTTACTCTGAAAATGTACTTTACACAATACATTTTATATTTCTTGTTCTTTGGAAGAATTAATAGAAGTCAGTCATGTAGAGCGACACAGTTTGAAATGTAATTACAGCAATCATTTAAAGATGCAGAGTACATCTACTGACTTCTCATTTTAGCATTGTGCATTTCTCTGCAGGACTGGAAGGCTGGTGTTTAACCTGCCCATAACCTAACTCACCTATCTTTCACAATCTAATCTATCATGCTAATGAATCATTAGACTTGGCATTTAAATATGGATGACAGTAATTAACATTAGCACTACCAAACAGGAAAAAATTTTAAAAGGTTGAAGGAGAATTTTTTTGCCAGGATCAGACATTTTCTAAATTTCCCCACAAGTTGTAGCTCAGACTGATTTTTGGAAATTATTGTGTCATCTTTCTACTTACACCCTTCCAGGTGTTCCATATTGTGGTGAGCACTACTGTAACTTCTTTCAAATGAAAAGATGTATTTTAAATTTCTTGTAAGGTATCTGTAGTGCTACCATGACATTCCTGCCCTCGTTTTTCTCTCTCCTTTATCCTGACACAGATGTATTATGGCTTTCCTGAGAAACAGATCAGGCTCCTGGTCTCATTGAAAAGTAAAGTGGTCTGACAGGTTATTCTTCTGTTTATAAGTGCAGGGGCACAGGTACTTGTGACAGTACAAAGGAAAGAGCAGCACAAGCCTGGGAGGGAAGAAGAGAGAAGTGGACAGGGCATTTAAGCTGACTTAGGAACTGCACTCTTTATAAAAGCAGTGGAGTCACTTTTGATGATACTTTGGAACACAGGGAGGAAAATTGCTAGGAAAGAATTGAGTTCTGTCTGAGTTAATAACACTGAAGAAATGTTCATGTTATAAGTGTGATTATGAGTAGAAACCTACAGTGAATAAAGGAGATTGATCATCAAAGAAAACATATGGAGAGTTGTGAAACACATGGATGAAATGAGAATTAGGAGAAGTCAAGTTTACCTGGCAAAAAAGATGAAAAATAATACAGAAAAGTTTTTTAGTTAGATTACAAAAAATTAAAAAGAAAAGATAGTAGGATAGAGTCAAACTATACGTGACCCCAACTTCAATGGTCACTTTTGTTTGGTTATCTGTTAGAACAGAGCAGTTTATAAATCAGTTTCCATAAAATGCATGAGATACCAGTAACAGAAATTCAGGCATTTACTTCGGGAATGGTAGAAGGCAAGAATTTAGAAGTAAATCCAGACTTAAAACAAACTGGTTCCAACATCCATGAGTTCTATTCATGAAATTTACTACTTCAGTGACTAAACTGAAGGCCAACTTGTCTTTTGTCTTTCTTGATATTTTCACAAGTGTTCACAGCACAACTGTTAATTAAATCACCTGAAGCTGCCAAGCTGGGAAGTTTTGTCAACATGGAAGCTGTATTCTCAACTGAATAATTATATATTTTATTTGTAATGTTTTGCATTCAAAACCATGAACATAGTAATAGAACTGTTGATTTATTTATCATTTCTTGTAATTATTTTGAGAATAAATGACATAAATGCCATATGTTAGAAGCTGTTTTCATAGGACATGGTATATATATATATATAAAAAGAAGCAAATCCTTTCTATAAAAAGTACTGTAACCTGTCTCCATATAAAAACACACACACACACAGAGCTAAACAATAAAAGCCTTTTAATTAGGTTTCAGCCTTATATCTCATCAAGCATGGAAATATGCAAAAATGTCCTCAGGATTCTATAAATATGTAAATCCTGAGCCCACCCACATACCTACCACACAAAATAAAACAAAATGTATTAAGTCAGGAATTTATATACTGTGTGTTTAGCTATACATTAAATCTTATGGTAAATTCTATTAGAGTTGCAAGGTCAAACATCCAAGCTACAGGATGAGGGATTTATCATTGTCTATGCAGTCTGAATTTTGCCTTGAATGCTGGAGTCCTGAAATATAGAATTGTCACACAATCTTTTTTTTTATTTTCTTTTTTTTCTTTTTTTTCTTCTTTTTTTGCCATCTTTTTTTATTTTTTTTTAAAGTTAGTCTTACTAGACTCTTTCAGGTCACAGAAGAATTACTGCACACTTACTAAACGGTGTTCTATTTTCTATTTTTCAGTGCACAGCCCCCTGCCTTCATTAATTCAGACTATTCAAAACCTACTCTGAGTACAAAATTAATTTCCTCAAAAGCTTTTTATGGTGCTCATTATTGCAGCATCTAAGTGCTTCATGAACATTAATACATTTATTTTTACAGTGTTCCTGTGAACTGAGTAGTTATTACTATCTCCCTTTTATAAATGGAAAACTAAGACATGAGAGATTAATGTAAAATATCCAGTAATGTGGGGAACTCTATATGAGCTCAACAGGAGCTTCTTTTCCCAACTGCTTTGCAGAGCCAGAACTGATCACTCTCCTCTTCTTCACAATGACCAATCTTTTTCTCAGCCTTTGTATCAGTCATATCTCAACCCTGCATCTGGTTTCTGATCTCTCTCCTACTATTGATAAGGCTACTGATCCCATTTCCAGTTTCCTTACTTACTGAAAGCATCTTTTTGATCAAAAAGGATAGTAGCATCTTTCTACCGCCATTTTAGTCTCCATGTACTCATTTTAATTGCCTGCAGTTTCTCTGTCTCACATTTCCCACTTCCAGGTTCTTAAGTTCCCTTTCCTTCCTTTTCCTTCTTCAATACCTTCTATATCATGTTTTTTCTTTCCATAACTGCTGCATCCTTAGGAGGCTGAATGGACACTTAGTTATTTTTTAACTAGAACTGAGAGTAACTAAAACAGAATATTCTAATAGAAAGATTTTGCCATCTTAATCACAGTAGTTTCTATCTGTGGTGTTTATAATAATGGATGGATTTCCTGACAGTACAAATATCCATTGGCAGAATGGATTTTTTGAATTAGAATTTTTTTATATAACTTCAGGCTAAATAAATTAAATTTCCATTCCATTAGCTCTCATAAGCAAAGTGGGCCAAATATTTGAGTGGCAAACTTATGGTACATTCAGTAAGAACTTCTGATAATTTAGTGTTTTCTCTTCTAAATTACTAAATTATTACTACAGGTAATGAAGCAGGTGCCCCTTGCATAAATTTCTGCCTGGAATGATATTTCTACTTAAATAGTTTCCATTTATATGCTTTTTTTTTACTATGGGATTTGAACTATCTTCACTCATTAACCGAGATTAACTCTGTGTTTTGGTTAGTGACTGCAAGACTTATGCATTTTAAGTAAGTCTTTATTCAGTCATATCTTCTGAATTCCACTGTCTTTTTTCTCCTGTCCTTGCCTACTATACTCCTTTTTGGCTCACAAATGAAAGACTATTCCTCCATTGAAATGAAAGTGTGAGAAATAGAGAAAAATCTTAGCATATGATTGTATCTTGACCTGATGTGCCACAAATGTGAGAAAGAACACTTCTAAAATTTTTCTTTGTTTCAGAGCTGGTTGTATAAGGTCTGGTAACGTGTAGTACTCTGATATTGGGAAATTGAATCTCCATTAATTTTTAATTAAGTCTTAAACCTGTCATTACCTCATTAAAATCAGATCTGCTAAAAAAAGTGAATTTATCATGGATAAAATATGTCAGTGAATGTAAAAGTTGAACAGAAATATTGGTAAGAAAATCATAGCTAGCAGAATTAAAGAAAGTATTTTCAATTCAAGATTGCCTTGTAGCAATCTCAACAGAAAAGCCAATCGTTTAAGTACTTTATCCTGCCAAACACAGTTGCCAGTAGCTTACTCTAAGTCACTGGGTTAGCATTCAGGATAAAGATCTTTGCTGTATATTTTGGTCAAAGTTCCTTAAAATGTACAGAGTTTTATATTATGTGCAAAGGATGTTTAAATACTGGGATACTCATTCCACAGGAGATTTAAGCACTTCTTTTTTCCTTAGTCTAAAACTGACTTTTTATTTTATTTTATTCCTTTCATGGTAAAATTCCAAAGCAATATATTTTGGAGCCAATGAAATATTTTTTTTTAATAAAATATATCTTTTAAATACATTGGTTAAGAATATCCCATTATAGTGAAATAAAGTAGTTTTTACAGCAGTTTGAGTACTTCAAAATTGACTTTGTACCATGTTATACTACAAATATAAGAAATTCATATCTATATATAATGTGCATATAGACATGGCAAAACTTGACCCAGTACTGTCAAAACTAAAAGCCTAAATAACTATTTTTATGTATTAGAATGGTAAAAATGTACTGGGACAGCAATGCTGTTGTAATGATCTTAATATTTTTTTTCTGAAAACTGTGACACTAAGTCTCTAAAACTCTGTTCTAGTTATTCAATTGTTGGAGTGGAGTTATAAGAAAATAATCTAATAAGGAAGGAGAGACTGCATATGAAGTCAGTGAAACTGACACTGTCCATCTGAACTTCCTCCCTCTCTTCCACCCAGCTCTTCTCCTTACTATATAGCCTATAGCCTATAAACCATCCTTGTTCACTTTACCTACCTGATGACAAAGGTCATCAGGTGCACATTCTGCCTTATCACACAGACATACAGTGAAACTTGCAGTCCAGAAGCTTACCTTTATTTCCTGTTATTTCACATAGACTCCTAAATATGTGACCATAATACATATCCATACTTTTCCCTGGGGTAAAGATTTACATAAAAGAGTATAGAGTAAAAGATACTAGAAACAGAAGAGACAAAGAAAAACTGTCCAAATGCAAAACCAGTGGATTCTCTGAATGTTTCAAATGAACTTTTTATCAGACCAAAAACACAAAGAGAAACATGCTTTACAAATATAATTTAAGTAAACTACCATATAAAATTATTCCTGCATTATTTGAGACCAAACTAAACAGAGTATTTTTAGGAGATATAGATCTAAAATATATTTAAAATTTGTTGAAACTTGAAGGAAAAGGAATGAAATTCAAATTTTACTTTCACAGCATCACAGGTACCTTACTAAATTTAATAAAATATTTTCTAAGATAAATTTAAATAAATCATGGGAGTTAGACTCTGTGATCCTTATGGTTATGTTCTGACTTGAAATACTCTGTGATTAATTGACTAGAAGTAAAAAACATTCAGTTGAGTTATTGTGCATTTTGAAAATAGAGTACATTAAGGATTTGTTGCAGTCATATCACAGAAACATAAAATGGTTGGGTTTGAAGGGACATTAGACATCATCTAGTTCCAACCCTCCTGCATTGTCAGGGACACCTTACACTGGACAAGGCTGCTCAAAGCCCCATCTGACCTGACCTTAAATACTTCCAGAGATGGGGCATCCACAGCTTCTCTGGGAAATGTTACAGTGCCTTAACACCTTCAGAGTAAAGAATTTCTTCCTAATATCTAATCTAAACCTACCCCCTTTCACACTTTAAAGTCATTCCCCCTCGTGCTATCACTAGCCTTCTGCTATCACAGAATTGCAGAATCACAGAATCACAGTTGGAAGGGACCCTCAGGGATCATCAAGCCCAACAACCACAACTGTCCCTGCATAGCTCCATCCTCGAGTCACACCATGTGCCAGAGACTGTTGTCCAAACACTTCTTGAACTCTGTCAGTCTGGTGCAGTGACCACTGCTCTGGGGAGCCTGTTCCAGTGCCCAAACACCTTCTGGGTGAAGAACCTTTTCCTGGTATCAAACCCAAACCTCCCCTGACTCAACTTCAGGCCATTCCCTCAGGTCCTGTCACTGGTCACCACAGAGAAGAGATCAGTGCCTGCCCCTCCTCTTCCCCTCACAAGGAAGCTGCAGACTGCAGAGATCTCCCCTCAGTCTCCTCTTCTCCAGGCTGAACAGACCAAGTGACCTCTGCATGCAGAATAAAATGGAGGTATCCTCACCAGACAGAATTTTTTGAGTACATCTGTTTTTTTAGTATTATATTTAGACACATATCAGTGCAAAAAATTGTGCCTTAAATCTTTCTAGGAGTAATACTCTTTGTAAGTAATAATTCCAGACATCAGTTGTTTTGTAGATCCAATTGTTTGCAACTCTATCTTTAATAACTTATCTAATAAGCTTGTTTTGCAGTTCTTTTGCTTCCTAAAAAAACATTTGAAGATCTGTAAACTACATAATGATTTTGAGGGTTTTTTTAAATAACCAAGCTTTCCAGATCAGTTGCAAAGATTTACCTTCAAACTTTATCAATTCAGAGTCTAGCACTCTATGACAGAGCATTGCAATGAAGACAGCATTCAACGGTCTACTTAGTCAGGGCTGCCAAGTTTTATTCTTTCTTTTTATTTTAATCTTATTGAGTATCCTGAAGTATGATCAGTTTTCTAGGATATTGCTTATGTTTTCTTGCTTATTCTTATCTCAGTTAATGAAAAACAGTCAAGGCAAGTTAATCAGTCACTGATGCATAAAACCCAAACCAAAGTTTTCTAAAAGCAAGAAATACTGTTTGTGGCTTAGCAGCTGAAAAATCTGCAAATTATGTTTGTCATAGAGTTCTATGCTCTCACTGCTGATGGTCTTAAAATGCTTTCATCCACTTTAGCTGATCCTTTTTCCAGATAGTAATTATGACTGATGTCTTTTAAGCAAAGACTGAAGATATGTCTGCTGTTGCTATGAAAATGCATGTGAACTAGGTCACTGCTGCAATATGCTGGAATGTGAGTCTTCATTTTGTAAATGTTTTAGATTCCAGAGTATTTACTTCTGGGTTTGCTCAATTCTGCCTTAATACCGAAATGAAATATTTATACTGGAGTTAGTACAATCAGGTGGTCATTTTGTTTAGCAGACAATTCACCTTTAGGGGAATTAACAGTTTGTGAGCTGCAAACTCGTTTGGGGTTTTGATCCCCTGAGCACCATGATATTGGCACACATGGACTAATACTGTAACAAGGACACAAAGTAGCTGGAAAGCACATTCTCCTGAACCAGCGAGGGTGAAACATCAGACTTTGGTCCTGAACTGAAAATAAAAGATTTCTGTAGAATTCAAGAAGGGGAAAACAAACATCATGGAAACAATTTTCCATCCGTAATGTGGCATTTTGAAAAAGTTTTCCAGATGTCTTCTCACTACAGTTAACTGTACATCCATATTATCTTAATTTTTTTTTTTTTTCATTTAAGTAATTCATTCATACAAGTTCCTGGGAATGTCCTGGTAAAAATAAATATGTGGACAGAGATTTAAATGCAAATAATTTGTATATTAAAAATATTTCACTCTCTTCAGTGTTAGTAATTATTTTCTCTGTGCAAAGGAGACAGCTGAAATTGATGACATTGATTTTCAAGATGGAAGCCAACAGGCAGCATCTTGAAACCTGGATCCCAAACTAAATCATTAGTGAGCACCTCACATCTCTGTGTTTTCTGCATTATCACCTCAATGGAACATACAATCTGGAATTTGTATCCACAGCTTGTTTTGCTTTTAGAGGGGTCTTATTTGCTGATTTCATGGAAGTTAAACACCAAGGCTGTGAAAGTTTTATGTGATATGGTACCGAAAATTAAGTTGGAAGTAATTACAAAAGTGGTGGATTTTATGTATCTTACTGACATTGCCTACAAGTAAAGTACCTACAGGAGCAACTTTACATTCATGGTTTGTACCTGTCTGATAGAAAAAGCTGCAAAAAATATAAAAACCTTTTGTCCATTAAGCATAGGCATTTTGAAAAAGAACTATAATAAAAAGTTTACAAGTTTCAGTGTTTGAATTATAATGCAAAAGATAATGTTTCCGCTTCAGCTCTTTAAAATACTATTTGAAATGGGAATGCATTTAGGCACTTAAGGTTTGATTTATAAAACTTCTATTTACTTTTATGCATGTTCTTTGCATAATTTACTTGGTAAAAGTAGAACAGTTTTAGTTTACATAAATCATATTATTCTTTTCTTTTTTCATGGAAACTCTTGTGCATGCTATATCATCATTCTTATTTCAAGACTGTGCATTAAGATAAAAAGGGCTTGAAGGTGTGAAAGAACTGTGGTAATCTCAGACTCCATAAGCAGATTGCACTGCAATATATTGTATTGATTCTTATTTAAAAAAAATAAAAAAAAGGGTGGAAACATTTTACATTAATGTGCAGAAACTCAAGTTGCCTAGAGAAAGGTAAGACAGCAAAAAAAAAAAAAAAAAAAGGTTTACTTTGAAACAAAGTGTTTAGTCTGATTTGGCACTTCCAGGATATTCATCCTGAACTTCTTTGCTACATGATTTTTCTATTTTGTGAACATACATTGTTAAACAAAATAGGACTAAAGTACTACTCGGGACAACTTAGCTGTCATCTAGTTTTTCAGTGATTGTTACCCATGACAGCTGTGAGTCAATGACTAGACCATAAGCAGAAAACTGATTACCACTTACTGTAAGTGTTCCCAAATTCTATCACATTCTAGATTTGGGTCAGAGGGGGGAATATTGTTTTCCATTACTGTATTTTCTGTAAGAAGAGGCCAAACACAATAAACTGAGAACAAATTGTTTGAGATAACATATAAACATGGAAAATGAAACAGTTGATCTGACGACAGCAGACATGTAGAAAAACAGTGTATCCAAAACCTCCTTTTTGCCTTGGTTTTATACAGGAAATTTCTCATATCTTCTGAGTCCTGGAATCTCAAAGCAGGGACTGTTGAAATTAAGTCCCACCCATCACAGGAGAATAGAATAAAATTAATAGAACAGAATAGAATACTCCATATATCAAGGGGGCTTATATGAAAGATAGAATGGACTTTTTGTCAAGGCCCATAGTGGTAGGACAAGAGAAAACAGGAAGAGGGTAGATTTAGATTATCTATTAGGAAGAAATTCTTTACTGTGAGGGTTGTGAGGCACTGGAAGTGGTGTTTGTCTGGGTTTACAATCTTACGTGTTGCAAAATCCAGGTTAACCTCTCTGGAAATGGTAACTGTGTTTTCTTGCTAGTCCATCAATTAGTGTAACTGCTGAGATTTGTTTCCTCTCATTTTCTTCGCATTTATTTGCTCAGGTGTGTGTTTCCTTAGATGCTTTTTTTTCTGGTTTCCCTCTTTTCCTTTTGTTTCCTTTCCAGTTGACAAGGCCTGCTGACAGATAACCATGCTGAAATAAATGTTCTTACAATCACACTTGCCTTCATCAATTAGTGTGGGCAACCAAGCTTTTTTCTTATGACTGGTCTATATGTTTGGTTTATGACTTACTCCTCATTATGTCTTTTTGCATTGAGAAAGGATCTTATCCAGATATTCTTAAAGAAGAAGTCCTTCTTCTTCCACATACTAATACAAATATGACTAGAGAGGAAAAGTCACATCATTTCTTCACCAAGTTATGATTCTTTCACACCTCTTCTATCCCCCTTTCTGCTCATATGCAGAAGCACCCAAAAATATTAAAGGAAGCTTGAGGCAAAAACATTTCAAATAACCCAAATAACAACAAAAGCACTATGCTTTTATACTTTCACAGCTGTTTATTCTTTCAAGAAATGTCAGTTCAAACTGTACTTTCCCCCAAGTATTAAATAAATGTAGAAGCATTGGGAGCATTAAAGTAACACTAGGCATTCTCTTAATGTACTTTGCAGTAATTTTCCTTTCATCCTGAACTGCTATGCACTGTTGTCATAGCTATCAAGAGAAAGAAATCTTTGATAATCATAAGGACTGTGAACCCATATTCCATTTGCATGAATTTGCACGACATAATGTTTCCTGGGTTTATACCAGAGGATTTTTTTCCTGATCTTGAGCTCCATATCTCACAAATTCTCTTTTAAAAGAAAGCAAGTAGATAGTAACCCACCTCCCTGTAGTAACCATAGCACACATATTTTCATTTTTTTTTATTCTCTTCCCTGAAGCATCTCAATATCTGAACTTAGATTTTTTCAGACTACCTGTAGCCGATAATATAAAATGCCATAGCATCACTTTTTCAGCTCTGTTACAATTTATTGGCTCACCTAAAATTGGGAGTTTGCAGATTTCTACATTGCACTGTAAGCACATAGGTCTGGATTTTAAAGTGCAAGCTAGGATTAGTGTGAACAGCCTCCCTTTTGAAATTGTTGCTAATCAACTAGTCAAATGTCAAAAAAGCAATGCATAAGCATATATGTGTATTTAAAATGCAATTATATGCTTTATATTTATCTAGCTGATAAATATGAATATAGAAATGCATGTATACACATATGTGTATATATATATATATATATATATATATATTTGCATAGATATATACACCTACACCTACATATATATAAATTTTAGATTTCTGAGCCAGTCATTGTTCCCAGTCTTCTATACTTGATATCACTCTATATAGGACTGGTTTATCTGACATCTTTTTTATGCTATTGACTGTCTCTCTATGTTCACTGGACCATGTTTGTACAAGGTTTTATAAGGTAGTAGATGAGCCAGGTAATAGGGGCAAATTCCATGGCAGAGAAGATGGAGATCTTCTGACAGAGGAACATGTAATGTGAAGGAGATGTGAACCACAGAATTTGCAAAATATTGTCATGGTCTTTACATGCTGCTAGCCTCCAAACTTCCCTCTGTTAAATTAAATCTTAAATGATTTTTCCTTCTCTAGAGATGATTGATAGCATCCTGAGGTTACTCTGAACTTTCAAGGGACTGGTTCCTCCTGCACAAATTTGACCATGAATCTTTTTATCATCAGAAGATTCTTGATTCTTTCAAAATCTAGACTGAAGAGATGTTCACTTAGATAGGTTAAAAATCTCCAATTCTTATGAAGATTTTCATGAAAACAATATAAAAAAATGTCCCACAAATTCATGATTGTTAAGTCTCTTTTCTACTCCTGTGAGAGGGATATCAAGAAAAATCCACCTGTTCTTCGTACACAGCAATCTACTCACTATGTGCTTGTCACCACAACTGCTTTAAGTCTGACAGAATACTACAGAAATTGCTAAGGAACTGGACTGACATATGGCTTTTGTCACCTGGCATGAATTCCAAAGGACATCGATCTTCCCATGAGGTTTGATCGCTCCCAGAGAGCTTTTTCGCATTTAAAAACTCACAAAAGTTCATGAGAAAAAGATAGTTGTCATTTTTAGCAGAAGTTTATTTTCTTTTCTGTATCTATCTGTAGTATTTCTTGAGGCTTAGAAGGGTCAGGATCTTTGAGCTCTTGTCTCTAAAACAATTAAAGGGGTCTTGTATTATTGGCACCTATAAGCTTTAGGATGTGGCACAATATTTCCTAGGGTGTTGTTCTTTGTCACTACTTCATGAGTCACATTATCATATGGATCAGCCCTTGGTGAAAATCTGTGTCTCCATGGCACTTCTACTCTAAGGGAAAGATTATTTTGAATTATTCCAGCTTCCATTTTATTGAAACTCTTAATCAAAAATCAAAGTTATTCTTCAATATATATATGTTATATATAACTTCCATATATATACTTCCATACTGACAATATGAAGATTCCTGATCTTCCTTTCCATCTTGGAGAGCATACCCTGGGGTGTACAAGTTAAAAAGCAGCTTAATGGAGGGGGGAAGATTTGGAGGAGTAGAAACATGGACTTTGTTCTAAAGAAATGAAATTTTTTGTTTAGCTCTACACAGGAAAGAGATTGGCACATTGATACATAAACAATAAGACTGTAATTTAGCAGGAGAAGGAGCAAAAAAAATCCAGCATTTGAACCTTAAAAGTATAGGTTTTTATTGGGTGTAACTGCAACCTCACAGAGAGGAAAAATAACCTTGGAGGAACTTGTCTAGAGAACGAGTGCAAATTTTTCTTCTTTTTATTTAACATTTTTTATTTTTTTAAGTGGTATTTATTTTAAAACATTAATTTTGAGAATTTCTGTGGTTCATGTTACACTGGAGTTATAGTAGATGATTGGGAAGGTAATTCCTTATTTCTCACTTCTTAATATCCCTGAAGATGTTTAAAAAAGCCTTCTATATTTTTGACTCTCGCATTATCTGTTGGGAACAATATGGAGTTATTCGTTTGCTGAATGCTGGCTAAAGACAGCAAAAGGTAAAACTTTCACAAATGGTCCTTCATTAGGAGCACTTATGACAGCTTGATTTATTGATATACCTTAGGGTATGTAGCCTGATTAGTTGCTTGACTTTGACATACCATCTTTTTACTCATAGGATCTCTGAAATTTGCTTTCTCACATTTTCTCTTCTCCAGTCAACTACATACCTCATGTAGGTACCTGATTTATTCTCTGTGACAATCCTAGTACTAACCTTGCCATGTCTAACCATATAAAAGAGATTCCGACATTTAGATATACAGCAAGTGGCCACTAATGTTACCAAAAATATTAGCAATGAATTTTTATTTTCCCTATATTTTAGTCCTAAATTCTCCAGCATGAGGAGGCAGTTTGATAACTTTACTCTTTTGGCACAGAGCTTCCTTGGAGAGATTTTAAACTTGATCAGACAGGGCAACTTGATCAAGGCTGGTCCTGCTTTTAGCAGATGGCTGTACATGATCTCGAGAGGTCCCTTCCAACCTGAATTGTTATATGACAGTTTTATGGAGGAGAAAGGAAAAGTTTCTTAGCCAAAGTCGGACTCCAGTTCCAAGCCTAAATTAAAGTTAACTTGCTATAGGGTGGATACCTGTGGCTCAAATTTGGCCATCCACACCTACTATCCTCCAAACAGAAAAAGCAATGAAAGATATCTTGTTGTTGCATAAGATGTGAGCATGAAACAATATAACATAGAATAGGTTTGAACTGCTGATGGAGTATATATATAGAGTATATATAGACGTAGAGTGGTATGGAAGGTGGTGACACATGCAGAGGGAAGCTGGAGCCATGCTTCTGCACAAAGCTCTTCTGCATTTCCAGTTTCAAGGGTAGACAAAACCCCAGCATTCCTGTGTCCAGCAGTTACATACCATGGAGAGCAGCAGCTCCTAAGCTGTTTTCCTCTGCAGTGCTAATGCTGTTTGCATAACTTTACATACACACATATTTTAAGCACTGGTTTTGATACTGTTTCAGTGGAAAAAGTTGAATGTCCAGAAATTATTTAGACAAAAACATAATAAAATAAGTGTGTGGCTCACAGCTTGATTTTTGATAATATCAGTAAAATTCTTGCTGATGTGAGAGAAAAATTTAAGCTTGTAAAGATAGTGTCTTCCTGCCTCTAACAGGGACCACACAGCAATTAGATTACATAATTTGTCTGATAAAGTGAAATTTGTTGCCAGGGTGTGTTGAATGTCATGACTGTCCCCTGAGATCCTTGTATTTGTCAAAACCACAGGGTGCCCATTTACCCAAGTTGGAAAGGCTGATAGCATTAAGAGATTCTGACTGACTGTGTCACAGTACCTAAATTGCAGTAATTTTTTTTAAACTGAGGCAAGGAATTACTTATTTTTCATTATTTCAATAATAATTTCTAATTCTTTTAAAGACTCTTTAAATAATTAATATGGTAATATGGCAATGTTTAAGAGATGAAAATTAAGGATTTGGACACTTAGCAGATAACAGTATCTGCTGATGAGATCCATTTATTCCATGAAAGGACAAGTTGATACTTTGTCCAGTTTCAGGCCCATCAGTAAAGAGATTAGGAAGCTCAGGAGAATTCAGGGGATTCCACCAAGGTGGTGAGGGCTAGAGCATTTGCCTTGTGAAAAGAACCTGAGGGAGTTGTGTTTGCTCATCCTGGTAAGCATAGATGGCTTCATGGGACCGAGCAGTATTTCCCCAGTGCCTACTGGGAGGTCCACAAGACTTTTCAAAGTGGTGATTACCAGGAAGTAAATAGAAAAGAGGCATGGATTGGACTGAAAATCATGAGAAGAAACATTTTCTCTGTGAGGAGAGCTAGGCAGTAGCACATGTTCCCCAGAGGGGTTGTACAGTGTCTGTCCTTGGAGAGTTTCAAGACCTGACTAGATGAAGCTCTGAGCAACCTGGTCTGACATTTCAGATGACCTTACTTAACAAGGAATGTGACCAGGGGCTGCCTCAGCCCAGTCCACTCTGAATTATTCTCTGATCCTTTGATTTTTCTGATTTCCATAGTCTGTGAGTCCCTCTTCCTGTTAAATAAATTTGACTGTGATATTGCAAGTACCACATCTCAGTTTTTGAACTTAAGTGAAATATACTTCAGGGTAGGGCTGTGAAGTGCAATATTTTCAGTTTATTCAGAAGGCAAACAAAGACATTTATTTTCATTCTCTGTGAGACAGGCAGAAAGCACTTTGACACCAATTTGGATTATACAGAGAAGCTGGAATGAAAAACCAGCACTTTGTATTGAATTAAATATAGAAAATTCATTTGAGGGTGGCTTGAGTCCTTCACTTTAGGAAGAACATAAAATAGAATGTTAACCACGTAACTTCAGATTTTTGAACTTGTTGTTAGGAGGGGAGTTACTGTTAGTTTAGGAATTTCAGCAACTGATGTTTGTTTAGGGGAGAAAGTCAAAATAAAGAGTGAGTACAGTAAGAGATTTTTCCCCCAGTCCTGTGAGCTTGCTGATATGACAGAATATCTAAATGACAAGCTGTCTCTTCAGGTTCTCAAAATTTGGCTGAATGTATAGTTAAGGGGTAGAGGATATGAAATATCCTCAAGAAATATCAGCTTTAGTTTTGAAATACTGAGTTTACATGTGCCCTGAAAAGAAATGAAAGACAGATTTTTAAACTTAGGAGAAAGAAACATCTACACAGTGGGACTTACATCATCTGGTTCTGTGGCACCATGACATAGGAAGGTCAAATTGCAATGAAAGCTCTAGCTCCATTGGTCACAATTCCTTACAGGGGGACAAAAGAGGAAAGCAGCTGTGTTGTTCCATCAGTGATCTATTGCAAACATACTGCTTACTTCTGGAAATGTTGATGGACGACCAGTCTCAAGCAAAAAGCATTTGTATTCTCCCTGATTTCCCCCTTCTACCTTGATGCAGACAAACCTTGATGTCTGTCACGAGGGAGAGCATGAGCATCTGACCATCATTTCTACACATAATCTGAATCATAAAATATAGATCTATGTCCTGCATGTGCCATCCTTCCCTTATGAAATAACAGATTAATGTCCCAGAATTTATGGGATTAAAGAGAGATTGATTATGGAATTAAGGAGAGCATAAAAAAGAGTATTTGTCTACTGCACTTGTTCTTTCAGAAGTTAATTGCTTTAAAAATTGCAAAGAAATTGGAAATGCACCCCTTTTAATACTCTTTTTTGTGCTGTGACCAATAAGAGTAGGTATACCTTTCGGAAACATTACACATTGTAATGTAAGTGTAGGCAAATTTCTTTGCTGTAAGATAGAGTACAGAGAAAATGGTATTTTAGTCCACTGTAGTAAAATGGCTTTTCAAATTTGCATTTGTACACTAAATATGAGATTATGAGTTCAACCTATAGCAGATGTCCTGCTCTTCCTACTTGAGATAAATGTTTTACATTATTTTTTCTGAGCTACACCTGAAAATTTTCTCTCAGATCGAAAGACATACTAAGCTTGACTTTCCATGTCCAGCTAAGCAATTTGAATCCATATATAGGCTAGAATTCATCTGTAAAACACATTTAGAAGAGTCTTGTGAAAGCTTCTGGAATCAGATGCCATGTAAAAATATTCATGTTGCATAAACAAATGACAAAGAACTTAGTTTCAGTATCAGTCTGAATGACAACTCCTGAAAGGTTGCTTGAGTCTACGCTTTCTGAATGACAAGTCATCATTCCACAGTAAATATGTGTGCCTACCATTTATGCACTGAGAAGGGTACCAGAAATCTTCTTAGAATGTTTGCAAAAATTGTGTGCATTTTTTTGTCATTGATATAATTGACTGGTGTAGACTGTCAGTGTGAAACATCCTTGGAATATATTCTCAGGTGCATGAGTATGTATATCCTTGAACAAATCACATTTTGCCTTATTTACACAAGAACATAAAAAAAAAAAGGACACAGTAAGGTCTGTAAACCTTCCCTGAGACTTTTTAACCTGAGATATATTAAGGTGGATGCTTAGGATGAGGTTAACTAAACAATAGATACTTACTTGTCTTTAACCAAAATTTATTCAAATGTTCAAACATTTTCTTTTAATTACATTTCATGAAAGATTACATAAGTTAATGATTCTGGAAATTACATTTTACATTATGTAAGAAAAAGGCCAGTCAGGAACTCTTTTACCAAAAAGCTATTGAGCAGTCTGCTGGAGGTAAATAGAATTTTTGTTGCCTTCATCACCAAAGTATTAGACATGCCTTCTCTGCAGGCATTGTGCCATGAGCATCTATGCCAGCTCTACTGAAATGTAGTATCTATAAGATTTAACAAGACTGACTAGTCATTGGGGTTTTTTTTCTAAAAAATGCTTCAGGAAACCACAAGTCTCCTGGAGAAATTCACTGCAGTAATATAAGAAGACAAAATGACACTTCAGAAAAACTGTAAATAAAATGGAAGTGATATTTCCTTTATTTTTCCAGTAATCCCAGTGACCAGGAACACAACCATTTTGTTAACTAGAAAACAATGGACCCAAATAAAGTGGGGGACAAGCAAAAGTAATATCAAACTAATGGAAAATGTTGCCTTCAATGGGTGCAATTTGTTAAAGGACTTAACCCTATTTCTGTTGTATTAAAATTAATATTTTTCAAGGTAAACTTTCTGAAAGAACTGATATCTGTCCTCCTATGAGAGGTCACTGTATTACTTTAATTTTCATTATCATATTATTTTACCTTGTGTCTGTTTAATTTGCCTTTGGCCTCTTGAATCTGCTATTTGGGTAGGTGTGTGTGTTTGTGTGTGTGTGTGTCTGTGTGCATTATTTTTACAGCAGTTATTTCCAAACTGCAGAACATTACTTTGTGCTATCTGTCAGAAGCTCTTATGGACCATATTGCAGCTCTTCAAGTGTTCAAGCTTCAAGCGCTTAATCCAAATCCTCATAAAAGCAGTAGGCTTCTATTGACCAGCAACACATTTTTGCAACACCTCTTCATGACCCACTGAGGATTCCAGGACTGTTGAACAGAAAGCAGTGTTTACAACTGTGCTTGACAAATGTGTTAGGTATTTGTTAAACAGTGTGTATTCCTTACCATAATGATAACATCATAGTCCCATTCACCTATTATTTCGAAGGGATAGAAGTGCAGAGTGGGGAATCAGCACTTTTTTCTAACAGTGTTGCATTGAGAGTATATTCATAGGAGTAGAGATTTAAAATGGACTAATAAGATATTGGGAACTTAATAATGCAGTGCAACCTTGTGGAGTAAATAATAAGTTGTGCGAAGTGATGAAACACAAATTATATCCTTTCACATACAATAGATTTAACATTATTTATTAATAATAGTCATGTATACAAAGCTGCTATTTGTGTAGTTTGATTATAGGCACTTAAATATATGAGTGCATTTCAATTTACTAGGGTATGCCAAAAAACAACTTATTGGATTGTAATTTAACAGAGTATCACTATGGAAAAATACTTTGAGAATTTGGGACTAGTTTGTTTCTTCAAGTTTTACTTGCATTAGAAATCAGTGTTAGGATGAAAAGATATCAATCCTTCTACTTCTCATTAGAAACCATTTTTAGCCTTTGTACATACATCCCAGCATACATATCTAATAAGTTCCTATTCAATTCTATCTTAAGACAACTAAGCACTCAAATAACTTTGAAATGTTTTAATAATGCTGACATTTAAAAGGAAGGATTTAACAGGTAAATTGTATTTTTCAAGTTGTATTTTTTGTGAGGATCAGGAGCAGGTTTGTATGATAAGCAACAATCTTTTCTGCTGTCTATTTAAAATCAATACCTACCCAAAGTCATTGCTTCTCTGACATTAAAAGGGTTCCTAGAGAGGGAGATAGTTTCCTACACTCTTTATAAAGTCAGTGCCATAAAGTAGATATATAGCCATATATCTTCCTTATTTTGAAAGCATTTTGTTTCCACTGGAGCTAAAGCAATAAGTAGAAAATTCTGGCTGATTTTGTCCATGCTGCATGAAATCTCTGAATCGTCTTAAGATGGACATTTACTGCAGCATTAAGGTGGTGCTAATTCTGTTATCCTTTTTTCTCCAGTAAGTGTCTTCCCAAGGGGTAGAAGATTAGGTTTCCTGAGTATCAATCAGGCTCAGCAAACTGAGCTGGAAGTCTTCCTCCATACGTACATTAATCACCAAAGAGGTAGCCAGAAGATGGAGTCCCTCACATAGTAAGATTATTTCAAAATTCGATGTAAAATCCTTTAATACATGTAAAATTTACATTTTCTATACTGCAGAACAACATGAAACACATTAGTTGTACATACATTCTGTTTTAAATTTAGAGCTATCATCTTTGTCCTTCATGAACAGTATCTTACCAAACAACTAGTGTCAAAATAAGAAAGACTGTGAGGTTAAGGGCTGAATTTACCTTTATTTGGACATTATTTCAAAACTACTACGCTTGTATCTTAATCTCCTATGTAGCTTTATAAAAATTGGTTATGTCGCTACTTTACTGATAAGAGTAAGAAACTGTTTACTTACAAAAGTCCAACACAGTTAAAAAAATTATATTTGCCTTTATATATATGAGAGGAATCCTTTACCATCTTCTACTTAGTTTTACCATGGCATTGTAAGCAAAATAATTATATTGAGAAAACAATCTGAAGATCAAGGAAATAGTAAATTGCCTCTAAAATCACTTTATTCATTCTCCTTTAATGTCAGACTGTCAACACCATAGGCAGCTGCAACTGATCTAATTGTTTTGATTTCCTACTTAATCTGTTGCACTACTAGGATGCAATTCATTCATGTCAAGCTGACATCTAAAATAGGTCAAATGAATCAGGCCTTTGAAGTGTCTATTTCCTTCCATTGCCTTGAAAGGAAGAGTAGGATAACTGGCTCAAATATAGCTATAAGGATATACTGTGCTTTTGTGGTAAAATGTTAGAAAGAAATCTTATTCCAAGAAAAAAAAATAAACTCAAATAATAGGGATAATAATTTAAGATTTATTTTATTACATTCAAAATAACTTATGTAAAAATCAATCTTTAAAAATGTTTTTTTAGCACTAACACCAAATTGTTATCTGTAAGTATAATCACATCTGAACCTTCTCAAATACTAGTCACCATTATTTAGTCACTATAGAATTCAATTTAGGTTTGCTTACATTTTATTCAAATTTGGTAGAAAATAGGTATTTATGATATGACTACCTGAATCAGTAAGTCTAAATATTCTAACATGATGTTTTTACTTGTAGTGAACTTAATTACAGTTAATTTTAATCTAAAATCTATGCTTGTATTGTTAATTGGAAACTTCAAATAGGTAGAAGTAATTGACTTAGATAAAATTAATGTCTACTGCCACTGAGGTTATTCTTGTCAATAATTTACAATTACACCGATAAAAATCCCGTTCATGTCCTCAGAGTGTGAAACATAGAGTGGGTTACAATGAATTGAACAAAATCGTTTATATTAAATTACACTGATAGTATGGATGCAATTCTCCCCAGGTATTTAGCTACCATTTCCTCAAATGTCACTCCTTCAAAGGAGATTTCATCAATCATCATTATAGTGATAACACTGCAATAATCTAGTACCATTTTCCTGTGCTGTCCCACACATCACTGAAAAGTATACACATTTCTATTATTCTATATTTTCTTTTAAGGCTATATCTTAGTTTGCTATTAATTTTTGTGTAAACAGTTTATGCATGAAATTTATAGTAGAAATTATATTCCATTCCATGGAAACAATTATTTTAGCATATATTTAAATATATGCTATATATATATATTTAAATATCTAGAATAGAAATATTTATATATATATTTAAATACATAATATAATATATGCTAAAGATATACATTTAAATCAGTTAAGTATACCAATTGAGTCCAAGGGAACCATTCCTGGGACAGAATTCCAAAAACCACATGAAGCTTATTTGTGGGACTTGTTTAACTCACTAGAAGATTGACTCAGTAGTTCAGATATTTTCTTTTAAGAAAATGAAATTACAGAAAACTCTTTCTCACCTTTAACTCCATCAGAATTTTTATTTTTTTTTTTTTAGGTTTAGGCATTTATCACTGGAAGATGTTTTCTGTAATGCAAATTAATCTCATATCTTTTCTCTAAAGACTTTCAGATTTATCAACCTCTTTTTACAAATATGGCATCAGAAAAACATATCATACTTATGAGACAGAGAAGTTTTCAAAAGACCTGATTTTCAGACAGCAAAATCCCAGCCTTTTTTGATAAAAACAAGTACTGTTCTCACTGGAGCTGGGGAAAACAAACTACTTTTATAACATTGCTTATCTAGAAGCTGACAGGTATGAGTAAGATTTTAGTCCTGAAACATTTCAGACACACATACGCAAAATTTCACCTATTTTTTTTTCGTATTCTTCTGTTAGCTGTATTAGGTTCTTTAGAAATTAATGCCACATTCAGAAACAATTCTTTCAGAACATCTGAGGTTTCAGATCTATTTGTTTCAAGCCATTCAATGATCATCTGCCAACACTGCCGCAAAAAATGTTGAGCTGTAACTACTTAATCCCTGGATTTTGTTCCCCTGATTTTCCTTTTCATATTCATTACTATCCAATTCATTCTTTACATAAATTCATATTATTAAAATCTGGAGATTCACCTTCATAGTCTTCATTTCACAGCCTCTAATTATCTGGTCTACTTCAGTATAAAATCCAGACAGTATTTTTTCAATACTTTGCCTCTTTTGTTTTCCTGAATTGAATTTTTTGCTTCCTTTATACTGTCTATTCAAGACAGAACCTTGGATTCTTTTCTTGATGGTAAAAGCATATTATGCATTTACTCTGTTCTGGCAAAAGCTCATCATATATTTAAAATGGCTAGACACTGTCATCAGTTTCTTGAATACTGGTTATAACTCCTTCATGGTACCTTCCTACTAGGCCAGTACCACAGGTTTGACTGCTGTGACAAAAGTTTTCGTATTCCATGAAGAATTAATGTATTCAGGGCTCAAATCTGCAGCTTGAAATTTATCTTTTCTTTTCTTTTTTTTTTTTAACCTCTCAGTGGTTAATTTTACCCACACTATTTAATGCCTATATTGCATATGGAGACCAGTGCTTATGTGTGACAACACTTTGTCTAAATATAGAACTGTGATTATGGTCAATGATAGCTGTAAGTCTTACAAATGTTATGCAACATATTTTTATTAATTAGGAGGAAGTATTTTTCCTTGGTAGGATGCCCAGACCTGTCCTGTTTGCAAGGTCAGTTGGCTTTTCCAGAAATATCTGTCCATGATTTTTTTGTTTTGTTTTTTGAAGGATTGTATGTTACTGTGGTTAGGAAGAGCTGCAGGATTGGACACCGTAGTCTTGTATTTGATACCGTCTTGAACATTGTCAGCTGTCCAGATGAGTAGAGAAGCTGTCCTGCTGTTATTCCCCACTGCTTTAGAAATGCTACCAAATTACCCATAACTTCAAAACCAACAGCTTTCACAGCTTTGCTTGCACTTAGTTTCAGTACCAAAAGTCATTAAAAAAAGTTGCAGCTGGGACACTCTTGGCAACCATGCTTATCCTAGGAAGGTCAGTTAAAAAGAGAAGCAATTATTAGATTGCTTAAAGAAATCAATCAGTATTGTGGAGCACCTAACCGACATAGTTCAGGAAACATATTTTAGTTTTATTTCTATTGATCAGTGGGTGATAATATATAATTGTGACAAATGGCAAAGGAGTTAAAAGAATAGATGAACTGCTGAGGGATTGGTGCCTGATATAAATCCCTCAAGCAAAGACTGTGATTACATCTTTGTGCAACCTTGTGTCTACATGGCGAGGCGAGGTGAGGTGAGGCGAGGCAAGGACAGGTGAGGAGAGGAGAATGCTTCATGTTATGCAAACTCTCTGACACTAATATGTGCAGAATTAGAAAATAAGTGAAATAGTGAAAAACATTAGAATGCAAAGAGAGAGATGGGAGAATTAAATGCCTTTTAGAAAGCACTTAAACTGTTTTAGCCAAGAATTTATGAAATAATGAAACCTTCTAAGGTTTAGCTTTTCTGATCAGAAAAATAAATAAATTTTATGCCACTACTTTGCAACACATTAGATCATTAAAGGAATATTCAGACCACCTTCATAGGGCTATTAATTGATGTGCTACAGATTACAGATTGAAAAGATCAAAGTACATAGACGGCAATTTATAGCTGCTCAGCCGACTAGTGCCAATTTATTTATCTTTGATGGCTCTTGTACAATTACATGATCATATCCGAAACTGTAATTTACAGTGACTGATACCGCCTTGATATTAAGCAGAATAACATGCTCCAACACAAACTGTTTTATCAAAAACATTACCTAGCATCATATTTAAAAACCTGCTACCTAGGCAACACTCTATGCTTGGAAGGCCTTCATTTCCAGTTGAGCTATTCAGCTAGGACCAAGGTCTTGCAGATTTACTCCTTGCATGTGTCCAAACACTCAGTTACATTGTCACAATTGACTTGTAGGTCACACCGGGCTCTGCAACTCTTAGAGAGGATCAAATAAATAATTTCTGAGAGATTATGACCTTCTTCTCTTCTTTGTGACAAAGGAGAAGTGAAGTATGGAGGCATTTATATACATTAGTCTCATGAAAAGTCAGTGCAGCAAAATGACCTATCTAGAATGGAGTCAGAATTTGATGTGTCATGTCCTATGGAAATGGTGTCTACAAGCCTCCAGCTGTTACTGAAACCTCAACAATCGTGCCATTCCCCAAACCTTAGATCTGAGCAGTGGTTCTCAGGTGTTTGTCCCAGTTTATACATATAATGACATTCTGAATGAAATATGAAGAATTCAGAGGGGAAAGAAAATAGCAACTGAAACATTATTAAGCATCTTACATATTATCTTCATAACAGGGACCTTGGGACATCAAGCTTTTATTTTCTGCAGATTCTTTTTCTGTATCACACCAGCAAAGATAGTCTCAAATACAGACACTGTGGAAGTTGTAAGGTTTTTAATTTAGATGAGCTCAGTGTCATCACTTCTGAACTTGGGAAACCTTACTTCTTTTGCCACCTTTCCCTCATAAGAAGAATTTAATTTCTTAACTCTTGTACATCCTTGCTTCTGATAAATTCCAGCTTTCCCAAGGTCAGCTTTGGAATTTTAGGGATGTAAGAAAAAGCATCTTTCAGACTAAAGGTTTTCAATATACTTCTGAATATGCTGAAGTGAAGACATTATCTTATTTTAGGACTCGAATCCATGAACTAAAAGTATTAAATACATATAAGAAATGTTTTAATATACTTTCTATTATGAATTTGCTCAATGAAATACAGAACAAGTTATCTTTAATGACTTGTTCACCCAGAGGGTAAGAAAAGGTTTTTTTCTGTGTACTACTGTTACAGCCTTCAGTGAACCACAGCACCTACACAGGAATTTTCCATTAAACTATATGGAGATTATTCACTGTCCATTTCTATCACATTGTATGATAAGAAACTGTACTACGATAGTCATTCTATATTTAATCTTCCAAAATCCTAACTGGCTGTGATATTTAATTACTAATTAAAATAAGGAAAAGTAACATCCTGTTGAAGAAACTCACAACAAAATGAAAGGTTGCTTGCAATATATCCTTGAATGTTTGTAATTAATTTAATTGAAAAAAGTGACTGAAAGAAAAATCAACAAAAAGGGAAGGAGGACTCATAAGAAGAAAGGAAAAAAAATAAGAAATTAAAATCGTGTATAGGACTTTTACAGGTTAATATAGCACTCAGTGTCAGGAACTTCTGTGTAAAAGGTTGGAAATACAAATGTGTGTTTCTCGAGATGCAGATAACATTATGTAAAACAAAGTGTTTAAAAAAATATATTGCATATATTTCTCTAAAAAGTGAAAAAATCTATTTGCTCAGAGGCTCTGGAAGCAGTAGTATTTATTGGCCCACTTTACTTTGGTGCTTAAATGTTGGCATTTGTATTTGAAAATTTTTCATTTGCTGCTTAAGATTGGCTGCTTATTTGTTTGGTTTTAGTTGTTGCTCCTAAATGACAGAATGAAAGGATGAAAAACACTTGACTATAATATTTCCACTTGATTCTGTGTTTTGCCTGGAAATTGCATTATGCAGACGTGAAAGACAGCTGAGAAGCATGCTGAAATAATTCTTGTGAGAAGAGATGAAACCTGACAGACACAGAATGATTATAACTAATTAATCATAACCATCAACAAGTGTAACCATGAACATCCTAATTATTGTGAACTTAACATGCCAAGTTGAATCATATAGCAACTCTGTAGTTTTCAACATAATCTTGTTATTTTATTCAGTATGTAAATATTTCTTCTAATTCACTTTGTTCCAATACTTCAGGATTCATGAATGCAGAACTACTGAAATTCAGGGAGATTTTAGTACTTACAAATTCCCTTTTTATCAAGGCTCTGGGTAAATTTAAGCTTTATTTATGATACCAATGATATTAATTGGTGTTATTGAAACTAGGTGAAACAAAAGGAAAAATTCTTCAAAGTTCTGAATTTCCTCAAGCTTCCTGGAGTATTCTTCCATGCAAAATTAGATTATAGACAAGACAAAAAAGTGGAAGAAGCGTATCAATTCATAATTTATATAAAATCTGTGTAGGATCACAAGTAGTGAATATTTTAATTGAAATATAGTATTCTTTTTAAAAAGTGTGACATGGTAAACAGTGGAATAGTCTATTTTTTGTCTTTTATAAAAAGTTTAAGTTTTGAAATAATTAAAAATTAATAAATATAAATCATCCAAATTGGGAAATTAAAAAGAAAAAAAATAATTGTACTAGATTTAATACAGGATTCTATAAATAAATTTAGGAAATATTTATATATATATTAACAACTGAAATACAGTACAATATGATAATAACAAAAATAATACTTACAATGTTAACAGTAGTAATACTACTTGTAATTAAAAATGAGAAACAGAAAGAGAGGAGGGGAACAAAGCCCAGGAGAGACAAGAGATGCCCAGTGCAGTTATTCACCACCCATTGATTGATGCCCAGCCCGTCCCCCAGCAGCGATCGGTGCTTCCCGACCAACTCCCCCCACTTCCTACACTGAGCAGGATGCTCTGTGGTGTGGAATATCCCTCTGGTCAGTTCGGGTCAGCTGTCCTGGCCATCCTGCCTCCCAGCTTCTTGTGCTCTTCTCACTGGCAGAGCACAAAGCACTGAAAAGTCCTTGACTTCAGATAATCAGTGCTCAGCAACAACCAGTACATCAATGTTTTGTCAACATTATTCATACAAATCCAAAACACAGCACTGCACCATCTACTAAGAAGAAAATTAACTCTACTGCAGACCAAACCAGGACACTAGGATAGTTAATTTTCTCTTTAATAGATTGTATTATGATAGAATGTTTTGGTCACATTAATGGATTCATGACCTCACTGTGATAGAAAATGTAGAAAGTATAAAAAAAGTTTCTACTTACAAGGTGAATCAGCTAGACATAGCTATGACATACAGCTACAATGAAGAACAATAAACAGTAAACCAGGTATTTTTAAATTGCTATCATTTATAAAAATTATATAAATAGAAATATGTCATTAAGGACAGTGAAAATTCCTTTATTTGGCTATTTATCTGCCTTTCACAGTGAAAATTTAGTTCAGGGCTAATGAATCAATAGTATATTAAATTTCATGCTGACACCATGGTAGATAAAAAAGTCTTTTGTGTTTCCAAGAACACATCCATGGAGCATCATTATTCAATGATCCTTCTTTTTATTTTTTTCTGAGAAAAAAATATTTTGTAGTATCTGAGAAAGACTCTGAAGATGTTAGTCTAAATATAAGTACAGTATCTTGTCTCCTTTCTTTGTTTTTTAGATTTTCAGAGAGAAGTCTTTAGCCAGTTACCTTAGTTCCGTGTCACCTTTTGTTGGCACTCCCTGACAAAATCGGTGTATTGACCCCCTTTCCTTCAAACTCTTTAATGGCTCTGCAGATGTACACAGACAGAGGGTATCTGTCATGCAGGCTTGAACTACATCATTGTTTCTCTATGCTCTATTTATTTTTTTTTCTTAGTAACTTCTTTGAGGAAAAAAAAATACCTTTTTCACATCATGTCAATCTGGTGATACATGAAGTATTAAAACCCTTCTGGTAATAAATAATAACAGCAGCAATGATAATAAACATGATGCATTCTAAAGTGTTTGAATCTTGCCCTTATCTTGTCACCTAAAAGTCATAGGGTAATGTGAGTTTTGAAAGTCCAAGATGAATGCTTTTCCCATTATCAATAGTGAGATGATGTTTCAGTCATCATTTCACATTTCACACTTTTTCTAGCGAAAAAATTCAGTATTAAAAGTTATTCTCAGGTCAAATGAGTGGCTCTACTAATACAGCTCTATCTACTTAATCTGGTATGCCTAGAAAATGAGTGTATGTCAATATAAAATAATCTATTAATTTCCTTGGAGTTTTGGATATTCTGAGTATTGTGTTTAGTTCGTCCAATGTAAAAGTTCCCCATACAGTCAGACGTGGTATCTTTTCAATACCACCTTTCATTCTTCTATAGCTTGTGTTTGTGGGTTATTAAACAGAACATTTATATTTTCCCTTGTTTAGAATGTACAGTCAAGTCATGTTTTTGATTTAGGTTATAATGGGATTTTGAAAAGCATGTTTTAATGGAAATTTTTTCCCTGTAAATCTTACCTTTTTTAAAGAGCTACAATTCCAGCTCAAGGTCTATTTCTTAGTCCTGTCTTTCAAATCCAAGGAGAGGAAGGCTACCCTATCTTAGTGACAATGCAATAAATAAATTTGTCCTTGGCCTGACAGAAGAATCTTGCCTTGTGTAGAGCTATTTTTACCTTATTGGAAAGAATATTGCCTGCTTTATACTTGTCTTTAGGTATCTTCAGAATATGTCTTTAAACATTTTAATACATATCATATTATGTCCATTTTAAACTCCATAATAAATTTGCATATAAAATAGTTTAAACTTACAGAACCGAGTTGGCAAAGGACATTGTTCTGCACCAATCTAATTTCTACTTTAAAGTTAAATTGACTGGTTAAAGTCACTGATAATGAAGTACAGAGCCTTTTAGAGCTTCCAGGCCAGGTTACCAAGCAGTAATTGCCTACAATAAAAACAAGATCTGTTTTTCATCTTTAATTTGATCCTAATTTCATAGCAGTTATCTGTCGACTGTTGACTGGGTCACAAAAACCTGCTGCCCCCCTTAGCTGCAGCACTGATGAACACAGTGAATGAATGATCCCTCTTGTGCATACCTAAAATCCAAACTGCAGTGAAGGTGACTTGGAAGGCCATTAAGTGATAAAAACTGCTCCAACTTTTGTGAAAGTCCTTCTGTCAATGGCAGAACATTTCCCCTTTTATTTATTTATTTTGTTGCTAGACCTGCAAAGCTTTTTGGTTGCTTCGACTGCCTTGAGGTTTTTCTCATTTATTTCCCTTTCACTTTCTGCAGAAGTGTTCCTTTTTCTGCTGAGTCCTATTTAAACTGATAGTCTTGGGGTGGTGTCATTCTCCCACAATGCAAATCAATACATAGGTATAAGTGCTGAGAGAAATCCATGCTTTAGCTCATATCCAAAGCATGGAAATAGCCACTGTGAAGAGAGCTGCACTACCTGGCAGCTCCTTTAGATCAGATATATTAATTATTTTCCCAAGTTTATAACTTCTCTCAAAGATCAAATACTACACTGAGCTAATGTAAATACACTTGCAGTATAAATCTGATGTCCAGAAAACTGCACCAAACACATTGAGTTTAATAGCTGGCATCATCAGTAGCTCTCGAATTTCTCTATTTCCCTATTACAATTGACACCACTCCTGTCTCACAGGTCATAGGCTAGTGACACTATATAAAAATTTTTGACTAATTTCTTAGCAGTAAAGGAAATTTGGTTACTCTTGTCACCTGCACTCCATCTAAATGTGCTTTGTGTGTTTTGCATATATATTGTTAATAGTAAGTTACAGTAGACAGGGTGGCTGGCACTTCACTACATTTTGTCAAAGTGGTCAGTGCTGTTTCTTATGTAAAAGAGTATGGGAATTATGTAGCTGAACCCCAGGAACTGCTTTGAAAATAACATAGTATGTGTTATCACCTTTGCCACTAGCACAAAGATAAGAGTAAATTAATCTTTCAGGGAAAAAGATGGAGCACAAGAAGGCATTTTCTTATCAATCGACTATATACATCACAATAAGGTGAAGGAGAGACTCGTTCTGTGTGGGGCATTCTGACATGTCACACGAGGTACAGGTGTACACTGCAGCAAGAATACTCAACCCAAGGCTAGTGTCACTGTGTGAGAGGTTACAGCTCCCACCTCCAAAGCTGAATTCTGTTGACCCTTTCTCTTATTATCTACCTCTTTAGAGTTTTAAAGTGAAATGAAAGGCGTTTGTTTAAATTTTTAGTAGCTGCCTTTTTTTCAGTATGGATAGATATGAAATAGCTTAGATGTACAAGAAATTAATTAAATTTTCCATTAATTTGATTTTTCCTTGTTGGGTCTATTACTTTAATGTTGGGAAACTGCAAGCATGATCCTTCACCTTTCCCTCTTTTTAAGCTTTTCTACATTTATTTGTTTTACAGCTAAATCCCTTCTTTTGTACCTGATAATCCTTTTTCTGCAGTATGCTAACAAGAAATCCAGTTCAGAACAAACAGATACCCAAAAACCACTGAAATTCAAAGGTCTTTTATATTTTCCTCCTTCAGTTTGAAAATAATTGTTTTGAACAAATAGAAACTCGAGTCATACATATATTTTAAAATAAGAAAAAATATATTTGGTTTTTAGTGAAAAAAATGTATATTTTCCCATCACAGTGTGCAATCAAAGCATGAAATGGAAAAAAAAGTATCCAAAGGTTGTTATCACTAACAGGAAAATAACATTTGATTACCTGAGGCCTGTCGTGGTTTTAAACCAGTAACTAAAAAATTACTTATTTTTTTGCTGTGAGATATGGATTAGAGCAAGAGCAAAACAGGTTTAAAACTTAAAAAGGAATAAAGGAAGTTTATTAACAAACTACAAGAATAAGACCAGAATAAACTTCCAGAAAACCCTTTTATCTCCCACTACTTGACCATTTCTTTGTACACATGACAACATAGAGACAAAAAACATTAGAACTTTGGTGGTTAAAAACAGTCCCAATTCTCGCTACAGTCTTTTCATCAGTCTTTGTAGAGAAACAGAAGTCTCCTTCTGGTAATCTACGGAGTTTCTCACAAGAAAACTATTTCTGTTATAGTTTTTCGTTGCCCTGATGCCAGCTGCCTGGAAATCTGTCATCAGATTTTCTCCTCCCATTTCACATCACTCTGAGGTGTGTATAGGCCATGAGTCTAGGGATGGCATTTTAAGGATGAGTTATTCAAAGGAAAAAGTCTTCATCTGTCTCTGTGAGCTTTCCTGGAAAACAGTTTTCTCATTGCCCCCAAGGCTTCAAATCTTCGCTCAACTTTGTTCCAGCAACTCACTGTATCACAATTACTCTCTCTTCTGCCCAAAATTTACACTTTGAACACTCCATTCCTCCCAATATACTTTGTCATGAATTAAAGGAGTCTTTTTAAACTACTATTGTCCATCTCCATAGCTTTAACAGAAAGATTAGTAAAAGAATTAAAGCTTTAGAAAACCTGCAAGAGTTCATGGTGTCAGGTTTCAGTCCAGCAGCAGAAACTGAAAACTAAACCAGGCTGGCCAGCTCTGCTTTCCTTTCCTCCCCCCCTCCCTTCATCCTCTGCGGCCTTGTCCGGCCTGGGGGCGGGGGGGAAGGAGGAGGCCACGGCAAACCCTCATTACTTTCTCAGGAGCCGGAAACAAAAGTGGACAAGAGAGCTCTGACTTTACATCTTAAGGAGGTGTTCACAGGTTGAATTCACTTTTTAATGGTCAGAACTGCTGTCAATTCTTAGAAATGACTGATAATTGGTCAGGAGGAAAGACTCCCATCAGCCACCTGCACCTTCAACTTCCTTAGCTCCTAAAACCACCTTAAAGGTAAAGCCACCCCATGACAAGGTCTTAACTAAGAAAAGTTTCAATTACAAGGTGTTCTCCCATCCAAACTTTTAATGCAGGGATGTACCAGCCCACTATTTTCTGGACACAAAATAATAATTGTTTTTCTGCTGAAGATGCTGTCAGGTAACATGCATTAGGAGACACTTTTAAAGATAAATTACTCCAGAATGTACTACAACCCATGACATGCTTATTTTAAAATGTAATACCATATTTAATTTTTTAATTATCTATTGACTAGCAAAAGTTTTCAAAGTTTTGTAATGTAACCCTAATTTAAAAAAAATTCTACTGGACCCTACATACCTTTTCTCTATTCAAATATGATACCTATTGTTAAAATCAAAGGACTTACTTATTTTGGCCAGAGATAGCACAAATTTAAATGTGTTTAAATTTTAGAATTCTTCCTGTGCCCAAAACATAATTTAGAAATGTGGAAAAAAAAAAAAATCAACTCAAACTACTTTTGAAAATCATTGAACTTGAGTTTTATGCTCTACTAGGTCTGAAGACGTGGAATTTCAGCATCTGACAGAGAAATACCAACTGAGTGCAGTTAAGATAGGAATAATTCTGCTCCACCTGTTCAAAGTGTTTAGTGGTGTCAGACTCAAGCCAGCACTCTGGGCTCTGAGCAGAAATTAGGAGGTATCGCTATAGATCACTGAATGTCAGTGAGAGAAGCTCCCACTGGCCCAATATATTCATATTTCTGATCCTCATTTAATGCTTGCTGAAGCTGCTGTATCCTCTTCAAAGATATCTTGTTGCTGCTCTCTTCACCTTGATCCACATCAGATAGAAATGTCTTTAGAAAGCCCCTGAGAGAACAAAGGTTTTAAACACCATCACTAGCTCTGAGGAATGGATGAAGACACCAGTCTGATGGCAGAACTGAACTCTAATATCCCTTTACTACAGATACAAATACTAGAGCGTAACTATCCACCCCAAATATTAATCCACGTTCTGTGTTCTGTGTGGTAAATGGAATAATAGGATCTTCTGGTTGAGAGGCTTTAAATAATCACAGTGAACTGTTCATAGCAGTGTCCTACAGTTTTATTCAAAAAATTTGTGTTCCAATAATGGAATGTTTCTTGTTGCCCTGATGGAGAGAAACTTTTGGAGGGAAAGTATGTTTGCCCACAGCTGGTTTGGGCTTATAGCACCAGAGAAATCAGAAAGTATGTGAAAAAGTAAATGTGTTATAGAATAGATTTGGTTTTAGAACCAAAGTTTTGATTTTCCTTTCTGTCATCACCATGTGCTGTGTGTGTTGTCCAAGTGACATCTGCCGCATCATCAGTCCGGATGTTAGCCAAGGTGCTCCCTCCAGCTGGATTTCTTCTTTTTCACTGTGTATGAATCCCTTCTACCAAGGGAGAAAATCAAGCAAGATATAGTAAAAATAAATAATATCACTATTAAATGTATTTGTAAATGGCATATATATATATATATATATAATCTGGTGAATATTTTTTTATACTGTATGCAAGTGCACTAAAAAAGGAATAAAGTGCTGATGCAACATAGAATTTTTTGTAATGGAAATAGATTTATTTTTCTATTATTGATCAAGGTATGAAAAAAGGAACAGTCAGCTTTAAAAGAGGAAATAAAATGTAAGTCATAGTAGCCACAAAATTTAAAATCTTTGGTATGTAACTAAAATGCTCTGTTCTTTTGATAGATCTGGGAAATTTTAGCGGTCGGACAAGAAGTGCTGTATCTGTACGTGAAGGTCAAGGAGTTGTTCTGATGTGCTCCCCTCCACTTCATTCTCCAGGTACAGTAGACTGCAGCCTGTACTCATGCTCCTCCTTTACAGTTTCGTCATTATTGGATGTTCAGGATTTTAGATACAATATGTATTTGATTATGGAACTTTATAGATGAGGTATCCACCATTCTTCTGGCCGTTTTTGGAGAATCAAAGGACTAATTTAAACTTATATATTGCAAATGCTAATGAATAACAGAAGCGTTTCTGTTACAAGACTGCCTAATTCCTAGTGTAGAACTTGAATGTGACAATAATCTCCATGCTATCATGGTGAATATGCTGCCTTGATGTCACAGAAGATTGCTTTTAGTGTTTAGAAGCCTTCAGAAATTTCTGCAAATTCAAATGTCATGGCACTTTTGTCGAATACAAATTTAATTTCCTTTTCAGTAGTAGAGACATGATTTGGTTGCTTCCTTTCACTGTATAACTTAGTTTCGCAAAACTGCATCATTGCTAAAAGTCAGAATTACCATAAATTCTATGAAATGCCTGTGGATTCCCACATGAAAACATAGGTATTCCAGGGCGGTTACTTTATTGTTTTTCAAATTGACACTCCTGCAAAGTCTGTAGACAGCTAGGTACATCCTTATATTTGCATGTCATATAACATCTGGAGACATGATGCTAGACAGAGTATCTTGTTTTTCAGGGGATATACTATAGCCTATCTTTTTCTTCTCTGGGAAATGAGGTATGTACTGAAGGGTTTTTTCTACTCCAAATTTTAGGCCTGAAGTAACATTGCAGATGGAAGATCCTCAGAACATAAAATCTCTTCTGAGTTTCTGTTAGAGAAATGTGTTCAGTATCTATTATATTATACTATACTGCATATGGTATATTATACTATAATATATATATACTATTATATGTAGTATACAGTATACTATATTATACTGCAAGGATTGTTATTGCTGTATTACAGTTATCAATGCCATCTCTCTGCTCTTCTCTCTTCTGAGCAGATTCTCTTGTGGTTGCCTTTACAATCTCTTTCTGAGTTTGACACTGCAGTCTATATGATGCAATTGAGATGATGTTAAGGCCTGATAGTGATAAGTAAACTGAGAGGGAAAAGGTGTAGGCAGAAAAAGTGAGCAATGGTTTCAGCAGCACATATGAATTTCATTTCCCCAAACAAACTGAGAACAAAAGGATAGAAGGACATCAATCAAGAAGGAAAGTGTCGTACACCTTTTAACAATGGTCATTCCACAAAATACATATATTTTTTTATATATCATCAAAATATTTAGAATTCTTTTCCTCAAATTATGCTTCTGGGTTTTATTTAGTCAGATTTTAACACAGTATTCTACTGTAACACAGATATTGCCTTTGATTGTGAAAACTAGTATCTTTCATTTTCATTACCAGGACAGCAAAACCCCTGCTGTGCAAACTACAGTGCTCAAAAACAGCATTCAGTTGTTTTAATTTGTATTGTTTGAGTACCAGTAGGCTATGCCAGCAGGAAAATTACTTCCAGAAAAATATTTTTATCCTCTGTTGGCATAGTTTTTTCACCATAGCTAAGCCAGAAAAGGTTTTACAGAGTGATGGAGTAATCAAGAAAAGCTGAAAAATTGCACTGATATGCAGATGGAAACACAAGCACCTATCAATGGAAGGGGACTTGGCCCCCCTTTCTTTTATTCATTCCATAACGCAAGTAATGTAGTTCTTCATCCAAAGGGTTGTCAAACACTGGAACAGGCTGCTCAGGGAAGTGGTGGAGTCACAATTCCTGGAGGTATTTAAAAAGTGCGTAGATGTGGCTCCTAAGGGCATGGTTTATTGATGGAAATAGTGCTGTCTTGAAGCTTGGACTTAATGATCTTAGAGGTCTTTTCCAACCTAAATGACTCTGTGATTCTATCACAGGCAATTTGCTTTCAACTCCGTACTTGCAAAGTACTGAGGGCCAGTAAGTACTTGTGGTACTGCAGTGGGACTGCAGGTGGTATTGATACAATGGCTGGAGTCTCCCTGGAAAGGGGAGAGCTACCTCCACAGGCCTAGTGATGTTTCAAAAATAAATCATTCCACAAAGCCCTGTCAATAAAATGCAAGACATTAACGAAAGCTGACTGCCAGATCAGAGTTCATTTGTAAAAAATAATTCTGGACAAAACCTGAAATTTCAGAGCGAAGTGTATGAATTTAATTCTGAAATTAAGCAACAAATATGAAACTTGCAGGTAAAAAGGTCTTTTGACAAGCAGAGTACTTCAAAGATTTGTTGTGCAGGAACATCTAAAATTTTTTTTAAGCATTCGGTTTCTTGGTACTCCATTTTAGTTTCTGTGTCTGATTTGCAAAGAAGCTATTATCTTCTAAATAGCCCTAAGAAATGTTCAACATTAAAATCACCCAGGAGACAAATTTTCAAGTGGATCCTAAGATGTTATAGTGGATATATCTAAGCTAAAGGCTATTCAGAGCATGTTTGCAAAAGTGTGAACATCTCAAATTAACAAGACCATGAGTTATGGGAGTGTTTTTGATGACAGAATTTTTTGTGGATGAACACTGTAAGCTTTGTGATATTGATTTATTTACATTGATCAGCACCTTTAGAAATAATTTTCACTTACTTATCACATGAGATAAAGCCATGATACAATATCAAGCCTAATAATTCTCCACAACCTCATAAGGAATTTGTCCTTCAACAGAATCCCATTCCTCAATCTCTCCAGTCAATAACTGCATATGAACTTGCTCAAGAGCTTCAGCTTGAGCCCTTTTAGGCAATGGCATTATCAGCATGGGAAAAGACAGATGACTTAACAAAAGAGTACTGTATTAAGAGAAATATAGTTTTATTAACATGTTTTCACGTGGAAGATAAAGCAAATACTTTTGATTGAATAGTACCTATATTACATTCTTACAGAATACAATTTTAGAAAAAATCTGAAAGCCTTTGCAAAACACCACTGACTGAAAAAAAATACTGCACTAACTTCTTTTGACAAGATTTTAATCAGAAATGCATTTTCATATGCATATAAACTTGATTTCTGTTTATTTGTGCTGGGGTATATTATCAAGAGGTAATGCATTAAACATACAAACACACACAAACTTTTGATGTATTTACATTGTTCATATAGGATTTCATTAGATTGTTGTCCAACTATTTTACAGTGAAAACAAAGAGGAATGTGGGGTGCTAGGCACACCTGAAATAGATCCTGAAAATTGTAGCACAGATTCAGATGAGAAAATGATCTCTTTAGTTTAATAAGTGAGTTTTTTTAAATTACTGTCATCTTTGCTGAGAAATAGCAAGGCAACAAACTGAAGGAGGTTTTTTGGAGAGACATTATCCACTACTTCAGAATGGTGAAGGAAAATTAATTAAATGAAAAAATTTTTCTGCCAATTCCTTGTGTCAAACAGGCACCAAGAGATTGTCACCTCCTGCTTTTCCTGGACCAATGCTCATAAAAAATGCTGCCTCTAACTTCCTTGGGAGTCCTGTATCATTTTGATGTGACTACTCCAGAAGCTTTCCCACTAGCAATGTTTTTGTTGCTAATCCTTAACTTCTCCCCTGTGAAATATATTAAATGTGAATAACTTGATCATTCATAAACATAACACTTTATCTTTTTTTTTTTCTTCCATAAACACAATATCTGATTCTTCCCAATTATTTCTTTTCTCCAAGAGGGGTTTCCTAGGCAGTTAACTCTTAGTTGTCCTTGCCAAGCAAGAGTTACATTAATTACTGGCTGCTTAAATAACAAGCTTTGTTTGATGTTTCCAATTTAAAATGCCTCTACTGTTTTCTTTCCATAAACAGGATTATGGTTTTTCATTGTGGTATTCTAAAGGATGTAAATATAGGGTTTTATTCAGTCATTTAATCATCTTAATTACAAGGTTTACCATAGCAAGATTAAAAATGAATGGAAGTTTTCATCCAGATTTACATGTTTCCGTCAGAATTAATACTTTCAGCTGAGCTTTTTAAGGCTTTTATTCAAGGCTTTCAGTATGAGCTTAATGGAGAACGACGATTCCCATTGTTAGAATGAGTTGAGCTCTGATGCACACAGGGAAAGGCAGATGTGTGCTCTGTCCTGCCTCAGAGGGATGCTGCCGTCTGGAGGGAGCTCTCCTACATAATCTATCTGCAGCATGTAACATCTGTACAGATGTTAAACTGTAACTTTTTTTATCTCTTTCTGAAGGGCAAATCTGATCTTCTAAAGTTTGGAAACTGTGCTGTAAGCTGCATCTTTTAGACTTCTCCTTTACTGTTAGAAAACTACTTTTCATGAGAAATGTTCCATCAAAGATGATTAATGCCAGTGCCATGTGGATCACAGTCCTTCACGTCCATATCTGGCTGTGTTGCTAAACAGGCAAGCTGCTAAAAAAAATCCTGTACTGTGGGCCAGAAATTTTTGTCCTGTTCTTCTGTTACCTACACAGTTGTCTTGATCCTCTTATTAATTGGAGAAACTCACACAAAATTAAGTTTTTTAAGTCATTCTAAGCTCCTATTTGTGTGTACTTCAGGCATACTCAGAAATCCACTTTGGAATTGTACACAAATGTATCACTTCTTACTGTTCAGGGTCTGCTAAAGGAATGTTAAAGCTGCATTTGCATTAAATCTGCAGCTTTGGACTGCAGCTTCACTACTTGCTGGAAACCAAGTCCAACTGAAGTGCAATATAGCCTTAGAACTCCCCTGGTTTGAACACTGCACAAATTATACATAGAAATAATAAGACAGGCTTTAAGTCACTCCATTCAGGTAGAGAATGGCTAGTAGACTTCTCCAAGCAAATTAGTTATGATAACAAGATGGTTATATTTGGGCTGGACTGCTCTCAGTGTGCTCATTAGCTTGTTCGCAGGCAATTGGCTCAGGTATCTACATGCAGGAGATAGAAAATTCTGTTCTGAAGGATCGGAATCCAGAGGATTCTGCCCTCTGGATCTAAATTTACTAAGCTGATTTTGGGAATACAATTCTTAGATGTCTTTTTATATGTAGCTGAAGGTCACAAGGTTATTTTAAGGCTGAGGATTAAGTCCCAGGATCACCCAACAGTGGCATTTCAGTCCACAGCATCAGAGAACTTCTGTCCTATATATAGATCTAGTCTTTACCTGTTTCTTCAAAATCACAGCAAGACTTCAATATCTTCGATTTCTGAGGCTCCATCCCTTTCTAGGCTCTTCGTCATGTTAACCTGTCAGTACAGGTGAGATTTGTTCCTGACCATGGCTCATACTGTATTAAACAATATTATGTATTTAACAGTAAAGTAACATCCAGATTCTTTTCTAAGTAAAGTAACACCCAGATTCTTTTCTGTGATACATTTTTATTTTCTTCAAATCTGAATTTTCAAATAAACTTTAGCATAGAAAACTAAATAATTTACTTACAGGAGAGGCCAATATGTTGGTGAAAGTGATATCTCTCCTGTTGCCTTGAGATTAAGGCAGAATTCTTTTGCTGGTACCTCTCAAAGCATTGGTCACTCCCAGTTTGTCAAAACAGCTGGACAGGTCATGCCTCTAGCCATGAATCTCCCATGAGCTAAACAGAACTTATTAATCACTTAGTACCTTCTCTCAGTTTGCAGAGGTCAATATGTATGAAGCTGGTGATGGCAAGTAGAACATATCACATTCACTGTGAACAATTATCATCTCTTCCTAACTGCTAGAATTGCTGAGAAGGTAGAACTGTCCAATACTCCAGTATTCTTCCTCTTCTACTAACAAAAGTGAGATTGAGAGGAACACTGGCATTTGGGGATTGGGGGTTTTATTGTTGTTGTTATTATTGTTTTTTCTCTGTAAAACTTATATTCTTGTTATAATGGAGGCCAAATCCTAGTACCCTAGATTTCACCAGGTGTTGACCTCTATTAAGAAAATCTATATGGACACTATAGAATACTCAGCTCTGTTTTGTTTTTCTCATAGTTGTATGCCATAGTTTGTTCTGCACTCATTTTAAATCCTAGTCGGAGCATGATACTGAGTATCAGAAATAGGCCACTTAAGTTACAGTGTTAGAAAATATTTGCGTACTGTACAGGATGGAAAGGTTTATTTAATAAACACTTTTTATGTCACATATAAAATATAAATGACAACTTTCTTATCTCTGCTTTGCATGTCTATAACTTATAAATTATCTACACAGAATGTTTTAAAACCTCTGTTTGAGACCCACATGTATCAAACAAATAAATGACTTAGATATCATGAGTTGAAGGGTTCCTGCATATCCCTATTTGACTTTGTGATGATTTGTCTTCTATGGGTAACTTGCATAAACCTTATATTTTACTTTTCAATAATGGGAGAATAAAAAGCATTGAAAGACCAGTTCAGACTCCCTTAAGCTTTATATTCCAGTCCTAATTTTGTGTTAATTTCATAGGGTCATCTTATCTCTTCATGCATCACATTTGTGCTTGGAAGAATCATAAAAATGTTTCACTATTGCATTGTCTACTTTGTCACTTTTACTAGACTGCTTTTGAAACTTTCATGCCTAATAATGCTGATTTGCATGGGTGTTATCATTAAAGAGAATATCCATGGCCCCTGACATTGCTCAACTTAGGAATCTGTGTTCTTTATTTGTGCAACTGATTGATGACTATGCCTGTAGTTTTCATCATGGAATGAAAAAATGCAATTAACTTTTTTTTTTCTATGGTCTTTTCATTACTCAATACATGACCAGTAATTTTGCTGCTGACTTCCCTGAAGCACATTTGAAGGTTTCTTTCCTCAATCTTGTTGAAGGCATTCATCTAAGGATATGGAATTAAAGAGTTTGGGAATTACAGAATTTTCTGTAGGGTAGCATTTTAACATGCTGTATTTGCCAGAGTGCAGTTACTCCCAGTCTGTTGGCAATGTGTTGTTATTAGATTTTAATTGCATTTTAATGATTGCATGTGCCCCAAATTCCAGACAGTGTCTGTATAAGAGGTGTACAGATAAATAAGTATAGATTTTCTCTCATTTTTTTATTTGGCTTCGTTGGGTTTCTTGCATAGTTGTTGGAGTTTTGGTGGGTTTTTCTGGGTTTTCAAATTTTGTTTGGTTTTTTTTTATAATTTGAAAGTAATGAATTAACAAAAATGCATTACTGGTCCAACTGTAGTAAATTCTTCCAAGGAACTTGTAAGTATTAAAAGGAAAAAAAAAAAAAAAGGAAAAAAAACCAACCACAAAATTTTCCAGCTATTACCACTGTTGAAAAATGTTTCCCACCTTCCCAAAAATGTTATTAGTTCTTTCAAATAACACAATAACTTACACTAGAAACTGCAAGCTATATGTCCCTACACTCACTGGATCACTCACTAGAACTGTTTTTCCCCTCAGGGACCATGAAAATGTAGTGAGAAGAAGGTGGTTGACCTTGCCCAATTAAGGCAGCGCACAACAATGGTGATGGGGGCAGCCGTGACAGTGCTCTGCTTAGGGGATGTGTGCTGTAGTTTCACAGTCACAGTAGTGTCTACAAATATTACCCCAGATGACAGATCAGGAGAAACAAAGTGAAAGGAGATACCAAGAAAAGAGGGAGGAAGCATGAGAGATTAATTAATTTTAAAAATATGTGGAGTGAGTTGGCCCTCAGGCTCATGCACTATTTCCTCTCAGGCACCAACTGCATGTGAATATTTGTCTACAGCTTGACAAATAGGACAATGATGAAAAGTTTCTGTAGTGGGAAAGCTCCTCTTCCCTCAAGACAAGTTACTAGCCTGTTAGTGATTTGTCCCAACAAATTACCCATAACTATCAGGAACCTCTTAGTCTAGGGGTTAAACCAGACAGCATTGTCCTGCCAGGTTTAACCGAGATGGATCCTCATGGTATCATATCCGCTTTTCCACAGCTAGTGTTGAAAAGATCAATTAAAGCATTGCACAAAAGCTTTCTGCGGCAATGGTTGCACAGTCTGTAAAACAGCAGCAGCCCAAGGTTCACAGATTTAAGACTGATGTATTCTACAGCAGTTACCATCTCAGAGGTGCAAGGCTCACCCAGAGCCAATCTGCCCACAGTAACTTTCCCATTAAAATCCATTTGCTGTTTAGATCCGATGCTTTACTGAGCTGATGCCTGGAAAAATACCATTTCACAAACATGTCAGTTAGTTAAATGTCAGAAAGCTCATTTTGTTTAAAGTAGAAAATTCCTAATTAATCCTAATTATCTCTCCATATCACAAATAGAGTGAGAATGCATATGCTAATCTGTGTAACTAAGGAGAAGAAGCCAGAAATACAATGCTGATCAGACAGCTGAAACAAAAGGAAACAGAAGAAGGAGAAAGAAACGAGAAATTATCTGCTCCTTAGGCTCTGGATTCTAGTTTTTTATCTCCATAACAATTGTGATGAAACCTTAAAGTATGTAAAATAAAAAGGATCAAAACAGTGGAGTTTTCACAAAATGAAATTCTTCCCACATTAGGCATGATTAGCTGAATTCAATGGTGATTCCTGTACATATGACTACTGTAAATGTTAGGACACCAGTTTTGATTCAAAAGCAGCAGGCTTTGGACAGAACTCATCTGAGTTCAGTCAGATTCCATTAATAAGTTTCCCTATATAATAAAGTCAGTTATTCCTTATTTCCTAAGTACGAAAGTGAACTTAAAACCATTTGAGGTGATACAAAGCTTAATGAGACATAGATCTTCATAAAGTCTGATTTAATCAGTTCAGGATGATTGTTCCAAATAAATTAAGTGATATTAAAACAATCGGGGTTGGGATATCTACTTTGCATTTTTCTTTCCAAGGGGAAGCTAGAAATTATTTAGAAATATATACACCTATATATCTCCTATATATATGGAGATAGATAGATAGATAGATAGATAGATAGATAGATAGATAGATAGATAGATAGATAGATAGATAGATAGATTTATGGATGTATTATAGGGTTTTTTCCTAGCCAATACAATTATGACTGGCATCAAAGTAGCTATAATTTAATATTAAATATGTTAAAGGAAAATGCTTGGATTTTTCAAGGAGAAAATGACTGCATAGGTACAAGCATATTATCCTAAGAGTTCAGATGGCAATCTGATAATAGCAGATATGAATCACTGTGCAGCAGCACATGTACATTCTGTATTTTCTGACACAAAATATGTTTTCCATAGCAATAATAGTGAAAACTTTTTATGACCAAAACTGACTTTTTATGACCAAAATGCCATCTTTTTAACAATTTAATAAATACCACACTTAATTCCGATTATTTGATTTTCCATTTCTATCTCCCGTGTTCTTATGCTCTGTTTCAATACTGTTAAAATCATTGTGATGACTTCCTTAGCCAGTGGATACAGTTCCTGTTGTTTTGATGCTGCTGCCCCAGAGTGGAAAATCTGCAACCAGAAAATTTCACTTCATTTATTGGTTTATTGAACCATTAATTTGCATGCTATTTTCCTCTTTCAATAAGTGAGAAAATGTCCTATAGGAGACCGCAGGGATAAAAATTCAGGAGTTGGAAGGGAGAATAGAAAGAAGGATTTAGGTAATATTGATAAAGGATTTGTCAGCTTGACTTTTCCAGCAGAAGCATAAAGTCCTTCAGGAATTTAGCAAGCTAGTTTCAACCCTGAAGAGTCTATTTTCATCTCTACCAAATGCAAGAAGGAAGAAGCACTGCCTATTTTACAGAAGATAACAGTGGATGATCTAGAAAGAAAACATCAAAGAAAAACTATAGTTGCACGGATTTATAATTCAGATCTTGTGACTTTACAAGATCCAGATCTTTTGTTGTCTGGAATTGGAAGGAAAACTTTCCAAACAGTTTTAAAACTGATAACATAAAGGGTAGTCTTTTAATGAAAGATTTTAGGTGCACAAAAGATACCTATGTGTACACACAGGACTGGATTTTCACATTTTTTGTAAGTTTAACTAACTAGTATATCTAGCAAGTACATCCAATGGGAGAAGGGTTGTCCAGGTAACCCACCCTGGGACCTGCTCCATTTGAATCTTAGCTCTATATCTTATGTCTCCCAAGTGCTGGGATGTTCAGGATGTTCTAACTAGAAGTTGTTTTCCTTGAAAATAAAACCAAACAGAATTTTGAAAGTGTTGACATAATGTGTGAGAAAGGGTAACTTCCATTCTAAAGTGTAATGAAGTGCTACAAACTACAGAGCTATATATTATAAATCTACAAAGCTACAAATATATGAAAAAGCTAAAAATCTTCAGGCATCATATCACAGTTATTTCCTATTCCTAAATGAAAATGGATTTCAAAAAACAAAATAAGACTTCTGAAAACTATGCACATAGTCAGCAGAAGAGAGTGAAGGACAGCCTGCTGTTCGCATTATTTAATTAATGCTATTTCCTTTAGAATAAACAAAAAGAACAGAGGAGTTGCACAAATACTTTCTTCTTCCTTGTGATATATATGTGTAATGGGACTCATCATATGTATATATAATATTTCACTTTGACTGCTATTGCTAAGAGTTTGAAGAGGAGATACGTAATCCTGGGATACTAGTCCAGGCTAAAAATAAGACAGCAGAAGGCTACATATTATGTCTCAATAACAATTATGTGACAAGTAGAATATGGGTGGAAGCAGTTCACTGGGTTTCCAGCAGTGCAGAACAGTGTGCACAGGGATGCAGCAGTGTAATATCTGTATGTAGAAACAGGTAGGAGTTACATTCTCAACATTGTTACACTTTAAATGATTTATTGTTGCTGACGTTATTTGTGGTGATTTATTTGTACAACATGGTTGAACAGCAATATCAGCGTTCTGGAGCAATTTGCTAATGTGACATATTTCTTCCCCTTCATCTGCACTTTATTTTTTAATTAAGGTGGAAAAAGTCATCTGTCACCATCATTCTTAGTATGTAAAATTTTTATTTTGTGGACTATAAAATTGGTTTTATGCTGTTCTCTGAGGCATATGTTCACCAGTTCCATTATGTTCAGAAAAATGTCATGGCTGGTCTGTCCCTTGGTACATTTCAACCTAGCAAATATACCGAGAGGGAGACAAGCACTAGACCTTTAACAACTGGGAGATTATGAGATTTATACTGATATTTTATTTTTGGGGTTTTTTTTTTACATATTTGAAAATCATATTTGGAGGGAACATGAGAGAGTAAGTACCTGTCTCCAGTGTTTGTCCAAAAAGGTCCTAAGGATTCATTGGCTATCATGTTTTGTGTGTGTGCTTTGGCATTTCTTGTCGATGTAAAATGAGCTGGTGGGGAGAGGAGCAAATATTAGAAATTAAAATATTTATGTATTGGTGGAGATATCCACTTGACTGTGGCTTGATTCAGGACTGCTGGAAAGTCACTTCCTTCCATCATCTTCAGTATTCTCAAATGAAAGTGATGATAATGGTACTGCCATTCTTTTGAGACCTTAGGGTAATAAGTACTCTAGGACCAAAGAAGCAAAACATCCATCAATCATATAGTCTCATGCCCAAGGTGGAATTCACCAAACACTGACCCTCAGATAGACTCAGCAAAGGTCTTTATATTTATATTAAAACACTTAATATCGAGAGAATATAAAGCAGAGGGGCAGTGGGCTGTGTCTTAAGTTCAGTGTGTACAGTCATACAAGAGTAATAGTACAGACTCCAAGTACCCAGGTTTTCACAGTACAATTCCTATGACAACAACTATATGTGAAGACTGGTGAATTCTGCTAAAAAAGAGTGTTTTGAAGTATAAACTAGAGCTCTAGTTGCTGCCTTTTATTTTCATTTCTATACCCAGAAGCCTGAATTTAAATCTTAAAGAAATGTTTCTTCTGCTATTAATCTTTCCTGGCATTAGGAATCAAGGTGACTGAGGTGTAAAGGGACAAATTTAAATTGCTTTCTTTCTTGTAAGTACAAGAAACTTAACTAAAACATATATAAAAACTCCTTGAGAGACTGATACTATTATAATTGAAGTACTAGTGAGTATTTGTAGCCAAATTACAGAATCTGCTTGACAGAGTTTCTTCTGCTGAATAAGGAAAGTTACACATTTTGTATCTCTCCACTGAAAAAGAGTTAAGACAGAACAATATTCTATAAATTTGCATGATCATCATCCAAAAATTAGTTCTTGTTTTTTTGTTCTGAAAAATGTCCTAGTGATGCCTACAAAATGCATTATCTCTTGGCATCATTGTAGTAGCCATTAAATGAAATTTCCATGTAAAGCAGTCATCCCCTTGGGGCTCTGGGTTCACTACAAGTGACAAACCTCGGAAGGAAGATTTTTCATTGTACTCACCAGTGCATCAAACTTAGAGAAGAAGCAGAGCATGCTGAAGTAACTATCACCAGTGCCATTATATTGTAGAGAAAATCAAGTGTCACAGCATGCTCAGAGAACAAGAGACACATAAAGTGTGAATGAAAAAAAAAAAGGAAAAAAAAATTAAATTCTGTTGAATGTGTTGCCAGAGAAAATAATTTTCACATATAGTCTACACAGCGATTTTTTCCTAGCATTAAACAATATACTCATTATTTTCCAGTGCCACAATTTTCATATGAATGTAATAGTTAAGCATTACCACAGAGCTCTTGTTCATTCAAATTATCAAGAAACAAACAACTTGCATTGTAGATTCAACACATTTCCATCATTATAATAATATAATAATAAGCTATCCAAATCAGAGTATAAAAGTGATTTGTTCTGTATATTTGCCCTTATATTTCCTGTAGATCAGTGACTACAACTGCTTAGGTTTCTTTTAATTCTTAAAATGGTCAACAATAGAGAACAAAGAATTCCACATCTGGTCCTCTTGCTCATGCTTTGCTGTCAGCTTTTGTTCCCTGCAATGCACAGCAAGTTAATTTTGAGGTTATTCTAAATATTTTAGTCAACATGTTCTTTTATAAAACATGGATTTGAATTCTAGACACATTACAGAAACTTTGTTCTCTTGGGAAATAAAAAAATTATAAAAATCAGTTCGTTTGACTAAATACTTTCTTCTAATATTATTAGTTATACCTCACTTTTAAAACTGGATATTAATCAAGTCTCATATTCTCACTACTTCATCTAAGATTGAAACAGACGTATTCGTAATGATGTGCATCTTCTTGATTGCCCTTTCTAATGATAGACCAAATTTAACTCTAATTCTTGTCTTTGGAAATTACTAATCATAGAGTAATTTAGATCTGAAAAGACCCTTACGATCATAGAATCCAGCAACCCTAAGTGCCATGGCTTTATGACTTCTAAACACCTGCAGGGTTTGCGATTTCACCACTTCCCCGGAAATCTTGTTCCAATGTTCAAGAACCTTTTTGGTGAAGATTTTCTAATACTCAATTCAAACTTTCCCTGGCACAACCTGAGGCCTTTTTTTGTTATCCTTTCAGTTATTGCTTGAGGGAAAATCTGACCCCCACCTGGCTATAATCTCCTTTCAGGTAGTTTTAGAGACTGAGAACTCCCTGAGCCTTTCTTTCCCCAGGCTAAACACCCTCAGGTTCCTCAAAAGATTTTTGTTCAAGACCCTTCCCCAGCTCTGCTGCCCTTCTCTGGACACGCTCCAGCCCCTCAATGTCTTTCTTGCACTGAGGGGCCCAGAACTGAGCACAGCATTTGAGGTGTGGCCTCAACAGTGCCGAGTCCAGGGGGACGGTCACTGCCCTGCTCCCGCTGGCTGTGGATGTTTCAATTGTTTCAATAGTGATTCTCTAATATCTATTATTTGCATTATTTAACTTTATTGTTCTTTATCACTTGATTTTTTTTTTTTTATTTTTCATAGCAAATAACAGTATACAATGGCATTTATATTACCTGGTGTATTATAAATCATAGAACATCAATTTATATGGCACATTCAGGAATTTTCTACATAAGTATTGATTTCCATTCCTACCTTAAAAATAGATTAATATCAATAACAGAGTTGTTTAAAATCTCTTAATTGCTTTAAAAATAATTTTTAAACTTTCTACCTGTTTTTTCTATATTGTCAGAATTTTCTGTTTCCAGTGTTTGTCTTCCTTAAAAGATTCTTTCAAATATGTGGATGCTAGCTTTGGAGCAGGCTGCAGGCCCCACGGCCTCTCAGTCCTGCCTGAGAGCTAGCCTGGGAAATTCATAGGAGGATTTCAAAACAATCCTCAGAGACAGAAAACAACTGCCAGGTGCTGTTTGTCTGTCCTCTTGTTTTCCTTGCAAGAGAAAGTCAGGGGGTGTTGTGCCCCACTGACCAATGATGGTGATGTGTTGATTTGCTAACCAATAAGAGTTTCCTTTCTGTACTTTCCACGTATCTGTCTATAAAACAGGCCTGAAATAATAAACTAGAGAATTCTCCAGTTCCGACTCCTTTGAGAGTCTATGTCGTTCTTTTCGCCATTCCTAATTAGAACGACACAAATATTATCACAAATTTATTTGTTTCTCCCATCAGCTTTTTTTTCCCATAATTTTTTGTCATTTAAACATTTTCTTTGTTTACATAAAAGAACAATATATATTGGTAAAATGGCCTTAAAGTATGTCTAAACATTTCTTTACATGAAAAGGTTACTGAGAATATATATCAAATTCAATTTTATCTTTTTGAATGTGTGAGTGACCTAAAGTAAAGAAAGACATATTTAGCATTTAAGAATGGCCCCTGCAAGAGGTCACAATTACTGCAGAGCACAGAATGAACATCAAAAAGTGCAGTGGAGAAATGGATTGCAAGGAATAACACTAAAGTCAGCAAAATTCAGATTACTGTACTTATCAAAGATCAAATATACAAATAGAATAAAAAGAAATAAGTGATTAAACAGCATTTTTCCTTAGAAAAAAGCAATTACAAAAAATAACAGAATACACAGTAGGATGGGTAATTTAGTAGTAGAATTCTAGGACATTCGAAGAGAACTGCTACCTGTGGAGTAGGAGTGACTGTTGTTCCACTGCTCAGTAGTGTTGATGTCCAGCTTTGGTTCCTACATTATAAGATGTAGAAAAGCAGTAGAGATGAAAATAATAAAATTAAGCAAAGGATTAAAAATCAGGACTTCTGGAGTAAAGTTGAAGAGACTTGGCTGATCCAGCCTTGCAAAGAAGTTTGATATGCACAGGGGTAATGGTATTCCATTGTAGCTGTAAAAGTTTAGTATTACTTTCAAGAAATGTGTTTTCAGTACTTCCAATATGGTATTTGGTATAGGCAATAAACAGTATTTAAAAAAAGATAGGCAAATATTAAGGAAAACTAATTATCCAGGCAAATAAATAGGTTATTGTGTTGATCTAAATTAAAGAATATAAATCACTGGACATTCTTTAAGAGTGGGGGCTTGAAAATATTTGTTCTTCCCTGAGGACAAAGGAAAGGCCTGAAGGGTGTGGTTTTGATAACAGTATTTTAACACATTCTGGAAGAGGTTTCTTTTTTATTATGAAAATCATACCGATGACAATCAAATACACATGATAATCCAATATCTTTTCAAAGCTGTATTTTTTGTTGCATGCTACATGGTCTCTTTAAAGACTTTATGCATGAGAAATACATTTCCTCAGTCTTTATATGCTTCAATGACTGGCTACATTTCATACATATTAAAGTACAAATTAGACTACATTCACTGCCTATGCTGGTAACAAGAACATAATATTTACATTCTCCAGAACAAGATGAATCCTGACAATACATTTACCTTTTCTAGAATATTTTTAGTTATTAGCTGTGTGAGTGGGTATAAGAAAGAAAATATTTGCAGATCTATCACTGTAATTGAATCTGAAAAAAGACAAAGCTGTGACTGGTAGAACTGTGTTTCAGATAAGTGATACAGAGCCCCCACAGAAGGAAATAAGCAATTTCATTTCTAACAGATAAATTGTCAATATCTGTTTGATCTATGAGGGTGTGTTACAATGCAACAAATAAATTATGTTCATTAAATATTTTATTGGCTGATTAATGAGCACTGATAATAAACCATAGCAGCACAAATAAATGCACCACAATTATTTATCTGGTTGCAGTGGGAAGCTGGAGGAACAACTCATTGTTATAATTCATTTTAGCCAAAAAGAAGCCTCTTTCCCTCTTAATGTGAAGTTTTCCCCATCATTAGAGGGGACTGCATATTGCACCCTTATTCTGTAGATAGTATACACAATATCCAAACAGCAATTGTGAGGAAAATGTTCAAAGCTGGCCTTAATATAAAATTAGGCTTTATATTTTCAGAAGGGGAGATGTAGGCCTATATTCTTCCTTACAGTTTATTTCATTTAAACAGAATAGTCCTAAGTGCTAAAGCAAACTAATCTCGCAAATTTCGTGGTTTATAGCTATGTATAGTAAATTCGGCCTGTAATGTTGAGTGTATTTTTTGCTGTTTTACTTATCGATTAAATAATAGCAATAAAAACTTCTTCAGATTTACAAAAACTTCCAGATTAGCTCAGATTCTGGCTGTCATCAGGCACCAGTACCATTTATTCATCAAGTACTGCCATCTTGTGGAATTAGAGTAATCAAAGCAAATCCTAAATGGAGGAAGAGAAACAAATTGTTCCAACAGAATCTCCCACTGCATTACAAAAAGAAGACTAAAACTGGAGTTATTTCTTGTAAAAACATCATAACTCCATAGAAGTGCAATTATGGGATGGGTGTTTTGCATGCTTTGCCCTTGAATAGGCAAAATTTAGCTGTGCTATGGACACAAGTTTTCAGTGACCTTAATAAAGTTCATACGACAACCTTCTTGTTAAGTCTTCACTTGCACCCAAAATACCACTTAGCCAGCAGGAGTGGTGAAAAGGCTGTCCAGAAACCTCATGCTAAAAGGATGAATGGAGCAATTTCTTAAGAGAAAAACCCTGAAGCAAATCTGGGAGACATTCAGGCAGTAACAAACACAGAAGTGAATATTTGGTGTTATCTGAATGCTTCAGCACAGCTCTCTTTACTATACTTCAGGCATTATTTCATACTGACCCACAATGACAGAAAACACTTTCCATTACCATAGTACTGACATTTTCTGCATCAGAATATCCGAAAGCACTAAGAAAAATGCTGATATGTCAGTATTCCAGCTTCATCCATTAAGGGAAGTACATCACATTGTGACAGTTTAGGAATTAGTGTTGTTTAACAGAGAAAATAGAACTACAAAAATAATTTAAGAAATTATAGTAAGCAAGATTTCAAACTATAAATTCATTCCATCAGGAAACAGATGAACTCTTCTTACTACTTCATCATCAAATGACCTAGATTTTCACCTATATAGCCTAGTAAATAAAAAGTGCTTAACAAAATACAGAAACAAATTGGACACTAGGAAGGCTTTCTAAATAATCTTAGGAAAAAATTGATAAATATTTCCTTAGAGACATCCTTCTGTAAACAAGGTTGGTCATTCATAAAAGGAACTATCAGTTTTGCAGTTACCAAAATGACTTACTTATATAACTTTTACACCAAGACTTTATATACAAGAGAATTTAGCAGCAGAAGAGTTTTTCAGCCCATGACACAAATGTCAATTTATAATTGTTCTATAATACATAATTTCTTTATCTTTTTTACTCTCTGTTTCTGTCTATGTTGATGCGAAATATCTGTGGAAAATTTCTTTTTGTGTTGACAGTTAACTGTAATTTCCAGGAACGGATATGCATCCTCTTTGCCATTTTTTCATTGATGTCACATTGAAAATAAAATACATGGGCATAAAAATAAAAAATAAACTCAGCACACATTCTTAAAAAAACTTTAAAATTTCTGTTTACTTCAGTTTTTAGTTTTCTCTTGTGTCTTAAATTTATTCTTTCCCTATTGAAAGCAAATTTTGTACACCATGGAAAAATGATTTACAAAGTTTTTCTCAAAAACAGATGTCTTCATAAGGTCCATACATAAAGTAGTTACTTTCTGATTTTAAAATTCTGGTTTGGTTTATTTTGGTTTTGGTAGAACTGACTTTTAGCTTAAAAATTTCCTGAAGGCTATTGTTATTTATCTGTCAGGCTTGAGAAGAATCTCTGGAGTTCAATATCCTATTAAAAAATAAAACAATGACAGTTGTATTTGTGCTTTGCCAAATGACACTGGTTCTAAAATCTTTTAACATAAACCATTATAGGAAAATTCAGGCTTGAAGTTTAGCAAAAACTGCAGTGAACTGTGAACAAATAAACTTCTTGTCTTCTGTTTGGTCTTGGGCTTCTTCTGAAATCCTGAAAGTTCACTCAGCAGTTTACCATTTTGTAAGACTAGGACTTCAGATAATATTTAAATGCCTTTCTTTCTTACATGTGCTCTTGGGCTGAACTCCTGTGGGACTTGTGACATGTAACTACATTCACTGTTGCTTCAGAATATTTTACTGTGCATGTACTATAGATTACAGACTTGTCTACAGAGAGACAGCTAGTTTTAAATGTTGATTCTCCATGTCTGTCTTTCTATTAGTTAGGGTTTTTTTAAATATTTTTGCAATCATTTGAGTATTGGCTTATGCTTAATATTGCCATTAGAAAAACAAACCAGCAAAATGAAATGAACTCCCAGGTTTTGTACTTGGCCAGCCTTTGCAAGCAACTGTGGTTTTTACAAACTCTAACTTGTAATTTTGCTGGCATACAAAGTAGAAACAGTCAGAGTCCAAGAATGTGAACAGCGATGCATGTTTCATCCTCTTCTAGGGCTTCAAATTTAGAAGTGTGAGATATTTGCACAATGGATCAATGTCAAGGTACACCCATTTTCCCTTAATTACAGTCATTCTGTGAACACCCTTTTGTAAAATCACTTTTGCAAGATCATCCATCTTTTTCTGTCAGCTAGAAACTGCAGGGTCCCCAGATCACAAGCCAGCTGTGGTTGCTTCTGACTGGTCTGCAACATTTCCAATATTTCCACTGAAGCCTATGCATAGTGTATGGACATGACCCTCAAAATTCTATTTAAGTATCTGCAGAACTCAACAACTAGGTCTAACAGGAGAAAAAAAATCATGAAGTGTCTAAGGGGCTTTTCATCTGCAAAGGAGATCAAGAACTCTAGATTAATTCGAGATACGAGCATTCTTCAGGTACTTTAAAGTGTATTCTTGGGGTTTTGCTTTTTAGAAATGAAAAATAGGAGTAATTCTTTCAATGTCAATGGGCTGACAAGAATCAAGAAGTGAACTACTGACACTTTTTTCTGGACTTCAGAGTTTGGGCTCCTGGCTGGAATATAGATGCTGTAGGTGTGTAGAAAAAAAACCCCACAACCCCAAAACATTAACTACAGTTTTATAGCATAAATGCTTTGAGTTTCAGATTTGGCAGGAGTTCTGCTACTTTTTTTTCTTAGTACCCTATACACATTCATCCATCATGCCATTTTTAACAGCAAAAATAATTAAGAAAGTGACAAAATGACAGTGTCCCCCTGGATTCAGCACCAGCAAAGACTAAGTTTTTTATTTCCTTAGAGGCACAAAAATTTATTGCCTGAAATCTGTTCCTTAGTATTAATTCTAATTAATAAATGAATAATTAATTGTAAGTGGCTTAGGCTATGAATGGAGAAAGTTCCCTTCTGTGTGAACTGCCAATGAACCCACACTGATGACTGTTTTGCATTTGGTTTGAACTACTTTTAAACCAGAGCAATTAGTGCCACTGATTGCTTTCCATTTGAGTTGGTAACAGGTCTTCAGTTAAAGCCTATGTATCTTCCTTGAACTTGTGTACTCATCACCACTGTGTAGAATTTTATACTGCCATGAATCATTTTTTGCCAGATAAAGCATTATGGCAAACTGTGGAAACAAAATTTTCAGAGACATATTTGGGGTATAATTGGTATTTTGCCTGAAATATAGCAGAAGAGGAAGGAAAATCTGAACACTCAGAGAACTCTCTGGGAGACTTTTATTCCTTAGACTCCTGTGTAGCCACCAAAATTATTAACAAATCTAAAAAATATTTTAGCAAAAGGTCCATGTGTGCAGTTTAATTCCCCATTTTGAGATTTTGAGGCAGTCTTCCACTCATGTTAACTAAGTATGTTCAGTCCTTTAACATAGAGTTTTTATATTGACACCATCAGATTTTTAGAAGAGAATTTTCATCTGATTTCAAAACTAGAGTAAACTTACCAAAAATTGATTCAGAAGGTACTGCATCTTTAAAAGACTATATGCACTGTTTGCTTATACTGGATGAAAAAGCAGTCACTGTGCTTCTCTCTTCCTTTCTCACCACGGTGTCAGGGGACAGTACAACATAAGGATAGAAAGGACAAATCCATTGGAATTTCTAATGCTCTCTGTACTGTTATAGTCAAAGTGTACACCTGGCTAGGATGTAATATATTTCACGCTTCTTATAACAAGAACAGCTGTACCAGTTCCTCTCCAATCATTAGAAGAAAAACACACAGAAAAAATTAAATTTTGAGGTCTGTCCTCTCACTCCTTTGGCCCTTTCATCCTCAAACTAACTTTCTATCAAGAAAACATTTTGAATGTCGTCAGGATAAAAGTATGAGAGAGCCAGACTGACATACTTGAAATTACTGTCTTTCTATTGCTGCTTAAGCTAAGTAGTCACACAAGAAATTTCAGTCTAAAAGCTTAGAATTTGTTATACCAGTGGAGCAGTTTGCATCCTGGAACAGTAATAGGGACTTTACATTCCTCGACTAGCTTTGGCTTTTCTCATTTTGAAGCCAGGTTTTTGAAGGCTATACAGGGGGGAGATTGCAGAACAAATAACCTTACAGCAAATGTGCCAGTTTAAGTAGTGATCAATATTTTTTTTAAAGTGTGAAGAAAGAATGAAACAATGGAAGGTAAGTTCAAAAGCAGAACAACATGTAAAGAAGAATAGATAGGGTTAAGGCTTTAAAGTCAGAGATGGTGAAACCACATGAATAATTCCCTGCAAGGAACATCCTGCTAAATCAGAATCTCATTAACTTTACTGATACTTCTAATGTTGAGACATAGATGAATCTAAATTAAATCATGATATAATCTCATACAGAATAATAGGAAATAACTTTTTTTCTCAACTAATTATTATGAGTATAAAGGGAAAAGTATATAATGTTCAGGTAAATAGAATAGATGATTCATGGGATAAAAATAAGAACCAAGGGACTGGATTTGGCTGCTATTTTTAAAAGTCACTGATTAGTTGGTAGCTTTGGTTTAAGGAATTATTCATTGATCATAGGGATTTAAACTGCATAAAGGACGGGTTAAGAAATTCTTCAATGAAGCAGACATAAAAGATAGAACTACAAGGCAGTAATATTACCTACAAGGTAGGTTGAATAGTTACTACAATTTAGTGATTTTAAAACCAGACATTCGGAATGAAACCTGTTCATATACATACACTTGCAGAAGTCATCTGTAGCTCTGTAGGAATCATCTTGATATATTTCCCTGCGAATCTGAACAAATAGAGAAAGTAATTATTTGGATATTATTATTGGTTTGACCTAAAAGTCTAGAAAAGGGAATTATCTAATATCTCATTGCTGTTTTCTGAGTCTAATGAATAATTTAATTATTTTACTTGAACTAAATCTGCCTTCACAAGGAACTTGTGGATTCAACATTTATGCTATTTTCAAAATCCCAAGGGGAGGAAAAATTTTCTCTTCAATTCTAAACAAATAAAATCAATTCAAACATATAAAAAGTTTTTAAAATCTTTAACTTTTTCCCCCCATAGATTATTGAAAAAAAAGCTAATAAACATTAATTTAGTGTATCTAATAACATGACACAGTATTGTTTCTGTAATTACTTTATCTTATTTTCTTTCTGTCCTCTTTTAGAGATCATCTATAGCTGGGTATTTAATGAATTCCCATCTTTTGTGGCAGAAGACAGCAGGCGCTTCATCTCTCAGGAGACAGGCAATCTCTACATATCCAAGGTGCAAACATCCGATGTTGGCAGCTACATATGCCTGGTAAAAAACACAGTGACAAACGCCAGAGTTCTGAGTCCTCCTACGCCTCTGACACTGAGAAACGATGGTAAGAAAGGCATTACTTCTAGGTATTACATGGAATAAAAATACCAAAGTAAAAATACTCTAATTAATTTAAGAACCATGATTTTATTGTTTTTCAGCATATGCATGCATTTTCTGTAGCAACTGGGAAAGGAAAGTGTTCATGGAGGCAGTTTCTTTTAAAACATCCAGACATTGTGAGAATATTTAGATCTATGAAGGCTGAGGTGCAAACTGACACCTTTTGGCGTATTTGGTTTAGAACAGTTACTCTACCTCGCTATTCTGATATTCTGTCACTGACAGAGAATCACATCTCCTTTACAGGCGTTGTCTGTTCCCTTGGGGCTCAGTTCAGTTGCCTCAACCCAAGTGGCTACTGCCACACTGATTCCTGGGGCACCTGAGACATCCACAGGGGATTAGCAATCACCGTATGGAGCATACAGACCAGCTGCAAGATGTCAGGAGATCATTCATGGTTGTGGCCACTGTGGTTAAAGAAAACACAAAATATTTCCCTGAATACACTGGCAGCAAGAGGGCTGAGGAGAATCTCCATCCTTTTCCAGGTTCAGAATGTGTCAGAGTGTCACAGGATGACAAAAGCTCTGAGATACTTAGTGCCTTCTTTGCCTCAATCTTGAATACCAAAACCAGTTGCACTCAGACAATCCAACTCCCAGAGATGGAAGTTAGGGATGGGAGATCCCTTGAGTGATACCCCCATAACCCCGGAGGGAATGGTTAATGATCTGCTATGCCAGTTAGATACCCACAAGTCTATGGGCCTGGATGGGATGCACCCAACAGTAATGAGGGAGCTGGTGAAAGAGCCCACCAAGCCATTCTTAATCATTTACCAACAGTCCTGGTTATCCAGAAAAGTCCCAGTTAACTGGAAAATAGCAAATATGAGGCCCCTCTACAAGAAGGATCAGAAGGATGATCCAACAGCCCCAGGCAGTGCTACAGGCTGGGAACAGGGGCTGGAAAACTGCCTGGTGGAAAAGGACCTGGGGGTGCTGGTGACAGCAGCTGAATGTGATCCAGCAGTGCCCAGGTGGCCAAGAAGGCCGATGGCATCCTGGCCTGGATCAGCAGTGGTGTGGCCAGCAGGAGCAGGGCAGTGATTGATTGTTATGCTGTACTCAGCACTGCTGAGGCCACACCTCATGTGTCCTGGGCCACTCACTTGAAAAAAAGGATATTGAGGTGCTGGAATGAGTCCCAGAGAAGGGCAATCAAACTGCTAGAGGTGTAGAAAACACATCCGATGAGGAGCGGCTGAGGGAGCTGGGATTGTTTAGCCTGGAGAAAAGGAGGCCTGGGGGAGAGCTTATCACTCTCTACAGCTGCCTGAAAGGAGCTTGCAGAGAGCTGGGTTTCAGTCTCTGCTGCCATGTCCCAAAGAAAGAGAGAAAATGGACAATGTTTTCCTTCTTTCTAAGATGTTCCACATTCAGTTATGTTTTCTAGCTCCTCACAGCAATTCAGGACATGTGAATCCATACCTACATAAGTCAAAGAGAGAAAGAGAGAGGAAACTTGAGACTTTTCTTTGGTCTTGCTTTTTCTTGAGCTAATACTAGTCCTATGCTACAGACACATTAGAAAATCTGGATTTAAACACAGATGACTTAGTTTAATAGAGTAAATTAAAAATGTGTTCACCAATTTGAGTGAAATTAACTTAAAGTTTGGTTTTTTGTAGAAAATTTAAATTCCCTCCTGCATTGCATGTAGCCTCTGCAGCAAAAAAGCTGCTCTTTTAATTGATCACTTCCTATTTTCTTTTGTTGGTTTAGTAACATTAATAATGTTAATTATTGAGTTTGAAGTGTTTAATTTTACTGGTTTAACATAGTGAACTTCATCTTTTTGATGAAATTATTTTTTTTTCAAAATTAGAACACCCAAACATTGACTGCCTTTTTAATCTGTTTGGACTCTGAAAAAAAATAGAATTTTATTTTCATATTTATTATTAATATCTTAATCTATTTATTCTTTATGATATTTCTTCATGCTTTTATTTGGCTCCATCTTGTGCAGAAATTCAGCAAATTATCCATCTTGTACTGACAGTACATAGACACACAATATACTGTAAGAAATTGAGAGAGTAAATAAGGATAAAGGCAGCAGTCTACATCACTGAGCTAAGAAAAAAAATCTATGAAGGAAAACTCTGCAGATTTTTTTAAATGTCAAGTGGGTAGTAAATACCAGCCTCCAGCAAATTTTTGTTTCATGGCTGGCTATCACACCACTGCGATAATCCAACCTTCTGAACTGTGCTGGAGTATTGGGGAAGTGTTTTCACATAGATGAACAGCTCCTCAACAGTTTCCCACTTTCCTGACTCATTTTTTCACACACATGAATTTCCACTAGGCTTTCATACCTTAATCTGCTGGTATTTATGAAAAGCTGCTTTATTGACAGGGAATTCTTTAGTATTTCTTAGTAAATTGCTTTCTTTCCTGTATGACTGAGCAAGTTTCTCAGTGAAGAAACCTCAGCTTTCTACTTAACCTTGCAATCTCCATAAACCTACCTTGAAAAAAATTTTAAGGAAAATTCTGTTTGCTAAATCATATTATTTGGGAAATCTGTCTGGTTCTACCTCCTACACATAGGGGCCTTTTAAAAATTACTTGGGATTATAATAAAAATTTCCATAAATTGTACTGTACCTTTTCGTTTTCATACAAATGGCCTTAGGTAATATTGCCTTGTCCATTGACAAATATTAAAGGGTGATGACAACTTTTTTAAAGTATGCATTCATTATGTATACAAAATAACTGCAGAAAAGTACTACTAACTAGTTAAAGAAAATTAAAGTAATTTATGAAGAAAGAAACAGCTGGGAATAGATTCCAAGAGGGAAGTGAGAATTCAAAAATGGCATTAAAACAAACATCAAATTTCCTAAAAATATACTCGACTCTATGTTTGCTAAGTTGTGTTATATGTTTTTAAATATGGCTTTTTAAGCATTTTTTTGATCATAAAATTACTTGAATTGCTTTGAACTTTTCAAATACTCACTTAGGTTTAAAAATGATGCATCTTTCTGAGTTCAAATGGTTGGCATCACAACTGACATTACCCTAAGCAGTCAGCACATTTGTTAGAAACCACAGGAAGAGCTTGTGGTTTTAAACAGCTTTTACAAATAGCTCTATATAAATAAAACAATTTATATAGCCTGTATTCTCCAAACATATATGTCATTAACTCCAAAGTGCTCTAATTGATTTATTTATCATCATTCTTAGATTTTGATGTATATACAGTACCTATGCCCAGGGAACTAGACAGTTTATGACAAAGAGCACTTCAATGACAACACTGGTCTCTATTAATCTATGAAAAAGAAATGAAATAATATTAAGGCATTCTGTCAAACTCTGCAAGATTGTAAGAACTTACTAGGATTTTATTAATCTTTTATTTCTTCTGTGATGTGTCTCAAAGGGGAGCTTAGCTGCTTGATATGAAGCAAATTAAATAAAAACATCAAGAAATCCTTCAATGGATTCTGAATAAAATTAATACCTCATTTGTTCAGATGTCCTTGACAATCAATCATTTCATATAATTCAATTTCACTTCAAACTGAGTTATAAAAGCACCTAAAAATTCTGATGAAATAAAAAGTTTTAACAGGAAATAAAAAATATACATTATTTCATTACCTGTCTTTTAATGTATTACAAACTTCGACAAATTATTTGATAACTGTTTAAAATAATAAACAGATTTGTTAAATTGTATCTTCATGGGCTTGGATGCTGATTTGGAGCAGTAAATTATCTTGACTCATAAAAACAACAGAAAGTCTTTTTAAATTAAGGAATTAGAAACCTGGAGTATAAACATTTGATGTTTGAGAGCATTAGACAGTTATTTCAAGTTCACACATTTGTATTCCAGTTTTTCTTAATTTTTTGTCATTCTTGTCTTTTTTATTTCTTTGGAAAATATGTTAACTTTATCATTATTACTGTACTGTAACCAATTATGTAATTCTTCATTTTAGCTCTGTGCAATTACTGCATATTAACTTTGCTATGGTGAAGTTTCCAGAGTAAATAAAAAACCAGAAAAACCCTAAACCTGGACAATTTCAGACATAAGAGGATATTTTCTACTATGTTTCATTTGAGCAAATTAGTTTAACTTCTAGAGATTAGTATGTCTGACCAGACATATTCTCATACTTTCAGATTTTTTCTGTCTTCATAGTCTGTGAACCAGTGAACGGAACTTTTTTGTCCTCATTCTATTGATTAATTCAGTGTGACTTATAGTTTCACATAAAGATAGAACATATAGTAATTGAAGTATTAAGGATGTTAATTTCTAATTTTCCATGATGAAATATGATCTGCATGTGCTTTTTGAAGTTAAACCCTGGGATACGTTGCTTGAACATCACTAGGTTATCTAAAGATCTCTTAACCAGCATGAAGAAAAATTTGGAATAAATCATAGAAAATTCCCAAATAATAGAGATCAAGTAACAAAAATGTCCAGTGTAGGGTAATAAGATAATAAATAAAGATAAATTTAAATTTACAGTTGCAAAGACTTAGCTGTACCCATCCTTGAAGAATTCTGACAGTTATTAAGTGATAGCTATAATTTTTTAAAAAATGTTTAAATATGAACACTAATGGTTTTGACCTGTCATTCCTTGATTTTTTTTTTTGGGGGGGGGGTTTTAATATTTTTTTCTCCAACTTTTATTAGTGGTTTTGTCCTCTAATGGGGTTATTCATACGGAGCTGAATTCTGAAAGACAACGAAGTACACCTGAATTTTAATAGGGGTTCAAAATATCCAGCTGTGACTTAATTTTTTTTCCGGAGCTTCCAGCCTTACAGACTTCCTGTTTCATGTGGGTTCTTTTGCAAGGTTTTGAAGTAACATTTTGTATTTGAATTGTGCAAGTCCATAAAAATTGTACAGAAACTGTAGAAACTCTTCTTACTCAGTACTTCAGGGCAGTAATCAGACCTCAAATAATCCTACTTTGATTTTTTTTTTTTTTCCAAGCAGAGACAAACTGTCTGGGAAAAATCAAGTTTGTCCTTTAGTGGTATACAAAGATTGATAACACAGACAGAGACATGAATGTATGCAAGGTTTGCTCCAGGGGAAGGCTGATAAAATCGCAATGTCCCTGGACAGCATATTTACAATATTACCTGGTAGGAAATATGTTTCTCCTGTAAAACTGTAGTGAGGTAATTTAATGATGGGTCACTCTGAAAACTGAAAATAAAAGTCTTCCCACAATCTCTGCTTTACTCTACTGAAAGTACATCCTGCATGGATTACAGGTATTTTGAACTTTTTGTCTCTTTTGTTCTGGTCCTGTGCCAAGGTCCTCCTGCAGTGTTGTCAAAATAATACGATGAAAATCAGGATTAAGAAATGTCAGGGTAGTCTTACTTTAATTAAAAAAAAAATAAAAAATGAAAGAAGTACATACATATAAAAAGATGGGGGATGGTTATTGGTTTTGTTTGAGTTTTTTTTATTCCAAAAATAGTACCTTTTTGTTTTTTATAATTTAGAAAGTCTGTTCCAGTTAGCAGCAATGGTTCTTACCTATAGGCAAGAAAATCTATAGGTAGACAGGGAATTTTATAGACGGCTCCTATACAATAAACCTTTTACAGAGTGTTTTATAGGGATTGAAGAATAGCTGATGAATACTCTCAAACAGCACACAACAGTTCAAAGGCATTATTTGTAAAATATTTAATCTAAAAAAGTAGAGAGAGAAAATAACTTGGGGTGGTCTTCTGACAATGTAAAACGGATGAACCCAGAGGGCTATGGGGCTGTTACAGGAGGAAAACAGGGAAAGGTTGGGAAAAGATTATGTCCCAAGATTCAGTGTAGAACAAGAACTCTTCCCTTGCAAAAGTTTGAGTTCAGTGTACTTTTGAGCTCTAAGGTAATCTCTCTAGAGGATTTTTAATTGCTAAGTCTTCCCATTAGTTTATGGAAACACTGTTTGCTGGAAATGCAGTGGTTGCTTTTTTAAAATTAGCTAAAATAGCTCAAGATTCTAGCTATGTAGAGTCTTACACATTTTCTGCACTAATGTTTTCTTCTTTCACTCCTCCTCATGATTTTTGAAACTTGCATGAAGGGTTAACTGATCCACATACACAATATACAAAGCCCAAAATAACTGAACTTGGAAACATTTTTCCTCTAAATTCAAGTCAGGATTAGGAAAGGTGATGCATTGAACCATAACTATTAACATTTCAGACCAAAGTATGTTGGTAATATTTTAATTCTTGGTGACTGAACTCAAATTTGTGTAAATTGATAATGAAAGTAACCTTTACAGCTGTAAAAGGTTTCAGATTATAAAGAATGGTTCTGAATGGTATGTATCTTAGCATCTCAGGATCTTAGATGCAAATTCACCAGTGACTGCTTTGCAGTCATAAGGTATAGCACAATATTCAAGTAAAAATTACTTGTCAGTTTGGAGTTCTTGTCAGAGTAGTAAAATAATTTGATTGTCAACAGCAAGAGTTTTACTTGAAGTTAAAAGACAGCAGCAAGTAGGTAACAGGATGATTTGTTGCTACTGGGTCTAAAACAATACTTGTTGCTGAGGACAGAGAAATTTTAGTGTTAGTTTGGTCTTTCATATTGAGGAAATAATCGGTTCTTTGTTTTACATGGTTATATGAACAGCCTCAATTGAAAAAAATACTGCTTATTTAGGAAGCTTTTTCCAGTTAATTAGATGCAATGAATATTAGAGCAACACTATTTCATACAGTAGAGTTCTAATTGATCAGAAACAAGGGAAATACTCTCTCTGGATATCACAGTTTTCTCAGTTTGTATGGCTGCTCAGAAAAGTTATCTACATACCTGGTCAGTGAAAATGTTCAGGTTTTCATGTTTAGAGACAACTGTATATGCACAAATCTTGATGTTGGAATGTTGTATACAAGCCACTCACGTGTCCTCACTCATCTCTGAATGTCCAAAGGGTGAAGGTTTGGTTTAATCCAGTACCAGATGTGCTGGATTTAGAAGCAGAGCTTAGATGCCATTTTACAAATATGTGGGAAATTGATGAAAGGTAAAGAATTTTCTACATAGAAAAAGACTGCAGACTTGGTCATAGTTACTGTTCAACATCTTCATACACTGGTAAACAGACTGTACACTAGAAATTTTGGGCTTTCATTTGAAGAAATAAATAACATACCAATATTTCCCTCATTTCTTATTCTGAGACTATCTCATTGCTTTTGTGTCTTTAGGATTTGGACTCAGTTCCCTTTATTTCAGTCTTAAAACAGCTGTTTTCAATTGAAAATTAAGTGCTTTTAGTTTTTTTCAGTGTTTATGACAGGCAGAAAACTCATTTATATGTATGACATAGATACAATACATTTAATAGTTATAAATAATAATATATATCAAGATAGTAATACTATTTCTAGAAAGGGCTTTCCAGACAAAGTTCAGAGTTCAGTTTAACTGATGAACTAGTGAAATCAATTATCAGTAAAATATGGATTTTGTAGTAGTGAGAGTAAAGTTATGTTTAAACTTTAAACACAATTTTTCTGCTAAATGTGACTTTTTGTTCATATTTATTCCTCTATACTTAGGAATACATTAACATCTTATCTTTTAGTTGTAAACTATAGTTTATTCCCTTCTTGTGCTGCATTCATTTTGATATTTTTTCCAGACACTGAATTACTAATTTTTTTTTTCATATGAGGATATATTCCAGTAAAGACCTCCTTCCATCCAGTGATATGCAATAGGATTTGCTCTCTAACATAGGAAAACAATGTTGGCACTTTAGTATTAGTTCAGTTCAGTGCTTGGTTCAGTGCACTACAGAATGCAATTTCACATGAGCATTTTCAGGGCTTCTCAAATGATAAATTTATAGCTCAAAACCTGGCTGAGAGACATCTAAGCAGAAGGAATGCTGTGGACTGTTATCTTAAAACAACCATTGCTATAGTAAATTTTTAGGGACTTACAGCAGGTTCTGGTCTTTCCATTTAGAATAAGATTAATAGCAAGTGAGTCAATAAATTCTTCCCAATGCACTTAAAATCTTAGTATCTGCAGACCGGATACAATGGTAGGTGTCACCATTATACTTGAATTAATTCAGTTTGTGCTGTCAATTTACTGTCAATGTAAATGTGTGTATTCATGGTTCTCCCAAACAAATGTCTGGAGACATTTAATGGCGCAAGTCTTCAGGGAAATTGCTAAATATTAATTTGCCACAAAGGGACCCACACCTTAGATCATCTTAGTTTTCATCACAGATTATAGATAGAAGAAGAAATTATGCATGAACATTCTGTAAGAAATTTTTCTTAGACAAAATTCTCTTGGATTTAGGTACATATTCACAAACAGATCATCATTACAATGTGGTAGGATACTCAGCTTTTGACCTGTAAAATTATTAAAAATTTCTTATGCAGCAGGATGAGTTTATCACTCCTCAAGAGGTTTACCAGAAACTGAGAGGAAGATACAAACTAGTAAGAATCCCAATTAAATTCTTCTCTCGATCCTTATCCAGAATGTAAGAAAACCATGTTAACATTCCTACACCGTCTGATTAAGATCAGGGACTTCTTTGTGAAAACATCTCAGATGAACACTTTAGAACACTCTTAGTCACTGAGCTGGGAGGGTTTTATCATCTGTTAACAAAATAATAGCAACTATCAATCCATGCCTAATCTTTCTCCAGGGCACAGGAAATACTTGGCTTTCATTTTGTCCTGAACATTGTGCTGATGTTTAGCCAGGAATCTTAGAATCTTTTCTATCTACTGTCTTAAATGTTTATCAGTCGCTTATTCAAGTACTTTCTGTAACCCATTCCATTGAAAATTAGGCTCCAAAGGAAGTTAACGAGCTATTACTGAAAAAGTATGTAACACAAATCATTTTAGCTGAAAGGAGTTAAGGAGCCTTCATGCTTTGGGAGATGCAAGAGGGTAGTTAATACCTGGAAGATTAATGAAAGAATCATTAGCCTGTACACAGCTGAAAAAGAGGACATGTCATGATTTCTCAGCAGTCAGATTTTTTGCCCCCATGAAGGAAGAAACTGTTACTGTATAGATACTGTCATACTGTCTCAGTTTTTCCATAATCTTGGAATTGGTTGTATAATCTTGTGTAATCTTGGAGGTTGTGTAAATCATGAATTGGCAGGCTGAATGAAGAGGTAGGGCAGTCCTTTGCAAATCAATAATGTCTGATATCCCATCTGTAGCTCTTTCCCTTGTACTTAGCTGAAAGGACTGAAAATCAGAAACTGATCTTGCTTCTTTATTCCAGCCTCCATTTCCATTAAATGGCCCTTAGTGGATAATGTAAAGAATTTTAGCTGCAGTAATATCTGTAAATGTTTGAAATTTTATTATATCTATTCCTGTGATATGTAAGTGCCTCAAAATCAATATTTATCACATTGTTATGTCATCTCTTTTTTTCTAATAGAAAAATGGAATGCAGGCATTATATCTTAGGGTTCATAAGACACTGAGTAGCAGAGTGTAGAACTCAAGTCACAGATTTGCAGTAAAGTTGGAGGAAAAACTTATTAAAGGAAACCCCTTATTAAAAATAAACTTGATTTTCTGAATACTATTTTGTATTTGGGTTGGTGAATAATTACTTTGGATAACTGTATCATTGTAAAAAAAATATAGAGATAAATATTATAAAAATAGAGATCTCTTCTATAAATATTGAGGTCCCTTTCTGGCTAGGTGACTAACAAGCCATTGATTGTATCAAGATCAAACTGTGCTTTGTCTTGGGATATGCTCAATCATTTAAATCAGTGTCATCTTTGGTAATCAGAGACAGAGCAAAAGGATTATTAGCTTGTAAATCTCCTCCAGCCAAGAAGACCCCGCTTGAAAGGGCAGAGACCCAAACATTGCAAAATTTAGGGTGGAATGACATATTTCAGAAATAAGGCCAGGGATAAGACTGACTTTAACTAAATAGTAAAGTTAGGCTTTTAAACCCATTTCTAATCCCAGACCAAATTTCAAGATATGGTAAACTACATTTATCTTGAAGAGATAGGCTTCATATCAATCTCAAATTCAGTACTTTTATACCCAGATCAGAACTCAGGTGAAAGACAAAGCTTGTGAAGTAGCAAATGTAGCAAACTAAGTAATTAGCCTAAAAATAGTGAATGATGAGGGTCAGGCCTTGAAATGTAAAGGATTTTCAGAAAGAATGTGTTTTCATGGGAAGGCAGAGAACAGCAGCATTGGGAATGGCATCCCATTGCTCTGTTGTGCTTAAACCACGTGATCTCTGTGATTTGTTAGCCACTTGAAAATCGTATATTATGTTTTTATTTTCTGCTGATCAATGTTATTTATTGTTGTATTTTATGTTTGATAACTGTATATAAAAATGACTGAGAGCATTTTTTATGACCCTAGCCAAACTTCTAGAAGAGAGTCATGTATATAAGCCTGAGAGGGATTGATTCCAGTGCATGTAGCTCAAAACCTCAATATTTCTTAAAATTTCAGGTTCCTTTTAGCATCTAACACAAATGAACAAAAATCTTTATGAAAATGCAGGTGATGGTTGTTTTGCCATCACTGACTCATAGAAACCAAAACAGAAGCTGGAGAGCTAAAGAGCCTAGAGACACCACAGGCACAGCAGAGCAATTATAGTGTAATGTGGGATGGTAAGGCCTTAACAATTCCCTTAATATCTATGCAATTGTAATGGCCTTCATGGTCTCAAAGATCATAAATAATAAGGATGAAAAATATCCCTCTGCAATAACAGACTTTTGTTTCCTAACTTTCATAGGGACTCCAAGCAATTGCTCAGTAATTTTTATACATTTCCAGCCAGTTGCTGCAGGCATGTTGCTTGCTAGGGTAGCAATAACCCAGAAGAACAGGATGTGGTACAAAGTATCAGTCAATCAGCATTTCATTAAGAATATGAAATGGTGGCATGACATGCAAAGAGCCTTCAGTACATGTACAGATTACACTTACCGAAGGGACTTAATGTGAGTTAAAAGCTTAAGATCTGAATATTGTCCCTCAGATAGGTACAGATGTACTGTATAATTTTAAAAACAAGAATGATATAATCCCATTTTAAATTCTGTTTTTATTCAGGGCTAAAAAAGAAAATGTGAAATAGTATGCAACAACTCAACACAATAATTTTCCAGAACAAAGCCTTACCCAAAAACAAATACACCCCATTTTAATTTCATTGAAGCACAAAAACTGTCAGTGAGTGTGAACAGTCAGCAGATGTCAGAGATTTAGAAAGGATCTTAGGCTCCATCATAAAACCCATGTGAACTATTTTCATCAGCGTTCACTACAAGAGAACATAGGAGATTCCCCTATCAGGACTGGAGTTCTTGTAATTGAAATTTAAATAGAAGAAATCTTAGAAATATTGACACTACAAATAATAATAAAGCCCCAAGGCCCAGCTTCTGCAGGGATATACTATTTTCTTTCACTTAGCCTTAGGACTAGAAGGAGGGTAGGTAGAAATGGTGGGGTTATTTTATCAGAAGAAGGGACTCCTAAGAACATCTGAGGAATGACAAGCCACTACGTCTGATTTCTGTGTCAAGTGTGCTGATGGAAAATACATAAAAATGCATGATCATTAGGATTGTATTTAGCACATTATCATACAGTAGTTTTACCACATAGTCATTTACCAACAACACAGCTTTAAACCAGGGAAGTCATGCTTCAGTATACAGCTTTCCTAAAGAGTCTGAGAATACAAACAGAAATGGCCAAGCTGCTTTCATTTCACATTGTTCTTTAGGGGGTCACACATCAAAGGCTGTTGAAGAAACTAAATTCTTACAGGAGCTGAAGTACAGCCCCATTTTCAATTAAAAATCTATTAGAAAAAACCCACCTATTGTATGAAATTCACCTATTGGAGAACTGTGATATTGTCAGTGAAGGCTTTTCTGGGACTTTACTACTCAACACATAAACTATCTGGAAACAAAATAAACAGAGAAGTAAACAAGATTGTTGATGTAGCATTATTCAGAATTTTTAAAGTTATCACTAACCCTGAAGAACTGAAAAAGGATATTGTGATAATAGAAATAGAGCAGATAGTCAATAAATAATGTCACCACCAACAAATTTATATAATACTTAAACCTAAAAATATAATACCTTTATTAGATATTATCAGTAAAGAAATTAGGGTGCCATGGTGTATGAACATCAGCTCAAGTACAAAACAGCAAATAGAACTGAATTTTGTAGAACAAACAAAAAAATTCCAAGGAAGAAAATAGTGTGATAGAAAGATCTACATCTTCGTTATTGCTGTGCAGTTCTCATCTTCACATCCCAAAATGATAGAATGGAATTTGAAGAGCTGTCATATGGGCACTAGGAATGTTTATTAAAGATTCTTTTTAAGGAAGAATTAATGGTCTGGGATTTTTCAGCCTGTTAAAGACGTATTTAAAAGGAGATATGATATATATCCTGTAAAAAACCATTTAATTGGTTAACTGAGATAAATCAGAAACTAGCATTCATAATCACAAAAAAAAATTCAGAAAACAGTAAATGAAGTCACAAGGAGTGTAACTAAATTATAAATTTAATGTGTGATGTATTACAAGCCAGTGGGAATAAATTCTCATGACGTATTATACTAGTAGACACTTCAGTCTAGGCTAAGGAAAATTTTAATTGACTACCATTTTTTGATGCCCTGGCTTTATTTTAGTACCCACTACACACGTGTTAATTTTTTTTTCCCTATTAAAGAAAAAGGTTCATAAAGCAATGTCAAAACACTGTTTTAGCAATGTCTTGGAGGAAATGGGTCAGTATTGCTAACACATGTAATACTTGGAGGATTATGGTTTTTAGAAAGAAACCTGCTACCTATAAAATTGCATTGTTTGAAAGAAAAGCATTTTATGCTTTCTGCTTCTGTCATTTGATTCACTTATGAGACATGTTTAGATTTTCTAATTGAACTTAAGCCCCTGACGAAACATTCAAACATATATATGTTCAGACTTCCCCCCAGAACCCAGCTTCAGGACAGAGTGACAGTGGGAAAATGAGAGCAAAGCCTCACTGGAAACTCCTGAGCCCCATAAGAAACATTGAAGGCTAGGAATATGTGCTTTACAATTTCAGTCTTATGTATTGTTTTTTGCTCTAGTAGGTTGTGGGTTGTTTTCCATCTATCTCTGCGAGCTCTTATTCTCTCATCTGTAAAACTCATACTCGTCTACTTACATGTTTCTTCTTACGCTCATTTCTTTTCTTTCTTGCATAAGAAATCTCTTTTCTCTCCTTCCTTTTCATCTCTTGCTCCTATTTGCTTTAGATGTTTCTGTAGAATCTTGACTGATTTTCATAGATTTAGACCTGTCTTGTTGCTACTTTTTCAACCAGTCAAATTTTATTCAGTTTTCCTTGTCTAAAAATCTGAACAGTTCCTACTTTGTAAAATACAGCCTTTTGTTCCTGAGTATTTTCTACCCTCATAGCCCAAATTCCCTCTAATCAAAACAGCTGTTGGAGTCATATTCTTCTCCTTCCATGCTGATTTTTCTCCATGATATTTTCTCCAAGTGGCATCAAATACAAATGTATCACCTCAACTTATAAAACATAGCTCCATGTCCCTACTGATTTCTCTTTTCCTAAGATCTTGTGGTTCTCCAAAGCTGTCAATCACTCTACAGCAAATCTGAGATAACTTTATTGATTTCCATTTTTACATTTTCCCATTCCTGAATTTTTCCCCATTTCCTAGAATATTATCTTGTAGTGCTTGAAGTGTTGTCCTGAAAAGAAATTTTCTCCCAAATTAAAAGTCTCACTGAAAATGACATAACTGAATTTTGCACGTCTACCTATCTATGCTTGTATCTGTGTACACAAATTCTCCTACATAATTTTTCACTGAGCTTTGAAAGTTTTCAGTCAAACCCAGCATGATATGTTGATTTATTCATCATAATTGTCAATGTGCTGGTAAATAAAGACTTGGTCTAAGAAAATTCTCAGTCTTCTATTGATTGCCCACTTTAATCTTTGAAAATTTAAATATTAACCCAAGTTTGAAAAAAAAAAATCTTTTTTTTTTTACGCTAAATGTTGTGCTGCTGGTGAATTGAAGAGCATTTTAGTACATATATACTGGACCTGAGCACAGCATATCAGATCAAGAGAGGTTATCTCCATTGATTACCATCTTTACTGATGATTCAAAAATCAAGCCATGAGATTTTCTGTGATAATGGAAACTGATGATATTTCATATTTTAAACATTCATTATTTTCCAGGTGTGATGGGAGAATATGAACCAAAAATTGAAGTCCACTTTCCTTACACAGTTACAGCTGCAAGGGGAACTACTGTTAGGATGGAGTGTTTTGCACTTGGAAAGTAAGTACAGATTCCTTCATAATTAACATCATTAAGATGAGATATGCCTGATTTGTGGTTTCATTATTTTGCTGGGTTTTATTTTTGCAGACAGTCCTTACTGCATTCTCAAAAGAACCAATTGACTAAGTAGCTAATTATGAACTCCCTGCCCAGCCATTTCTGTGGTCAGGAATTCAGTCAAGTTAACAGTGTCTCCGTCAAAATGAAAAGTACCAATCTCATAAACAAAAAGAAGAAAGGTTTGTTTAATTGAAATTTTTACCAGACTCACACCCATTTATTCACTGGGATACTATAAAAGAGTAAATTAGAGTTTGTTCTGTCAAAATGTCGTATTTGGAGAATAAACAAACGTTAGTAGAGTTTTTTCCCCTCCCCCATATTCATAATTTATACATGAAGCTAAGAGCACAATGTCTTGATCATGTGCTATCACACTTTGTGGCAGTGTCTGCTCTATAGTTTCTACCTGACCTAATAGCACTAGTACAGAATGGGTGTTCACTATTCATGTCAAGGAGTTTTTAGATGTTTGCTGATAAAGGAGTTCAGGGAGAGAAAAGTGTAAGAAACTGAAACTAAAATTACTTCTATACAGTATTGAGATTACAGAATGTAGGATGAAATTGATAACATTTCAGTTTTGTGGTGGTAGTTACAATTAGTTACTTAAGTTACTATTACCATATCAAGAATAAGGTTGGCAATGTTATTTTACAGCCAGACAGAACTAAGAATCAATTCTAGTGATTCAAAGGGATTCTTTCTTCTTCACATATATGCTGCTAAAAATGATGTCCCTTCAGTGATGTTTCCCTTGAGACATATAAAAAATTATAACAGATAGGGTTCTTTCCAAAATACCTCATCAAATTCTGTGTGGTGTGTTGAAAAAAAATCTCACTGTATTGAATTATTTTCAGTTCCTTTTCATAATGATGTTCCTTTTGGACATCTTGCCCCTAGTCTCCAAAGATATGCTGCTAAATGTCATATGTCCTGCTTCCTTTTATAATTCATGGTTTATCAAAAACATGCAAGTTTCTTACAGGAAGGGAAGGATTTGTCTTTGTAAGTCCTTTGGAGGAGCTTCACAAAAGAGTTAGTCTGATAAATACTATATCTTACATACCAATTGTTCTTACTTACCTAAGGAGGAGCAAAACTAAAGCAGTTAGGAGTTGTAAGACAATAATCTGTTCTCCTGCTTGTTCGGCAGGTCTGGTTTTCCAGAGTAACTTTTCAAAGCTTGTCTCTACAACCTGAAAGGGCTTTTTAAATCTTTCATAGTCCTTTTTATCTTACGGGTCACAGGATTTTTTTCTGTTCAGATTTTTCTCTCAACAGTTCCTAATTACTGACTGGATGTTATAGGTCTGAAACTTACTCCCTTCTTGCTGGTTTTTCTTGTTTGACCAATACCAAGATGCTCTCACTGCGCAGGTCAACAGAAATTATACAAAAATAATTAAAGAGAAATTCTGACAAGTTTTTTTCAGTTGTATCTATTTAGTTTCAGTGAAGTTGAAGAAGAAATGGGACATAGCCAAACCAGTAAAAAAAAAGCAAAAACTAGGAGACTATAGCCTGCATGGAGGCAGCCATTAGTGACAACAGCTTTTGCAAATTCATCCCAACATAAATGCAAGCAGTAGTTTAGAAAAACTAACTCACAAATGTGAGACAAAAACTTTTGTAAGGTAAAAAACAAGTCTTATGCTTTATATAGTAAAGGTGAGGAAAGAGGTACATGACAGAGGACAGAAAAGCAATAAATGGAGATTCCCTGAGATGTTGAAATAAATGAGGTAAAGGGCTCTTCTGTAGAGGCTGATGGCTCCTGGCTCTCTCCTGTCAGAAACACTGCCAAGTCAATAGCTGGCAACAAGGCCCTTTTAGACTCTTGGCTATGGCTGAAGCAGTAACCAACATATTACTTCTTATTTTCCTCATTTTTCTGGAATTAAATTACAGTTGCTGACAGATTACAAGTCAACTTTCAGTGAAAAGCAGGCATGACACACACTGTCCTTTACACCCATCACTGAAGGGCAAGAAACAGACCTACTGTTACCTTCCATCTTCAGCACAGTGAGATTTAGTAAACTCTCTCAAAAGGATTCCATCACTAGTCAAAAAGGAAAGTGAAGCTGACAGGAAAGGTTTCAAATGACTTATTCCCACATTTTTATTTGATGTTAATCTTTAATAAACAAGAAAATCAAAACCACCTGAATGAATTTAAGGTTATCTAATAAGCTAATTGACCCCATTTGCTGCTATTATAATGGGCAGCTATTTTTACCATGCACATTCCTTATCTTCTTTTCCCAGCCATTAATGCACAATCAAATCAGCTGAGCTGAAATTGCTTTCAACTTGATATGGTAATAATTACATGAATGACATTTCAGGCACTATTTAAACCTGGAGGCTGAGGTGAGAAGTAGAAATGCATCAAATTTACTATTCATTTTTATAATTTTCATTTTTTGTCCCCATTTTTTATTCCTGATGCCCTGTAGGGATTGTTGCTTGTTACATTGCCATGGGTCCCATTTGCTAAACTAAATCAACAAATAATCTGTTCCTTTTTTATTTAGTATTTTAAAACTTGGTATTTTGAATTCTTATTGTAAATAACACTGGGGTTATTACCATCTCAAAACCAATATGCTGCTGTTTTTTTCATGCTTTAATTTGGATATTTGAAACACTCTGCTCTCTCCACTGTAATTGTGAGAGTGACAGACGTTCCAGTGAGATTTCCTGAAGTAGGCATTTGGCAAATATTCCAGGAAGAGCCTAATCCTTGGTACCGATTAATGATTTATTAATAGTGTTTATTTAGCACTGTCAGTCACTATGAAAGAATTAAATAAATTGAAGCTCTGCAGCCTTTGTCTTCAAACTAAAGTTAAATATCTTAATTGCTTGACAGAGAAAAATTTTATGAGAAGGATTTTATTCTGACCCAAGCAATATGCAGCTGGTTCAGTTACAAGTGAAAATATTATGTTGCTGATGCTACTTACAAATAGACTTTGTAGTCGCTAAAAAATTCAAAGTAATGCAGGAGTGAAATATCTCAAGATTATCTAATTTCTACTAGATAACACTTCTTATCATGAGCATCAGTCATTGGCTAGGAAATCACTGCATAAATCAATAATTTACTGCTGAGGTTTAACAAGACATGAAAAACAGAGGAGCCAAGTAAAATTTACTGCAGATATATATCAGAGTGTGTATTTTGCAATTAGTGACGTTTTGTGCTGGATATATATTCTGGCCCGAGGCTGCTTTTGTAGACATATTCACTGCCACATTTACACAATAACTTGTGTTTTAATTACATCTATCTTTCATATATGTACCTATATATAGCATACAGATATGTTTTCTGCCACCCATTTAATTATGTAATTTCTATTAGAAATACTTGAATTTTTTTGTTCCCTAACAAAACAGGGGATCATATTTTTTAAAAACATACTAAAAAAATACTGGCAATAACTATTAACATCTTCTATTTATTTTTAACTTGTCACAATAAAATAAATACTTCTTTTCAATTTGCAGAATTGCTACATCCTGATTAGTATTTATATAAAATGTTGATAAAATAATCAAATAATTGAAAAGAAAAAGAAAAAAATCTGAATGGTAGAATTCAAAACATCTAAATTAATAAAAATAATTCTAAACTGCAATATATTAATGATTTCTTTTGAGTAACACAGTTTTCACTCCTTGTGACTTTGATCTTCGAAGGTGATTTAAATGATAGGTTAATTTTTTTGTAAAACTAATAAATGAGCTAATGGGTAATGAGGTTTCTGTTTGTAGTCTAGATAATCCTGATTTTCTATGTCCATTTCAGTGTCAGACCTTAGATTTCTTATGTAAATCAGGAAGACAGATCATGACCTTGTTCATCGGAAAAGTTCTGGTGATGAAGATAAAATTTTCCTAGCTGACACTTTTCTACAAATTACAGCATTCATGGCTTTTCCTGCTCCAGAAATGCAACTTTTCAGACACTACCTTCTGTGACAGCAGGTTGCCATTTTAATTTTCTCTCAAATGTTACTGACTTTGCTTACAAGAACATCTAGAGGCAAGTGGTCCATTCTTCTATTTTTTTTTTTTCATGTACTTTATTCAAAGAACTGATTCTGGTGCCCTCATTTAGCTCCCTATCAGAAAGAGATGAAATTAATGCTGCTGACATGCAAAAGGACTCTAAATTCCATCCCCACAATATGACACATTCATTAATGAAGCACTTCAGTGAGAGCCATCCAGGCATCCTTTAACACTTCCTGACTTTGGAGCATACTTATGTCAAAAGTAATTTTAACACTATTATTTTAAATATGAGATTTAAAGGCAGGTATAGATGGAAATATACTTTTTTTTTTTTTTTAAAGCCTCAAAATGAACAAGTTTTCATAGTTTCAGAAATGATACAGGACTGGTTTGTCCAAGATAGCATGAAAAGCTGTAAGTTCATGCCCTCTTCAATGAGCCTAGACCCTTGGCCTCAGAGGAAAGCCAGAAAAGTGCAAGTGTCAGAAACATCTTTCTTTCTTTTCCTTTATTATTCTCTCTGGCATATAACTCTAAGTTGTCTTCTTGCTTCTATTTAAAATAATTCTACTCTCACTCTTTTGCACAGATTTTTAAATTTAAACTGTATATAGTGCACACACTCTACCTGACCCTCACACTTCAGCCTTTTCCTTAGTGCATTTTTGTTTGTGCATTACACTAGACTTTTATTTTATTTTCCATATAAATGTCACATTTCATTAGTTTTCTGTCTCTAGTCAGAAAATAAAATAGAGTTTGTATTATGATAGTGCCAGAAGCCAATGTTGAGTGAGTAATCATATTTTATTTCTCATTAAAACAAATTACAAGATGTGGGCTATTGCAGTACTTGTAGATTAGCAGAGTTTTCAATCTATGCTTTAAAAATAAGGGCTGCATAGACTGCCAAAAGGATTGTTTTACTGAAAGCAAAAATAAGTTTTATGCATCCCTTTATTTATACTATGGTTATTTTTAAACCACATAGATATTTGAATCAAACAAATCAATAGACAATTGTGCTGACAGACAGTTTTTCTTATGACCCATTTGCTCGTTTTTCTGTATTTTTGAGAGAATATTTTATGCTTATGCTATTTCCGTACAATAGCAACATACACACAATTTATCAACATTCTTTTTAAATGCTAGGTTATTTCATTTTGGTAATGTCAAAACTATGTTTTTGGTTTGAAATATACTTAGTTAATGATAAGAATAAATTAAATCTATTTATTTTATTATTGAATTACAAAAAGGCTGTTTTGACAGAAGTGTTGTTCATTTTGCCATATTTAATATATTGCCTTAATAATTCAATTGTTAACTTTGTTTAGAAGAGATTTATAGTTCAGTTTAAACAATCATCCCATCAGTAGTATGGTTTGCAATAAATCAACTGAAAGTCCATTTAAAAATCTTGCTTTCTAAATGAAATTAAATAAAAAGAAAGTGAAGCTACATATATATGTCACACATGTTAATGAAATTTAGTGACTTTTAATCTAAGAAATGTTCAAAAATGTTCTCCTGAAACAATGAACTCTCAATCAATTCAAATTAATAAATATCTCAAAGTTTTAAATCCATTAAATATAATATTTTTTTGTTATCTGGCCTGGTTTTCTCTTACCAGACTTTCCTAATTAATCTTCAGACTTCTATCAAAAATACTATTATTTTATGTCACTATCAATATTTTCCTTGCAGACTATATACCTGTTGTGGACACACCATCCTGGAAGTGTTTAAGGCGAGGCTGGATGGGGCTCTGAGCAACCTGGTCCAGAGGAAGGTGTCCCAGCCATGGCAGTGGGGCTGGAACTCAATAACCTTTGTTTCCTTCCAATTCAAACCATTCTATTAATCTATGTAGAGAAAGCTTACTAAATATTTTTCAATATGCAGAAATAAAGGCAAAGTTTTTGGATGAGTATAATACCTAAGCAAAGATCAGAGCGGCCAAATAAAAATTCTTTATGGTCTGGTGAAGAGCATTTGACTGTAACTGGAGAATTGCATGAAGTTACTGAAGAAGTTATTTTTGCTAGTGTGGTTCATTAAGCCAATGATGCAGGGTAATGAAGCTATGAAGCAGGTTTCTAGATATTGCAAATCTTTTTGCAGGTGTAAAAAGATAGACTTTGCAAGTCCACATTTTAAAGGGCTGTTTCAGTGAGGTCTGGTCAATATCTGGCAAATAATGTAATGATGAAGAGAGTAATTTCAGAAAAGAAGGTTAAAGGTACCCCGGAACGAATCTTTGGTCAGTGCTTTCACAGTATCTGATTCCATTATTTTCTTCATCTGCCACATAATTATACATGATTTTTGGAAGAACAAGAAGTTCACAAACAATAATCATACAATGAGTCACAGATCTAGGCTGCACCCCTCTCTGTCTAGCACATTCAGTTATCCATCTGGTCTCTACACACAGGGAAATAGAAGATTCCAGCACTGCACCATTGTTTCTTAACTTCAGAGGACTGACTTTAACCCTCCCTGCTCTTCCAATCTGTAAAATACAGCTTTTTACCTTCAGACCACAAGTTAAAACCATCAACCAAGTCTTCCATATATTTCTCCTTGACTTCTGTCCTCTGCTTGACTTATCTTGGCAAATCCAGCATTACCTATTTGTCTTGAATGTTTCTGAGCAGGTCTTCCATGATTCTTCCTACAGACTTGGCAGGAGCCATCTCCTGTTACAAACTGTTAAGAGAACCAGACAAGATATTACTGTAACCAGACCCCTTCCCAATAATCTAGTGTCAAAAAAGGTCTCATGAGGATTTCTCTTCTGAGATCTGATTCTTTTCTAACCTAAGTCTCCTTGCTCTCAGCATGAATCCACATCTTGTTTCAGCCCTGGTGGTGCGCTAGAGTATCAGAGGTAATACACTGGTGATACTCCAACTTAATCTCTGTTAACTTCAGTACACTGAAACCCAGGGGCGTTGGCATGAGTGAGCAGTCAAGACAGCAAGCAGCAGATGAGTATTAGTGGATATAAACATGGGAATAGAGCATGTTTCACTTGTTTATATATATATATATATATATATATATACTTACATGCATATAAAATTTAAAAAAGGACAATAACATCAAGGATAAAAATTTGGCTTCACTGTTTTTAGGGCCAAGTATGACAGTTCTGTTGTCAGTGAATTTGGGATATGTCAGCAGATCTTTACTTTTCTCCCTGAGGATAAGCTGTCTTTTCCTTGGACAACTGCTTGAAACTTCTCAGGGAGTGAGTGTGTCTTTGCTAAGAATTCTGATAGCTCGTGGAATAGCCATTCAGCCCTGGAAGTTGCTTAGTTATTGTCTTTTGGAAAATATTAAGCTACTTGTACTTTTCCATGGATACAAAACAGTCCTTTCCTCTTCCCACATAAATGGTGGCACACAGAAACACCTTTGATATTAAAGGTAACTTGGCATTAAATAAAGCAAATTATTCTCGATGCTATACATCCAATTAATTGTTGGAACTTGGATTGAAATATTTAGTCATTTTCCTACATATAGCAGAATTACTGTGGGAACAGGGCATGCTAGTAAATTAACATTTTCAAGCCTCAAGCTAATTCACAGTGCAGAAGTCCACAGGTAGTAATTTGCCTCTATCATCAAAACCAGGGTTTAGCATGATGTTCTATTTTTCATCTACAGGCCACAGAGACATGAATTGTCTGTTTTCTCTTTTTAAAACAGAGAAACCATGCCACAAAGTATTAACCTGGTTTAATTATTTGCCCAAAATGAAACTACATGATACATACAAAAAGTGATATAGAAATATGTGTTTCTAAGTTCCATAGGACAAAAAATCATGTTACTCCATGTCCCTTCACACCAATTCTCTCTACTGGAAAAATATTTTTAATCCTATCAGATACCAGACCTGGAAGCTTTGGAAGCCACTTTTAAATTTTATTGATAGCAAAATAATTGCAAGAGGGAAATAAACACTCTCTGCAGAACAACATTTGTCAGTGTTATAAGTAGGGATGTCCTTTCCCCCAAGATAAGCTTCTGATGACAAGAAGCAACCTCTTTAAACACAGGCATGACATCTTCAAGTTAAGCTTGTTTATATGGCAAAAATAGATCCAGGATTGTCTTTCTATTTTTTTCCCTTTGATAGTACATCTTGTTTATATCAAATAAATATTTCTAAGACTTTCATCAACTTCAAGTTCATTTTTCACTCATGCTAAATAAGTATTTATGTTATAAGATGCTAGAGCCAGACTGGATTTTGTTCTTGGTTTTGAGGCTGGATTTATTTCTCTCTTCTTTTAAGTGGACTTGTTCTTGAATAGACTTTATAATACTGTTACAAATATTGCAATCATTCATAGCAATGTAATAAAGATTCTTTAGTAAATCTGACATAGCATTCCCAGGCTTTGTTCTGCCTCACTCTAAATCTAAAATTTAGATTTGATTGCTTTTATCACATGGCATAATGAAAGTGGGAAAAAAGCCTACCGAACTGCGAGTCCCTGTCAGTAGAACATCATTCTTGAAAAAGCAATATTACCAATCCCTTCCCTTTCTCTCTCAGAACTATCAAAGAAAATTTATAAATGTTACTAAAAACTGTTTTCAGTAACTGGCACAGCTTTGCTGTAGATTTAAAGATAGAGGAGCTTTTTGTTTTTGCATTCCAAACTTAATATCCAGAAGCATGTGTGTAGACTTTCTCTCTCTTTCAGAGTCTGAGAGGATTAGAAGGAAGAAAATTGTAGCATTTCTCAAGAGTAGGTCAACAGAATTACCACTATTATGTTTCTCTTCAGGATTTCCCACAAAGAAATGTATATGGTACTATGTCAGAATAGCCTTAAATGCAGCACTTCTGGAAATCATCATACTCATTGTCTTCAAACTCTGTGTCTGATCAGCAGGTTCAAAGCCATCCTGCACTCTTCAGACATTCTAGATTTGCGTACACATTTGCACCATCATTGATGGTATTTCATGATTTATGGGATTTTTGGACTCTGTAACTACTCTTCCAAATCTTCTGGATCTGTACACATATGTTGTATCTGTACAGCAGAGTCAGGACATCCTAGATCAATGTGCTAGCTACAGAAAATCTTCCTGGGCAAAGCTTGGAGCAGAGAAAAAGGACACAAAATTCAGTTATAAAATAGCTTTAACACAAGGCAAACAAAGACAGTTCTACTGCAATACTGTGGCCCTGAAGATTTGTATGAACACCTACCAAATATGTGTCATCTTTTCAAAGAAATTTTCTGCTTCAAAGCATTGTCTCTTACTTTAGTCATGAATTCTTCTGTAGGTATTATCCCCTACAAAAACCAGCCGACATCATGTCTGCCTTTTGATTTTCAAGTTGTTTCAGATTCTCTTCTCAACAGCCTTGGTCAAGACAGGCTAGTGATAATTTACCTGTTATGTCTTTAATTTTTTTTAGAAGAAGAATGTCCACTTCAGAATGCCCCTGGCCACATGCTGAGTTAATGTGTGATGCAGAGACTAGAAAAAATAGTTACTGGATGGCTGAGGAAAAAACAGCTTATTTCTATCATTTTTTAACAGACATGATGGCTCAATACCTCTTCAATATCACTATATAAATAGCATCTACAATATAATGATGACAGAAATATAATACAGAGTTTTGCAATGAGGTCAACACTGAATACATAGGAGGAGATGTTCAGTTCTTTTGTATTAAAATTTACCTGTACTGTTGCAATTTCATCAAGAGTAAAAACCATTACCTAACTTTTAAATGCAAACCCAAAAGGTTATGGAATAGCTTTTCTGCTTTTCTCACTACTTGTCAAACCAATATCTTTGCCTCTTGTGGTTCTTCTGTTCTTGTTAAATTACACCTTAATCATTCTTTCATGATTAGCTCAAATTTAAGAATTTGGAAAAAAATTAAATCACCAAAACTGTCAGTTACATCATCTAACTTAGGGTATTGGACAGCTATGTTCTCTAAATTTAGCTGTAGAATAGTTAAGTGTCAAGACTGAGACATCAGTTTAGTCTCTGATCAACCAGTAAAGAGAATCTCTGAAGTGTAATTCACTGGAAATAATGAACCACTATAGAAACTGAATCATCTTTATACATGGCACTATTTTAGATGCTAGAGATGCTCTAACATGCCATAATTTAAAGCGTGAAGAAAATGCTGTGGAGCTGGATATGCAGCCAAGCAGGCACTGTCCTTGCTCTGTGCCATAAAGAACAAGCTAATAGTGCTGGTAAAGCACATCCTCATTAATACATGACACTCCTATATGCAACAGGCATTTTTAGGACAATCATGGGCACTTGTTGAGGCAACTTGCAGACCTGGACTTGTTCCTGCACACTGGCTTCAAGCTCATCATCATTTTCTTCTATTCTATTTCAATTTTTAAATCACCATACTCATGGCTGCTGTATTTCATGAGTACTATCTTTTAAAAATCAAATTAAAGGAAAAGTGATTATTTGTTGCCATAAAACTGAACAGATTTTTATGGAACATTCTAAAAGTAGATTTCAATGGTTGATAGGCATTCCTGGAAAGCATCTGACAGAGAGAATTTCATTATAGTCCTCAACATCTTAACTCTCATAATTATCCTATAATAATTAAAGATATTTAACACAGTTGCAAGACAGGAAGGCATAAGAAAATAAAGGTCTTTTTCTAGTCCCCATAGGTATGCAGAGGTTTTCAAGATATATGATGATGTGAACCTGTGGGTTAGAAGGCACTGCTCAGAACAGTGATGCATGGTAAAGAGAAATCATGTGGAGAGGAATTGAAATTACAGCAGTAGATTAAATACTTCAAAATATCACATCAATCTGTACCAACCAAGTATAGAAAAAGTAATCTATGTATTCCTATTTAAAATGTTCTTGAAATACTAGGAGCTCACATCCATGGAAAAGGCATTTTAAAATCCAGATTTACTCTAATTTTTACCTCCCCCCCCTTCCCAAAATAAACATATACTTTAGGGATGTAATGTAATTCTTTCAATTATGGAAGTCTAACTGAAAAGTATGCAAAATAACTTTTAAAAGGAAATAAACTTTATAAATTAGAACCATAAAAGCTGCAGAAGGATCCTCAAACCAAACCCACAGGAGACCATAATTTGAAATCAGTCATCAAGAAAGTAATTTAAAGTTAAAAATGAGAAAGCTACAAAGTTTCTGTGGTGATAGAGAGGAAAAAAAAAAGACGTGCTATGATCCACACCCATCACATGATCCACAAAAGTCTATAAAAAACACCAAACATTTACATAATTGGAGTGCTGGAAAGAAAAGAGACCAGCCTGTTTCATTTAGCAAGGAGAAACAAAAAATATTCCATACAATACCTCTTCTGTGGGGGACAAAATGATAAAACATCATTTTGCAAGAATAGCAAGATATTGCAGGGACCATGTCTCAGAGATGAATGCATACACACTCACAATAAAGTTCATTTTGTCAGGTTAATTAATCAGTGCAGCAAACTGATAAGGGAAATAATTATTTTTTCTTTCCGGTATATTAAAATGAATTCCATATGGGACTATATGTTGGTTTTGTAAAGTAATGATGTTAATAGGCTCAATGAAATTCAGTGATATGTGGCACTCAGGAGTTAAAATTAGATAAATCTTCAGATAATCAATTACAAGTTTGGGAATTGTCTTAATTTCTATAAAGTACTGGAATGTGGAGCATATTGTCAGCAAGTTTGAGTACAACTTCTGTTACTCACAGCCTGATTCTAACTGGTTGAAGAATAACCAGAACTTGATTGTCACATACTTATTTTTGTGTCTTAGACAAGATACCCTGAAATTTTGAGAGAAAGGTGATATTCTTAATGAAACTTCATATATTTATAGCAAGTGAAAATCAGCAAATCATGACAGCAATTTATAGCAGTTTTGAATTTAAGCTAAATTAATTTGAACTATTATGAAGTGTTTCTCCTCATTTAAACTGTCACAAGGTCCTGTGTTCATCTCTAATATTGAAATAAATAAAAAATATGTTTTTCAAAAAGTTCCATTTTCTGTTATGGTGTCCTCCAAGTTGCTTGTGGAGTACCTGAAGCAGTCCAGTTTTCAGCTCACAATCAATTATTTTTTTTTATCAACAGTTGTCTTTTTTCTCTTTTTTCCTCTTAAATAGTTGCCATATTTAGAAAAATGTATGTCTGTACCATAAGGCCCATGGGTGCACAATGGCTGATGAGTTTTTGAGCTAAAAAGAACATTTTATAAGCGCAAACACTATTTATTGCATTTCTTCCCTGAATATGAATGTAAATGACCCAGGGTCCTCACAGACCTCTGTGGGACAGCAGGCTGCAGTGAAAAACCCTTCTGCTGCCACAAGCAAGAGTGTAATGCTGTGAGACAGAAACAGAAGTGCCATTAATATGTCTTCTCTCACAAACAGTTTTGCAGCTTGAAGAATATTGTAAGAAAAATGTCTCCACACCTTTAGTCACTTAAATTTACCCAAGCTAGCACCTAGACAGATGCTTTCACTGATTGACCTCAACTGCAGTTTCATTGCAGAAAAATTGGGATGTTTTGGAATTTGCGAAATACATCCAGGTTTTGAAAGTTGTTATTTTTGTTGATCTATTGAGTGGCAGCATTCAGGAGTAAAGCATAGAGTGCTGATGAAATTCTGGAGAGAGTGATTTTAAGTGATTTACTTGATCTCAATAAAAACAGCCTCCCTTGTGGATGAAAGAGACACATTCCATGTAGCAATCAATTTATTAAGGATTCCCTATAGAAAGTGAACTAGATCAACCATTATATGTACCTTAATTGTGATTATGTTTTATTGCTACTTAGATTATTAAGTGTTTAAACTACCGGATAACAGAATCTATATTCTCAATAGTGGAAGACTGTTAACATTAATTTTACTAAATATTTCAGCCCTGTTCCAACAATCTCTTGGAGGAAAGTTAATGGTCATAATCCAAGTAAAGCTCGCCTGAGAAAATCCCAAGCTGTGCTTGAAATACCTAATGTGCAGCTAGAGGACTCAGGGATGTATGAATGTAAGGCTGAAAACTCTCGCGGAAGAAATGTCTTCAGAGGACAGCTACAAGTATACAGTAAGTGTAACTGCACACAGTATTGTCCTGAAATTCTTTGTCCACCCTTAAGGCTTTGGCTACACATGAAGCATTCCAAGGCTCAGTAGAAACAAGATACCATGATATATAGAGTATATACCACATACCAACAATAGATTTGAATTAAGGTATATATTTTTATTCCTTAGTATTGCATTAAAGTCTGAAACATAAATAATGTTGACTCCTTTGAAGAATTGACTTAAATACAATTTCATATGGGATTTGGTTTTTGGTTTGTTTTCTTTCAATTGAAGAGTATAGCTATTTCTTTTAGTTTGGATATAACAATGACATGCAACCTAAACATGAATTATCTCTCAGAAAACAATGCTGGAGATGTTTTAGGATTATTATCACACTTTTATTAACATTTTACCTGTGCCACGCTTAGGTGCTGAGCTTTGTCAAGTTCATTGCTCTGGAATGAGAGCTGAAGAAGGATCTGGTTTTCACAGAAAATTCTCAATCTAGCTGTGCACAATTTCCAAAAGTTCTGATTTTCACAAAGTGTTCAACATTTTCTAAGACTCAAAGAAATTTTTTGACTGACCATAAAAGTAATACTGAGTAATGCATAACATTGAAAATAAAAAAGGAATACTGAAAATAAAAGTATTAAACAAACCCTATGAATTCTCTTATACTGTTGCATTCTAAAGTCTAGAAACAAAAGCCTACGTAATACATATCATGAATACTTACAAGTCAAAGTTTGGCAAATATCACATATAAGCTTGAGTCCCACTACTTTTTATCAGTTTAAGCCACACTACTTTCTCTATGAACGCTACAACATTAAATATGTAGCAGGAAAGGTCTAACGTGGGAGGTTATGCAGCAGATCTTTCAAACTGAATTGTTTACTGTCTTCAATTATCCCAGCCAGTGGAATTCCAAATGCTGCAGTTTAGATAGATCCTCAAGTTAATGGATACATCTAAGAAGAAGTTTCTCCTCTTAATCAATTTTCTTTTTCTTTTCACGATTTCAGCCCATGGCTCCTAATGCCTTCTCTCCATTACTAACTACAAAGTTTTCTGTCTTTGTTACACACTTTCCCCAAATAACTATAGACCAGCATAGTGTATTTACTTTATTTTGCACATATGTCAATATTTTCAGGTCCATAATAAATTTTTCTGTCTCCCCTGGCTTTCCAATGTCTTTCTCTTAACTCCGTTGATTTAAGTGAGTATCAGCATATCTCTGGATCATGATTCTTTCTTTTCATTCTCGTCCACCTAGAGTCCAGGGCAAGTTTTTGTCTTCAATTTTTGTTGTTTATGCTGGAAAAATTATGTTATGGTTAAGATGACAGTCCGTGCATTCAATTTCAGATTTGCCATCTTGCACTTGCAGCAAAGGTTTTATAAGATTTTTGCTGAAAACAGCAGTCCAAGCCCAGCACCTACTCTTTGCCTCCTACTATGACAATACCCCACTGATATTTCTCAAATTCCTACTATAAATTACTTCCATGAAAGTATAGCAGCTCCTGCAAGTCACCTGGGGTCAGGGGAATTTAGCAGCTGGTCTTTTTGTACAATGTTTCTTAAAATGTAAGAAATTCAGAAAATTTAATTTGAGTTTTAAGATGTATCCCAGCTCATACACTTCCTACCTGTTTTCTAGAGCTGTGAAACTACTAGATGCCAAAGCAGCACATAAAGGTGTTATAATTATCCCTGCTTCCCTCTTTCAGAGTTAAAAGAATACAGAAAGTGCTCTTCAAGAAAGAAGCTTAGATGCCATAAAATGAAATTATTTCTTCAAGAGCACCATGGAGATCTGTGGCATAACATGACAGCAAACATGATATAGTGTCCTACACAACTCTTCATCTCTCACTAGCCTTTTGCTTTGAGCAGAAATAAAGGTGGTACTCAAATCCATGGAAAACATTTACAATGTTTGTTTTGTCCTATTCTTCTTAGATAGAAATATGAAATTTTCATACTTCACCATTGTCTAAATTATATTTTTAGAGTATCTGCCTTTACGGGGTAGAGCACAAATTTAGCTCATTGGTGTGTTATGCAATAGTATTAGGACATCTTTAACACTTTAGGAAGAGAGTTTCCTTCATATTGTCTCATTCCTCTATTAACAAGTGAGATTAGTACATTAATTTTCACCTCTCTGCATCAGCAGGCAGCATGGTCAGAACAGGTTACAGAGGAGTTTCAGATGGACAATACCAGCAGTGACCTCCAATACAGCAGGACAAGAAGCACAGACTTTAGTAGGCCCCCACAGGTGCCTTTCCTTGGCCTCAAGATAAAATACTTCCCATGGAGCCACTCTCAGCCTTCAGTGCCTAGGGAGACAGCATTAGTATCTCACTGGCCTGCAAACCTTGGCTACTTTTTCCAGAGGTATAAGGAATGACGTAAGAGGGTTTGTGTGAGAAGGCTTCTACACCAAATTTAGCCAAACGTTACTTCACAAAACTCTCAGCCTCCTTTGCTGATGGCTGATGTTGCAGGATTGGGGGACATTATCTGAAACGGCCTTTTCTGCTGTACCTTTTGTTCATAACAACAGTCAACATGAATTATTTACCTGTAAGCTCACTGTCTTTTCACTGACATATTATTCCTCCAGGTGACAATGATTACTTTGGCTCAAAAATTGAGATGTAGGCCATCATTCCTTAGTAGGGGTTTCTTGTAAAATTTCAGAGCAGTCTGTAGGACCAGCTGTGTCATACTGCGGTCTCCCAATTTGCATATCTCTGTAGGAACTCACTCGCTGTCTGTTTGAATCTTCTTCATCCTGTCAGTTGCATCTGATCTGGGTCACCACAGAGTATTTTGGAGAAAGCCCAGGACACCCAGTCTGCCTGTCTAGTCACATTTAATCACAAACTAGCGATATTTCACTACTTACCTGCTGCTGCAATCCAGATACACCATGACTCCCTGATGCAGCTGACAATTCAGATGTTGTTCAGAAAGTGGTGTTTCAGATGCTGACAACTTCAGATTATTGTAGTCTCAGCACTTAGTGGAAATTCAGCTGTAGGCATTAAAAACATAATTTTTAAAATGCCAGGCATCCTCTTATGCATTGCAACCTATTTTGAGAGGTGTGATTTTCCCCCAAGTGATCTGCTCATCCTGTAAGTTTCTGTGAAATTTTATTCAAGCTCAAGTTGATTAATAGAAGCGAGCACAAAAATTAAAATGTGAGTGGATAAATTTGCCACTAACCTTTGTGTTTCTCCTCAAATTCTGGCTAGCAGCATTTTCCCAATGGTAAGCACTTGTATGTGAAATTTCTGCTCCTCTCTCACTCTAAACTTTTTGGGGTTTTTTCCATGTTACCTACTCACTTCTGCCAGGATCAGCAGGGGGTGGTGATGTGAAGTGATTCCAAAATCACATTTTTGGCTGTTTTTCTTTTGGCTGTATCAGTTCCCTCATCCTGCACACAGCAGTGCCTTCCTGGCAGCTGGAGGGAAGGCTTGCCATAACACAAGAGTGGAACACGCATCTGACAGCAGGAATATTCTGTAATTCAGTGTAACTGACCATGCTGATTTTCAAATCTGCTTTAATTACTTCCTTATAAAACTGTATGGGAAAAAAAGTCCACTTCTGCCACTACAGGTTAGTCCCACACAGTAAAACTGGCAAGAGAAGACATTTTGTAGTCAAAATTGTACATTAGTTTTAAATTGCCTATCTTGACTTTCTCACTTATCTTTCTCAGTATGCTTCTACTTCACTCTTCCCAATTAATCTCATAGAGAGGAAAATTTTTTTTCACCTCAAACTCTGTATTCATTCACATTTTAGGATATTATTTGAAGTCATTTGTCTATGTAAAATTTTTTCCTTATTTTCCCTCAGACAAAAAGCTGCTTAAAATTTTGAGAAATAATCTAAATTTTCTGCACCTTAATTTCATCTGATTATTTAAAACTTATTTAAACATGATTTAAAAACTGGCCTGTAAGCTTTTGGATTTATTGACAATTTATGTCTGTGAAACATTTTGATATCCTTGAATAAACAGGTGCAGAAATGCAGCATAAAATAAATCATGGATTGGAAGATGATTTTAAAATGTCAGAAACACAGTACAGATCTCTGGCCCAACACTGATAAAGACTACTGAATACTAAAATGCATCCTTTTCTTCTCATAGTCATCTCAAAATTTTTCACTGGGCTGATTAAAAAACAGGCAGACATCTATTTTTTTCCCAAGAATAATGTTGTATTTATAAGAGAAAGAAGGTCTTGTTATTTTTGAAATCTGGTTAAATTTTCTAATTCAAATAGAGTGGAATTATGGAATGACGTTTTCTTTGCATACAAATATATTAGGGTTACATTAAGATACTTTTATTAAAAGACCCGAAAACGGTACATTGAGTCAGAGGTTGTACATTCAGTTAAATACTACATCTTTAAAAGTACTGATAGGATTTTAGAACAAGGGTTTTGATTTTATGGGGAGTGACCCTTGCTAATGAGCAGCGAGGGAATTCTCTGTGATAAAGTAAGGAGTACATAGAGAGAGAAATAGAAGCCAAAAAGTGATGACCAGTATTTCTCTCTCAAGCATGCTTTTAGATCTATTGCAGCTACATCTACCTATTGCTTTGCTACTTTATTCTCAAAGGGGTGGGAATCTTGCCTTCACTGATGGCAAGTTCAACAGCTTGAAAAATGTGACTTCAAAGGCCATTTAGGCTATGAGGAGAAAATTTAGAGTAGAAATACCTCAACTAATGGAAAAAGGTTGTTCTGAGCAATCAGTCATAGCACTGTGATTTGCAAGTTTGTAGTTTCAGGAGAAAACCTGTGCCACAACTGTGCTAGCAAGACAGCCACAAAGGGTAGGGAGCAGCAGTTCTGAAGAGGACAAGTCTGCAGCCAGGCTTGGGGCAGCTTTGTTTCAGTGTAAAAATGGGCACACACTTTTCTGGGTGCTCTGGCTCATGATGAGCTCAAATTCAACATAGAAATGTGAGACTATATATGTTTTGTGTCAAATAGTGCAATTTACAGAAAAGCAAAATAATGAAATTAAGTAAATCTAAGTAGGAACAGTTTAGTTCCTCTTTGAAACTGCATGATTTTATGGTACCACTGGCTGTCTTTTATGACTTTTTTGAGACACATTTAACTGTCTCATCTTCCAGAATCATATTAATGTAGTTATTTTCAAAGGAAACAATTTCTTCTCAGCATGCTTCCTTTGTGCATATTGAAACACTCAAAATGAGAACAGCAACTATACAGTCCACTTGAATTATATTTTTAGGACAACAGGCAACAAATAAGCAGGGACTCCCAAAACCTGTTTCTTTATGCATATTTTTTATAAAATCCTTTGTTATAACTTTAGAAAGTAGAAATTCAACACAACAGAGCACATGTAGACAATTTTTTGTGTTGCCTTGACTGCAATAAGGAAGAAGAATAAGGAAGAATAAGAAAGCAGAGGTTTTTTTGTCTTGGGTTTGGGTGTCGGGCTGGGTCAATCTCTCTTTTTCTCTACCAAAAAGGAAATGAGTGATTCTTCTTCTAATATATTTTCAGCTTCTGACAAATGTCTGGTCTGGGACTCTGAAGCAGACTATTCCCTGCTTAGGAGTGATAGACACCTCGTTCACTTTCTTTATCATCCATGCACAAGATGTAAGCTAGATGCAGTTAGTCATCTGTCATGCCTTTTCATATCTTCTCACGTCTTTGATGGATGACCTGTCAAATGCCAGCTAGATTCAAAGATTTATTTTTAAACTCAATTCCCCATGTTTAAGTACATTATCAATTATCTGACATTTGAAACAGAGAGTTTGTTATGACAGATCTGGACTTCTATTCATACCATGCAGAATTTTACATCCCTTTAGCAATGCGTTTTAGCTACTTATTCTTTATGATTTGGAAAAACAGCAGACAACAACAACAAAAACAAACGAACAAAAAAATCCCAAACCAACATTTGATATCATTAAGTTAATTATCATCATCCATCACTCTGTGTTATACAAAGTGATACGGCAACGGTATGAAAACCCAAAATCTGGCTTTTAAGCACATATTTTTATTTCTGCACATCAATGCTCAGTTTCTCACTGAGTCATATAATGTTTTCCAAATTATAAGATCCTACAAATAGCCATCTGATTGATTGACACATTAAAGTTCTACTTCTCTGAAAAAAATATTCCTGTTTTTTGATGTATTATTTCATGAAAGGTATGTACTAGTGATCACATATACAGCTATCAACTGTCTGCCTTTAAAAAAAGGCTTAATATTGATTTACTGTGTAATTTATGTTTCTGATGAATGCTGGAAATCTCGTGGGCTCTGTGCTTAAAAATGTTAAAAGCATTTTCCCCCTTGAAATATGAATTAAACTTAGGACACTTTAACAAAAATATGTGCAAATACCTCACCAAATTCCCAGTCTATCCTAGCTAAATAAATGACGATTTCCTTGTAAACTCGGAAAATGGCATGAAACACAGCCTGTGACAATCACCTCCTTACCACAATTCAAATATCTTAGGTCTTGTAAGTTATTTAATGTACTATTGTGCCCACCAAACATTTGTCTTAAATTCAGGAATAATGAACACAATAATATATAGTATTGCAATTTAATCCATTGGACTTTATAAATCAGGCAGGTTTCTATTCTTGTTCATGTTACTGCTCACTACCTGGTACCATTGCAGCAATTCCTTTAAAGTTTGTAAAGGCCATTAATTTAAGCTTTGCAATTGGTTAGGTCTTTGCACATCAGCTAGAGACTTACCACCTTATAATCTTTGACTCTAACATGGCAATTTTTTCTTGCAGCCTACCCACACTGGGTGGAGAAACTTAACGACACACAATTAGACAGTGGAGATCAGCTCCGATGGGAATGCAAAGCCACTGGAAAGCCAAGGCCCACATATCGCTGGCTGAAAAATGGAGCTCCTCTCTGGCCACAGGTACACTAGACAAGGAGTCACCTGTCTGTTGGATGCTTCCCCTTTCAGTCAGGAAAAATCAGTTAAAGATAGTACTGAAAAGTTCTTCAGAAATGACAGTTTGGTTAACGCAAAAAATATGATGACCATCGCATTTTCAACTCAGTTTGTTCTCTGCGAGTTACAGAACTCATCATGAAGACATTAAAATGGTTCATGTAAGACTCTTAGAATGTAAAAGTGCTTTACTACAATTACTGGATATATTTTAGAATTAGATATAAATAAAATTCTCTTTTTCTTTTAAAAGACCATTGATGGCATGATGTGTCTTTTATTTCACTTTTTTCTGTTTCTTTCGTTGAATCATCCCATACCAAGTGGGGTTTTTTTGCCTAATACCTTTCCATTTTATAGTCTTAAATTATTTGGAATAAAGAAAAGTTTTGAAAATTTATTAAATCTATTTTTCCAGATTAAAATAAAGCTCTTTGATTCTGAGAGAAAATGTCTATATTTTCAAATGAACTCACAAAATGGATTTATGAATATAAAAGATGTCATATCTTTCATATCTTCCTTTTCAGCAACTGTCCCTTCTACCTCTCTGTGAACATCAACCAATTATGCAAACAACCAGAAAGAAAAGATAAAAACAGTTTACTTTTGAAGCTGTGAGGCATTGAAAATAAGGTTACTCTATTCATTTCTGCCTTTTTAGATGGAGCCATTAGTGCTGAAATTGAAGCAATTTAAATATCTCTACTTTTTGGTTCTCTGATTTTCCAAACCATTAGCTTCTACAGGCTCTGAAATTTCAAATTAAATTTTACTTTGAGATGGGTGAGAGCTTACACCAAACTGAATTTTTTATCATGGTTTCCTCTGCATTCCCAAACAATTTATGCCTTATCAATTTTAACTTGCATAAACTGTTATAATGAAACTTAGAGTTGTTTTATAGCAGTTCAAATTATTCATATTCACTTCCATAAACATTTATTGATGTCCCTTCTCTTCCAGCTGTGGTAATTATTTTCTACTAGCGGGCCTTTCAAATAAGAAATTTGTACTAATGATGAAAGCAATCGGACCCTTTCATTCTTACTTATGCAAGCAATCTTTCACATCTGATTTTATGAAAATAGCACCCTGACTGAGACCAAACATTTCTGACATATTTGAAGATCATCAGATATATTATATCTATGATGATTTCTCACCTCCTTAAAGTTCCCAGGATAAGGTACTTTCAAAAATTATGTAAGGGTAACAGCAAACAAACAAGCAAGCAGAAAAAAATTAACCTTTGGATAGAGTGAATTACTGTGAAAATATTTACTATCAAATATTTTTTGACTTTTAATTTTTGTAATTTCTTGTATAACAAGAAAAAGGTAAGCCCAAGGAAATTTGTTGCTCAGTTTTGTTTTAGGTTCCTTTTTGTCTCTTCACCTTAAGCTAATAGCACAGCAAATTTCCAATGTCTTTTTGCTTTTCTAAAATAATATTTAATTTTTATTTTAATTCCATTACAGAGCAGGATTGAGATGATGAATGGTGTTCTGATGATCCACAGTGTGAATGTCTCGGATGCTGGAATGTATCAGTGCTTAGCAGAAAATAAGTATGGTACAATTTATGCCAGTGCTGAGCTGAAGGTTTTAGGTGAGTATTGGAAAATAAGCTGTTCCTTCTTCCCCTTTTGAGAATTAATTTCTTTCTTAGACTGTTGTGACAAGGAACAGCTTCTGCCAGTCCAAACAGCAGAGCAGATAAAAGTGTTTTCTTTTTATTCTTGTTACTAATGCGTGGGCAAGTCCTTTGCTGCCCCAGAGAGCGTAGGGCCTTCTGTTAGCCAAAAATTTTCATTCATACATAACTGACTCAGTAACATTTTGTGAATATTTCTCATATAAGACAACTTCAATTCAAATAAATGGAAAAGTATTTTTATTCCTTCAAATGTATGTGCAGGGGATGAAATTTAGAGGAAGTAAATGTATTTGAATCTCTGTTAAAATTAATTTATTATTTCTACTTTGGTCATTATTCAAAGGCAATTATGCATGATCTTAGTTTCAAAAAACTTCTTATGAAGCCACCAAAACTGATTGAATAATATAAATTACATACTTGTGTGAATATCCTCCACAGAAAAGCAAATACACTACATAGTGTAACGTGGAAATATGACAAAAATGTCATTATCCAAAAGCTGAAGCAGGCAGTTTATGATGAAAAACTTGAAGAACTTTTCAACACTCTAATTTTCCTTAAAGTGAACTGTAGCAACATGCAATGGAACAATAGTGATAAGTGCCCTTCCAGAGGATTAAGAGAGACAGACTTGAAAGATTCATATCATGTTTATTAGGGTATGATGTAGCAGGAAGAAAGGTGTCCACCAAAGTAATTTAATGGTCATATCAGAGATTAGACCTGCACATGAGAATCATTCCTATAACCTCCAAGTCAAATGAGTAATAAAGCTATTATTGCAGAAATATACTGTATTTCAGCTAACATTTGGCTCTTTTGGCAAATAACCTTTCTAGTACATTTTAGATATTTCCTATTAAAATCCAAAGCCAGTGATTGCTCTCTTTTCATCACTATTTTTTTGGTAATTTGTGATTCAGTCAACGAACCTATTGTCTACAGCGTTCTTTTGCTCTGTTTTTTGTATCTGTTATAAAATAGGTATAGGTAGTACACCAGGTAGTTTCACACTTATGTTGTTCAATATTAGAAACAGAAACTGTATATTGCTGCAGTAAAATTGGCTTTTCATTTTCTCACTTGTAACATTGTACCCCTGTTAAATTTTATCCAAAATATTGTGTTAAAGAAGAAGTTGTGTTTAATTTCCTGCCTTACCAAAGGGAAAAGAAGAGAATAAATTGTCCATATAAATATCTCTGGCATGATGATTAACCAAAATAATGGTAGGAAATTCCTATATATTTGAGGCAATGAAGTGTAAAATCCTTGTAGGTGTAGCTTAAATAGGTAGCTTTGGCTTTGCAAAAGTAGTTCAAGAAAAACACAATCGAATGAGATTATTTGAGAACTAATGTCCTTTCTTGGTGTGAAATTACAGTAGTGTCATTTTTTTATGCATTTATTATCTTAGCTTTTGTTTGTAAACAACTTCTTAAAAAGTTAAATACTAAGAACAAGACATGATTAAATATCTTCTATTAAGAAGTTCTCATATTGAAATTCCCAGTATTCAGACAAATATAAGAAGAAAAGCAATATAATTTCTCTAACAGTAATATTTTTTGTATGCATTAACTCTAGAGAGTGCATCTTGGATAGTTGTGGAATTAAAACTTCATTTTATTTTGAACTATTTATTCCTAACAAGTTTTTTATAAAGAAAGGATGGGAAAAGTGTTGTTAAAACATTTGTATTATTTAATTTCTAAAGCTGTTTGATTTCACAAGTAATTTTACTTTAATCTGCTGATGTGAAAGATTTCCCAATAACCTGTAGCTGGATTAAGTTATAAATCTACCATATAATCCTGGTTGCTGATTTCAAATGTTTTGTAAAATTTCGACTTTGACATAATAATTTCAAAGAGACAAATGGAGATTCTATTTCCAAAAACAAATCTATTTTTCTAATATTCTGTTAGAACATGATGAAACAGAAGGCTCTGATTGTTCTCAGTAGAGTTAACGTATTCTTTTTTAACAGCTTCAGCTCCCACTTTCCCACTCAACCAAATGAGGAAAACAATAATTGTTACCAAGGGCCAAGAAGTTGTCATTGAGTGCAAGCCACAAGCCTCTCCAAAGCCAACTATCACTTGGAAGAAAGGCGACAAAGTGTTAAGGGAGAATAAGAGGTCAGAAGTTTGTTTGGTAAACTAAATATTGTGCTTGTATGTTGGATTCTGCGATATGATATGAATAAGGATATGCCGAACATTAGCCTGGGTATGGCATAATTATTTTGTCAAGCTGATTTGTTTGACAGTTGTGACTCTACAGTTTCCACAATATGGAAATTAAAAATCTTCACATTGTTCATAGATGCAAAGAGATGAAAAAGTGTTGTTATTTTGTGGTGTTTTGTCTCTATTTTCTGTTATTAATTTCAAAAACCTTTCAATTATTTTATAGAGGTACTACAAATTTGGTGTATGAGAATATCAAAAGCTTAGAGGTTGAAGTATTCAGGAACACATAAAATATAAAATGTGCTTAGTCATTTGAAATAATTTTAATAAGGCGGATTTACAGCTTGATCACAATGGAACTCTATGTAAGAATAGCTTTAAAATTATTCAGAGGTGGAAAATATAATTCTATTATAGGATTTAATTACACTGGTAATTTCCGTACTCAGCAGCACATCTGCTTAACTGATTATGCTTGATTAAATAAGTTCTGTCCAGCTTTGTATGGTAAAAGTAGTTTAAGCACTGCAGGTTAAATGCCAGATGTAATTGCACTTTACAAGATAGCTTATCTGTACACTAGAATATTTTTGCCACTCTGCACATGGTCTTTAAGTACAAAGAGCAATCTTTTCCTTTTTCTGGTAATGTGGTATGTGAATGAACCATTTAAAATGACTTGTGTAGTATTAATCAGAAAGATAAAAGCAAGACCCCCTTTTGTTGAATTTATGCTAAGGGAAGCAGTAGAGTGCATCTCTCCTCATTAACTGCAAAAGCTATTTTGTTATTTTCACCTCATGACATTTTTTTTGTTGTGAGAAGGAAAAATGGGTAACTTCTTTTACCATATTGAATTTTTTTTGTTGAAGAGGAGAAAGGAAAACAGCATTATATACAACATTTTGCTAACAGGAGTAAGTTGTATTGTTTGTATTGAAAATATGACAGATTCATATTACTAAGGAGCAGAAAATATAAAATATTCTGACACTGATGTCTCTATGCTCTACCTACAGAGTTGATACTTTTCACTGCATGACCTTTTCCTCGCATCTCCACAAAACTCACTCTTATCACCACATGGAAATCACATTTTAATCCAAGAGCAGCAAAGTATTTTGGTAATTACTTCATATCTGTCCAAAGATAGCCTAACTCTGAAGTTAAAAATCTTATGAAAATGGATCTGGAGTTTCATTTTTTGGTATTTGTAGCTTTTGATACTTGCTGGTTTTGACAGACGCTGGAATAGGAAATGATGAAACATGGATAAAGAAAAGTTGGTTGAACTATTTCAGATGTTTGAAAGAGGAAGGTTGCATTCAATTTAATTTTTTAGTAAGCTGTTCAAGGATTATCTTGTGTCATTCACAGTAGTTTCCCTGCATCTACTGTTTATAGAGGGGTGGGTGTGAGGGGAATATCAGTTTCAAGGGAATCCAGTTCTGCCTCTATACAGTACACTTTAAACAGAAATAATAGTCTCTTTGAAGAGAAGGTGAGGAAGCCTACTGTGATTTGTGAAAGGAAGTGTAAATGAAGATTGTATGTGTGTTTACATGCTTTGGGCACTGAAGGAAAGAAGTCTGTTAAACATTTTAAAAAGGAATAAGCTGACATTGTAACCTTATCAGTATGCTTTAAAAGTGGATTTTCTTCATAGTCTGTTGATAAAAATTAAAAAAAAAAAAGAAACAATTAGGAACTGTCATCTGATAAGTTTGAATGGACTATCGATTCCTTAGAGATTAAAAAATAATAATTTTAAAAATAGCAAAAAAATAGCAACATGCCAGTTAAATAAGGATGGGCAAGGGCAGAACAAGGATTGAATAACACATTATCTTCTCTTCTGCCACAGCTTTTTTCTCTTCTAAAGTGTGTGTATCAAGTGCACATTGTGTTTAAGTTTTGTGAAGTCTGTGAGCCCAGGAAAGGAATTTGACCCTTTTAGCAACATCAATAATAAAGAGACCTTCCCCTCTACAGGAAAGAAAAAAAAACCCCACTTGTCCAGTGGGTCTGCTATCATCTATTCCATATCTTCGAAACTCTGTTGCCCCTTAGGTTTTTTTATTCATCAAAAGCTGATTGACAGAAAAACCCCTAGTTACATCTCCATAGGTAACTGAAGAGAAGGTTGATTGTTCCTGTGGGACTTGTGGCTGGGTACAGCTCTCACTGCAGTCAGACCTGGACTCAAACTCCTGGAATTTAATGCAGTTTGAAAGCCTCAAATGTTTCAGATTCATTGGAAAGCCGTGCACTTGGGAACATAACAATGGAAAGCCTTCATTAGCTTCATTCTTGGTCTCTTTTACCTTTGAACAAATTATCCAATTCAAGGCCTTTGTATCCATAATATAGCTATGATAGGCTTGGTCCCCAGAAATCATTTTGAGCTTCCAGGTAATTTGATTCCTCTTGGAAATCATCTGCATATTGTAACAGGCTTTTTCAGTTGAGTTTCAAATGAGTGGCAAGTCTATGAGATAGGTCCAAAAATATTAAGATATTCAGTTATTTCAGTTATTATATGTCAGTTATTTTCCAACAGAAAGCATAGCTCTGAGTTTTACAATCCCAAAATATATTAAATCGGATTAAATTACTCCTATAGAAAGTTAGTTATTTAATAAAGGTTCTGTAGTGTTTATAATTCATTCTACTAAACACAGATAAAGATCAGGAACTGATGCTAAAGAAATTAAATAAATTATATGATATTGGAGATCTATGCAGAAGACTAGAACTTCCAAAGATCAAGGCATAGTCTGTAAAACTTACTGATACAAGACATTTCATGATCAGCATTTGAATGAAATTCAAGTCTTTTTCAAATATAATTATCTCAGTGAGTCATTAATACATTCACTCAAAGCTAATTTCATCCGTAATTTCACCTAGCAGTTAAAAGAAAGGAATTGTTATACTTCTATTTTGGAATTAAGATACAGCTGAGCACAACACCAATGTCAGTGATATAGGTAGAGAACATTTTTAAGCTGCATATTTTCATTAATCACCTTGCAATAATGAAAATTCTTAACTATCTTTACTAACCACTTACTTCTGTACACTGTTGTCTCATAGGCTGGTAGATGATTGTGTCTCATTTATGGCAGGCTGTGATAATGTATGCACTGGTTATTCATTGAACCATATTTCCATCCGTAAGTATTTGTAAAGAACTTTGGAGTATTTTCATAACTAGTTTTGCTTTTATAGGAAAGAGGATTATATTGGAATCAAAGTTTGAAAAAAAATTCTTACTTTGATTTAGTAAACAGTTTGGTTGAAACTTTACTTTAGAGCCTAAATTGGAAGAATTAAGCCCTTGGGCAAGAATTCAGTGACCAAAAAATATTTTTGTGTAGTTTCTGAAATATTTCAATCAGGTACTTCCTGAAATGTAATCAAACCATCACTTAGTACTTAAGCAACAGCTTCTAAACAAGACCAAGACCCAACCCACTCAGATCACAAAGCCATGAAGAAGCCTGTTTATAATTAAGCATTTTTTAACTTACATATCAAGCTAAAAGAAAGCAACAAAAGTGATGTTTTGTAGACCATAAATGTTATAATGCACACTAGAATGGACCAGAATTTGGTCAGTTACAATAAAATAAATGAGTTCTACTAACAAAGTCAATGATTAAATTCAGGACAAATATTTTTTTAAAATGTTTTTAGTTCCTGTATTCAGGCATGAGGTATTTTATAAGGATTTACAAATGCATAACTTTTTGTGAGCCATTACTCCATGAGTTGTAGTCTTTTTCTTCACTTTCTTAAAGACACCCTCTTATCTAGATTGCCTTGTAGTGTTGACTACAGCTGATATTTAGACAGATACACTTGAGGAGTCAAAAGTATTGAAAAGCCTAATAAGTCCTGTTTCATCTGTTTTTGTGCTTTCTCATGCAACTAAAATATTCTCTTCATTAAACTTATATTAAATTTTTACTCTAGCTCATTATTTCCATTACATTTCCATTAGTTATAGTTAAAATAAAATCATTTGAAAGCACTCTAACAGTGAAAATGTTCTCTTTAGTCTCTATTTTTTCTCCTTTACTAAGACTACCAAGCAATAAAAATAACAATAATAATAATTTAAAAAGCATAGTTTAACCAAAAAATGTGTCACTGAGGAAAAAGCACAGCTTAACATAAATGGGTAACTGAGGGAGCAGGACTATTCTAGTCCCAGTTCCGTGCTGCTTTATTTTGCTTTTGTTCTTTTCCTTTTGAGGCTTCTCAAATTATAACACATTTTTAATCATTGTTTGTTTTACACTGTAATTTATGTTTAGATTAATATTTAATCTAAAAAAAAAATATAGTGATGACCTAATACCTACGTATGCATTGGTAATGTAGTTCTATGTTTATGGATTTTTTTACTTTCCATATGGCACAGAGGCACAGCCTAAGCCTTCTCCTTCACCTCACAGAACAAGCTGTCCAGAAAAGCATTAACAGTCTCTGAAGGTCAGATTCACCATAGATCACCAAGAACAGAATAGTGCCAGTGTCCCTGTGGCCGCTGAGTAATTGCTCATATTGATCCACGTATGTCCCAAATTAACTTTTGCTGAAGACCTAAATACACTAAGCATTTCTGTGGGGAAAATAAATGGTAGCAAAATTCCACCTGCCACTTCAAATCAGTCACTTTTCCTATGGAGCAATTAGCTTCATGTGTTCTGCTTCTGTTTGAAGGAGTTCTGGATATAAGATGAGAAAACTTGTTATGTTAAGCAGCAGAGGGAGTTTTAGATATTTTGAAAGTAATAGTCTGGGTTTGGCCAGGACACAAACTTCAACATCCCTATTCTTGCAATACACAATCACAGTGGTAATTTTATTGATTTGCAAGTGGGTAAAATCTTTCTCCTTTTTTTCTGAACAATATAAAAGAATTACAGAACAGCAGTGAGTAGCATGGAGCTCTGGATAACACCTGGTCCACTCCCATGATCAGAGCAGTGTCAGCTAGAACAGATTGCTTAAGGCCATGTCTAGTCAGGTTTTCTGTAACTCCAAGGAGGGAAGCACTGCAGCCTATCTGGGAAACTTGTTCCTATTAAACACCCCTACAGTAAAACAAAAAAAAAAAAAACCAAAAAACAAAGACACCAAACAAAAAAATCCAAACAAACAAACAAAAAAACTCTTTTAATATTTAAATGGAATCAATGTTTGCATGGAATTGCATGTGTTTCAGTTTGTGCCTGTTGCTTCTGCCCTGTCACAGAGAAGCATCTAACTACGTCTGTTTACTTCATCCCTTCAGAGTGGATGCATCAGTTGATCAGTGCCTTCAACAGCTTGGATATCTGTAATAATCATGGCCATATAATGAATTTATATCAACGTGTCTTCCATGACATATGAAATTCTTCATTCAGATCTGTGCCAAATCTGCCTGGCCACCAAAACTTATAAAATGGAGATGTCACTTCCCCATACAAAACCTGCCCACTGTGTATATTGCCATGTTGCAAAGTTACTTTCTGCTTGCCATATCCTTCACTTACTGTGTGCCTCCCCTGAGGTGGTTGGGACTGACTTGCAGTTGTAGAGAAACCTGTAGAGGCTTTACTTTGAACAGCAAAGCATTTGACATCAATCACAAGTTCTCTGGCAGTTATTCCCTTAATGTTACAAATAAAGTAAGTGGTTACTGAAAATAGGGACGTATGGATATTTGTGGAGTTACTGGACATTAAAAATACAGAGAATTATTTATGAAGAAAATTTTGTCTTCATAGATACACGAGTACAAAATTGCAAGCAATACATTGACCTGTGAGGAACAGGAGAACACTAAACAGTGCTCATTAGGTGAGAATCATCGTCTATAGGTACTAAACTTAGAATAAAGACACTGGAGGGGACAAAGTGTTCAAGCTGTGTGTAACAATATATGAGGGAGTGAATTGAGGCTGCTAAAATTTTGACTTGAACTAAGCTTGCTTTATTTTGCTTTCTTTCCATTATGTTTCTCTAACATTCAGCAGCTGTAAAAGAAGTCAGAGAAAATAAAGAGAAGAAAGAGATCTTTTACAGGGACATTAAATTAAAAATACGAATATTATACAAAGACACAGAGAAATCTGATGCTATTGCTTTTTACCTACCTTCAAGTCAATGCTGAAATCTTTGAACTCCAAAAGTATCTGTCCTGTATGCCTAGATATTTCTTCTATTCCACTTTGCTATGTAATTAGTGGAAATACATAGAGCACTTGTATCTAAAAATATCATCATTCAAAACCTTAGAAATAGATATGTTTTTATAATCTTCTGGTCTCTCAAACACCTTCATTTTCAGTTTTGACAGGTTCTTATTACAGTTTTTCTCTTCACTCTACTGTATTTAAGGACCTGTCAATGTTTCCTTTCTAAGTTCCCATTTTAATAGCTTTTCAGCTTAATTACGATGGAAAAAATCAAAGGAAAAGAAGGGTGTTTCAGAGCAACAGCAAGAAAAAGATTGAGTTTGCAGGAAAAATTTGTATTCAGTTTTATAAAATGCTTTGGTTTGTACATGTTCTGTTATGCTTTTGACTATGAACATGTAGCTTGGGTATATATTATATGCTTTCCTCATAATCATGGTGGTAGCTTTCTAAGAGAATTTCAGTTCCATCTGACTGTGGTTTGTATCATTTGTTTGAACTGCAAACTATGGACTGTGAAAGCAAAAAAGAAGTATATATGTAAAAAGGATGGAAAATTATTCTGAATCATATTTTTTATTTGTCTATTGGTCCCTGAATTGCATCAGGATCAACTTGTTCTTGGCACAAGCTTTCTTGTATTTGTGCTATCAGCCACACAGATACCAAAGTAGCTCAGCCTACTACCATTCCAGTTTTTTGTAAGAAAAGAACACCCTTTATTTCCTCATAGTAATGAAATACCTTTAGAGTTATTCAAACTACAGGGGCAAATTTTTAAGCAATTTGAAGATCTTACTCTGTGCCCCCAGTTAAATATCCAAAGAAAATTACTATTTGTATGTTTTAATTAGTTTAAAAAATAACATTTTCCACAGAATAACAAATAATTTATCTTTTTGTATCCAAGTAAATTATTATCTACAACATCCTACAGGACTTCTCTGAAATGAATCTCTTCCCAGGAATGATATTCAGGACAATATTTTCTATTATTTTTCCTTAATACAGTACTTCATAGACGGCTGTGTAGGCACACACTGACTCTTTTTAAAAAAATAAGTCTTGATTCAAATCAGAAGTATATGTTTAGGAAACAGAGCATTAAAGTCTACATTTTAGAAATACATTCTCTTCTTCATACATTGGCTTGAAGTTTGAAGAAGTGTTCCACCACATCTTACCAATTTTCAATTCAAGCAGAATTTATGTGAAATTGGATACACAGCTCCTTACAATAACCCCCACTGCCCTCCAGCTGCTTTGGCAAATCTTACATAATTACTCTTTAATATCCATCAGGCACATGTGGGTATTTTGGACCTCTGCAGGTACCTACAGAGTAGACACTAATACTTGATGAAGCGAGTCCCATCCTGTAGGATCTTGCTCTTTAGTATTTCCATGAAATTGCATTTCCCTTTTTTTGACTCAGTTACTGAACTGTAAGTATCCCATAGATATTCCATAGTCCTAATTAAAAGAAACAGCTGAAAAGCTGAACCATTTTAAGTTGCTGACAACATAAGATATTTGATCTGCTGTCTATGCCTTGAATATCTGATGACAACTAATTACCACTTGAGCAAAAAGTTCATGAATTTTGATTTTAACTATGATTCATTTCTCTGTTGTTATAAATGGCTGCCTGTTTGTTCACCACACAGGTAGAATATGACAAATCATCAGTGGCCTAAAGGTTTTTCTTTGCTTAAGGCTCTTCAGACTCTGACTTTCAGCATCATTTGCCCTTAAAAGAAAATTCATCTAAAAATCTTAGGAATTTTAACAATTAAATTTATGCTACCAACTCATCCATAGATTCCCAAGGGGAAATTTAATGATCGAAAAGTAGTGAAGAAAGAAAATACTCAGGACATTAAGAAAGAGGAGCTTCGTGGCAGAAACTCTAATCTTCCTGAGAGAGTGCTGCAAGTCACTTCTTTTCAATTTTTGCATAAATCATGGTCTAATTTAGCGGTGGCAGGCTCATAATGGGAATTAGAGAGCTGGTTATAAAGTAGAAAAGGGAAACAATGATAACCTTGACTAAATAGTGAAAGCAAATGGCACGATCATCCCTTGACAGAAGTCTGTTGCATTGTTCTACTAACTGAGCATATTACGTGAATTTTTAGTACATAAAGATTTGGACACACACTTAAACAACTCTCAATCTTCATTCATGTTTTCTTACAGAGAACGTGATTAAGGAAACAGTCCAGTACCCAGAAATATTAAATGTTACACGCTTTGTGGACTTCAGGCAAGAGACTTGCTTTTCTGTATCAATGTGCACAGTTAGGTGTGGTTTCAGTGACAAACTGCCAAAATTTCCATCCCTCATCTCAGGCCTCTTGCTTTACAGTGAAGAGATTCAGGAATCCAATTTGGGTGAAAAAGAACCTCTTTATTTCACCTGATCTTTGTTGACTGTATTATTTTTTTTTATTTTTTATTTTTTTTGCTAGATCATTGCTAGATCATTTGCTAGATCATTGCTCTTCTCAGCAGGTCATACAGATGCAGTCATGCCTGTGCCAGAGCAGCCCAGGAAGGACTGGAGTGATGAGCCATGTCCTGGGACAGGTGCTCACAGCAGTGTCCAGGACAGCACACACACCCAGGCTCTCATTTTTCTGCCTATACTTGCTCTGCACCAGTTAGGACAGATGATTTACCCACACAAGGAAATGAAAAGCTGTCTAGTAATCTCAGCTGGTATTTCACTGGGATGCAATTAGCTGAGCTGTTCAGCAGTTAGTCCCCGGCTGGATTTTAGCTCCCTCAAGTAGCTGCCCCCAGTAGTCCCTAAGTATTTTAGGAATTCCAGCATGCCAAGAGCCAGTCCTGGTACCCTGTCTGCACCCTGCCACCATGTTTTAAAGGCTAACATCATTGAATGGATGAAAACGTTCCTGTGATTACTGACTTCACTATATGGGGGGAATACGCCTATTTTTTTTCCTGATGGACAAATATTCACTGTTTAAGTGGTAGAGCACATGGGAGTCTTAGCCAGAATCTCTGGGCATTATCACTGAAGTGGTCACAAGATAAGTAATAATTTCTATGGCTCAGTGACATGCAACCATACAGCAATAAACTTTTCAAGGTTCTAGGAACCAAGTCTATTTTTAAATTAGAAAGAAGTAGAATGTGAAAGAAATTCCCAAGACATTGTGGGAAAGTCGAAACATGAACCCAGATATTTTGGATTGAAAAGTTTTGTCACACTCTAGAATATGAGCATGTACTTCAATTATATATTTTAATTTATAGCACATATTGCATTTTAAGTGATACTTAATATTTTTTAAATCTATCAGTCAGCATCCATGATCTGTGTGGAGGCTACAAAGATCTTCTACACACGGGCTGTCAGAATTCATTTTGCACTGGAAAATCTGTTTTACAGGGAATATGCTTTCTTATCTGTCATAAATCTAAAATAATTAGGGTGGCTTTTCAATGGATTATCATCTATTGCATCTAGAGTTAGTGATCTTTGTAGGTATATTATGAAATTTATTATTAAATTTCAATATTAAAGAGGAATTTTTGATGCCTTTGGCATTTTCTCTCACATTATGTTCTGACATTCTCCAGTCTGTCAGTCTCAGAAATCAACAGACTCTCAGTATTTACATGCTAATTGGTCCCAGAGAAGGAGAATAAGTCTATGCATACTTTTATAAAGTTAGATGTATTTTGCAGAAAACTAAATTTTGTGCAAAAACTTTAACAAGTCATTCATTATTTAGAAAAAAAAAAAATGGTGGAAACTGGCTTTCTAATGGCATTAGATTAAAAAAAAAAAAAAAATAGAATTACAGTAGTCTAGAAAACAATCCTACAATTAATCCACATAGTCAAAATAGAAAATAATGACTCTCTCAAGATCAATGATCTTCAGATCTCTGCCTAACCTTATAAACACATTCCAATCTATATATGACCATAAATTTACTATCCAATCAGCAGTCGCAGTGGTGTATTTCTAAGCAATATATGGCAATGGAGCTCTATATTACCTAGCAAAAAGATACTCTAGTCAGAATAAGGGACACTGTCCTGTTTGCATTTTGCATACTTTCAATTACTGTGGAACCTCAGTCCTGCTGTTGTAAAGGTTCAGATTTCCTTCACTGTGAAATATAGATTTTTTTTCCCTATATTTCCTTGTGAAAATTTTATGCCATTTTATCTATAAAGAAAGCCAAAGTATTCCTTTTTGTATTATGAAAATTAGTATCACACTATTACTGATAATGGGTTACATTTCTTGTCTTTTAACAGTATCAGTCTCAGTCTCATGCTCTCATTTGGACAAGAAGTTACTTTAAAAGAATTTTAAATGTAGTGTTTCTCCCTAGTAAATCATAGCAAGAAGGCAAGAATTTGACAATACTGATGAAAAACAACATGAGTGATCTATCACTGCTTTTAAATTGTAAATTCACTTACCAATGGAAAGACACTATGTAGCTGTGTCTAACACGAATTTTAAAATGGCATATTACAAGTATCAGTGAAAATCACATTACTCTGATAATAGTGACTTCCATGTAAGTATATTTTCTAAATATTTATCTGAGATTCCTGTATTTCTCATTTTTCTTTTCAATGGTTGTATACAGCTACTGTCCTTACAGCAAATAAATGAAAGAGGGGAAAAAATCATAAATGTAATGAACACAGGAAGCTTAAAAATATATTGAGGCTTCTTTTTATTAGACTAGCCTTGAAAAAGAAAAAAAACATACTAGCAAAGTAAGAATGAGGCATTTGATATTTGTGAAGGCTTTTAATGAGCAGTCTTCTACCTTGCTCTTTCCTGTTGCCAAATCCTTTTAAACAAAATATTTTTCAATTTCTAGTTTTCAAATTTAACAAGTACGAGCTTCTAAGTTAATTAACATGCCATTTAAATCAAATTATGAAAAAATATTTAGTAAAATTAACACCAACATTAATATCTGTAGCACTTCACTGGACCTAATATACTAGTAGGATTTTTTTTTCTCCTGCCACAGTGGCCTGTCATCTCTGTACAGTCACTAACATGATTTTATATGTCAGCTCACTGACTATTATCTCTCTGCCTATGTTCACAGCAGACATATAAAGCCTAGAGGTGGGAAATGTATCGTTTAAATTTTACCAAAAGGTCACTAAATTAACTGTGCTGAAATAGTTGAAGTATATTTAAAGCATTTTAGATATGGGAGTTTTAGATAAAAACTCAGGAAGATGTAAAAGTTTATTATTTTCATATGTGTGTGTGACTTAAGGTCACAGTGCACTAATTCCCCTAATTACATAGCCTGAAAAGTGATGATATGGTATTGCACCAATGTAAAAAGGTGATATAGCCTGATAGAAGTCCTGCTATGTTGGAATCAGAACATGCATGCTCTGAAGCTGCTAAGTGTTTGATGTAGCGTCCATAAACTTTCCAGTTTTATAAAGTTCTCAAACCATGTATAGAAGGATCTGCCATGGCCCCTTTTTCTGTTATTTTTGTAGGGGTGACCTCTTTCAATGTTCTCAGATCTACATATTACTTATTTTTTGACAAGAACATCACTATTCAAAAGAATCTCTCAGACTTTTGTCTATGACTGTTTAATAATCTCATATTTTTACCCTTATATTTTTTCAATTTCATACACTTTTCACTTTCATCTTCAAAAATTTTTCAACTCTTCAATATGTACAGCAGTTACATAACCCCAAGAACATCCACTGGTGTAGTTCATTCATCACTGTAAGCCAAGTGACACATACTAAATGATAATTTTTTTCTTTTTTTTTTTTAAGGAGCCCTTCTTCCCATGGAACATTAAGTCTATGTGGTTTTTAGTTTAGAACTGAAAGGTTTTCTGTGGCTTGACTGCAAAGTTGTCATTATCCAGAAATTAATCAGTACTTCTTTTTGTCTAAGAAAAATCAAGAAAGCTCTCTTCACTCTAAAAGTTGAAAAAAATAGGATCCGTACTAGAAAGAGGCCAAATAAACCTAAAGTCTCATCCTATTTTTATAATTTTTTATCCCTCCTTTCTACAGAAATGAACATTGTCATGGCTTAACCCCAGCCAGTATCCCCATGCAGCCACTAGCTCACTCCGCCACCATCAGGATCAGGGAGAGAATCAGAAGAGTAAAAGCCAGAGAACTGATGGATTGCGGTAAAGATAGTTTAACAGGGAAAGCAAATTCAAAACATAGCCCCATACTACTACCCATTATAAAGAAAATTATATCTGTTCCAGTCAAAACCAGCACAATATCCACAAATTTCTTGGACTCATTGACAAGTTGTATTTTTCTGATATATTACTACACAACTTCGAAACACTTTTATTTTTTACTCTTTTATTGTCAGCAATTTTTTAAAGCTTCCTTCCTCTGACTCTGGCACATCTTTGCTATGAATGGTTCTCATTATCCTTTAGTAACAATTCAAAGTCTAAATCATTGGCAGTCATCAATTCAAATCAAAATGTTTTGGAGCTAGTTAGTAAAAACGTTATTTATAAAACAAACAAAATAAAACCCACAAAAACACTTTTTTTTTTTTTAACTGATCTTTATTTTCTTTTTCTCTTTTATTTTGTATTGTTCTGTTACAATGCACTGCTCCTGGAAAGCATGGCTGTTAAAGAATATTTAAGATCGGAGTCTAGTCCATCTAGTCCAGCACTCCATCTAAAACTGGACTAACTGCATCATGTTTCTTAGGAGTTTTTCCAGGCCAGTCTTGAGTATCTCCACGAATGGAGATTCTACAACCTGTCTTGTCGACTTATTCAAGTATCTGGACACTTTCACATTATGTTTGCTTCTTGATATGTTGCCACGTATTCTAATTTGTATCTCTTATCTCTTACTTTTTGTATCTTCAATTCCAGCTCTGTCTTCCCCATGCTCTCCAATAGATGGATACACACAGAAGAAACGTAAAGAAACCAAAAATATCTATCCTTAACCTTCTTTTCTCCAGGCTGAAGAAAAAACTTCAAATTTTCCCTAGCCTCTACTCATCTGTCATGTATTTTCACCCCATGAACATCCTTGTGTATTTCTCCTGGACTGACTCTAGTATGTCAATGTAATCAGTGTGTCAGATACAACCCCAAGAGAAAAAGTGCCAAATAGAGGGAAACAATTGCCTCTCCAGACTTACCAGATGCCTTTTACTAATGCTGAAAGGCCGACTTATTTTGCTGCAAGGGCTCATTGCTGACTCATGTTCAGCTTGGTGTCAACCAAAGATCTTAAGTCTTTCTCTGCAGACCTGCTTTTATCTAGACATGCATAGAGCTCTTCTTTACAGATTTAGAACTTTATAAAAATTCAGCTCATTTCTCCACTGGCTGAAGTCCATCCAAATAACAACCATGCTCTAAAGCATATCCATCACCCTCTGCATTTGGTATCATTGGTGAACTTACTGCATGCAGTCCTTGCTATGCTGACATTTACAGGACCAGCAAACAGCAGCAGTCCCTCTACAGGACTGTAAGGAATGCCAGCCAGTAACCAGCCACCAGCTGGATTTTATATCACTGAGTACAGACTTTTGAAATAGAGTGTAACCTGTTCGTTCCACACAGCCACACAAAGTAGGCCCCATTACACAAATGTTTGGCCCAGTATCAGCTGGCCTTGATGCCTTCTCTGATGAGTGTTCCTCTTCCTCAGCTGCTCCCAGGGCACTCTGCCTCTCCTGAATTTACAGATCTACAGGAGTAAATGACCTACAGGCCAAGATTTAGGAAGACTGCTGTTGCCTGAAATCACGCGTTTCAAGTCTTTCCCATCTTGAGAGTTTCCATCTACCGTTCCTTCAAGTGCAGTTTCTAGGTGACCCTCATTTCTTGTTTCACATAGCCTGGGCTTTTGTCTCTTCAGAGTCTCTGAGAACAGCCTGTCAATCACCTTTCTGTTCTCTCTGAGGTCCCACAGTCCACATGCACTGCTGCACTAACAACTGCTGGGTCTGTGGTAGCGGCTCTCAGCCTGACAGCCTCTCAAGCACCAGCCAAAGAGGTGTTCAGGTCACTTCTTGACAGCAGGCAGATGAAGACAGAAAGCACAGGCTGTCCCTAAGCAGAAAACAACCAAGAGAAGCCTCCTCTTTCCTGAAGGAAGCAAAAGTCTGGAAGACCACCCTCACCAAGAGCAAAGACCCAGTAAATGCCAGAAAAAGCTCTCGAAAGAAGATGGGAACTGTAGCAGTAACAGCTAGTTCCCATTTGATGGGCTTTGGGAACTGTGTTTTCTCAATTGATAACTTTTTTGATTGCCCATTTCTATTCTCTCATCTGGGATGAGAACATTTTTTCCACTTATTTTTTTCTCAGCACTTTCCTGGTCACTTCATTTTAAGTTCACCTCATATTTATAAAGTTTTCTTAAGTTTAACTTAAAGATAAGTTAAAAAAATAAAATAAACTTTTCTAATTACCCCATATTATAAACCCAAGCTAAATTAAGATTTTGCAATTATTTAATCAGAGGAGAAAGGAAAGAATTTTCTGTGAGTGATAGCTCAGTGCTTGGGAGGGTTAGCAGGAGCTAAGCATCTGTACCTGAAGCATCTGCACCAGGTAGGTTTGTGCAAGGTAGTGATTCCTCTACAGCAGGCTGATGGAAGAGCTAAATATGATTCTAGGACATGAAGACCCTGTACTGCAGCATCAGTAACATGTATCAGCCTGGATTTCTCTCTTCATAAATGGCATATTCAGTGACTCAATTCTGGTTGAGATATGGATCCACTTCAACTCAGAAACTGAAATTGCTTATATTAAAGCAAATTTTCCAATTAAAAAACTTAAAAAGTATCACCATTGATGTACCTTTAATTTACCTTAGACTTCAAGTGGTATTAGGAGAAATTATGCTAAACGGTTCAGACCTCACGGCTGACATCTCTGTAGCTTCACATAAACTCTGACAACCTATCTCCTTATTTTAGGATTTCTCCTTATTCTCCTTATTCTGATTTCATGCATCACTAAGCTCTGAAAATTTTCTGTCTTGGAGCACAATATGCACTAATTTTGCTCTGACAACCTTGTAATGGGAAGTCTAATACTTGTTACATTTTTTTCTAGATAAAAAAGAAGGGAAGTAAAAGACCCCCCTGTGATAATAATGCCTGAGTTATGACAAGAGGTGCTGTTTTTCACTGTTAAGTATTTAATGCCAATTAGAAATAAACTGTACCTTTGTCTCTGTACTGAGAACCTTTCAGATGAAAAGCAGGATTTCTGGGGGCTTAAGATTCCTAGTACTTCAGGAGCTAAGTTCAGCATTCAGAAAGATACATCAACTGAAGTTTTTATCACCAGATTCTTCTTAGTAGTGAATTTATCTTGAATCAGTTTTTGAACACTTCCTCACTTTTGCATGCAAGGCACAGTGTATTGCAGTTGTGTTGTTGTGTTTTGTTTCGCATTTTCATTCTGTGCCCCTTTTCAGGATCAAGGCCCACACAATAGTTCTTTGTTGTCCACTGATTACCTTACATCCTCTTTGATATTCCATTAATACACCGTGGTTTCTAAACTCTAATGTCAGCTTAAAAAACTCACGCAATTCAGACTATTGAATTTAAGCGCATGTGCTTTTTCCTTTAAGACATTATTCCTGCTTGATGTTTGACTTCTGCACTATGGCTTGACTGCACTTTCATGTGACACTGAGATAAAAGCATACTATAAAGTATAATCCAGATTTCATATTGAAGAGAATCCCCTGTGTCTAATACAAAGTCCTATAAAAGGAAATACTTGCAACCACAGCAGTAAATGGATTCTTATTTATTAAAATTCATTTATTCCTTAGCAAGGGACTTCCTGTTCGGCTGAATATAATTTGCCCTAATATTAATGAAAAAATTATCACTGTAAAAGCATGGTATTGAAATGAAATAATTCAGACACTTCCAACAGGACCCCAGAGTGTAGGGAATTATGTAATAAAGCTGACTATACACTGGTCAGACAATAAAACCAGGAGCACCATTCATTTGCAGATCATATCATCAATTTTTTAACTTTTAATTCTGCAGTTAATAAATTTTAATTTAACCACTATCTGTCTACTAATTTTTCCTTACATGTGTGTTCATTTCTGTAGGCATGTGAGTTTTTTTGTTGTTTTTTTTTTTTTAATGTAGATAATTTTCTTCCACAAAGGAGGTATCATTTTAGGAAATAAGACATAAAAAATTAAAAAAGACTTCTACCAAATCATTGGGGCTAAAGAGAATTTTTTTTTTAATGACTGTTACATGGCATTTCCTTTAGTGACATTCACAGAGGTTTGTGAACAGATAAAAAGCATATTGCCTATATTCATAAGTATTGAACTTGTGGCACCATATTTTTTGCCCTGTTGTCCGTCTGGCCTGAAAATGGATTGCAGAAATGGCCTAGCAATAGGTGGCTTTACTTTGCTGGTAGTTTCTCTCCAGGTTACTGCAGAGAAGAAGTCCTATTTTCAGCTTCTTAGTCATGTAAATAAAAAAAAAGTGTTTCTATACACCTTGACACATCACTTGAATTCATTTTCAGATGACCAGTCTTGAGTTGCATTTCTTCCCACAGACAACTTGTTTCTCCTCAGAGCAGGGACATGCTCCTTAGTTGTAAATATGGCAAATATCTCTCAGTGTTATGAAGTCAACTGAGGATCATTTGCCACAGGATAATTTGGGGTATAATCTCCAGTGGTTATTCACAATAACATGTATTATTATATTTTTATTTATTCTGTTCATCATTACTTTGAGAACACAAAGTGAGAAAGTACTGTAGTTTAGTACTTATTTACTTTAGTCATGTTTCCTTTCAAATGATCCAAACAACTGTTCTTTCTCTCCACTTTAACGCCCGATTTAGGGCAACCTTTTTTTTCAGTGTGTAACAAAGTGTAGTTTACCTTTCTGTATATTACTATCCCTACGTCATAGCCTCTTTTCCAATCTCTGTAATAATTTTCAAGCTGTTTATTTACCTAGTTTAGTTCTGGAACACTTTCCCAGAAATATTTTTTTACTTTTACTTGAGAAACAAATTCCTTACAATTTTTGTATCTTTAACTTAGTAAAAATAACTTTACATTCCGGTCCTTTGTCCAATGAATAACTTCCCAAGGTTTCATCTGTAATGAAGTCATTGAGCTCCTACCTTTTTTCTCAGATCCAATGTTCAGGAATAATGTAGGAAAAGGAGTCAATTTTCTATCATGTTCAGGAATACCTGCATTAACCATGTTTAGTATTTGTTATTCAATCCATGCTATAGTCTCCAACTGTTGATGTGATTTTAGGAGGCATCTCCTTGTATGCTAATGTTTCAAAGATATATACCCAAATCTGAGACTTCCTGAAATCCTTTCAGATTTACAGACTTCCTTAACTGATCAAACTAAAAGAAATTAGCTCCAAGGATTTGATTAATTTTAAATATCGTCTAATATTTTCAGAACCTAACTATTATCAGAACATAGCATTCACAGTCAAGTTTCTCTCTATTTTGAGCTTCTCAGCAGTATCAACCTGAACAATGTGTGAGCAGAGTAAAAAAGGTTCCAGTGAGGAGGCTGCAGGCAGACACTGCCCCATTAGCCCCATCTGTGCTTGGAAGTTTAAGAGAAGGACTGGAGAAGGATTTGATGGGAGGGGTATGCTAAACACAGACAATTATGTAAAAATTCTGCTTAACTTCCATGTGGAATCCAGAAGAAAATCAGGCAAATACCTTCCTAATGTAGAGGCAAGTATCAAAATCCTATAATTGTGCCATAAAAGCTTGTGAAAAAGGAAATTACAATATGGCTGTCATATACTGAACAAGCTGATCCTTTGTTTTATTATAAAATTAGCAGTTTAATTACAGAAACAACTGAAGCATTTCACTTGTAATATTGGAAACATCAAGGTTTACCTTGGTATTTCCACAATACATACTTCAAGCAAAAAAATGAGCAAAAGGTAAAAACTGTAGAGATTGATCAAAAACAGCTCTGCCAACAAAAGAAGTGGTTCTTAAGTGAACACAAGGTGCAGGAAAATGCACTCAGCTTTAAAACTCTTAATTCCAGACTTCAAAAGCATTTTCCTTTCTCCTTAAATATTGAGGACAGGAACATCTTATTGTAGATTGTGGCTGAACGCTCTTTAGTATGATGTTGAAACCTTGCTAGAAAAGAAGAAACACCTACCATGCTTTTAATGTACATTCTGGAAGCTTAGAAATTTCTCTGCAGCTGCTTTCATTCTCATAGCAGGGTGATTGAAAAAATGAGCATCGATGTCCCCGGTTCTTAACAGCACTCCGTGGATCTCTGCGGTAGATTTCTCTGCAGCGCTATTATCCGTGTACTGCTAACGTAGATTTTGCACTTAGCAAGTGGAGAATTTTGATCAATAGGAGGGATTCTGCTCAAGGGACTTTAGATAGGCATTAAAATTACTGAAGCAACTAAATGAAGTCTCAAGGAGTCTTGACAAATTACCAGCTGCTGCTCTTGTCACATTCTTAGCAGTAAACTGGCTGTGAGCTGAAAAATGCATCAGAAATGGATAAAACATGAAACAGTTAAAGCACTGCAAGGTGGCACCTTTCTCATTTTGTAAGATATATCAATTTCCTTTTGAAAGATTTATAGGCTGCGCCCAAAACGTGATGAAGAAACTTAAATGTCTCACTAAATATAATGTAAGCTGATACTTTTTAGCCTTTAGAACTATCACAGAGGATTTCTATCCCAGGTCTGTATAAAGACAAAAATCTTACATTTAAATGAATGTAAATTATTAATAATTATGAGACAAAGAACAAATAAGGTGAAAACTGAATTCAGGTAAAATCAGAGGATCACAAATGTTAAAGAGACACCTTGCTTGTCAGTAGACAAGTTTATTAGTTTTAACCAAAAAGTACTGAACATAACCTGATTGAACTATTTATAGTCCTTTCAGTTCATCTTCTAGCAACTGAATTAGGATCAACAATTTTGTAATTCAAACAGAGGCAGAAAATTGAATGGAAAGGAACAAATAAAATTGCATTTGTTCCTTCCAAAGAAATTATTTTTAGATATAACGATTCAGCTTTCAATGTAAATAATACTCTTGCTATCAACATTGTCTTTGCATCCATTGTGCCAGGCACTGCCCAAACACATGCAGTTCCCACATGAGGATGCAGGTTGGTACAACAAATGATGTTCATGTAAGCGTGTTTCTTTCTTTGTGGAAGAAATGCAATTTATTATTTAAAATCCAAAAGTCAAGACGAAAAGCTTATGCTTTCTGTGTAGAAATTTGGAACTGTGAGTTTGTCCCAGGACACATTACTAGTCATGAGACACAAATGCTGCATATAATAGTATTAGTGAGACTGATAGTCAATATGACACATGAAAACAATAGAAATACTTTCTCTGATATATGCCAAAACTGTCATCAGATCCTCTTTAAATGCTAAACACTGTTCATAGAATAAGACAGGAGTTGATATGTCTGTTTTTATGTAAGGATATAAATACATTTCTTAGTTAAATATACAATTCAGAAAAAGTATATCTAAATCATTATAAGCTATAGTCTAATTTTTACTGCAGAAAAAAATAAATTCCCCTTATTTATAAGCAGCAGCTTGAAAAACTGTATTTAATGAAAGTTCCACTAACTGATTTGATCACCATGGAATCTTCATAGCTTGTGATTTATAGGCAGGCAAAGGGTCATGGGAACCGTTTACCACATTAATGGTGATATATGAGAAACTTTGATTTGGTGGACAAGATCTGAGGCCAAATTATGCCCTGAGAAACATATGGGGTGTGAATGGGAGCTGTGTGAAACAAACTAGCAGAAAAATGAGTCTGTAACCTGGACTGTGCAGTACCGAGCACTGAGTCATATAATGTTTCCTCTTTCAGACTAGAAACCGAGAAGCAAATGAAACTCATAGGTGTTTTACAATACACAAACCACTACATCAGCCAGTCATGTCCCTGGTCACAAGGTTTCTAGTATTTTCTGTCTCCACTAAATCACTTCAGTGAGACTGCCTGCTAACTGGTGTTTTTTAATGTTGAGTTGTTATTCTTTCCTTCCTCATCTCATTTACAGATTTCTCACATTTTCATCTGTCATCCCCTTGTTTTACAAGTGTATATGGTCTTATTAAGTTGCTTGAAAAGCTGGGCCTTGATTTGCAGTACAGGCAACTAAGGTAGTTCATTGCTAATAGTTTCCTGAGTAATTGCTTTCAGTAGATGTTTTATAAGGCTTTATTTTCACCCCTTTTTCTGTTCAAGAGAACAGAGGAAATTAAATTCGACACTTCTGTCATGACACTGCATGTCTAATGTATCATGCAGGAAAAAAAGCAAGAGGGAGTCTGCAGACCTGTGTCATTCCTACATGCAATTCAGAAACACATCAAGTTTCCACCCTGTTTTGAAATGCTTTTCTGAGCATTGTGCATGTTGCAGATAAAGCCATCTTATTTTCATTGCCTCCGGTGTCCTCTTCTTTCTTTCTCTCCTCCTGCAAACACCACGAATTTCCCTCCTCTCTTCTTCATCAAATTATTTTGGAAACTGATCTATTTCTCTATTTTTTGTTGGGTAAGTCTCTCATTACAGTAAAACAACATTGCTGGGACTTCTGTCATGTACGTTGCAATTTCATTGTCCTTGGAACTCTGGGAATATAGAAGTTGATTTTGCCCAATCCTTTCTCAAACACTTAGGAAAACACACCTTATTGTTTTCATTATCTGACTTCTATGGTTTTGTGGGGATTTTTATCAGACAGTAATTTTTCTGACCCTTGAACTATTTGATATGTTCTCACATATTAACACTTTCTTAATGACAAACAAAAGTAGCATGCAACATGTTTATCCATATTTACATAGCATTGCCTTTATATAAACAGTTTCTAACATTAAGGATTCTTAAATGTTTGTTCATAGAATATCTTTTTCTAGGTACTTGCAAATATAAGTCAATATTTATTCACCTGCACTGAAGCTTCTATCTGTGCAAAACAGAACTCAGTTTATTTTAATGTCTGCAAGCTGTATTATCTCCAGTCTTAAACACAGAAAGTATAAACATCAGATTCAAAAAAGTCATTTAATATAAATCACTTTCAGAAAATGAAGCACACTTTGCTTTGAGAAGAGACCTTCATAGACTTTTGATTTTAGAATAAAATCTCTGCCAACCAATTTAAACAATTATTTCTAACATTTATTTTCTGATATTTTTCAACATTTCTATAAAATAAATATATTTCTTTTTACTTCCTTTTCTGCTTTACTTCACTCATGACAGATAGCTAATGCCTGATTTATAGCAATTTATTTTAATTAATTCTGGACACCTGCAACCTGTATTTGATTTGGCACCACTATAAATTTCCTGACTCCAATCCATCTATTACACTGCCTTCAATCATATTCAACTTCTCCTTTAGATATGGTGGCTTGCCTTAGTAGGGAATTCATATGTTGTTGTTTAAATTCTTTTCATCTATACTTCCTTTTTTCCATTGGTTCAAAAGGCTGAGTATAACCACAAGATAACGTTTTGCTACAATTTGCACAACTATCATTGTAGTTAGGTGGGGATTGAATATCTGTAGACTGAAATGGGTATAGGTATGTTTATTTAAGGGTTCAGACTACTTCTAGGAACTGAGCCAACTTCATCAGCAAAGAATCATGGGCTGCTGGCTATTAAAGAAAAATAAAATTTTCAGCTTATAATATAATTTTAATTGGATTTTTTTTTTCAAAAGGAGAAAATTTTGATAGAAATGATACCCTCTTACAATTATCTTCAAAATTCTTCTTACATCCTGACAGTTTCAGGTTCAATAAATTTAATTTCCTCAATTTTCTAACTGGAATAGGATAGAAGTATTTCTAAGATGTTGAGCTGTACAGTTCTGATCTTTAGTGCAGAAAACCCAGTGATGTGATCCCCATTTGGAGTAATGAGGATAAGGTCTGTCAAAGATCCCTGACCTCAGCAATTACTGAGGATACCTCTGTCAACCACATTCAGGAGAATGACCAAAATATATAGAACCAATTAAAAGTGCCACAAAACTGTCTTCTAAGGAGACTAATTTTAAGTACAGAGAAAAGTCTATTCAGGAATATAGGTGGAAAAATAAAAATTTACATTGAAAACTTTAGAAGATAAGTAACCCTCATCCACCCATACTACAGCATTATATACCCACAATAAATGCATATTAATCACTAAGAATATTTTCTGTATGTTCTGGGGCAAATGCAGGGTCATTTCTTATGGGTAACATATTAAATATATATTGTCAGTATACACTGTGCTATAAATATATTTATGGATTATAAAATGTTTATTTTAAATGCATGCATTAAAATGTGCAAATTACATTATTTATTATATATATACATATGTATACACATATGCTATGCATCTGATCATGGGCTATTTTTTCTTGCTGCTATAATAGAGGACATGCATGTACTGGTTTTAGTAAAGACCATCAAGTTCTTCTTATTTTTTTCCTGTGTATTTGAATGAGCAATACACTGAGAATACAGAATAACTACCTGTTTCAGGCAATTCCATGCTCCTTTGCTTGCCTTTATGGTTTATTTGATACTGATCGTAACAGCTCTTAAACTGAAAAAAAAAGTTTAATAAAACATTTATACATTGGATTAGGTATTGATGAAATGATCTATGCCAGTAAGAAAGAAGCTTTGCATGCCAAGAATCACTGAGATTGCTTGACAATCTCATAAGGGAGGGGAAGAGATGTACCTTTCTACTACTTCCAGGGATTCTGCCACAGAAATTAAGCCTAAATTGGAGAACAAAATTCCAGCAAATGAGTGACATCAAATCACTGTTTCCATGTCTCAGTATTTTCAGGTCAGGGGCTTTTGTTTGCTTTTTGATTTAACCTTGGAAGAGTCTTTTAACACCACTTCTTGTTAAATACGTATAATATTCCAAAGTTCAGTTCAGTGGAGATAAATAATCATCTTCTGGATAATCATCTGAAAGCCTTAATTTCTTTGAGTTTTATTGTAAAACATTCCTAAACTGCCCGTGTGTGTCACTGTCTCTCTGAATGCACAGAGATGAACTTTAGGGACTGAAGCATAACTTTGACAAGGACTGCCATCACCCTAAGTCACTTAATTCTTTGGATTCCTCATCTTGACTAGTGGGATAAGAGTAATGTTTCTAATTTATTCTGCAGAGGCTTGCAGGGTTAATCGGTCATATCATCAGACTATCAGTCAGGTTAGAAGGGACCCAGCAAGATCACTTGCCCTAGTCCTGATCGAAGTTGAATAAACAGTGAATCAGACCTGGCAGTCATAGTACCTTGATGGACTTATGATAATTTTTTTAAATAAGTAACAAAATTATTAACAATTGTTTTGGGAAAAAAAAAATGGGTGGCTTCATATTGTGCAATGGAATAAACTGAGTCATCATCACAAGAACACTAAGTCTTGAGCTTATGGTTACAGAATTTGGCTAGTTTCTACACATAGGTTCAAGCAAGAACTTAGAGATGTAGCAGAGAAAAGGTTAGTTTTAATTAACATTGGACAAAATATGCTGAAAAAGACCATGGCATTATGGTATTTTGGGCTGAACTAAAACAATTCAAACTCCATATTTTTCATTAATTTAATTTAAGAAAAAAAGTGTTAGAACTATTTCTTTTCAGCTAAAAGGTATTTTCTTACAAGTGATTCAAGTATTTCTAGTGCAACATTATACCAGAATATATGGCAGAAAATCCCTATTTTCCTGAACTATAAGGCAAGTTCTCTTTAAATTTTTTTTAACTGTTGTAGTAAAAAAAACCAAAACACTATTCAAGAATACTTAAAAATTATTTGTCTTAAAATTATGTGGGCTATTAGGAAAAATGAGAACCTTTTTCTGAGAGGTCAGTCAGTGATTGTGTTATTTGCCTTAATTTGTGAGTTAATATGCTGGTATTGTTCCTGACTGATTTTATCTTTGTTGAAAGCTGCAATAGGAACAGCAAATGCACTAAATAAATTTACAATTTGGTAACTTATTAGACCAAAATATGATCAGTCATTTATCTTTTAAAAAGGACGTAATATCTTTCTGTAGCTTGAGGACCCTGAACTGTTATAAATTAATATATGTCTTATTAAAAAATGAGCTTATTAAAAAAAAAAAAATTGTGCACTTTAAGTATCAGCATTCCTGAGGCAATAATCCTTACACTTTCTGTTTTGTATATTGCTGGCAAACCATTGGCATTGCCTTGCAAGTCAAATTTTTCTTATGAATACAAGCTGATTTTTTTTTTCCGCCCAACTATCTTTTTCTCTATCTCCTACACTGGAAATAGTGTGACCAAAGCTTCTTGTTTGTCCTCTGGCCTGCTATGAAAAAGGCCACCACACAATGTTTCAGAGTGTTTCATACCTGTGCCCCTCTAGCACATTTCTCAGGGTAAATGTACAAGTTACATCTTATTTTTTATCCGGATGGATTTTTTGCATGGTTCATTATCTCCCCTGATGCCTTCGACTGACAGTGGACTTTCCATATGTGGTAAGCCTGTGGGCAGCTCTTGCTTTTACAAACACAGAAAACTGCACTAATCTTCATGCATTTAATGCCTCACTTCAGCTTATACTGATGAAAACTAAATAAATCTGTGAACCTTAACTCTTCTTTTCTTACAGTATACAGATATCTTAATAATCTCTGCGAAAAAAATGCTTTCATGTGTCAAGAAAATTGCTTTCTTCCTGCTTGGCAAAGCTCTGTGAATGCTTGGTGTCATCAGAGCCCATCATGGCCTGTCACGTATGATCAAGAGAAAATTTTAGATTTGTGAATAAGTATTGTCAGAAATGGCATGGATGGCACATACACATAAAGGCAACAGTCCTCAACAACTCTCAGTGCTTGCAAAGAAGTGGCAGTGTGCAGTGACTGCTGTAAAGAGCCACTTATCTCAATTACCTTTAAAGCAAAATATGTCATAGAATCGTAAAATACCCAGTTGGAAGGGACATCAAGGATCATCTGGTTCAATCTTTCTTGGCAAAAGCACGATCAAGACAAGATGGCCCAGAAACCTGTTCATATGGATCTTAAATGTGTCCAGCATAAGGAGAAGCCACCAGTTCAGTTTTAGAGGTTATTCCAATGGCTGATTGTTCTTACTGTGAAAAATTTTCCTCTTCTATTCGATTGGAATCTCCCCAGGAGTAACTTGCACCCATTACCCCTTGTCTCTTTCATTTATCTCCTAGCAAAAGGAAGTTTCCCCTCTTCTTGAAACAGTGGAGCATGCTGATAAAGTGTCCGCTGAGCCTTCTGTTCTCAAGGCTGAATAAATCCAGTTCTCTAAGCTGTTCCTCATTGTGGATGCTAAATGCACGGAGCCTGAAATTAAGTCACACAAGCTTCTCACTCTGGCCTGAGAAAGCATAAGGAGGAATCCAAACAGTCCTTGGAGAAGGACAACAACTTTTGCAGGTGTTGTTTAGATCCTTGTTGTTTACTTGTAAGAAACAGTCAAGGGGTGATGTTCCAATTGTCCAATGATGGTGATGTGTAAGTTTAATGATCAATGAGAGTTTTACCTCTCGGACCTTCTCAGATCTGTCTATAAAAGAAGATCCGGAAAAAAACTTGCCCTCTTCTACAACCCATGAGAAAGTCTGTGTCATACTGCCTCACTGTTCCTAGTATAGTGCGACACCTCATGTGTCAGGCTTCCCAGCCCTTTGACCATCATTATGGCTCTTCTCTGGACTTTCTCCAGCCTTTCCACATTTTTTTGGTATAACAGGGATGAAAACTGAGTGCAGTACACCAGATGTGAACTGAAAAGCACTGACTAGAATAGGATTATGGCTTCTTTAAGTCTGCTACCAGTGCCCTTGTTGATGCAGCCCAGCATCCTGCTGGCTTTCCTTGCTGCAGCAGCATACTGTTCATATTGAGTTTGTCCACCAAGACCCCCAAGCCCCCTTCCACAGAGTTGCTCCCCAGACAGGTGGATCCCAACCTGTGCTGCACTCCTGGATTGTGAGTTCCCAGTCACAAGACCTTACACTTGTCCTTGTGGAACTTCATAAGGTACTTGTTATTTCACTCTTCCAGCCTATCCAGATCTTCCTGCAGAGACTTCTCATTTCTGAAGTATCTGTTTACCCACTCAGTTTGGTATCATTGGAAAACAAGTCTGAACACAGCTATAGATAAAATATGACTCAAACTGATGCTTTGATGCTAAATGGAAAGTATACCATGAATATTGGAAACATCCTGTCACACCAATACTGATCATACTGCAGCTGCCAACAGAACTCATCCACCAAAAGAGATAATGCCCCAGTGATATACTAACTTTATCCTAGCTGGTCTACAATTAAATTAAATTAAAATAATATTTTAAGACAAAAGCTAATTTTATTTCATTTAAATAACCAGTTTATCTAAAGCTCTATGTACAAATGGAGCTTCACTTTTTTTGTAACCTGAAAAGAATATAATGCTTAGTGTCTTCTTCTTAGTGTTGCCAGTATTTTCCTTGCCTTCTAAAGTTATTTCTAACTGAATAACTAAGAAAACTGTCTTATAGTTGTTCATAGGCAGTATGGCAGGAGCTGCCAAAACCACCGTCTTCCTGAAAGCTATATCTCCATGGAAAGCAGATAGCTCAGCACACCAGATGCTCACACACTGAGATGACCATTGAATGCTGACAACAAACATGAGAGGTTCTTTGCATGGTCTTCCTAGGGAGTTTATTGCTCTCACTTAGAAGGGGACCAGGGACAAAGACCTGAGAACAAACTTGGGTCCAGGGTTTTATTCTATAAGGGAGGTGGGAGCATCAGGCCTGAGGACCAATGGGTAGAGGGCGCAGGGCAGTGCAGAGGTGTGGCTAAGGGTTAACATCCAACCAGGGTCCAGGGGCGGAGTAACAGGGAATAGAGACCATTTGGGAAGACAGGAGCAGGGAATATTCTGGAACTGGGGTGGAGGACAGGGAGGACATAATTCTGGGGTGGGGACAAGGAATGACATAACTTGGTTGAGGTAACTTGGATGGTGTGACTGGGGTACATAAAACAACAACTAACAAAACCTATTCCTTAAATGGGAGTCTTACCCCTGGGTACCCTGCTAACAGCATCTCCTGTCAACTCCTGGTATGCAATACCTTTTAACTTTCCCTTCCTGCTTATCACTTTCTTATTTTCCTTTTTTATCAGTGATAATTTGTGCCTACAATAGCATTGAGATATATATAGATATAGATATATATAGATATAGATATATATATATATATACACATATATATATTCTTAGAAAAGGTATATATAGAATATGATGGATACTACCAGACAGTGGATATAATCAAACTACATAAAATAAATGCAGGTAACTGGAAAAGAGAACACGTACATCCTGAAAACTACAAATTTCTTAATAGCTTAGGGTTCCTTGTTGAACAAAACTAGAATGCTATCTACTGTTTTTTTTAAAAATGGAGTCCTTCTTGTCAAATAAGTATAGGGTGTTCAGCTGGTTGGAGTTTTTTATTGCTTTTTTTTTAACGTCAGCAACTTGCAGTAGTATTTATTAGTTTCTTGTTGGCTTGAATTGTCACCAAGGTTAGGGTCTTTTTTAAAATCTGTTTTACTCATAAACCATTAATGTCTCTTTGAAAGACAGAGGAAACATTCAGTTAAGTAAATTTTTAGTAGTGTGTTTTCTGCCTATTCACTTTTGTATTTCAGATAGAAGATAAACAGTTTATTCCGCTGACATAAGAACAAAGTGTCAAGAATACCTGAATGTATCTTGCCCTTCCTGTAACTGTATATGTTCTTACTACCTGAATGTAAGAACCCTCCACATCTGTAAGAAACAGGAGTAGGCACAGCTTCATTATCTTTTGGTCAATTGGAAAACCTGTAAATTATTATCCGTGTAGTATCAGATATTAATGTCCATTTCCAGGCCTGGTATAAAAACAGCTCAAATATCTTCAGCTACCTCATTCCATACTAGGGAATGGCTGAACTTAGCCTTCTGCTTTGTTGGTAGTGTTGTACTCAAGTGCCTCTGTTAGTTGTCAAATGTGATTTTCCTTTCTCATTTTCTTTTCTAGATGAACAATTATTACATAGACCAAATTAGCATGTCCATAAAAATTTGCATACTATAGGTTTATGAAAGAAGGCAAAACCCGCTGACATCAAATAGAGTTGCTATATTAAGTATTGAATTGTGATTTACTGAAAAGATAAATAGAACAAAGAACATTTTTCAGCTCAGTCCAAATCTGCTTTGTTGGTAATTCAAAACATTGAACAAGTCTTGCTGTACTCTACTTTCTAATATATCAAGGGAGCTATTTACTATACAGCTAGATAGCAACTATCAAATCCAAGGAATTATAATTTCTGCTACCTCAGGACAAATTTTACAATAGCTCAATACATTCTGCATCTTAAATCCAGTGGCAAAAGAGTGGTCTTCTGCTTTTCTGGGAATATGCAAGAGGCAACATGTCTTTTCCCATGTTTTGCATTACTTCCAGTCCATCATCCACTGTGAATAAGAAACTGCATAATTGGAAATTGTCCCCTTACCACTAAACGTTCTTAATTTTCTTCTGTCATGAAGTGCATTACTGGATGCCAAGCATATTCTCTTCTGTCAATGATGATGAGACAAAAAACACAATAACAGGTTATCTCTTAGTGGTATAGAGGTTGGAAATGTAATAGACTGCTGGATGATTTAGTCTGGACTGCTTCACACCTCAAATCCTCCTTATTCCCTGCCAAATAGCATGTTTGAGTATAGTAAGTCTTCTTTTAAAAAGGAACCTAGATTTATACAAATATATAAAAGGATAGGTATTTAGCTCTTCCTATGCTAGTTTTGGGAATTTCTTTCTCCCAAATAAATTTTATTTGTTTTTCTGTACCCTCCTGCTCTTTGTACTTCTAGTCCATTTTCCTTCCAGATTATTACCTTCACCTTGCTACAATCTCCTTTCACATTGACCATTCAAAAATATTTGATGTCAAGTTTTGTTTTTCTTGAGTAATCATGCCCTCTTAGGAAAAGCAAGAACAAAAACCAAACCAAACTAAAGAAACAAAAATAATCAACCAACCAACCAAAAAATGCCAAAGCGAACACCAACAAAAAAACCCAATACTGAACAAGAACTTGTAAAAACCACAGAGCTTATTTTCAAGCTGGGTATAGTGTTCCTAAGTCTCTGTGTTTGTCTTAACCCTTGTCAGCTAAGGGTGGAATAAGATACCAGTAAAATGCATTAGCCATGCTCAGCCTCTATACTGAGTGATGGATCTCTGCTATCAATCAGAGGTAGCAGGAAAATATCTCCACTCAGGCTCTAAAACACAACAGATGGTGCTCTGACAGTTTTTATTATGCTAAAGTAGTGTAGCAACAAGATTGTTTTTGGATTTTTGAATCTGATGTTATCCGTTTTCTTAGGAATAATACCCATTTCAGATTTCTCTTTTGACATTGAAATACAGCCCTTCTTAACAGCCAGTACCTCTGCTGTTCTTACATTTAACCGCAAAGAAAACTAAGGAAAACAATCTAAATTAATATTTTAGTAGATTTAAGGACATTAGGATGTATCCTGCAAGTTAATAGCAAATAATTATTTACAAAACATTCAGTAGCAGGGACTTGAATGAAATGTAAGCAGTTCCTCAGACTTTTATCTAGTTTCCTCAGCTGTGCAGTGTTAATGAGTGTTTTTAATTACCATGAATTTTAACTACTACCCAGCTTTATTTTTAATTGATTAGTTTACAAAATACATGCATGAATCACATTAATGTCATATTTTATCATTTTCAAAATTACCTGATGTCAGTTAAGGAGCTCGAGATAAAACAACTTGTTTCTGTCTTTTTCAAATGCATTACAATGTGGTACAATGAAACATTGAAGGTGTTACTAATTTATTCTTCTGGAGAGAGTTCATAAAAGATTTTAGCATAAGATATTTTCTCATACCCATTTCATTTCAGTATCTTATGACTATGATTGAAGTTATAACCCTGTAAACCCTTTGCATAAATGTTCCTGATAGGAAGTTTTAGGCAGTAAGCAATTAGGTATATTACAAAAAGTTAAATCTTGGCTCTAGGTATATTAAGGGTAATTAAATCACTAATTTTCTGTGGCTGTAGAGGGTTAGTCTTGAGTTCTGGATAGCTAAATGTATACTAATTATACCAATATATACTAAAAAATGTGTTAGATTTATAGATACTGAGATTATCATAAGGCTATTTCCAACTGCTACTCTTTTACATAATTATTTTTACATAATTGATACTATTTTGATTGATAGCCATCTGACACAGTGCAGATAAGGAGATATTGGTGCAGTATCTACAAAGCTGCAATACTGTAGAAATGTGGAAAGGAGCACAAGATCAGGCAGGACCTTCAAATTCTTGTCTGTTTTGATCCCACGCATGCAAAGCCAGAAACGTACGCTTACTTTCAGGAGCATCTGCTTCTACAGTAATGGCATTCATGTTCAGAATTTTAGTGGCTGACAGAGAACTCACCAACAGTGCATGAAAATATGAGATACTGATTCTGCCCAGCGGCAGGCTGAGCTCAGGCTGCCTTCATGGGCACAATGAGCATCAGGTTGGCACCGACACTACATAAAGAATTAGTCTAAGAAATAACCAGAGATTCAGAGCATCTTCAAAACATACGGTTCTCTAGTACCTGTTCGGCTGATGCAGCCAGAAAGGATAACAAACACCAAAAGGGACAGAAGTGAAGGATACTACCTAGTTCTGCTACCTCCAGGAAAAATTGCTCCTTTTTGTTTTCATTGAACTCACTTGGTTTCAAACGCCAAAGTCTACAATTGAGTTCCATTTGAATACGATTATATTAATCCTTTTACAGGTTTGCCCCTTTGTACCTCTGTGAGAAGCTGAATTAATTTTGATAAAGCAAAAATGGAGCTGCTAGAAACACAGCATGGACTATAAAGGAACCAGAGCTCCTTTTCTCATAACCTTACTTTTAACCAGGAGGTACTTAAGCAAAAACATTGTTCAATTTTCTACTTTGTAGTCGGGAGAAGGGAGAAGGGAGAAAGTAGTCAAATGTTGCACGATCTTTGTCAATTACTGCGAGTGTGGATGAGCGGGAGTGGAGTGGCAGTTTCAGACAGCAAGACAGCACTGAAGCGTGCTGCTTTTAAGTCCTCTCAATTATTCTTTCCTTTGGATCAAAGACAAATTCTGCTGCAGTCATCTGAGCCTTGGGAATAGCTGGTATCCTTACTAAATGAAGTACACCTTCAACAACACCTTTCCAAAGGTCTAACCATACTCCTGTTATTCTTCTGATTTTATTCATCAGGTAATCACTTTATTACTGGAGCATGATAAACAGCAGCAAAGCCCATCCATGACCTTGATAATGGAAGTGGGAAAGCAGAGAATCCTTGAAAAATGCTGGGTTTAGACAGCCTGTTTTAGCAATTTAATAATACAATGACTAAATAAAACTAACTAAATATGTTTCTTTTTCAAGTTCTTGCCAAATATTTAGAAAAAAATCCAACTCTCCAGCAAAAAGTGTGTTTTGCCACTATTTTAATTTTGTTTTGTTTCACTCTTGTATATGTCTTGGATGAAAATGGATTCTTTCCCTCAGTGACTTATAGAACCATTCTTAATATTTTATGTTGAAGTAGGAATCAAATTCATAAATAATAAATCTAAACCTTGTAGGTGGAATACACAGGAATATAATGAGTTTCTGTGAGAAATCACAGATTTAATGCAATAATGCAGTATTTTAATGTCAACTATGCTCATTTGCTACTGCATGAGAATAATCAGTCATTAGTGTATGCATTCAAATGAAGGTAATTACTATATTCTTCACTGATTTTTGCTACATCTCTTAACAAGAATGGGAATCTTAGAGATTAAGAAATGAAACTGTGTACTGCAGACAGTGGGGTAAAAATAAAAATGTATGAAAAACACTTTTATATTATTTCATAGGATCCATTAGATTATATTTGAAAAGCTCAGCCATAACCACAGTTAAATAAAACAAGGGTAGCAATTTGATAAGCAACTATAAAATGGTCTCAGAACAAAATTTTGTTGAGAAATGAAAAAAAAAAAAGGACAAACCAAAAACAACCCAGTCATAAAATAACTAATCTAAGTAGAAGGCTCTCAAAAGGTGGTACAGATAGAACTACAAATAGATGCTAACCAGCACATTCAGGCTGAGAGTTTCAGAAGATCTGAAACACTCATGTCCTGTGTTAAAGAGGGACAAGTGGAACTAAAGCTCAGATTTATCTATGTAACAGATAGATGATACTCTTTCTGCCTGTCTTCCAGACCTTCAAATATATTAAGTTATTGTAGCTCTGAAGTTCATATTTCGTAGTTCATGAGGTTCTGTGCCTCTCTGATATGAATGTAAGAAACTATAAGAATTTCAGTACAGAAACAATCTCAAAAGCCTAGACTATTTGAGCTGGAGAAATCTCATTAGGCTCTTCTGAGTGTGGGAAGAAAACTGTTGTGCCCCAGGAGCTGGGCATATATTTGCAACTGCTAAATTGTAGCCACCTCATTTGAAACTTTAGCTCTCACCTTCCTTCCTTGAATTGCGGGATGATCTACTCACTTTCCTTACATGGAAAGAACTGTATTATGGCAAAGTTTAAACAACAAGCAGATGTATTCAATAGTTTTGACTTTAAAGTTGCAGGGCAAAGATTACTTGACTGAATTAAAAAAGTAGGTGCTCAAGAATTCACTAAATATTTAGCTCAGCATTGATCATTTTGCACTTCAGCTGCCCAGTCGGAAGACTACTGTTAGGATGTTCATTTTCCCCGTATCAAATGTCTTCCCAACAATGAATGCACACAAAAACTGCCATTCAAGAAAAGTTTAAGATTTAACGATCATCTGGCTAAAGCCCTTGTCTTTGATCTGTTATCAAAATCACAGTGAATCGATTTATGTTTTCTTCAAGAGGCAGTTTTTATACAATATATACACCCATGCACACAAATGTGCCTAGATAAACAAATATAAATTAATTTGCTGGCAATGTAATTTTTGAGATTTCTACAGATTCAACATTTTGATTTCTAATCATACTTAAAAAAGTGGAATCAAAATATTCTGGTTCAAGATGTTCAGCTGTGTTCAGAGCGCAATCTGTTGTATTTAACTTTTGTGATGAAAACCCAGTTTCCATGTCCATTTTCATCTGTGATACTCCAGATATTCTCATTGTAGATTTTATAAAAATAAACTATCACAGAAAATAATGGTTTTGAACAATTCAGTGAAGGATTATACATATAATTGTATAATAATATCCAAATTTCAAAAACATACAAATTTATTAAGTTTTAATAGAGCTTCAGGGATAAATCTCAACTGTAGATTGAAACATTGCTCTAGACAGGCCTGTTGTGTCATTTTCCCTTCTCTACCTTCTTAAAGCAAAGTCTTTGTCCTATGTGTGCCAAGCCCTCTGCTTCAACTTTTCCTGTTGGAATTACAAGGAACTATTATTTACAGTCAAAAAGCATTGAACATCTTGTGATATCATCCATTGTTCATCAAGGATTTAGACATGATAGAAGTAATTTTTCTTAGTACAAAATTTGCACTCTGGTTATCATACTTTTGTAGTTATTACTGATAGTGCCAAGTTTTCTGGATTATCCAGGTATTTCTGTAAGGACTATTTAATTGTTCAAGAAGACCATTAAAAAAAAGAACAAAAAACTAACCTTGAATAAATATTTTCTATATCTAATTCTAGCCCAAATACAAATGGTATTTTTTGAAGTTACAGCAAATAAAATAGGCTGAAGCCACTTTTCTTTTTTTCCCCCCTTTTTGATAATATTCTATATATATACAGTTCAAATACAGCTTCAAAACTTTACAGGCTGAGGTGCTGATCTATTCCTCTGGGGCCTATGGTTACACAATTTTTATGTTTTGTGTATTTGTCATTGAAAAAAGGTTCCATAAACTCCCTGAAACTCATCAAAAGAGTTTCAAGACGTCCTCCAAGTCTCAAGTCATTATTTAGTCAAATAAATTATTTGTCAAATTAAGTCATTCCTAGTTTTTGTTTGCACAAAACCTAGTAGTATTGTAATAATAGCTCTGGCAAAGTTGCAGACTTCTGTACTATGTAAGCACACTGTGAATATAAAAAGATCTGACTTCACTGTTTTATGCAATCTTCTCTTTTGAGTGTGGTGAGGACAAGAAAGACTGAGTTTCAGAACAGCACAATTTATATTTTTTTCCCTTTTTCTTTCTTTTTTTTTTAATGGAGACAATTCCCACCTTGATAGTTCAACATTCATGTAAACACTGCTGGTGAGGCAGGTAATAACACAGTGTGTCAATTTTAGTATCAGAAGTCAGAGAAAGTGTCAAAACATGCCAGGACTGAGGCAGTCATATTAGTTTCATGAATGAGTACTGAATTTGAACATCTGTTCTCAAGCTTCTCGTAGAGGGACCCAATCTTCTTTTCCTTCTTCATACTTACAGATACAGTATATACAGTATAAATGCCAGTCTGCCAATCCATCTGCCTAGCTATCTGTGAGCAATCTTTGGCATGCTCCAAAATTCTTCATTTCAGCCACTCACTCCTTCCTGAACATCAAACTATCAATTTCTTTCCCTTCTTAACTGCTCTTGCAGATACCCCTTATGTTTAGGAAACCAATACCCACGAATTCAGTGGAGAAGTTGCACCCCTCTAATGGCAGTAAAAGATGAAATATGTCAAAAGAGAAAGAAGGAAGCAAACAAGGAAGCAGTCAGAAGAAAAACATAGACTTTGCTGAACCTTAAATATATGTCTAGATGTAGAAATTACAGAGAGGAAGAGAAAATGCATATATACTAAGGAATGTTTTATAAAGATCTATATATAAGTGATGGGTGCATATTCCAGATGTTTCTGCACCTTTTGTTTTCACAGTATGATGTAATTTAGCTGCAAACTTTTCAATTCATGGTCATTTGTCTGGGTTTAGTACAAATATGTCTGACATAATGGCATCTCATTCACTTTGTTGGATAGGTTCCTTAATGTGCTGTAAGATTTAGTTCATTGTTCATTACTGCTCAAGATTTATTTGATTTCAGTATGTGACTTATTTGTCACCATTATCTATGCAGTTACAAATACACTGTTCTGTGCCCACAGATTTCTCTTTTATTGAGCTAACTTTAGAAACAATTTATTTAGTTTACTCAGCTGGGTCTGCCAAAATCATCTATGTACCACAGTTGGGAATTTGAATTAGGTTGCTCAGTCTTTGAATATTACTTATTCTTTAGTTGAAAATAATAAATGAGAATGACATTTCTATTGCCATTTTTGAACATACACTTTATCGGTTTCTCAGGGTGACTTTTTTTTATTTCTTGTGCAATGGTACAGAACCTTTTTATGTCACTGCAGACATTGAAATTCTGGATTCTTTTCTTTTGAGCTTGAACTAGACAGCTTCTTTGGAATAAAAATATTTCTGTGCTTTATAAAGATACAATGTGTGTTTAATAAATGGAGAAAATTCTATTTATATAATCACACCCCACACATCTGGATTAACAGCAGATATTTAAATCTAGGAATGAAAGGAACCCCCCCCCCCCTCTATTTTCTGTCTCCTTTTTATAATAATGCACAGACAATTTTTTTGTTGTTGTTTAAAGGAGAAAACAGATTGCTTTGTCTGCTACTCTAAATACATTCATTAAAATGAAATTAAATAGAAAAACCAACATATTTTTAGAAAATAGTTATGAAAGGATTGCAGGACATCCTTAGTTATTGCATGACTGACTTTTTAATCCAGAATTACTGCACAATGAAGGTCTAAGGAAAGAAATAATGCAAGAGAAAGGAAAAGGACTATCTTTGTTAGCCAAATAATGCATATGAAAATCAAATAAAGTTTTGGGATTACTTTCTGCAGATATTCTAAATCTATAGGGAGCTGCTGCAAGAGTCTTGTCTTTTTTTTGTCTTCTAGATTGATGGGTCTCTGCAAACTTATCAGTTGTTTTATTGTTCCAGATTAATAGTACTCCAAGAAGCCATGGTTAAATAGAAGCAGGTGCTGCCACAGTTACCACATGATGGATTACAAAAAATATGTGAGCTTCATTCACAAGATTCTCTCTTTGGTAGAAAGACAGTAATGAACACGAAGGCGAAAATGTTTTTCCATCAGTAGCTTATTCCAGGCACGTGTGCTGAATTCAGGCTCCAATATCAAGACTGTTCAGTGCTGCGCATGTGGTCTGACTATTACAAGATTTAATTAGACTGACTGAGAGAATAGACAGGCTGGAAGGAGAAATATTTTACATTTCCTCCCAAAAGTACCACAAAGGAATTTTCTTATATATAAATTTAAAACTAAATACTCTGGGGGCTGGAAGCATGGCTTTCTGGAACACCAAAAGTATTCAAGTGTGTATGACAACAACCTAGAACCAGATCTTTGTATTCATTAACAGGATGATTGTCCAGTTCCAAGTAAAACCACAGAACAGCCTATAGCACTCAGGTAAATTTGTTACCACTCTGCTTCTTCTGACTTCACCTTTACCATGCATATTACAGGTGTTTTGCATCTCAAACACTTTTAAAATAGAAAGAACCATAATATTGAACTTGTAATAATGATCATGTGCCAGTGGCTTGTCAGTCTTTTCCACTTTGAAACAGAGGAAGTTTCTCTGTCAAAGGCAGGTAGGTGAAAGAAACATAAGAAGCAGTTATTACATTCATTAAATATTTTAGCTATTATTGAGAAGACTTTTATACCAAATGTGAAAAGCATCCATTAGGGGAAAATTCCATTAGTATGTTAAAATTATTTTTTTTTCTATTATGTTAACATATTGTTTTTAAATAATACATGTATACATCCGAATTCCTGTACTGTGGTACAAGCCAAATTTTACTCCCTACAGGCACTGAGTTCAAACTTATTCTATTAAAATTAGGAAGTCTGTCAAATAGAGGGAGCAGTAGTATTACTACTACCATTACTGCTGAAATTTTGTTGCTTTGCAGAAGGTCCTTCTATGGCTGTGACTCTCAAGAGAGTAAACCCACTTTCAGATTGCTTCTTCTGAAACCAAGTGTGCTGAAGCTATGTTAGGAAACACTGAAGCACAAAAGCAATCTGCTGATTCAGTATTGCTGTGGTTTTTAAACAAAAATCAAGTCTCAGTAAACTGCTTGATTTAAGTAGTCTGTCTTCCCATGCCATTGGAAAGCAAAATAAAAACATAAGAATGTCATAAACACTTAATAATGAGTTTTGGCTAGTTGGATGGAGACAACTATTGTTCTTCTGTCTCAAATTTATGATGGAAAGTGGTCCAGAGTGATTGCAAAATGAGAGAGTAAGATTCAGAGACACTCAGAATTAGGAACTGTTGTTTCATCTGTCAAAAATATACACAGTTCTTCCATAAGTTTCAGAGCTGAATATAGCAAATACTAATTAAAGATGCCTTGCTTTGCAAGATATTTTTAACAATCTGCACTGTTTCTATTTTAAGCAGATGTTTTCCAGTGCATTTGCCTATGTCTTTGTTTCTTTGATCAGGTGTATGAACCTTTAAATTGAATTTCTGCATTTGGGTTTCATTTCAACAGCTTCCTATTAATTAGATCAAATGGAATGAAATCTTATGGCTACTGTCCCAACGTGAAGATCAAGAACTAGTGTAACTCCATACAATGAAATGCAAGTCATTATTTAATTGCCAAGATATTAGTTGTTTAGACATGGTGATTAATTCATTTGGCATTTACAAAGATGAAAATGGTAATTCTGTAATCAATTAGAGAGAGGCATATCGCCTTAAATGAATTAAGCCTCAATCTGTAAATCTCATGAACAAAGACTTAATTTAAATGTAAACATTTTAAATTCCTTTTATTTAATATTTTCTGATAAAGATGGAGTTTTTTTGCCCAGCAGGCAACCTTTTTGCACATGGAAATATTATTCCAATAACAATTCAGGAATTCTGTTCAAGCACCAATGATTTATTTAAAAAAATTTCCATACCTAAGAAAAGTGATGTGTAAAATAAGTTGTAAAGAGGAGGAAGAAAGGCTTGGCACTATTTATTTGGAAGTCAATTTTTGTAGTTGCTATTAAGCTTAGTTTAATTTAGACAAAACCTCTGAAATTATTTTTTGAAGTTGCTGTCTTTGATTACAAATTTTATTCTTTTCTTTCATTCCATCTCATAGAAAATACTTCAACTTAATGGCCAAGCTGTAAACATTTTACACTTTTTATATGACTAGTGATGTAGAATGTTGAATAATACAAAAACATAAAAAATATAAAAAACATTTTTAAATATTCTTAGAAAAATATGCTATTTTTTGTTCAAAGCCCAAGGAATTCTGTAAATCTGGGGGAAGGAAAAATAACATCCTGTAGCAAATTTGAACCTTCCATAACCATGGCTAATTCTATGGAATTAGATATCAGAATATTATCCCTAGAATACTTGAATACCCTCTAAACATTAATTATCTGGCACTAAAATATGATCATAAAATATTGTCCTTTTTTCCATCATGCATATTTTCCACACTCACAGATAGGAAGCCAGTATAATTTGTACTTAAAACACACATTTGTACCAATACAGCTAAGAATATGGTTCAACACCTGTGTTACATCCAAGAATTTCTTGGTGGCATACATTTTTCTCTTGATTATAAGCAAGTGACTAGCGGGCTACTGAATTCTGATAAAGTTTGAAATTCAGTCAGAACATCAGCCAAAAATTTCTTTTAGAAGGTACCTATTCCCAAAAGGTGAACTTGGACACAAATGTTTCCAGTGGTTTGTTAGGCTTATGTGCTGCCTAAAACCTGGTTAAATATCCACAGTAAAGCAAAAGCAAAGCATTATTGTGTTACAGGAAAGACTACTTTCCCTCTGCAAGTATTCTTAGAACTAAAAGAAGTAAAACATTAAATGGAAAATTAGAATTGGATCAAAGACAACCTAGAAAAACAAAGAGAAAATAAAAAAAAACCTTGAGTGATCATGCAGCTGTAAGAATTAAAGCAGAGCTGAGCTTAAGCAAGATCTCAAACTCTATATCTTCAAACAGTCAGATTTGAAACCAGATCTGAAAAGTGTCTAATGGGATTAAACCTATATCTTGTCCCAAAGCCCCTTGCTTTGTAGTGAACTTAGGGCTTTGAGATTGTAGTGATGTATAATATCATCAACATAAACATTCTCATTTTGAGATGAAAATAGCCGTAGAAGACGTGATATTAGCTTGCAGCTATAAGTTCCTTCATAGTCACAGTGAGCTTGACTATTGAGAATAGATATATAGAGAATAGAATAACAGAATAATTGAATCTTTCATCTCACACTTTGGATTTTTGTTGTGGTTTTTTTTTTTTTTTTTTTTTATGGCAGCATTGCTGAAGGGCTTTAGTGTATAGTGTTTTATTCTTTGATTATTTTACAATAACTTGCCTTCTTTACTAATTGTGACTTTTGAATCACAGTGCCCATACTCTAGAGTTCAGAAAAGAGCTAGAATTCATTCTAAGGATGCATTAGTTTCAAAAGAACATCCAGCATTTTCTTCATCCCAATTGTCCCTCACCATTCTTCTCGGATCTGCTATCCTTCCTAGGCAAAGCTCATGAAAGCACCTGGCCCTTGCAGGAAATTGGTTAGAAAGTAATAATGAAGTTTTCTTGTACCTTCATTGCTATTTGTATATCTTCACAAGGATAAGAATATTAACCCTCTTAATAATTTCTTTGCTTAACCATCAAGCTTGAGGTAAGACATTCTTAGTAATGTAGATGGTCATAACTTTGTTCCTTAAATAAATACCAAATGTGGAGAAACAAATTATGAATACAACTAATTCCTGAGTGACCAAGAAAAGCTTTTAGATATAAATTGCTATTAGGCAGAAATAGTAGTCTGTAAAATAGCAGTCAGTGAACCACAGTTCAAAAATGGCTCAGTGGTCTCAAACTTTTCACACAGGTACAGTGATCACTAATGACCTCTTTGCAATGATAATTACTGCAAATCCATGCTTATTTCATGTTTGGCTGTAGGACCAACTGATTAACCAACTGATTTCTCTACTGCTCGTGTCACTGCTGAACAGCTGAAGAAGTAGGCTTTTCATTTGTTCTGCTACAGACTACAGGGGTAGAATATGTCTTTATTCCTTCGATAGCTAAACTCAAATTGCTGAGCATTGGTTCTGCATTCATTGCATCTCCTTTCATATGAGGCAAAAAACCCTTTACATTGACATTTATTTTAAAACTATTTTCTTCTTTTCCACCAGTTGTTCTTATTTTCATAGAATCATAGAAGAGATTGGGTCAAAATTGACCCCCTGGTGTCCCTTGCAATGAGCAGGGACATCTTCAGCTAGATCAGGTTGCCCAGAACTCCTTCAAACCTGACTTTGAATGTTTCCAAGGACTGGTTATCCACCACAGGGAAACCTGTTCCAGTATTTCACCACCCTCATAATGAAAAATTTATTTCTTATATATACACTTCTAACCTCCTCCCTTTTTGGTTTAAAGTCATTGCACGTTTTTCTATCACTACAGAGCCTATTAAAAATGTGTCCCAGTCTTTCTTCTAAGTTTATTTTGTGTATTGGAAGGATGTTTTTTCCGAGTATGAGAGACAACAGTGGAAGATTTGGTGGTTCAGGACTCATAAAAGTAAGGTTACTGCATTATAAAAATATGCTAATTGAGCTAATTAGATTTAGCTCTGATATCTTACAATTCATATGATCAGTTTGTGTTTGAGTCTCCTTAGATTCTGTATTTGAAGATATAAATAAAAGTGTCTCCACAATAAAGATAAGTCCATCAGTTGGACTGCTTTATAAATATCCATAAATACAAGTCCATTTATGAGCTTGGAATCTGTCAAGTAGTGTCTTGAACATACATATATTTCTAGATATCAGTAAGCCTTATCAAGGTCAATCCTCACCCTTCTTTTTAAGGTTTTATACTGTACCCCACTCTCAAAGGGATGTTTTTGTCTGATCCTTGTAGCAAAGACCCCGCCTCACTGTGCTCCCTTCCACAGCTCCACTGCTAAATGGCAGCTTATGTTTCCACTCTCAATAAAAACAGTAAATAAAATTATCTTATAAAAAAGTTCTTTGTTTTTGCTGACTGTGCATGGAAGAAGCTATGAAATATTGATTTAAAAGGTCAGTTGCTCTTTGCATACTACATTTGCAAAGTTCATAAACAATCCTATAATCATATCCAAGCAACTTTGTGAAGAGCACTACAAAGGGTTCAAACACTCAAAAATAAGGGAAAAAATGATGGATGAGGTTATAAGTATAATCTCAGTTCAGCAGGAATTCAAGTGTGATAGGAGCATGAGTCAGAGTTCTGAGGATTTTTTTGCAATTTTCATCAAAATGAGCATGCCTAAAGCACCAAAAATCTTTGAACCACAGGAGCTATGTTTTCTTAGAAGTGAAGTAAAATCAAGGAGCATTTTTTAAATGGAGAAAACTTGGCAACAGAAAGGTGAAACCATAAACAGGTTATCATCATTGACTGTGTCCTTGGAAGGCTCACCATTCCCTTCAGGTTGGCTCTTAGTTCAGAAATCTTTCATCAGTTTTCAATAAACCTGTATGTAGTCCTCTCTGTATTCCTAGGAGAAATATCTTTCTTTTCATTGCCTCTGATCCCTGACTGTGTCTTTTCCCAGACCTCTGAAGAGAGAGGAAGAGAGATGCCAACATAGTGAACTACAAAATGATGGGCAAAACTTGTGCCATCTGTCACTACTGCTCTAAGGACACATTCACGCTACTGCCTTTACATACTTAGCTTAGCCTTGCCAGGTCCCTGGGAAGTAGTTACCTGGTCTAATAGATTCAGAGTACACAGGTAAAATTATTAAAAATAGATTAAAATTCTTTAAAATGGCTGGAAAATAATTGTGTGCCACAGTGAGATGTGATTATACAGTAAGCAGTGAGGTCTCTGTTGATTCAGTACTTCTCTCTGTTATCCTGAGAAGGGAGCTTGCTATAGTACAACTATATAAAATTAATAAAAAGGGGGAGAGTTTGCTAATTAGTCTAGATGTATAATTATAGGACACAACTTCATGTCTGGCAGCAGGTTATCCCTATTGAGTCAGTAACCTTTTCATCTTACTTTCTGTGTTCTCAGCTCCATGCCAATGTCATCAATAATGCACTTCATAAGTAAGGTTAGGGAAGAGATGAGATGTGGCAACGTGTTAACATCAGTTAAGAATACAATAGCACACTTTTGTGCAGAAAAGATTTAGGGAAAAATAGAATGAGAAGTAAGTAAGTTTGAAGAAAACAAGTAGAATTTAGGCGAATAAGGAAAATAAGTCACTGAAGAAATATAATGTTCTTGTTTCTATGCTGATGAGTGAAGATGCCTATTTATTGAACTGTTAGTATGAAGACAGACAGTAAGCTTGGAGTTGTGTACCATGTGAATGCTCTAATCCTTCTTTGACCTTCTCAAATAGGAAAAAAGAGATGGATTTTAGCATTAGAGTTTCCCATTATAACTAGAACAGCAGATATCTTTGAATGATTGTACAGTCACCAGTGTGACTTAGCTAATGCCACACAAAAATTTACATCTGCCCCTAGAACAATATGGACCAATATGAGATCCTCTCCAATGTGGTGTGGCATTACAACCATGATGGTTTTTATCTTGAAATTAGCAACCCACAGCTGATCACCTGTATCATGTGGGAGTATGTGGTCTCACCAGTGGGACATAATGATATGTGGCCAGACTTACCATGATAAATAAATGTGGGGGACATTATGTCTCATCCACCAGAGAACCTGTGGCTGGTAGAAGCAAGAGCAACCCAAGAGCCATCCAAATCCTTCAAAAGATGTGGGCATCCAACACCACAAAATTAGCAGTGGCATCTTCTCCCCAGGCATCTTTACTTGTTCTTGCTGGCTCCTAGTCTTCTCCAGAGCCTGTGACCACCACAAATTTCCATCCATGCACGAGCAATAGAAGCACTGAGACAGGATACAGAGGTTGCATGTGGGTAATTTGTGCATAAAGCAAAACAAATTCAAACTTAGGACACCTTTTTTTTTTCACATGTAGTGTTTCCCCCAAAGAGGTCTGTGACCTTCTCATTGTGCATGATGGGACACCTGGGATTCTAAAACAAGAGCCATCTTTGGGAGCAGCCTGGTGGAGTAGCACAGATAAAGTCACTGATTTATTTTTTTTTCTTGTTCCATTATTTTTGTCACATGCTTTATTGCACATAACTTATGTCACTGCAGGAATTCCATCTGTTCTCTTCCATGCACAGTGATACAGCTGTAGATGGATATATCAGTTTTAAACAGAAGCATGTCCTACTGAACTCTTACTCCAATCTGTAATCAACATCTTTGAGTAGGGGCTGAAGTGCAAGGTATTCCAAAGTGAACTAAAGTTTCTAAGGTTTCAACAACCCTACTAATCAATAAATTGTTTTTACAGTCTTACAAAGTAAGAAAATCACAATTTCAAAACAAATTTACAATTACAAACTTACAAAGAACTTTATACCCTTTTCACCCTTAGTGGCTATGTGGTTCTCTGGAGGGAACATGTGTCTTTTTAACTGCCTTTTCCAGTTAATAGGCTGTGTTTCACCTTCTGATATGAGAATAAAATAAATCTTGTTCTACCTAGTTTTCCAGCCATGGTACCTGTTTCCCCCCCAGAATGCAAAATTAACTCATCTGACCTGAAAAGTGGAGTCAATAAGATCCTTATTCATTTTAGTCAAAATCCATTTACCATTCCCACATTCTGGAAATATTTTTGTGCTGAACCAATGCTTTTAAGCTGTCTCTCCACTGAACTGATTGTCCCTTCTTCCTGCAAGGTGTGTACATCCCCAAGTCAGGTTGGTCCTTTCACAAAATGTAAGAAACCTAATGTAGCTTTGGCAGCTTTATAGCTTAGTTAGATATATTTTTTTTAACATCTCATAAAGGTTTAAACACTGCAAGACCCTCTAAGTAGGATCATTAACCTGTAGGTTTACTATTAAAAGAAAAACCTAATTAGAGGGAGTTGACCATTACTAGAGGAAAGGTAGTTATTCCAGCAAAGCTGTCTTCCAGAAAAAATTTTCCTGTGATAATTTTGTATGTGTCGCAGAAAGAGCACAGCCTTTACTCTGCACTGCTATTTATAATCAAGGTTTCTGAATATTCATCTTGCACCAATATCTTAATAAACAACAAGGTGTTCTTAAGAGGTACATCCTTTTGAGCACACCCCTTGTCGAGGATGCAGTCAGGAAGTGTGTTGAATGTAAATGATGTAGAAATCTAGAGATGTGTCACAGAAATAGGTTAGAGATGCATCATGGAACTATAGGTGGAAAGTTGTTTATTAGGTGTGCTTTCACTCCTCACATTTTTTGTGAAGTCTGTTCTGTCCCACAGATTTCTCCACTGAAAAGCTCTTGCCTCAAGGTGTGAAGTAGTGTGGAGTAAAAATGGAGCCACGAGATAGCTTTTTGCCTCTATCATTTGCTTTCTTTCTGAATGTAGCAACAGATTATTTACATCTTTTACACTAGATCTAATAGTCAGTGAAGATGATAGAAAAAAGAAGTGCTGGAATTTCAAAGGGTAAACTCAAATATTGCAGAACTAAGCAAACAAGTAATGACTATCCCTTATTGGTCACAGCATGGCTATCTCTGATTTGAATAAACAGAGGGCCAGCAGGGACATCTTACTACAAAGCAGGACCAATTACTTTATTCTATCACATCTATTCCTATACTAATACTGATATGTACCATTTTTATTGAATACTATCTACCAAACTTATCAATGTTCAAAATTCTCTAAACATCTCAGCAAATGTATTTTGGGAGCTAAAGTAATCTATGTTCAAATTATTCTTTTCCGATTTTCAGAAGTGGCTTTTGTACTGAAAAATTCTTCTACTCTGTCCCCTCTAGATCATGTATCTTTCATGAAAACAGTGTGTCAAACTCGTCTGTAGTCCTGCTGAGACCTTATGGTTTTAGACAAGGAGACAATAAGGGCTATTTCACACCAGCAATGGCTGGAAGGCCAGCAGTCCTGTGGAGCACTGAATCTTATAATGACAGTTCTAAACAACTAGTGAAGAACTCGTAGCTACTGATCCAAGCATAGCATACATCATGCTAATGGAATCTCTCCTCCTAAGAGTTTCTACCTGGACAAACATGCAATAAGGGCAGACTTTGCACACTCTCCCAGAGGCAGCATAATGATTGTAGCAATCAGTCTTCATCTTTCAGAGTCTAGCAGTACCCACCATATGATAGAAATATAATTGGAGCTTCTCCAGCTGACAGCAGAGTCGGTTTGATGTGAGGGTAAGGCAGACATTGCCACATTCATCTGTCCCGTCTTTGAACTGCAACCAAGATTAGACATATGAGATGATTGAATCCACAATATTTCAAAATGCAACAAAAGTAACAAATTAACAGAATGCTACATTAATAACATTTATCAGTAGACCATTAAAACTATCTCATTGCTTCCATACCACGACCATGTAAATCTCATTATCTTGTCTATTTCTGAAAATGTCAGGAAAGAATATGCTTTTTTTGGTGTGTTTTGATGTATTATATGAATGGAACACAGAAAACGTGTATTTAAGCCCTAATCCTTTTCAAACCTCCATGCTGGCTATTTTACAAGAATTTACAACCCTCTTGCTGATTTGATTCTCACCAGTCAGTTTCCTTCTCTAGCATCCAGACATCAGTTTGGCTGCTGGTCCTCTACCACCTTGTTTGGGATTAGGGAATTCAGCCCCCAGGGGCGCTTCAATAATTGACTATGTATGGCAGGGAGAGAGCACTACAAAGTAGAAAACAGCTCTGCTGGGGAGGGGGTCTTAATGCTTATTAATTAACTGCAAATTACAATGGTTTGGGTTTTTTGTTTGTTTGGTTGTTGTTGGTTTTTTGGGGTTTTTTGTTGTTTTTTTCTGGTTTGTTTTGGTTTTTTTTTGGGGGGGTGACTGTCTACTGTTCTTTATTTTTCTTGAGAGCAAGGGTTTAATGCAAAAGAACAAACATTTGTTCTCTTCTGCCCAGCTCTTCTAGTCACATGAAGGCAGTAACAGCATATCTAACAAAATAACTTTTCAGAGAGGTGGAAAATATTCAATTTCATTGCTGCGTTACATAAAAGTATCACTTGCAGTTAATATTCTAGTAGTGTTGCTGTAGAACATGATTCAACACTGGAAAGCAGGTTCCATCTGACTGGACATCATTACACAGCTTACAACAGTAATGCTTCAGCTAGATGACTGCTGCCCTGAGCACATGAAAAATTCCCATGTAAACATCTTATTAACAGCCTTCAATTTACAAGAATATCATTTGAATGAAATTTAAGTTTCTGCTCTTCATATTATATTGCTGAAGTTAATGTAAACACTTAAAGCATAGCATAGTCTGACTGTTTTGAGGTGTCTTTATCTAGAATGAGCCATAACAGAACCATGTAGTTGAATGAAATTATGTTGTTTTACACTGACTAAAGATCTGCCTCCTTGAGCACCTGGTCTATTTGAATTTTACCTCTTGCACATAAGGTCTGCCTTTGAGTATTAATGTTGCTTTTCTAACAAGAGAAACATGGAAATATCTTACAGTAACTAAAGTTTCCTGTGATTTTTTTCTTTTCCTGGGGGGATCATGCATTCCTTGAAGATGTTATTATTTCTAAAGCTTCTGACAAAAATAGAGTAAGTTAATAATTCATTGCTGTCACTTAGAAACATGGAGCAAATTATTGTGATAAGGCTTTTCCTTGAAAAGAAGGAACCTTTTCGCAGTATGAGAATATTTCTGACATTGAAATAGTGTGCAAAAAAGAGGAATACATTTAATTATTAAAAATATTTAAATATTAAAATAGATATTAAATTTAAATGGGTCAAGAGTATGATATGGATTTTAAAAAATATGAAAGAACATTTTAATAATTTTAGAGTATTTTCAGCATGTTTAGAGATAAATTGTTCTACACCAATTGTATTTTATAAAAGCTTTTAAAAGAAGTCTTGGACTTCAATGCAGGGAAGAAAATACCTTAAACAGCCTTTCCTAACAATTTATTGAATAAGAGTTTCTGGAACACTTATCCTGATATGTCTTCTGAGTAATACTCCTAGTTCTTTCTTTACACAAGATTAAACACATTTGAGGGTAAAATATTTGAGCATGACAAAGTACCAATTAGTAAAGTGATACTAAATTTTCAATGTGTACTAACACTCACTTGAGCATATGAGTAAAAATATAGAATAATTTAAATATCTGCTTGTTGTATAATTTCTCTAGTTAATAGATTATTGATTTGAATTTCTGTTACATTTACAGTTAGGCTCTGTTTCAGTTTATTACCTTAGAAATTTAATTTTTAGCATCTTTCTATCATCTTTGACATTGATGTTATTAATAGAGTCTTTAAACTATATATAAACTATAAGCATATAGTGTCTATATGCTTAAATTTTGTCTTGAATAAAGTAATTTAATATTTAATTAATTAATGCGAAACATCATTTAAACTAATAATGACCAGCTGATTCATACAAAGAAAAAAGCACTTCCAAAGACCCTTCCAATTCTGACATATCAGTATTTTCCAGACTTAACTGCACAGAAGCACTGTAGATATCATATTTATTTCCTGTGCTTAGAACGGAAGCTACATGTATTAGCAAAAAATAACTTCCAGTGTCATCCACATGAAATTATATTTAGAGACATGGACAACATTTGCACCAGTGAGAGCTGTGTATTTTCATGCACAAATGTTCCTGTGTGGCAAACTGCAAGGACAAAATGAGAGGCCTGGCTGTGGCACCAGAAACTGCCCTAAGACAGTTTGCATAGATTAGCTTAAATAGAGCTGGAAGTAGTTTGTGGTACATTAATAATAAGGCTTAGCATATTCCAATGACCTAAGATATCACACAAAGGAATTGCACCATTATAAATGTTTGAAAACATAAAGTGAAGAAAATCCAAATAATTTTGTGCTTTGCCAAGGGACTGTGCCAAATATAGGTTTTCTTCTAATTAAGTCAACAATATTAAAATTAAAATTACTTTATCTAGGGTGATATTAAAAAATGTATATAAAGTAGATTTTCTTTTGCTTATCTAAGTGGCTTTACTACAGGAGTAACTCACGTCCATTTTCTGTAAGCATTAGAAGTTTGTGCATTTATTATGAAGGAGCAAGAGGAAGCAAAAGGGAATGAGATAGCCCAAAGCCATTAATGGAAAAAAAAAAGTTTCAGCTATTTACAAATATTTGTTCTGATTCCTTGTAGTCTACATTAAAGGAAACTGACACATCCCAAAACTGAACTAATGTCGAATGACAGATTGCTCAGATCAGAACACTGTGAGGGGCCGCAGGCTAAATGAGTCCGTACAGCTTCTCACCATTTGCATCTTTAAAATTCTTATTTCCAACATACAGACAAACCAATTTCATACTCCTGATTTTAGATCCAAATGAAAAATGCAGGGAATGATTTTTCCAACCACCAATAACTTTCTTTAAATTCCAGTTACTAGGTGCTAAATTTTGCAGATTTTAACTAAAAGTTATGTTTCCCTGATTTCTGTGGTTATATCTCTAATGTGCTATAAAAATTTACTTTGGTTTGAAAGTCAAAAGATAATACCAAAAGAATTAATTGAAAACAGAGAAAGATTCTAGTATCTATAGGCTACCAAACTAACCAAACTACCCACTGCTAATTCTTCCTCCCCACCAAAAATGGCCACACATCTGACTTGTATTTTTTCTAAATTTGTAATTGTTATTTAAAGAATATCAAGCTCCAAGTATAAGCTGCCTGACATTACTTTCTATTAAGATCCAGACACTTTGTCCCTGTCTGTGCAACAAGTCCTCAGTAAAATCCTGAATTGTTGTGTAGCAATTCTAATGTTTGCTGCCTCAATTGCTCAGCTGCTTCAGCATCCAAAAACAATTTCTACCACAGCAACAAGACATCTGCTTGTGAGAATTTGCTATGAATGATGGAACAGAATGAAAATTAGAGTTTCAATTTATTGTTATCTTAATCTTGATGGAGGTCTCTGCTCACTGATTTAACATGTGATATGGAGAACAAATGCATATCCTGGCCCCAGTGGGTCAAGGAAAAATTGTCATTGGTGATAAAGAAGGCTGAGAATTTCCAGCATCAATTTCCAACATACGATAGTATGTGTTCTATCAGCTTTAGATAATATCTGAGAATTTCTGTGGTGGGTGATACCAGATATTAATGAATTAATATTTTCTCTGTAAGACAGTGGAACAGTAAAAATATCTACACTAATAATACATTTCATTCATACTTAAGAATTAATCAAAGGAAAAATTATATGTCAGGTAGAATAGATCTCCTTTTTTTATACCAAAACAATGATGTCTGAATTTCTCATTCCTTACTCCTTCTCCTCAACATAAGGCCAAAGTTTATGGTCAGTCTCAAAAGTTTTCTGTAAACAGAGCAGCAGGAAGGAAAAAATAGCAACATTTTAATCAAAATAATGAAAAAAAAAAAAATGCAAAACTTCCGATAAAGCAATTCTTACATATCATATCTTACTCACTCCAATTCTCTAAATCACATGAAACCTAAAGGATTTTCTTTACCTCTCTGTCAGTCAGCAGTGATTAAGAGAAGACATTTCAGACTGCCAAATAAAGGACATCCAAACACCATCAATAGATAGATAGAATAAAATAGAAAAGATGCAGCATCTCTTACGAGCCTGATTTCCATCCATCAGCTTCTTAGCAGACACAGTCTCAGAGAATACCTTTCTGCTCACATCAACATCCCATATGCAAACGGCATGGAATTTCATCCTTCCAGATAAAGCAGTACATTCTTTATCAAGGGCTTACTCTCCCTGGTGCATACTTCATTGCTGAAAGAACACAATTGACAAAATTACTGATCTGAGTGAGCTAATGCATTTTTCTTTAAACAAATGTACTAAGCACGTTTTCCAGCCTTAAGTATTACTAGTGAATATAGACTTTGAATAGACTGCAATATTTTTACAGTGAAAATAACAATTTTAAAATATTATCTGAAAACTATAGTTGCTGAGTATTTTTCAGCCTTCTGGTGTTAATATAAGTCCAATCCTGAAGATTTAGAGTGGAAAATTTACACTCTCATTCATGTTTCTATGGCTTTGTAGCAGTTCTCAAACTAGTTTAATGGATTACACTGTCGTTCACATAACTGACATTATAGAAATGCTACAAATACGTATGTCCAGACTTGCTGATGTTCTGGACAAGAAAACCACAGGTGCTGCAAGCTGGGCATCCAACAATTGCTCTATATCTGATACAATCAGAGTGGAAAATTATAATATGCAGAGATATAAGATACACTTTGAAATCACATTCAATTTCAATATAGTTGTTTCAATTATTAATTTTTGGGGGGTTTCAGCTTCATGAGCAGTGAATCTTGTGGCTAATTGATTTCTGTGTTTGTGCTTTAAGCGTTTACATCCTCTCACAGGTCTTCTGCCAAGTTTGGAAGCCCAGTGCAGGTGTCTAATGGCTATTTCTACATGAGCAGGTAGCATGGATCAATAGGAGAAGCAAAAAGTTGATATAAAGTTTCTCCTTGGAATAACTCTAGTTCCATTCCACAGATGAATGTTTTTATCTGAAAAGCAATTCATTCCTCAAGCATACCTTCTAGTTCAATATCAATTGAAGTTCAGGTGCTCAGAAGGCTTCATTTCACAAACCAAGCCCACAGCAAGTGGGCACAATGAGGAAATTAATTTCTATGTCTTGCAGCATCTGGGGGTTTCTCCCTCAAATTATGTCTGATCGTGAAATGTACTTATATCTGGGGAACTAAATTAAGATTTGAGGATGAGATTCAGTTCAAGTTCAGATACCAAAGTGTGAAGATTTACAATATGAATTAGACATCTGCACTTTTTTTACCTTTAATAGAGGTTCAACTGAATGCTGACAAGATTCATAAATTATTGTGTAAAATAGGAACTCATTTCATGTGCAGTTTTAATTTTACAAACAGCCTCTAGAACAAAAGGTTTTCTTTCCTCTCTGGTCATCATGTTGATCCTTCCAAATGTCAGCTTGATTACAATGAATCTTTCTGAATACTAATGATCAAAATTTTCCTTATTATATTTCCTCAGCACTTCATGTATTAATACTTGCATAAAGAGGTGCAGGTTGGTATCTGGTATATTCTAGGGTCGCATTTTCCTTTCAGCAAAGGAAAATGGTCACATTTGGTCCTCTTAGTTCAGAGTCACAACTACTGCTTTTCTATTAATCTAGTGCTCAGTTGCTGTGTCAAAGAACTGTTTATTTAATCAAATTTTTAGCAGCCTTTTTGTATCTTGGTAATTTTGAAAATTAATATCATATCATAAAAACCAATTTATCTTTTAAAAAAAAGCCTTTTCTTCAACCAGTCTCTTAACATTCCTTAATTTTTGTATTAAATATATTCAACTAGTCATATGCATTTCAGCATGAAAATCATGCTTGAAACCCATGGAAGATTAAATCTCTACTTATTTTTTATAGAAAAGATTTCTTATTAAATATTATAAGAATTTAATCTCATTCAGTGTGCTTAAGTTAACCCATGTTCAATTTTATCACAAGTCCATTTGCTGTTATAGCTTGATTACTCTTTCCTAATAATTACTGCTAAAAGCTTTGCTGCAGTTGATCTCAAGACAACACACTTTTTGACATCAATACATTTACTCTCATCTCTTTTTCCTCATGTTATTAGACAGATGAAAATTCTTTTCTACAGAGACATTGATTTTGTGCCATATTTTTTCAGAAGTCATATATGGACAACATCCATCTCCTTTATGTGATTACAATGATTTTTCTTATACTTAAATACAATAATCTCCAAATTCTCACCTTGATCTCTCAATCATCCTTTCTCTGTTAGTTAATCTATCATAATCTTTCCCTCAGTTTCTAGTTAGTTAACAATTTAGTGTTGCTTCTTTTCCTGAATTATCCTTAGTTCTAGCCCAGCCCCATTTTCCTTTCTTTGCTTCCTTTCTATTTATGAAGTAAAAAACTTTTTGCTACCATACTTTTTTATTAAAATATGTAGACGTGCTATGCAGGTGGTCTCTCCGTGACTGAGAGATATTGGCAGGGAAGGAGGAGAACTCTATGTTCCTGCTGTGTGCAGCAAGTATTGTATGAATAAATAAAGCATTTCAGTTTCCATCATAACCAGGCCTCTGGCTTTATTCCCAAACACACACAAAAAAAGGGAGGACAGATGAGTGCTAAATATTAATTTCTGAGCCAAATAATTCACTAACAAATGTGTTTGCAATTCCTTTGATTGAATGATTACTCTTTCCCTCATGGATAACAGGAGATTTTAACTACATATAAATGTAATTGATAATATCCATAAGATTCTTTAGATAATCTTCCATATGCATCTAGCTTTCTTTTCCTCCAAGGTCAGAATTCCAGAACTGTTTTATATCAGGACTTAACCTGTGTAAAAGCTTCTATAAGTTGCAAACATTAAAGGAATACCCTTTTTTTTTTCTGATCCTGTCAGTATATTGATGAGAACTATTACTGTTCTGCAAAGACTATTGCCATACAAATGCTGTCATTGGAACATTGAAGACAGCATGTTGATAGAAATGTTTGCTTAAATTATATGAAGGGAAAATGAAGGAAGCTTGCATCCCTGTCAGTTTCTGAAGCAGTGTTACTTCAAAGGTGTGACATATCATAACAAAATTTCAAGCCTTTTTATTTGTTGGAAAAAAAAATCCAAACACTCAAAATTCTAATACAGAGTCATTTGCTTAATACAAAATGTTTTCAATAAAATTACCTTTAGACAAATAATGTGACTCAAATACTGGTGTATATATTTTTAGAGCAGGTTGGAAGATGCATTCTCAGGTTGTACTGGAGAACCCTGAAGTTGACATGTCCTTCCTCTGCCCTGTTCAATTTTGAAACTATTATTTTCTTCTCACTGCTGAGAGCAGTGAGTGGTTTCACATCTGAAGTGAACAGAAGCACATTTTTCTCTGGAATGAAATTCTGTTTTCTCCACCATAATGTTTATAAACCTTGGATAATAAACCACCATTTCTCACAGTCAGAAAATAGGGGATATTATTCTTTTTTTGAAGAAAAAAAGGAAAAAGAGAGAGAGAAAGAGAGAGAAAAGGAAGGAAAGAAGAAAAAAAGGAAAGATTCCTTATTGTTATTTATTATTAATTATCTTAATGATTTAATTTGAGCACCTTATTGAATTTTAAGCCTATGTAAATAACTCCTTGTATAAATCAAGGGTAACAGCTTTGAAGTTTAACACATCCAACCTATAAATGTAATTCCTTCCCTCTTTTGCTGCTGAAGAGCCCACCCGTCCCATCAAAAGTGCCATACTCTTTATTAAATACTTCTCAAGATTAAAACACAGCACTGTACCCTCCATGATTTCTGATCATAGACTCCACAGAGGATTCCCAGCAGAAGGAGTGTCAGTCTATACTGTATCAGCCAGAAGATCCTCTCTCTGGACAGGTATAACTAAAAATCCAACCATCCCTAGAGAAGAGCCACACACTTATTTATTTAGATTCTCTAACACAGAAGTCTTACCTTAGTTTCCAAATACAGAGAAGGAAACACCCCATGTCCTCCCCCACTTCTATGGGATACCTGAAAGCATTTTCAGAGGATTTCTGCTTCCAGCACCCATTCCTCCCAGCCTCCCAAGACCTTCGAGAGAGTCATAACCACTCCCTAAACTGGGAAGGGATACAAAACACCTGCAAGCAAGGCTGGGCTTAAATGCTATCTAAGAGTTGTCATATTCCTTTTAAGCTCACAGTTCTCTGTCAGGAACAGGACCATGATTATTTACTGCTCTTCCTGGGCTGCAACTCTAAGACAGGATAAATTCAGAGTCTTTGTCATTTTAGAAGAGCAAAAAAAGCATTAATTTACATGCTGCTTCATGTAATGCTTCATGCTTCAATCATTTAATGATTAATATTGTGTAAGCAAAAACAAAATTGGAAACTCTTAAATATGAACAGCCAAACTTTTCTCATGAATATGCTTTAGTGGGGTTACTTACCAAGAGGTAATCTGCAATTATAGACTCAGAGAAAAAAATAAAACCTATCTACAAAAAGGAAAGATTATTTAAGTCCCTTTGCTACACTGTGGTGTGATGCCATAAATCATGTTTTGACCAGATACAATTAATTTTATAGAGATTTTTTTTTCTTGCCTTCTTTTGAGTTTTGCTTCCCATTCTTCTCAGGTCTGATTTCTAAGGTCATTTTTTTTCTAGATGGAATAGTCTGTGCTTGATATTGAAATGTGATTTGACAATAATATAGTGGTGAAACTTTGAAGACAAATTATGACGGATTACCTTTTTTACTGTTCTAGAAGTTTCATTAAAATTCACCTCTAATAAGTGTCAAAGGATACTAATCCACTGATGCTTCTGTGAAAAATTTGAATTAAGGAAGGAGTAGTAAAATGGATTTATTAAAACCTTTTTGAAACAGAAGATAATTCAGTTATCATGCTCATCATCCCTTGCTACAGAGGCAGCAATCCTTAATCCTATTTATTATCTCTGAAAGATATCATCATGGAATTTGGCTGGTAAGATAGGAGAGATATTTTTATATTTATGGATTTATCCTTTCCAGGATAACTATTCTTCCACATGGGAGTCTGAGAATCCTGAATGCTTCCAAGTCTGATGAAGGGCGGTATTTATGCCAAGGTGTAAATGTATTTGGATCTGCAGAAATCATTGCATCAGTGTCTGTTAAAGGTATGAAAAATTCTTTGATGGCAATGATTATTTCTTTTGACTAATATTTAAATATTAGAATCCCCAACCAACCATAAAACAGCATTCTCCAGGCAGTATAATAAACCATTTCCAAAAAGCTAAGGTTGCTGAACTCCATCTGGTCAAACATCAAATCAGAATGCATACTCCAGCTGTTGCATTGTAGATGTGTCATAAGACTTCGTACATGCATTAAATCACTCAAACTATAAATAATTCTATAAGTAAAAGAATCAATATCCCTTCTAACATATTTTCTCTTTGGGAACTCACCCCTAACTTTTTCTGCATGAGAACAAACCTTTAATTACAATTAAAGTACTAATTGTATCTATGGAAAATCCAGAGAAAAGTAGTACCTTAGAAGATTAATAGTAATGATAAAACCACTTAGGAGTAATCCATTTCTGAACCTTTTTTTTTTCATTTTTCAGCTGAATTCATGGATTTTCTTTGCAGGTGTTCAAGCCTTTTGACTTCATTTTTCAAGTTTCTTCCTATATTTAGTAATCCACGAAACATCCTTTATTATTTTATATGACAAAACTGAATTTTTTATGCAATCACTAGATTTCAGGTGCTGCAGCCTTAAAAAAAAAAAAAACAAAAAAAACAAAAACAAAACAAAAACAAAAACAAACCCAAAAAACCCAACAAAGTAGATTTTCCTGAAACTAATAGAATTATTTAATGCATCTCAGATGTCCTATAGATTGTTGTTTAGGATTCTGCCTTGTTAACTCCATGAAACTGCCTGTACCTTCTGATCCCCAGTGTCACACTCCAGTGTGAATTAAGAATTTATTTCAGTATTTGACTCTGCAACGCATACTAAGAGAAAAAGTAAGCTCTGGGTAGACTCAGCAGTACTCAATCCTGTTATTTTGGTCTGGCACTCTAAGTAGACTTCCATCTGAGTGTTCCTAACACTTCTCTTTCAAGAACCTACCAGAATAGAACTGACTCCCAAGAAGATCGAGTTAACAGTTGGAGAGAGCATCGTCCTCAGTTGCAAAGCCCTGCATGACAGCACAATGGATGTCACCTTCTACTGGACACTCAATGGGCAGCCAATTGACTTTGAGAAAGAAGGTGGACACTTTGAAAGCATCAAGGCAGTAAGTGACCATGCATTTGTCATCTCTATGCTGGGAACTTATAGAAATTTGCATGCCTTTATATGTCTCTCATGTACAAAATTTTGAACAAACTGAGAGATAGCTTTTTTCAGTAATATTAGAAAGAAATGTTAGATAGAGGAGGTTCAAACTGCAGATAATTATTAGAATTATTCCAAGGAGTTTTCCTCAAGATGATATTAATTTTAAACTTGTACATCCTATTATTAATGATGTATCTGATAATCTTTGTAAGGGAACAGAAAGGAGTTTTCATCAAATCCTACTTACATTCTTCTGCTGATTTTAATATAGAAAGGATGCTGCTCTAAGCATTGATGTCTCTCTCACAGATAATATGGCAGTTGAAATGCCCTCACCTCCCAATGCTCTACTTGCCTAGAATATATTTTAATATCTGAATAACAAGGGCTATGTTTACTAACTCCGCTGCATGAGGTACTTCCTGACCATGTAAACATTATTTAAGTCAATAAGAATCATATGGACAAAAGTATGCATACCAATTTAAAATATTGCCACTTGAATCAAAAAGAGTTTCATGTGATCAAATGGTGTGATAAAGTAATTCAAACCTGTCTCATGTAAAATTATTTGAACATTTCCTAGTAGAAAGAAATCCTTTTATGTGAACAAGTTTAGAAATGGAATCCACAGTCATTTAACTGAATCTTCCAGCCAATGAAATGTAAATCAAATGTCCATGCTATGTTAACAGAAAAAAATTAAGTTCATAAAGGTCAGGAAATTTTAAAATTTGATGTATATCATTTGAGTACAATGTAGCAAAGTTAACTTTGCATCAAAAACCTTGTCCAGCTGCAATCAATTTATTCTTCTGCTTGACTAAATGGAAGTCATACTGTTTATGAAATTTATATCCACTTAGTGGGGGGTTCATGTTTTAAAATTTGAGTTTACTTCAATAAAACTTTTAAGTGAACATTAGTAAATTATATCTAAGTGGGAAGGTTCTTAGCATAGTTATCTTCATACGAGGAATGCAACACTCAAAAGAACACTATTTAAAGAGGAAAACTTTCACTCTTTCTTAAGAGTGAAAGTCATTCATCAAAGGTCATTTTTGATTCAATAAAACACCCTATGATTACAATTTGACTTCAAGTCATTCCCAAAAACCTGAAATCTAAAACGTGCTACGTGGTTCTTTCCATGTATTTCAGCATCTCACTTCAAAGGAAATTTTTAATCACTGGGAAAAATCCACGGGCTAGGAAATTTTTAAAGTAATTTCATATCTCATGCCAAAATAAAGCTAATTTAATATAATTTATTGTATTAAAAAATAGGATTTTGTAGCTCTCTCTCAAGAATTCTTCATTAATTTCATTTTTACAACAGAAAGCTCTCAAACTGCTAGAAATAAGGCTTATTCAAAGTGATCAAAGACGACATCTTATTTTCAGACAAGTATTCATGCAAATCTCACTAAAATTACTGATTGCTTTAACTGTCCTGAAATGATTAAAATTTGGCCAAAACTTGGAAGATTTAACCAGCTATTTAAGTTTATGACCTCCTCACTGTGCTGCTGGAGTGTCAGTGCCTCTTCACTAAGTGAGAATAGTGCTACTCACAGAATCACAGAATAAGCTGAGTTGGAAGGGGCCCACAAGGGTCATTGAGACCAACTCCTGGCCCTGCACAGGATCATCCCCAAGAGTCACACCATGTGCCTGAGGGCATTGTCCAAACTTTCTGAACTCTGTCTGGCTGGTGCTGGGACCAATTCCCTGGGGAGCCTGTTCCAGTGCCCAAACACCCTCTGGGTGAAGAACCTTTTCCCAATATCCAGCCTAAACCTCCCCTGACTCAACTTTAGGCCATTCCCTTGGGTTCTGTCACTGGCCACAAGTGTGAACAGATCTGTACCTATCCTTTTGCTTTCCCTAACCAGGAAGAACAAGGTCTCACCTCAGTCTCCTTCAGGCTGAACAAGTCCCTCATAATGGAGTCAATACTCAGTGTCTAAATTACTAAGTGACTAAAAGGATTTTAAAAAGTTGTTTATTAAGTAAAAATGTGCTTTTTTTGCTTTCAGGGGCACATAAGAATTTTATTTTTTTCCTAAAACATAGTTTCCAACAAAGAGCAAACTTCAGGTACATTATATATATTATAATTCAGTTATAATTTATATTGTAATCACAAAATATAATCAGTCTGGAAATAAAAACATTATATATTTTGCAAAATATTACAGAATTAGATCCTACCATGTCATTGTTAAAATCGTGTGAAATAGTGAAATGATATACAACTCTAAAGAAGCACCAAAATAAGGCATCAAACCCTGATATTTTTAGACTGGACTAGATCCATTTGCCTTTACAAGATGGTCAGGCCATGCTTTCTTTACTTGCATTCCTAACGCATTTAAATGACAAGACATTTCTGGTTTTCATCCTAAAGAGAGAGTGGAAGTGTAGGCTTGGCTCAGCTGGAAGGGGACTGAAAATAGCTGTTAGCATGTTACAGGCAGGATGAGGGGTGGGGAGCTACATTCCTCTTGAGAACAGAAGCAAAAAACATGGCCCTCTTAGGACAATCCTCATGGAAATTTTCTGCATGATGTTGGAAACAAAGTGTGGCACATCTTTTGATACTCTTTTAAATAAGTGGTTAAAATATTTTGATTTTTGCATTGCCCTGAAACAAAGCTGGATCAATTGAGAGATGCAAATCTTGAAAGTGGTAATAGTGATGTGGTAATAAAGCAGTTGTTTTGGTGTTTTGACACAATTCCCATTTTGAAAATTCCCAGTTTCACTACTCATTTGTGTAATGTCATCAATTGTATCTCATTATCATTTCTGTTAATTACATAAGAATTAGAAATTAATCAGGAGATTAAAAATGTATTTCTTTACTAGAATAAAATCTAAAGCATGACCAGGTACTGGGGACAAAGGACGTTAAACTCCTTTTTTGCTGTCATGTAATCTTCTTTAACCTATCCAGTTTCAAAGTTGAGATACATAATGTGTTAAAGCCATAGGTTTATGAATGGAGAAAACAGGAACTTGAAGTCTGATAGAGTTCTGTCTACATCCCTTATTTTACTCTTCTGAAGGAAACACTTCAAAATTGCCTGAGTTGATCCTGAACAAAATGCTTTTTAATGGAGTATGTTTAAGAAAAATAATATGTATGAAATAATGTGTATGAAGTCACAGAATTATATGTCCATTTTTTCTACATACACTGATACTTTATCAGATAAAAATATTCCCAGGCTTGCCTGCAGTTTGTTTACTCTTTTAAAAACCTGAGAAATTAAACATTATTTAAATGTTGCTAATAATGAAACCACTATAAACCTCTCATCACTGGTTACAATGCTCATACTTTCACTGTGGGAGACCCAAGTATTAAATGTGATGAGCATCTTGATGCTTAATGCAGTGTTATAAAATCTAGTGACAAAGTAACATTTATTTGGGCTGTAGATAACTTTTCACTTGCTAAAATTGCATGATATCTAGCAATTGCAATTAAAAATAAAATCTCTTGCTAATAAATATTACTTTGCTCGTGTTGAAATTATATCAGTAGGTTTTGTACCAAAAATGGTGTTACAATCTTCATATTGAGAAGTAATTTTTTATACAAACCAAAGGTAATTTTTGCTGTTCTTTACTTAGCTATCAATAATTTGGTACCCATACCAATTTAGGTACTTCAAGGACTTGCCTGGCAAAAAGATGAGTGTGATAATGATGTCAACTTGTGCATGAAGGGAATATTAAGGAAAATGGACCAGCTTAATTTCATTGGAATGACTGCAGATTGCAGTCTAGGAAAATAAAATATCCCAAATGTTTTGTTTATGTAACTTCGTAGTACATTTGGTGGAAGAAAAATAATGCCAAGGATTATATAAAACCAGAATCCTTTGGCATTGGTAAAGTCTTATTTTGTCTAACAAAAGATAACATTTTAGCTTCTGTGAGGGATAATCTGTGTAATTAATAGAAAAAAAATTGTATAGAAGCCTGAATTTCCAACATTTTCTTGTAGCAACACCGTATGCAATGAACTAAGAAAGTATAGGCCTGCTTGTTTTTATTAGGATAACTTTTATTTTCAATCCCTTGTGCCAAATCTAGAAGTCCTAGTCAAAATTCTATTCAAAATATTCTCTACTATAATCTCTATTGACCATCATTTTCTCATAGACATATCCCTTTTTCATCTAAAAATATCTGATTTTTTCAGTAGATTTTCAGAACTATCATCATTCCAACCCTGTGCTTGAAGGCTGAAACTGTTTTTATAGCAGCCAAACAAAATTATTTACTGTGGTTATCCACAGACTGGTAAGAAACAGCATTGCTCTTATTGTCCCTCACCTTGACTTTTCAGAATCAGGAAAGTGATTTGGTCTGAATATGTTCTTGGTCTTTGATCTTAGCTGAAACTGCCACCAGGAGAAGCAATAAGTACAACTTGTCATGTTGTATTTCACAATGGTTATTTGTTCACATGGAAGTGAATGGGAATCTACTGTTTTACTTCAAAAAGGACAGTAGGAACAGATTGGATAGTGCATTTAACTCCTGCCTAGTACTGGAGACTTTGATTTGATAACTTAGAACTTCAGCAAGTGCATAAATTTGCACCTTTCCTTGTATTTTCAAGTCATTCCCTAGTTTCTTGTACTTTTATCATATTTGAGACATTAAGATTATAATTTCCTAAGCGCTTCTAAATAGGAAGAGCTAAATTCTACACTACATGAAATCAATTAAAACAGCAGGGTGTTAATAATAATGCCTTTCCTCTTTATTGGATGTAAACCTAAACAAGGTTAATTAAATAGGGGTTTTACGTAACACCCCGACTGCCTCCCCACGTGAGGAAAATGGCAGTAGTTGTCAGAAGCCTTGCAGAAGATGGCAAGCTCTATGCACAGTGAAATTCTGTTCAGGGTAAAGCTGCCATATCAGCATCATTGCTACCAATTTGTTCCACTGTCTGGTGCAATCCGTTCCTGCTGATGGAAGAGGCTGAACACAGCTATTACTGTCAACTCTAATCTCTAGATATTTCAGCCCTATGCTCATTACCAGGTTTTGGTCACTTGTCATGCTATAGCAGTTTCCTATTTGAGCAATCAGGAGCATTTAAAAAAAAAAATTCAAATCTCTTATTTTGGTAATAAATAGTTATTGTAAATTAGTTAAGGTACTAAATGGAATAAGGATTTCTGGACTTTGAATTCTATGACTCAAAAACTACAAACGAAAATCCAAACACAATGAAGACCACAGTGTAATACTGTACTTTACCATGTGTTGTTTCCTGAATATAAACTGTTCTAGTGAACTGATTGAATTTATTTCATGCTGTGTTAGAAAGACATTTCCTATAATCAAAAAAATGTATGTAAATTGTTGCATGCAAGTGCTTGTGGGTTTGGCTATTAATAGAGACTAAGGGACAGAGATGATAAGCAACATTTTATCTTGTTTAGCCTGGAGAAAAGGAGGCTGAGGAGGACCTTATTGCTCTCTACAGGTGCTTCAAAGGAGGATGTAGTGAGGTGGGGATCAGTTCTCCCGTCCCAGGTAACAAGTAACAGGGTGAGAGGAAGTGACCAGGTTGCACCAGGGGAAATTTAGATTAGATGTTAGAAAATATTTCTTCACTAAAAGGGTGGTCAGGCATTGGAACAGGCTGCCCAAGGAAGTGCTGAAATCACCGGTCCTGGAAATGTTCAAAAGGATTGTGGAATGTGGTTTAAGGGTGAACACGGCAGTGCTGAGTTAACACAGGGACTCAATGATTTTAGAGGTCTTTTCCAACCTTAAAAATTCTCTCAACTCTTCTACTTAATTTTATTTTATACAAGGGAGATAACCAATAATTTGAATAATATGAGTCTCCTAACATTGACCAATTTCTATTAAAAAATGATTGCAATAAGTCATGAAATACAGTCAGATAATTTTTACTGATTTGATCCATTGTGGTATTTTTTACTTTTCCTTGTTTACAAGAAGCATTCTAGTGCAAAAAATCTTGGTATAAATAAAAGACATGTCATGACAGCCTATTCTTCCCTCTGTTTACTTGGAGCTGATGGATCATTTAACTGCTTGGCACAGTGCTAATCTGAGCTATAACAGCAGAGTCGATTGTTTGAACAACTGATCAATATCAGTTCCTAAGGAAGCTTCCATTTAGAGCTCTGCTGCCTATTTTACACTTGCGGCTCTGCAGCCTTTCTCCCCAGCTGATGTGGCAGTGCTTTCCAAAGGCTTCCTGGCAGTACTTCTCCATTTCAGCTCTTACACTCCCAGTCTTCTGGTTTTATTCTTGCGGCCTTCCACCTGCAAATGTCAATTGTGCTGTTACAGAGAAATGTCATGGGAAGAGGCTTTCCCTGTCCTGAAATTTGCCTCTACTTCTTGCTCCCTTTCTTTGTCTCTTGTTTGGTAAACCAAGACACAGCACGCAGCACAGTAGACAATGTTCACTAAAATACTTCATAAATGTTATCCAACAATATACATACTAAGAATCTTAACAATCAATCATTGTGTAACAACTGCTCTTAATTAACATATTCCAATTAACATTAACAAAGAACTTAGTTCCCAAAGAAAATTATATAACACTAGGGCAAAAAAAACCCAGCAAAACATAATCATAATTTTCATTGTCACCTGGTGCACTGGAGGGAGCCTCTATAGGACTTTTCTTCCTGTTTTCTCACAGTAATAAAATCTCAAATACAGAACATGAATTTAACAACAGGGTGTAGTGGGCCTCTCTGTCCTGAAACTTGTCATTTCATATCCCATCTCTTTTCTCATTCCTTCCCATTCTCATTGCTTTTTCCATGTGTTCATTAATTTGTGGATTCACAAAACTACCCCAGTACATGACATACCACCTGACAGCTGATATTCTTTTAACTTCATCTCTTTTTCTGCCTTCTTTCAATAAAATTAATCAAACTCATTTGCAGCAATTCAAGATGCACTTGACATGCATTTGAAGCATTTCAAGCTGATTCAAGTTCTCACTATCCACTCTCAACACTCCATCACTTGCTGGCATCCACTCAAAGCCACCAGTGCTCACCAAAACTACTATTTTCATAATTCTTGCTTGTCTATGCAAACTGTTCATAAATACTGCCACTTGAAGGGTCTGCACTCCCCCTGGATAATTCTTAAGGATTCACAAACCTAAAGCCATCTTTTTCACTTCTTATAGACAAGGAAAATGCAAGCCGTGTTTTACCAGGTATGCCTGAGTCAATCTGCATCAGCCTGGTTACTGCTATATTACCATTATTATCCAACCACATACCATTAATCACAACAAAATTGATAAGAATGATTTCATCTTCTTTGTTCCAAATGTGCTTTTATGATTAAAAGACAGAGCTCAAAATATAATTTTCCATTATCAATATATCACTCAAGAAATCTGCTGCTTCTTAGAAGATTAAATACTCGCAATTTGTAATCATCACAAGCAGTAGACAGATGTAGTTGGTGTGTTCAAACCTGAGAATTTGTATGAAATGGTACTTAAATAGCCCTAAATACAATATGGACAGAATTTGGCTTGAAGCCAACAATCCATCACAATGTACATATAAATTGTCATCATTATTTAAAAGAAATTTATTGTATTAATGGTTCTCACTTACTGTTAATGGTACAAGGATCATACTGCCATAAGGTTATTTTGTATAATCATTAGTTTGCTTCAGATAAACTCATAAAAAGAAAACCAAAAAAAACTCCTTTGTCATTCAAATAAAGCAAAAATCAAGTATGAAATATTTTTTCAATCTAATCTAATCATTAATAAATGTTATTATGCTAAATGAAGTAGTATATGAGTCAGAAATTCACCCAACCTATTATATGTAAAAATATCCATATATTTTAAATGATCATTTAAATTGAAAAAGCTATCATTAACAACCCAGGTCGTTCTTGTTTAGGATCAAATCTCAGTCCTTTTTATTCGACACAGCATTGTTTTATTGTTCTCAGCTTAAACAGAATAGAATATTTTTAGGCTTTTAGTACATCCCCAAGTACTCTCTTCTGTATAAAAACCACTTTTGTATGAAAGCATTCTCCTCTCACTGTCAAGAGATTTAGATCAGGCAGCAGGCCTTGATAAACCCCTGTAGTCATAGTAAAGAGGTGGCCCAATCTCCACTTTGGCTTTCAACATAAAAGTTTTCCTGAAATGGAAGTCAGTGTTTTCCTACTCTTTTCTTCCATTTGATTTAAGCCTTTGTTGAATCACAATCATTTCTAATACTCTCATTACCTATTTTAGACACATTCTTCCCAGGCAAAGAGGCAGTTTTCACCACATGTTGTCCAGGCTGAGTTCCTTGCCTGGATCCTCTGCACAGTAATAGGCAGTCCCCGAGCCCTTGCAGTGCAGAAGTTGAGAGCTGTGGGTCAGCATGTCATCTCCATCGACTACCCAGTATTGTGAACTTCTTTGGCTTTTTGTCCCTCTTTCCAAGATAAATCAGAGCTACATTCAAAGCACTGCAGTTGGAGTGCAGAAGAGAAGTATGACAATGAATGTGGAAAATGAGCTGCATTAGAAGCAGATTAAATGAAAGCTGGATTTGATACAACCACAAAATAATGGTATTTCAGATATATATTTTCCACATATGATTCTGTAGTTTGAGCATATGTGATAAATTATGTAATAATTAACCCGAGTGTAATTCTTTCATGGAAGAGATAGGGAGAAGGGAACAAAAGACTTACTAAATGTTAAGAGAGTGCTCTAGGGTGTAACTGTGAGCTCCATTTCAAATGCAGGCAGATTGGAAATTGTTCTTGTGCAAAGTCTTCTGAAGAGAAGGTTGGATACACTGAAAGGACCACCTTGGTTTACAGATAAAAACTCAGCAAATGAATGGACAGATTAACAGAGAGGTTTCCTAGCAACTTGTTCAGGACAACGAACTCATTCTCATGAATAATTTTAAGAAGAATAAGAAGAAGAATTTTAATTCTCTTCATTTGAGGGAAGAAACGTATGTAAAAGTTGTTTATTGCAAAGCAACTCACAACTGTTAAGATACGGTTATTAAAATTAGAGAAATGTCTTTGCCCAAATTAAGGTGTAAACAAGACAATATGTCACAGTCATTAGTATGGATTTTTATTTAACAGTAAAAGTGAGGGAGAGAGGGGAAGAGAGAGAGAGAAATAGGAAAAGAAAGTATAGGTGGGGAGAGAAAGAGAATGACATAAATATGTCACCACTGCATGGATTGTTTTGGTTGTTTTCTGGTCTTCTCAATGGTGGGGGTCCTATCAAGTCAGTCTAGTCAAAGTGCTTGTCACTGTTTGAACCATGAGGGGCTCATAAAATCAAATGTAGAATCCACTGGGTTTATATTTACTGATGTCTGGGTGGGCATGCCCAAGTACTTCCCCTGGGACATGGAATTTTGCACTGGATAATGTAATTCTTTGGATCATGGGACACTTCTGGAGTCTGATGGTTGATGACATATTCTAAGACTAAGACATCACAGCTGCCTCTTATATCAGTGAAACTGAGTCAATTATGACCCATCAGGAGTGAATTCCTTCAGGCTGTGTGTGAATGTCCTGCTACTTCTTTGGAAGGGAATTTCCACAGCTAGTTCCTGCTGTAAGGACTTTGGCAGAATAAAAAGGAGGATCCCAATTTACAAGATCTGCCTCTTACCAGCCTCTTCCCTTATCTTATCCAACACACAGCTGTAGCCTCTGGTGATGGTGTGCACACCTTCTGCACTTGGGCAGTTGATTGATTGTTTGAGTAATTAACTTGTATCAGTCCAGTCTCCCACAACAACCTCTTAAGATTTCTGAATTGGAAAGAGAAAAAAAATCCACACGCAAGTTCCTCTCTGTGGGTGTTTGTGATGGATGAAGATGGATTAATTCCCCAACAGTAAATTCTCTGAAAATTGTCTTTTTGTTTCTTTGTTTGTTTCTGCAAACTCTCCAACATTAGGACAATGAGTGCAAAAGACAAATACAATGATGTTATTACTACTGAGTAAGCTATACATGCTATATGCTCCTTGGAACCTTTTTGAATTTGGGGAAGTATTTCCTCATGAAAAGCAAATGTTAATGCATAGGTGGCACCAATTTTTTAAAAAATTGAAATATAGTTTCAAGCAATACTTTACATGTAAAGCTAATTAGATACATTGCAGGCATGACCATGACCTCAGACAACATGCCACACTGAAGCAGAGAGCCGTAACTTGACACATCATGCAGCAGTGGAGTTGCCCAGAACCAGATGAGTGAAATGCTTGGAAGCATAATATGAATAGTGCAATAATTTGTAGTCCTGGAGAGAAACATTTGTCATGATAGACAGCATTCTGAGCTCTATTATTATTTATTTGCTACTTAATGAAGATCAACAGTGTACAGCAGGTCTGTAGCCGATACTGACCTTGAAGGTTACTCTTAACTTTCCTGAAAATCAGTAAAAGTTGGTTGTTGAATGTATCCGTTTTGTTATATTTTCTTTTAGGTTTTAGCTTCAGTAAAATACTATCTACACTAGAATATCTACACTATACTTCTACAAGTAGAAGTTTATACTGAGATTAAGGTACTAATACTCAGTTAAATGGATAATACATGATCCTCAGAACACCAAGGAATATGGATTTTTCTAATGAAATGTTACTTTGAAATAACACACTGCTTGCAAAATATTCCCTGTCATGAAAGAGTACAAAAACAGTGAAATAAAAGGCAGCTTTTAAAAACATAATAGCATCAAAATTTAGACCTAGACAAAGAAATTTAAATGCCACTAACTTCAGATTTGAATAAAATTGAGACCACAAGGTTGCTGACACACCAGGCTGTCCTAAATCATGTTAGCCCAGGTGAGACATTCCTACACTTTTTGCGTCCTTATCACCCAGTTTTTGTCTTCTCCCAAGGAGGAGTGAATGTCTATGCTTTGCTGAAGCATCACATCTTTTTTCACTGACAGAAGTCTAAAAGAACAAGAAAGTTTCTGACCATAGATACTTTTCTTAATGCACTCTCTGCTGCATTCCCACTTAGTAGGCTCTTTAAAATTGGATTGTAATTGTTCAAGTGTAAGTAGCAACTACAATGACAAGGTGCAGAAATTAAGATTTAAAAAGCAAGCACATCAGTTTAACCTCCCCCAGACCTTTTCATGGCCTAGAGACCCTCATTACAGGATAGACTAACCAACAAATAATTTGTCTTCTAAGACTTGGAAGAGTCTGTAAAATTAATGAAGACCACTTCATAAATGCCACTGAACAGTAGTAATGCAGTAAATTTTTTAGAGTCCCTGGTCACACATATCTCCTGCTTATCTAAATGGAAGCTAAAATGCATCATTGTTGTCTTGATTATGATCAAGAATCCAGTGTCTGAGCATATACCTATCTGTATTAAACACAGTGAGTTTAATCCACTCACATAACCTCAGGAATGCTGGCTGCACATCCTGTTATGCTGTAATAAAAGTTTTCTATAGAGATCTATTGTACTGCACTGCTCTTCACTTACAGAAATGATTCTTTCAATTGCTGCTTGTCTGCCTGGTTACACAGGTGTGCAGATGAAATACATTTATTTTTCCTGATAATGATACTAGGATTCACACATTCATGAACCCTCTGGAAGTTAGAGTGACACCCAAAATTTTGCTGTAATTCAGATAGTTGTTATCCATTACACTATTCCTCACACTTAACAACAAAACAAACACACATTAGATGTAAATTACCCTCAACAGAGGACAAATGTGGACTGATTCTGGTCTTAGTCTTTTAATAACTAAAGCTTTGTACCAAGACTGCTAATGATCTTGAGCAACCCATTTCAATAGGTAGTAAATGCTATTGTTATACAACATAAAAAATGTATATCCTGAATTTGACTCCTGGTAGTAGTGTGTGCTCTTCTTTTGCATTTTGAGCTGTAGAGTACTGAGATATCCTTTCCCACTGCTGTGATTTCTCATATGCCAGAGCAAGAATATAAGAATTGCATTATGGCCTGACTGGTCTGGGTATCTTCCCTTCAGCAACATTATTATCTAGGCCATTTCAGAAGGCAAAACACTCCCACAGCAATCATGCTCTTAGATCTACAGGGTTATTAAGCTATAGATCATGCCCATACTCATTTTGGCCTCAGAGGCAATCTTGATGTCTCCACCTCTCTTTTTCTTCTTTGCATTTGAATATTCTTTGGTAAAGATTTTGCCTTAATGCTACATGGAATATTATGACAAGTTAGTTCAAAAAATGTAAATGAAGAGAAGATTGACTGAAGAAGTGTGCCAAGATGTGCTGCAAAGGAACTCTTCTGCCTTTGCAAAACCAAAAAAACCCTAAATTGTAGAAGACTGGATCTTGAAATGAATCTTATTTCATCTTGTCATTAATGACCTTGGCATAAAAGAAAGAAGTATGCAAATGACAATAGTATGGTACAAAATTGGACATCTTACCAATACAGCAGATGATGAAAATAACAGATGGGAATAGACAAGAAATGCAATCCTACAAAGCACAAGGTCATGCACATTTGAACAACTGGTTATAAAGCAGGAGCTCATAACTTGCTAATGAATAAGGATAAAGATCTGAGTGTGTCTACATGAGCACAGAATAAGTATGTGCCAAAAACAAGAAAATATGAATCTAGGTGAATTCAGTGACAGATTTCCAACACAGCTAGAGAAGTATCAACACTTACACCCCGATAAGATTTTATTTTGAATGCAGGGTACAATTCTATTCACTCAGGATCAAAATTACTCACATTAGAGCCACTTCATGGGACAGAAATATAATAGAAATATATATAGAAAAATATATATATAGAAATATATAGAAATATATAGAAATATATTTTCTTCAAGGAAAGATGTCAGTGTTTGTTGGTTAACAAAGCAGACCAAATCTGAGAAGGGAAATAGCTATACTCAATTAATGTTTCTTAAAATGAACTTTGGGGAATTGTAATGACTGTTGGCTAGAATTCTAAAAAATAAAAATTTGAACTGGTTCTCTCTTTATATTCTCTATATATATTTTGAACTTTTCAGATTTAAATACATATGGATTTCATCAGGAAGGATGAGAATATGATCATATTTTCTCAATCATATTTAGCATTAACTTCCTCTATATTAATAAAAATTAATCAATATTATCTTTCAAGTTATCTTAATTTTAGCACAGTAGCAAGACATATTTCAAATGTCACTGCATTGCAGTAAAGAGGGAGAGGAAGAAAGTTCTTAATTTCTAAGAGGACTTTTTTTAATACCGTGGATAGCATCCGAAATATTTCTGTTCATCTCCTTAATGAATTTCTTTGTGCTAGTTGGAATAATTCCCCATGAACATGCAAATATGCGCAATGTGCTTTAAGCAAAGTCAAAGTTATTAAAAACCTGAAATGCTCTTCTTTAATCCCTATTAATAATTGTATAAATGCACTGTTCTGATAATCCTCACAAGAGGGTATTAGGACACATACATTTTGTAAGATGAAAGCTGCATTCAAGAGTTTCTCAAACTGTACAACACCCTTGTGAAGTACCTTGAACACAGATTTACTGAGTTTTAAACTGGCACTTCATCCCTGTTTCAGCAAGCGTCCTCTGCAGATTTAATGATCAGGAACATCCTGCTGATGCACGCTGGGAGATACGGCTGCAGGGTCCAGACGGCAGCGGACACCGTGTCAGATGAGACAGAGCTGCTTGTGAGGGGTGAGTATGCTTGTGGTTCCCCCCTGAGAACACAATCGCCACACACAGTTGTACCAGGGACTTTTAAATGAGTGAGCTTCAGGGACGTCTCCGCTACACACAGGTCCTCAGACTTTTTGTTATTGAAGACATTTGTGATTAACCTGCTGTCTTTGAAAGCAGTTTCACCATAAGCTGACCTGCAAAGAGAAACAAAAGACAATTAGAGGTTAGTAGACAGCTTTAAGAGAGGTAACAGCACAAAAGGTATAGCAAATTAGCTAAAATGCAGACAATTAGCCTTCACAGACCTGTGTAAGGTAGTTATAATGAGTTCTTTGTTATTTTATGTGCTGTTTTGCCTTTCATCTTTCGGTCAAGCCATTCTTTCAGCTTTAGCAGTTTAGGAACATTCATTCATTTCCTAAGAGGGGTGCCCATACAGCCTTTTGTAAAATCATAGATATGAACAATGAAACAGAAGCCCCATTGTATGACAAGAATTTGGGTTTTTTGGAATTGTTACTGCCAATTGATTACTGCACCTTTATGCCCAGTCCTATAATGTTAAATTGTCTCACCTGTCATTGAACATTCCTGGTTATGAACAGGAACAGAATCCTTTTCCTGAAGAATCCCAGATCATACTGAGGATGCCAACTAGTTCACAGTAAAGCAGGGCACCATCTGTGCCTTCCATTAAGCAGAGAGTTTCTTCATTCTGCATTACTTATGTGTGTATGTGTGCATACACACACGTGTGTTCAGTGCCTGAGGGGGTCTGAGGATTTGCAGTTCACTTACTGCCATAATAACTGGTGGGTCCTGCAACGCCAAGAGAGTTGGATCCCTGTGAGGTAGCACAGCTGGGTAGCCTTACTGTGGATGTTACATTTTTGAAATATATATGAAAGGTCAATATTTTATTAACATTTGAAAAACTCCACATAAAAAAAATCAAAATTATTTTGGTATTATAATCTTTCAAAAATATTTATTTTGCCACACTCCACAATGTCTTTAGACTTGATGTGTTCCTATCCTCCCCTTTTAAGGTAAATATATGTTTTAAATGATTAAGAATGTTTCTGGCTGACTTCAGGACTCTTCACATTTTCATGAAAGTAATAGTTAAAAATTTCCACAAAGACACTTTGAGGACCATCAGATTTCTATGAGCTATGCCACTATTGGGATGGTTGTATTCAGTTGACTTACCATTTTAGCTGCCTTATGAAATCTGATTCATCCTTCTGGGTTGTGCAAGGCCTTTTGTGTTACCTTTGTCTGTCTCAGACAGGAGACGAAGGCTCTATGGATAGGCAAGGCAATCTCAAGTTTAAATTGAACTTTTGTGACAAAAAGGTCTTAGTTATTGTCTAGGATAGACTGATTACAAAATTATTTGAAAGAATACTGGTTATATAAATTAGTTTATTGAATTTCCTGTAGAAATTAAATTCTTCTCTGAGGAAGAGGCCTGAGATTAAATTTTAAAAAAGGCACTGTAAGAAATATCAGGATGCATTTATATGAGTTTCATCACCGTGTACCATGCTGTCGAAGCAAAAGCTATAAATGCTTTGTAGTGGAATTTGAATTCAAATATACTTTGCTTACAATTTTCTCCTTTTCTTTTTTCTATAATTGGATAATTTTCATATAGAGCAAGAAATTTTGTTTTGTATTGCTGAAAATGTTTAAAGCACGTTCAGTGTAGAATTGTGAATGACTAGTCCTTACAGATATCAAGAGTACAAAAATCAAAAATATTTATGAGAATCTAATCTATGTCTCCTTATACTTTTACAGGAACCTCATTTTCATTTCAGTACCTCTAATTTTTTTTTCTCCCCTATCTCAGTCTATAGACTGCACTCAGTGCTGTGCAATTTGACACCGATGATCCCAAATTGCAGCACCTTTCAAATTTCTTTATGTTAGCTGCCGCTAATACTGGACATTGCTTAGGAGAAGATACCAGCAGAAACAGATGTTTCAGTAAATATTTCAGTTAACTCTGACGAATTCCACCTGACAAAGGAAGTCATCTTCTATGAAGCAACTCATGGAGTAAAGTTTGTAATCCAAAGCCATATTATTCTTTTTTTCCAGTACAGTTTATAGTTAAAATAATAGCATTTTATGCATATTACAAAACATCCCTTTCTTTTAAATGCTACAGCCCATAGCCAAACTGAGATAGCAGAATCTTTGTTATGAGCTCCTATATGTATTGATACAAGCAAAGCTACTGCACACCCTTACTCTGACCTTACTTTCTCTCCTTTTGCCTCTGCAGGAAATGCCAGTGATAATACTGATAATATTATAGCAGCATATAACTTCATTTCAATCACTACTTTTATTGTAGGGTTCACATGGTATTTTAATAAATCGTTGTAATTTTTTCTTGAAAAATTGTTCTTACAATGTTTCTACATGAAATAAATTGGACATAGAGAATAAATTAAATTAAAATAATCTCATTCCCCTTCCTTTAGATATTCATGAATATCAGAATTACTGCCACTAAGAAATTGATTAAATTTAAACTGAAGTATGCATTCAACTGGTTCACTATTTTTAAGTCAAAGGACTTTTTGTCAGAACTTAATTGCAAGTGACTTGGAAGAGTACTATACCTCTCTGCAGCCTCCTCAGATGGAGGATGCAGAAACAAACTTTACAGACTCCCGTTGCTGGAAATTAACATTCTGATCTTTAACAGACAGACATTCACCACTGTATTTTCAAGGAAGTGCAATATCTCAGTATAATTTATTGTGGGGAAAACATAGAGTATCCTTAAACAATATTTATCTATTTTGAAACCATTTTTACTACTTGCTCTACTGGAAGATTCCTTGAATATGTGCCAGGGAATGTCACTATTTTTGCCCTTGTTATTCTTTGCTCTGCATTATACAATGAAAGTTAAATTCCAAAAATATCACCAATGAAAGACAATATGAAGAACAGAGAATGTGCAGTGCCAAGTAAATCTCAATTTCTTTGAGTCTAATTACTCATTTAAGGTAATTAAGGGTGCAAGAAAATTCCTGAATTTACTGCATATATATGTGTGTGTGTGTGAAAAACAAAGGAAATAAAGAGAGCACAAGTTTCTATTCTGCAGCTTTCTATAATGTATTATACCTTTTTTAAATTCAAAATTTAAATTTTCAAATTCACTACCTCACAGATCTTGAATTTAGATAATTTGCAGTGAAAAACATATATAAAGTTTTTCCAATAATGATTGTGACCTAGTGAATCTCTTTCTGGAATATTTCAAAATTATACATAAAATGATATTCTATCTCATGTTTAGACAAAATCAGGATTCAAGTCCCATCATCATTAAGTACTCAAATAAACCCTCCAAATACTTCTCTAAGTGCTTTCAAAATGTGATTAAACTATTTATATTAGAGTTAGAAAAACTTTTTAGTGTTCCCTAGCACTTTTCTTTCCTAATGCTGCCAGTAATGTGGGTTTCATTTGGAAGAGATGGTCTGCCACTGGCTGGACCTGTCAGGCAGTACATTAACTTTCCAAACTGAATGTCTTGCATATTATTCTTGGAGTGGGTTGTGAGTGAGAAGTATTTTGGTAGTCTCATGAGGGTCAACAGTGACCTTCAAGGGTATCCTGATATACCTGGCATCATCATTCGGGTAAGCTAATATCTAACTTGAAAAATGCATTTCCTCTACAAAATTCTCTGTAATTCATCATCACAGGTTGTTTTTATTATTAGGTGCCTAAATAAAAAAAATCATTATATTTTATTCATCTGAGATCCACCATCCCCTCTAGATACACACATTGATTCAGTAGAAGTCCCCAGAGAGTCCTTTACTCTCTGAATGTGGGGAAGATGAGAGAAGATTCAGATCAAAGGCCAGAACTGATTTAAGGCAGAAAAGGAAATGTCAATCACTTTCAACTTAGCTCAGCAACTTCAGTGCTCATCTATGAGGTAGATAGCATACCTTTTTATCTGTCTCAGATCACGACTTAAAATCACACTTTCTTCTTAAAAGCATGCTATACCTGCAGGTGGCTGTTAGGTAGGATCAAGATATGTTTTTTAAGTCAGAGGAGCCAAGAGGACAGAAATCAGGTGACAAACAAATGAGCACCTGGATGTGTATGGCACAATTTAGGACATTTCCAGTAACCCAAATATTTTCTTCTTTCATTGGATTGACTCCTGCTCTAGAAATAAACTGAGGTTCCCTCAGATGAACTTCTGGCAATGGCTTAAGCCAATACACTGAACTGTTTATTGGAAAAGGAAAAGCTAAATAGCTTTATAAAAGCTAAATTACAGATGTACCACCCCCCGAACCAGGTTGCCCTCCATTGGAGCAATGATGGAGATAGTGGCAAATTTTCTGCAATATTTTCTGTAAGACAGTCATGAGAGCCCATAACGGCAGAAAATATATACACTGATACATCTCAAGAACATCTAGAAGAGAAAACAGCTTTTCACAGAAGCTGGTAACTATTCTGGCACCAGGCCTGCACAAATGTGGTACCTCAACTGCAATCCCATGACAGAAATTATGTATGTCTGATATCAAAGAGTTTTAGAGTGAATGAATACAACAAAAATCACCATTATGGACTTACTTTCCTGACACCCAAGTCATTACCTGATTTAATTTCATTTATGTCTTCTGTTGTTTGCTCACCCAAGGAAATGCAGAATACCTGTTTACCATGCAAACAAGAATGTTTACAGGAGAATATAGACACTCATTACACAGTCAACAAATATTTTCCTCAGCACATGAAGTCAAGAGCCATTTAAGAAGTAGAAGTGATTTACGACTTTTACGAATGTCAAAGCTGTCCTTGACATCAGTCCAAGGATAGTTTTCCCACGTTGTGTGCATTTTCTGGCTGCCAGCCTTTAGTTATCCACCCAGATCTTCAACTTGCAGTGAATATTAAGTAGCAGAGGAATAGAACAGCAGAATGCTACAGCTTGGCTGGTTTTCCACCTAACATTGGCACACCAGCAGTGGAGTTGTCTCTGTACTGATTTTTCACAAAGAAATGATTACCTAAGCAGAAGGCTCTAATACAGGATAAATATGCATGTCATGTTCTGACACTAATGATATGATCACAAACATGGGTACCAAACACCCAAGTACCAGCCAGGAGACCTGCCTCTCACAGATGTCTCAGGTGATCTTGTAGCCAGCAATGTGTCAGCTTTTCTTGAGACAATGCCTGCTTGGTGAATTAATTAGTGTTTTAAAGCATGACTTCCAAAAAGGGCTTATTACATTCTTATTTTCCATTATGGTCTTGAAATAATCATATCTTCTCTCAGAAGCTATTTGTGCTTTCATGTTCTCGCTGCAAAGGATACCTAAATGATCCCATGCTTGAACTGTGTTTTGCTGTAAAGATGTTTAGAACAAGAAATACTTCTATTATAAAGAGGTTGATACAATGAAAAAGCTGACCCTTACTACCATAAATTGGTCCAATTAGCTACAGTATTTTGTTTGCAGTTTGTGTTTATTAAACTCATTAGTACAAAATCTACTCTACAGTGACTGGGAGGTTTTGAAGAACACTAGCAGAAGTCATAGATAAGAGCAAAAAGCTACTTCTTGCATTTACTTTAGCAAAAAGTATCTTGTTTCTCTTAAAACACACAGTTTCTAATGAACTCATTTGAATCACTGCTTTGCCATAGGCTGCAAGAAAAAAAGACTTCAGTAGAAAAATGTCCTACCAAAGTTGTTTAATGTATATTCCTTGCTCTTTCTTCTGCAAGTCTGGAGGGCTGGCTGGAGAAAAATGTCTGTAGCTCAGCAAAGAAAAATGGTGGAAGTTGGGAACAATGTACAAGAGTCTACCTTGATTTCACAGAAGTCATCATGAGGTGTCCTATAGTCAATTACAGCTAGAGATCCCTTTTACATGCACTGAGATGAGTAGTTGTCCTGGTTCAGCAGCAATTTCCAAGAATAACAGTTTATTGCAGATTAGAGGATCAGTGCAAAACCTGTGGATGGGGACAGTGCTTCAAACATTTAGAACAGAGTGATTTTTGTTATATAAGCCTCCATGTTAGTCGAAATGATAGTGAAATCACAGACATTACAGTAGTTGTTTTTCAGTTATTCATGTCATGCATGACATTGCTTTTTAGAAGCATCATGACTGAGTTAGGAATACAAAGCTGTGAAGCAAAAAGGTTGGTTTACATCTGTGAAAGCTTCGGTGTCTAATCAATACTACCAAGTTTTCAGGATTTTAATGCTTATTTAATAAATGAAAGCTTTTTATCATAGCAAATTGCTGGTTTCAGTAACATTAAGTTTTCAAATTAATTCCATCAAATCTTATTTGTAAAGAAGAAGAAAAGCCGCTTTACAATTCATTATAACCAAAAGAGTAAGCTCGTATTGGTTTCAAACTACTCAGAGAGATGCTGGATGCTGCATTATGCACTGCTAGTCCATGGAGCAGCGAGGTCAGCTCCAAACTTTCTTTCTTTAAAATTTCTCCACCTATTTGCAAAGGAGCAAAGACTACCAGTCCCAAAATTACTTACTCAGTGTTTGAATTTCTGCAGTGTAAACAAAGGTAGTGAGGGTTGACAGTACAAGGTAACTAAACCTGGGAGAGTGTAGCAAAGATGACCATTAGGTCTCTTCCAGGAAGATACAGCAATGCAGCAGCCAGGCAAGTTTGCTCAAGTTTTGAATTTGAGACTCTAACTAACAATGTGCCATTTTCTAAAACAGAAAATATTTCAAATAAATAAAATGCATTGAAGTTATTTATTTATTTATTCATGTTTCCTTTTATTTATCAACTATCATATAAAAGATCATTTCAGCACATCTATTACCTTAATAATTTATATATTTTTGATAGGCTGATGATAGATAGATGATAGATAGATAGATAGATAGATAGATAGATAGATAGATAGATAGATAGATATAGATGATAGATAAATGCAGAGACAGAGACAGATAGAGACAGAGATAGATATATGTATATCACTCTCTACAACTACCTAAAAGAGGGCTGTAGTGAGGCAGGGGTCAATCCCTTCTCCCACGTAACAAGCATCAGGATGAGAGAAAATGGACTCAAGTTGCACCTGGAGAGCTTTAGATTAGATATTAGCAAACAAATTTACTCCCTGAAAGGATAGGCATTAGAATATGCTGCCCAGGAAATTGGTGGAATCATTAATCATGGAAGTGTTCAAAAAGTGCATGGTTGAGGAATTGGTGATGAACACGATGGGACTAAGTTAATGATTGGACTTTTTAAGGTCTTTCAGAGGTATTTTCCAACCTTAATTATTTTATTATATAATAATTTTATAAAAGTACTTTATAAAATATTTTTATATTACATATCTACTATAAAATATACTTTAGGAGAAATAAGGTATTGGTGTCAATTATATTACAAATAGACCTGCTCTCTAAGCATAAATACAGTTAAATTTGTTTACGGTACTATCTCATTCATCCACACTTAAGGATTTTAGTAGATTTAGATGCCAGCTATTTTCTGGTTATTTTAGTAATAGTTTACTCGCTGTTCTTTGCTTTTATTTTCCTTTTTACTCCTACTGCTCAAATTGTGTTTTCTGTTGTTATGGATGTCAACATACATTGTGACTTTCTAAGGGTAAAAAAAATAAGGTCCAGTCCTCTTAATTCTCTGCATCAATGCTGTACAGACTTGGAAACTTATAAGTATACACAGAGCTAATTAAAATCCTTTGACCAGTACAACTATTAGTACAAAAAAAAGAAAACCATGGCAAGAAATGTCTTTAAAACTGGGATGAAAATCATCTTCCTCCTACAATATAAAACATGTATTTTAAGACTATTCCCTGGCAGCTAACCAAATGCACTGTGCATGCCTACTGTAGGTTATATGAGCATTGAGATCAAACATCTACCTGCAAGCTGTAAGATGTTGAAATGAAACAGAACACAATCCAGTAGTGTGAAGGGAGGATGAAAGTCTTTGTGACTACAATCTGTGGTTTGAGTACACATTTTGTGGTCTAAAAATAAAATTAAAAGGTTAAAGCTATTCATCTTATAGACTGAAAAAACTATCAATCTAAGCAACAAATCCACTCTTATCCTTTATTTTTTGAGAAGTAATGTTTCCTCAGAACTCTAGTGACCTGGAGCAAATATAACACAGGAACTGCTGGTTAGGTTGACCACCCTGCTCCTTTCTGTTGTGATATTGCCAATAAAACTTAAAGACAAGTACTTGGGCTTAAAGGCCTTCAAACACATTATTAAATGGAACATAAACAAGGTCAGCAGATTCTTGCTGGTCCTTGAAATTACATTTGAGCTGTAGCAAAGGCCAGGAAGATGCCCTGAACACAGACCCCCATTATTTGGACTCACAGAATATGTCCATAATACAGAACTATTCCCTGAGGCCAGTGGGTACAGCAGAGTTCCAATTCACACTCTTACACTTCCAGTCCCCCTCCCTCAGGATGGGCCTGGAAAACCACTTGAAAGGATTTTCCCCAGCCCACAGTAATCCATTAATTGTGCCAAAGCACTGGTTGGAAAAGTCACTGGGCTTGTGCAATTGTGATAGGGACTGTCCACCAACGTAAGAGCATGTAGGATCAGGGCTAGAGTTCAGATCCATAGTTTGGCCCTCCTCAGTGTATCATCTGACAGATTTATTACACTGGAAGACTGTGTATTACTGTAGATGGAGAATTGGCCCTTTAACCCACAGACTTCACCAAAATATTTCCAGAAATTTGATCTTGTAATAGGACCTTAATTTTCTTTTTTTAAATATTTTTAATTATATGACAGGGAAATAGATTCATATGTTTAAAAAGCTTTCGTTTCAAGAGTTTAAAAATGGTCCTTTGTTCTGAGAAACTTTCTTTACAAGCATTGACTTAAAGGTATGAACTTACTTCAGTCAAAAACGTGTCTAGAAACAAATACTAAATTAGAGATCAGATGTTTATTAACTTAGTGCCTAAAAGAGACACATGTAGTCCTAGGAGTGCTGGTGCCTGCAGTAGGACTGCAGAGAGTGAAGGAAACAGCATGGACCAGGGCTGGGACAGCTGGCAAGGGATGCCCTGAAGCACTAAAGGTCATCAGCAGGCCATGCCAAAGAAAGACACTTCCAAAACTCAGGCTCTTACTCTATTTGGGACCTGTTAGCAATGTCATCCATGATCAATTCCTAGGCTACCAGTGCTTTTACACCTTGGATGAAATTCAAGTTCCCTGCACTGTCCATACATTTGTGTCAACAACTACTGCTACACAAAAATCCAGCTCAGAGGTTCTGGACCGTAGTCTGGAATCTGAGCTCACAAAAATCAGCAGCTCCCAAGGTTGCCTCATCCAAATTCACTATACTTAGGTTTGCACAAGGCAGAAAAGTCATTAGGGCAAAGGGGCACATCATGACATAGGTACCACTAAAGGACTTCTCAGGCACAACACCAGGGATTTATCTTGACCCTCATCATCATGAATGAGTTGAGACTATGCAAGCTGAAAGTCAGTCAATGTCTTCTCTTTCTTACATTCCAACCCTAAGCCTAACCTTCCTGTCTATCCTGACACTGTCTGGGTTATAACCTCTCCATCTGCCCACAGCCCTTATGTACCTTACAGAAACCACACATGGAGGGACTGGTGTTATGGATGTATCCACTAAATCCAGAGTCTAAAACTAAATATAGCATTCTAACATAATTCTAACATAAAGCTAAATCTAAAACTAAATCTAGCATACATACATCCAAATTTCTCTCCATCATCTCCTCCACCATGTGCAAATCATGTGCAAACCACGTGCAAACACATCATCTGCCATAGCTGGATGCAGCAAAAGGGATTTATTTATCCTGCAACAGTCAAGCTCCCGTTTTATGCAGCAGTTTTTTGTGCCTTTCCCACTATTCTGTAGCTACTGCCTCTTTCTTATCCTCTTTTTCTCAACCTCTCACCTTCTTGATGACAAGCCAGTGCACCTTGTCATTCAAAAAGCAAAAATCTTCAGGGCAAGAAATTTGTGTTTGCGAACTCCTACATAACAGGCTTCTTAGCTGTTTGGTAAAAGTAAGAATTCTCCTGGTTAGGCAGCAGTACATATTCTGGGATTCACAGGAAAGGGCACTGCCTCACTGAATGACTACAGCTATTATTGGTAATTGTTTTTCAAGAGCTCTCGCATTAACGTTGTATCCTGACAAGCAATCTAATGACCTCTCAGGATGATCATTCCAACAATAAAGAGACACATAAAACAAATTTGCCAAAATGCAGTCATGCATGTCCTGAAATGAAGTATCAATCTATGGAATTGCTCTGAAAGGAGATAACTGACTTATATCCTTGACAGTGGGTTTCCAGTGCTCCTAGAGTTGTGTAAGAGCCTATCACAGCCCCAAATGTCTTCTTCATGAAGGTCAACTGAACTATAGTGCATTTATGACCAGCCATTTTCTAGCTTCTAGATAAGCATTTGAACAGACCATGCATTTTTTCCTCAATTGGCTGTTCTCAGCTAAAAAATTGTTTTGGAGATACTGAGCAATAACACAGCCCTTGGGAGAAAAGCCTTTCTGCATTAGCTGTCTGACTGACACCATGAATGATTACATCCAAGCACCAAATTTAATGAGATTTCTACAAAAATGAGTGACATCTGCATAGCACTCATGTCCTGGCTAACTGTCATACATTTGTCATCACTGAGGCCTTTGTCCTTTATTAATCCACTTTCAAGAATGCCTGCTGTTGGAAATTGAAATGCTTTTTAGCAGTCACCCTGCAGACTGTGTAAGAGCACACATCTCCAAAAGCATAATGACACATTGTCATGCCTAGGAATGCATTTAAAGCATTTAAAAAACATGAGAACTCTGACAACAAAATATATTGAGAATTTAGCAGGGGATATCTGCATAAATATTATTTTACAACCTTTAATATAAGCAAGGTGCGTATTCTTTTGTTATAATATAGTGGCTAGAAACTCTTTACCAATATTCAGAGTGCATGGGAGAAATATTGTTATAAAGGAAATGTACTAAAATGTTTCCCTTTAATTTTGTTTTTGCTTGGGACCATCATATAATTCTGGGCCTAGGGCTCCAACCCAGTAAAAGCATATGATTGTATCAAAATCCCAGCTTTCCTCTAAACTTTCCCTCATGGCTACAAATAAAAATTTCACTAATATTTTCCTACATCAACAGATAGCCTGAAACAGTAGAGAATGGAGATTGAAGAATCACCCTATTTTATTAAATTAGCTCCAGGACTTTCTATTCTGAGACAAAGATCTGACCTGGTGCTTCCCAGCAAAAAACAGCAAACACTTGGCAGGAAGGCAGGAGTGCAGAGAACACATTTTTCTGCCATGTTTTCTCCAAGGAAGAAAAGCAAGACATTTGCACTGCAAATGAAATGGGACTCTGGAAGGCCAAGTGCTGCAAGGTGTCCAAGGGGTGGCACCATCTTATTCCAGTCATTGCTTGTGGCTCCATCAAAGGCACTGACAGCACCAAAGTCAAGCCTGGTGAGCGGGCAGAGCAAGGGGAGAGACTCCCTGCAAAGATGTTCATTGCCCATGGAAGTGGAAAAGCTTATTCCTAGTTCTTCCTATGGCCCAGAGCCATACCCCAAGCTCCTGTGAAGACTGCAGTGTGTTGTGAAGACAACATTCTTCCGTCATATATCCATAGTCCTAAAATTTACTGAATTGAATCTCCTGAATTTCAAACGTTTTTTTCTCTTTTTTGTTGCTATTATTTCTAAATGCCGTATGTTTCCAACATTTTATTGTCAATTAGTTGCTTGTAGATCATTGCCAAGCAAATAGAGAGGCAAGTGAATAGCACAATTTGCTCTCTCATTTATAGGACTCAATGTTTCTTTCACTTGGAAGATATTGAGTCCAACTATTAGAAAATTCTGATCCTATGCTGTCACAGTTTGTGTAACCATGTTTTAGTTGAAGGCATATCAGAAGAAATATAATATTCACTAATATTTTCCTACATCAACAGATAGCCTGAAACAGTAGAGGATGGAGATTGAGTCAGCAGCCGCAAATGACAAAAATTCACAGTATATACAAGTACTTCAATAATGGGGGTTTTTTTAGCCCTTGATGTTCAGATGAATTTGTTTCTAGTCTTGGACTGAGAAACCCAGCCAGTAAAAGATTTTATTGCATGAAATAGCACTAAAATATAAAAATGATAAACTCTGTAGTGCAGAAATACTGGCTGTAACTTCAAAAGGAGACACCAGATTCCTGCGTTTGCCGCTTTGATCTGCAGGTGCTGAGCTCTGACATTTCAGCAAGTGAGACCACACCACTCACCAGAGCTCAGAGGAATGGAGGTTTACAATGGTCCTATTCTGCTGCAGCTCATGATATGTTCAAACAAAATTAGGCTCCCTCGAAAGTGTACCAGCAGTAACTTTCTAATAATGAAGTTTTGTTCCCTTCCTGCAGCTCCATTTTGGGAGAAAGTGTCCATTGGTGCACTTCTGATTTCACAGTCCTCCATCTGTGTAGGAGCAGAAGGAAAACATCCGCTTTCAACAGCAAGAAGATGGAAAACAATTAGAAGGGCCTTGGATGCCATAAAATATATATTTTTCATAAATAATTATAGCTATTAATAATATGATTATTTTATGGAAGTATCAAGTTCTGTCCTCCAGGACTTATATAAGCTTTTAAGTATAAGAAACCACAGGAAAGAGGTTTGTTTTGCATTTACACATGACAGAGACACACAGTTTCCCCAAAACATCTGTCTAAATATGATTATGGACAAGGATCCTGAACCAGGATCAAAGACAAACTTGCCTCCAATTTAGTTCGGCAAGTGTAAGTGGACAATGTTTTCAATCACCAGTCATACCAATCATCAAGAAGAATTAAATGAGGAAAATTATGGATGGGAGTGGGATGTTACAGCCACATTTTTCTTTGCAAAGTCATTTTGTTACCAGAGACCTCACTAGCCTATACATTGTGATTAGCATATTCTCACTTAGAGGAGCTAAATGGAAAAAAATAATCCTTTACTTTTCAAATTAAGACATTTTCATGTGATTTTTGTTGGGCTTTAATGGCCTCTAAATAATTTTCAGCTTTTAAAATACTTGGGTTTGGTTTTTTTATTTTAGTTTTAGTAGCTTTCAATCAAACAGTTAATGAACTTCCAGCAGGAATCCGTGCAGCTTTCCTGAGTGGGTGAATTTGAGAAAAAGGATGAATGTTGATTGATTCAGGTATTGGTAATATTATTGTTCTTCATGAAGAACATCCTCCTGTGCTTCATTTTTCTTACAATCTGTCTTTCCCATTGACAAGTCTCACACAAAGAGAACAGGTGATTGTGACGGTTCAGTCTAGCCTGGATGCTTCTTAAAGTTCCTCTTTTTTTCTTCTACTATTAGGTTCAGAACAATTATAATGGCGTTTTGGGGGTGTTTTTCAATCTTCTTCTTTTTTTAGTTCTTCTACTGTCACTCTGACAAGATAATTGATGTTCACTCATTCAGCATCTAAAGAGCATCAACAATCACAGTTTGCCATCAGAAATCGTGGAAATGAGGTATCTCCATGATGTTATCTTAGCTCTCGTGTTTCATGGATATTGAACTGCAGCGGGTCCCTACAGAATGCATCTCCTGTATTAATGCTGCACATCCACGATGATGGTGTAGTCTGTTTGACTATTCCACTTTATTTCTAGGTCCTCCTGGTCCCCCAGGGGTTGTAATAGTGGAGGAAATAACAGACACAACAGCAACACTCTCCTGGAGTCCTGGGGCAGACAATCACAGCCCTATCTCCCTCTACAACCTGCAAGCACGCAGTCCATTTTCCCTTGGCTGGCAGACCGTAAAAACAGGTGAGAAAAATTTTCAAGCAACACAAGTAGACTGTTCAAAACTCCTGATCATAACAGTAATAATCACTGGCAACTACAGGAACAGATACTCATAAGAAAACAATGACAAAATAAAATCACTGATTTTTTTTTTTTCTTTTTTTCATTCCTTTTGTGTTACTTAGCAACAGCTCTGAAAGGACAGTACAAAGACACCTGCCACGATACATCTGTGAATAAGCAGAAAGCTCTCACCTAAATCCTTTAATCTGTGTCTTTTCAGGAATACTACAGTGCCAAAAACCTAGCTGCGATTTCTGACATATTAGATCCTTGATGTCGGTCATTTCTAATGACCATGTTGTACCACAAACTCTGCTTTCTATTGAGATACTGCACGTCAGCTTCAGATTTCTGAGTGACCTATCCATGTCTTTACTGTCTGCAGTTCCAGATCTGATAAGTGGTGACATGGAGTCTGCTATGGCTGTGGAACTGAACCCTTGGGTGGAGTATGAGTTCAGAGTAGTAGCAACCAACAAAATTGGAACTGGAGACCCAAGTGCACCATCGCGAGTGATCAGAACCAATGAAGCAGGTAAGGTCAAGATAAAAAGGTTATTTTTACAGCACCATCAGAAAAAAGGACTGCTTTAATATAATAATGGACCTAATTGCTTTGGTACACGTGTGTGCGTCCAATAATCACAGTTCCCAGGTGATATTCTTTGTAGTGGGGAGTCTGTTTTAATTACAGGAATGTTGTTTAACTTACAGAAATTTCAAATAAAACCATTCCCTGCTCTTCTACTTCATCTGAGCTGCTTTACTTTTTATCTTACGCTTAAGCCACTGATGTCTTCCCTCTGATAAAATACTGCTGCCCTTAAATTAGGCTGTTTTGCAGTGTCTTCAAACAACTGCTCCTAAGCAGCCTCTTCCCCAAATTTTTCACTTCTCTGACTGACAGAGCATGGAATTTTTTCAGCAAGATAGGGAAGTCATAAAAAGCTGCTTAATTTAAAACACCTTGTATTCAAAGCCTTTCTTTGTCTTGCACACTCTACTGTGAACAATTACTACATTTTAATAAATTTCATTGTATTTCTAATTAGGATGATACTGTGGGAGACCAAAAAAAACAAAATATCCTATTTAGGTCTCTTGAAAGTTACAATGGACGCATAAGATTTGGAATCCTTTATGATAAATTAGGCAGAACAAAGGAAGATAAAGCAGATAAAGAAGGACTGGGAATCTGAGTAAAATACCTAGGCACTTAGAAAGACATATTTTAAGAAGCAGAAAGAGATAGAGATAGGATTTGGACAAAGCCTCAGAAGAGAACGACATGTCAGAACACTTTCAGTTTATTCTTCATTCTTCTGTGTTATTTAGGATGCCTGGACAAATTATTTTGTGTTTTGATGTTTCATCAGTTGAATAATTTTTAAGTAACTTGTTGCACCACTGTGAAGACCTCATTCCTACCTCCTCAGTGACCTCCCCACAGGCACTGGGAGCTGCTGTTAGGTCCCCCAACACCATCTCTTCTCCAGGTTGGACAAGCCCAGCTTCCCCAGCCTCTCCTCACAATGCAACTGCTCCAGGCTCCCCTCCACCAGTAGCCTCCCCTGAACTTGAACTAGTTGTCTTTCACATTGTGGCAACTGAAATTGGATGCTCTATTTCAGATGAAGTCTAACGAACCTATCTGCAGTTGTAATAAGACATATTTATGTTTTCCTGCCTTAAATAACAGCATATTTGCTAGCTGATATTAAATTTCACTGTACAATCACAGAACAGCACTGAAGTGATTTGATTCCTATTCATGCATGCTGAAAGATGTTTCATTTCAAATTGTCCCCCTCATCTTTTTCAAGCTCCCCACAGTGTGAAATTCAGCAACTTGATAGCAGAAGCTTCAGATGCTCCATACTTTGTTCCATTAAGAAAAGGAGGAAATGAAAATTAAATAAAAAGCACAAGGTAGTTTCATCTCGAGTTATTTTTTTAAAAACCTCCCTTTCTTCACCACCATTATTCTTTCCTTAATTTTGTACCATATTTCATTGGTAGTACAAATTCTTCTGGACCCTAATGTTTGAAAAACTTTTCTATTTATTCAGATGATACATATCAGAGAGGACAAAAATATTCTGGAAAAAATTTATCCTGGAATAAGTTTCACCCCTGGTATTATGCTCTTTCAGACTGAGGAATATTTTCCCTGTTTTCACAAGGATGGTTCAGTATTTTAATCAACCTAGTGAAGTCAAACTGTGGGCTTAAGTTTTTCTGACAAAGTGAAGTTTGCAAATGTTAGTTTTCACCCAGCTATCATGTTTTTAGGCTCCTTCTTCTACTTGTCTTATGTTTAATTAAGGCCCTGTTTACTAAAACATATTCTCAAGTGAAACTCTCCTTAATGCATATTCATTTTCAACCTTCTCTGCAACTTTACCTCTGTAAAAATGAATTGATAAATCATAATATCGATCAGCAGAAAAAATTGTGGGAAAGACAAAGCATGCAACGTGGTGATGAATTTTCATCTGGTGCTTGGTATTCATTTCTGTGTAATATTTCACCATTATCACTATCAGAAAGAACAGAGTCTTTAACTCAAGAAACCATCTAGAATCTGCACAGAGTTGTTAAATTGGAACAATAAAACAATGGATTCTGCTTTAAATAAAGAAGCAAATAAAATTTAAAAGCCCAAACTGTTATACATCATATAGTTCTTTGAAAAACAGCATACTGCACATAATACGTATGGCACTCTTGAAATGCCAGAGCCTTCATGATCAGCTTCATTTAGGCAGTCAGTTTTTCCTGAACTTTGGATATTCCTGAAATTCAGAGTCTGCTGCCTCTGTATTACAAAATGCCTTTCACTAATTTTGGGAATTATCACCCTTGGTACAGTTTTCAGATGCCAAAAAAGAAGGGAAACCAGTAAGAGTTTTCATTTGCTTACAAGAGTTTTCATATGGGTTTTCAAGTTAGTACATAATTTCCTATCTTAGTGAACCCATTGATCCATTATTTTTCACAATCTCTCTATTACTAATTTTTTTATCTGAAAGCTTCAAGGGAAACTGTCTATTAGCATGATGCCCAGTTCTAATATCATTGTTCTCAACTCTTAAAGGACATTTATGTGATAGGTCAGATTTCAGAAATTACATGGCATGAACCTCCCTACTCATGACCCAGGCAGAAAAACCTGGCTATTTGCACTGATGGTAGATGTGTCCCACAAGTGCAAACAGGTTTTCCCTGCACTGGGAAGAAATCCAGAAATATTCATCTCCCAGCTGAGAAAGTAACCGTGACTCATGTTCAGGTAAGAGTTGAGACCCATCAGGCTGAATGGTAGCTGTGTAGACAATCCACAGAGGCAGCAAATGTACGATTCTGGTTCCATTATCTTACACTTTAATGGAAATCTGCATCTGTAGTTTAATGGCACAAATAATTTGACTGGAGACAAAAGTCTTTTTTTATCCCCACACCTCACTTATTTTATCACTGCTTATCTAAGATAGTAACAACACCTTATATCATTCCATTATCTAAAAATACCTATGAAAATAATAATTCAGATGGTGTAAGGAAACCAACAGAATAATAAACAAGTTTTGACTTGCTTTAATTTTTTAATTAAACTCTAATCTTGTTACTTAGCTCATATTTAGTTAACATGATTGCTTTTCATTGCTACTTCCATTGGAACAGATAATACCACAATTTTCTGGCACATCTAACTTACAGCCAGCTGCTGCATTCCTGTCAGCTCTAGCCTTGATACATATTTTACAGGTCCACAAGTTGCAAAGAGACAATAACATAAATTTAAATACGTCTGGCATTCCACCAAGACAGTCGGGGCATTTGAAGCCTGGGGGCAAAGCATCAATTACATTATCTATTCATGGGGAAACATGGAGAGAGAGAAATTGAGTAGAATCAAAGTTTAACCTGTTAATCATGCATGCAAACTTGATTTTATGAGGTAACAGTGTAATGCACTCTATTAGTAACAGATTGAACACTGGCTTTATTTTTAATAAGTCCTTATGTTCCAATAAGTTGCCCTTATTCTCAGCTAGAATTCCTTCACAGCGTAACAGGAAATGTCTCTGTCCCAGGAAAAAAGTTGGCCATTTTAGACTGGCTTAAAGTTCAATTTTGTTGTTGGGGGTAATTTTATTTGTGATTTGTATAAAAGAAGTTCCAGATTTTCCCATTATCAAAACTACTTTTGCAATAGGAAAAAAAAATAAAAGTAACCTGCTGTATGTGGGACATTTGCAGATAATGACATGGTCTACTAAAGCTTTTGTAGAAAATGTGCTTTTTCCATGAAGAAAAACAGAAGGAGAAAGTAGGCTATAATCACTTACTGGAGGCTACTTAGACTTTGGATTGTGGGCTCAAAATAATATTGACAAGGAATCCAAATGTGCATGCGACAGAAGACGGAGCAGAAGGCACCTGCTTTTGTCCCATAGCATATACGTATGCCACAGCATGCAGGATTTCAGCCCTATAGGTGGTGATTTGGAGACGATTCAGGCAGAGTCCTGCAGTCACATATGACCCTCTTGTCAGTGAATAGAACTGAATTCAACCTCATAATTAATTACAAATGTTAAAAATACAGAGGAAATTAGAACAACCTTTCAGATGCTGACACCAAGGATGCCAAGCGACATCCTTGTTTTCCAGTAGTTGAATATGTGTGTCATCCTCTTCTGAGATGCTGGTATGTTGTACACTTCATTCCTGAACAGGTGAGATGTGTCTTGTTATGCTGGGAGAGTGACTACTTGAGGGCTGGCTTTTCACAGAGTGAAAGCATTTTCACTTAACAGCCTCCTGTTTCCTAGATGTGTACTGCAGGAGATGTACACACACACACATATACATACATGCGTGTAGAGGGAGAATGGAAAGCAGCTGAGAAGAAAAAACTATGTTGTGAATATGTTATAACTTTGGTCTCACATAAAAAAGTTTTGCCAAGCTGGTGACAAGCCCTCTTACCCCTGCCCATATCTCTTAAAAGGTTAAAAAGTATTGTTTTTCAAACTACATCTGTATCTTAAGTTATAAAAAGCTTTAACATAAATAAGTAACAGCAACAGCAGCAGCAACCCTTGAAAAAATGTACAAGTAATTTCTTAAGGACTAAAGACAAGTTTATTTTTTTATCCCACAAAAAAGTGTAGCAATATCAACATTTTCCTTAATTTTCCTTTATTTGACAAAAGTTTCAGAATTTATATAAAAAATATCCATGTGGGAAATATCTTAAAAATACAGGATTCAAGCAGAATAAGAAAGACCATGTGAACTAAGTATGGAATAGGGATTTGGGAATTCTGGAATCATTAGTATATCAAAATATACTATAAACTATAGTATAACTATAAACTATAAATTTGGGTCGCTCATATTAACATCTCTTAATCTAAAACCAGGAGTTTTGTAAGACTTCTGCTTCTCTTTGTCTTCCCTTTAGCTCATCTATTTCCTAATAAAGGATAGGGACCAAATCTAGATTCAAGTTTCTGCTACAATAATGCAATCATTTTTACTCAATTGTAATTAATTATAATTTTGGCTGCTAAAGACTTTTGTTCTGCCCAAAAATTAAGACAGATTACAAAATGAAGAATCTGTATTTTTTTTTTGGTAATAAACAAAACATATTGAAATAACACACTAGACATTTCCTTGGGGACAAAAAAATATCAAACAGACCAAGACACAAACAGAAACACTTTTAAATTATTAATTATTCATTCAATAACATTTTAATAATTTACTTACAAGACTGGAATGTTGAAAAGAGCATGAACTGGCTTACAAATACTTTCAGCTTTTCTGGGTTCAGTGTGATATTTTCCTTTCTATTAGGAAAGAAACCTAGAGCTAGTTTAAAACTTTGTTTTTAGTTCGTTCACTGCCTTAAAAGCACAGAGTGTAAAACTGCTTTTAAACAAAATTATTATTTATTTTCTTTAGCAAATTAGAATGAAAATAATAATTTTGGATTAAAATTAAAAATCTCTGTCAACTTAAGCTCCAATACTCTCATCTGTATTTCTAGTTTTATTTTTTTTTATTTTTAATAATTGAAGCAAAATACAAACTATACATTTTTAACTCAAATTGCTCTGCTTCATTTGTTATAATGTGAAGATGAAATATTTAATAAGCATTAATATTTTTCCCAAAACTGAGTACAAAAAAATCTTTGAATCAGGTCATCTTTGCAGTCCACCATTATAATTTAAAAAATAAGCAAAAAACCTAAATTAAAAATAACCCCACAGATAACGCATGAGCCATGCAGACTGAAGGGAAAGGAATTTTTTTAATCTAATTAAATCACCATAAAGTACAGACCAATTTTGAAAAAATTGGACACAGTGGAAGTCTGGAAGAAAAGTGAACATCTACCCCATATGTTTGTGGTGTCAGTATTACCCACCATTTCAAAAGCTTCCCCATTTAAATGTTTCACGTTAAAAATAAGTTTAAAATATATAGATGACACCATCAGTATTTTTCAGCACTTTATAACCACTGTTCCCATACATAAAACCCTCAGCAATAGCAATTCTTTATAGATATTTTGTCCAAAACTAAAACTGTCTGCTTTTCATCCATATTTAGCTTGTAATGATAAGATACGCATGAATTATTAAACAATTGTCATGGCTTCACGTGTAAGTTTTATCCTTCCATATCACCTTTTCTTCATTTATATCTTGTCAAATGTTTTGTAGGGCTGCTGAGGGCTACATTTTCCATGCCTGCTCTTAGAGAAAATGTTAATGAGTTTTTTGTTTGGTTTAGAGGAGATAAGTTTTAATAGAGTTTAATTTGACTTTCATTTCCAGCATATCATAGTAATTTCATGAAAATGGAAAACAGTAAAAAAACCCTGCTGTTTACATTCAACTCAAACTCCTGGCACATTTGTTTCAAGATTTTTGTTTGTTTGCACTAAGTGTGGGGGTGTATGTATTCAGAAAAAAAAATACCAAACTTCTCAGCTTTGAAAAACCCTAAACAAACCTGTTCCCCAGGCACATGTCTCCTGTCTCCAGGAGCCAAGTTTAGGTGTCATATTTGTGTATTTGGTGCAAGTGCATGTCCATGAGTGTCACTGCTGAGAATCAGCAGCATAAAGAATGGGAAGTCATTAATTGCATGGCAACAAACTTAGGCCATGAGTGAGTAAATTCAGATATAACGTTGATATTAAGGGGATGGTGCTGAAAGCATGCCTGATGTACAGCCTTGGTGCCTGGCAAAAAATGTTTTCTTTTAATAGTTTTCTTCACTTAATAGTTACTCATTTTAAACTGTCTCCCTCTAACTGTCTATACTCTGCTTTGCTGCAGTGCAGAGGAAATTTATTCTTTTGACACATTTATTCTTTTAATGGTTATTCATTTAAAAGAGTTTCACTGTGTGAGTGTACATTTTAGTTTCGTGCAAAAGAAATTTGTCCTTTTGACAGTTTTATTCTTTTAACGTTTATTCATTTAAATAGGGCCACAGTCTGCAATGCTGTTAACAAGAAAACTCTAGAAAGAGGATGCTGCAGGTTAAATAAGTCCATCATGTTGGATGCTTCAGAGGAGCACAGCATACTCTCTAATTTCCAATGTGGCAGGCACCTACATAAAAACTCTATTTGTCTCTATAATTTATCCAAAAATACCTTAGAGAGGCAAGAGAAAAATGGGTGCTAAACAAGGTTTAAATATGCTCCATTAGAGATAGCATCATAATTTTTGGATGTTAATTAACTGTCAGATGAGGCTTCATCTGCATCTTTTCATGCTAGAACATTCGTCACACTGTTGCACATTGATTATATTCTTTCGACTCTGTTTTTAAACCCAGAGGGAAATTCTGTTTCTGAAAGGAAGCAAGAAAGAAGGAAGGAAGGAAACAGGAAGGAAACAGGAAACAAGGAAGGAAGGAAACGAGGAAGGGAGGGAGGGAGGGAGGGAGGAAGGGAGGAAGGAAGGGAAGAAGGGAGGAAGGAAGTCAAAGGCACCATATTTTCCAGATGAACAAAGGTGTATTGAAGAGAAACACATTAGAAATCTCCCCTATCTGTCTGCTCAGAGCCACAGACAAAAATAACACCTGCCTCCTTTCCAACAGTTTGAATCAGAATCAATCCATACACTTTGTGGAGTTGCATCATTTATGAAGAAAAGCAGAATTAGGCTTCTGTTCTTTATAGGGGAATTCAAGGTTCAAAAAGTGACTACCCAAATGAATTCTGAAGTCTTAGGTGGATAGGCAGGATTTAATAAAAACTGCATTTTTATTGAACTCAAGCTATCAACGGCACAGGAATCAGAGAGGACTGTGTACATTTCTTTAAATGCACTTCATTTTGTATAGTTAAAAGGCACAGTGCTACTCACTAAATAAGCTAAAGAACATGCAATAAGGCCTAAACACTTAAATGCTCACAGTGCGTTTCTACCAATGACCTATGTTCTGCTGTAAAGAAGAAAATATAATGTTTGTATCTTAGGACATATTTAATCAGATAATGCAGGTATTGCCTCCTCACAGTGAAATAAACTCAAGACTTTGGCCATTTGATGAGTTTTATTAGAGGCACTAAACAAGGTAATACAAATTACACGATTCCAATGGAACAAGTGACATTTCTAATTTTGCAAAATATGATAATCCGAATAAAAATGTTGATGATAGTTACAATTTACTTTAAAGAATTTCATCCATTGCTCATTTGCTTTAAAACTGCAATGATTAGCTCAATTTTTCAAGAACTGTGGGTAGTATTTCTTCCAGCATTTTGCAAGAAATCATGAGGGATGTTTGAAGTTGGTTGCGTTAATATTTCTGAAAGTTGGCTCCCCAGTAGAGCAATGAAAAATAGATTTACAATAATTAAAACATTCTCAATCACTAACTACCTGAAAAATCATACAGACATTATTAATTATGTTCTAAAATTTTACCCAAAATCTGAAATATGTCAGGTTTCCTGGCATTTCAAGTTCTTTGTTAAAAAATTAAAAACAATAACAAGATAATTCCTATTTTATCTCTTAGGTGACCTGCACAGTGAAATTTTTACCAATCTGCAGAAGACATAGTGCTTAAGCAGTATTTTATTCCAATATTATTTTCTTTCTCAGCTTATGTTTTGTTTGATTTTTCTAACTTGTGTATGCAATTCTCTGAAATGAATCTTGAGCAAATTTTATTTACTTCAGAGTGCTATGTTTTTATTTCTGTTCTGAAACAAGAGTCTCATGTCTTCTGCATCAACTTATTACTGTGGGGAAAACTTCAATAACTTAGATATTCTGGTTTGTTTTGCTTTGCTTTGTTTTTCCTTTTTTCACACAGTGCCAAAGACACCTCCAGCTAACGTAAGTGGCAGAAGTGGAAGGCGACATGAATTAGTAATAGCATGGGAGGTAAGAGATATTTCTGTTTAAAGGTTTTGTTTCATGTTAACTTCTTTGAGCCCAAAGCAAAGAGTACTCTGCTAGGGTTTCCTTACAACAAACCTTGTCAACACATAAACACAAAATAACCACTCTTAAATAGGATCTAAAATTTCAAAATACTGTTGATTTTCATGAGGTCTGAGTAGAAGACATTATGGCATCAGCTCTGAAGTTCTACTAATTTATCAGGCTTTTCTTCCTGATTTGCTGCTTGGGTTTATTTCATTTTTCTGGATCTTATGTGAACACCAGATGAAATAATAGCTAAGAGAAGAGAAGGAAAGACTTGAAAAAATTTTTGAACTTCAATTAAAAAACAATTATTTTTAATTTTTGAATAAAAATAAACTAAAGAGAATGTTGAGGACATATTTGTGGTGATCATGCCAGTAGGAGAGATGCTTTCCCTTCAAATCATAAAAAAACAGTAGGACAGAGACTTTTCTTAAGGAGTTTTCAAAACTTCTAGGTTCATCATGAACAGTTTCAGATCCATAAAAATTCGTACATACATTTATATATACATACTCAAGAAAAATCCATCAAATAAATATATGGGGTTATAAAGAAAAAAAAAATTATCTTAGCCAATTTGAGGAGTGACTCAGATAGTAAGACACACCAAATTCTAATTATTTCAATTACCAAATTTTAGGACATCTAAAGAGACATCTGCCTTTTTCTACACCAGCTACCAGTGACATCTGAGACAGAGCTGATTTCAGTTTATATTCTATTTTACTTTATATTCTATAAGGACAAATATCAACTTCTCTCTTATCAGGAGAGAATTTTCTGAATCCTGAACAAAAATACCGGGTGGCTGGAACTGTGTCTGCTGTGAATGGACCTAATCCCAGTGCCTAATAAGATATATTAGTATGTAGTTTTCATGTTAAGTGTCTTTATAGAACTTCCCAGGTGTCTGGGTTGGGGGGCTACTGGAAAGTGCTGTAACTCCCACTCTGTCAGGGGCCAAAACTTTCTTCCCAAAGAAACCAGAGACACAGGGGTGAGACTGCCTTGCAAAGTCCATCTTAGCTTTTCATCCTCTGCCCATGGAGTCACGGTTCTTTTTTTTTTTCTGGGATGTGCAGTGCACAGCTTCAGAAGGACGGGTAGAAGATTTTGTTGGCAAGTGAAGTGCCAGGTGATGAGACATTCACTGAAATGTGGAGGGGAGAGGATTCAGTGTCACCTGTGTCCCAGCTCTGATTCCTTTGTCCATTAGCTGCATATCTATGATGGGAATTTCAAGAGAGGGAGTTTAGACACCCATTTCTGGACATTTCACATAGGTTTAATATGCACACAGCTGTGAAATATAACCTAGCCCCCCCCAGATTAGTCCATTGATTTCAAAACAAATGTTGATTGCTAATTTACTAATTAGCATTAAAAGTTCCATTCATTGAGCTGGACATGTAAGTTTTAGTTTTTGCAGTGATCAGACTCTAAAAGAGATACATCCCTTTTTTAACTGCCTGCTTATGTTCAAATGTGTCCCAATTTAAGCATCTAATTTCACATGTCCTCTGAGAAGAAAAAAGTAAATGCGTTATTTTCCACCAAAACAAAATGTAAAAACCTTTCTGAGACTTAGAACCATTTAGAGTCATTACAATGTATTCCAAATATTAAGTTGAACCCTGGAATTGAATCTCTAAGACTTAACACCCAATTTGGAATAGAATTTAGACAGTCTGACAACTAGAACCCAAAAGAGTCCCACCACAGTAGGTATTACACACATCATCTTACTCACAATATATTGCTCTATATTTTAACAAGGCCATAGGGGCTATTCCACCTACAGACAACTGGTTAGTGGAATGCATAAAAGAAAACATTTTTCTGAGAACAATAGCTCATTCAGTCCTAGGAAAATGATCTAACTACAGTGATTTTGTGAGGAAACTCTCTTAGAAGGTTCCTCTTTGGAAGAAATTGTCCTTATGAGGACAGGTATGGTAAGTAAAATCCTTCAATGGAACTGTGACTTTTTTCTAAATTAGTAAAATTATTTCCAATCATAATTAAGTTTCTTAACTTAATTTTTCAGCCAGTGTCAGAAGAGTTTCAGAGTGGAGAAGGATTTGGATATATTGTAGCCTTCAGACCCAATGGAACACGTGGGTGGAAGGAAAAAATGGTGACATCTTCAGATGCCTCAAAATTCATCTACAGAGATGAAAGTGTGCCACCTCTGACTCCTTTTGAGGTGAAAGTTGGTGTTTACAACAACAAAGGAGATGGTCCTTTCAGCCCTATTGTGGTCATCTGCTCAGCTGAAGGAGGTAAGTTCAACATGAAGTTAAATTGCATATGGTAAACTATATTAAGCCTTTTGTACATAATGCGTCCTTTTATAACACACTTTTTAAAGCTTAAATTACAAATTTCTTTACAGAAGTGCTAAATAACATTAAACGGGTTTTGCAGAAAAGGAAGTGAGCTAGCTTGACAAGCTTACTTAGAAAGCAAATTACAAAGTTTAGGAAGAGACCTCAAGCCATGTCAGTCATAATTGAAAAAAATAATAAAAAAAAAGTACCATGATGCTTATGATGTTTCATCCTCATATGAAATCATTAGCCTTCATTGTAGATAGGGTTTCTCTAACACTGAGCAAAGAAAGGATGCTATTTTCTAATTTTTCTGAAATTCATGGTCCTTTTTTTGATGGGCTAATCAGACAGAAGTTCAAAGAATAAATAAATTCACTTATGAATGTTCATTTCCTACTTAATGCATTCTAAAAGTGCACAGAAAGAAATTTTAATTTTTAGTTCATTAGCAGAAAGTTCTGACTTTGCATTAATGTCCCAGTCTTCAAATGTCCCAGTCTTCAATGTGAATTATAGGAATAGGTCCCAAGAACAAATGAAAAATATTTCTTGAAAATTTCTATTGAGAATTGCCATAAATTCTAAACAGTATTTTGTGGGGCAGAAAAGAACCAAACAGAAACAACCAACAAGCACTAATTGGTATTAGTAAAAGAAGTTTTTCTGTTTTGACAGGACCCAGCGTATGGAAATTGCTACACACAAAAAAGGCAGATAAATGTCATCCACAAGAATATTTTCAGAAGCTCCATTATTGAAATTCATGAACATGAGTTTTTTTCTTTACTATACCTCCTTGAGTTATTCCACTGTCTCCTATTAAAACAATAAAATTAGCAGAGTCCTACTGCAGATGAGAGGAATTTCATACTCTCCCTATGAAAAAGTAATGTGAAGATAATATTTCATGTGAAGCTGGGAAATATTAAATGTTATTTCATATTAACCCACAACAATTCTATAGCTTTGGAACCATGATGTAGCAGACACTGTCTGCTACTATTCTCTCACAGTAATTACAGAAGTTGGAGCTGCTGTTTTTGCTAAAAGCAGTCCCAGAAATTTGGGTTTTCCACTTTTTGAATCAGGATTAGCAAGTAGTCATATTTTTAAAAACACAATTACATTTTAAAATGTAAAAATTTCACTGTACAACCTGAAAATTGTACAGTTGACTTCCCTTTTCCTCAATGAAAATGGATACTGTGAGGCCAATGGTGATCATTTTATTTTTTAATAATTTCATACACTAAGCAAAAAGTTATTTGCAAATAAAGTTTTGCAAAGGAAGAGAGACAAACACTTTTTTTTTATTAGGAGCAAAAGTTATTTTAACAAAAGCTGAATGCTGAATTGTAATAATACATCCTTTTACCTTTGCTTGCTATTTGGACAAGATTGGAAATAAAATAATTAGTAATATATAAGTATTTTTCTCTATCAGTTCTTTTAAAATATGAACTTTACAAACGGTCTTAATAGAATATTAAAATTAGCTTTCTCTAGAAACCAACTTTTCTGATTTTAATTCAGTAACTTGAAAATACCTATCCATTATAGCTTTGCTAATTCAGTCTGTATGTATCTGTACATGAGGAATTCTATGGGCCTAAATATTTTACAAGACTTATTTTCAGGAAAAATATGGGATGCTGTGACATTGCAATACAAAATTAATTTATAAAAAGCTTTCCTCCAGAAAAAGCCAAGGTAATATACTGAGAATTTAAGGGAGTAATGAAACAGTTTATTACAGCTAAATTCTGGGCAATATGAAGATTAAGGACAATAGACATTGCAGCTTGCTATGAAAATGGGGAACTGCTTTTGAAAGAGGTATGGACTGTCATGCCTAAGGAGCTAAACAACTGAAGGCAGAATTTTTCAAGGATTTCTGTTGAAGAGTAGATATTAAGTAACGACTGACAGTACAATATATTATGGTCCTACGGCTGATCCAGCAAACCCTTAGCTTCCTTGCTTTTCATCACACATCCTATTCACTCAGAAACATCTAGAGAAAACAATAGGATAAAATTATTAAAAAATTAAAGCTTTATGTTACCTATTAAAGTGTTCCCACATCTACAAATCGATCAACAATTGTTTAATGGCATAACAATTTTGTCTAAGGAAGTCTAAAGCATGTCATCTCTGGTAAGCACACTGGAAAAAACAGTTTTCAAAGGACAGATTCATGAACCATGAAGAAATCTCATTTATTAAGAATCTGCTTCTTCTGTATGACTGAAAGGCCTAAAATATTGCATTCTAAGTAAAAGAACTCAGAAATTTGACCAAAACACTGACCACTTTTTGGGAAGTAAATAGAGTGGCTAATATTTTTCTGTCTATTAAATCAGATCATATAATAAAATCATAGAATTATTTGGGTTGGAAGGAACCTTAAATATCATCAACCTTTAGCACATTTTGCTGTAGGCAGAGAACTTTCCACTAACCAAGTTGCTCCAAGTCCCATCCAACCTGGCCTTGAACACTTTCAGGGATGGGGCATTCACATCTTCTCTGGGCAACTTGTTCCAGGGTCTCACTGACCTCACATTAATTAATTTCTCTCTAACAACTAATCTAAATCTCTCCTCTTTTAGTTTAAATCCATTCCCCCTTGTCCTGTTACTATGTGCCTGTATAAAGTATCTCTGCCTTTTTATAAGCTTCCTTTAAGTACTGGAAGACTAGACTAGACAGTCTCACTGGGGCCATCTCTTCTCCAGGCTGAGCAGCCCCAACTCTCTCAGCCTATCTTCATAAGAGAAGTGCTCCAGCCCTCTGATCAACTCTATGTCCCTCCTCTGGACCTGCTTTAACAGGTCCAGGTCTTTCTTGTGATGAAGACCTCAGAGCTGCTGCAGCCCTGCAGGTGGGGTCTGAGCAGAGCAGAGGGGCAGAATCCCCTCCCTGGCCCTGCTGCCCACGCTGCTCTGGATGCAGCCCAGGACATAGGTGGCTTTATGGGCTGTGCAGCACACTGCTGATTTATGTCCAGCTCTTCATCTGTGACAATTCACAAGTTCTCTTCATGGCTGCTCTCAATTAGCTCTCTCAGTCTGTATTTGTGTTTGAGACTGCCCCAACCGAGGTGCAGAACCTTGTATTTGGCCTTGTTAAATCTCACGAGGTTCCCACAGGCCCACTTCTATAGCTTGTCCAGGTCCCTCTGGATGGCACCCTCCCCTTCAGATGTGTCAGCTGCAGCACTCAGCTTGTCATCTGAAAACTTGCTGAGGGTGTCCTTGATCTCACTGTCCATGTCATTGATAAAGATCTCTTTGAACTCCATGCACTGGTTCCATGGCAGAGCCCTGATGGATATCACTTGTCACCAGCCTCCACCTCAACACCTAGACCCAACAGGTATATAGAAGACAGTTACACCAGTAGTTGCTAAAACATCAATGATAGTAGTGACCCAAAGCTGAAAAGGCAAGAAAGTCTACCTGGTCATAGATATTTTAAGACCTTTTTCCTCCTTGCCTGGTCTTTTGACTTCATAAAAATCATCACCAGAACATAGTTCATAGGAAAGAGTGTCCAGGAACTAAAAGTGCAGATGAATGTAATGGAATAGAGAATAGAATGGAGAGTTAATTAAAAAGATTGTACAAAACTAGACATACAACCTATGGAGAAAAAAATATGTGTGACTCTGGAAAAGGTGTCTTAATTTAGTAGGAAAGTTTGAAGGAGGAGCCTTTCCTGGAAAACTTAGAAAAAGGAATAAAAAGCAAGTAATCAGAGAGAAAAGAAGAAAAATAGAAGGTCACATGTAGTGATGTTAAAAGGGATGATGAGACCCAGGAAGCAGTTCTGAAGAGAGAATGAGGATGATGCTTAGAAGATGCAGGATAGAAAAAAGATGTAGAGTTATCTCAATAAGAAGACAGAACAGAAGGAGACAGTAGACATTTCCAGCAGCATGGAAGGACAAGCCTGAACCTTACATGAAGGAAAACTTTAACAAGAGAAAGGGACATGAGAGCATGGCAAATTAGGCTACCTGCCAGGAGAAAGGTTGCAGTGTGCAGGCCTGAGGCTGAAAAGGATCATGAACAGAACAGAGAGAAATATTCTGACCATACCTTCTGTCAGGAAAATAAGGTATCAGATTATTGTTAGAAAATACTGAAACAGCACTTAAATCCAGTGCAGATACTGATTATTTGTATCCACAGAAGAAAAAAAAATTCTCTAGAAGGCTCTAGATCCTGAAAATAAAGCAATGAACAAAAGCAATGGTAGGGCTGTTTGTTACAACATAAATATTTATGCATTCTCTTTTTATTGATGACTACATTCCACCTAAATACCGAGGAGCTAAGAATTCCAAGATTATTAATACAAGCTTTCAGTATCAGGGAAAACCATATGCAAATCTCTATGTATGGTTTTAATTCATTGAAAAATGAAAACTGGGGAAATCAAAAATACAGCAATGGAGGAGGAAATACGAATGTGAAGGTTTGGTGGCAAGAAGATAGAAAAGGCTTGCTGATAACAGCAATGGCCAGGCTGACTTTTTTTAACAAGCATGGTGAGACAAAGTATGAGCTACACAGGAAAGACAAAATAAAAGTAAGAACTTGAATGTCATAATATGCTGATGACGTGATAATGTATCAGCAAATACAAAATCAGTGTTTGGATAAAACAGAATAACTGTGGGTTCCATGTAATTTTGGAAAAGGGAAATTTAAAAAGCTGGAAGTCAAGCTGGAGGTCAATTGCTGATTACCCTGATCAGTTTGGATGCTGAGAAATACCTTTCTAATTGTTGAAAAATATTAAAGGATGCTGTTATTTATGAGAGAATTTAGCTGTTCAGAGTAGTTTGTATAGTGAAAACTAATTAGTAAGGACTAATGGCCCTGTGTTCTGGCTGTGCTAATTAGCAGATTCTTTATCCAGTACTGACTAAGTGAGAAGAAATAACAGTAAAATAGCTTTGTTCTGTTGAATAATTAAGACACTATAGAAAGCTGATCATAACAAATAACAATGGAGCATGTCATCTTTAAAAGATTATTAACTGGAATTAACAATTGAAACTAAAAATAGAAATATTTTGGAATGTCTCTAAGCCAAACATATTACAGATATTTGAAGTTTATACTGCAAGAAATGGTACATTTCTGAGACAAGACATTACATATGAGGATCTATAGCTGCACCCTCTAAAATATATTCAGAATAAGTAAGAAGCATACATAATACAATCCAAGTAATGAAAAGGATAAAAATAACCCAAGTATAGACAAAAAATTAAGGTTTGCTTTTGTTTGTTTGTTTGTTTTATTTTGGGGAAGTATATAAGGCCTGAAAAATAAAATAAGTAAAAGTAAGAAAAAGAAAAGTAAATAAAGAAAAAAGAAGAAAAGAAGAGTAATAAGGAACTGATGTTAAATAGACTTAAGTAATTGACAAAAATAATGAAAAACGTTATAATTTATTTTAAATAAGATTATATAGAAAGTAAAGTTAATAATAACATGAAAGTGAAATTTTTTACATCTGTAGTGAAAACTTCTGGTATTGTTAATTGTCAGAAATTCAACCCTTTCCAAATTAAACAGTGCAGAATTTGCTATTCAAATGTACCATAAATAAAATGTAATCCATTTTTTCCACTCATGGAGATGGGTAGAAATTACACATAAGACTCAAATGTTTTAATTTTCATCAGAGCATTGCTCTGATAAAACTGTCCCACCCTGGGGCAGCACAAATTACCCAGAGTCAGTACAGGTGATGCCAGCATTTTAATGCTACAGATAGTTGTGTGTCCATGCTCAGGCAAGGTGCCTTGTCTCTCTGTCCCTATTTAGTTTACAAGTATAGATGCAGCCTAAAAGCACAAGGATAAATATGAATTAGAGTACTCTACAGTATGGAAATAGATGAGAATACTAAAGGAAGTAGAAACAAGTTTCCAGGAACCCAACTGGTTTCAAGATGAGTTAGGTCTTTTATAAAGGGGTTTTTTGTTAGTGATTGTCATAGTGGGTGATACAGGATCAGTTCTGTTCATTTCAGTATCTTATTTCTCTGTCAAGTATTGACAGAATTATATTCACAACAATTTTGATAAATGGAGTAGTGAATACTACTAAAGACTTCTATATAGGAAATAGAAAGCCCTTAGATATACAGGCTAAAGACTCACACTCACTGTTTAAAACCTCCTGAGGGACCTCAGATGCACTTCTGTAATACATACAAGATGCAATGATACTGCACAGAGCTTTTGTTCATGCTTTGTATGGATTTGTGGTAATTCATTAAGCCAGTAGAGATCCAAAGCTCTCCATTATCTGAAAGGCAAAGGACCATGCAAAAGCCATTGTAATTTTGTTTCTCCATATTCAAACTAATAATTTACTATTTTCTTTTCATTGGGAGTAAATAATATGCAATTGCACACCTTTGAATACAGCCTCAATGTCTTTAATGAAAATCTTAAAGTTGTGAAGTCCTGTGATTCATTTTATAGCTAAAGCTGAGCTACTTGGTGTTTAGGTGAACCTGAAAACTAATTGGCAGATTAGCTGTAAACTACAGAGGGTTATTTCCTGATTCTGCAAGATGATCTGTCTAGAGAGATGCTGTGAAAGCTCAGCTAGAGCTGTCTCCAATGATTTTTTAAGGAATGAAATCGCAATCCTGACATGCGGGAGTTTATTAAGCACTCCTCTGATCAATGGCACTAGCCCCACGGGAAGAAAAAGTGCAACCAATATAATGGGCACATCCCCTCTTCCCGTGATGAGGGTAACCCTGTCTGCCTCGAAGCTTGATGGAAATGAACCATTTGTGTTCATGAAGATGGCAACCCTCCTCTGGTAAATTCTTCATGGAATAAGGCAGCTCCTTATTGCCAGGTGACAGTCTGCTGTGTAATAAATCTGAGTTATTCCATAGGGAAGGGAGAGCCACAGCAGGGTATACACTGTGAGAAAGTGTGCAGGAGAACATCGTTACAGGAAAAGGCTTCAGGAGTTCTACCCGACAAGTAAGAGTGTTTCAGCACTAAATCAAAAATATTCGGAGGTCTTCACTTATAGCTCATTCCAATACTCTTCTAATTTTTCTCTGTTTCAAAGTCTTCTGCAAGGACACTAGTCTGGGACAAGGTGAAAATAGAAAGGACTTGTAGAAAAGTGAGAATTCCGAAGGCCTGGCCAGGAAACACTAAACTTGTTTCTGCTGTTGTGGAAAATGGATATTTTTTTTTCCTTTTGAGCACAAGATTCTGGAGAAAGTTCTGTATCCTTCAGACAGACATTTCACTGCAGATCTGGTGGTGCCTTCCACTTCTCAGGAATGGAAAAATTCACTGAAGGTTCTCTGATTTGGAAGATAGTCCATGTGGCTATTTCTAGCAGGGAAGCAAATGCTACTACTTTCTCTACCTACAGGTTGACACAAGAGGGATGAATTTTCCTGATTTTTCTTCTGATGTATCTCTTGTGGATTTTCCCACGGAGAGGCATTATCACAGAAATAGACGCTGGCTGAAATCCCAAAATCTCAGCTATGAAGAACTGCCTGCAGTCATAATGCAATTTCTCAGACTGGGGTTCTTAGCTGCAAATAAGAGCTCAACTTTTGAGTAAGACTACTTTGTAAAAATCCTTTTTGGAATCAAAATAAGAACTGAATAGATATAAACTGATTGGTTGAGTAGTCCTGACTGAGGGCCTGTTCCATAGAAGAATTAAAACAACATAAATTTGAGTAAGCTCTTGGACTTGTTTTTTAAAGTAGATCATGTGGAAATCCTTAAGGATGAATATTTCAGGAAAACAGATCAGCTTAAAGTCATAAACAGGTACAGCACACTAGCAAGTGATCCTTTTCTTTACTTTCCAGTGTCAAAATTCAGGATTTCCTCTCTGAACATTAGCAAAGAAAAATGTCCTGCCATTTTACAGCTATCCCAAAGACCTACATATTGATCATGTTTCTTTAAAATATGTTTGCAGAGCGAGGGAAAGACAGTGTTCCATGGACATTGCACACAGGCTTATGAGAACTTGTTGTACTGCATCTTTAATTTAAACAGGGAATATTAAAGATGGCCTTTCTTCTTTTCTCAGGAAGTATGACCTTAGGCAGACACCTATAAGTTTAGCATAATAACAAGATCTGAAGGAAATAGTATGATTATAACATCCATGGCCATAATAGAAAAAGCTAATGAACCTATCAAACTTATCATTAGTTTTAGACACAGAGAATAAAGCATGACATTGGAGTGAACCACAGACTGTATTATATCACCAGAAATTATATGGTCCTCATCATATCTGAATCAATAAAAAATGCTATTTAGTCTCCAGAAACTTTCAGACCCTTATATGTTATTCCCAAATATATGATTTTTGTTGTTTTGCTGAACACCATTCTCAGTGCCTAATATCAGTGAAACTGCAGTGAATTATTTCTGAATATGTGAGAAATCCATTTTCTTCACATAAAAAAAATCTAAACTATTTCTGCTCCGTTTGTTGAAAACAATTTTAAAAAAATATCAGAAAATATTCTATGTTTCTATTCAAGCAATGTATAAACCACTCCTAGTGAATGCTATGAAGAGGAAATGATACCTGCATTTATAGAAAATGTAAAGTCTGCCAAACAACATTTTGTGTACATCTCAAATTATTTATCCCACTGCAATCTTTTCTGACAACAAGGTAATTGCTTCAATAATACAAAAACTAGAAAATAGCTTTTTCCACACAAATCTTAGCAGTACATAAAATAGAAAACCTGATGTAACCGTTGAACAGAAAATCATATTATGAGCAATATATTTCTTCATAATGCAATTCTTTCAGTATTGAATTCAAAACATCATTTCTCTTGTTCCTGAACATACTTTTTTTTTTATTCTTTATTACCTAAAAAGTTTCAAACATATTTCATACTTACTAGTAATACTCATTGTTGGCAAACACCACTTTGTATCACATCAGAATTATTTCTTTTCCTCAGATGCAAATCAAAAAAGAGATCAAAAAAAGAGTAACAAACATTAAAAGTCTGACATCAAAAAGGATGAAAAATTTATATGAGTCATGTCAAAAATATTTGTGGGCAACAGTGCCAACACCACCTGCAGAGAAAGGAGGGTAGCTAATGAGTTAACACTGATATTAGGTATCTTACATATTAGCTGGTCTGATCACTAAGAAAAATATATTATTTTATGTCAGGCTGTTCTGGAAGGAAACTCCTTTTCTGTAACCCTGTTAAACAAGTCCCCAAACCCCATTTTTCAGAAAGCTCTTTGATGTGTCTCCCTATGACATAAAACCAAGACTTCTGCCTGCCTTTCAGGAACAGATCAATACATTAGAAATGTAATGAGGAATGTTAGGCCAAGAAAGAAATCACAAGTTCCATGACTAAAGGGGAATGTGAATGCACATTTTTGCCGTGTAAGTGAACTACACCAGAGAAGTGGAGAAATGCCCTTTTGTGTACTGCACAGTATATGTAGAAGCCTTGCCTCCACAGCCTGTCTTTTAGAAAGTTTTCAGTCATATTTAGGTAATAAAGCAGAAGACATACCAAATTTCCTTGACTCATGTCCCTGTTTCATACAAGACAATTTTTGGATACTTGTTGCTCCCAGTGTACTGTCACAGGTAACACAGCTGAGTGGTGGGGTGCTCAGTGGCCTGTCATGGAAAATATCTTGGGACATTTACTCAACTTCCCAGCCACTGAAAGAAGCTGGTCCTCTATAAAGCGTTCATTGATGTGAAAGTACAGAGGCACAACACTGTTGGGCAAGTGTGGCATGTAAAGCCACATGTAAAGCATGTAAAGCATCCTACAGCCTTTGGTGAGCATCCTAGCCACGTCCCAGTGTCACCAAAGGACACCCTGCCATGCTGGAGGGCAGGAAGGCTCCTCTGTTCCAGATAATCAGGAGGTCAGGACTGCAGAGTGAGTGTCTTATGAATGGCACAGAGCTAGAAACACAGACAGAGAGCCAATCGTAACAAACACATCTAATTGGAGGGACAAACCTTAACTCTTGGTGCCTTTATAAAAATGTGCACCCCAGGCCTAAAACAGTAAATGCTTCACAGCAGAGAGAAGGTGGCACATCCCAAACACTGGCACCTGTGACTTCGATGATAACATAGTCCTAAAAAAGTTTTTCACATAGCATTTCACTACAGCCCTGGGTATCACTTCCTACTCAGTATTGCCCCAGAGCAGGACTGAGTGAGCACCTCAGCAAGGAATTGCTCACCCTGAGCTGGCAGAATGGCACTAAGAAGCCACAAATAGAATGAATGCTCCATTTACTGCTGCAGTTACGGCTGTGAAAGGGGTGTGTGGAGGCAGGGGACACATATACAAATATTAAAGCTTTTTTTAAAAAAATCACAGACAAGAGATTCTTTCACAGTTTGCTGCAACCGTCATCAGTGATGAGATATTGATGTAGCATGACACAACTAAAGAAATACAACAATAATAATCTCTTCATCTTGTTCAGCTTTTCATGTTCCCCCTAAGTGTCATGCCTTCTTGTGAGTATTAAGGTAGAATAAAGGAAGTAAATGACAGTTTCAGACCGAGTGTTTTTGATAAATACAAGCTGTTACAGTGGAGGTTTATTGTTTCAATTTTTCTTAATACAGAACCCACTGCTGCTCCCATCGATGTCAAAGCTACGAGTTTGTCTGTATCAGAGATTCTTGTTGCGTGGAAACATATTAAAGAAAGTCTAGGAAGACCACAGGGATTCGAGGTATGAACACAGAATATCATAATGAGAAGTCTTGTTGCTTTTGCGAGTGTTGCATTCTGTTAACATGTGCACTAGTGAAACTTCAATAGGAATTATGCTCATTTTAGCATACATACCACTAGCTGTGGAACAGCAGTCACAGCTGTAGCACCAGAACATTTTTTATTTATTTGTGCTTGAAAACTGTTCAACACCAGTTCTTATAACATCTCTTTGTCACTTCAAAAAGAGCTGAAAGAACTGCAAGTGACCCAGCATGCATCATTCACAGGCTGGGGAAAATTAGGTATTGACTGTTTCCAGCTCTAAGCGACCAGTTCCAACTTGTTATTTACTGACAGCAACCAGCACAGAGAAAAGAGAGAGCCTCTGCATCCGTGTGCTCTCATCCCACAGAGACCGAGGGACATCTGCTGGGCAGACCGGAACAACAGGATGGCAAGAGGGAAGCAGCAGCTGCACAGTCCATAAATAAAACTCTGCTTAGAGACAGCCCTTCCTGTCTTGGGAGAGTGAACCAGCCCTGGCAAGGGACCTCCTTGCACTTTTGGATACAGTTTGCAATCCAAACCTCCAGGAACAGATAGATCTAGCAGTATACCTGTCTATTCTTTTGGGCCACCACCACAACCCCCGCGACCTTGTGGATCAGGCTGTGCTGATCCTCATTAAATAGTCCAGCCAAACTAAATTAACTGATTTTGGGATGCAGGTTATTTGTCCTGCTTTAGACCTTTAGTGCTGACTCATTCCTGATTTTCTACAGTAACACTGCAAAAAGGGTAAACATGTAGGTCTGAGGCAGACATCAATCATGTGAGTGTCAAGAGATATCTTGTGATCTCCTAGCACAGGGTGTCTCCCTGGTAGCATGCCTGGGCCTCCCCAGGGGCTGGTGACCATCACTAATAGCCTTAGGAAGGAAATGCAGGTGTCTGGGCAGCACCAGAGCCAACACCTTCTCAGGTGTTGTCAGCCATGACCAGGACCACACATGTGCCTCATAGCTCAAACACAGCCAGTTAATATTTTCTTGCCTGTTTCTGTAGCCTGTTGATATACTGCATAGCAACATCTCTATTAATATCTATCACAGTCCAAATGGGCTGTGATTTTGGCATGTCCCCTCGGGTCTAGCATTTGTTCAGGTCTTTTTCCCATCTACATCTGCACTCTGAACTCTGCTAACCCCCTGTCAGTTATTTCATTGCTCTTTTCTCCCACTTCTTCCTTACGTTAAATATGTTTCTATTCTTTTGCACATAGCTTGCTTCATGCAGCAAAAGTCATATTTGACCATTTTACCTTTAAACCTGATATTTATAAAGAGAACAAAACTGTATCTGATACAGATGATATTCATCTTACAAATACTATTCCTCTCCATGTTGAAGTGCTCCACTTGTTACTAACCTGACTTCAATCTTGAGATCGGTCTTTTGTCATCTGAAATAACTTACTTGCTTCACCCTCTCTTTTTTCTTTTCAGAAAGGTGGCTGGTTTGTTATTTTCTCTCAGATATCTTAACATCTTTTAAATTATACCTACTATTTTCACTCTTATTCTCATTCCTTCAATCAAAATGATTCTCAAAATGTTTTATTAACTTTGCATTACATATTTTAAAATAAAAAAGTATATTTTCTTTCTGAAATTCAAATTTATTTCCCTAGAAACTTATCCTTTCATAATGCGAATGGATTTTGCATTTGATTACTTGTCACATAACACTTCCCTTAGCTCTACAGGTGTGTCCTAACAAGAGATGGCTGTTACAGGTAGGACAGTGGGCTTCCTTTGTGTCAGAGCTGGTCTTCTGCACTTGGAAAGTGCTCTGACCTTTGGAGTTTGGCATACTCTGACCCAAACAATAATATTTGCCAGCTATATGTCTCTCATGGATTTCTCATTTCAAAATTCACTTTTCCTTTGTACCTCCTCCCACAAAGGAATTAGAAGAGCCTTCTAAATAGTAATGCCTTTTAAAGTACTACTTTTATCTGGGGAGATGGGGGTGGTTTTTTCCTCCCCACCTTACCCACCCACATCCTGCCCTTTCTGTCTTTGTTCATTTAGCCAGAATTCCTCTGCCCACTTTCTGACAGACAAACCTTTCATGGAGTAGTTTGGTCTTCTCCATCTTCACAGGAATAATTACAATCTGAGCAGCACTTACTCAGTAAACATAAAAGTAAACGTTGCTCTTCTGCGCAGTTCAGCAGGAGAGAATAACTTCTAAGAATGGTATCGCTAGATCTTTTCAGTTCCATTTTTGTGAAGAATTTCATCAGGAAGGAGGTAATGATTTATGGGATCAGTACAGTGAGTCAGTGCATTGTAATAGTCACTTAAGTACACTAAGTCCACACTATCAACCCAATTTTCCTAACACACTGACAGTTTGCCTTAAAAGCATCCCCACTGTGCAAAAAGGAAAGGAGTCTGTGTAGGAAGACATTGGGGCTAAAATTCACCCGCCCAAAAAAAAACCCCACAGAAGTACTGAACAGCTTTATGTTTTCCATATTTCTTACTTTCTTAAGAGTCTCTTTCACTTGTTGGGAAGACTCTTAATTTCAAAAGTTCATCATTTGTACAGTGCAGTGCAAAACAAAGCCTATAGTACTCCTTTAATCCACAAAAAGCAAATAGATAATGCACAGAAATCCAGTAATTTTGATAAAAGTATGAATTATTTATACTTTTTTGTTTTTTAATTATTTCCTAATGTAGAATTATTGTGGGCCATAAGCAAAGAGTTGCCTTCAGTTCAATCTGATTGCAAAACAATCTGACTAGCCACTCTGTTTTAATGTCTCAATTCGTATTCTGGCTGTGGTCATCATAGCAGTGATAACCTCCTACACAATCTTCACATTTCTGGACTTTTGGCAACAGCATTATAAAAGGTACAGCTAATTTCTTAACACTTGGATGTTTGGGCTTCAATCAACAAAAGTGACAGAATATTTAGTAAATGTGGACAAGTTCACAGTGACCCACTTTCACTCTGGCCCTGCTTGCACTTCGTACTAAGGAGTAATGAAAGACAAAGGAGCTTGTCCAATTTCACGTTGTCATCCTTGAAAGGCAGTGTTAACTGTTATGTCACTTGAGTTTTATGCAGGGCTTGCTGCCCTCATTTGCATCTTCCAAAGCACATATTATTCCTGCCTTCAGTACGGGTTTGTCAGCTGTCTGCCTGACCTTACTAAATATATGCCAGCTACAGTCTGATAAAGCATAAGTAGCTCAAAAACTTTGTCAGAATTGTGGAAAAATACAGTGTGTTGTTCATACCTATTGTTTGGAATCTATAAGCTGAAGGTTATAAAATCTTTTTGAGCCCGAGGCAATGTTTTCTTTCTCGTTCACTACTGGTAAGGAAGGAAAACAGAAAGAATTACTGACTGAAAGAAAAGATATTTTGGGTTTCTTTTTTCTTTTCCAGAATGATAAGGCTAATACTTAAGTATAAATGAAAAAACTCATGCCTCTTTTGCTGGAATTCCTCTGAGGGATAGGAATTTGGCTAATACAATCAAAAGATCAACTTGAAGCAAACAAATAAGCAAAGTTAAAAATAACAAAAAAAAAAAAGAAAAAACCTTGAGTGTCATTTTTAGAGAGTATTACTTCATATAATAACTTGGTTTATTATATTATATATTTAATAAAGTAATTTTATGGCTTTTCAAAGAGATTTACTCAATATTTTGCTGCTTCTTATCTGCATTTTATCTATTTTCATGATGGAACAGATTTGAAGCAAACAAATAAGCAAAGTTAAAAATAACAAAAAAAAAGAAAAAACCTTGAGTGTCATTTTTAGAGAGTATTACTTCATATAATAACTTGGTTTATTATATTATATATTTAATAAAGTCATTTTATGGCTTTTCAAAGAGATTTACTCAATATTTTGCTGCTTCTTATCTGCATTTTATCTATTTTCATGATGGAACAGATAATTATTCCTACATGGTACTGTATTTTTGTTTTCTTTTTATTTAGTGAAGTACACTTAGAAAGAGTATATGGATATTTTAACCACAGCCTGAAAAAGCAAGAGCTTCTTCTTGATTTAGGCTCTTACTTGATATGCTTTATTTGTAGCTTTAATTTTCTGTGATCAACAGAAAGAATATCCAGTTAATAACTCTGACTTTACTGCATTTAGTGAAGATGACATGCAGTTAGATCAGATTAAGACAAAGACTGTATAACCTAGAAACCTACTTAGGGAAAATAGTATCATTTAAAGATATTTTTTAACTTAAAAATCCAAGTGGTCTGCAACTATCAGAGGTAGAATAATTTTAGTCAGAAATTGTTTTTACTAAGATTTGTTTTTAACTATTACCCAACCCATGATCAGAGCAAAGCAGGTTGCTCCTCTCCAGCTTGAAGAGATGGGTCTCTGGAAATCAAGGGTCAAAGTTTACTATTTTTTGACTAAAATCAAGACAAAGTTCTTCAGAAAAAATGTAAAACCTCACAAACAATAATGCATTAAACAAACAAAATGCTTTATTCCCCCTTTTTGTTTCAGATATGGGCTACTCTTTAGTGATTTATGCTTCATGCTATTATCAATATTCACTGTTGTTGAATATTAGTATATTTATGTTATATATATGTATTCATGTATATATATATTATGTTATTGTTATATTAATGAAAACATGTTCTGTGTTATTGATCTCTTCTGAGAAGTTTAAATTAAGGTTACAGAAAATAAGATTTAAAAAAGCAAATGCAGAGAAGTCTAAATAAACAAACCCTCTATTTTAAGATATATGTCCCTCACTTTTAAACATCAGAAGTATCTCTGTTTCAATTCAAGTGTCAATGTAAATCCCTATACCATCTACCTCAGTCAATAATGCCTGAACTTCTTTGTTTTATAACCACTTCTTCTTTTATTTCCTTTGATCATCAACAAATGAATGAATTCATTACCGCAAAAAAAAAAAAAATTAAAAAAGAGATCATAGTTAATTCATTAACGTTTCATTAATATGAGACATGGTGTGTCCTGTGAATAAACATAGCTACATGTAATTTTGCTCCTGGCTTTCTAGAAAAAGGAGACAAAGTTCAATTGTGTTTCCACCCCTGCTACTCTTCACCTGTGGAAGCTTAGTCAGCTCACTTTTCCTTTCTGACCCTTTTCTTGTTGGATCCTCAGCAGACGACACTATCTGGATGATACGGTCTCCAGGACACATTGTCCCTCTCACTGCCTGTTCATACAGAGCTCAGTATTGTGCAGTTCTCACCATCATAGCACCAAATTTGTAAAGATGCATCACAAGTTAAATGAAAGGAATCTGACTGCCCAAGAGATAATGAGCATTGGAGATTCAGTAGTAGAATGTGAATAAGTGGTTACTGATTCCTTTTTCTTTTCAAGAAAAGAAAACTGACTCTGAATAGGTGTTATTTCAGATATCACTAGCTTTGGTCAAGTATTCATCCAGCAAAATACCTCAGTGAATCACACTTATTTCAGAACAAGTGACTGCAGCTACACTTGTGAATGGAGCTGTAATTCATCTAAGAATTAAAGCAACAGCATTTTAACATGGGATAATGCAGGCACACATACAAAAGACAAATGCTTGAATTTTACAGTTGGAAGAGTGGACTATGGGCTGACACAAACTAACATACCCTCAACCAAAGTTAACAGAGACACTTTGCTCTAGTAAAGATAGGACCTCAAATGTATATTTTTGCAACCAGGTTGTTTCAGATCTTTTTTTTTATGGCAGTCCTAATGCAATTATAAAAGGTCAGCGTTGTGCTCATTGGTCTTATTTTCCTGTGAACCCCTTGGTGTTTTTTTGTTTTGCCATTTCCTGGGAGACATTCTTAAGAGTTCTGCCTTGTCTGTGACCTTTTTTCTCAGAGGAAAAGTTATCCTGATACAATGTAAATAACTTATTAAGAAATAACCAGCTTCACACAAAAGGTCAAAATGTGGAAGAAGTGCAAGTAGGTCTCAGCATGAATAACAGTAAGCTGAGTATAGGTCTTTGAATGGCATGTTACTGACATCTCCTCTTAGGCAAAATAGGGCCCCATGAGAATTCCCTTACTTGTGTAACTCAGATACATTTTCTCCAGTTAGGCCCTGAAAATGCTTGGTCCTTGAGGACGGACACTGGCCAAATTCTCTGCTCAGCTTTATAACCTCTTTGAGATTATGATAAATTTAAATATGTTGAAGAATAAGAATTAAGAACCACCAAAGATCATTTAGGCGTTCATTTTATGTCTGAAAAGGAAGGGCATAAACATACTATCAAAACTTCATTTACTAGGAACCTCTTTGTATCCAAGAACTAAAACCAAATCAATTTCCTTCTTTTTCTTCTGTTAAGATTTTTCAAATGATTGAAACATTTGCATCATTGTTCTGTCATTGCCTATTCATTGGACTGATAAGAAATCTCCTGGATCTGAGTTGCACCAGGCCAGGAAGAGAATATTGCTCACAACACTTCTTAACAGATACAGTCAGTTTTCCAGGGTGAACGTAGATATTCTGGTGACCTGCCAGAGGATGAGTTCTCCTTGAAGGGTGTCCTTTAATGATGGATGCTCCCCGCCAAAGTTTGCCCTCTGCTCCTCCATCTTACAGCAACCTCCTCTTGTGCCAGTAGAAGCTATTCCATGTGCTTCAGGTCACACCACCATATTCCAAGTCCTGCCATTTTGGAGAAGAGAGCACTTCATGGTTTGAGGTCAAGCTGCAAATCCCATATGCTTAAAGGGATCTGATGATCAGAAAAAGGCATAAATGGCAAAAACATCCTCCACAGGATAACAAGCACAAGCATCTGGCAGCATGAGCTTGCCAGGTGCCTATATTAATCCTTCGTTTGGTTGCTTGTTGGCAGGTTGGTTACTGGAAGGACATGCAGCAGGAAGAAGCAGCTGAAAAGGTCAAAACAGAGGGAAATGAGTCATCCATCCTCCTGACAGGATTAGAAGGAAACACATTATATCACCTAACAGTGAGGGCATACAATGCTGCAGGGTATGGACCACCTAGCACTGCTGTGCACGCAGCAACCAAGAAATCCCGTAAGTAATCTCAGTACCTTTGCTAAAAGTAAGAAATCAGGGAGCAACCTCTGCCCCCTTGGGTTTTTATTTATTAAAAATGTATCATAATCAGGAATCATGTAGAGATTTGATTCATGGCTTTGCTTTGATGTTTAGACATGAATTCATATGACTTTGCATTCATAGCAAAGGTTAATTTCCTAGAAAACAAGGCATTTTTGTACAAAGCGAGAGAAAAGGGTTCAAGTGCATAAGCTTTGTGGAATTTATGGGGTGGGTGGAATAAATACTCTATAAATACTCTATCATCTACTAAATTACACCACTGATGAAAAAAAGTCTTAAATGTTCCATCTAGAGTTGGAAGCCTGGTAACACTACCAGTTTTAAATATAATGCAAGATTAAAATACTTTTCTTTTGTTTTTAAAGAAACTACCTATAAAATATATATGTGTACATGTTATTTTTTTTTCTCAGCTCCCAGCCAAGCACCAGGCAATATTATGTGGATACAGGATGGCTCACATGTGTCTCTTGGGTGGGAGCCAGTCAGACCTCTAGCTAATGAATCTGATGTAATGGGTTACAAGGTTAGTGCTTTACCTTCCTTGCTCACCTTTCTCTCTTCCAAGCAATAGCTCCTCTTCCCTGCTGGCTTTTTTCCCTTTCTTGTTCCTCTGTGCAAGTGAAGCATTCTATACAGACTGTCTCAAATCAGCTTGTACTGTGAGAAGCAATAAATAAAATTAAAATGAGAGAAATGTCCCAACATATTTTTGTGTTGTGATTTTCAAATACCAAATTCTATCTGACTCTATCTGTGGGACTCAACCTCTGAGTCAGCAGTGGCTATTAATAATGTCAGAATGAAATGAAATTCCTAATAACTCTTCAATTCAACTGTAACTGCAGTAAGATTTAGGGAAATGCAGAACAATGAGATATCTTTAATTTACATTAAAATTAATATTTTTTGAAGCAGAAGCACAAGAACTTCAGGTGTTTTTTGTGATCATGTTAATGATGTTCAACAGCACTGGTGGTAACATCCGGAATTCAAAGTTTTGAAGTTGTTGAAGATTAAAATCCAGATTAACACTTAAATAACAAGTTGTAAGAAACAGAATTCACTGCAATACCTTAAATCAAAGTAGAATGATTTCAGTGTTTTTAGAGAAGTGTGGGGTCTGGGTGTTTTTGAAGCCCTTATCAAGTCATTTCGATAGACTATAAACTTATATCTCCACAGATACATCAGGAAATATCACTGAGAAAGTATGAAATGGCCCAAATAAACCAGAAACTGTTCTAACCTTTATCAGAATAGTTGATATTCTGAAACAGTTGAGTTGACTTCTTTGGTTTTTCACACCTCTCTGACCTTTTCAATTTTCTCTGGGAACAGAAACTCTTATGCAGAAATACCAAAAAGACAGCTACATGCTGCCTTGCTTTCCTCCCACATGCCATAAATTTGTATTGAGTTTCACAGCAAATGCAGCGACATATCTGAGCTGTCGTCAGTTGATTTAGCTAGCTAAGGTAAACACAGTAAATACATTATTCAGGCTATTTTCCTTCCGTTTGAAGTTGGGTTCTTGAGCCAAAAATGTGAATATCAAGATGAACTTTGGGATAAGAACTTGAACCAAGTGGAATTCAAAATAAATTTTTAAATTTTGGAGATAAAGTTGTGCAACACCTAGTGCTGGAGAGGGCAAGTCCTCTGTCCTTGCTCTAGGTCATAACCTGTGTCCTTTCACATCCATGGATCTCTATAATATTTTGCTATTACCGTTTTGAAGCCACTGCAGGACAGGAAGAGTAAAAGCAAACTGTTGAAATGCAATGTCAGGAAATCCCTAATGAAAGCATGAAACAGTGAACATTGCAGTGACTGCATAGTGACATCTATACAAAATGTCTGCTACAGAGCCACAGAATGACCACTGTGACCACTGTCTGCTTTATCCACCACAGGTGTTATTTCGGCAAGAGGGCCAGAGCAATAGCCAGGTTATAGAAACACAGAAAACATCTGCAGTGGTACTTCTTCCTGATGTTGGGGTCTACATCATTGAGGTCTGTGCAGTCAGTGAAGGAGGGGATGGGACTGCAAGTCCCCAGATCAGAGTTCCATCTTTTTCAGGTAAAGTTACACTTACATTTGAAAGTGTGGTGATTATAGTAATACTCATTAACTCTGTTATTCTCTACCAGAAAAAAAATTTTCTCACAATTCTTTAGCTATTAAATAAAATAGCTGATCTGAACCTTTAGTTCTATGCTGAAACAAAGGTATCTAATTATACATGGGATGTTTAAGATCATCTGAGGCAACCATGTGAGGCTGATGCACAAAGATGATTTATAGGAAATTTCTCCCTTTTGAGGATGACATCTAAAAACCTACCTGAGCTATAGATGTTTATATGTGCACTGGTGTCTCAAATAGCAATATAGTCAGCTGTGATGCAATCCACAGAGACCAGCAGTGGAGCCTTGACAGCAATTCAGCTAATCTTCTGAATTTTAGTATTAAGGCACAAGTGCCTAAGGACATCTTCAATGTCCTAAGGCATCCCAAACAGAGCAGGCAGAAGGGATGTGGGATTTAGGGGATACACACATCATTCTGCACCACCAGCCAGAGGTGTACGTGACACAGTTGAAGTGGCATGTATTTAGGTAGCTGACCCCTGTGTACATGCCTGCTTGAGAGTAAGCTGAATTTCACTGTAAGTTCCAGTGACTCCCTTGCATAATTATTACTTTATTTAATTATTAACTTATAGCAGTATTAAAGTGTTATCATTAGGTAAATCATGATATCTATCTGCTCTCTCCTCAGTTGCTGTAGTATGTTGAAAGGATTTAAAGTATCAATATTACAAAGGTAGGTAAGGGATAGGAGGATTAGTGGAAAGAACAATGAAGAAATAACATAATCTTTGCCTAAACAGAACAAGGCATTTTAATTAGAACCTTCTGATAACACTTTAAAGTTTTATTAAATATTGCTTTTTGGTCCTTAAGGAGCACTAAGCAAAAGGTGTGAGCCTGAACTTCAAAGTAGAACTACAATTTCAGCTCTAGTCTGGCTACAAACTGCAGTGCTAATATCAGAATGCAGAAGACACCAAGCCCTCCTCCATGGAATATTTTTTTCGTGTATCTTTAGAACCATAATTCTAGGCCACAAAGTCCTCCATCTAATTAGACTATGCATATCACATTAGTTTCACTTAGGACAATCGCTGTCCAAAAAACCCCCAGTCTGGTTCCCTTCCCATAGTTGCCACTACCATCCCAGAGCACAGTTCCCCTTAGCATGGCCTCTAAAGACACCACTGTGGTCAAAAATCAAGACCGCACTAATGGGCCAAAGGCCACCTTTTCCTCTGGACTAGCAGAGGGATCACGGGCTGGCTTTCATTCCTTGTTCTGGGACAAAGATTTGTGACCCAGGGCAGCTTCTGCAACCTAATGCTTTTTTTTAAGATTAAGACACAAAACTGTACACCCTTCTGGAATTTCCTATTAAATAGCAGACTGAATATGAGGATCCTATAGCTCCAGTGAGCTGCTGTAGGTATTGTCATAAAATCTCATCTGTGCAGGGAGCCCGTTTTGTGACTACAGTTCTCACACGGTAACCCATTGCCTAAAAATTAGTCTCTTGCTGAGAGTAATAGAATATAAGTTTGGGCAGAAGCTAATATCTAAATGTACTGAGAATAATATGCATCATTTTTTTCTTAATTACTTTGTTTTTCATTTCAGGAGGGAAAGTAACAAGTGCTCAGTCCACCTTACATGTGTTGTCTACTTCGTCATCCTCTGTAACATTGCTTTTGGCACTGATGGTACCTTCGACCTCATGGTGAAGGCTGCAGACTTTGTTGTTGTTGTTATTTGTTTGCTCTAGCTTGATGACACCAAGGGATGGAGTTTTATGTCCGTGGAGAAACTGAAAACCCAAGCTAATGATTAAAGACCCATCAAAATGCCTGTGGTGCACTTAGAGGAGTGTTGGAGACACGGTCAATAATTCATCAGGTTTTTATCTCTTCTTTATTTGTAAAAGTCCTCTGAGGAGGAGACCCTTTTTGGCCCAAAATATGCAGATTGTATGTAATAAACTTTTGTAAGCAAAGGTAATTTCTGTCAAATGTATTTTCCTTTTTTAATATGTTCAAATTTGGTAAACCCAGTCATGTATCATTAGGTGTTTAAGGGGTGGTGTCTAATACAGTACACCTGTATGGTTTGGAGAAAAAAAATCCTTTTTTGAATATAGAACAAAGTTTGATAAGCTTTGCTTTTGAATACTTTGCTTGCATCCCTGATAAATGGTTTTTCCTAATGACAAGGAAGAAAAACACAGTTTATATACAAAAACCACTGCAAATGTAAAGAACTTGTTCTGAAAATATATAATATGTATTAAATTAGCAAAAAGAATTGTCAGTTAAATACTAGACAGCTTACCCCAGAATGTAGCAAAATGGAGCAGAAAATCCATTTATTTTATTACCAGGTAAATGGAAAATTATTATACACAACTTAGGAGGAAACCAGTAATTTTTTAGCAAATGCCACAAGATTTCTTGTCCAATGAAATTTTCAGTAGAAAATAAGGAATCAGTTCCTACTGCATATGACAATGAAAATTCCACTGGACATTGAAATATGGTATACATTAAGCTACTAAGTAGACAAATAAAGCAATGCAAGGAGATAAACCTACTTTTCCCAACCACTTCTCAGTTGTAACTTCCTCTTTTCCTTTTTCCTCCGAGTCCAATTTCTGGTAGCATTCTATGCTTTGTATAGGTCGTACTCAAGTTGAAGTATATGTGAAAGCATATTATGAAGAGAATATTAACATTTTTCAGGATGGCATTATCCACATATATACAGATTGCAGTAGGATATATTTTGGAGAACTTTGCTTCCGAGAAAAAATTACTTGGAAAGGTGCTACAGAGCATCATTCCAATTATTTATCTAATTGGTTCTATTTCTATAGCTCACTGGAGATTATTCTTGTAGGTACTGTGTGCTATCAGTTTTAATCCCCATTTTTTCTGTACCAGACAATTTTTTACTCAATAGACAATTTGGACAATTTTTCTACACTGAAAGGCCTTCCCACATACTGGAACCTGAGGAAAAATTACTTCCAGGGAAGATGGTGTGCATGTTTGTTCTATCATGGTGTGCACAGTGTTACGAAGGGTGGCATTTTGCTAACATATCTGGGGATCATGCCTAGGAAAAACATTGCACTGCCTGGGAAGAATCAAGTCAAAAATGGTTAACATGGAAGTCCTAGTAGCATGATTCTTCTAGTTGTCTATCCCTCTAAAAGTTTTGATGAAAACCTATTTTAGCTGGTGGGTTCCCAATTCAAAATGCTATTATTTTGCCTGTTCACTAGCAAAATAATTTTTGGCATTTAGATAATACACTGCAACTGTGCTCTTTCTCAGCTGTTTCAAAACAGTAGCCAAGAAAGCACAACAGACATAAAAAGGTGAGAAGCTGAAGATGACTAAATATTTTTGCTTTTGAATATTTTATCAGAAAAATTTTTCAGAGAAGGTTCAACTCAAATCTTTGTTACCCACTAATATTTGAAATAATTTTCTAAAAAACAGTGTTTAAAATTACTTAAGTCACCATGTTGCTCAGAAAACAAAGGCAGGATAGCTAGCTAAGAATTGACTGCAGATATAGAGGAAGAAGCCTTTTATATCTCTGCTTCTGGAAAAGCCTTTGAGATCAAAGACAGGAAGGTGTAATGTACCTTGCTGATAGAGCAAACTCATAGAGTAACTACCTGCTGTCCCTTGTAAAACAGCAGCATTGCTACTGTGCAGAGTGCCTGCATCAGCAATCCATCATCTGCCAAAATGTTAAAATAAATAAGAACAAAGTGATGAACCAAAAAGTCAAATGACTATTTTATAAATTAGTTAGGCATAATTTCCTCTATTTTTTTATACAGTTGCTTGCCAATGCAGTTTATTTCAGAGTATTCAAAAAGGCTACATTCACTGCTGATGGCATTTGGTTAAACTTTCTAACAATAAATGGATATGCTTAATAGGAAGAATAAAAGTCTGATAAGGAGACAGAGCTCCATCTAGACACATCTCCCTCTCTAGTATGAAGATACAAATAGAAATACTGAACATACCATCAGGTAATGTAGTTGTATTGCAGGGACAAAAGGAGGTATGTTTTATATTCAACATGAACAGAATATGTATTTTGCATCTTAAATATATTAATAAACATGTTTTAAATGTTTAAGTACCTATGTATTACCTATTTGTTACTTTGTAGAAGATGTTTCCTTATCATGACATTTCTTTTTTGCAAGGGAAAGCTTTTTCCTTTTTCATGTAAAAGATTGTAATAGTGCAGTCTAGAGTCACTGAGGAGGCTGTATTTTTGTATAATGTCACAGGATCTGTTCAGAAAAAAATAATTAGAAAGAAACCTTGTTTCACAGACCAAAAGAAAGTTACTGTCATGGCCCATATCAAAATGTTAGATATATTGTATACAATCTGTATATATGCTATATATAATGGTATATACAGTGTGGAAGACACAGTAATATAATAGTTTCTGTGTACTGTTCTTGTAACATTAGATCTTTTTAATAAATTATTCTCTTTTTATTGACTTTTATCTTATCTCCTGTCATCTCCTCAGTTATCTTCATAGACTTCAAGGTGACACAATTATTTGGTTTTCAGCAGCAAGAACCTTTAAATGATTTCAAGAAGAAAGTGATGAATCTGCAACGGTTTCATCTTCAAATTGGTTCATTTTTTACTATGATGAAATACATATGTCAGGTTTTTGGTTTTCTTTGGTAAATATTTTTTACATCTAAATAACTGAGAGGTAAAAGAAGGCCTGAATTCTCAAAATGAAACTATACTTAATGAAGATTGCAATATAAATCTGCAATTTAGCCTCAGAGATAAAGGTTCTCTGCATTAAAAATATCATGAACAGAAGAGAGATTTATATTAATTTTAGGGAAATCTAACTTTTCCTGAGAAGGTGGTGAGACTCTGGCATGGGTTCCCCATAGGAGCTGTGGATACCACCCCCCACCACCCCTGGAAGTGTTCAAGGCCAGACTGGATGTGGCTGTGAGCAGACTGGGATAGTGGAAGGTGTCCCTGTCAACAGCAGGGGGTTGGAACTGGATGATCTCCAAGGTCCCTTCCAACTCAAACCTTTCTGTGATTCCCATGAAAAGAAGAGCTTTATAAGATGACCAAGGTCAATCCTCTATGTACTGAATTATTACGTAGTTCCTGGGAACTCTCTGTAGCATTCTGTCAAGTGTCACTTGTACCCCAAGCCTGTGGAGGCACAAAAGCACAGTGTGGTCATGTCATGTTCAATTGAAGAGTTCAGTTCCTTTGTCTTATTCTTGAAATGCTTTATGTGACTAACCACAATAGAATAACTTTCAAGGATGCATATACCCTTTTGAGAAAAAAATGGAACAACAGATAACACAATTACAGCAAATATTTTTCTTTCTTTAGTTTTATTTGAGCTCTTAATAATCCCCAATCAGTCCTTTATGAAATGCACATTTATAGTAAATGACTTTGCAACACAGTACGAAGTCAAAAAGCCCATGTTGAAAATAAAAATACATTGCCACAGTCATTTGAACTGAGACTTCACTTACAAAATGGGTATGGCTTAAATAGCATATTATATCAGGACTTCCATTAAATTAGTTATGAATGTCACAGAAAACTGTAATGACTTGATTCTGCTGACATGGAGAGCTATGCATATTGAAAATCCATATCCTATCAGAACTTCTACCCAACTGCAACCCACTCTCACCCTGTTATGGCCATCACCCCAGTTCCTCTGAAGATGAAAGACATTCTACTTCTTAATTACTTCCTATGCTTTTGAGCAAAACACTGTCAAGGATAAGAGAAAATGAACAGCATTTTATTACAACAGGTTAGTTGGCTTTAGGCTATTACAAACAGTCTCACTAAGCATGCTGACAGACAGGCTGCTTCCAAAAATACAAGTCCTGAGTTTGCCTTAAGACTTTTGTCTCAATTCCAATAAAGAGAGACCTAACTTTGTCCTTATTGTGGTTCATATTTTTAATACTTTAAACAAGATAATGTTAGTGTATATAAATCAAACCCTCACAAGCCTAAAAAGAAATCTATGGATAACTGTACAATTTCACATTACTTCTTACAGCTGTCAGGTCAATTATCAGGTTCTTACAGGTCAGCTGTTTGAGCAAACTGGCAAAAATATTTAGATGTGCAGTTATTTGTGCTTCCTGTGCTACTTTTCTGCTGTCAGATTATTAACTAAATACCCCTTAGTGTCTAAGAAACCTCTGTCATCAGAAGAAATTCATAAAGAAATGTGGAATGCTTTGGTTCATCTTTTATTGTGATGAAATACATATGTCAGGCTAGAGGAAAATACCCTCCCTTTTGGTATAGTTTGGTGTTGAGGTTTTTTCCACTTTTATGCACAAACTCATGAATTCAAAAAGACTATCGAATAAAAACATGAGAGTGCTCCTGAAAAAATGCAGTTAGAAAGACGAATAGCAAAGGCAGGCATCCTATGTGTTAATCATAAAGTTATTCAGCATTTTTTGCTTTTTTGTATGGAAAATAAGATGGGAAAATATATCAATTTCCTTTCCATAACAGAAAACGAATGAATAAAAAGATACTGAAAGCAATTGAGACATATCTGGATCAAAGATTTAGCAAGTACAGTTTTACTTTAAGCTGTATTGCTCTGCTCCCTGGCTGAACAAGCATTTCCATTTCATAATGACACCATCTCTTATCTTCTACAAAATGGACTTTTTAAGACAGGGTAGTAAAACCATATGTTCTCCTGATAATTCTTTAAAAATTTGTCACGTGGAGTGACTGAATGACCCAGAAAAGAAGCCCCAGGTCAATTACTTACTTTTGTATTAACTCATTCCCTTATTTTTATTTTATACACCCATATCTATCATTTTGGAGAGAGTCATTCTAGATGAAGATTTTTTGTTTTATATGTATGTTTGTGCTAATTAACAAGTTTCACATGTGCTTTAGGCAAAATAGCTCAATATCTGTCCTGCTCTGACCACCAGACTGTAGTGCATGGGCTGCCAGGTGATCAGTAGAGGTAAGGATAAAGCCTGGTATTAGTAATAGGACAAGATTCAAAAGCAAATTGTTGATTTTTTCCAGATATATTACCTTTATTTCAAGTCATATTGGTAAAAGTCAGATTATCCATGGCACACTGAGTGTCCCTTTTGCTCCAGTTACAGAAATGAAAAAGCAGTACTTCACTCTGTTCAGCAAATCTCTGGCCAGTCCCTCCTTCCTTCCCCTGCCCTGTGCTGTAACAAAATGAAAAGGCTATGTGTTTGTATGGAGAGGGATGGAGGGGAGGAGGAAAAAAGGAGGAGGGAGTCCACGGGCACTGTCTCCCACGAGGACGACATGAAATTAACCCTGCCTCTTGACCTAGCAGTGTTTTCCTTCCAACAAGCCATCCAAAATGGTAAGCCTTTTACCTTCCAAAAAGATAGAAAGCATTTTTACCTGTCTGAGAATGGCTGCACTAGATTATCCAAAACACTAAGCTAGATTTCAACTGCATTGTGTCAACACTTTCTGACTTTCTAATGGGAATAGATGCAAACCTCATAGCTTTTGAAGGGAAGTGAAAGGAATTTCATCAGTACAAATTTTTCATATAAAAAATCTGCTTGGGTGCCCAGTTCAGATACAATAAGAAATATTGGTCTTTAATGCTCTTAACAAAGCTTTGTCCATTTAATGCCAAATAATTTTGGCAAGCTGCAGACTGAATGTTTTATTGCATCATGAAAAACAGGTTTGCAGTGGCAAAAATTTTGTCAGAGTTCTATTTTGTACACTTGAATGTTTCTGTATCTCTGCAAGTTTGCTTTCCAGAATGGTAGTTCTTCCTTTTAGGCCATTTTTTATTACACCCAAACATCTCTTGAAAGTTTCTGATGTACTAAGATCTACAACACTGTAAGTCCTCTGGTGCGAGAGATCTTTAGCACCTTAAACTTCAGTGTGACAGCATATTGGCAAAAATGCTCTTTGCTCAAGGAATAGCTACTTCCACTGTTCTTCCCTCCACTAAGAAAGTATTTATATTATTATAAAATAATTATATTATATACATATTATTTATATATATTATAGTTACATTTATATTATATTTACCTTCATAAAACACATTAAAATAAAGCATTTCTGTTCTTATATGGCTGCTGAACTCTTTCTTAATTCTCATCAAAGAGTGCATTCTGTTAAGATATTGTAAGCATCTGAAAAAGATGTTAAAAACACACACAAATCTGTTTTTATAGGCCAGCAAACGAACAAAACCAACCTGAAATAAAACTATTTTCCCTCCAGATTAATGGTGGGGGAGGGAGTGGAAGCCTATCACCCTGCAAACCCAACTGAATTTGCTGAATGTCAGTACAGAAAGATCTGTAGTGCCATAAGTGCTTTTCACAAGGTTCCTGGTGGGGTGCTATAGAGCCAGGAAAAAGGACAGTCAAGATTTCTGTCCATTTTGTGGCTGATGCTGCCATTTTTACAGAGCTCAGTGGCAATGTGAGAGATGTCTGGCCATCTTATATCTCCTTTGAAAACCTAAATCTCAGCATTATGATGATACAAAGCCCTTTCAGATAATGAAATGGTAGGTAATGTTGAAGCACTCATGGATTGATCAAAACTGATTGAGGGAGGAAAAGGCAGCAGATACCTTTCAATGCCAATAAATGCGAAATGAAGAAAACCTAAACTGTGCAAACCTAATGCTGGATGTGGACCTGACAAGTGGAACTCATGAAAGCCAACCTGAAATAATCTCAGAGGGAGTCAGAAACTCATGGCTCACCATACACTAGCTTCTAGAATGTTAAGTTGAATTCCATCAGGAAGGCTATTGAGAGAAAGATTAAAAAATCACTTTTCTGCAACACAAAATTTTGGTTTTATAACAGTACTGGTACTGTGTGCATCCGAGGTCTTTACAGCTCAGATAGGATTATAATAGAAATAGCAAAGAGAAAGACAATTCAAGTGACCAAGGGTATCATCTAGAACATCTGTCACCTGGGGAAAGGCTAAAAGGACTACGGCTCCTCAGTTTGGAGACAGCAGGGCAGTGAATAATAAGCTATCATACCACAAAGTACTAAAAAGACCTGTGAAAGACTGACTCCCAAAGCTCCTCTGCTTCCTGTTTGGAAAACATGCTTTAAATTCAAAGATCCTGCTTTATCTGTCCAGTGAATACTGAACCATTCACAAAGAAAACTCCAACACTGAAAAGATGCTGTTCCAGAGTACTCCCAATTCCCAAGACCAGAGTAATCAAATCTAGTCCCAGTTGTGATACAAGTTAGAAAGAAAAGGCTTTTGAGATCTGTGAAATTCTCAGCTGGATCTTTAAATAATTTGCAGCAGACAGAAGAAGGAAATGTGTCTTCCTCTGTTTTACAAAGGGACACTCACAAGTATGAATGGAAGCTTATTAATGTACCCAGGCTGATGAAACCATCCCTCCCATATGGACATAAAATGTAAGAGTTGAAACTGGGTCTCCAGAATCACAGTCTAGCATTTCCACCAGTGATTGGATTTAAGACTTTACTGTTATTGCTCTAATTATTGCTGTTTAGGTTATATCCTCATGGTAGCTCTTGCAGACCATCTGTGTTACCTGCTAATAGCTAATCAACTCAAGACTGTAAAAACACAAACTTTAGGATCTTCCTATTCTTACACCAATTTTTAAGCTATACACAGACCCTGGGAGAGTTTTAGCTAAGACAGCAGAGGAAAAGCCAATATCTGTTCCTACTCTTTTATGTCTAACAACATCACATTTACTGCCAGATCATCAGAGACTGGAGGAAATGAAAATGCAGCGTTTTTACTCCCTGTTTTATACCGAATACACTAAGAGGAATGATTTTGATATAATGTAGTAAAGAGACCTGATTGATGTAGATTATAATTTTAAAACTTCGTTTTTCTGCTTCTGAGTACACCCATACTCACTAATTAACTTGAACAGCAGTTTATAAGACCAGTTTTGACTCTGCCCATTTAATGAACAAAATCCAATCAACCACCCTGTTAGCGTAATGGAAAAATACGTGTCTACAAGAATGATAAATAACTGATTGCCATAGTGATTAACATAACAGGCCTTGTGGAAAGCTATTTGGCATTCAGCTCTCACTAGCATGTTTTAAGGATTGATACAAGCCTTGGTGTACTTTGCATTGAACGTGCGGCTGATTTAAATAGGCAGACATCTTTCTAGATCTGGTGACTGACACTTTCATTTAAACTTTTACATTTCTGTTTCTAAGAAAATTAATCATATTTTTCAGACTGCTGTGGGTGTTTTCACATAAAACATATGTTTGGTTCATTCCACTGAAAAAAAACCCAACCACTCTTAGTAGTCCCAGGTGCTCCAAGCATTATTGCTGAGCTGAACTAACCTCAGGAAAGCTGTGCTGACTCACACTTAAGCAACCTGTTAGCTTTGGACACCGTGTGCTCTACTCTGGAAGGTTTTAGACCTTCTGTACTTCAACCATCTGGGCTGTAGAACCAACCAGATATTGAGTACATCAGATGATCCCCTTGATTAAAAAAAAAATAGATGACATTTTGTATATACTTGATGTGATTTGAAATGCTGCTAATAGATAACAGGATATCTAGATTTGAGAAATGGACAATTCAGCTACTTTCTTTAGTTATTTAGCTTTCATTGCAATTAGGATGTGCTTTAGTATATTGGTCCATATTTTTAACATATTAGATTGTTCAAAATCCCCCTCAGATACAAAATAAATTTGGGAAGCTTTGCAGAGGTTTCCATGCCTGTCACAGAATCGGCTTAGTTTTGGGCCAAAGTTCCTCCTGGACTGCAGGGTCCTGAGTCACTATCTCAGACTGGGTCAATAGAGCTGCATTGAGTGTTTCTTCCATCTCACAAATGGATGAGTTCACTTAAGCCAAAAGGAGTTGAGTTGCAAATAAATTATACTTAAATTCTGTAAGTTAATATGAAGAGTTTGAAGCAACTCACTACTATGAGCAATTCATATTTTCAAATTAACCTGTAAATTTAAAGGAGACACAGCTTCAAGAAGGACACCATGAAATCCTGGGGGGAGAGAAATAACCTTTCAAGCTACCATAGATGCAAAAGGGATAAAAGAAAAAAGTTTGAACTGTTCCTCTAGCTCCTAAGGACAAGAACTGAGTTATCATTCCCAGGAAACACACAATATAAATAAAAACATTGTACTCAGTGTTCTTAAAGCCTTGGTTATCTCCATAGCAGCCCCTCAATACACATGCAAATTGTCAACTTAAGGAATACAAATATGAAACTGGGATCTCACTGATCATACATCTGGTGTATAATAAGAGCAAGAAATGAATGCAAAGAAGTATAATAAAAGAGACTTTAAAATCTCCACTCTTCCAAAGTACATAATTTTAAGTTTTAGGAATTTCATTATACTATCTGGAAGAAAAAAAAAAAATACAGCAAAACAGGAATTAAATTAAATATCTTTCTGGCAAATTTGATGTGCCTCTTGGACAGCCTTCCCTTATTAAAAATTCATGGAAGACACACCAGATAACTACAGGATCCTGTGTTCAAATGTTCTTGCCCTTCTTGCCTGTTCACCTCACTCTAAATTGTCAGTCATAGGAAGGAGAGGTCAATTAAGGCTCCCTCTGTTCATGGCCTCTTTCATGCCTGAGGGGTGAGGACAACTTCCCCCACCAGTAACTCTGAACTGACTGAAGACAAAACCCTTCTGTCCCTCAATACCAGCACCAACCTGAGCAGCTGCTGAGAAGCAGTGCTTCCATTTGCTGTATTGCTCCTGCAAAGCCTGGCATGATCTCTTTCGGGAAGGAAAGCACCCACCCCACCCTAAAGCACACTGTGGAGGTGGGCTTCAAAGGCTTGTGAATATTGAACTTGTTTTGAAGGGTTCAATTTTCATAATTTCTGATACCTTGGAAGGTTTTGCTTTCATCACAACCCTGGTAAACAACTCCAGATGTGTTGCTGGAACAGCAGCTTCCCTGACCCTACATTCAGAATATCTCAGAATAGCCCCTGTGCAGCCTAAATATATTCTTGTTTATTTAATGAATACAGGCAAAAGAGAGATGTGTTACACTACTCCTCATTTTGCCAATATTTATAAGTGTCCAAAACAGTGAAAAGCAGACACTGAATTTCAAAAAAGCACCTCTCTGTATATGTATAAAGGCATCCATAACAACTGAAATGCTAGTCTATTATAAAGAGCTGATTTTAAAAAAAGACTAAAAGAACCCTCCTCCAAAGTACACAGCACTGTATTTTCCACTGAAACAAGACCACCTCTCTTCAGACTTTCCAAAATTATTCTGTGCAGTTTTCTGAATAATTTAGTATGTTTCATTTCCAAAGCTAGGCTGCAGAATGGAAGACTAAATCCTTGTGACTTCTTTTGTTCTTTGTTTATTTGAACCTGTAGCTTTTATGTCATTCCTTGATTGAAACATAAACTGAAATAATTTCTTTGCTGTGAAACACACTAATAATAACTGGATGTCTCACACCTTCATACTGGTGCTTCTCTCTGGCACTCAAGTTCACACTGGGCATATTTGTTATTGTATTTGTCAGTTAAGATGGGCATACTGTAACTAATATCAGTTTTCCATCCAGTTTTCTAGTGTCTGTATTTCAGCCCAAGGTTTCCCCCATATACTCCAGGAGCAAAGCAAGAGTCTAAGACTTCTTTCTCTGTGATATAGTGGTTGTATCTGCAATTCACATTGGCTGTCAAGCACACATGCAGACTTGTGCACATCTCATGTACGTAAATAAATAAATATCAGTTGACACTGTCATGATGGTTTCTTATCTCTCCTTAAATTCATTTAAAATAGCATTGCTTAATGTGTACTATTACAGTGCCTAATTAAGCAAGAAGTGATAGATGGTGACCTTTTCCAAGTGATTTTCCATACATAACACACTGCATGAAATGTGAAACTCTGGCACCTGAATGAAAGCCATCAAAAAGAAAGACTGTTCTCTTTTATACTACCATTCTAGAACACTGTGCAAATGACTAGAATCTTTAAGGCAAGAGCAAAAGCCTAACATGTGACATTTCATTTTCATAACCTTTTCAATCCTTGAAAGCATGTTTTTAATAGTACAATCCTTGTAAATTATTAATGATTTTGCTGAATGTGACAAAATTTATAAGGCAATATTCTCAGCATCATTTATAAGAATACCTATTATGGTACTACAGGTATAGGGAGACAATCATAGCAGAAAAGTGAAATAGTCAAAAAGATATGTAAAAATAAGCTGTGATTTGTGTATCACTGTATTGTGTTATTAACTTGAAAAATAGTTCTACTTCAAAGGAAATGTCAGTGAGCTTTGTACAGTTTTCAGGTAAGGCTCAGTTTGGAGTAATAATGAGCCTATCTTAGGCAGAGATGATTTTTCACACTGAAGATAATTTTAAATTATCTCTCTTATACTTTGAGCACCTTTCACAAGTACCTTGTAAAGATCCTAAATATATATCCTTTAATTGGAGGAAAAGACTTCTGATGCATAGGTAATAACAAACAGGTTTCCAGCATATAAAGTCAGTTCAAGAGGACATTTTTCTGGTTTTACATAAAATGGTAAAGTTCATTTCCATTAAAAAAAAAAAAATCTTTTTTTTTTTTTGCTAATTATTCAAGCTCTACTGCTTTTTCTTTTTTTTTTTTTGTTGCTGGGAGTTTTAAGAGAATGAGGGGCATTATCAGTGATGATGACAAAAAATTATACTGCTTAAGGCAGAAGCCTGGAAATTCACCATACAAGGATTTATTTTCTGCTTTTTTTGTACCTTTGCACCTCTCCTCTGAATTCTGGAGGCACATGGAAAAGGTACAGAGTGTTGAAATTATATTAGTCTGTAATTTCCACATGAGATTACAAATTTGTGAAAAATTACAATAAATCCATACTGGAATGTCCTTCATTGGTATAGTTTTCTATTTCTGAATGGATATCATAAGAAGAAGAAAAAATTAATTCTTCTCCTTGAGTGAAGTGATCATCTCAATGTTGACCAAGTCAGATAAGCTGTTTTGTATAAGGAGATGAACTGTTATAGTAATATTCTCCACAAGAATTGGCATAAGAGTAGAGGAACAGGAAAGGAAACACTTTCAGGTTGTCGCAGCAGGATGTAAAAATGCTCCTCAAGAGCTCTGTCATGAAAATGGAGATAAAAACCCAACTAAAATGTGAACTAGCCAAATTGTACTATAATATAGCCTGTGTAAAAGACAGCATTTTACCTTCTAAGACTCTAAGGCGTTGGAATCACAGTCTATTCCAAGGAATCTCAGAGACAGTATTGACTGAATAAATAATGGTCTACTTAAAAATAGACATAGTTTTCTGTGTATCACTTTTGCAAAAAAGGAAATATTTATTTGTAATTCAGATCAAGAATTTTCAATTGCAAGTCAAATGTATATTTATTCATTTCCACAGGTATTGCTGGCTTGTTAATATTCACGTCAGAACCTGATGCTCATTAGATCTTAGATGCCTTGAAATTAGTCCTTCCAGTCTCATGATAATTTAGATGTACAGAGATATCTTCAGTTTTTAATTGCATAGCTTTATGTTTATTCAAATATTTTATTTAATTTTTGCTGCAATTACTTTACAAGTTTAAAAAAAATAGTTCAATTTAGTACAGAGACAAAGGTTGTTTTTTTGAAGACATGGGTCTTTAAAACTTACAGATGTGTTATAGTCCTTAAGAAAATAGTTAGGAAAATGAAGCATTTTTAGACCAAGGCAATGTGAGAATAGTGACTGAGCATTGCCTTGGGTTAGCAGCAGGAGACCTGAAAGGCAACAAGTCAATTAAAATAATTATTTGTTCAGGGTGTGGAAAGAGAGCAGGGAACAAAAAATAAGACTAAAATAAGACTAACAGATTAAATTTTCATTCAACTTAAATTTTTTATAAATTGTGAGAGAACATCAAGATTGTTCTATTCTTTCACATCAGCATTATCACTAAAGTGGAAAATAAGCTTGTTCTGTTTCAGTTGTAATACCAGCAGCAGGTTGCTAAGACCTTTGTGGTCAGTGATTCTTTTCCAAGATATGGCTGTCATTATGTGGTAAATCCCTTTCTATGTAACTAAACTCTGCCTTGAGTAGATGGCTTCTACTCTCCTCTCTGATTTGGAGCTGCAGTACCATGATATTAGAGAATATAGACTTTATCATGAGGTTCTTCCTCAGGAACTTGGATCCTGCCATTTGCCATATGGATGGACACCTTCTAGAAATTTATTTTACTGATTTTCCCTCCCTTCAAGCATATACTTGATTCTTCTGTTTCTACCCTTTAGTTATGAATTACCTCATCTTTGTAAAGTTAACAAATTCAAATCATGAGGAGATCTATCTTTTGCACGGACATTTTTCCCTACTGATCATCCAGCCAGAATAGGCTGACATTTGCTTAAAAAGACCCTCTGCATAAAGTGTACTCTCTGTGAGATATTTTTACAAGGGAATTAAGATACTGGTGCATGACTTTCAAATCCGATAGCTCAGATAGGAAGAATTAAGCCCTAATGTTAGACAAATAGTCAACAATCTATTAAATCAAGTATTTGCAATAGCAGGAACTGAAACTGATACCCCAGATAATCTAAGCATTCCAGCTCACAGTCGTTCCTACTCCCTGGCAATTAGGTCACTTCTCTTTGACCCAATCAAATTTTGGTATAACCAGTTGAACAGAAGAGCATGTCCTCAATAGTAAGTTGTGTCTTAAGAGCAATGAGGTACAAATTGGTAGTATCCTCATTGGTACTGTAGTAAGTAAAGTACAAGGGGGGCTGGGAGGAAATACATTTTTTAGTATTAGATAAAACAGGTAAGAACATAGAAATACTCAGCATTTGGAAAGTGGAGTTAAACAAAATCAGTTTAGGAATAAGGTGTGAATTTCTAACTGCAAGAATAAACACCAGAACTATTGCTGTCTCATGGACTCTCTACTGCTTAGAAGCCTACCATTAGGTACTCAGGTACAGCCAGACATTAAAGTTTCTATGAAGAAAATTCATTTCTTCACAGAAAATTAAGGTTGAGATATGGCCAGAGTATTCCCATCTGTTATGACAACCCACAATCTGTGTCAACCAAGAGCTGCAACCCCCTATTTCCTTGTGCAGAGCTCTGGGGTGAAAGTGAAGCCACAGACCTGCTGGAACAGCAGAGCTGTTCTGCACTAGGCAGAGCTTTTGAATATAACAGCTTCAACTATTTCAGCATTTCAGACTGACTCGAAATGTTTTCCAATAAAATTTTACCTCATAAGCAGTAGAAGTGTTCCAGTTTTTAGAAGCACTATTTGCTAATTATGTGAAGATGTTTCCCAAAATACTAAGGTAAACATTATGTCCAAGATTCATTATTTAAGGGATGAAAAAGAGAATTGACACTAATTAAAACAAGAGAATAACAAAAACTTTATCACAGAACAGAAGGTAACAGAAGAGAAAAATAGCCAGGCATTTTACCCCTCAGAAAGATTTGCTAAAGTACTTCAAGCCATTTCAGTGCTAACAGGTCTCATTTCCCTGATGTTATTAACAAAGGAAACAACAATTACCTGGAGGTTCATTAAATAAATCAGCACTGTTGCTCATTGTGAAGTTAATGATCAGTAGTGCAGATGATTGTTATGGACGTGGTTAGTACAGTTGATATTCAGCAGTCTCTTCACTAAAGAATCTATTATTATGCTCCTAAATTTTGGCATTCAAACATGTTTCCTGCTTCTTCTTTTGATAGCTGAAAATTATTCTAACTGGGACTGAGTTTTGCAGCCTAATTAAGAAAAAGATTTTTCAGAGTGAAGTAAATTATCTGTCTTCTATCTGTTTCTATGAAACAGATTACATTCACGTCACGTAGCTCAGACCCACCAGCACCACAATGCTGATACTTATTGTTGTGAAACTCTCAATTTAATATCACTTAAGGAGCCATCAGAATATTAGCTTTCTTTGCCAGGAGGTAGCCTCTCATGCAGCAACTTCCATTCTAAGCTGGCAGGGAGTCTCTGTTTCATCCTGGTTTCTAGCCTTGTGTTGTTCCACCTCGACTGCCACAAAGCAATATACACGGGCATGAAATCTTCAACCCTTTGAGGAACACATCTGAACTGTTCCCACAATTCTATATAAAGTTTCCCCAGAATCTCAGGTTCACTTTAATGCTTTTGGTCTTTCTTCATGCTGATTGATCACCCAGGTCCACTGTGTGCATAAGTATATATTTGTATTAAAATAGTAATCCAACAATTCTGAGGAAAAATAGTAGTGAACAACTCTATTTCTCAGAAAGAAAAAAAAAAAAACACAAATCAAACCTTTCTACCATAAAAGCAGAGCCCACTGCTCATAACAGATATCCTCTGAGAATTTCTTGAGACAGGGACTGCATTTCTACAGGAACTAGAGAAAACCTAGCTTCATCATCTCTGATTTCAAATTTCTTACCTGTTTCCACTAGAATAAACACAAGGCAGCTTGATATATACTAACTTTTATCACATATATAAAAGTGTACCTTTTATATACACATATACCTTCAATCACTCTAAGGTATCAGCATGCCATATTTTTCTTAATATTCTATTCCAAGGGAATGTGACATTGATATACAATAACTGCTGGCCTGAGTTTTACAGAATAGTAGTACTGCCCTTTCAGCAATCTTTCAGCTACCCAAGATTCCTCAAGAAGTTCCATTTATAAAGGTTTTTTTTTTTTAAGCGCTTTGCAGCTCCCTGCAAAATTTTATAGAAGTTATTTAATAATAAAAAATAATTGGTAGCAGTTACCACATTGAATCATGAATTTTTGATCATTTTTTCTCTCTAGCCAGAATTTACCAGGATTTTGTAACAGATGAATAAATGTGCTCCCCATTGCCTTGGCCACTTTAAATAGGATGCAACAAATGGGCATTGTCTTGCTCTTCCAGGAGACAGAAAGCCAAGCAACATCCAGCTGACCAGCAGTCTGGGAGTCAGAGGAAACCTCTCCCATAAACTGACCCATTTCCTATTCATTTATCTTTGTTCACAAGTGTCAAAGAGCTATCAAAATCAGGCCTTAGTGTGATCAGTAGAATCAGGTTTATCGTGTGACCAAAGCACTTGGAAATCAAGAAAATTCGCTGTCCCAAGTATCATGCTTCAAAAGATGGAAGCATCTCTTTTAGACCTGGCCTACAGGAAATGTAAATACTGTTTTCATGTAAATTAATAGAAATCGAGAAAAGAGAATAAAGCTAGTGTGTCTGTGTAAAGTCAGTAGTTACCTCTGAAGTGAATGGCTTCAGATATAAAGATCTCTTTAAAAAATCAAACATAAATCACAAATAAGTAAGAGAAACATTAAATTTCCTTTCAGAATTTCTCACAGTATATTCAGCTACAAAGTGGCAGAACACCTTAAACCAAATAAAATAAATAAAATGCACATCAAAATAATATCATCATTTCAAAACCCACATTTTATTCACAGAAGCCCACTTGCGAGATTTATGTGTAGGAATATTTCACAAACCCCAAACGTTCAGCAAATATTAGTTACTCTGTTTATTCCCATTGTAATTTAAGGTTATTCAGCTGGCAGTTTCTAAGGGAACAACCTTCAATTATATAGTGTTATCAGAACTAGAATACCCCTCTGCGAGAGATAAGTCTGCAAAAAAAGTAACAACATCAGATCTAAAAAAATGAGCAAAATAAGTATTCATTTATATATGTATGTTCTTACACAAGCTCGGAGGTGAGGGGTAAATGGCATTAGATCAAATGAGATTAAACTGCTGAAGTTTTGTTGAATTACCAAATTTTTGCATCTCATTCTCACAGAAAAGGTATGAAACTAATCGCAAAGAGTTCTCAGACTTTTCTATAAATATCAATAACCACAATTTATCGATATTTATAGAAACAGTTACTGTTAGGCCATTGCTGGAATACAGGCTCGTTTTTTGTTAAAGAAAGTACTTTAAGTTTTGCAGATCAGGAGGTGTTAATGATGTGGCACACACTCAAAAGGCAGCCCAGGCTAACAGGAAAACTAAGCTTCTGAAGGATGAACTTGCCAACATCAGCAAGACAGACTTAAACCTCCTCTGTGTCTCTCTGTTGTTAGGCAGAAAAACTGTTATGCCTCAAGTCAGAAGAAAAAATAAAAACAACTTTAAAGCATGTTCAGACAATGTCTTTTCCTTTCCTTCCCTAGCAGCTTGGAAGTCTTGAAATAAATTAAAGTACTTGAAATCTCTTCTCTGGACCTTTCACATTTTTTTCTGGGACCTGGCATCCCAACAGGCAGTGAGGATTACCTCTCAAAGTAGCTCCTATAAGCACTTGTTATGATGAGTAAACTAAGTAAAAGCATGATTCCTAAAGCCTAAATCATTGTAGAGGAAAATTTCTTTCTTGAAAAATTGGCTGCCAGTATCTGCCAGGCAGAGCAAGAGCCCAGGAAACACATGTGGATAAACCAAACCCAGCAGGATAAGTGTTAGGACTGGGCTATTCTGCAGCGCACTGGTGACTTCTGGTCATTTTATTTCAGGGAAAAGTTGTCAAAAGCAAAGATGACAGCCATTGTTCTTCTCCCACAGTGTGCAGCATATAAAAATGCTGAAGCTGATACAAAGCTGCCATTTGTCCTCTAAATGCCTCTGTCCTTTCCTAAGCTCCAAAAAGAGCAATTTTGCAGCAAGCCCAAGACAACCCAGCAGCTAAATACTGCCGCTATACCCAAAGGCAAGCTGTGTTCTTAGAAACATTTCCCTCAGCTGAATTGCACAGAGCTGCAAGGTTTCTTTTAGACTGTGGACCAAATCCCAAGATCTTTACACACATGTTCTCTGTTTCAGCCAAAATTAGGGTTTTAATGGACTTCTGTACAGGTTTCCTGGGGCAAGAGTTTGTGTAACAATGGAAGATACACAGCATATACAAAAACACTCCATTATTATTTGTCTTTCAGGAAAAATTTAAAAATCAAAGCTTTGGGATCCAAAATGCATTTGTAAGAAATACTCTCCAACAACAATCTCCCATCAGAATTATTCCACTCATTTTGGATTTTAAGTTAATTTTAATAAAAATAAATTGCTGTTTTTAAAATCTTTTCCACACACTTCAGTACAATTAGTAATTGTTCCTCTTCATTTTCAAAGAAATGAATTTTTTTCATAAAAAATGAAGAAAAAAATCCCCTGCACATCTGTCAGAGCAGAGTGCTATGGAATTGACAGAAGTGAAAATGATTGCAGCATCCTGGCACCACGCTTTGCTTGCACTGTGCAGAATACTCCATCAATTTTAGAAAATTCTTTCAATTTCACTGGAAGATAGGAATGCCATAGTTAGTTCCCAGCTGACATATTGGAAATGGGCTTCCTTTCATTTTATAAATCCTGCCAGGAATTTTAATTAATTTACCTCTGCCTCCATACAAAAGACATCAGAAAGAGCACTGTGCAGGTACCTTCATATTTATAGTTTATTTTGAGATATTTCCATGTAGTAGGTTGGAGTGAGAAAAGCAACACAAAAAGAACCCTCTCTAAAACTCACAAAAAGCAAAATACAGGAAATAATCTATGTGTTCATAAATATATCAAGCTTAAGGATGGGAGAAAAAAATAATTTAATGAAGTCTGGTGTGTATAAACCATATCAGCCTGAAGCAATTTGCCTGACACTGCGGCAAAATTTACACTGTTTTGTGCAAAACCACTACATTACTCATTAAATGGCAGCATTAAATTAACAACCTGAAGCATCATGGGGCCTTTGCATGCACATAGAATTACTGAATTAGCGGCAGCAGAATAAAAGACTTTAATTCTCTACTTTTAAATCGAGCTACCTCCTTGTCTTTTATGAGTGTGATTTATTGAAGGTGCATCAGTGCATAGAAGCTTTGCTTGTATTGCCTTCCATGCTTCATTAGGAAACCCTCTATAGGCAAGACAGGTTTTATTATCACTGACAAGGAACGTGATAGCACAAAGATTGCCAGATAAATTCTAGAGGCACAGAAGATGCTGTAAACCTGAAATGCACCATCAGGAGAGCTGGGAGGGGTTGCCCATCAGGCACCTGCCCCACCACATCACAGATGTTGTCTGTAAGTTAAGGCTATCCATGGCCTTCTCATGGAGCAGTGGAAAAGAGTGGCACTTTATCATCCTCCACCAGTCACCTCTGTTGCTGACACTTCTAGGAACACAGAGAGGGCCACAGCTCCAGTGACAGGATCTGGTTTCAGGTACTTTACATGCCCCACACAAGATGGGGACAAGAGAAGGGCATGAACACAAGGAGAGTCACAAAGACTTGAGCACAATGAAACATAGCTGTTGTGCCAGTGGAATGGGTTTGTGATGTGACAGCTAATTTTCTGCATTTTACCTGGTCTGGGGCTGCATTTTGGAGTTGTGCTGAACACAATGTTGATCCCACAGGGATAATTTTGTCGCTTCTGAGCAGTGCTTACAGAGAGTCAAAGCCTTTTCTGTTCCTTGTCCCGCCCCCCAGTGAGGAGGCAGAGGGGACACAGCTGGGCTGGCTGACCCCAGATGTGGCACTATCCTGGGCATACAATGCCGGGGGAAGGAGAAGGAAGGAAGCAGGGGACATTCGGAGCGATGGCATTTCTCTTCTAAAGCCACAGTTATGAATGATGGAGCCCTGTGGTCCTGGAGTTGGCTGAACACCTGCCTGCCCATGGGAAGTGGTGAATGAATTCCTTGTTTTCCTCTGCTTTCCTGAACAACTTCTTATTTACCTATTAAATTGCCTTCATCTCAACCTACATATTTTTTCTTTTGTTCTTCCAGTTCTCTCCCCCATCCCTCTTGGGGACAGTGAGCAAGAGGATGGATGTGGCTGAGCTGCAAACTGAGATGAAACCACACCTACAAAAACTTAACAGATTGAGCAAAATAGACATACACAACAAAAAATTAAGTAATTTAATTTTAGCCCTTTTTAATTTATTTTTTTTTTATTGCAGGATTTTGAAATCAGTTTTTAAATTAACATTTATGGAGTTAGAAAAAAATGAAATTCTTTTTCACCAAAAGCAAAACACTTCAATCTCATCAGGAAGGTTAAAAAATTAATTCTGTACAGGCCCCAAAATATTTTTATTCAGCTAAAAAATATAAAAATCATTTATTGGCATAGCATTCTCTTTTCTTTCCAGTCTTAAACACCAATAGTCTTGCTGAATATTTTTAAACAGTTTCAGAATGTTATGCCAGAGGCTTTAATTTTAGCACAGTTGAAATCACATACCAAGAGTCACTTCTGAGGTATGAAATTTTTTGTGAATTCTGTAAATCCCAATAGTGACACTGCATACTCTAAACTACCCCTTGTTGACATGGTTATTTATACCTACCAAAATGCAATTCTTCTTTTAGTATTATTTCCTTAGAGATTAGACATATTGTTTCTACACACAGGTTACAGATATACCTAAATAACAATTGGAAAATATGAAAGTATAAAAGAAAAATAAATATTAACACAGAGATATTAAATGTTTAATTATTGGTAATTTAAAATGTTAAAAACACATTGAAATGTTCCTATTATGGGGACATTATTACACTTATCTTTTCCTATTAAAAATTCTAGGAAAGAGTTTATTCAAGAGTTAGAGGCAAAATCTGTCCCTTTTATTTTGTTTTGCAGCATTACCCTTCATCATAGAAAACATGTTTTCTTACAAAATGGTTGAAGCAAAATAGTCCCTAGAGTTGAGGTTAGAAAGGCCACCATTCAATATTGGCCAGGCAGTAATCTCTTCCCTAGAGAATTAATTTAAATTTAATATTAAGTTAAATTGAGGAGATTCCATCTGGGAGAGTCATATATATATGTATTTAAATAATGGAAAATAATTTTGATTCCTGTTTCTTTACCTGTGCCTAACTGTAATTAAATACTTGCCTGTGAGCCACCATGAATCAAGTAAAACTCTGTAGTAGTATGGTAACTGAGAGCTTGGCACTGCTTTTTCTGATTCCACATTTAAATTACGTTGTCATTCCTATAAGTTCTATTACTCAAGATAAAAAGTCTGCCAATTTACTTTTTGCTCTGAGGACAGCCCAGCTGTGTGTCCCTGTAGGGAGTTCAGTGAAGGAAGTTGAGGGTGTAGAATAAAAATTAAAGGGAAGAATTAGAGAATGCCATTATGACTCTGTTTCACAGCATTAAGACCTGGCTTGGGAAATAAATTGTTCTTGTCCCCAGTAATAAGATATGGTCTATCTGTGTCCAACTTTTTATATATACTGTAAATTGTCTTGTTGTCAGATATTAGCTAGGTCTACTGTCCAAGCAGAAAATCATCTTAAATCACTCATACAAGACAAATATGTCCCCTGCTGTAGTAAAGAGGGAACAAACTAGGAAAAAAACCCTATCATTACAAATATAGATGAAACATTCCTCACAAGAGCCAGAACTATACTGATTATGTCAAATATGGTCATAATAGTACAGAATGCACTTTCATTTTACACTGCTGATGTTTCTTGTGTCAATGAGATGTAGTTCCCAGAGAGTAATTCTGTAAAAAGACACATTTGCAGCATTCACGTGCTTTGCTGCTGTAGGTGTTGTATACACACATGTACTTTAAAACTTAATTCATTGGTCTTTTAGATCCATTTAAATTTCTCAGAATAATATGTTTCTGCCAATCCAGAGCTTCCAGGACAAAACTGTGTAAAAATGTGAAATATTGAAAAAATATGAAAATATAATTACAACAATTCACTATATGGATAAAGCCTTTGAAAGCCAGTTTTTTGGGTATATGTGGATTGCTGAGATTCCCTCATCTTACCCATATAAATAAAAAATGAGGAATCCAAAAATTCTTTAAGCTAATTCTTTGCCACTTAAAAATTATGAACCAAGCAAATGAGTGGCATTAAAGTAGAACTAAAACTGGAGTTTTGTACCATTTCAAAAGCTAAAATAGAAACTGCACATTTCCTTACTATTGAAATGAACTTGTCTTAAGCTCTCTGATATGACTGACATCTTGCCCCACTTTTATTGCTGTTCCTTGAGTGGCAGATCTTTATTCACTATTAAAAAGACAGAACAGCAATACGAGTTCTTCAAAAAGATGAATAAGCAATATAAGCTTAAGAATACAGAAATATAGTGAAATGTCATGTGTTTTGCTTGCAAGGCTGCAGGGCCAATAGTTGATCCATGTTTTATAAGTGCTAGCTATTCCTTTGAAGATGTATTTAAGTCTGTATGTAAGGGAAAACAAGGAAAAGAAATATGTCACAAGACTGTTATTGAACTTATAGAGAGGAGATCTAATTCATATATCTCTGAACAACATACACAATATTCCTAGAGTCACCTTTCAGAGACTCTTTCCAAAACTGCAAATACAGATATAAAATTCAGCTAGTTTTATGTTTTTTTCTGATAATCCTCCACTGTAGTTTCCTGTTTTCTGTCTTAATATTTTTCTGTTTATTTTCATAGAAAACAACATGAAGCCAAATGCTGTCAGCATAATGAACATCAAACATTCAGCTTCATTACTGTGGTTTATGATGATACATTTCCAAATCACATACAACAACTCAGTGGAAATAATGCCTTATCAGACATAGAAAATGCCACAGGTACTAGATCTAATGATTATAAAAATATTGAGAAAGAGAAAAGAAAATATGACTCTCCAGGGAGTGAAAAAAGATGAAACAAGAACAGAAACAGTAAATCCTAAAATAAAGTCAAGAGGACATGCAGTAGCATCCAGGGGGAAGAGCTAGCACACAGGAGTGTAAAATGAAAGACACTGACTTAGCAGGTTTTGGAAGAAAGTATTAAAAAAAAAGCAGGTACAGCCTTATGCATCTGAAACACCAAAAATTTGACACAGATCTGTTAGACAAAGATAGTTGTGTGACAGTGAAAAGAAATTCATACCCACAGACACACAGAGTCACAGAGACACAAAAGAGCCAAGAGGCATTGTTTCATATTTGAAGCCAGAATGTCCTTATAACACACAGATGTTTGCAAAGTCCTGATGTGAATCCTTTGAAAGTGTGATCCCCATGGGGTACCACCACCTTACAGATAAATTGGCTTTTATTCTAATATTTGAACGTGTCCTTTTGAACAGAAGGTCTAGGTTAAGTCCTAACAAATAATATCACATGAATGCTTCAGCTACTTATGGGTAAAAGAATTGAATCTATAACCTTAGTTCTACATCACAGATGTGCATTGATCACAGTTGTTTTTCAGATATCAAAGGTCATGATAAATAGCAACATTTTTCATAAGATTTTTTAGCACAGTATTTACACAATCATTATCCATTCTCCAAAACAAAACACCATATACAGAGTAAGAAAGTTAAAAGTAAAGGGCAAAGAGAGGAGAGGAGAGGTGGAAATCAGAACAAATGTGTCATCCTTTTAACAGAGTACCAAATGTAACTATGCTTAAAGGAGAAATTAAGAATTACCACTCAAGCACACTGTACCCAAAAGTTCATGTAACTCTCAGGCCCCAAATAAGCAAATATGACAAAACATTTAAGAAACATTTAGATTCATATAGCATTTTGTACTGCACAGAATTGTAAATACGTGATCTCCTTCCTGTCTTTATCCCCAGGAGGGACAAAATAAAGGCTTGAATAGAGATTAAATGACTTTGCACTCATAATGTTATGTATAATTGTAGCATATTTTCATAGCTCCTGAGAGTCTGTAAGGAGATATAACACAGAGAAGCTTTAGAAACCTTAGATTCATCACATTTATGCTCAACTTCCCAGCTGTGGAGCATAGGACTCCAATCTGTTCTTTGCTCAAGAAAACTTTAGTAATTGTTGCAGATAAAACAATGTGATTACACATCAAATTTTTTTCTAATTTATTTTTTCAGACACAGAAAAGATGAGTAAACCTTTTATGGGGTCATCTGTTAAAGGTAATCCCAGCATGCGCTGTCTGCCCTCACACTCAAATTGTCAGAAATGTATACCAGGGATTTAATCCTTTCCCTGTCTCTCTCATGCAATTTGGATCAAAGAAAACAACTTCTTGTTTAGTTCTGACATAAGACAGAGGCCTTGGTAATATCATTGGGACAAACTTAAAAGCAGCAAACACAGAACTACTCCACAACTAAGCAACGCAGTTCCCAAGAAAATCTTTAAAAAAGTCATCTTAATGAGGGCTCAGCAGGACAATTCCTCTGGTGAATGGATAATGCATCCTGAGTGTTACAGGCAAGGTGGAGTTCACTGGAGAATAATCCAAACCCAGCTATTTAACTCTGTGTTACTGTTTCTTCCAGATTTGAGTTTCTGACTGTATTGATCTGCATTCTCTTCTGCAAAGTAGTGTATGCTCAACATCCTATAACAATATGAACAATTACCAGACACAATTAAGCTCTGCCAGAGAGCTTGTGCATAAATGAAAGGGACTTCTGTAACCATAGGTCATAAGGTTCTCTGTGGTAAAACCATGTACAAAAGGATTCAATGTCTAAGAGCTGTATCTACTCAACAGCTTAACTTTCAGCAGCTTGTTACTGTCACCAGAATTTCAGAGGCTGCAGTCCATTTTATTTATTGATTTCAGAATAAAATGCATGCATCTGTCAGGTAAGAAATCCCACAATAACATGACATTGACAGTTATGTCAAACAGACATCCTCAGACTGATTTGAATCACTGGTGATGGCAAATACAGTACCTCTACTTCATTCATCTGAAAGCCATTTCTCTCCCTGTTTTTCCTCATGCATAAACATATAGGCACTGCAACATCTGAGAAATAAATCACTCAATAAGTAATCTACTAGCAAGTATAGTGATATCACCCCAGCATAATTTTATTCCTTTCATTTAAATGTATACAAGTCCCTCAATTCCCCCCACTCTTAATAGTGGGGGATTTGTCCCCCATTTAACATTTGTGCACTTGCAAAATGAGTCGTCTCCTACTCATTCATTATTATAATTTGAGAATTAAATGAAACCGTATCTTTCTGCAACTCATAAATGGTCATTTGACAACGCTTTACATCAGGAGAGCAATTTCCTACTTATCACTCGTAACCAGGCCAATCACTTTCACAAACTGAACAGTAAATCTATAAAATACACTTCTATGCTTCACAGTGTTTGCACTAAGTAACTAGCAGTTAAAATTATTGACAGTGAAATAAATTTGCACAAGTCAGATTGCAGAAAATGGCAAATAGCCATTAAAGACATTAACAATCATAAAACAATTCCACAAAATAAAATGTCAAGGGTTTAATGGGGGTTAAAAATTGGGACCTTTACCATAAAAATATTTCTGACTTGACTTTCATCTTCTTTATCTTAATTTCCCATCTGATGAAATTTCACAGAAGTAAAATTTGGGGTTTTGTGTCAAGGTTTTGGTAGTGGGGGTCCACAGGAATGGCCTCTGTGAGAAGACATTGGGATCTGCCTCCATGTCAGGAACAGGCTGCCCACAGAAGCTGTGCATGCCCCACCCCTGGAAGTGTTCAGCCTGATCTAATGGGAATCACCCCTGCTCACTGAAAGGGGGTGGATTTCCCAGGTGGATCCTTGGGATCTACACAATCTCCAAGGCCCCTGCCAATCCAAGCCTTTCTATGATTCTTTGCTGCTGTGTCTGGCAGAGCCTGCTCCAGCCAGCTCCAAGATGGACCTACCACTGCTCAAAGCTGAGCCCATCAGCAACAGTGGAGCTTCCTCCATTACAGCATATTTAAGAAAGGGAAAAACTGCTGAGCAGCAGCTAGAAGACAAGAGGAAGAATATGTGTGAGCCCCATAGACACCAGTGTCAGGGAAGAATGAGGGGGAGGAGGTGCTCCGGCTGCTGGAGCAAAGCTTCCCCTGCAGGAGGAGGTCCACACTGGAGCAGATATCTGTGCTGCAGTCCATGGAGGATCCCATCCTAGAGCAGGTGGACATACCATGAAGCATTTTCAGCCTGTGGAGATCCCAGGCAGGAGTGGGTTTTCTGTCAGGAAGTGTGGCCAATGGAGGGGAACCCTCATAGGAACAATCGACTACTGAAGGACTGTACCCCATGGAAAAAACTCTCTGCTGGAGCATTTTTTGAAGAACTGCAGCCCGTGAGAAGGACCCATGTTTAAGAAGCTCATGAAAGACTTTTTACTATGGGAGACACCCCACAATGGTGAAGAGCAGGAGGAAGAAGGAGCAGAAAAACCTGGCCACAAACCCCATTCCCCAATCCTACCTGGAGGTAGGAGAGCTGGAGGTGAAGTTGAGCCTGAAAATAAGTAGAGGGATGGTGGGAAGGTTTTCTTACTTTTGTTGTATTTCTCAATATCCTACTCTGTTAATGACAATAAATGAAATTAATTCCAAAAAAAATCCTCTGTTTTTCCCCAACTGTAACTGGTAAGTGGTTTCTTTGTTCTTTCTTTAACTCCTGAGCTTTCTCATCACATTTTCTTCCCTTGTGCTATTGAGGACAGGGAACAATAGAGAAGCTTGGTGGACATCTAGCAGACAGCCAAGTGCTGCTGTATCAGTACAAAATCGAGGTAAGTAAAAAAAAAAAGTATTTTTCATCGAAAATAAAACATTTGAAGAGAGTTATATCCATCTTTTTGTATAGACACTCTATGATTTAAACAACAATACTTTACAAGCTCTAAAACTGTGCTAACAAAGCATACACTCCAAAATATTTCAGTATTTCTGAGGTTGAATGTTTTTCCTCATTTTTCTTACACAGTGCTTGATCAGGACACAGAAAAAAGAACCCTTAATTTGAACAATCTGTGGAGGAACCTGTACCGATAATGTTCCAAAGTTAAAAATACACCGCTAAACATGTAAAGTAGATGCCATCTGCATTATTGGAGTGACTCAGCTCTGTAGAAGGGGCAGACATTACATTCTGGTCAGAGCACCAAGGGGGAACAGAGTTCTGTGGCTTCAGGGCCAGAATATTGCCAGGGTAGGAAGGATTTTATAATTTTTTCCACTAAATATAGCAAATTCACCAATGAAGATAAAAATTTTCATAGTTTTCCCCCAGAAATGCTGTGGTTTTAATTTGTTGCTTCTGAAAGGAAAGAACTTGCACCACAATTTTGCTATGCTGTGAGTGACTGTAACAGCCACTGAGCATTAAGTCCTACTGAGGATGTGAGTGATGATAGCACTGCAGTAGGTGCTTAAAACCAGAATACAGAAGTAGTTGTCACACACTTGCCCTCAGCTTTCCTTTTATTGTGTGGTTAGATTATGCTCCATCCCACCTATTTAAAGTGATTTAAATGATTTAAAGTAGTTCCCTTTAATCCTCTCCACACCTGATTTTAAATCTGTTTTCTATAGGAAGTCTATAAGTGCTATCTGCTTACTGTTACATACCTCTAAACAGAGAACTGAAAATCTGAAGTCCTTTGAAATTTCCAAGTCCTTTCAAATTTAAATCCAAGGAAAGATTGTCACTGAGGCTGATGCCTTAATTACAATAATGTTTTGTAGCATTGTAACTTTGCTACTACTCCTGCTTCAGTTTGTGAGGTTCCACTTATGTATGGTCAACTTAAAATACTTTACTGATCAACCCTTCCCCTCTCTTTACCCTCAGGCTGATACACATGGCTTAGTATATTTTACATGTTTGATAAAAAATTATTCCCATTCATTTTAAAGTATTTCTAACAAGAGATACTCTTTATGGCTCGAAATATCTGATGGGCATTCAAAAAATGTAATTAAATGTGACACATTCACAGTATACCACACTCACATTATATGAAGCTTTCTCAGAGCTACTTTCAGACAAAAAGGAAGGCTTTTCTGAGTAAACCTAGAAATCCAGTGAGGTAACCACTTCACACCTGCTGTGTGCCTCTGAACAGGTTTTGAGAATTCTCCACAAATCTAAATTCAGCCTTGATGAAAATGCCTGAAGCTCTGCCTCCTTTAGTCTGTTAATACTAAGGTGAATTTGTTCAGTGTTTTGAAAACTAAACAAACAAAAATCAGTTTCTTCATCTTTAAAATAATACTGTGGTTTTTAGACAGTAACTGGCATGAAGGTGCAGTAAACCTCTAGTGCCTCAGGGGCTGAAAGAGATTGCATTGCAGGGAAGCATGTTTTTTCTTCAGACTTGTCTGCAAAAGAGGAAAAAGTGATCTCTGGTTCTCTCTACAGGCACTGGTGCCTCCAAGCTCTTCTGCCTCCTGAGGAACAGCCTCACAGACATAAAAGGAACGGCCTCTCCACCCTGCTGAACAAAGTGTGAAGACTGTAACAGGTTTTCCCACAAGACCCTGTTCCATATTCTGCACTTCTCAAAAATACGTGAGTGCAAATAAAACCTTCCATGTGTCACGTCCAGATATATATCCAGGCAGGCATCTCAGTCTCAGTGATATACATTGATATGCATTTGCATCAACTCCAAAACAACTTCTGCAGAAGAAAATTTACTGCCAGAAAAGCACCATCCTCCAGAAGAAGCTATTTTCTAAAAGTCACAAACATAGGGGAAACCAGCCCACAGATTTCCAAATAAAATGCAATACACAGCTCTCATAGCTCTGACATCCTCCCAGATACACAGACTGCTCTCTCAAAGAAGCAACATGACCTTTTGGGCATAACCAAACTGCCTCATTTTGCAAAAGTCAGAACTCAAAAGGAAAATTTTGTTTCTTTTCCTTTTGTGTCAGTATATAATGAAATGATGAGGCAATATTACTGTTTTCTGCAGGGAGATGGTTGTTTTGTGTTTTGTGTTAAGGTCTAGGGAGAGTGACATTTTTCTGTGGTGCTGTGAAAGGCACAGATGCTCACAAAAGAGTGTGCACACTGGCAAGTCCTGCATTTTTTATTGTGGTAGATGAAGAAATGTAAGTAGAGAAGGAATAATGAAGTATGCCTTAGAGCTATTCACACTGTCTCTCTTCTCAAAATTAAAAGTGAGAAAGTAATATTTTCTCTTTCTGACCCTGATAAAATATTTGTATTCCAGAGAAAAACCTTTAGCCTGAACACATCCCTCACAGGCTTTTTCAGATGAAAAGAAAGTACATGATACAAAAACGTGGTCAGGATTCACAGAAGTTTAATGCTTGCAAAAAAGCTGGGTTTACTAGGATTCTGGTTACTAGGTCAGTTCACTGCATTCCTGGAAAGTCTAAGAATTTGGGTATAAACTGCACTGAGTCGTGTGCCACATGATAGAAAGTATTCCAAAATATCCTCCCATATTAGTATTGTATTTTCCAAAACCAGATTTCTATTAAAATAGAAATTCTACAGCAAAATGTCACTACAATTAAAATTGAAAAATTGTTATTTAAGAGACAAATTCTTTAGCAATAATTGTATTTTAAGTTAAACTTGTGACTTTCAATAATGTGTATTGAATCAAAGCCTTAATACATATTGAATGAATTTATATTATGCATGCCCTGAAATAAAATATATATTTCTATGAGAAAAATAAACATAGACTTCAAACTTCAAAAATCCAACAGTATCAACAAACTCTTTTCCACTGTGGGAAATATGAAGCTTTTCAGGGAAGCCCTATAAAGAATAAATGGAAAAAAAAAAAATTTTTAACTTTATCTTTACTTATTAGAATTTTTTTTTAAAAAAGCTTAAGTCACATAAATGCAAGAATGTGACATAACAGTTCCTATTCTTGAATCTTTAAATATAAATTTCTCCTAAGTATTAATAATTAAGCAACACACTCAGAGAGGTTCAAGTTATAAATACTTAGTTAAACAGAGACTTACTAAATGTGCACATGGTACTCTCTTAATTCTTAATTGGAAGTTTACAACAACAAATGAGATTTAGACACCTGTAAAATCACAGGCATAGAGACTATGAATAAAGATACTCAGGAATTAAATTTGTCTCAAAATGTCTCGGCATACAAAGACTCACATTGCTGCTGAAGGACATGTCTTTTTATTACTAACTTGCAGGCCATTCATGTGAAACATGTGATAACACTTCCTTTACATTAAAAAATGATGGCATGGTATGAGAAATGATGTTGTGAAAAATAAAAGAAAAATAGATAGCTTTCAGGTTATCTATCCTGTCAGCAGGATGACATCATGTCTGTCACAGTGTACTACTATGGATGACATGCTTAAGCGGATCAGTGGCTTCCTCAAGTCTGTTTTTGAAGTTAACTTTGTGTTTTCAACCAAAGCTCATTTTCCTAATCCAGAGCCTTGTCAAAGAAACTGAGGACAACCCAACAGGTTTGATGCTATGAGATAGTAAATTTGTCAATTTTCACAGATTTTTGCAATATATGAGAGAAAATCAGTAAAATATGTCCATCAGCATGTCATGCCAATGGCTCCTGTGCCACCAAAGCCAGCAGATTTCACAATTTGGACATGTTTGATAATTTAGACATAGTTCTCTGTATAGCAAGAGGGCTTTTGGTAATCTTGTCAATGTAGTTGATCTTCTTGTTGAATAATCTCCTTGTATTAAGTAAATCAGGCTGATTAACTGAGCGTGACACTGGTTGTCTCACTGTGACTGTAGCTTCAAGCAAGGATAACAAAGCAAGCACATTATAACTGCTTGATGCAAACCTGCCTATAAGCCAGCCATTTCATTTTAGATTTTATTATTTGAAAGTTATGGATCAATCATGCTATAGGAAAAGTTAGAGTGTCCAGAGTGTACTTGGAAAGATATTGAAAGATAATTTGTCTGTGCTTGATTTTGGAGGCATTGGCCAAAGAAAAGGAAATAATTTGTCTTAATTACATTGCCTAGAAATAAGAGGATTTAGTACCACATTATTTGCATTGTTTTTAAAGTTCATTGTAAGCAGACATACTACTGCATTAAATCAAAGACATTTTTTTTTTCACTGTAAGCAATTGTTTTACAATGAATGACTAATTTTTAGATTAGGGTGGTTCAGCTATAGTGTTAAATTTATTTTAGGTACTCCTTAAGATAATGGTCTTTAATGGTTTGTGATCACTTATCATGTGACTTTCACTCTTCCACAAAGCCAAACTGATGTTGATTTTTCTCCTGGCACTTGAGAAAAAACTCTCATGCTCTGACTCATAAAATCAAGCAGACTTCAGCAGGTGAAGCTAGTTAGTGTTCAGACACTAAGAACATTAATTCAAAAAGCTGAATCCACTCGGTTTTATGCCCTGATCTGTAGAGAGTCTCCTCTGGCAGAAAAGCAAAGTAGACTACGGTAGTGACACCTTAAATCACCATATGTTCAAAATCAGCTATCAGAGATTGCATTACTGCCTTGAAAAAATTGTTAATAAAAGCAAGATCTGTGAGTTTATAGAGAATTAGGTTATGTCTTAAAAATATTATAATTCAATTTTTACGTGACTGCAGTGCCTCTTTCATAGCTTTTTTTTTGTATCCACTAGATGTTCAAGAAAATATTGTTTTCTCTTTTATACAGATATATCACAGTATCCAAAAGTAACAGCTTAATTTGAGAACTGTAGACTTTTTGCCAGATCTCCTTTCCTCTGGAGACCAGAGAATGGCATGGGTTGGGATGAAAGGATTAGACCCAACACACTCTTTGGACCTCTGAAGAGGTCTGGCCAACCTCCTCGTCTGTTGCAGAATGCTAAAAAATCTCTGAATTGCAGTGAAAAAGGAAATTCTGATGGACAATTCCTACCTACAAAACAGGCTGCAAAGCAGAGAGGTGGTATTGTTGACCAAAGAGGTAAAGAAAAGAGGCTGTTCTAAAGATTGTATGAGTAGGAGCACCTTAATTGCCTTGGCTCAATGAAAAGAGTGTGGGAATGTATGGGAACACACAGAGCTGTAAACATGAAAGTGTGAAACCTTGATGATCTCAGGGACAGACCTTTCATCTCGTATTCAAAGTCAAATCTAGCCATGCTTTCTTATTTGTTGGACCACATTCAAGATACAAGCCCAAACACTGAGGAGAAAGAGGAAGTTTGTTGTTACAGTGCAAAAGCTGTACATATAGCAGAGTAAAATAATTACTTAATTGTTCCTGGAAAATCAGCTATACGTAAGAAAAGATAATAAGAATTTCACTAAGAACCAAGTGGTGATGAGGCTGTGAACTGGTTTTCACATCAACCAAGGCAGTTACCAGAGAGTAGCTTAATAAAATAACATGGTCATAACATTGGAGAACTGCAGCAAATATTTTCTTTAATAAAAACACTGAAATATACTTTACACCAGAAATTCATGCAAATGCATATTATGGTCTCACTTCAATGATTGGGATAATTCTATGCATGATCAGAACCATCTTTTGGCTCTGTTGCACAATTTGGGTCACTTCATTGTACACAATCTAAAGGATGAGTTTTAATGGATGTAAACTGATAGATAACCTAAAACTACAAAATCCAAAATTGCTTTTAGAATGATGGCCAGCTGTGCTTCAGAGCAATAAAGTTATTCAGGCCTATTCTAGTGTTACTCCACTATTTTGCTCAAGAGGCTGTTCTAGAAAAGGCAGCCATGACCCAGTAGGTGAGATAACCAGGACCAGGCCAGTGAGACAGGCCAGTAACCAGCACCAGGGCAATGATATAAGTATGATTTGTAGGATATAGCTCTCTGTTTACCTGATTTTATATATCTGTTCTATATGGTTCAAAACTGTTTAGAAATGTTACTGAAAATGAGCTCCATGTTTATACTGTGTTCTTAATATTACTGCTATTATCACTACCATTACTATGTCATTTTTCATCTAATCAAAGTGAAGCACAAAGACCTAAAGCAAATAATTTTAAAGTGACAGACATATAAATATTCAGGAATCATTTAAGTAGTCTTTTCACTTATATTATGAATCTGCCACTGAGGTTGGGAGCAACAAACACATCTCAAGGTCAGCCTTTTATTTAGCTACCTACACCCAAGGATTTGGACCAAATGCTAGTTAACTAAGGTCACCAGGAAAATTCACAGTAAGGCAAAAAGTAAACCCATGTTTTCAAGTGCTGCTTTCTAAATAGAGGATCTAGTCTGCTGCAGCCCACGAGGTAAATATCTAGGTCCAACAAATGAAGTCACTGCATAGCCAACTTTCCACCCACACACAGAAATATATGCAGATGCATTGGCAGTGCAGACACTTGACTTTTTCTGCTTCTTTGTATTTAACACAGAAGCAGTGGACACAATAGATTGTTTCCTTTATTTATAACCATCGAGAACAGCCAAAGTCCAAAACTCTCGTGCTTATGCCCCATCAATCTTGTTGAAAGGTACAGAGTGTATGCAAGATATAAGAAAGCAATGTTGCAGTGTATTGACTAATTTGAGATTGTGTGTCTCCAGAGACTTACACCAGTCTTTTAGAAACTAAAGATGGAAGAATAATAGGAATGAGGAGACAAGTTGAACAACCTCCTGCCAGTTCACTGATTAGAAAGAGATAATTAAAATGCTTTTTGCCACAGATTTAGCCTTGTAGGAACGAGCAGATCAAGTGCCAAATTGATCTCAAATCAATGAAGGAAAACGACATTGTGAAGGTTGAGGAAACAACTTGAAATTAACTTCCTGTGATACACTGACAGAAATTAGGTAGTATCCATAGTCTAGAGGACAGACAGGACAGGTCAGAATTGCTACTCATATTCAACAAATTCTGTGATTAAAAAAAAGTTGTTTCAGCTGGTTTAAGCAAACAATCACATTTACAGGATGGTATCGTTTTCATCAGAGACTACTCTTTTCTGTTAAATTCAGTGCAGATTTACACTTGGGGATTTTTTTCTCTAGCTCTATTCTTTTCTTCCCTTTTTTGCAAGCAATGTCTTCCTATCCAGTGTCTCAATTGCAAGATAACAATAGGAAGGAGTACTCTTCTGTTCTGTCACAATCAATATTTTCCATTACTCTCACAGAATTTTGAACACACGCAAAGGCCAACACAGGTTCTGTGTCTCCTACACCCAGAATACAACATGAACCTTGCACCAAATGAGTTGTTTCCTTTGGCTTATCAACAAAATCTCACTTGTTAATTGCTATATCATTTTCAAAGATATAAACATATCTTCTCTGTGGATAGATATTTCTTATGCTTCAGGTTAAAATTCTTCATCAATATAGAAGTGTTTAACTATTAGTTAACTCACTGTCACCTGCTTCTTAACATCCCCACTGAGACACTGTGCCCTATTTCTGTATTCTTAAAAGTAATGTTAGGCATCTTCCTACACTGCTCTCCTAAGTGCTCAATTCTCATTACTCAAAAAAATTAGCAAGGGCAGGTCTAAGAGCTAGAACAATAAAAGGCGTTATTTAAACCAAAATAACACAAAATAGGGTGAGGATTAGTTCAGTTGTTAGACCATGATGCTGGTAACACCAAGGCTGTAGGTTTAATCCCTGTACAGGCCACTTGCCTCCTTAAGAGCTGGACACAATGATCCCTGTGGATTCCTTCTAACTCAGAATATTCCGTGATTACTCTGTAATATTTAATAACACAGAAAGCAACTAAAGAACAATCTTTTCTTTGATACAGAATGCTATCAAACAATATTGTTTCTGCAAAGATCTGGTTTTAAGCCACTTTCTGTAAGAAAATATATGAAGGCGAAAGTAGCATTTCTTAGATGCAATGATCAAAATTCATGTCGTCAAACTCTGCACTTCTATATTGTTTGCATTTAAAGCTCTGAGAATTTTCTAGACCTCACTTTGTGTCAGTGGGGGAAAAATGGAGAATACAATTATAAAATTTTTTGTGTGAAAGGGATCTTAATAATCATCTGGTTCCAAACCCTGAGCCATGGGCAGGGACACCTTTCACTACAACAGGTTGCTACAGACTGGCCTTGAATACCTTTGGGGTGGGACATCCACGTCTTCTCTGGGCAACCTGTTCCAGTGCCCCGCCACTCTTACAGTAAAGAATCTCTTCTAAATATCTAACCTAAACCCATCATTTTACAGTTTAAAGCCACTCCCCCTTGTCCTGTCACTACATCTTCTTGCAAAATGTCCTTCTCCAGCTTTCTTTGTAGACCCATTTCAAGTACTGGAAGGCTGTTATCTCCTGCTACAGTAGACAAGTAAAATTATCCAGGTGCTTTATCTCTTTAGAGATGTTTATAACTTTCTTTTCAATACAGTACAATGACAACTATTAAGATGCAGACGTTTAGATGACTAAATGTTTATGCTGAGCTTGCTGGCGTGAACTTCACTGATTCTTCCTCCACAAAATGATACCTTAGTTTCAAATTTCATGAACCATTTGTTGAAATTACAATTCAAGGGAAAGCTAATAGATTTTGCTCTGCAAGGAATCGAACAAACCATTTGTGATTAAATAACAAAAGAATATATTAAAGGTGAAAAGGAAGTGAAGATATGATGTTTGACATTTGAATAAAATCAGAGGACCATTAATGTATAGTATAGCTTCCTAATGGAAGCTAATTCAAGTTAGTAGACCTCTACCCTTAGAGTTACTGCAGCTGAAATAAATGAGCCATGCTAGTTCTCACTCCCTTAAAATTAGGGTGGTTCCTTGGGTCAGGAATGAGTGGTAAATCCCTAACACTGAACCTGGATGTTCCCAGTTTCAAGTAAAGATTTTCACTGTTCATAGGCTAATCAAGAATAACACATTTTCAGATTCTCAAATAATTTTAAGTGACTAGGGAATATTTATCATGAATCTTCCACCGTATTTATTATAAAAAATATATAATATTGGAAAAAATTTCTGAATGTGACCTAGGGCTATCCCAACCATGTGCCTTTCATCAAAGGGAATTTCACTTATTTCACAAAAGGGAATTTTTACATCAAAGAAATGCCTTTCTGTTGTGTCTCTTGTATTGTGAAGCTCAGGCTAGCAACATGCATATACCCTTAGAATGGAACTTCTTTGTATAAGTTAAGGTAAAACTTATCAAAAAAGTTTTGATAAGATCAAAACTGATCAGTCTTACCATCAGAAAATAGGATAGGTGACAGTAAACATCAAATCATTGGTATGATCAAGTTATTGTCTTTTTTTCTCTACTCAAAAAAATTTCTTTCAAGTGGAGTTATAATTCACTTATATATATAAGCAAAATTATTTTATGTAAATTTGTCCTCTGTATTTCTAAACCATCCTTTACGATTATAATTTCACACTGTTCAGTAATAAAAGTATGACTTGCTAGAACTGTAATTTTATGAATATCACAAACAAAAGGCCATACTTCAATCATTACCATTTATTTGTTTAGAAGTTTATATAAAATTAAATCATTAATGAATTACTGGTTAAATTTTGCAATGAACTGAAATTAAAAGAATAGAAAAGTTACAGATTTTTAAAATGCCCGCATTAATATTTTATATATATTTAGTAACTTTCACTGTAAAAAAGTAAAAAAAGCTGCAATGGCTGACGATCTACAGAGATCATCCAAAGCAGCTTGTTTCTTCCTTGGAGTATTTCAGTCCCTGAATTCTGTCATGGAACTGTCACTATGATGGCTCAGAGCTGATGTCCAAAGGCAGCTGTGCACCCGGGCACATCCCATTAAAGTCACTAACACTCTGTGCATCCTCTGACTGTGAGTGCACATGCCCATACAATCACAGCCTACCCATTTATTTGACACACATTTTTGTTACCTCTGAGCATGTATCTGACTTTCATGTATCAATGTTCAATTTATAAGCTTGGACAATACTGCTACTTTATTTTACAGATGAGGAACAGGCATCCTCGTACACAAAGCAGAGCTCAATTCAAAGTATCTAATTCAGTCAACCATACCAATTCCAGAGCAGCTTTCAGGGATATCTTTTTCTGTTGTCTTTGTCTTCATGTTGACATAAAGATGGAGATGCTGTGAGAATTACTACAGGATGATTACAAACAAGAAATCCTCCTGCTATGAATGCTGTTTGAAAAATTTTTGTAAACATCATGCAGGTTTTTAAATGGTAAAAACTACTCTTACATATAGGCAATACTGTACAAATATTTTCAGTGAAAGATGGAAGAATAATTCTATGTTTAAAATATAATGAAGAAGATATTAGATTAGGTGTTCAGAATAATAAATATGGAAAAAAGTGATGTCTTATTGGTAGGTATTTCCCATTTCCAGGTGTCTCATTTACTATCCAATTTTGCTGTCAGTGTCTCTTTTCTTTTCTTTTCTTTTCTTTTCTTTTCTTTTCTTTTCTTTTCTTTTCTTTTCTTTTCTTTTCTTTTCTTTTCTTTTCTTTTCTTTTCTTTTCTTTTCTTTTCTTTTCTTTTCTTTTCTTTTCTTTTCTTTTCTTTTCTTTTCTTTTCTTTTCTTTTCTTTTCTTTTCTTTTCTTTTCTTTTCTTTTCTTTTTCCCAGATTTCTCTCTCTTTTCTATTACTATTTCTTAGTAACTCTGGTTACATCTTTCCTCACTCACCATTCAATTTGATCATAAAACCATTGCAGCTGTATTTCCCTCTTAAAAATCTGGATTATAAGAGAAATTTCTGTGATTGTAATAAATGAAAAGCAAATATTGCTGACTTTGAAAATAGTGACACTAGTACAAAAGATAAGAACACACAAGCTTTGCAGATTCTGTTATCTTGCAATGACAAGATATTGTTCAAGGCCAGGTTTTATGGATTCCTGACCTAACCGATCTAATCAGCGGCATTCCTTCCCATGGCAGCAAGGAAGGAACTTAAAGATTCCTTTCAACCCAAACCATTCTATGATTCTATGACAAAGGCAAGAACTGCATACAAATGGCAAAATTTCTTTATTTGAATGCATGCTTGAACCCAAGATCATGGAATATTCGGAGGGAAGGGACCTACAAGGATCATTGAGTCCCAACTCTTCAGTGAACCACCCATGTGGGAATCAAACCTATGACCTTCGTGTTACTAGTTCTATTCTATATGAAACTGAGAAATCTCTCTTCAGTGCATGTAATTTAATCATCTCTTTTATCCTATGAAATATTAGAGATATGCCAGTTACTGGGAACAATAAAATAAGCAAGGACAAAGGCATGGCCAATTACTGGGAACACTGATTTAAGGAAGGAGAAAGGCATGTTTCTCTCCTCTGCTCTTACCCATGCTGCTGTCCTTTGTCTACCTTTGTGACCTCCTAAAGACATCCTAAGTGCTGGATGCACAAAAGAACTTCACACAGTCTGTCCTATCATTCTCCAAAACCCACTGTATTTTTTCTTTCATGCTGTCCCAGCCCTTAATAACACAACCCATTTTACTGTTTGCGCCAGATGCCCAAACATTGTTAAGACCCAATGGCTAAGAAGATTGCTTTGTAACTGTTAACCTGAGCTAAGGTTATGCTAGCTTGCAAGATTTTGCAGCAGTCATGTAGAACAGCAATTCAACAGCCCATCTGTGTAGATAGTTAATTGCCCTACACAGAATGTGTGAGTGTACGTACATTACCATTATTATCATACTATAGCACCTATTATCAGAAAAACAAGTGTGCAATCAAGAACACAGCATGCAAAATATATATTTATTCTAACTGTGAGTCACAATGCAGAAAAAAAGCAAATACCAGCAACAACAAAATGCAATTCACAAGATGCATAGAAACTCAGGAGTTTTTCTTTCCAAAAGGAAGTTATTTCTTATTTATGCTTTAATAGGAAGATATGTTACTATATGCTAATACTTACTTAAAATATTTGATTTGGTTAGAAAAAGATCATTTGTATGGCTTTTATTCTAACTTAAGAACTCTTCCAAATTAAAATTTTAATAGCTTTTCCCCAGTAGGGCATTTCAGTCTACCGAGAACCGTTTCAATATTAATGCATAAAATTTAAAGTTTTTTTCTGAAAACCTGTAGGAGGTAATCCAGTCTGCCTTAGGTATTTCTCTCTATTTGCCATCTACTTCTAGAACAAGTTCAACATCTTCTTTCATCTGTGAAAAGCCTAAGGCCCAGGTGCAGGCAATGATAATAGCATTCCTAGGAAATGCTAGGAAAGCAGTCCAGCTGCAACAATTGTGCAGTAGAAACAAAGACATACCTGAGAAATTTGATTACAAACAAGCAACAGGCCACCAAGCAGAACTTCCTTTACCATCAAGAACTAATGAAGGTCCACACAGGACACCTGTAGCACTGCAGACATGGAAATATCCAGTCATGAGTTCGCCATGAATGAATTTATGACAATTAAATTTAAAGGTAATTTTGGAATTTGGAGGTATTTAGCATACAGGTAAAGTAAGCATTTCCTAAAGGCAAACAGTAAAGATATGACAGAAGACAATAATGGAGAGAAAAAAATTGTAAACAGATGATATATGTCTTGGATATGGAGTGTTTAAATCTGGGCTACTAAGCACGTAATCCCCCAGTATGACAGCACTAGTACAACAGTTTTATATTAACTGCTTGCAATTGACATCAAATAAAGGAACACCCGTTATGAAGCTGATCTTGAATTCTCATTGTTGAAGTTCAGTGAGCACATTTTTGACTTTGGAGCAATCAACATATTACTGAATAGTAAGCAAAATACTCTAGGGCCAACCCTGGAATAAATAACTTAAGGTGCCAGTATCCAAATATTTCTGACTTTTTTCAGTGCACCAGTTCAAGGCACTGTGTTTGGAGGAGAAATATATTCGTACTATTGTCTGAGCATAAGAACATCAGAGCACCAGAGGTGATGAAACACCAGAAATTTCACACAGATGATGACATTAAAGAAAGTGTTTTGTCTGATGAATTAGCCAGAAGTTCAGTAAGGTGCTTACCAGACACCAAGCTTCTCCCCCCACTCCCTCAGCACTCAGCATATAGCCAGACCAGTCAATAAAGTATTCTATGGAACAGGAAAACTGGAATCCTCTTTCCAACACAGAGACCTAGGTGTGGTCATTTTTTTATCTAGCTGTTATATAGCAGAAACTTCCCTAGACTAAATTAGTCTGTACCAGAATCTCCAAACTGCCGTGCATTCAAAGAAAGGGTTAATCCCATAGACAATACCACATGATTGTGTCCAAATATATTTAGCTTGGGCCATTTTTAGGTGATAAGCTGAGAAATATTCTCTTAAATTTTAGTCTTAGAAAGAAAATCTGTACAGTTTTCATTATCAGCTCTTCCTTGAGCACTCTTCATGCAAAATAATTTTTGACCTATGTAATAGAACAGAATCAAAGTCGGCCTCAATGTTAAATCATTTCTAACTAAGAAAAATCTTTTGTTATGATTTACATATATTTTAGAGATTTAAGACTTAATGATGTCATCTCGTGTTTGAGTACAGTGCGTACCCTGGATGTTTAGTTATGAAACTCTGATGTATAATGCATAATCAAGGTCTTCCAAGTGAATAATGCAACAAAGGTTCATGAATATAATTAACCTGCTTTAAAAAGGCGGAGAAAATAGGACTAGATATATATAAAAAAATAACTTCAGTCATTTAGTTACAGATTTACAGGGAAGATGAATATTTTAAAATAAAAATTTAATCTTAATGCTGACAGTAGATAAAATTAAACAGGTGATTCATTTTTACCTCATACATGTTTGTAACGTCTATAAAATGTATGCACTCTTGAACTGTTCTATAAATCCAATCCCATTCTTATAGCTCACACATAGTAATACTTGTTTCATATCTTTACAGCTACCTTCAAACAAGAGAACTATTGTCATAGCATCTACATTTCATAGTCTATTTATGGCATTTCATAGTCAACAATATCTGAGCAGATTCTGTTCTTTTGCATATAAAAGTCATCATCAGTAATGATTACTCCAGCCTTTATTTCCACTTGTATAGGACTATCATTCTTTTAAAGTACAGTCTAATAAGTTGCACAAGTTGAGTTATGCATGCTCAATGCATTTTATATGTTGTTTCCTCTACACTGAGCCTGAGCAATACAAACAAAATAAAAATACTATGGAAAAATACTTGTGCTGCTCTCCAACAAAAGTAGAAGGCATTTATTTCTTATGTTCTCAAAACTACATTTCTAAATGCTATAGTGGTTAACAATTTATATTTTAAAATTTGGATATGACATCATTTACACTGGTTTTAGCAGTCCTAATTCAGGCCACTTATGTAAATGCATTATTTTGGCACAGACTTCCATACAGAACTTTTTTCTTCCAACCTTATGACTATTTAATGAATTGTTCTTGAATAATTTGTGTATTTATACTACCTTGACATTTTACCATAGATAATTAAAGCCTTGTGGGAAAAAAAAAATTCAAATGCTTCTACACTTTTTAATACTAGAGTTTATATGAAAAATCTACATTTTCATCATGTCATTTGATGAAGGTAAAAGGTATTACTCTATACGTAGAAGTACTGGGCACAGGCAATGGAGAAGATTCTGATTTCAGATTTTTATCACATTACTTATCTATTAAATACATTAAATAATACATTAAACTGAGTTTAAGATGCTCCTGGAACAGCTGTCTATTTGTAGCTATGTTTGTGGTCAAATAGTCCTAAAGTACAACAGCTGGGAACCCAGAAAACATGGAAATCAAGTAGCTCAAGGAGTGGATAAAGTAGCTTCTAATATCATGTAGAAAAGACTGGGGAAATAACCAAAATCAGATGGAAAAGACTGTCAGGGATCGATCTCTGACATGCCAGTGGCACAGTCCAGCTATATCACATTTGTTTCCAGGTCCCCTCTGAGCCCTTTGTGGGTTCAGAGAAGACGAGTCTTCAAAGAAGACATTTTTATGGTGGATAACTGGGTGGGAGCATGTCAATTCAAAGTGTCTGAAATTATGTGAAGGCTGTGTGCCAGGAGGTGGAATTAATGTTTTTAAAAGGTGCAAGTGAGGCTATGTACTGATTAAAATGGAGTATGGCATGAGGGCAGCCAAGTCCAGGAGCATACAGCCTGATGGCAGTGAGGATTACAGGAGAGGCTACCCCTGGGTCAGACATGCCCACGATGCCTCCCTAGCACACACACAGTTTCAATGACTAAGCATTCTATCAGTTGTTTTATCTACACTGCTCAGGTTAAGCAGTCATTCTCCTGGTCATTCTCCATGACCAGGTGGCATCATTGAGCTCAGGCTCTTGATGGGTAACCTGTTCCACTGTTCCATCAATCTCCTTGAGTTTGGTTTTTTTTCCCTAAAGTTATTATGAACTTCAGAAACCAGAATCCATGTCTGGGAGATAACTCCAGAGAAAAGGTGACTACAAAATTTAACATTTCCCTACTGACAAATAAAAAAGAAAGTTTCTAAGACCTTTGTTCTTATTAATATGACTTAAGAACAGAAATATTTTTAATAATATCTAGCAGCTTCCTTAATTTTCACAGTAGTAGAGTAGACATATAGTTACTTGTAGCCATAGTTTATTTACTTCTACTGCCAACTGTGCTTGTTCTGAGCATTTCTGAATTTCTGAGTTATTCACAAGTCTGTTACTCTATTTGCCAGCCCTTTGGAAATTGTAGTCTTAAATTATGAGATTAAATCACATGTTTCTGAATTTTAAATCCTACTAGTCAATATTTTTTAGAATCTGACATCAGATACTGATTTAAAAATTCCCACTGATTATTCATTCTTCAGTATTCTTCTCTGGTATTTGTCTGAGTGTATATTATCAGTATCTAAATGCAACAGGTTTTTGTTTTGAAAGTTAAAATATAATAGAAATGACTAAGCTTTTATTCTTCATTATTTTCACTATGGTAAAAAAGACTTTTTGCTTTAGTGCCATCATGAAAAAAAAAAAAAAGAAAAAGCATCTTTTTAGATTAAAACTTACTCTCACACTGTGCTTAATAGAACCATATATCTATTTGTTTCAAGTACCATGAATACATTTTTATGTGTTATGCATGAAAAATGCTATAACTTCAGACCAGAAAATAGTGCTTATCTCACTGTGTTTTATGTTATATAATTGATCCAAACACATAAGCACTGTGGGATTTGTTGATTTTCTTTTTCCACAGATGTAGACAAATGATTTAACTTTTTAATTAAACTTTAAAGCTTTTAATTAAATGCCTAAATTGCAAAAGAACTATTTTAGGGTAAACTGTCTTTAGATTGTTGGATATGTATTTTCCTATTGCATCTGCTCTGACCTGGAAAGCAAGAAAGAGCAATAACTGACATTCTCATTTCTTAATTGGTACAATTAACACTACTTTTATTATCCAGGCAGACAAGCAGTGATTGTGCGAGTGCTGCAGGTAAAACAGAAACTGATGCTTTTAAACCAGATTCTGTCACTAATGAATTTGAAATGCTTTGCAAGTAGCATTTTAGCAGAATAACTTCATTTTCTTGTTTCCCACACTATTGTTATACTATTTTCCCAATGCATTTCCAAGGGAAAAAACATGGCCCAGCAGATAAAGCACAGCTTTAACAAATCCTATAGTCTTTCCATCTGACTTTAATATGATGTGACATTGAGTAAGGTGCTTTCAGTCTTTATATTCTGGACTCTTCTGTACCTGCTATATAAGGATAGAAGGAATCAATTCTGTAGAAACCAAATAATCAATAATCAAATCTCAAAGATAACCACCCAATTTCTGTTCTGTTTTGAATCTCAGCTCTGAAGGACACTATCTATTTGTGGAGTATAAATTTACTTTTTGTTCTTTATGATGCTTCTCTAATGCTGTAGACTAGCAGAGCTCAGTTAAAAGTGCTGATTGGCATAAGCACTATGCCACAGTGTCGGATGTCAGCCCTCCAGAGAGGGATTGTGTCCATGGTGGTGCTGAGGAGGAGCAATATCAGGGTTGCTGACTGAAGGAGAGCCAAGGGTCAGGGCTGTGCTCTCAGTGAACAGCACACAGTCCCACAAGATCTGACCTGTCACATGTAGTGACTATAAAATGTTTCTTCACCAATGCAGTGCACTTTACATGATCAAGAGTAAATATGGTCTGGGGTTCATCCGGAAAGTCCAATCATGCAAAGCAGCAGACTGGGCTGCTGGGCAGAAGTACAAGGGTATGACATTTGACCAAGCTCCCAAGAGCAAACAGGGCTTCAGACAGACTGTGCCATGGACTGAGGTCTGTGCAGGGCACTGGGCTGCTCCCAGCACCAGGCTAAGGCCCCTCCCAAAGAGTAGCCGTGCTCTCTGAGGACACACTGCATCCTCACTTTGTAAAAAAGTAATCCCATTCTTTCCAAAAGTTTTCCATCATAAATACCTTCTGCAGTGATGTCCAGTTAAAAGCAGGATGTCAGGAAAACTGAGGAATGTATGTAAATTCTCTTCTAACTCAGTAAAGGCTTGAAAATATTGACTGGGCATAGTCCTCAGCTACCAGAGATAGATTCAAGCCAACGCTGCAAAATCTAGCAGAAGTCTGTTCAGCCCTGAATGTCTGAATCAATCACTGAGGTTCCCTTTCTATTTTATGCACTCTCACCCTTTTAATGAAGTGATAAATATGGCAATCCATTAGACACATAAAATACAATAGGAATAAAGACATGCTAATTAATGCAATTAAAATTGGTTTCTTTCCTTTACGTGCAACAAAGTGTGGCTATAAAGGGATTTGGCCAAATTTTTTTTAACGTACAACATGTGGTATAATGCAAACTGTCTTTGCTTCAAGTGTATCCTTGAGGAAGATGTCAGGAGGTATTCTTGTCAGATAATGAGCAAAGCAAAAGAAATTATTAGTTTCTTTTTCTCTGCCATTCATCTATGGAGACTTAAAAAGTTCCATCTTTCATCCATGAACACAAAATGTCAGCTAAGTACAAAAGATGTCAACTTGGTCCAGGTCTTACCTCATATTTATTAAATCAATGAAACTATTTAACCAAAACTTGCCATTAAATCATGGTATCACCTAAAAACCTTGAAAAATAATGAATCCTAAAATTCAAACTTCTGTAACTGTAGCAAAAATTATTACCATACATCTCTTATCACACTCACAAATTTGCATTTTTATTGTGATAACAGATACTTTATGATATTCTACTATTCATTTGAAAAATAAGAGCAGAATAAATCTCATTATAAAGTAAAATAAAATCATTCAGATGAGGTAAAAGTAAATCCAAGATAAAACTCAGCTTTTACTCTAGTATTTTAGGGGTGGTTTGTATTTCCCTAAAAATTTGACGTTGCATTTAATCTGCTGAATAATGCCATCACATAACACAGGCACAAATCACTCAGTCTAAAGGGAGAAGAGGACATGGCATGTTTTCAAGCTATGTAAAATCAAACCAGATAATTTACACTTTTTCATTTTACATTTACACTTCACCGGTATTTACTTCCTGATGAAGAGTACTATTCATTCAAACTTGAATTTATAGATCCAAAAATCAGATTTTTCCTCTAGTCTAGAAAATGGCAGGCCTTATATAACACCAGAACTGTAATCAGCTTGAGTGATTGATCAGAAATAAAATCAAGGATTCATGCAACTTTAATTTTATACTTTGGGCTTGATTTGCATAAAGTCTAATAAGGAGATAATGTTGGCCATTGTAATATGCCTAATTAATGGATTAAAGTCACAAAGTTAAAACATTAACTGAACAGGTTTAAAATAACAGTCCATAATGCTTTGAGAAAAATATTTAGGTAACTATTGTTTTTCTGAAGACGTTTCACAAAGTGACCCAATTATGAAAACATGAATTACAGCAAATTAAAACATATTAAGGGAAAAAAAAAAAAAAAAAAAAAATTATGTATTTTTTTAATGTGAAATTCTAATTATAGTGTATATCCATTTTTACATTTGACTGCACTCTCAGAAAGTTTGTGTGATATGGTCAACACACAGGAGGGAAGGGATGCCATCCAGAGGGACAGACTCGAGAGGTGGGCCTGTGAGGAACTCATGAAATGCAGCAAGGCTGCAAGGTCCCGTCCATGGGTGGTGGCAAGCCCCAATATCAACAGTCTGGAGAATGAATGGATTGAGAGCAGCCCTGCAGAGAAGGACTGGAGGTTTTTGGTGGGTGAAAAATTGGACATAAACCAGCAATCTGCTCCTGCAGTACAGAAATTCAACAAACCACATCCCAGGCTGCATCAAAAGACATGAGGTCAAGGGAGGTGATTCTGCTCTGCTTGGTCTCCCCTCATAAGACCCCATCTGAGCGCTGCTCTCAGCCCCCCAGTATAAGAAGGGCATGGACCTGTAGGAGAGCATACAAAGAAGGGACATGAAGATGATCAGAGAGCTGGAGCACCTCTCCCATAAAGACAGGCTCAGAGAGTTGTTTTTGTCAGCCTGGAGAAGAGAAGGCTCAAGGGAGACCTTACTGTGGCCTTTCAGTACCTAAAGAGACTACAAGACAGCTGGAAAGAGATTTTTTACCAAGGCCAGAAGTGACAAGAAAATGTCACTGAAGGCAATGGTTTTAAGTGAAAGAGGGTGGTTTAAATGTGACCTAAAGATTCATGAGGCACTGTGAGGCACTGGGACAGGTTGCCCAGAGAATTTGTGGCTGCCCCATCCCTGGAAGTGTTCAAGGCTGGGTTGGATAGAGCTCTGAACATTCTCATTTAGTGAAAAATGTCCCTTTCCAGGATGGGAGAGGGTTGGAACTAGATGATCTTGAAATGTCCATTTCAACCCAACCACTGTATGAGTCTTCATGAAGATAATAAAATAGTAAATAATAACACATAAAGAACATTCAGATTCAACCCTAGAATATTGTTAAACACATACATTAGGAATAATCACTTTTTAATCATCTGTTTTCTGTTATTTGTCTTAATATCCATCATAGTTGTTCAAGCAGATGTCTGGAAGGTACTGAAAACACTGTATTTTATTAAACCAATGAATTCTTGGCATGTTTAAAAATAAAATCTCTGATGATAATAAAGAAACTGCTAATTGAAGAAGGTGAACAGGATAACCAAAATAGCAAAAGACAAGATCTTCCAAGCCTAGAAACTTGATGGAAGTCAGATTTAGAAATCATTGAAGATCAAAGATGTCGCTAATGCAAATCATCAAGATTTCCTGGAAGAAGGTACTCACAAAACAAAATTGATTTCATTCATATGTGTGATTACAAGGGTGATTCATAAATGTGGTTTTATAGAACATAACAGACACTAAGAAAATATTTCTCTTAGTATATGCTATCCTAATTAAAACCAAAAAAAAAAAAATAATCAGAAAATATACAGCATTGATAAACACAATGTTATTAAAACATGGATTTTATATATATATATAATTTTTTTTGGTAGAGTACAAGATGGATTGTGTTTATCCAAATTCTATAAAATATTTTCAGCAATCGTTTTAAAATAAATCACTCTCACCTCCATTACTAGGTTGCACACAGTTCACAGAAATTATAATGATGAGGCCATGCCACACACACCTATATGCAATCAATTATTACTCATAAGAGATCTCAGTTCTCAACCCAAACAAAATCATCAGTGCCATTTATCCATAGTATAAATTCAGCTTCATCTCAAAATGTAGAAAACAATTTCTAAAACAGTGGAGATCAAATTTAGGGGAAGAGATGGGTTGCACCTCAACAGGTAGCACAAGCAGGATCTTAAGGCAGATGTTTTACACCTTGTTTCCCCTGGATTACCTCTCTAGGCCCCATATCTGTTCTCCAGAAATTTCTCTGCATCATGTAAATACTTTCTTTTTCTGGGATAAAAAAACCAAAAAAATGCAACCCTTTGGAAACACAACCCATTTGCTAATCAAATTCCTGAACAATTTTTTTAAAAGGAATACCAGTTTTGATCCAATTAAGTATAAAAAAAGGGAGGGATGTAGAGCTGGTGGAAAGAGTTTGTAACTGTTCTGGGAATATTGTCTCTTTAACTATTACTACTCTCCTTTCCTAATGGAAGAAAGAGAGGTTCAAACAACCAGTCCTATCCAGAAGGCAGTCAGTTTGACTTTTATAATTTCTTCATGGATTTTATCATTCTATACATGCAAGAAGCAAGAAGTAGGACTATAATTAAAAATCTATATAATCTTAGAATAGTGAATATATTCAGATTTTTGAAAGCAATTGTTTATAAGCCAGTCAAAAAGCACGTTTACTTCAAATACAAGGAAACACATGCTTGCAAATAGATCTGGCACACACACTGGCATTCTTCCTGGAACACATAAATCTAAAGTATATGGCAAAGATATTTGGCTAATCTGATGTTTGTGCCATTAGAACTGACCCTGAAGCAATATCTAAACCATGGTTTAAAGGATGCTTGAAAGCTGTAATATTTGGGGAAAAAAAGTGATTGTTATCTAATTAAAATTACAAAAATAATGGTAACTAAGCCTGACTTGGGGTAAGCTACTCATTCTGATTAGTATTGGAAAGGCAGGAAATAAATATTTTCTGCAAAGGATAAATTAATTTTTAGAGTTCAGAAGCTGGCTACTAGGGAAAAGGGTAGAGTTTAGAAAGGGAAAAAGTGATTCATTCTATAAAGACTATCTTCATGTTGTAGGGAATTGGACCATAATATTTGAATTCCCCTACAATGCAATCATGATCCTTTAGGTTCCTGCTGTGAGAGTTTTGAAATGTTACCCTTGACAATGCTAATAAAAAGGTCAGTTCTATTTCTGCATTGTTGTGCCTCTGTGCACTGCAGGTATTTTCATTGTCAGAGTAAATACCTTGATAGTAATCTTTGCATGGGTTCTGATTCCCTTAACCTTTAATGGAACATGACTTTAGATTGAGAACAATGACTTGCTCTTTACAGATTTTGCTAACTTAATCAAAATAACAGACTGAATCTGGACTGCTGTATGAATAACATCCAGGCAAGCAACCATGAAATCATTCCATCCACTAGGACACAAACTACAAAAAAATTAGGTTGTAGAATAATGGAAAAATTTAAAGGAGGAAGATCAGATTCTGAACAATTATTTCAATGAATTTGCTGATTTATTCCATCTCAGGATATTTACATTAATCAGGGCTAAATCAGACCTTAGTAATATCGACAATCCTCAGCCTTGTCTTTGAATATTATAATGTTAAATGTGATAGAACTGTTTCTTCAACCATACAACAGTATATTCATAGCAAGTTTTAGGAACCCATTCTGTCTGTAGGTTATGCTCAGAGATAACTAAGCTTATCTGCCTTTGAGGAAGAAGACCTTTTTGAAAAGAAAAATATTTTGAAGGCTTATTTTCTGCAGATCAAATAGGCTTGTTGTTCAGTTGTTGGCAGTGATTAGTAGAGTTCTTTAATTGCAAATTAGTAGTTGGGGATTTTGCATGAATTTTTCACATTTCACCTACAATTAATATTTTTCTATTAAAACACCAATGATGTAAATTAAATCTATGTTTTTTTTAGTGGTAATTAGAATTCCTTCCAAGAAATGTGAATATTGGGGACTACTGTCCTATGTCTTGGCAATTTAGTTACTAAAATTTGTTTCTTCAATGGTATTAGAGTCTGCTGAACAGAAAAAAAGGATTCAGATCAGTTCAGTATTTAAGAAAAGCTCTCAAAACCCTGTAAACTTGCAAGCTGTGCCCCTGATGAAGACCTCGTATCTTGTAAATGATCTCTGATGAGAGCTGTCTTTCTAATTTGTCTTGTCATGAGGACTGGTACTGTAACCTCAGACTTGTCTTCTTGACATCCAGTATGAATCAATTGGAAACACGAGACACAGGACAGACAATCTTTTCAACACTCTTCCAGCACAGGTAGATTTGAGAAGCCTACCTAGAGGCGGCACATTTGCAACACATCAAGTTATGGTTCCTCACTCTACACTGTCCTACCTTTTTGTAAACAAGAACATTTGTTTGGAAAGCACACATACTATTATTCTTTCCAAATTTAAAGGCAATCCACTTTTCCATCTGTAGATAATTATGTCTTCAAGACAGTTACACACATTAGATACTGCATATGTTAGATTCCTTAAAGTTCAGCTATCTACTTCAGCAAGTAATTAGAGTACTTAATATTATGCAAAATAGAATAAGAAAAACAAACCACAAATGGATTAAAAGAGTAAACATCCTAAGTCAACACCACTCAGAATGTATATACTTATTCATGGTGTGTTTTCTAGCACTGCTAGCACACAGTTAAATTAATCATGTCAGTAGATGCCCCTAGATCAGAAGTGATTAACCCATCCAATTGCTGCAGATAGCAAAGTTTTTCAGGAAGGATATAATTTATTATAAAGTAGATGGAGCACTCTCTTCCCCACAATCTTTTCTACTTTTATCTATTTTTGTGCTCAAATATGAATGCTACATACTTAGTCTTTTTGAGTCATATTTCTTCTTAAAAAAAAATTAAATAGGTAGTGCTTATTTCCATTCTCCATATAATCAGACCATTAACCTAAAATAACAAACAGGAAGATGAGTGCAATGGATATTTTTCAAAATAACTTAAACTAACAAAAACCATTAAAAATTTATAATGAAATAAATAAAATGCCAAAACCAGGTATCCAGCATTTCATGATCTTACTTACTTTGAAGGGATTTAATAAGTACCCTCCTTATTGATTCATTTGTCCACAAGAACAGAGCAATAAAACTACCTAGCTAGTATGAACCTTTTAGCACCACAAAATATAAACCTGTGTATCTCAGAAGGACTCTGTCTTGTAAAATGTTGACATTTTCATTTCTGTTTCACCATTTGGGTTGTCTAATCTGAAAGAGAAACAAGTAAATCCTTGTGAAATGGGATTTCTAAAATGCTGGTGGCCAAGAGTAAAAAGCCTTTATTGAACCCACATTTCACATTATTCTCCAACTGACAGAGTATGATTTTACTCCCATTCAGATATTATAACAAATCAGTAAATCAAATGAAATTAATTAATTTAAGATGCAGTCTTCCATTCTAGGCCCTGCAACTCAAATCAGAACCTTAATATTTGAGGTTCCCAATGCAATGTGAGAATTAGAGAAGCATGCTACTGGAAGGAGTGTGAGCTTTGTGTTGGATCAAGTGATAGATACATGAGCTTGCAGGCAGGTGCACCTCATTCTATAAATCCAAATAGCTCATATTTAAAGAGAGGCCTGTTTCAAGTTGCCATGCTTAGAATACAGCTCTAGCAGGCAAAGTGGGATATTAAAGTTGCACAAAATAGGATCTTTTATATTTAGCATACATAACAAAATGTTATCTATTATATACATTGGTGATACATGAAATCAAAGGGAAAATGTGAGCCCTAATTACCAAGGACATGGGGAAGGGTGAGGTGCTCAATGACTTGTCTGCCTCAGTCTCCACCAACAAGTGCTCCAGCCACACTGCCCAGGTAGCAGAAGGCAAAAGCAGGCGCTGGGAGAGTCAAGAAACACCTGTTGTAGGAGAAGCTCAGGTCTGAGAACATCTAAGGAACCTCAAGGCGCACAAGTCCATGGCATATGATGAGATGCATCTATCAAGATGTAGGTCATGAGATAACTGGCAGAGGAAGTGGCCAAGCCACTTTCAATCACATTTGAGAAGTCAGGGCAGTTTAGCAAAGTTCCCACTGACTGGAAAAGGGCAAACACAGCCCCCATTTTTGAAGGGGGAAAAAAACAAAAGACCCAGGGAATTACAGGCCACTCAGTCTCACCATTGCTCCCAGCAAGGTCATGGAGCAGATCTTCCTGGAAACTATTCAATGGCACATGGAAAATAAGGTGGATTGGTGATAGCCAGCATGACTGCTTTATGGGCATAGTGTGTCTGACAAATCTGCTCTCCTTTTACAATGGGGTTACAGCATTTGTGGATGAGGGAAGAGCAACATATCCTCCAGCCTGACTCAAGCCAACAGCCCACAAAGCCAACCATATTCTGGGCATCAAAAGCAACATGGCCAGCAGCTCAAGGGCAGGGATTCTCCAAAGCAGAATTGCACTACAGCCCATATGAGAAAAAAAAAATAAAAAAAGAAAAATAATAATAAAAAAAAGAAGTTACAGAAATGTAACAACGTACTCCTTAAAAAGAATTCATTGCAAGCAATGTACCCTTCTTGGCAAGCATTACTGATTGGAATGCCAGGGCTCTAAAGAGCTCTTTATTAAGGTGTAACTAACTGTGAAAGTCAATTTTTGGAACAGCAACTGTAACTGCAACAAGACAATGTTGCTGCTAAAAGAATTGGATGAATGTGAATGCTGTAGTAAGCACATGTCTGTGGCCAGGAGCAGACAAAAAGCAATTTAAGAATAAAAACAGTCATACAATATTCAAGGAGACCAGAGGATTAGCACTGAAAGCAAGTAGCATTAATTATGACTTCTAAAGCAAAAAAATTGCTGATAGACAAAATGTCAATTAAGAGTGATTGCTCTGAGCCAGATTTTAAACAAGTTACATGAAAGTGGTAGTTGTATAAGGTTATACAGTAAGAGATGAGACAAAGTTGAGATCAAAGGTTAATTTCACTATTGCCTATGGACTTATACTGAAAAAAAATCCAATAATATTAAGGCCAGCAATGGGTGACTTTTGTCAAGATAGATAAAGGGACAAACATTTTCAGAAATAAAAATAGTAGATTATTCATGGAAATTGTGGCTACCATCTAAAATCTTCCAGAAGAACAAACAATTGCTTAAAAGCCACTAAGACAAAATACTTGAGAAAATTTGTACATATAAATGTAAAAAATTAAGAACTTTCCTAGAAAACTTCACTATAAAAATTCATAAAAATTCATTCTAAAATTCAAAGAAAACAAAAACATGAGAGGGTTGAAAACAGCTAAAGCAAATCATCTTCTGTGACAGGTGTTGGATAATACTGAAGTGTTGGAAATTTCAGGCAGATTGACTTGAACAGCATTGACCACAAAGGTCATTCAAGGACATTACAGTTTTCCTTCTGCCCATGTTACTTCTGGTGCTCTGGGAAAAACTCAATTTGTACAATTTGTATGTTGTTGTGAAATTAGTTAATAGGCTACACAGATTTTTCTCCTTGCATTTTTCTCCTCATTAAGTTCACCATGACTTTAACTTTTTCAGCATTGCTAATCCAGAATTTAATATGACGGAATTGATTTTTTAGTTAGCACGAGTTTGTTAAACTAAGGGCAGTCATTATTTCCTTCTCCTTCTGTATCTATTAAAAAGTCAAGCTCTGTTTCTAAACAGAGTGCAAACTACACAGAAAGCATCAACATCATGCTCAAGCAGTGACAGGTAATGTGGAAAGAGATCTATTCATTTTGACATCAAGGTTTAAATCTCAGCTAGTCTTGGCAGGTTCCTTCTGTAGGCCACTGAAAGAAACAGACATTTCCAGAGGGTGATTGACACCACAGCATAAGTCACTTCTCTCTGGTCTCCAAAGACTACATGAGACATTCTCTGAAAGCATCTATTAGTTTTCACTGACTTCAAAAATAACTAGGGTGACAAGTACAGACTTAAACATAATCTTTCACATATTTAAGGCTGGCTGAGGTAGATCTCTGCACTGCTAGTGCTAAAGCCCTCTAAATATTATGATTGGAATAGGCTGGATTAATGGGTATTTGAAGCTGTCTCAACACAAATATAGAAATACAGATCAAGTCTAATTGAATAAAACCTTCAGACTGCACAGATTTAAAATCTAAATATATTTTCAGCTTATGCCTTTTTCATTCCTTTATTTTGTATTCAATCTTGAACATTATCAGTTCTTTCTTCCCATAAAGCCAAGTATAAGCACAGAAGACTACCACGCCTTAACACCTGCTCTTGTGCCACTCTGTTTTCAACTACATTTTAGCCCTATGCCTGCTAGAAAGTGTTCAGAAAAATAATTAGTATTAGTTATGAAAGTTTCATTACTCCTCTCTTCTACCCAGGAAAATCTCTGTAAGGCATGCACAACTGTTTCATTTGCGTATGTTTTCTTACACTGTAATGTAGCATCACTACAATACACCAATTTCCTATGGGAGGAAAAAAATCAAACAACTATCCAGTCCTATTTTCAGTATATAAAGCTTTCAGAAAGATTCTTTTTTATTAATCAGTATTCAAATATATTGAGTACTTCAGAAATGAAAAGGAAAAATAATTATTTGTTTATTTACTATATGAAGCTCAAAGGAGAGAAAAAAGAAAGCATTCACTCTTCCCACATCAAATGTAGAGAAACATTTGGACTACTTACCAGTGGCCTTGTTTTTGTCTTTGGGTTTATACAGCACAGTACAGAACTCTATGCAGAATATATCACAAATTGATGACATTTACTTGCAGTGAGTAGTATGGAAAATAACAAAGCATTAATGCCCTGCACTGACCTCTTGCTTCTGCACGAGTAAAATAATGGAGAGAGAACATGATATGAGTTACTGCTATACAATAAAGAACAACATCTTGTGCCCATGCCAATTTTGATGAGAATACCAAGAAAAAAATTTAGAGGGAACCTCACAGTATTACAAGTCCTGGTGAGAGGTTCTCATCATACTGTGATTTTAAATAGATAGACAGCTATAAAAACTGTGTGTTTTTATTAGAGAAGAAACAATTAGTGGAATTTACTTCACAAATTGAAGTGCATCTTTGTAGTGTTCAGCCACACTCTTTCTGAAATAAGACATGTTCATGAAACTGCTACTTTTGCATTCTACTGCTTATTTACTAAATATCCCATTAACTCTAGATTATATGTTCATATACACTGTTTTTCATGAATTATCACAATTTTACTTCTGATGTTTTGCTATTGGAGGGAAAACAAGGACCCCCCCACTGCTGCAATCTTAAAAGCCAGGAAAAAATTAAAATGCAATAAGCAGCTCTAAGTACATTTTTCCCCCTGCATTTCAGCTGTTCCCTCTGACTTGTTCTTTCTCTTTTGCTTTTGAAATGTAAAATAATGTATTTGCATTCATGTCACAGGAGCCGTACCAGAATTGGTGATATATGATGTGTTTTACCAGCTCTGCAACACCAATTTATTAGCAGTCTTTAACTTTACAAATCACTCTGTATTTGAATAGATGATTTAAGAACACTTAGGTTTATTTACTCAACAAATTGCTTGTGGACTTAATAAGGAATTCAAGCAGTTTCTCTGGGGTTTCCTCTTGGGAACTTATTTTCTCCTATTGTCCCTGAAACAGAGGAAAGGAAAGGTCTCTTGAAGTTCAGTGGTATCAGCACATACATTCTCAATTCCACAATCTAACTTACCTAATACCATTAGGGAGTGGTGCAGTGGCCCTGACTGTTCCACCACTGCACATGGAAAGAGCTATCACATATGTGCAGGACCAGCACAGCCCTCAGGCCAGTGCTGCTCAGAACTTGGCTGCAGGACAAACAGAACCAGCTGGTTTTAACAGAGGAGCCTGTGGCAGCTCCTACTTCATGCCAGCAGTTCCACTCCCTGGCTGGCTTTGCTTTTATCCAACTGCACAGCTGTAAGCCCCACATAAACATCTCTCCTGTCTGAGAGCAGAAATTATGACTGAGCTCCTTCCATGTAAGAAATCAAGGAGTAGCTCACAGGATCCAAAGGGGAGGGTGTGCTCTATGGATGGGGTCTGCACTCTGTGCTGCACAGCGGCTGAAGAGCCATTCAGTGCTACTCTGCCTCAAGGGACGTAAAGATTACCTACACTCTTCTCTCCTTGTAGTGCTGACTCTGATAAATACCTTTTTTATTGATACCTTACACAGCATCACTGGCTTTCTCATTGGGGCTATGGTGGGCTGACAAGCATCTCCAGGTACAAACCATTTATCTTGACTTGAAGATATACTTCCTCATCTCCATATGAGAAAGTTACTTTGCTAATGCAAAGGCTAAAATTAATACAGATGCCTCATTTTCTAATAAAATGTCCATTGTAAAATTTCACCTTGAAATAAATGAAAATTGCATTAAATTGAGGGGATCAAGACCAGAATTCAATACAATTTTTTCTTGTCTGTATTTTAAGAATGAAATAAACAAATGTGTAAGAGTAAGACCCAGAACCAAGACATACCTAGTCCTCCTAAAACTGCAAGTTGAACCCTTTTTTATTTAAATCAGTGGACTCAAATACAAGTCTTCGAAGTTTATCTTTACTTTGAATGAAAATATCACAAAAAAAGCATTCAAGTAAAGGACAGCATATAAACTTCCTGATTATGGTCATGTGCAAATCCTTGAGAAGGGAAAGCCTCTAAACCCACACCCATAAATTTGAAAGCTACATCCATAAAATCAAAGAATTGCATTTTTCATCTTCAGAGGATCTAACTAGCATAATTAGTCCTAATTAGCACAATTAGTGAATGCAATAATATATAGGTGGAGAAAACACTCGTCATCCTCCCCCAGTGTGACAGGGAGCAAGGGAGGAACAAGACCCCACAAACAGTTTCTATTGGCAGTTCTATTTTATAAGTGTTCAGTGCAATTTTGCTTGTTGAGTTCTTCAAAGAACAATAGAACACAGTGAAAGTGGTCTACAGAAATTCTTCTAAATTTATTTTTGTTAGAGGCAGTGTGTCCTTTCAGTAACCTGTGGTTGAGGAATACACAACCTAAAGATCCACTTTGTTTCTTCTTTTGCCTGTTTGCATAGTGTGTGGAGCATCCCTTGGCAGAAGAAAAACTTGCCATTAGTTTTACAATTGAAGCAGGGATATGTTCCTGATGAAAGAAAACTGTTACAAAGCAAAGATCACGAAGGGGAGGGTGGAACAACTGAAGTAAGCCTCCTGCTGTCTCCCTTTTCTAACCTGCTAAGGTGTACTTCTAGCTGAGGCTGGATGTACTTTAAGTGCAAAGAACCATGCAGAGGAAAGACGAGGAAAGTTCATCTTTTCTGTTAAAAGGAATAATACGATTGTAACTAGCTGCTTATACTGGCTCAGTGCCCAGCATGATTAATGATGCTTTCAAAGTGGTTTTAGAGGACCACTTATACATGCTCTTATGAATTTCAAGTCTGTCAGTTTTTCAGTGCTTGGCCTGTTTATTTGACTGCCCTGTTGCTCAGAGCTAACCATGAGGCTAAGAAAGAAAAATTTGTAATGTATTAGCTTATATACGCTGTTAGATTGAAAAAATTCTGCAAAAACTCATAGAGAAAGGGAAAATATGAACCTTGGACTGGGAAATTAGTGTCAGTAGTGATAAAATAGGTTTTATTTGGTGTCTGATTATTAGCTATGTTGATCAACATGTTCCTGGTCTCATACACAAAGTCTCTGAGCAAAACTTCCTCGTTTTCCTCATGTACTGGAAGAACTGGAATTGCAGAAAGGTGGGTCAACCAGGAATTAAGTCAGTGCATGTGCTTATGTTTCAGTGTGAATTGATACATGCTTTTAAAAAAACACTTTAATAAACACTTTAAAAAAAACTACTTGGTTTAATTTGGGTTCTTCCATAGCTGATAAAGTGCACAGTATTGACCATCTCTACAATAACTACCATTTGAAATAAGGCAAAATGATTTGAAATTACTAATTCTGCCCACAAAGAGGAGGTAGATAAAAGCATACTATGCATTTTAATTTACATGTTTTAAAAGACAATTTGCTCTGTGTCTCAGAGGACATTAGCACCAGAAGAACTTTCCACTTCCACATCTATCCAGCTTTGCCCAATATATAGAATACTGATTAGACCACTGCTAGAAGCCACAGAGGGAAACCCTTTTTGTTTTTTGTAAACTGTTTTAGTTTCAATGTGTTGAAAATGTTTCCAAATATGCCTGAGATGCACAAATTTTATTTTATACTAAGAAGCAAGCTTGTTCTCGCTCTGTATTTCCATGATTCTTGACCACTATAATAGCAATTTTCCTGCCAGTTCTTTTGATTATATAGGAGAGAGACCTGATAAATTCTTATTTCAGACTAGGTTGCAGAGATTATGCTATGCAATAGTGTATTTCAAAGAGAAAATGAGGAAATAAAATTAAAATAATAAAATAATTTCAATTATAGCTCTCCATGAAATTTCCTGACTTTAATTTGGTAAATTAATTTTCTACCAGGATAATGAAAACATTTTATTATTATTATTAATGGATATAATTCAAGAAATAAAGAAATTTCAAATGAAAAGTGAAAATACTATTGTGCCATAACATTCTTAATGGACACCTCCACTTTTTCTTTTTTCTTAATATTTCAAAATTTTCACTTCTAACAAAAAATTCTAATCTTTATAAGACTCAGGTACATTGTCATAGGAAAATAATTACCTGGAAATGTTCAACAAGCTTAGCTACATTAAAAGTACTATTCAGCAGTGACATAGTTTATAGTTTGAATTTGTTCCAATGAGCTCCTTAAAGTATCAAAGCAGATGATATATATGCTGGCAGAGAACATCTATCACTCATTAACAACTAATTAGCAAATCCTTTCATTTGCTCCAGTTCTACTGGGATTTATCTAGAGAATTTATGTTGAAAGAAAATCCTGTATGGCTGATTTATGTTCTAAAGTTTTGGAATCAATAAGTTGCAGTTTCTGGGGTAAAAAAGGAAAAGAAAAAAAATAGGTAAGAGAGATACTCTTCTTCAACTGACAGTGAAATATCCACTAATCTACTGACACCTTTATGTCAGATATTCTAGCACTGGAGAAACGAAAACATCAGCTCTAGTCTCCCCATACACTAAAGAAAGGATTGCAAATGGTCAGCATTAATCCCAGCATTTTATTAGCAAATTGGTATATAAAAATGAGGTCAGAAATTAGGAAAGCAAACAAAATCTTGGCTTCATCACAGAAAAAAAAAAAAAAAAAAGAGCTAATTTTAAGGAAGAAAAACTCAGTAATAATAATAGACCTGTGGAAAAAATAAGTCAGATCTTTCATATGTAAGGTCTTTCCTCGGGCATAAGAATTGAAAGGAAAAGTGCAGAAACATAAAAAAGTAAAACAACACATCAAAGTATTGATCCCTTGTACTTTCACTGAGAGCACAAGATGAATTTCTCCCTAAAGATCTTGCTGTGGGAAGTGTTAACTTTCTTTGCAACATGAAGGATTTGGGAAAAAAGGGCACTATTTCTGAAAATGTGAACTTTGTAAGATGAATCCAAGAATACATTGTCTAAAAGCAGTAATGCCCATAAATTCACTACTAGCTGCACAACTTATAAATCAAGGAGAAAATTAGATTTCTAGGTCTCCAACTGGCATAAGATAGATGTAATGGAAGAACTATCCTTTGCTTTTAGGCTTCCACTGGAGAATGTATATCCAAGGGAAGAGAACCAATTCCAAAAGAAAAAGAAGTAAGCAGTGACAAAGACATTTTATTAGATATGTCATATAGAGATGAGGCAGGATTCCAATGTATAAAACAAAAATATATAAGTTATATGAAAAAACTAAACAACATTCAGAAAATAAATCAGCTACCAGGAATAGAAGAAATCCATTAAAAGAAAAAAAGCGTGGTTCCCTTTCCAGAGACAAACGCTACTGAAATAATGAGGATTTCCTATCTTTACAATCCTTGTTTTTTAAAGTTCAAACATGCAAAGAAAGTTGTTAAAAATATTAACAGAACTTTTTTTTTTAAAAGGAAATGGACTTGCTAAATAAGTCCATGCGGTAGACACTAACATGAGAGCTTTCAGTTAAAGTTAAAAAGAAAGAGAGCAAAAGATCATAACAGCTATGGGTTGGAGCTTTTGCTGTGTGGCACAAGAGGCTATGGCCATCACAGGGATTTTATGCATCACAGAAAGGCATGTCTTCCCTGTAAAATATCTCCTGATGACATATTGACAGTATTTTAGCAAAATCTGTTATTGAAATACAGAAAAGGTTCTAAAGTCAATTGAACAGGGGGAATGGGTATGCAAGCACAGAGTAGTTCCTCTGTTTGCCTGGATTGGCATCCTAGTTAAGGGAGGTTCCAAAACATTCACCATTTCAAGTGAAAACAGAACTCTAACTCAACTTTGAAAAAATAAGAAAAAATAAATTAAAAAACTAAAAATTATATATATATGAGAAGAGATATGAAAAAATGTGATTTTAATGCAGGAGGTAAAGTGATACAATCAATTTTCAGCTACACAAAAAAATCATTCTTAGTCTTATTATTTATGTGATATATATGCTTCTTTCAATTAAAACAGGCACTATTATCTTCATTTGAAAGGGTATTTCTGAGGATAAAATAGCACTTTCTTAAAAAAATACGCATTAGAAAGAAACATTACATGTCTCTGTATAAACATTTAGAAGGAATTTCAGTATTCCACTTCATTTAGAGAAGGCGCAAGATGCACTGGGTTTGTGGAAAGGTTTTGGTAGTGGAGGAACTGCAGGGGTGCCATCTGTCAAAAGACATCAGGAGATGCCCAAATGTCTGACAGAGCCAGTTCCAGCCAGCACAACATCCTCCCAGTGATGTTGGTGGCATCTCTGTGACAACATATTTAAGAAAGGGTGAAAACTGCTGGGCAGGAGCTGGGATAACAGGAGTGAGATACTGTGAGAGGAACACCCTGCAGGTACCAAGGTCAGTGGAGAAGGAGAAGGCAGGAGGTGCTGGACCTGGGATCCCCCTGCAGTCCATGGTGCAGCTCATGGTGAGGCAGCTGTGGTCTAGTACCCAGGGAGGTCCAAGATGGAGCAGAGACCCACCTGCAGCCCCAGGAAAACCCCATGGCAGAGAGCATGGATTCACCTGAAGAAAGCTGCAGCCTGTGGTGAGAAGCTCACACAGGAGCAGTTTTTCAGGCAGGAGCTGTGGCTCATGGTGGACCTGCATTGAAGCAGTCCACTTGTGAAGAACTGCACCCCAGAGAGAGGAGTCATGATGGAGCAGCTCTTGCAGAACTCCAGTCTATGTGCGGTACCCCAGGCTGAAGAACTCATGAAGGACTGCATCCTATGGGACTGACCCAGTGCTGCAGCAGAGGAAGATTGTGAGGAGGAACGAGCAGCAGCAGCAATGAAGCGTTAGGAACAGCACACAACCCCATTTCCCATCTCCCATCCTGCTCAGAGGGGAGGAGGTGGAAAAATTGCAAGTGGAGTAAAGTTGAATGTTGGGAGAAGGGAAGGGTGAGGGGAAGGTGTTCTTAGCTTTGTCTTTTATCCCCACTATCCTACCTAAATTTTAACTGGCAATGATTAAAGACGAACAAAAGCTATCCTGGCAGCTACTGTAATATTACTGCAAATATCACAATATCAGATGTTTTCTAAATCTCAGACATCAGGCCAAGAACTATATTCCTTATTCAGAATGGCTATGAGGTTTTGTTGGGTTTTTTTTCTAATTATTGTTTACAAGACAACAGAATTCACTATCATCCTGTCAAAATGCCAGATATTACCTGTCATAAGTTTGCCAGTTCTTATTTTCTTATCAGAAGAAAAACAGCCATTATGAGGTATAGGGTAGACTGAGGGCTGGTATAAAAATACTAAAAGGAGAAAAAAAATATCGAAAACAACCTTAAGGCATTTAAAAACTGTTCCTGTCACATAAATTTGACATGTGCCTTTGCATCTTTCTTCCCTGCAGGTTGTTCTATTTCAGCTGTGGAGAGAGATTTAATTTTCCTCCTTGCTTGCTGTATAAAAATAATTATTTTTGTTTTATTTTTCTAACATGAGGTAGCATATTGTAACAAACAAGATAAGAAATGGCATTGTGTAACATAGTGACAAGACAACCATATTTTTAACTCAGATTTCAAAATTTAGGAAAAGGCAAGGCAAGTACTTTGGACAGGAAACTCCTGCTAGTTTCACAAAAGCCCTAGTACATCAGTGGGTCTGGCTTGCTTAATGAGTATAACTTCGACAGCACTCTTTGCTCAGTTGTGCTATTATTTTTCAATTAAACTCTGGCACTTTATTGCGACTATTTTTACATGAAATAAATTGAAATTTTCAGATGGTTTATCAACATATGTTGCACAATTGCAATTAAACCAACAAAGTGAAGTAAACTACAATTTTAACTCCATTTAATTAAAATGCCTTTATTACTAATCCATATCCATCTGGACAAAAAAAAACCCGTTTCTGACCCCGATAAGAGTCAGAAGCCAAGAGGTAAAACTCTGTGAGTCAGTTAATTTTTTGAAAAAAGAAAACATGGATGTAATACATACAGAATTTCTAACATATTTCATATTAATCATAAAGAATTAATAGCTCCAAATTACAACTCTGCCACATGCCAAAATCTGGTTGCTTTTTGCTCCATTAAAAAAATATATTTAGTCTTCAGAAAAAGGAAAAAACCTAGGTTTCAAGCAAGTATACAGTAGTCCAGGACTTGTATCTGAAGATATTTGAGATAAGTTATTTCATCTTAAAGAAATACAAATAAAAACAGTATTTCTTGTAGAATCTTGTTAAACAGTTCAATGACATTCCACACACCAACTTATACAAAACACAAAGATTTTGATTAGTACATTGAGGAAATACAAAGCAGTAGTGTGTGGAGGTTTGTGTCCTATGCAGACAGCACTGGGCAAGGTTATCACAAAACATATTAGTGACAAGCTGATATTATCAGACTATCAGTTCAATAACATGAGGATTTACATTCAATCAAAATACTTTACAGCTGTCATTGCAAAGATAAACCCCAAGCAGGATAACTCCTAGTTTACACCTTTTACTAAGAAGGGTACCATCCCTATAGGTATATTCCAGAGCCACAATTAAGTGACCTGATCACATTACTACCTTTTACTCTCTGCAGCTGTTTATCCATCAGACTATGTTTAGCAAGAGAAAACAATTGAGATCTTCCCCTCCTACTTATGCATTATCATCACACTGGGTAGGGGAAAGAAGCTCTGACAACCAGGGAACACCAGTGATGAAGATCTCTACTCTCCCTTAGCTCCAATTTTGTGTAATAAATGTGGCTTCTCTTGGCTCCACAATTTTAGAATACCAATATGTTAGATTTTATCTTTTTTCCCCCAAACACCTATTAGTTTCAGTAACATAATTCTGCTTGTGCCCAGAATTGGAGAAAAAAAGAGATGATGGCAACAAAAAGTGGTTTAATCTGAGTACAAGACTACTCTTTCTTTAGAAACATATCTAACTAGAGTAATAAATTTTAAGTCTAACTAGCAGTAGTTAATTTTTTAACTTTTAAATTTTTCCATATTACACAGTCTTAAGCTTTAAATAACTTTAGCAAGACATTCCTTCAAAATTTAGATGCTCTGCTGAATGATGTAAGTCATATGATACCAGTTTTCCCAACCTTAAATGCTCTTGCTTCCCTGGCTGCTGCCAGTGCCCAGCAGAGGGCATTTTAGGACTGAGCTATGTGAATACAAATGAAGAGACCGCAATTTCTATCCCAGAAGTTTGCTCACGTTGCAGAAGCACAAGTTTGAAAAGACTAATAAATATTTGAGTATAAACTGCAGTGTTTTCCACACAAATATCAGATCACTAATATTTAAATAAGCTGCCACATGTGACATTTATTTTATTAAGAGCTATGTTTTCAAACTTGCACTTGTTTATATTGCATACACTGAAGTACTGTAAAACTGACATTTAGACAGATAAACGTACAGGCACATTAAAGCTTTATATAAAATACATTTACGAAGCAGGGAGAACAAGCTGCACAGAAGCCAATGGTTGAAAAATTTCATTTTAGAGAGCAAAATTCTTATTGCAGAAATATTTAATTACAAGATTAATTACCTTATATAAATAAACTCACCATTTAAGTACCAGGTTAAAACTATCTTTACATATTGGCTGATTAAAGCCACATCGTAAGTTTATAACACAGTTCTTCAATAAAACTTCTTGACTTTCAGATGTGGTCCTTTGAAATCACCTGAAAATCTGAATTGAATATTATAATGTTTTATTGCCAAGTTCCTACAAGTTAGCACAAATTGGAACAAGTGCTAAAAGTACAGCCTGACTGGATGGTTTCAAAAGATGCACGCTCAAATCTGTTTGCCTAAGTACATGCTCAGTTCCACCAGCTGGGCTTTTCAGGCATGGTTATTCAGTTACATGCCTCAATTTCAACTGAGAGCTCTACTCATGGCGCTCATGCAACTTCATACAACCTGGCTGCAGTCTCAGGCTACAGCCTCAGCAGAGTCAGCCACAGCCGTGCCCTAATTAACATCTTCCTAAGGTTACAGAGTTTCAGTTTGTAAGGCCAAATGACAGAGCTGCCACTGCAGTTTCCACAAGCTCAGGCTGATGACAAAGGAGGGACATAGTACTAATGTGACACATGTGCTCTCAGTGTCCAAAAATATTGTCTACTAGGCCATTGGACAAGGTTTGGGCATGGAAGAGGGAATCCATTGCATCTTTTTAGCCTTCTTAAAATGTGTCAATTGTGATATGAACTGCATCTCTGAGACTGACACCTATTCCTGCATATCAACCCTCCCTGTCAGAAGCACATATTCAGGATCATTCACAGTTTAATCTCTGGTACTTATTAAAAACAAATTCTCACACACAAAGTATTACTTTGGGGAAGAACAGAATTCAGATTGCAAACCTTTGTAGTTACAATAAAACTGCTGGATTTCCCCCCCCCCACTCCCCATCTATTGTTTGGAAACGACAAAATATTTCAAGTTTCAATCACAGCAGTAAGTTAAACAATTATTTCATATCAGATGTGCAGTGTTGATATTAAAAGGGTAAAAGACTCTGGAACCGTAAGGACTATGTGCTGGCTACAATCCTTGGTTGCACTGCTGACTGGCAATTATTTGGGGGGGCTGAAAGAAGCTATACAAAACAAGAAAAGTTTGTGACCTTGATGAGGTTTTTTACAGAAAAGTGCAGTTTTCCCATCTACATATTTCCAAACAGTTTACCACCAAGAACCTGAAAAACCTGCTCTCATGTAAATCTGTCATAAAATAATACCACTTTTGGCAAGGCACACTCCTGGGGGAAATTCCCAGTCAAATGAGCAGAGTGATAATGATCTAATGAAAAGAAAATTACAATAATGACAGAAAAAAAAAATTAAAAAATGGCTTCTCAAAGGCATATATGTCTAACTTCAGGGGAGAGGTTAAAAAAGGGGGGGAACTTCCTACAAACACACCAAAAATTCCATCAGGCTTTTCTCCCACTGTGATCTGATTAAATGAGGAATCCACTTAGGGTCACCTCCAAACGCCACATAAATATTTGCCAACATTTTCAAAGCTATGCTTACACCATACCCTAAAGAGCCCAGGAGCTCTTAGTCATTTCAAGTGACAAAATTCAAAGCACTAGAAAGAATACTGGCTTTCTGAAGTTAAACCCTAGAAAAGTGGTTGTGGATGGTGAAAGATCTCCCAGGTGTAAGCTCAGTTCATATCCTATGCAGCTTAATTCCTGCCTGCCAGTGAGGACTGTCTCACTCTTCTGCCCAGACTTGGCTGTTCTTCCTTCAGCTCTGTTGGTGTTAATGTCAGGGGGCAATCACCACTGTGGCCAGTCCTCTCTAGCAAGGAGCAGCAGGAAGATGCTGTCCCATGAGGGAGGGTGAGCAAGAGCCAAATACTAGTGCAGTAGAGACAGTGTCCTCATCAAGCAGGGCATAGTCCTGCAGTGCCTGCATAGCAGCCCCACACTCAGCACAACCCATCCAGAGAGCCAGAAGGAGCAGGGTGGAGACAAACATAAGAGGTAGGACTGAAGTCTATCCAGAAAGCAGCATAATCAAAGGAAGACAGTCGACATTAAACATAGGTTTGAATCCACCCAGGAGACAAGATCACAACCTACAGCACAGCTCACAGGAGAAAGGTTTCCCAGGCATGAGCTTAAGATGAGCCCTGGCCAACGGGCTGCAGCTGTGGGTGAAGGTCCCAGGTGGGGCTTGTCAGGACAGCTAAAGTATATTACAGCTCTCAAGGAACTGCCACTTGTATCATGGAAAAATAAAGTATTAAGGAACATGATAGGAACAACTATGACCAGGAACATTTGAAGACATAATGATCCGTTACTTGAGTCCAGTCTTTTCAGTGTATGCACCAAGTACATTTCTGATTTACAAATTAAAATATAAAAATAAAAGAACTAAATTGATGAGCTTATCCAAGTCTTCCATTGTGGAAAACAATAGCTAATATTGATACCTTGACTTCCTCCCACTCAGGCTTTAGGCAGTGGTATGATAGGGGAATAACAGCAATATGCACTGATTTATATCCTCTTATCTGCTGACAGATCTTGCCAACTGGAATTGTGCACTAGTGTCTCACGTCAGTAGTTAGAAAACATGATGAGGCATTTAGAGCTGACCTTTATCCCATGCTTAGTAAAAGTATAACAGATGCCTGCTTTGTTAAACCTGAGGAATACGAGATTGAGAGGAACTGAGTAGCTGCCATAAAGTCGGGAGTTCAAAACAATGCAGGCAGAGGACTTAATGGCATAAAGCTCTTCTGGGAAAGTGAATGTGTGTGTCTGCCTGTGTGTGTTGAGGGGAAGAGAAGTTTTTTCTAAACTGAAAGGGAACAGTAACATTTTTGAGGAAGACAGGGTAAAGAAGAATAGAGGGTTTTTACAAAATCATATCCAGGCTAATGAACTGGAATTTCACTGCTTAATTTTCAGCCAAACAACTTCAGGAAGGAGACTGGGATTCATGAATCACCAAGAAAAAATCAATCAAAACAATTTCTACGGGGATGAAAAAGGAGGTATAAAGAGTTCAAGGTCTGTCATGGACACAAATTAAAGAAACTTCTTGAAATGGCAACAGCTATTCTAAGCTGGATGTCTAATTCTCTCCAGGTAATGGATAGAGCATGTTTTTGAAGGGCATTCACAGTAATCTGTATCCTGGCTATAGCAGGCTAAGACAGGAATGCATACAAGAATTTAATCAAAGTCCCGTTTTCTTACTTCTTTTTCTCCAGCATTTTTCCATAGAGAGGGAGAAGGACTGAAACATGAGAGTAAAGCAAGTAGGCACTTTGTGTCCTTGATGGAGATTGCCACCTACCCAATTGCTGAGTCTTTAATTACTGCACAGGCATCCAAAGGGTTGCAATTTGTTTTTCAGGATGTGGGGCCAGAAGGATGCTGAGGTCACCAAGTCCTACCAAACTCACCTGATGCATTTCAGGATAGATTTGCCACTATTGCTAGTGTAAATGCTTTGCTACCAGGATGCACCAGTTCTGCCAGCTGGCATCTGCCTTCCTTGGAAATTTGGATCCTCACAAGGCTCTAGTCCTAGACAGAGATTTTATCAAACCTGTGTGTACCAAAATACAGGGACAGCACAGATATCTACCCACAGTGCATGTTCTCAGGGAAATCAGACCATCATTTCCTGTGAGAAATCCAGCACAGCTTCCAAATGATACCACTTTCTTTACCTATATCTGGATGGAAAAGTTGAGTTACTGCCCTTTAGATCACATCTGCATTTTGTTCCAAAAGTCTCATAGCTCACAGCTCTAATAACATACCAGGTCTCTTCAGAGACTACCTACTGTTAGTCAGAGTCATCCTTCCTGGCTTTGTAATTACAGATTGTGGCAGGACTTGGACTTCACAGCAGCCTTCAGAGTGCTTTGGTGTGAGAGCAGAGGTACATCATCCCATCAGCTCAAAGGTCAGGGGATGTGAGGAAGTTGTACACCAAGCTCTTGCTTTGACTATATATAAGAAAGAGGGAAAGCAGACATTGTAGCAAAAATAATTGGAGCTGGAGGTATTAGATTCAGCAAGGCACACAGCTGCCTGACCCTGCAGGGAGTGTTGGGAGATGTGGGATGAACTCTGGACTTTGGAGGGCTCTCAGGGTGCTTTAGTACAGTTGTGCATTGAAATCTATTGGAAACTGGACTGCAGAAGATACTTAATTTTTATGTAAAATGCATCTAATAAAACAAAACACAATACAAGGGGAAAGCTTAAAATTATCCACGGTGCCAATAATAAGGTGCAAAATTTGTGTACCCTAAGAGGGTGCGTTCAGATAAATCAATGAGATTTTATTTCTAAGGAATATATTATAAAGGTTGCTTACCACAAGGTTCTAAATTCTAACACTTTCAGAGAATGAAGCCACCACCTATTTAATGAGGAAATTCAAACCATATTATTTTGATCTACCAACATTTTGTCTACCATACCACAGCGAAAAAGTTGTAAAGCAAAAGAGGAACATCCACTCCTTGTTTGTTGTGGGGAAATACATAAATTGAAAAATTAAAACTAGTAAGTCTGAATATCATACATCATAAGTAAACAATCTAAAAAGACTTGCATTTCTTAAATGACCCAGACTTCTTGGCAGCCTCCTATGTGAGTGGTGAGGCCCAAGACTGTTTACCTCATAAGATAGCAAGCAGATAAGACTGTCTATTTGATGATCAAAGATGTAAAATTTCCAACATGAGGTGGGAAGAAGGGAGAGTCAAAAGCAGCCAGCCTCAGTTTAAAGAAAATATCAAGCAAATAGCCTATGGAGACGCTGAATACAGAGGTTCAAGAACTGAGAGTGTCACCAAACTGGCAGCGGTACTTCAGGTCGCACAAATGCAGAGAAATCTAGTTGGAATCTGTTTCTCTATATAGTGTAGGAATACTTTATATTAAATACAGCATTGAGATACCAAAGAAAACAGAAACTGTTAAGCCTATAAACCAAGAGTAGCAAAATCATGCCAGCACAGCAACAATTTCATATACAATTACTGTAGCATATTACAGGTTTGGTAGCTGAATCAGCAGAGCCTTCAGAATGGAAACCCATGAAATGTAAATCTGCGTAAGGCTTATTTGCTATCCCACATCCCCTATTTTCTAGAAATACAAAAATGTTAGTGAAGACATCTGAAAGAGATGTTGCTAGACATAGGATTTGATTCACCATGTGCTTTGATTTTATGGTTCTAAGTTTTCAGTTTTCCATGGTAAATATCAGAAGAACCATACAGTAAGAAAACTTCTTTCTTTGTTGTGGTGGCCTATTTTTCCTAAATCATCTGACATTTTTCAGAAAATAAGAAAATGAGAAATTTTTCAGAAAATGAGAAAAACATCAGAAAAATATACAAAATATTGGTATCAACTTCCATGGATTCACATCCCAAGAAAATATGACATTATTAAGATAATGACTAATGATTAAGATATGACTATGTGACTAGATTAATGTAGCTTTTGTAATATTCTAAAATCATTTACAAATGTCCATTAAAAAAATCTAACAAACACTGTAATTTCTTATTGTAAAGACCAGAGAATGCTTACCAGCACTCAATTTTCTTCTTGATATAAACTATTATTTCTTTATCACAGACTTTCTTTGAATAAGCCAAAGAATATATGTTCAAACTAATTAATATGAAATTGCTTGGGGTTCAATATAAAAAGAAATCAACCAGAATGCACCAGAAACAGAATCTGAAGATTTACTACTGAAATAAAGTACACAAAGCAAACAAAAACCTCTACAACAAAATTCTAGAAATATAAAAAACAAACATGAATTTAGCTTTAGCTAAGCAGCTTCAGATGTCATGGTTTTGTGTTCATTCCAATAGAAATAACATATCATTGCAGCTGATATGTATAAGGCTCAAATGAACAAGGTTCCTTAAGACAGCAGTAGAAGTCATGTTCCTCGTTTATCTTGGCCAAGGGTCATCTTTTATATTTCCTTGTCAAAAAATTTCCTTCCATGTTGTATGAACTGTTGTCTGTATTCACCTGCTACATTCTGTTGGCAATTAGTGGTTTGATACATGCTGATCAAACTGGTTCACTTGTAGGACTATCTCATTTGATTTAAGAAAGCTGAGAAAATGCCAGCCACAGTAAGAAAGGGTTTAGCTGAAACACTGAATCTAATTTAACAGAATTGTTTGCCCCCTGAATTTCATAGATAACTGTCAAAACAGCAATGGCACTTCAACTAGTTCCAGGAATGACAGTTCTTTTTAGTTATGCCTGATTTTTATGACAAAAGAAGAAGCAAACTTCCCAGAGTTTTAAAAGCACATGACTCTTCAAAAGCAGCCTCCAGGTTTTACTAAACTAATATTTTTCACTTAATATAAGTCTAAACTACCTTTACTTGTAGCTTTACTACAAGGATAGATGTAATCTATTCTTGGTGTACATTAATCATATTTTCCATTTTGTTTTTTTGTTTGTTTTCTTGTGGTTTTGTTTGTTATTTTGCTGGGCTTTTTTGCATAGCAAAAAGCAATATAGAATCTGACATAAATCACATGGGTTTAGGATGCATAATATGAATTATGAACAATAAAACCATAAAGACATTTAAAGTAAGCTTTTTTAAAACTGGCTAAAAATGAGAGGAAATTATTTCAGTCACTGCAAAGATGACATTTCCCAAGGAAAGTGCTTGAATCACCATCCCTACAATTGTTCACAAGGCACATGGATTTGGCATTTGGGGATATGGTCTAGTGGTCAACACTGTGGTGCCAGGTAAATGATTGGACTCAATGATCTCAGAGATTTTTGTTCAACCTTATTGAGTCTATGATTTGACCATGAAAGAAGAGCTCACTACCATAGCCTAGTTTCCAGAAGCTGCAAGTAGCAGGATAAAAATTGAGATGCATATAGAAGACAGTTTAGGAAACCTGAACCAAAAGCTTAAATGATTCCTAATGCAAGAAGCACACACATTTTACTAGTGAAGTTCCACACAGTCCTAAACTACATGACACTAAACCCAGTATTCTGATGCACAAATCCAGTAACATGATCTGCAAGTCTTTTGCCTAAATAACCACTGAAGTTTCTTTCAATTAAATTTTCCACATCTCTCTAGATTGATCTCTACACAGATCCAGATTAATGATGGGCATGGTGTTGTGGTTTAACCCTGGTCAACTGTGGTTCTTCACTTGCCATTGTGAAGAAAAATAATTCTACCCCATCCAAAACACAAGCACGTGGCAGCACAGGCCTGTAGCTGCTTTTGTGCTAACCCTTGTGGAAGAATCAGCCACATGCTTTCCAACAAGAGAGGTTGATGGTTCCATTAAGCTGGTGCAATAGAGTAGCACAACTTCATTTAATTTATGGCATTTCCTGGCACTGTTAACATTTTTGCAGGGTTACTTCTGCTCTGGTATGTCTGATGCCCTGAGGTCAGACAAAGGCAAGGGCAAAGGAAAGGGCAGAATCATGCAGCTGTGAGCAGGGAAGAGCACTGAACCACTCACTGAAGTGCATTTCAGCTTAGAAACTATAGATTTGTGTATTGCACTCTGGAGTTGTGGGACAGATACAGACCAAAACAAGTGCTGTACCAACACACTAAAACAAATACCTTCATTAAAGAAAATAAACTATAGTTTGGGTTTATTTTTTTTTTTTTCATTTCTATGGCAATGTCAATCCAGACTGACAGAGTATTTTCTGAAAAATAAAGGTATCCAGACTTTTAAGCCCTTCTCAGCTTAAAAGAGCCTTAAACTTTTAACCTCCTCTCTCCCCAGTGCAATTCCCACATCTTCCTGAACCTGTGTTATGACCCCACAGCACACACACTCAGCTGTCGACATCCAGAACAAGGAGACTTGAGTTTGACCTATGCTCCTTTGTGTTCTGTATGTTGCCTTCAGGGCCACTGCAGCTTTTTTTTTGTTGTTTGCTTTTAATATGTGATGCATGAAGCAGTCTGAAGAACAGCCTGTAAACTTCATATAGAAGAACTACTTAAATTGCTCGGTTGTTCACTTTAACCCAGGAACGTGTGAGGGGATTTTTTCAGTATGCAGACTTTAGAAAAATTATTTAGGGACATTTGTGCCCATCTACTCTCCAGAATTTTTATAGAAAATGCTACACAAGTAGGCATTTTTACATTTTAAATGCTAATTGTGGTTGGAATCTGAGCAAAATTTATCCTTCATGGGATGAACACTAGCATGATCAAAGCAGCTACAGGAGTTGTTTTGTAAATATATGATAAAGGAGATGAGCTAGATCCAAGATTGTTGCTTTTATTGTTGTAGTTTTTACAACCAGTCTCTTGTAACAGACATCCCACGCATATTTTGCAACAAGGAGACAACCCTTGACTGAAACAGTTTACAGCAATTGTTAAATTGGAGAAATGAGAATAAAAAGATTACAGGCAAGTGATATAAAGACATTCGGAAACAGAAGTCTATGTTGTTTACTCCAAAGTAAAAGTAGATACCATAATTCCAAATGTTCTAAATGTAAATTAAGCCACTCTGGTAGCCCAAATCCACCTGGAATAAGAATATCCACCAAAGTTAAAGACCCAGCTGTGAAATTAAGTTAATAGTAGAGAAGAAGTAGGATATGAAGAGAAAGGTAATAGCTTGAAAGCAAGTGTGCAAAGATAGTGCTGATTCAGCATTCTTCTCCTGTCACACTTAAGGCCTCCTATACAGAGTGAATCCTAACAAAATCCATACATGACAGAGATCACCCCAGGCAAGGATGTAGAAGTATAATAAAAAATGGATAAATATAATAAAAACAGCTGTTAATGGGAGAGGAAGAAAATTTTCCATCAGGAAGTAACCTACCTTTTTTTTTTTAATGACTTTCTTGTTTAATAAGTAGACAATGTGACCTACATCTGCTTACAAAGTTCCCAGTCAACATTTTCTGTTCCGCATCACATAGCACCAGAGACCAGATTCAGGGCACCACTGTAAGAACCCCAGACAGGCCTTCTCTTTAGATTAAGTGAGGAAGACAGCCTTTGGCCAAAAGCACTGCAGATTGGCACGTTTCCTCCTGATCTTTGGATGAGAAATACTGTTCCTTTGGCATATGTCCATCTCTGGCTCTGTTTAGACTCTGTTTTGTCTCTCTGCCTCAGCCATCTGAAGCCATAAGGGGAGCCTTGCCTTTGAAAATACCTAAATTATATAGTTGGAAGATTCTGCTGTTCCCTGGAGGATGTTGTTTCATTATGGGCACTACTGTTTCACTTAGCCCACAAACTGGTTTTCCATGTTTCTGTTATCACAATACTGTATGATTATAGTTCTTTAAATTGGCTTCAAGCAATCATTTTTTTTTTATGAAATAGAACCTCTTCTCCATTAAAAGGGGATTAAATCAGTTTATTTAAGCAGATGAGTGAGAATTGTACAATTTATCTGTAATACTAATCTCTTGACACAGAATTATGTTCACACAATCACTCTCTTTATTGAAATGCCCATCAGAGCAAGAGAAAATCAGGATCATAAAGCTGAGACTCTAATTTTGAGCTCCAAAGACATGAATTATTTTCATGCTCTGTCACAGGCTTCCCCTGAGACCATGAACAAGTCATTTAAGTCATCAGCCTCAGGTTTCTCCCAGAATGGTACCCTAATTCCTCATGGCACTGATAAAGCAAAGTGGTGTCTCGGTAGTCTGGCTGCCTATGACAGTCACTCTGCTTTTTTTCTAATATTCCACATGATAGATATTATAAAGGCACAGCAGTCCAAAATAGTCTTTCAAAATAGAAACTCTAAATTGTACAATCTTCATAAAAGTCATCTGAACTTATTACACAGTAGCTGCCATGAAATTTCCAGACATAATTCTAGGATAAAAGAACCAATAAAAATATTTGTATTGTGAAAGTCAAAGACACGCTGTTCAGCGCAAAAAATTTAAATTATTAAAATTATTTAAAATCTCTACTGCTAGATACATGCACAAAGAGCACACTTACATATATTATTCTAGCTTTAAAATTTCACAATCTTTAAAATGTATAGATATGGTTATTGCTTCAAAATATTTTCTTGAAAAGACAGACTAAGTCTCCATTGTGAAATTCTTTGGTTGCATGAAATCCTACCACTCTTCTCTTGAACCGTGAACACAATTCTAAGCTCAGCAGGATTTCTTCTAAATCTGGGATTCCTCTTCCTTTGCATCAGATTGAGATGTAGAAATCAAGAAAAACTCAACAGCATATTTTTCCAAGCACAAAGTGAGACCTCACTTTGAAGTGGCAAGGGTGTAGGAAGTGGAAACATACTTGTTTGTTCTAAAGACAGATGGGTAAATGCTCATTTTGAGAAATCAGTGAAAAGCTCCCTTCTGCCACAGCAAGGAACCACCCACCCGTACAGAGTTGCAAGAAAATTCTTTATCTACAGCAATTTAAATACTGGGATGAAAGCGTTTGAGGTATTGGCTCAACAGAACTTAAATGCTTGAAGGAAATATTGGAACAATCTTAATATATGGGGGAAAATCCCCACTTTTTATTTCAGTAAACCAGTGACATCAGAAAAAAATGACAAATTAAAGCATCTTTGGACAAGGACAGGTTATTCAATGAGTATTTGGGGTTAGAATGACAAAACAAAAGTAAGACATGTCTAAGAAAGCTAAATTCTTTAGACTAAAAGCCCACTGAAAACAGTCAGAACTTCTCTTGATTTCAGTGAACTTTCAATAAGCCTAATTAAGCTTAGTCTTTGAAAAGAGATTAAAATGTGAATAGCCAAGACTTCAGAGCCTCGCAAGACAAATGTTGGGATTTCAATCATGATTTCAGTTTTCAGTGAATCTTGTTAATTCCCTGTGTGTGGGAGCTATCAGTAGGAGAAAAAAGAGGGCATTTCAGAGAGATGATCCAGATCAGATGATTCAGAGAGATGTCATAACCTGAAAACAAGGACATAAACAGAACATGGAGAGATGTTCTATTTTACAGGAAACTAGTATTACTTAGAGTCAAGTATGAACTAGAAAATTTTCTATGAAAAAAATGCATTCCTGTTATGATTTATAGCTTTTATGAATAAATGGGACTATTCCAAAATTCAAGTACCCTTATCACCAGCCATTTTTCCTTGTATAACCCAAATCTCTCATGCTGTAATTTGAACCAAATACCTTTTCTCTGAGCATGCAAATCAAATACCCCCTTTCCTTTGAAGAAGTCTTGTATCACTTAGTATACTCTTGGTACTCTCTCTGCGTAAAACACACATTACATTCTTTCAGCATTTCCTGTTGTTTCCTAGACCTCTGATCACTCACTGCTCCCTGCTTATCCCTCTCCACCTAGACCACATCCTTGAACTACCATATCAAACAAGAGGACAAAGTTGTCTAGCCCAGAGCTTATTTCATAATGAAGTTGATAGAAAATATGGCTTTTTGCGATAATATAACCCTGTTAATTCAATTTCAGCTTGTTCATCTGCTATAACCTTAACATACGTAAAACATATAAAATTTCTATTGAAACATTTGCTCAAGGCATCATAAGGAGCAACTGTTATTTAAACTGTTTATTTAGAGACAAGTCTGTTCTTTCATAGCAGTATTTCTTTTAGGTATGGTTCTGACTTTTGGGAAAGCATAAATAATTATCTCTAAGGGATTATTATTACTAAAGGACAAATGTTATTACTCTACTGAAACAAAGATTGCAAAAGTAGTTGGATAGGGCAAGAGTTTTCAGAAAAGCAGATTTCACAAAACATGGAGATGGTAAATAGACATTTTCTGAAAGAACTTGAAGGAGTGCAGGTAGGACTACAGAAAGGTTATTCTGTAAGCCAAACTATTAAACAGGAAAAGCCACACAGTAGGAGTAGCAGACACAATTATGTCTGTACTGATAACTCTTCGGTAATTTGGACCAGTGAAGAATGAATCATACAAAAACCGAAAGCAAGAATGAACATAAGAAACCAAGGACCCACCAATAAAAGCAAAAATGTGAGCAGATGTAATGTGTAAAGAGTTAGGCAAAAAAAGTTTTAGCAGTAAGAAGTAACTGGAAGACAAAGGGAATAGTGAGCATATTTTTGAGAAACAAAAGATGCTGAGGAAGTGAAAACACCTAGTAATGCCCTGTGCTGCTGAGATGTCCCAAAGAAATCTAAGTTCAAATTTTCATTTATCAAAACTAGTCATGATGAAATAGAAAATACTGTTGATGAAAGGAACAGAATTAAAAATAATTTTGACAAATCAGTAGGACAACTAGCTTTATCTTACTGGGTTTGGAACAAAGAACAAAGTAATATGTAATGTTGTAAAGAGAAAATAAAATTCAAAATACATGAGAAATATTTAGCTAGATGGTGGGGACAGAATTGTCCTAGGGTTACAGTGATTTATACAGTGATGTCCTTCCAAAGAGACATCTCCTAATATAATGCAAAAAAATGAGAATGATAACAAATCCTACAAATCCATCTATTGTGAGTCCTCACAGAGAATTCTGTGCTTGATTTAGGAACTTCATGTCTATCAAGAAACCAGACAGAATTCTGATTTTTTTATTTTTATTTTTTTTTTTAGAAGAAGAGTTTTTAAGAAGAGGATGAGTTTAAGCAAGATGAAGGAAACATGGTAAAAATGTCAGAAGATAAACATTGTTCTTCTATGTGCAAGGGAGAACAAAAAGAAGAAATACTTTTGACAGCAATGGTTAGAGCTGGAGAAGCTTTTCATCAGGGTGGTGAAACAACAGAAAATACTGTTTGAACAAACTAAGAAAATATCATATTGAGAACAAGAGGCAATGAAGTTCTTTCTCAGGGATGATTTAGGAGAAGAAATTCATACTATATGTCTCCTTTGAACCTCTCTTAAATATCTATATTTTCAGAAACGGAGGGAAGAGGGGGGAGAGGCATTACAATAAACATATTATACAATACTCTTTTTCCAATATAAGGAGAGAGCTACAAAATGTATAATTTTTGGGAAAGTCTAATTTAATTTTAGAATTCCAGATTAGGAGCATCTGCATTCTAAGGAATTTGTCTTCAGCCAGTATCATTTGCATAATTATAGTGCTAGACAAGGACCACACAGAAACAAATCTATATTGAATAGCAAAACAGACAAACAGCAATTTGAATCACAGCTTGATTTCCCAAGGCTCTGAGAAACATCAGATAGATATTTTGGCCACGTGTAAAATAGACTGAGGGCAATCTCTTTCTCTTCTCCCAAATATGGGTTCATCATTAGGCAATACTCACATTTTTAAGTTACCAATACAAAAAATGAAATCTGAATTGGTTTATATCATAGAAAGTATAATTTCAACACTTGCAGACTATCTTCTATTTGAGTCTTTGCAATTACAGGAAAAATTACCCAAGTTGGCTATAAAAGCCTAATTTAATAGCTTTTTAGATGTGTGATTTGTTTATTTTTAAATATATTTGTAAAATATTTGACATGACTATCAATACATTTCTGGTTATATATTCTATGAAACTCAAAACCAGGAGGGCTTTAACTCAAACAAAAAAATTACCCTGAGGATTAAAGTATAAGGACAGATAGCTATTCCACTATCTACAGGAGGGATACCCTGTTGTTACCTTAATGTAATGAAAACATTATGAATCAAACAAAAAATGAAACACTGATGAGAAGAGAACAGAGTTCAAAGAAAGAGCATATTTCCCTTGTTCACATGAAGATCTATTGTGTGTTTATAGATGGAGCCATGAAAAACAGACTTCATTTGCTATTTGATTTGTTTTTTTACTAAAACAAGAAGAACTTTCCTACTTTTGGCAGTAAACACCTCAATATCTTGGAAATTACAATGTAAGCCACATATTTTAGAGGATGAAGAGAAAAATCCACGTCAGAGCAGTTATCAGTTACACAGTAAATGGAAAAAAAAAAACCTGAAAACAGAGTTCCCATAAAAAGGAAGAATAAGAACATGCTTAGCTAAAATATTCTTGAGAAGTTTAATGTTGCACTATATTTCTTTTATGTATTTTGAGATTTACTGAGATAGTTATCCCTAATTTATTCTAGGATGATCATTTTGCTGTAAATCCTCAAGGGGACACTGCTTTTCTACAACAGGTATTTTAGCAGGCTTCCTCGTGTAGACAAGTTTATGGAAGTAACTTGCTCCTGCATTATTAATCTGTCTCCATTTCCCTACCTGTAAAAAGAAAAATATATTTCACTGCATGTATCCTGTTCTAAATCTGACTCAAACACCCAGAATCATAACCTGTGTCTTTCACCTTAGGACTGCTACTCAGTGATTATCACATAAATTACTTGACTAGTTTTCAGAGAAGAACAGGATTAGAAAACATCCTTGTAGGCTTTAATGAGTAGGCACATAAATTATTATTTCCTTATATGCCATAAAGAATACATTTTTTCTGGATTCAGGCAGAACTCAAAAGCTCAGAACTACTTAGTCCTATCAAGACCTAGGCACTTCTGACCACGCACAAAAGTAGAGCTCTACCTAACACAGAGAATTAGAAAAATGTTCAGGTAATTTATTAAATTATTAATTTAGTTTCTTGTTTATGTACCTCTGTAAACACATAATTAGATTAGTGAAAAAAAATACTTAAAGATTAAGTTCGAAATGGCATTTTTTCAGTATTTTCTCTGGAATTTTATTACTTTCTGAGTAAAATTTTCTGCAATTAAATTAAGTTTTCAGGGTAGGGCTTGCTTTTGAGAAACCGGTAATTCATGTGTCATTCAACATTTCTATCACTGTGTTTAACTTGGCCTAGTCCAGATTTATCTTTCCAAATTGAATCCAGCTTTTTACTTGGCAAAATGCTTTCAGTGCTTTATGGCTGCCAAGAGGTTTGCAAGATTTGCCCTTTGGATGGGCATTTCAACTGTGCTCTTTCTGCACAGGGAAGTACTAGCAAGAGGCTGAGCCTGCTCGTTACCAGTGCCCACTGTCAAGAATTGCTAATGAAGCAACCCACAGGTTGCTCTGCTAGGACAGACTAGCAGATATCAATACATCCAGAAAAGACAACATTGTATCATAAAAAGCCTTCCCAGTTATCTGCTGAGTCAATCTAAATTCAAATTATGTGCTAAAGAGTGCTGACTGCTAAGGACCTCAGTCTCTGGTGAATGGAAACGTGAGCATGCAAGAGCTCTTGGTCCTACTGACATTTGTGTCATAACTTGCAGACAGACAAAGCAGAGATAAACTGGTATCTTCTTCCACTGAGTGCACAGGATGCAAGTTACCATTACTACTTCAAATTTATAGAGTAACATATGAAGATAATCAGAAATTAATAATGACCGTTCCTTTAAAGACCTTACATACCTGCAAATATACCATTAAACAATAGGTGGTGAAAATGATGTCATCTGACTGCCCTGTATTCAGACCTGATTTGGCTCCTGAAAACCTAGGAAGAACCAAAGACTTTATGTCAGGAGACACCAGTTGTTGTCTCCTGAGGCCTGTTTCCCCCACACAGTATGGCTGCAATTGGCATCTCTCTAGTTTCCATGCAGTAGAGGTTCACATGATAAAACAGCAGATATGTCAATTTCCTTCTCTTGCTAAGCTTTCTGTGGCATCCTTTCTACCACAATCTTCCAAAGTGACTGAGCTTCCTTCTTTTCTTGATATCTATATCAAGATATCTATACAGTCTGCAGTCACCACAGACATCCACCTTGACCCAAGAATTGTGCAAAGGTGTAGCAGATGAGCTGAACATACCCTGCCTTTTAGCTGCTCATCTAGATCATGTAATCACCCCATTCTTATCTGGCACTAACTTGCAGTCTGCTGACTAAAGGCAGGACCAGAATTTGCTTACATCTGTTTCTTCTTTCATGTTCAAAGTGATACAAGTGACAAGGCTAGTAAGGAAGGCATCCACTTAGGGAACTGGATCCTGGATGTGAAAGAATAATTGTGGATAATGATGTGAAATTAAATTTTTTGGTGTTCACCTTGATGGTGATTTTCATAGTCCCATTGTTTATTTACTTCATAAGCTATAATCAATAATGTACCAAAGTTACTTTCAGAAAAATGCAGGCAGGTGCCTATAACAGAATCTCACCAAATGACACATGCATCAAATTTCAATTAAGATGATACATCTACTGTCTCTCAGATGCTTTGCTTCCAAAGTGAAAATTAAAGAATGGAGGCATTTTTCTACTGTTTATAGACATGGAGAGTGATCCAAAGACTTTTCATGCTGAGTGGAACTCCCAAAAGCTTCAAGAAGAAATTCAATGCAAAGTGTGATCTGAAGTTTCCCCCTTCTAGAGACAACGCTGTGAGCCAAGACTCAATATATTCAGCTTTCCTACTCTAGAGGATAATACTTTAGGTACTAGGATACATAAAGCAGCCCTCATTTCCTTGCTGTGATTTTTAAGCTGCCACATCTACTGCTTCCCACAGAATGTTGAGTAGCCTTTATCTGCTCAGTCATGGGTGCTGTACCCATCCCATCTGGAAGCTGGGAACTGCTTGTTTCAAGTGTCTGTAACTCACATGGTGTCAGGCACCTACTTCTTGAGGTAAATGCTATTTTGAGCACACCAGAAGGCAGAACCGCAGCCTGTTAGGGAATATTCAGATTCTACCCAGAAGTACCCAGGAGGCTTAAGCAAACACAGCATTAGAGCTACTAAACATGATTTTTAATTTCAGCTTTGAACTTCACTGTTTGAAGCTACTCCAAACCACTTGAAGCTAGCTCATGTATTAAAAACACTACATTTTCTTCGAGAAAGTTTGCCAATCTGTAATTATTTATGACAATCTGAAACACTGATAGGAATGTACATGTGAATTGACCTCTGTGCACAGAGACCAATATTTCAGGATACCATGGTCTGTACATACTAAATTACAAGGCGTGGTTGCCAAACTATGATTTTGTCTAGCTACTCTCCTCCTCTGACAATGTTAACTAGCAGTGAAAATACCCAAACCAACAAAACAAACAGAACACATTGGCAGCTATGTCATTTAACAGTCAGTTAACATGAGATTCTGTTCCAGACAGAGTAGTATTACTTTCAGTTTATACATGCAAGGAAATAAAAAACTTACGACCTACTTTCCTCATGAATTTTCATTTTTTTTATTTTTTTAATTTAACACTGTTCACCAATATAAGATTAGCATGTCGTATCTTAAATTAATAAGGACGAACTGAAAACTTTTAATAGAATTTATCCTAGCAAGTTCCTGGGAATCTTGGCAATTCCCAAGAAGAAATCTATGGGAAACTTAAGTAAAACAAGCTCTTTAGAGTGCTAAAACAAATTCAAATACTCTGTAAAAAATTGCTTGAGTGAGGTTTTCTATTCTATTAATAATTCCTATGCTAGATAGGTACAGAGTTAATCTTGTATACTTGAGCACTTCAAAAGGGCTTACAAGCATCAGTGTCCCTGTATTTTTCTGCCTATAATCCCACAGTCTCTCAAGGGAAAACAGCAATTTTCAGAAGACGGAGCAATGCCACACGACTCTATAAGTAATTTTCCCATAACTGTGTACATTGAGACAGAAGAAAAACAAGGAAGTTGGCAGAGTCTCTATAATAAAATATTCCCCAGTAGATAAGAGACACTCACGGTCCTTTTCTGCATTAACTGCCTAGACTGATAGCATCTAACAGAGGAGGATAGAGCCATAAATGTTGGGGACTGCATGAGCAGCCCTCTCCTCACACTACGAGTAGGGAACAGGTGCTGCTGTCGGCAGTACTGAGACACACCCCTTCTTTCCTCTTCCCAGGCTGCCTAGAAATAGGCCTGAGGTATCCTCCAGAGTCAGACTAGGGCCACTGTCTGGAAATTACAGTTCAGTGTTTACATTTAAGATGAAGGAGAAAGGCACAGTAATTGATCTGACCTCATTAGCATGTAAGATATTAGAATAAGTTTAGAATAACAAACATAGAAGTTGATAAAACAGGACAAATCTCCCTGGGGCTCAGAAAAAAAAAGGTGTCCCATTTTTTGTTCATCTCTTCACAGCTAGTAGTAACACCAGGCTAACTAATTTACTAGAGCCTTTTACTTTAAGGACTGATGCTCCTACGTACTTAGGTGTCTAAATTGTATTTCAGTATGGTTCACTCTCCCCTAGCATACTATTAGTTTAGAAGAAAAATGCTGTTTTGGAAAGCTTAGGCTTCTCCCCAGTTTCTCCCATCTTTTCAAGTTATGAAACCTACTGTTTCTACCAGGGCACTGTGCAAGAATCTTCTAGGGGAAATAAAAAAAAAAAGAAACCAAACCATATACAGTTTTATCCTGCTCACTATAAAGTTTGGGCCTCCATACTATCCTCAAATACCTTTTTGTCCTTAGAAAACAGCAAACTACAAGGTCTCACCTAACTCCAACACAAAGTACACCCTAGGACTTACCTTTCCATCAAGACTTTTTTTGTTAGTTGAAATCTGCAAGTATGCCAGATCCCTCATTTACCGTATCCTCCTTCAGATGCAGCCATAAATGCTCATTGAGCTCACAGGTTAACTGTAAAACTTTTCTCTGCCAATGGAAGATAGCGCAGGATTGGGTGTTCATTTGGCCACATATTGCCTTATGAAGCAAAAACAATTCTTAACAAATTTCTTACCTTAAAAAGAAAGGTTTTTGCTGAGAAAAGGGAACAGTAGTACATGTGAACTAGTAGAATTTTTACATGAACTTTGGTACACTGTGTGCTGAGAAATTCTCCGTTTGGCTGAGAAAGATATGGATTATTCTGAGAATCATGGAACTACTTAAATGGATAATGGTAAGTTACTTGGAGGAAGAATGCTATTAATATTGGTCTCATTAATATTTCCATTCATGATCTTGATACCAAAAGCAGCAATGTGCTTATGGAATTTCTTAAGATGAGAAGATTATACAGTCACCTTGATTACCAGTATAACTACTTTGAACTAAAATGCTTAGTACATTTTTGAGACCAATGAATGTTTGTTTTCACTTTGGAATCTGCTAGCTGAAGATTCAAAAAGAAAGATCTAAGAAACTTAGTGAAGCACAGTAGTAATTTTGCTGTGAAACAGACAAATGCAATCTTCATCAAAGGTGTTTAGTTCAGTAACAGTCATTAATGTGACTGAACAAGGTCTTGCATAAAATTTTAGTAAACTATGATGAAGTAAGATCAAATCAAACTTAGAGATCTAGACAAGAACAAGAAGGATAAAGAAGGAAAATAATATTTTATTCTGTGACAGAAAGCTTTGATTTACTTCAGGTATTGTATGGAAGAGTTAAGAGATTACATTATTGCATTCTAAAACTACATCAAAGAATAAACACGATAGAAGACAATTTTTTTAGTTACAGATGACATTGACACCTTTCCTAAAATGATTCTGTGTCTATATGTAGACTGAAAATTAGGTTTTTAATAGTCAGAAAAAAGATCAATTTGGAACATCCTTCCAGTACTTCAACTGGATTCTATATAAAGTTTATTAGTTTGCAAGTGAAATTACATGCTACTGGCTGCAAAAGCATGGAAATAAGCAGACCTTTTCTGTTTTATTCCTCCTATTATTAGAAAAATAGGAAACATGGTAACGAGCAGAGTTTTGCAATCACTAGGAATTAAAAGATACTTCAATGTGTCTATTGGTATCAACACTGATGGCCAGCTCTGATAATGTCCTGAGGAAGTCTCAGCCTTGTAAAAACTGAGAATTATTATTTTTTCACTTCAACAGATTCTGCAGGCTGTGTTAGTAAAAATGGCAATGTCTCTTCTGCATTTTTGACATTCGAAAAAAAATCTATTGCAAATACATAGAGGTAAGTTTCAATGAACAGTTAAGAAGTGTGAAAAATACAAATTATATCAAGGAATTACAGCACGTAGGAGCTTTGAGCCTTCCCACACTCTCATATTCAACTGTGTAAACACGGAGACAATGATTTGGTTGGAGTTTGTGCTTGCCATTTTTGAATGCCATTTTTGGCAAGTGGTGAGCTGTCTTGGAGTACAATTACTTTCATAGCCATGCCTCGATGGTTGTTTCCAGTTGAGTTGTTGCCAACTTGAAGGTGTGTTCACAGAGAGCTCTTCTTAAATCCAATACGTACATTTGTATACATGCTTACACACTGATACGGTATGTCTGGATAAACCACTCCAGATAAACATACAAGAATCAACCAAAGCGTTTCTGTTTACTGTGATAAACCCACTCACATACTTGTAAAAACCTAACTTTGCTGCAGAAACCGGGCCTGCATTTTCCTGATACTCGTCTTTAGGATGGGTTAGGCTCAGCTGTATCCCCTTCATAGCAACCAAATGCCATGGCAGAGAACGGATGTTCCCATCTTTGTCGGTGCCCGTCCCTCGGGGCGCTGCCCCGCCGCAGGCCGAACACGCACTCGGGGCAGGCCCGCTCGGGCTGCCCCCGGCCCCGGCTCCTCCAGCGGAGACAGGAGCCCCCGGGCTGCCAGCGCTGCTGCTCCCCTGCTTCACCCCGACACAAACCGGCCTCCCCCAGGCGCACCCTTTGCAGTGCCCTTGTGCCTCCGTGCTCTGGCGCTGGGTCCTCCTTCCTGACTTTGCTACGGGCGCCCCAAAGGCCCTGGCACAGGAGGAGGCGAGCGCCGGACCTCGCAGTGCCGAGCTGACGCTCCGGCTCGTAGCGGCCCAAGGCCGCGCCGCCGCTGGAGGGCAGAGCGCGGAGGGGCGGCGAGCGAGGGGCGGGCACTGCCGGGCCGCGTCCCGGCGTGTGAGCATGCCGCGCCGGGAGGAGGAGGAGGAATTCCTCGGCCGGGCCGGGGGAGGTTCGTACTGGAGTTAGCGCCGGGCAGGGAGGAAGAGCGAGCGCTGCCGGAAGCGGCGGAGCGGCGGCGGTGCTGGGAGCCCGCGGTGTCCCGCGGGCAGCAATGTAGCTGGGTGACAGCGGCAGGAGCGCGCCGCCTCCGCTGCCAGCGGCCCGGTGCGGCGGGTCCGGAGCCTCTCCGGGGAGGCGGCAGCCCAGCCTCGTCTCGCCGCTGCCCCGCTCTCCCCTCTGCCCTCGTCGCCGTCTCTCGGCGCGGCCCTCCCTCCGTTCCTCCCTCCCTCCGCCGCCGGCCGGGGCGCTGCGGCCGCCACCGCTGCCATGGGGCTGCCCACGCTGGAGTTCAGTGACTCCTACTTGGACAGCCCGGATTTCAGGGAGCGCCTCAAGTGTCACGAGATCGAGCTGGAGAGGACGAACAAGTTCATCAAGGAGCTGATTAAGGACGGAAGCCTCCTCATCGGGGCGCTGCGAAGTGAGTCGGGCGGCGGGACCGGCGGTGGCTGGCAGGAGAAGGGGCTTCTTTTGTTTGAATGGGCGCTGGGCGCGGGCTCCCCTGCCGGCAGCCGCCGAAAGGCGCCTCCTCAACTTTCTCTGCCCCGCTCCCTCCCTTTCTCGCTCCCCGCCGCCGTGCCTCGCCTCGCCCGCGGCGGGGCTGGGTGGGTGTCCCGGGGGAGCGGGGGCGGCGCGGGCCCTGCCCCGGCCCGGGGGCTCGGCCGCGCCCTCCCCGCCGGGGCGTGGGCGCCGCCGGGGCGCGGGGCGGCCAGGTGGTCCCGCCTGGGATGCGGACAGAGCCCGGGGTCGGGGCTGGGGCGAAAGTCGCCGTGTAGATCGCTGTACAGTACGGACCAGGCGTGGAGTGTTGCGGCGGGGTCTCTTTTTGGCACTCTGGCTGCTAGTTGTGTCTTCAGATAACGAAGATGTTCGTAATAAGTGGGCAGAGCAATATTAAATAAAGTGAATTTATAGGCAGAGTTTATATCTTCTCCCCCATACTCTCGCGTCTTCATGTGGTAGAATAACTTTTATGTATTTTTGAAAGGTTCTGAGAGCAGAGATAAACACGAGCAGTGTAGTGCTTTTAAAGGTCTGTGGGTTGAGCACTGACAGCTTTCTGGGGCGTGAAAACGGCAGTCATGCTCTGAAGATCATAAAGTGAAAGCTAGCAATTGCCCAGGAGCGTCACTAGACTCGGTTTGTCCTCCCGTACTGTAAACCTTGCCACCTACTTCTTGTCTTTAAGTCGCTTTGGATCTCTCACCTGTTGTCCAAATTTTATTTGTACTTTAAGCCTTTCTTGTTGCTGAAAAGCTTTCTCCATGTAACAGAAAGTCTGAGCTTGTTTTAAGTAGTAAAAACTTACTGTTACAAGCCTGGTCCTATAAAACAGTAATGACAGATTAGGATACCACCATGAGTACTTTTTTGACCTGAACTAGCACTGAGAACTGACTGCTTTTGGTTCCAGATCAAATATGAGCAAACACAGCTTTCCTCTTAGGCTGTCTGAAGACAGGGTGAGAGGTTGAGGCTGTTAAGCCTGGAGAAGATAAGGCTCTGGGAAAACTTCCTTCAGCTCTCCGGTAGGTAAAGAGAGGCATACAAGAGCTGGAGACAGACTTTTTAGGATATGCAATGAATAATAGGCCAAGGGGTAATATAGTGGGTAGATTTAGATGGGATATTAGGAAAAAATTCTTCACTGTGAGGGTGGTGGGGCTCTGGAACAGGTTGCCCAGAAAAACTATGGATGCCCACTTCGTGGAAAGGTGCAAGGCCAGGTTGGGTGGGCCTTGAGCAACCTGTCTAGTGGGAGGTGTTCCTGCCTATGGGAGGGAGTTTGGAACTTGATGATCTTTAAGGTTCCTTCCACCAGGAGCCATTTTATGATTGCCAAAGACAGATTGCAGTAGAACAAATATTGTATTTGAGAAGTGATTTGAACCCTGATTCTGAAATGAGTAATCCCATTGGTTTTGGGGAGAACACTTAAGAGTCCTTGCAGGATTTAGAACAATATTTCTGTCTCAAGTAATGACTACGTAATTCGTAAGTTCTCCTGATCTTAAAGACCTTTTAGTTCAAATGTTATTCTATTTGACACAATGCTTATTGTACCGTATGTACAGATCCAGAATGTTGTGTGTCTTTTAGCCTTAGGAAAATAAAGTTTGTTTTGGTATAGTAAGAAATCTTTGTCCTTTTTTCATTTCAAATCCCTTAATTTCATGACTATTCTATAGAATATTGCCTTAATTCCTGTGTTAGGGCTGCTGAGGAAATGTCTGGATTTTTCTCAACAAATTAGACATCCTGGACTTAATGCTCTGAAGACGCTGTTGTAGATGCTGCAAGGATAGTGTACCTGTTACAGTGAGTAACACTACTGTATATTTCTAGAGCACAGAAATTTGACTTAATTAGCTGCTCCTACTCACCTTTAAAATCAGTGAAGTATAAAATACTTATACAAGCCTTTTCTTTTTTTCAAATTTCTTAAAATGAGTTTGAGAATCAAACTGTGAAGTAGTTGAATTCAATGATAACTCTATTATTTTATTTTTGAATATTTAATAGCCTGCAAGCCCGGAAACAAAACAGGCATTATTTACCAAGTTTTATCTCTAGGTGATCTAGGATTTTTATTTACATATCATTTTGTAGGATCAGTTCTGATGGGGTAAAAAAATCTGAACTGTGCTGTAGAGCTTCAATGGAAATGAGGTTTGGAACATGTCATCCCTGACCATGCTTAGAGAAGAGACAGTGAAACTGACTTAATGCAGTTAGAAAACACAATAATATTTTCTAGGTTGCTAAATGTAAGTTTTATTATATGAAATGACAGCATGTCCATGATTTTTAAGGTAAAATTAAACTTCTGTGTTACAAATGTTACAATATTGTAATATTTTCACCATTAAATATTCAAGTTACTCTAACAATGCAATGTTTATAAATACCTGTCAGATTCCACATAAATTGAAGGTAGAACAAATACGCGCAAGGTAGTATGCAAATATCTTGCATTTTATTTGGAGTGGTCCCAAAATGAGTCAGACTTTATTTTAATGTGGTTTTACTACATTAATTCTGGAGAGTGCTGCTTTCCAAGGTGGCATGCAGAGCTGTAACAGCGTGCTCCATGAAGCAGCAGTTGACATTTGCGAATGCAGTGGGAACTGATAAAGCTAGAATTGATATAAAATCATCAGCAGCTTTTCCCTAACATTTTCTGCACTGTTTCATTGTCTTTTTAAATAAACAGGACTCTCTGAGTAGCGCAGAGCAACATAAGTTTTATGTTTCAGTTTAGATAGGTGTTAGCATCCCATCTGCGTGGCCATTGTGCCTACTTCAGCCTTGTCCTACAATTAGGATTTGTACCAATGGACTACACTTCCTTTTTCAAATCAGCTGAGGTGTACTAAATGAATTACTATCTCTTGAAAGATTTAGTTTATGAATGTAAGAGACTTGCCTATCATATTAAAAATTTATCTTTTGACAGATTTAATCCTGTGTACAGACAAATCTAAGTAGAAGGATATAGTTTTTTAGTGCACCCAGAAGAGGGATTTTGTTGCTAACTTAGGAATTAAGAGGGTAAAAAATTTTTAGAAAAAATGGTTTCCTGTTACAACTGACCTGGATTATTAGGTAACTGTTGATTTCATGACTTCTTCAGTCTCCTAATTTAACAGATCTTTCAAGTGCAATGTTGAAAATACATATGCCTAAATGCTTCACATTGTGAGGTCCAGTTGTGGAATGACTCCTAGGGCAGAATTGGTATTTTTTCTTCTTGTTCATTCTAGGTTGTTTCCAATTAAAACACCAAGTCTGTTTTTCTCTGTACTTTTTGCCAGTCATGTACTTTGAAATTTCTTTGTAGCTATCTTCTGAAAAAACAACCTAGTCTAGGATGTTGTCCTATAGATTATATAGGCAATTCCATTATAGAATTACTTGTAAGCTTTTAATTTCCATAATAGGTCTACTGACTTGACAAAGTTAATGAACATTGTATTTAACAATCCAGAAAAGCGATGTTCATCTTGTACAGGTGATCGTACAGCTCACTGTGTGCAGAAGCCTTCTGTTTCTCCTTCTGATTTTTGAGGCCCTCTCCATTTTAAGTCCTATCAAATCTACATATTCAAAGATGAGAACTGCCTAAATTTTGGGATAAGTGGTTGAAAATTCAGTATGTTTACAGCTGTTTTAAGTAATATTATACTTTTTCAAGTGTCTTAGTGTGATGCAGATAGTAATGCAGAACTGTGGTGTTATATATACATGTAATATAAATAAGATTTAGCAGATATCTTTAGAATTTTATAATTTAGTAGCAGTCATTAGTTTTATTTTACTACTTGACACAAGGAGAAACAGAGACACAAGACAAAAATACTGTCTTTTGACATTATTTCAAAAATAATGTCTTTTGCAAGGGATGCAAGGAGGTGTTATTTACCAGGATTTTATTGAATTTCACACACACAAAAGATTATCTTAAATTGCTTGGCATATTTCAGGGTTTTCAGGGATGATTCACTTCTCTACTAAACCTAATTACAAAAATACAGTGATGAGCCTGTTTATACATAGGAAAATTTTGGGGATTAGCTCCCTGGAAAAAAAAAGGAAAAAATTACAGCATAAGAACTTACGAACCTTTTATCTCTTTGGGGATTTTTTTTTTTTATTAATGTCAAAACCAAAACCGTTGTATTTTTCCAGAGAGATGCATTTTCCCAGATATCTTTGTCTCACATATTTTCATAAGATTATGTCTTTGCAATGTCTTTTCCAGATTCTAAGTGAAGCAAGACTGAGTTCATTGAATACTGACTGCTGAAGTTTGATAGCAGTCATTCTTCTTTATTTATGTAACTTAAATTTTTTAGTCTCTAAGTATATTACTCCCAGTAAAAAAAAAAATATTTCCTGCTTAGTATGGCCATACATTAAGATGTGATGCTAACTAAACTTGACCATTTGATCTGTGCTGTTCTGGGATATTTCCAGTGTTGCACTTACTTAGTAAGTAAGCATTCACAATAGTCAGCACAGCTTCATGGAGCACATGTGTGATCATCATACCTACTTCAGCCCTGTCCTACAACTGCTATTTACAGTGAGAGACTATATTTTCTTTTTTCCCACTAAAAGGGAATTGAAACTTGCTCATTGCCATTAGGGTTTTTTTTAAGTTATCTGTTGCATTGCTGTTCTGTTACTTCTGATAGGCATTTGTAGGTCCTGTTCAATCTTTGCTGTTGTCTGCATTATCTATGGATTATGGATGTAACTTTCAAAAACATTTCTAACAGTGTTCTGCCTTTTATGCAGAGATACCAACAGTATGCTAGTTGGTGGCCAGAGGATTTTAATTGATTCCTCTAGTGCTTAGAGCAGCTGCAGTCTGTATCATATTATCTTTAGCCAAATATATGTGAAGAAAACAAATACCAGGATGTAGCAGACGGTTACAGACTGCATTATTTTCTGGACATCACATGATGTTTTGTTTTGAACCAGTAGTACCTGCAAGTGAATTTCCTTACTCTCAGTAGTGATTACTGTATTAAGAAAGACCTTGAAGGACTCGACATGGGTGTTCTTAAGCCTTAATATTGAAACTGGTATGCTTTAGAGAAACCTGGTAATTGGATTATGTCAGGCTACCAAAGGAGCAGTTTTGAGTTTCAAATGCCATATGAAATGATGTCTCTGCTTGAAGAAAATATTGTGGATTTATTTTTTTTAAAATTAGGATTTTTAAACTGATTTCTTTAAAAGGTCAAATTTAATATGTTTCTTAATGGGCCAGTTGGTTTGTTGTCTGCTGTGTGCTTCATTTCCTATGAATAAGATAAATGAATTCTATTAATAAGAGACCAGCTGCTTTAGGAATATTGTCTTTACTACAATGGAAAATATGATGCTGTGGTCACTGAACTTGTCCAAATCTCTTGGGTTTTTGTGGGCAGAAGTGCTACAGCAATTTGCAGTTTCCTGTAGTAGTAAATAACTTCATATTCATCCTCTTAAAAAAAAAAAAAAAATCAGAGGACAATACAGTCCGTCTTCCTACTGAATAATAAGTAAGCCAGTGCTGTATCTTTGCCTTTCTATTTTTTCTATATTCTCAAAACTGTAATTGTAAATCAATCTGGAATATAGGGAAGTTCGGTACTATGGATTTACTTTATTAAATCCAGTCTCCTGCTAGTATTACATAATGTAATCCCTACTTGTCAAGCTCCATTTTAAAAACAATTTTTATCCTTTCTGCTAGAAGGCTGTTCTAGAGCCTTGTTACTCTGAGAGTTGGATAACTTATTAAATATAAATTCAATTTGGAAATTCAAACTTGTTTATGCTGATTTTCCTTGCACTCAATATTTCTGCACTGTTGTTTACTTGGATTTGCTTGGTGAATAATCACATCCTTTTGCTGGACTGAACAAACTGTTCACATCCTCTCTTCTAAGAGGTTCTCTGGCTTCTTGGTCATTTTAGTGGCTCTTTTCTATGCCTTTTAAAATTCACTTTTATGTTTTCAACAGCTCTAAAAGTAGGGAAAACAAGTATAATGTTCTTCATAAGTTTTATCTTTCCTCTCCATATTCTGTGAGAACATCAATCATTAAATCAGATCAATGCTTATGGTCTTCTTTTGGCTATGTGGTGCTATGGATTCCTCAAGTGCATGATTAAAGGTGAAAAAGTCTCAGGATCTTATAGCCAGTAGCAATGAAGTATATATTTAAACTGAAGAAAAATAACCTGACTTTCTTGCATATTAATATGGAATTGAAGTACTGTTGGGCAGTAATGTAACCTCCCATTGGCACCCTGTGAAGTGCAAATGGCTTTCATTAGAAAGGTGTATTTCACAGTACTTTATAAACTCCAGGCTATGTTACAGTATAGTTTTTTCAGATAAGTTGGAAGTTACCAATTTAAATCACTTCCCTTTCCTGAATTATGCAAACTTGTATTTCACAGGACACAAAAGCTTAAACATGTTACTGCGCTCTGGTGTTTTGCTTAATATAGTTCAGACATGGCAGAAGAGTATGGAAATGCTGTATGTCTTAAGAAGTCTTATCTTCTTTTAGATCAATATTCAAAGGATGATACAAGGTGCTGCAATGCCTTGGTCATAATAGTTTGTTCTACTACTGATGTTAGTTGATTTGCAAGTTGATTAAAGAGAGGTTTGCATGCCAGATATGGGTTATAGTGCTTGTTTACAAAGATTTTCTTGGTCTCAGAAATATATTATGTAAATTAAATTAGGTATCACCATTAGGATTAAATTTCTACTATAAAAGCCTTTAATTAAAGTAAACATCATGAAAAATAAAACAGGTAACAATAAGAAGCAATTTGTGATTTTGCCAAGAAGTTGGACCAGATGACTCTTGAGGTCCCTTCCAGCTTGGTATTCCATGATTCTGTGATTTGATCCTGTAGAACCATCTGTCTGACATGAGATCTTCTGGTGTCTTCTCACAGAAGCCACCTCTGCAGCCCTTCTCCACCTCTACCTTGCCATGTAAACCCAGTAAAGCTCTTCTCCGAGTACTTTCAGTGCTTCTGTCTTTGGAGAAGAAACATTTTGGTTCCTCTTCTAACAGGCAGCTGCTGCCTAGGCATTTGATGACTGAGAATTGTTTTGTTGTTGTTCATGGGGGCAGGTGAACTTAGGAAAATAACAGGGGAATGAATTGTTAAAAAGCTGCAAAGGCTTTTAATTCTTTTGCATTAAATCTTAGATGAGGTGGTCATTCAGCTGACCATTCAGCCCATTAAGAAGCATATTAACATTAGACTTCTGTTAAGGATATAATTTTTTTATGATGACCTCTTCCTGCTGCTTTCTGCACAAAAGTACCTGGCCAAGAACCTGGTTGCTTCCAGAAAATTATCAAATATAAAAATCATCTTTGTTCTTCTTCCCCAAGTTCTCACCCTTGCCACTGTCTCACCACCATGCACAGAAAAACCTCAAAATCCTTGGTAAAACAACCAATACCGGGGGTAGGGTTTCATGGTAAATACATTTCCTTTTGAGTTGAGTTCTTTGCTAATTGAAAGTGCTATGGGATTTATTGTAACTTTTTTTATCTTCTGTTGTAATAATCAGATTAATTTCAAGAAGTGGCCAAATGTCAGTGTAAATATGTGAAGATCTCTTCTTAAAAGCCATAGTTCTTAAAAGTGCAGGTCATATTTAAAAGGAAGAGCAGAGAGATTTGCAATGTTGTGGTGGTACATGTTGATGTTCAAAAGCCTTCCTAGATCATCAGTATTGTCGAGGCCTTTGGAGCACTGGGACTGTGCTATTCAGAAAGTTTACATTCCTCTAAGTCCATTCCTTCCACCTTCTCACCCTTTTCTGTCTTTATTTAACCTTTGTTTACAAAGGATGAGGAGGAGTTGAGAGAGGTAGAAGTAGAGAGAACACAAGAACTCATCTTCTGTGGAATTTACTATTTGTACAAACTGTTACTTTAAATCCATAACTATTATAGAGGGGTGATTTTCCTCTAAGCCTAAAGTTACTTATAGGTTGCAGGGAGCATGCAGAAGAAACTTGTTGCTTTGAAAAAGATTGCTCTGAGTCTGGGGTTATCAATTAAAAAAAATATTCCCTTTTTGAACCTTTTTATTTCTGGAGCTACCACTGCCATTAAATAATAAGCTGTATAATGAAACGTAAAAAAAAAAACCAAAAAAACCTTTCCATGCTCCTCTTGTGAGTTACCAGTTAGTCTGCATTAACAGGGGTGCTACAGAGCCATGTCACTTACCTTCTGGGAAACCTTGAAATAAGTAAGACTTGAGCTTTATCGTAGGAGTGGTAAAATCCCCTTATTCTGGGGAAAAGCAGAAATTGTGAGAACATTTGAGAGACTGATACTGCTAAAACATGTATGTATATAAATGCATCTGTTTATTCATAAAGTGTTGTCAAGTATTTTGCCTTCTAGGGTAAATAAAAAGTATTTATAAAATATTTTACCTCCATGTTGGGTATTAGGAAAAGTTTTTTTCAGCCAGAGGGTGGTTGTGCACTGGAACAGGCTCGCTACTGGAGTGATTATGGTAGCAAGCCTGGAAGAGTTCAAGAAGTGCTTGGGCAATGCTCTTAGGCACATGCAGGGATTCTTGGGCTTGTCCTGTGCAGGGCCAGGAGTTGGACTTGATGACCCTTGTTGGTCTCTTCCAACTCGGGATAGTCTATGAATCTGTACTAACTTGCATATTTTTATACAGAATCTGTTTTAGTACAGAAAAAGAAAAATGAACTAATGGCTTCTTAATGAGAAGTAATAGCTTATTATAAAAATTTTAGTTTACTCAGTGTGCTCAGAGATGCTTTTGTGAATTTCATATCATGGTGTGTGTTATTTGCATAAAAGTCAGTGCCATCAAGAGTTGGCCTTTGGCATTCTTAGCATTTAATGGGTTCATTTCTCATCTGAGTTGTGCTTTGAAGAGCCAGAGGGTAGGGACCAGGCAGACGTCCAATGGTATAAAACAGACCTGAGGAAAAGAATTGCTCCAACAAAGTAGGTGGGGTTAAGATAATCTTGGGGAATATTAATTTTTGATTAACCATGTGCAGATACTGAAATGTAGTATGGCTAGTACTACTTTTTCCCCTCCCCTGTTATGTTGTTTTGGTTTTTTTTCTTTTCCTTTTCCTCTCCCAGTTTCAGGTTGTTATTGACCAAGCCTGATGGTTAAAACTAGGGAAAAATAGTGCAGTTTGGTAATCATCACGAATACCTGCTGAAATGTTTTTTGACTCATAGGTCTTTGTCTAGGAATTACTGACTGGTTATTTTTTGTACAGATTCGATATAAGAACTTGTTACCTTAATTTGATACATTTATTAATGTAAGTCAGTTCAACTGAAGTAGCAAGGAAATGAATGCACTGTAGCTTCTCAAAATATTTTCTTCTTGAAAATGATGAGTGCTTCACTCTGGTTTTAGAGGCAACTCCCTTTCTTTCTGTTTTTAAAAAACATGGTGAGACTTCTGTGTTGGAAAACATACTTTTCTTTTGAGAGTTGAAAATTGTTAGAATCGCAGCAAATCACTCTTTGTTGTCTTTGTATAATGTGTCTGGGGACATTTTCAGCAAGTCAAGAAACAGCAAATGTGCCATACCTTCAGGGCAGCTGACACTGACTATGGAAAGCAGTTGGCTCCTGGAGGGGAAGATGAGTACATTTAATAATGTGAATATGGGCTTGCAGACTGACAGATGCCAGAAGTATGTTGGCCAGTCTCACTTTAAGGGTTTTGTGGATAGTTTTTGCATTTATGGATGTTGAGTCTGGTCTTGCTGCTCGTTTTCTGGAAAATGTGAAAAATTGTGAAGGCACAAAGAAGACCCTTTTGAACATTTGAAGAGCATATAAACATGCCTCAGTTCTTGAAGACCACAAACACCATGTGGCATATGCTTTTTGCCATTACTTAATCTGAAAGTTAAAGATTTATTTATATCAAAGATAAAATTCTTGATGGGAGGTTTCTCTAAGAGACCAAGGTGTATGAAGATCCAAGTGTTAGCAGAAGCCATACAAATTAAGATTATAAACCTTCAACTGTAAAGCTAGTAAGATACTTCCTTAAGACTATAATAGACTTTTCATTGCTAGAAAATAATAAATTTTTTGGATTTTTTTTCCCTCTAAGTTGCAGTCTTGTTCACTTATACCTGTTGGACTTGAAGTATTAAATCCTGAAACTTCTGTTCAGGGTAGCAGGGCTTGTTGATCACATTGGGGTTTTTTTCTTGCCTGAAAAACAAATGTTTTCAGTCTACTTGCAGGTCGTGAAGTTACAATCCTTGAATGTACGTGTGTGAGTGAAACTTTGAAATCCATGAAGAATACTTCCTTAAGACATTTTACAGTTTAATGTTTTTCATGTTTAAAATACTTGCAAGTAAGGCCTCAGACAGTTACTTCTGGTACTCCTTACTTTGGTATCAGCACTGATGTGATTTGATGATTTGATATGATTCAAAATGGAGGTGCTATGCTTGTAGTAACTGTCTTGGGGGGATGTTTTTGGTGTCTGGTTTTGTTGTTTTGTGTTTTTTTTTTCTTTTCCCTTTCTTAGTTTTGAACACTAGACTGTATTATTTTAGTGCATCTACATGCCTGTGGAAATATACATTGAAAGCAAACCAAATAGTTTAAGATGGTAATACTATGTTTCTTTTCATATATACAGACGCTAATTAAATGTATTCAGTTCAAGTTGCTGCCTTACAGGTATGTGAAGATAGCAAACTTAATATTTTTCAAAGATCCTTAATATCAGGAAAGTGGGTTTAATAGCTTAGCTTTGTTATCCTGTTGAGGTAGAGATAGTCTGAACTGCTTCAAAAACCTTAAAATTCTCACAGTTATTGTGTATACAGTGTTTTCTCATCTACTACATGTGACTGGTTTAATTGGAAACTGACATAAGAACGTGGAGATGCGTCTAAGCAGATTCTTGTAGGTATAAATGTAAGCTTGGCAGATGTAAGCTTGGTAGACTTAATGAAGTTTTCTCACAAATACAGTCAGAATGGTTGGCTTTTTGCTACGTGAGCTTTGAGCTGCTGCATCTTCATGCTGTTTGGGAGCCTAAGGTCAAATGAGAAATCCAAAATATTTTGTTTTATGAAGAGGCGTTTAGGCACAGCAGGACATTTCCTGTTTACATAGCCAAATCTTCTTTGTATGCTGAGAGATTTCCTGATACACTCGTACAGTATTTTTGAGCTTGCCCATTAAGCTATAGCTTCTATTGCTTGGCTGGTTGAAGATGCCATCATCTGCACCCTAGCCAGTATGACACAACTCATTTTGTTATGAACTGATGGGATGTCTTTCCCATCTTTTGTTTATCCCTAGATTGCTGGATGAAAGGTGGAAACGTTAAGGCCAAATGTTCAAGAAATGTGTTTAGCATTTATTTTTTCAGGTCTAATTGAGAAGTAAAAAGTACATTTTTTTGCCATTCTTTTTCTTCTGTAATAAAAGAGACACATTGGTTTCTGGTCTAGGTAAATTAAACCCACAAATTCACAGTATCTACTGACTTCCTGTAGTTCCATACAACCTAAGAACTTCCAATTTTTATGTTCTTGTACAATATTGATAACTTTGCATAGTACTACCTTTTCTGTTTAGTGTCTTCTCCGTGTAGTTGAAATACAGCAGGTTAAAATGTGTTTATTCTTATTCTGTTTGCATTGCTACAGCACAGCAACAATGTAATTCTTTACTTAGTTCATTCATTTAGTTTTACTCTTGTCTCTTAATGCATCATATCCCAAATCTCGCTGGGGATGGTAATCATTTTAAATTTACTAAAATGGCATTGCAAATCACGTGTTTGTTTTTTTTTTTGTTCACCAGCTTTCTGACAGGTTCCAAATAATTTGCCAGTGAAATACGCATTATGCTGTCACAACTCCTCCTCACTGACACTCCAGAGCATCTCTGATGCTCTCTATGACAAGCCAGAGTTGTCAGTGCACCTTGGGATTTCAAGACTGTTTTATGGTAAAAACTCACATGCCTGCTTTTGCCACTTCTCTTGAGGAGTCATTATGGAGCTCTGAGTATTGTGTTGTTGAGATGAGTGTCCATTTTACAATGTTTTCTTGAACATTTAATGTTCCCAAAGGAATCCATGATATTTTGACAAACGCTTCTCTTGTCCCTTTGTAAATCAAAATGGCACTTGAACAACTATGCATTTGTACGGAGAGAACAGAACACAGGACAGCAGTGTTACTCTTACTAGTGGATGGGTTGGGGTGATGATGTTTTAGTAGCTTGATATTTTCTTAGTTGGTTGGTTGGTCAGGTTCTTCTTTTTAAAGCTGTCATGGAGTTACTTTACCTTTAAGAAAGTTTAAGTTGCTGGGATCTGCCTGGCGTCTTTTCTCCTGACCAATTATCGGTCATTGCTGAGAATTGACAGCAGTTTAGGCCATTGAAAAGTGGGATCAACTTGTGAACCCTACCTTAAAGTGTAAAACCAGAGCTCTCTTGGTTCTCTTTGTTTCCTGGCTGGGAAGGGCGGCAGAGCCCCAGGCTTCCCGCTCCCTGCCCAGGCCATGCGGCCGGGCGGGGACTGGGCTGGGCCCAGCGTCTCCCTTCCGGGGGATGCGGGCCCTGTGGAGGGGGTTTTCTCCGGGCTCCGGCCGGGCCGGGCCGAGCCGATCTCTGGCTCGGCTGCAGGTCTTTTGCTGTGGCTGGATTCACTGGAGACTGCTGAGTGAAGAAGGAGAGAGGCTCTGGACCTGCAGCGGGCTGGGCGCGGCGACTGCACTCTCCAGAGCAGCCATGAGGAACTTTCCATCGCAGACGGCTCCAGCTCCTGCACCGGCCGGGGCCACAGAACTACCTACAACAGCCTGGGCAAGATTTTAACTCTTTCATTTCCCAGATGAGACTTGCGGATTAATCTTTTTATCCAGACAGAGAAAAAGAGAGTGATCAACATGAAAAGAGACTTTATAAACTACTAGTGACAGGAAAGAAAAGAAAAGGTAGAGAATTAAGAAGATGCTTTAATTAAGCTGTAATATCTTTCTGTTAAAACTATGGAAATGGACAATAAGGTCTTGAAAACACTCCTTTAATTCATGACAGTATATAGGGAGGAATAGAGTGTTCAAAGTGTAAATTTTGAGTAAAAAGTAGAGTAATTATGGTACAGTGAAGTGCTGGAAGATTTGAAGCCTTGAGAGGCAATGAGAAAACTGTTTTCTGGTGAAGCTCACGGAAACAGATGAAGAAGACTTTTTGCCTTTGAATAACTTATCCTTAAAAATCCCATCCCTAGACTCATGGCCCATACACACTTAAGAGTGATGTGAAAATGGGAGGAGTGGGCTCTAATAACAGCAGCTCTGGGCAGCTAACATTAGAGCAATGGAAAACTATAACAAAAATAGTTTTTCTTGTGAGAAACTCCATAAATTAACAGGAAGAAACTTCTGTTTCTCTATAAAGACTGGTGAAAAGACTGTAGCAAGAATTGGGACTGTTTTAACCATCAAAGTTCCAAAGGTTTTGTCTCTTTTGTCATGTGAACAAGGGAATAGTGGGTAGACAGGGGATGAAAAGGTTTTTCTGGAAGTTTATTCTGGTGTTCTTATTGTAGTTTGTCAATAAACTTTCTTTTTTTTCCCTTTTAAGTTTTATGCCTGTTTTGCTCTTGTTCTAATCCATATCTCACAGCAAGAAATAAGTAATTTTCTTAGTTATTGGTTTAAAACCACGACAAAAGCATATTAAGTAATATAAATCTTGATCCCCCTGCCCCTTTGTGGATATGCAAGAGGGGCTGAGTGCAGTGAAGATGGGCAGAGACTATAAGGTTCTGCACCAGTGGGAGTTGGAGTTTCTGCGTATCAATCCCATGTCTGGATTCTTGGCAGATATCAAAGTTACACCCATTGTATGCCAAGTGTTTGCCTTTCTTCTTGTCACAGTTTTCCCATAGTAAAATAAACCCTGTGATTTGGGGAGATTTATCTTTAACTTGTACATCTTTCTATAACTAGTACTTTGTTTTTTGCTGTATATAAGCAGGTGTTGAGTAATTAAAATGTCTGTTAAATGTTGTGGGGGCATTTCACTTGCATCTCAGTTTCTACATACGCCTTTCAGTTGAAATTTAAAATAAAAAGTTATTATCTATAAAAGCATTAAATACCATTTTTAGCATTTGAATTACCATTTGAATTTGTTTGATTTGGGTACTTATAAAACAGGCACTTTTTAGTGTGGGATTGGGATCTTAAAACAGTTGATTAGTATATTTTATTAAAATAGCATAAGCACTCATTTTTTTCTGAAATTAAACAGATTGTTCACGTAATCCCTACTATCAGTGCAAGAGAATTTTTTATGCTGCTGTACGTCGTACTGCCAGCAGAACTTTTGTCATACTGTTTTGTTAAACTTCCCTACAGATATGTTGGCTCTTTAAATATGAAGTCCTATACTTCTGTAACTCTTCATTCATTCCAGTGTAAGGGTTGTACTTGTGCTTCTCAGAGAGAAATTTAGGAGGGAGAATTTACAGTGAGATCCAGATCTATGGCATGGAATTTGGTGTCTGAGAAGTTTGCTTCTGCTTCTGAAAGAATTTAAGTACATGGAAAGTTTGGGGTTTTTTTATACAAACAAAACCCCATAAATTGATAAGATGTATCTGCAAAACCTGATTGTTTCCCCATAAAGCAAATTACTGTAGTCTGTAATTAAGTCCTATTATTACTGTAATGCAAGTTTCAGATTTTCAGAGAATACTTAGGTTTAGACTTGTGTCAGCATCTGTGCAGTCTCAGCAGAGCCATGCACTGTTCCTTCAGACCTCCAGAATATCTGAATAACACAATAATAAATGGCCAATCAGTGACCCTCACAGAAGTACTGAGCTCCTATAAATCAGATAAGGAGAACCTCTAATTGCATAGCCTTCTGCTAAAGTTTCCCCAAGTGTCCTCAAATAACCCCTTTTCATAAAGGGATTTATCTTACCTGGGTTGAAATCCAGGTGTCCTGCTAGGCTCCACACCAGTCTGTGACAGTACGCGAGGAGTTTCACGATTTAAGTGTTTCCTTTGTTGTATGCCTGCTCCTTGGTTATTTTATCTGACAATGGCAATTTTGTTCTATGAGAAATAGTAACTGTTGTCTGTATACGCTGCCTGCCCTGTTCATCTGGATTTGGATTTGTGGGGTTTTTTTTAAGGTCTTTGTTTTCTTTCTTCATTCTTTCAGTTTTTGTTCCCCAGCTGCTTTGAAAAGTTCAAGTCTAGTTAGTTTCTGCTTTTAAATTACCAAATCTGTCCTCTGGTTGTCCTTTGTTTCTTCTTTTTGGGAACTATGCCCATTCTGAGTTAGATTGCAAGAAACTTCGTGGAATATCCAAGGCAAGAATGCATCAAATAGGGATAGTTTCTGCTTTTGGCATTCTTTCCCTACTGGGCCTTAATATTTGTGGCTGTTGCTGATTGTTGAGTTAATATTATAAAATAACTTCTTGCAGTGACTCCCAAGATCTTTCAAGGAGTGTTAAAGCTAATGTAAACAGCATCAATACGTGGATATATTTATTTTTTTTCCTATGTGCATTAATGTGTGCTTCCTAAATGTAATTTTCCTGTATCACCTTACCTCCTTGGCACTTAAGATTCTGACGTCTTTCTGCTGCTTTTCAAGAATGGAAAAAATGAAAGCTGATTATGAGTACATGTATCAGCAGCAAAATGTTATTCAGTGTTAACACCCTTTTTTCCAATTTGATCTCCAGATTTTATGATGGCTCTGATAAATAGTAAGACTTCTTGGAGATTCAGAAAGGAATTATTTGGCAGGAAAAAGAAGTGTTAAAACAGAAAATCTACAAAAATTTGATTCTGTTATAAGAAGCTGTGGCAACTGCATTAAGTACTTGTTGCTGCCTTCCTGCCCTGGCAGTTGTGAAACCAGTTTGGTTGGTCTATCCTGTGATATTCCATATGATTGAGTATTTTTCTGGCTTAAAGCCCACATGCTCTTGTGTTTCTTTCAAGATAAATACTTTACACAGCTGGAATATGCACTTTGCTGAGTTCAGGACTTAGCAAAACTGAAGCAAAAAGAAGAGTCTTCTGCTACCTTCCTTACAGCTCTACTACTGCCCTAACTTGATTTTTAAATAAAAATATTTGTTTGGATTGTAAACTATGAGGATTATGTAGGTTGCTGATGATATTTTCAGAAGTATAAAAAAGCTAGAGCTAAAAGCTTTTGAATTTTCAATGGAATATGATTTTTTCAGAAATATATATCTCTTCATTCAAAAAGCTGTTGTGCAAGCACCTCAAGGTACTGCTGATCTGTGGAGAGATGATAAAAACCAGAATCTGACTATTATGCATATCCAGAAACATGTTCTGTTTCTTCATGCAATAGGAGAAAGCCATGAATTATAAAATTAATTTTTAGGTGTATTTATTGGGAAGCTATACACCAACTAGTGAAGTTAGCAGCTGCTAGCTGCTATCTTTTAGCCACTTGGGTAATTCACTTCAAGGAGACTTCTTAGGGTGAAACCTGTACTAAATTTTCTTGCTAAGACTGAAAGTTTGAGGGTTGTTATTATTGGATTTTGTTTTTCTTTGAGGGAAGTTTCATTTTTCATGTTAGAAACAGGAGGAGGAAGGATTAGCACAAAAAAAGAAAATAAAATAGGTACCTTGAGTGTCATTACTGAAAAATTGGCACTGTAAGTCCTCATTTTTGTCTGACTTAGTTGGTGTTCTATTTCTAAGTAACTGTGTGCATATTTTGGTGACCTCCAAATCCAATAGGAAAATAATTCTCAATGAGGCTATTTATGTCAAACTTCATGTTGGTTCTCTCACCCATATTTATAGTTACTGTTTCCCACATAATTTTGAGAGTAGTCTATACTTTTCTTTACCCAGTTTATAATTAATATTCCAGGATGATTTTTTAAATTTTATTTTCAGTCATTATGGGAATTAACAGCAGAATACACAGGATTAATTTATATATTTAGCTTGAGGGTATGACATCAAATTTGCTAGCTCTTTGGCCACTAAGTAGTGAGTGTTAGCATAGAGGTAGCTCTAATTATATCAGTATTCTGGGCTCTTGTCTGTGCAGAGTGGATCCCAGGAGTATTGTTTTGTTTTGGAAAGTGCTTGTAAAAGGATTTAGCAAGCCTGTCTTTGTGAGTAATTGGCTTGATAAGAGATGATATTGTATGCTTAGGAAGCCAGAGGATCAGAATCCTAAATAGCTGCGTTATTGCAACATTCAGCAGGAGTCATTATGATCTCTCTTAACAATGTATAGATTGACAAAATTTGCAAAATAGAATTGACTTTGGAGAAAGTATGTATTGCCCTGCATGTTAGACCCAGAGATATCTGCAAAACCATCTGCTTATTTGTGGTTGTAATTTTAAATAGAAGAATTAAAAATAACAAACACCATCCTTATCCCCTTCCCCAGCTAGTTAGTGCCATGTTTTCCTCCTCTTGCAGGCAATATTTTAATGTGCTCTGTTTGCTTATGTCAAGGAAGCTAACATGAATGTTTTGGGAAGAAGGTGTTTTGCTTGGCTGTTAAATTAATTCTCTTGAGTAATTCAGAGACCTGTGATGGTCTGAAAAGACCATCCATTGCAGTTAAGCATTTTACATGCTCACAGAAAGGAAAAAGAGTTCTGCATTTGGGAGGCAGTGTCCAAAGTCCAGACTACCATGTTTGTGCTCTGTTTGGTTCGTATTACTCATTGTAAATTGCAAATGCTTTCTAGAGTGAAACTTTTTACTTTGCAGAGACTTCCTGTTCCATTTTAAAAGGAATTGATGATTTTAGAATTGTGTCATTACAGAACTTGTTTGGTTTTAAGCTTGCTAAGAATTCCCATGGTTTTTGAAAAGTATACTTTCATGGAAAAGTTCCCACTTGTATTAAACTGAGTCTAAGGAAACCATCTGTTAAGTGCTGCTGGGCATTTGAAATAAGTGTACAACTCCTTTAAGCCACTTTTCATTGTGAAAAGGGAGAGGAGGAGGTTGTGATGGAATGGAAATCCATCTAGCCAACAAACTGGGAGCCATGCAAAGCTGGTCCTCCAAATCCAACTTCTTGCATCATATTTGAGAGAAAATAATGTTATGGTGAGGTCAGGGACATTCTGCAGTCAGTCTTTGGACAAAAAAAAATAATTCTAGGATTACCAACCAAATTTTCCACAATGAATAATATAAAATAACTGGTTCTGGCTCAAAGTGTTTCTATTTTTATTTTCTTCCTTCTCTTAGTGAATTATTGACTCATTTACTTGTTACTGACTTTTCCATTGTGTGTGGAAACAAGATGGATGGGCATTTTCCAAAAGCTTTGTTATCAGCTATTTCAGTGTTTTTTTGTATTTTTAAAGATGGATATTTTTCCCATTTCTCTTGGTGAAAACCTGTGTAGGCTTCTCCTAGAACTTCAGTGCAAAGAAATACTTTCCTATCTCTTCAATATTCCTTCAGATTCTGATTCTTGAGAGGGAGCTATGATGAAGCTAGATTGAAATCTTTGGAAGTAATTTTAGTTGGTGAAAATTTATATGTTTTTTGAGAAAGAGAAATAACATCCTGCAGCACCTGAAAATTGATGGAAACGTATATACAAAAATTCTATATTCAAGTTAAATGTAAAATTTTCTGATCTATATAACCTTAATACTTCCATCACAATTTTGTTTCATCGTTTTCTTTTTTTATTTTTAAGATGCTTGAACTGAAGTTTAGCAAATGTCTGTTAAGAAGGTAGGTATATTTGTGTGTCGGGTGTTCTTCATTTTCATGGAGGCTGAGTTGAAACAGGGAGCACTAACTACTCTAGCTGAAGTAGCCAGGCCATCTATAGGAGCTGTGTTAAATGGATCAAAACAATGTTGTGCTACTCTTTTTTTTTTTTTTCCTATTATTTATTTTAACAAAATTAGGATTTTCTTCGCTCCTTTTAATAGAAAACTATTTTTCAAAATTGTGCTCCCTTGGAAAAAAGAAGTTGCAGATTTTTTGGTGACAGGGAAGTGTGAGAAGTTGTGTTGTTTGCAGCTCTGGTTAACATCTCCTGGTCTGACAGAAGGGCATCTGGAATAATGGCCAAGGGCTAGGGAACTACAAGGGCCTGCCTAATCACCAGTTTGGGGTGTGTGGCCTTAGGCAGTCTTGCTTTCAGCATTTTCATCTGTAAATAGGGTAATGGAGCTAGATTTGACATAAAAATGGACTTGTTTTTTTTTTTCTCTAGGTCTGGCTTGCTTGAAGGCTGAGATAATTCTGTGTTTATTACTGGACTTGGATGCTAGGCAGTGAGCAATTATGGAAGGAGGAAAGAGCAATACTGAACCCTGAGGAAAAAAAAAGAATCACGTAATAGTTGTCTACATAGTGACTGCCCTCATGCTAAGATAAAGTTGGGAAAATTTTGGAGGAGAAGGGCGAATGTAACATACATGTGGAAGGAATTAAACTTCATGCTTAAGATTAATCAATCTTTGTTGAAGCCATTTGGGCTTGGTAGTCCAAATCAACTTTTTGTGAGCTATTTATTAATGCAGTTATTTATACTGTAAAAAGTTCTACTTAGTTCATCTCATGGTACAAATGACTAGACAAGTCCTTGTTGGAAGAATTTACAGCCTTGAAATATAACTAAAGGTGTAATGGCCCACATCCTTTGGCTGTGGAGCAGTTGAGGATAATACAGCTTTCATCCATTTGTCATTGCTCATACACTGGAGAATATTTCCTTGTGGTTCAACAGGGAGGGTAGAACATTTTCACGATCCTTTTTCAGTGTGAACTCAGCTCCTCCTATTGTTGCCTGTTGCTCAAACAGATGACTGGATAGGTGGCTAAAGATACCCCTGGTGGTGTATCCATCTGTGAGAGTGATAACCTCCTACTGGCAGGTGGTGCTGATCGGCTAATGGTGTCTTGAAGCATAGAAGGAATTACAAAATATGTGTCCAAATCTTGCTACAAAGAGCATAAAGCACAGCTGTGCAGGGTTGGACATGAAGCTTATCTGGTGTTACATCCGGTCTCTAGATAGGGGTGAGTGCTCTGCTGTGGGTTCTGTTTTTCTCTCACGCATGACACTGACTGTCTAAGACAGAGAAAAACAGCAGGCAGAATATAGTGAGGCTTCCACTATCTCCAGTGGTTTGGTGCTTAAAGATTTCCTTAGCAAGGGGTTAGTTATGTCTTTAATAGCTCTCAGTGGATTTTTCTTCTGTGAACTTGTCTAGTCCTTTTTTGAGTCCACATGAATTTTTAATATCCAAATTACCCGGTTATAGTGAGATGCATTATTTAACTACAAATGTTAAGAAAAAGCATCTTCTAGCTATGTTTTGAGCTTGCTTCTTGCTTTGTTAGATAGCCTTTTGTTTTCACTTGGGAAACAACCATCATTTCTGTACTGCTTGTCATTTTGTAGAAGTCTTGTGGCTCCCCAGTTACCCCTTTCAGGCAGGTTGCTGCGTGTGCATTTCTTTAAACAAGGTGTTCTTGTCATTTGATTACTATTTACCTTTGCCTCAATTCCCTGTACCTTTGATATCAAGAGATAGGGTCAAGGAGTGAGAAAAAATTGTGTATAGTTTTTTAAGTGCAGGTCTCTCGTGGCTTGATGGAGTGGCATTAATGATGTTTCTCTTTTCCCCCAGTTTAAAATAATTACTAGTATTTAATAGATTTCTTGGCCACGCCTGAGTGTATAGTAATAAAACAACCCAGTTATTATATATCTGTTTTAATGACAAGTTCTCATTTGTTTGTGATAGTAGTTAGTTCAGAACTCATTACACATGCCATAATATAAACACTACTAGTAGTAATGGATGGTAAGATTATTAATTAAAGGATATCACTCTGGCAGGAAGATAACAAGTGGATGTTTGCATATGAAGATTTCCTAAATCTTTTTGTGACAGCAAAGTAGAACAAAATTCCAGAGAATTAAAATTCGAAAAAAATGGTACATGAACTATGTAGAAGGCTAGTCCTTCTTACAAGTTAGTTGACTTAAAAAGATTAGAGAGTTTTCTGCTGAAAGTCATTCAAATTCCTTATTTTTGTCTGAGAAGTTAAGTAAAAAATCCAGCAAAATGAGTATGTGGGATATTTCTCTCTTTCTCTTTTTTTTTTTTTTTTTTTTTTTTTAAATACAGGGATCCTGTTCTTTGAAATAGCTTTATACACAGAAACATCATATGAATACTCATTTTTACATATTTCTTATTTTCTCTGTCCAAATGCAATGAATCTGGAAAGTAAAATGCAAAACCTGTAAGTGTTAAGGAAATAGTCTCATGCAAACTGGAGTTAACCCCAACCTCCTTGGGAAAGCTTAATTCTGACTTGTCTAAGCAGGAGCTCACCTGGTGAAACTGATTTGTGTATCTCATTAGTTAATGAAACATATTTCATTTCACTGATACTTTTTCCCCCATTATTAGAATATGAGTATTTTGGTAACAGATTTTTGAATTAATGATACTGTAAGTGATTTAATTTAAACCCTCCAAAATGTATATTTAAAAGACTTTTAAGTGCTTCCATGGCTCTCATCTCTGCATTTTGTGAATTGCTTTCATATTTTAGAGGACAGTTGAAACTAGCATGTTAAGCTTGTTTGCTGTATAAGACTGATGTGTTTAGTATCCATTCTCTGTAAGTAGTGAAAAGTAGCTAAGCAGTGTGTAGTAGTGCACTGGCTGTATGGCAGACTGAATGGAAAAAAACTGCCTTTAGGCCAAATTTGGTCAAGACATTTAGTGACATTTAGCATCACTGAACAAAATCCTGCTTGATTAGGAATCTCAGTTCTGCCCTCCATATGTGGAAGTGCATATCTGACTCTCTAAACAAATGCTAGATCTGTTTGTGTGTGTGTGTTAGAACTCTCACACCCCCCCACCCCTGTTAAGTGCAGTACTGAAGTACATGTGACCGTGATATTACTTGTCTGATCAAAAGAATCTAATCAAGCATTGTATTCCTGAGCTTTAAGAGCCCAAAAGAATTTCATATGGAAAGTGTTTCATTTCCTTTAAAGCCAAGTGGTAGTATTTTCTTTTCTAAATAAGCTAAATATACACATTTTAATTTTTTCCCCTCTCCTCCTCCTTCTGGTCTTACAACACATTTTACTTTGTTGCCCAAGCAGAGAAAACTTTGCCAGGAAGAAGGGTGAGCAATGCTTCTGTTTCCCATGACCCTCAACTCTAATGTTGTTCCAAGAGCTCACTACTTACAAATGCCTTGATAACTGCTTTCATTCCTTTCATCCCTCCCCCGCCATCCAGCACAGGCCTGTGGGACCCATCCTCCTTCGAGCAGCTCTCTTCACAGAACAGGGGAATCTACTTAATGTAAAAATCATGGAACAGAAAAGCATTGAAAGATATATTGCAGAATTTTTTACAGCTGAAGGTCTGCATGATAGTTGCTGCAATGATTTATCCTTGGTTTCATAGCAGCAGCTTCTTAGAGCGCCCTGTTCATACCAGAAGTAATCTTATTTTTTATTTTTTCCTCCGTATAGGTATTTGGGTAGGGGTAATAGTGGAGACACTATCTCATTCTATGTGTGCACAGCACTGAACTGGCAGGACTGATCTTGGTCAGATAGTCAGAACTCTGGCTCCTTAAGAATGTGTGGCAGCATAGGCTTTAATTATCTTCTGGTATTATATTATATATATTTTCTTTGTCTGAAAATAGGCACATGTAGTTTTTAAATTTCTTTGGGTGCATGGTAAGATTAAGAATAAACAGAGAAAAATGTCTTTTCAAGTACTACTGAAAGATTATCTGATGCACCAATACCTTACATTGCACTAGAAATCTGGGAATTCCCATGTTTTTTCTGGCAACTCCCTAACTGCCAGACAGGAAATCACTCTCTGCTTTTTGAACCTCTGGCAGCATCTGCTCTTAGTTTCTTTGTTCTCTTTTTTTGTGGTGCTTCTCTGCCTGCTCAGTGTGGCTGGGATGTACCAGGAGGAGAGAGAAATGACGTAGCATGCCTGATAAACCATGTTTCATTGGAAGAGTCTGAGGGGAGAATATTGGAACGTGGACCCAACTCCCTGGAAAAGTCTGACACTGTTCTGCGAAATAAGCATCCATGGGGTGGGGGAAGAATGTGGAAGATCATGAAAGAGCATTTAAAATCTCCAGAAGGAGCAAGAGAAAGTATGTTGCGGGTCAAAGCAAGTTTGCAGGGATGAAAGTTTAGGAATCATTGAGGCCTTTCTGATAGAGAACTATGGACAGACGGGGAAAGTACTAAGAGTACAGATGAGTTTGTAATGATATTCAATTATTTGAGAATAGGAAAAAAAAACAGGGAAATATGCTTGTTTTCTAACATTTATGTTTCTCCAAGACAGAAGAAATGTTGGAATATTTCAGGTCTTTACAGTGGATCTTGGCCAAAAAGCATACAGGATGAAAACAAGTTTGCAAAAACTGCACAACTGTCATTGTATAGAAATGTTTTGGTTGAATATAATTTAGAAAAATATAATAATATGCTAGAAATAGTACTAAGTTGTACCCTACAGCCAAACTTTACAATTTCAGAAGTAAAAGGAAACCAAATGCTTTCCAATAATTCTAGCCATATTTGTGGAAAAAGACTGTAAAAAATTGCAGTGGTGGCAAAGGAAAATTTTCTGTTCTGCCTTGTACCATGTGATTAGTCGCTTGTAAAGTATAATTCTGCCAATGTGGTTTAATGATTGAAAGGTTTTTACCTTTGGATGGTAAATCCCTGCAAAGTCAGTTTACTTTATAATCAAATGCACCAGTATCATTGATTCTTATAAACAGTCTTATAAACTAAAATATTGAGAAAAGATTTTGTAAGAATGAGGTAATGAGAAATAAAGTACAAGAATGTGGGAGTATCAAAACAAAATTACATCACTTAATATGAGAAAGAGTTATGAAGTTATATACATGCTTTAACTTCAGAGAAACAGATGAGCAGTATGTATTGTATGGTGCCCTCCACATTAAGAGTTATAGGGCATACATTTTTAGGTGCATTTGTATTATTTCATGTATTTATAATTAGGCAAAGTCAAAACAAGTTAGTAATTTTTATAGATTTTCCTAACTTTTGCATACTAAACTAAACTAAAGTTCATTTCTTTCTGTTTTAGTTATGTGAATAAGGTTAGGTTTCCACATCTAAACACAAAGCGAGTGGGGGTAAGGAGCGGAATAGTGAAAAGAGGGATGGAATATTATCAATATTGTCTTTTGTCTGTATAGTGTTATTTGGTTCAACAGTTATTTTTCAGGGAAGTTTTGGTACGTTTTTTATCAAGTAATGCAAATGTGGCCTAAAAATCCCCATCTGGTTAAGCATCAATGTTGTGTACTTGGAATGTCCTCAAGACTGTATTAGACTTAGTTCCTAGCTGTAGAGAAGCACTGAGAACATCGAAAGTACTGCACAAGTGTTTAACATAAGGAAGTTGTGACTGAACAGTGTTGGTATGAATAGCTATGAAGTTTATAGAACATACAGACTTTTCAGTAGCTCTTGCCTCACAGTGTTAAGAAAGTGGGGATTTTGTTACATTTGATCAAGGGGATTTCTCAGTGCTTTCTAGAATGGGAAAGTAAATTGTGCATTTTCTCATGGAAATATTCATGAGTAAGAGAATGACACTGAAAAATTTCAGTGCCTTATGTAACCCCATAGGAATGCAGCAATGCATGGGCTACATGTTGCCATATTCTCCTGATGACATTTCCCTGGAGATTGTGGGAAGAAATTAGCTTCCCTGAAATTAAGAGCAAAGCAGAGCCTAAGGTAAAAAATGTAATGTGGGATTGTAGGGGTAGGGAGTTGGTAGAGAGTTGTTTGTTTTAGTTGCTTATTATTGTTCCATGAATAGCAAGTTGGCAAGGAATATGCACTGATGAAGCTGGCAAATAAAGGGGGTAAAGAGTGTATTGAGAGCAACAATGAAAGGCTGTGTCAATACAGAGCAGTGGCCCTAGAGCTGCAAAATCTCTGGCACTGGGCACTGGATTCTCTATTCCCTTGTGGTGTTTTCTTGTGGATTCTTTAAAAAGCCTTGTGGCAAGTGGCCAGCATTAGCTCCATCAGCCCTTGTAGGTAGTCTCTACTCTGTGCCAGCCTGCCCTGTGTTTTGCCAAATTAAATTCTTCTGCAGAAGTTTGGATAAAATGTGGTCACTCATAAGAAGAAAAAAACCCTCTTCTCCTTTCGTCAGAAAAGTTAATATGATCTGGAGATTAACTCAGCTGATAAATAAAGAATAACAAGTGTGTGTAAATAATTTCATCAATTAGGCTTCTAAAAATAGAAATACCAGGGAAAATATTCCATGCAAAGGAAGGACTCCAGGATTTAACGCCATGAAACCAAAGAAGCCATGAAAACATCAGAAGCTGCATCAGCTGACTATACAGATCTTTTTGTCAGCATTTAGAAGGCATGTTAACGTGCACTGTAAATTCCTCTCTAACTACAGGTGATCTGGACATGTCATGGCAATGATGTTTTATTAAATTGGGATTACCTGTTCTGTCAGCAAACCCCAGAATTCTTTTCATAGGCAGTTATTAAGGAATTAATTGCATTACCAGCATATGTGCCAACATTCCCAGGCTCAGGATTGCTGCTTTGGGCTGATTTGTAAGACATTTTCAGGTCCCCTTATTTGTGCTGACCTGCTAACATATATTATGAGTAGGAAGATTTTTCTAAAGGTGGTAATTACCAAAAAACATTGATAATCATTTATTTTTCTTTTTAAATTAATAGTGAGCAATCAAGAGTGGAAAGGCAAAAATTGCGAAGAAAATGCATTTTGGTGCTCTTTTCTGAATTAGGACCTACTACTGTGAAGCTGGAAGTTTTAATGAGAAAGCCCTTAAGCCAGGAAGAAATTTGAAATACAGTAGTGATATATGCAGTCTTGTATCATCATTGCTTTTAACTACTTAATCATTCATGTTGCCTAAATACAACTGTACTGCCAGCTTCTGTGTTTACAGTCTATGGTGTGGAAAAAGATATCCCACTGTGACATGTTCTACTTACAATCAAATTGACTGCAGCAAACACAGAAGCTGTTGAAGTTCAGTGCTTCTCAGTGGGGTGTTTTTGTTCCCCCAGCTTATTTCTGGCTGTTGATATAGCTCACATCCTTGAAGCTCATTCCCTCATAAAATAACAAAGCCAAGGAAGTTCCCTGTTCATCTTTACTGTAGAAGAGCATGTCGTGAACTATTTAAGGAGACATGTATCTCACAAGCATTTTCTTGAATAAATAGTGTTTTACAGATTTGTATTTGTAATACTGAAAGCCCTTTTTTCACTTTTATGAATTTTTAAATGGTTCCTTGCTTCTGTCACTTAGTGTGGTAAGAGTACTGCAAATCATGCTCATGGCTGCTATTTCACAGTAATAATGTCTCTCATATAAAAACTACTTTTTCAAGTGTTTAGATAACTTAGCCTGAACAATTGTTTATAGAATAAGTGTTGCTTAAGAAATTAATCAAGAAAATAAATCTATTTGTAAAGCATTTAAAAAATAACCATAATAATGACTGAGTTTCAGGTATTGAGGAGTAGAAGTCAACAAACTAGACAAATGTTTCTCTGCATTTTGGCATGCTGTTTTATCAAGTACTCCGGCAATATTGTTCAGTTTCTGCTGTGTTTTATTCACATACTATAATACCTTAATGCTGAGTTTTGCTGACTAGCTTGGGTTTTAATGAACTTGTATGTCAGTGCATGACCAAATGAAGTATCTCATCAAGCAGAGCACTGCAATGCATCTAGTCATATCTGGTAGTGGACTCATACTTCCCCAAAGGTTTGAAACACCAAACGTGACTGTATGTGGTCTCCTTTGCAGTCTTCAGCTGTCCTGAAATTCAGCTGACCGAAGGATTGCCTCTAATATCCTGCTAGGTCAATCATCACCCCTTTGCTTCCGCTGTCTTTGAAGCCACGAAATAATAACTAGCTTTGTATAAGATAGACAGATATGTTGCTGTTACTGTATGAGCCAGAGTGTCTGTTGTTTGAAGTCCCATTTACTGCATTCCAGCTGGTGCTCAGGAGTTAATTTAGGCATGTTTAATCTCACTAGGTTTCAACTGCTGTTTCTCTTTATTAACCCAGTGAATGATACCAAGCTTTCCCAGAGTGATTGGCAGCAGTCAGGAAGAACATTGGTTATTGGAACTCCATTTGCTAATGAAGTCATCTTTGTAAGCAAACAAGGGGAAAGACTTTGTCTTTGATGTGTTTGCTGAGAACACTTTCTTGCAGGCTGCTACTAGGTAGGGATATAAGTCCTCTGCAAGTACTCCAGAGCTTTTGGAGACTGATTGATCCCAAATCAACTGATTGGACTTTCTGCTGTTATTCCAGATACCAGACTGGCAAAACCAAACAAATGACAACTTTCCCAGCCTAATAAAACAATTCATTGTGCTTACCAAGTTGTGGAAATCTTTCTGAGTGTCCTTATCTGTAGGACTTTGTCCTTGTTGTGACAGGCTGTGCCATGCCAAAGCATACACTTGTATTTTCATCCTTCAGGAAATAACATTTGTCATTTCAGCACATTTTTGCAATGTGTTGTTCTCTCCACCTCCTCAAGACTCTATATGAGAAATTATTATATGATCTGTTTAAAAAATCTGGGACAAGAAAGTGGAACAACAATTCTGGTGATACAAAGGGTCTGGATCATAGTCTTACCATCCTGTATTCGGCTGTAAGGCCCCGGTACCTAAAATAAGTTAATATATTACAGTTCATATTACATACTTTTCTTTGTCATTTTCAAAGAAAGTGAGTCTTAAATAAACCTGCCTTCTAGAATAAGCCAGAAGATGATTCTTCATTTTTTTATTAGATAATATGTGTTAAGTAGATTAATCAAATATATAAAACTTAAGGGAGAAGTAAAATAGAGTAGTGCATTTCATGACTCCTTTGTGACTTTCCTGAATGGATGATGACTTTTATTATTCTTCTACTGGCATTATGATACTGAAGGTTGGTATTGTATGTATCTGTATGCAATAATGGTGTTACATTACTTTGTTGTGGTAAAGCTTTGTTGTAGTTATCCTCTTATTATTTCTGGTCACAGTGTGGTAGCTTCTTTAGTACTTCCTCTGTCAACTCCAGAAAAAAAAGTTCTTATTGGCCAGTTGACTTGCTGCAGCCCTGACTGAAACAGGCAACTCTGTCACAATTATCTCCTTACACTGACAGTATGTAGGGTGTAGGTGGCTACTCTTGACTATGTGCCTCATTGCAGAATGGAACTGAATCCATCTTTGGAATTGGAGAAAGCAGGGAACAAGTGATAGAGGCAAGTACTCTAACATAATGTTAGTACATATTAACAGAACTGCTCCTCTGGCAAATGAGACTTACCAGATTGCATTTTCATTCTTTTGCTGGCAGCCAGAGAGATTATTCGAGTGCCTATAGAAGAGCAGGGGCAGCAACATTTACGAGTTCATTGAGACTTTGGAGCAGCCATCCTTTCCTGGATGATAGACTTGTACTGCCAGTCAATAAATCTGATGAGCTTTTTCTAGTAACTTAGAAGATCAGTTGTCTCTGCTTGAAGGAAAGTTTCTGCCCTGAGCTGAGTAAATGTCCTAGTTGTGGATTCAATGAAAAGAGGGACATGACTTTACAATGTACTTGCTGAGTAAGAACTCTGAATAATGCCACAGATTCTTATCACAGGTGATTTGTGTGGTGATTACCTTACTTCTGGAAGCAGCAGCATGCATTGAGGACTCTTCAGTGACATTAAGACTTTGGGATATACAGTGATAAATGACATCTTGTAAAACTGGGCGAGGTCTCTTGTCTCTTTTCATTTTTTTTGTCCATGATTTGCCTCTTCTTGATTTGAAACAGTTGCTGTTAAATTTGTTTTAGTTCAGTTTTGAATCTTGGTATCTTTTAGAAAATATGTGCTTACTGCACAGCTGTTCCTTTCTGTGTCTGGGTTTATAATTTTATAATCAATGAAAGTGATGATGCTTCTAAGAAAGTGATAAATACAACCAAGTAGCACCGCTTGGTCCAAGGTTGGTGATTCAATTGCAGTGTCAGAGTCTTACAGAGTAACTCCTATTTCAGCCTTTAGGAAGCTGTCCATGTCAGCTGGAATTTTCTGTAAAATAATATTTTTTTATCTTTTCAGGTTAGATTAACTTTGTACAGAACTTGTGAATGAGTGTTACAGGAAGCATCTGACCTTGGAACTTAATTATATTCTTTGCTACATTGAACAGCTTTAATCTTATTATGTTATTGTCTAATACTCTCAAGGTATTAGGCCTCATATAGAGGCAGATACCTCCAAATGGTATTTTGCTGCATGACTTTATCAAGTTATCTAATAAGCTCCTTAATTCTTCATACCCATATTATTTCTGAACTTGGTTAAACATACCTCCTTCAGGTTCAAAATGTGTCTGATTTGCTGACACCGTGAAAGAAAGGTTGGCGTCATATATTAATAATCCAGGATAGGAAATGGAGACTCCACCTTTGGTATTTTTAACATTTATTTTCCTTTATTTTGACATTTGTTCCACCAAACCCTGCATCTGTGGGAGAACGATAGTGGAAAGCCAATGCTCCCTCATTTCCTTTCACATTCACGGTGATGCTGTTCATCATGGCAGTTATTAGATTGTCTAAAGGGAATAAATCTGCATTCCTATTAGCAAGAGTTATTTTTTACATTCCAGTGTACTTGCAATGTAGAAACTTTTTCATTCAATTACCTTAATGCCATGTAATTCCTTTTGACATCAATTGCTATACAGCGGTTTTGTAGAAGGGTTTGGGACTCAGTGCAGTAACTTGGTGAAAGAGTGAATAATAAAACTGTGTTTCTTCCCTTTAAACTTAAGATATACTGCTGTGAACAAATTCAAGTTTAGATCTTTCTAACAAATGTAGAACAATCATTTACTTAGCTATGAAAGATGCTGTATTTGCATAAAATGCAGTGCTTCACCTTTTAAAGATTATTTTTATTTCATCTGTACAAACAATAGGAAACACTTTTTGTTTAGCATTCAATTTGTTAATACACTTAATATAATCTTCATGAACAGCACCATAGGAAATGTACAGTAAGGGTGCAGTAATTCTGGGTAGCATTCTTTCCTGTTTTCTATGTGCTTTATCAAAAAGATACAGCATTACTTTACTCAGTTCTTTGCATCTGAAGTTATTTATCAGTATGCATACAGAATTCTCTACTAATAGAAGAAAATAATCTGTTCATGTCTGTGTTGTCTAAGGATAATGGATCTCTTTTTGGTCTGATGTACTCTATAGCTGCCTATTAGAATCCAAAAGGAACAGGCATTGAGTAAGTTTTGGGCAGTGCAAAATCCATTAAGGGAATCTCTTGCTTGATAGTGTTAATTACCTTTAATTACTTTAATTAAAATTAAGAAAAACAGTAATTTTATTTTGTAGATTTTTGTTTGGAGGTGTTTGAGATCTTTATTTCAATCATTTTTCAATTCTTATTTCATTTAGGATAGTGGAATCATGCAAATTTAAATAATGCTTTGTGTGTATGGGGGTTGTTTGTGTGTTGATTTAGGATATTAGGCCGATTTGTATATTAATATGTTAGGTTTTATTCCTTCCTGGAAGAAGGTTAGCCCTCTTAATTTTGTGTCCAGCACTGAGTGAATGAGGCTTTACAATAACAGGATAAAGAAATCACAGAATCACAAAATGATTGAGGCTGGAAAGGGCCTATGGAAGTCATCTAGTCCAACTGCCTTCCTTAAGCAGAGCCAGTTACCCAGGATTATGTCCAGACAGCTTTTGAACGTCCCCAAGGATGGAAGCAGATATGTGATGCTTTGAATTTCTGACTTTGCTTTCATTCATAATTTATCCTTACCATGAATTTTCCTAAGATTTAGCAGATGGCAGAATCTTAACTGTCAATTTTCCTAGCATCAAAACAGATACCATAGGTACAACCTCCAGGTTATGGAATATTGTTGTTAGTTTTTCTGGGCTCAGCTGGTCTAGTGGTATTTTTAAGTCTTGACCAACTTCATTCATGATCACATTAATCTCTGCATTTGCCATTAGTATATCTGAAAAAAAAAAAAAAGAAGATATTCTGTATTTGTTTTGTTGCTTACAATTATAATGAAATTTATGCTAGAAAATTTGGGTTGCTTTGTGAAATTCAGTGAAAATAGTGCTCATAATCCATGGATTACCTTGTTGATTGGCAAGCATTTGTGTTTTTCTTTTTTCTTCCATTTCTTTTTACCAAGGTTTTGCACTAAAACATTGTACATTGTGGTATATCAGAACAATTAGAATGTAATTATTTTGATAGTGGAAAAAAACTGTCACGAGCTTTATTTTAATCTGCAAACTAATATTGCAATATTTTAAAGAGTAGTCCACTTACGTATGCAATTTATCACTAGAGATTAATTTCTTATACTAATTTCTTTTTTTTCAATATGTATAAACATTCTTTAGTTTTCAATGTGATACATGTATTAATGTTTGAAGTCTTGCATCAACCTATTTCATAGGTGTCTAGGATATCTCAGGTATTTGATTTTGAAATGGTGCTGGTGATTTTAAAGAGGTTAATGTCCAAAAAAGATACTAGTAAGGAAACTTTGTAAGCAGAAAAAATACTTAATGCAGAAATGCATGGTGCCTTGCTCCAGTGAAGTTCTAGTGGAATAATTCTGATTTGTTTTTTTTTTCTTTAATTCTAGATTTATCCATGGCGGTACAAAAATTTTCACAGTCTCTACAAGACTTTCAGTTTGAGTGTATTGGAGATGCTGAAACTGATGATGAAATTAATATTGGTAAGTACTCTCTTTGCTTTGCAGGCAGTAACATTTTTATTGTTTCTTATAGCATGTTACCAGAAATACAGTGGAGCAGTTCACAGTTGTTTTTTAGAGGTTCACGTCACAAAAATAGAAAAATTTCAATAAGTAGAAACCATGCAAGACTTTAAAAATACATATCTAAAAACTTTGTCTTCATGGCATAGCTTGTTTTATTATAGCAGAAAGTATTCAGTGATACTTTTGTCAGCTGAGTCAACTGACTCCTCTAAATTCTGCTGCTACTTTTACCTTACAGTCAGTTTTCAGTGGGCTACTAGAAGGTACACAACTTTTCTATAATGTTCTATAATCAGTCTGCAAAAAAGTGCCTAAGTGCCTAGTAAGACACAGGACGTATTTTAAAGGTCTAAAAAGAGGAGTATGTTCATTACAATTTGTGCATTCGTGAGTATATGGTTGTCTGAATTTTTGCCAGTAAAATTTACTAGCTGCTTATTGTTCTTTCTCTGTACACACACAGAAATTCTGCATTTGCAGAACTGAACAGCTCAATTTGTCTTCAATGTAAGCCTCTTCAGTGTCATCAAAATACTCTTCCCTCAGCAGACTAATCCTTGAAGTGTTTCCAGGGTTCAGAAATTCAACCACTCTTTACTGCAAGGCATTTCTGCAGTTGTAGTGATGCTTTTACACAGTAGCACAGCAGCTGGAGTGCTTTAACCCCCATTGGTAAAAAATTTGGATTATAATCCATTTTCAGAATGGCTAAATTCAGTATCATGAGTCTTACATACCACATGGCCCCCATGTGTCTCCTAAAACATCTGAGAGGAAGAACATGGTTCTTAAAGAGCAGTGGCTTCTAAAAATAAATAATTTGGCAGTACGAGAGGGAATGTAGGACTTCTTGGTATTTTTGAAGAAGTTCTATGTAATGCAGAGAGGAAACCCTGATTTAGTCTTTTTCAAGTGTATCTATTATTATGATCTATTTTCAAGTCTTCTCTCCCTTCAAGTTTTCCTTTTTCCTGACTGAGTCATTGGACAGAAGGTCTGAACTGCTTGTTTTCACTCTCAAGGTTTGCCTCATCCTCAGCCTACAGCATTGTGGTAGTCAGAAAACAGTCATCAAAGATTTGGTTACAGTCTTCCACCAACTCCTGGCAGGGGGTGGGAGGGGAGGTTTAATCTTACTGACAATTAGAAGTTGGGGAGTGAAATCTCTTGAGATGCTGCAGGTATAAAACTGCATGTATTCTTCAGGTGTGTCCTGATTGGAAAGAGAAATGGTGTGCATGTTCTCTTTGGCATGCTACATATTTTTTGGCTGTTAAAATTATATTGTATATATATCTTTTTAAACCAAATCTTCAGTATCTGAGTTAGATTTGGTCAATAAAGACATACGGTTTTGCATTTAAAATCAGGTGACTGAGAACAAAGGCAACATTCATTTTACTTGTAACCTAAACGTAGCAAAGAAAAGACATTTTATTGTTTGGACATTGAACTGGCATTTAAAACTATTTAGGAAAAAAACACAGTTCATGAAGCTTGACAGCTGATTTATTTCACTTGAAGCTTCAAAGAAGGGATTTCTAGCTTCTAAAGAACCAATTGCCTGATGGATTGTCATGTACATCAAAGAAGCTTGTAAGAGTAAAAGGTAAAGTGACAGGAATCAAATTCAAGCTTAACAGAGCTTGAATGATACTGTGTGCTTTTATAGGATAAGGCTCAATTTTTCATCTCCCTAGAGGAGTGACCTAGAATTTATCCATATCTTTAACATGCCCCAACAAGATAAATGTTTGCTTATCATCAAAGACAGCTTTGTATAGATGAATCCTGCTCTGTACCTCCTTCTGCCTTCACCTTCTTTTTCTAAAAATGTCTACAACTGTGCAGGCCAGTGAGAAGTTCTACTTCAGTCTGCAGTGATATTCTGGCATGATAAGATATGTAAAACCCTACCATATGCATAGAGGCTTATTGTAAGGACTACATTTCTATTTCAAGCTTAGCTTTGAAAATCTATCCTAATACACCTTAGCATTGGGAATTCACCTCTGAACAAGACTTATTCTGTCAAGCTGTTGAGGGTTTTTTTTTGTAAAAAAAGGTTCCATTTCTTTCAGCATTTAATAAAAGTGAATTAAATGATTTTTTCTTTTTTTTTTTTCTTACCTGCAAAAAATATTTGGAATTGAATTGGTAGCTCCATTGACATTTTTTGAGGCAATACTAGAGTTGAGGGTCTCTCTTTAGCAACTAAGCACAACATTTTTTTGTCTTTTTTTTTTCAGTCTGAGATATAATAAGAACAGTTTTATTTGTATTTTCTATAAGCTGTGCATTTTGAATTGCTCTTTTAATATAACTTATCTATTCCATTACATAAAATAAGTAAGTTAAAATAGTTAATAGTTAAGTAAGTTATAATAGCTAAGTTATTATTAACTTAATAAGTAAGTTAAGTTAATAAGGTAATTAATAGTTAAATTAATAAGTTATGTGGAGTGTGTCATAACACTTATTTTATAATCCACCTCTTATTTAATCCACCGATTTATTTGTTTGGGTTGGTTTCTTGTTTTTTGTTGGTTTTTTTTAATTCCTGTATTTGATTTCCAATTTTGATAATTTCTTATATTTTATTTACTAGAATTTAATTCTTGCATAGGAGGGGTGTTCTTTGACAAAAAATCTTATCTGTGTATGTGGCTGTATAATGCATTTTAGGTAGTTTTTTTCATGTTGCTGCAAGTTAGCCAGATTTATCTTCATAGTAACTTTCAGATATACTGTGCTTAGTTTAGAGTCATTTTATGCATGAGTTGTTAAGAATTTTTCTGACTTTCTTGGATAAGCAGACTGTCTTGTTCCTCAATTGATCTACGGCTCTTGTGTTATTGGTTGGTTTTTTAACTGTGAATATCAAAGGATTCAAGCTATAAAAACCTTTTCAATTTTTAATCTTTTTGCCAGCAAATTTGGTTTGGAAAACAGTGATCCCAATCTTTGCTAGTTTTTCTCTTTAAAAAATAAAAGAAGCTAGCAACAATTGCTGGTTTTGTCTCATCCTCTGTTTTGGAATGCTTGTGGAAGCATGTGATCAGCAGCAATGCATTGGCTGTTCTATTTGATGGCAGAACATGGTTATTGGCTCCAGTTGCATGTGATTCATTGAAGTTATAACTGTGTTTTGTGCAACTGAAAAGTTTTGCAGAAGATGGCATTTTCAATGCAAAAGTAACAAGAAGAGTGACAATGAATTAATAATACTAAAAAGCCATAGTAGTGAAGGTTTGATGTGACTTGCCCTTACTCTGAGAAGAGGGTGTTGCATTCCTAATCTAACAACTGTGTTTTCCTCAGAAATACCAACACTTGATAACACCGTGGGTTTTTTTAGACATATCACCCTGCTCTCAGCCCTCTTTGTAAATATTTTGCACAAAAATTAAATACTTAAGATTGACAGTGAATGTAAAGGAGGTCAGTCATTTGTCTTACCCAGTGGTAGTTTAGTGTAAAATGGATGCATGATTTTTACATGTTTCAAACCTTATAGGTAACATAGAACTTTATATGGATGGGACAGCTGCAAGAACTATGTTTTTACTGATCATCTATCTTTTTTCTCAGTAAACACTGCAGGTATAATTTTGCAAGGAGAAGGTTTTCCCAGCTCCACCTAGTATTATCTAACTTGTCACCTGGATCTCTCCTAGGAATTTCTCTGTTTTGATCCTCTTTTATTCTGTTTGTCTTATCTAGGTTTTGGCTGCTAGAGACGAAAATGATAAACATTATTAACTCAATGGAATTCTCTCTTGTGCCTTTAATAAGTTTGTGTCTATTCTATTTATTATGGCTAATTATATATCTGTGAGATCTGATATCTGCAGAATAAGACCATGCTCTTCAGAATTAAAAAAAAATTAATTAAGACAAATAAATACATTCTGATATTCTGGTATTTTATTTTAGTATCTGTGTTTTATTAGCATGTGCTGTTTAGGAAAGTGCACTGAAAAACTGAGTGAAATATGTCTTTCACTCTGTGACTGTTGGTTTTGAAGTTTGGGGTTTTCTTCTGTGAAGAGAATTATATTATGACAGATGTTTCAGGTCACATCAGATGCATGATTTAAGAATGTAATAGGATTATGATGATTTATGAAATCTTTATTAATTGAGTCACAAAGAATAGGTCAAAAGTTCTAAAATGCGGTATCTTTTCCTGTGGGCACTGAATTCTTCTCTTGCTGCTAGCATTTGAGGCTCGTGATCTTTGCTGACTCACAGCTCAAGTCGTTCATGGGACTATTAAATTGCTCTCAACTAACCATCTACAGAACTGTTAGCTCATACCTGGCAGTTAGGTTGTTTACAGCAGTTAGTCTCAAGTTGAACTTTGAAAAATTGACTCAAATGTACTGGAAAGAGCGAGCTCAAAACCAAGCAGACAAATGCAGAATGCTAATAGTAGCTGTTTGTTAGAGTCCACTGCTGTGTTTCGCTTTCTTGTTTTAGTTGAGCAATGATGCTAGAAGTTCAGTCTTCTTTTTTCTTGTGCTGGGCATCCACATGCACAATGCTTTTCAGTTAGCATTTGCTCTTTCCTCTTGGAGAACTTGTCAGAGAACAAGAACCCTGTTTTCAAAGCAGCAAATAGATCTGTACTGGGAAATTTGTATATAAAACTGCACAAAAGAAAAAGGGAAAAAAAAAAATCATATTTCCTTTTCCCCCCATCTTTTGTAACAGTGTAAAAGTTTAATTGACTTTAAGAGGAACCAAATTCTATTTTTAATGGTACATGCTGTGGATGCAATGCTTTACTCAAATAAATAAGTTTAAAACAGCAAAAAAATTACATGGGGGCTTTATGCATGTCTACAGTGTGTAGAGACAAATCTTGACAATCAATCTATGGACTTGGCAGTCTCCAGGTTAGGACACTGTCTTTTAGAGATTCATCAGGAATCTGAGAAAGTAGATGTCAGGTTACTCAAGATTTCAAGCCGCTGTTGATTGTGGTATGTAATGGCTTCTTGAGTTTGCTTGGTTCTTCCTGAATTATTTATTAAATGCAGTCAAGCCACCTGCAGTCTGAATCTCTTGGATATCTTACAGATCATCTCCTTAATGACTTGAGGTTAAGCTTTTATGTTCAAGAAGGTTCTTTTTGGGGGTTAATATTCAACTTACTTTGCACAGAATTCCCATTTGTAACCAGGCTTCTGAATGGAATTACCAATTTCCAGATAAGTCTGAAATGACTTCCAGCATCTGAGGTCTACTACTGCTTTATCCAAAGCAAAGAAAGAACAGGATCTTGCCACCACCTGGAGGGCAGAGTTCTGGGGGTAGATTTTTTTTAGTGTAGACATCATCCCAACAACTTCTCTACTGCTTGAGTTTGTTGACCTTGTGAAACACATTTAGAGACGAGTGTATTTACAAAAGGTGGTTTTATTTTAGGTGGGTGGGGAAGGGTTGAGTCCTGAATTAGACTAGAAGGCTATTTACAATGGAGAGTGAATTTGCATAGAAAGATTGTGTGCTGTTTTTCCACAGTAATTACCTGCTTAGTTTTACCAGCTCTTTTTCCTTCAGCTGAAAGAATGAATTTTAATATTTAACTTTCTAGATTACTTTGAAAGCAGCTTTGCTTAAGGTACCTGTAAGATCACAGGACAGGGTTATTTGGTACTTGTATTGGATTATATTTATCTGCAGAAGTTCAATGGTAACAATTTATGGGAGGAACTCAGCACAATCAGGGTGTGAAATGCCTAAAGTATTTGTTTCAAATCTGTTGATTCTGTTCCTACCATTATTTTTTTTTAATCCTTGTTGCATATTTGACAATTTAAGCAAATGCCACCTGTTTCTGGAACTCTATTGTTTCTTGACTTCAAAAAATGAGTGATTTTATGCTAGTGCTAGGATCCTATCAAGGCTTCAAAACAACATCTACCCCAGAAAGTGAAGGTTGGCATTCTGTTTGTCAAGCACGGACCTCTTGTCCTTGCTTTGGAAGGGCAAATGTGGCTGACAAATCAGGAAACAAAATAATGGTGCAGTACATTTTTATCTCTTCAGGAGGAAAAGGTAAAATAAGATCAACAACACAGTTCTTGTTTCTTTTTCTCTTGGACACCTATCAGAAGGTTGTTGGAATTCACATGCTCCATTCTCTGTTGACCTTAAGATGAAAAAACTGAACTGGGGGGGAGGGCTGATGCAGTTACTGCCATTTCTGTTTGTCCTACCTTTCTTCTGTGTCAGGAGTAGCTGACAGTAGGAGCTCTGTTGAGTCCCTGCAGTTTGCATCCTGGTGTACTAACAGAAGCTAAAATTCATGTTAGTTCATTTTACTGTATTGGACTGCAGACTCTGGTGTCTGAGATACTGCTTGCCTTGGAGTTCCTACTGTGCAGAGAAAGAGGGTGAGACAGGCAATGGACAACAACTTTGTTGTCCTGGTACGTTCTGCTAAGGAGTTAAGATGAGTCAAAATTTGATCTGAGCAGGCTGAGTAGATGAATGGACAAGTCCATGCCACTCACAGAGCAAGATGAAGTAGTTTTTGTGTCTCTCATTCCAATCTTCTGGATTCTTGAAGGTGTAGTCTACTTTATTGTCCTCATTCCATGACTTCAGCGTACCTCTTTTCCCCTCCTTTGTCACTTAACTTCATTACTTCTAGATTTGGACATCCCAGTGGAAGTATGAATGCCTCTGGGGAGACAACCTGAGGACTAGAGTGTTGCTTTATAGAGTTGTCTTGAAAATAGTAAGTATGTACTGTTGATGTATATAATACACTTCTAGTAGAATGGTGTAACATTTCAGAGTTGCCAGGTTAGCATACCTCTTGAGAAATAGGAACTAATTTTCAAAAACAGATAGTAGTTTGATCAACTCAGCTTTGAGATATTCATCTTCAGGTTTGAGCAAGTAACGTAAAAGATTTGTATTTTCTGAAATCAAAATGCTTAGTAGAGTTTAGAATTTTAAGCACAGGAACTTTTTGATCCCTTTGTAGTCCTAAATTTAATTAAGCAATTATGGCAAAGCTAACATCTGTTGAACTATTTGGTGATATTTTTTCTAAACTCTTTCACTATTCAAGCAATAAATGTACAAAACTTTAAAAATCAGAAAAACAGTATTAATGATTCTCAGTAGCATTCTGAATATATTGCTTTTGCTTTTACTTCCTCTATTCAGCACTCATAAAGAGCCACACACAAATAAGGTTTATACAGCTGGGAAGATGAAAATATCAGGGTTTTTTTCCTTCACTTAAAGTATGGATGTGCCTCTGAAGAATTGGGGATTGGCAAGCCTGAAATGTAGTCATAATTACTTCTAATTCCTTTGTTTATGGAATGCTATGATTGAATATTACTTTTGCAGTTTAACATTTCTGCAAACAATGTCGTATATTGCTCAGTGGTTGTTTCCTATTTTTTCTTGTTATTCAACTGTTCAAAAAAAGCTCAACCTTGAAGCAGCAACTCTTATCATAGAACAAAAGATTTTTACTCATAGTACATTTATATCACGGCTCTTTCTAGTGGGATGGGGGAGGGAGTGCAAGAGAGGATTGTAATCTGATTGCATCAGAATCCATCTTTGAACTTAAATATTTCTGCATATTCCATGGTTTTTAGAGCAGTTCTTCCTTTGACATGTGATAGGATATCAGTCAACTCTGGCAAAGGCAGATCTGTTCAAGTCAAAGGTTAATGGTCAATTTAGTTGAGGTAAAGATTACTTGAATTAAATGAACTTCTGTGGTATGCTGTTAGTTTTCAATAGGGGCCAATTCAAGCTGCTATTTTTTCAAAGTAGGTCTCCAGCAGCACTTTAAGATCACTTTGTACCTGTTAGACAGAATTTGATGGATTGAATATTTTCCCCTACACCCTGCTGAGTTCTACAGCTGTAGAGCTCAGCCCCACTGCTGTGACTGTGGCTCCATCAGGTGAAAGAGAGGCTGATTTCTCTTTGACAGGTACGATAATGTAAAATCCCATTTTGTAGTGTGGTGTAGAGATACAGTGGTTTTTAATGATCACCTATCTAAACCCTTACCTCTTTATTCTATGAGAACATGGCAGAAATGGTGTATTTGTTGTGACTTGTCCCAAAAGCCTTTACCCCTTCATAGAACTGTAGAAGAAATGGGAGAGAGCAGGAAAGAATTAGTCATTTGTAGACAGGTTTTATATAGTGCTCTGTGTGAGCACATGACTACCTGAGAGATCCTTCTCATGTTCCTAAGAAAATGGAAGAAATTATTTAGATGATTGAAAATGTTTTTGCTGGCACTCCAAGATGCCATATTTCAGGAGAGGTGCTGTTGACTATTAGATTCTAGAATGTGCTTTTTCTACCACATCTCTGCCATGGTGAAGAATTCATGCTACACAAGATAAGTGAATTTTCAAAATTGAATTATGTATTTTCAAAATCTGTACTGCTTTTATAAATGGAGTAGAACACTAAAACAGGGTAGTTGCAGCTGTATTTTTAATAAAGTGTTAAAAGTGGTGGTAGTGGAATTATTCTTTGGTGTGGTTTTGGTTTTGTTTTGGTTTTACAAATGTGCTGTGGGATAGAGAGCCATTATGAACTTAAAAAATTTTTCAGGATTCTCTGAAGTGTTTTGCCCTTGCTTAATCTATTTAGAATTTTCTACTTGTATTTGCATTGTGAGGTTCTGCATGAGTAAGGCATGGTAATTTACTGATATTAAGCCAAGTAACTGGATTTATTTAAAATGTGTAACATTGCACGTCTTCAGGTTATCTCTTCAAGTATTGTGTTTGACAAGTGCTGACAGTAAATCTGGGAATTCTAGATAACCTGACTTTCTTGCAATTCTTCTTAGTTTGTGTGTAAATGTGTAGGTTTCTGTGTAGACCTCTGTTGAAAAGTAGTGGAGTGGAAAGTGTAAATGTGTTGCCTCAAAGGATTGTTTTAACTTTCGTACAAGGCTTGTATTTTTATGTTTAAATATTTGTGACATGATAGCTACTTTTTATAGCAAAGAATTCTCAAATATTATACTGTTTGTAACTGGATTTAGATGGTTTCCCTGACAGAAGTTTGTTTCTGTAATGAGAAAAGGATTTTTACTTATAATAGCGGCTCTGCACTTTATGCTCTACATATGTTTAGAAAAAAACTTCAGAAAATACCTTGCTATATTTGCTCAGTCAGTTTTGCAGAGTGAAAATACTCGAGTTAAAATTGCCTCATATGGTATGTACATGTTATACTGTCCTGCCAAACACATCTTGCAGAGCTTTGAGCTTCAGTTAAGCTCAGATCTTGATTTGGTGCTTTTTATGGCTCTCATATTGGTGGGGAGTGTGAGGCATACATGTGTGATGCTCAGGCAGGATGTTCCATTCTTACTGTGGAATGGCTGGCTTCTTCTCAGAAGAAAAAAGGTTTGTCTCACCTTTATAGTGTGACAAAACCCAAATGCTTGTGCCTGGTATTGGGCCTGCAATTGAAGGGCTTTGAAACTTTGTGGGGAACACTGCCTGGAAATATACAGGGATCAAATGCTATAAACCAGGGGAGGTCAGATGGAGAGACTTTTGCTGAATATCTGATAATTTTATTGTTGATTTTGTTTTCACTGGGAATTTGCAGCTCTCTGTCCTAATACTGTGAAGAGCCAAAATGCTCCTAATCATGATGTGGAGAAAAAATTACCACTGAATTTACTCTTGAGTTTGCAATGCCTTAACTCAAATGAAATAGAGAAAACCCTTGGGGTTTCTTTACTTTTAGTTACATGCATTCGAGTAGCTGTGCCCTGATTGAATTTTCTGCTTGCCAGCATGTAGTGGAACATGTGATCATAATTGGAGAATAATACATAGACCTTGAAGCATAAATTTGGACATAAAAGGCTTAATTTTGTCATTTTTCTTGCTTATTTACTTGCATCATTTCTTTGCAGAAGCTTTTAAGCAGACATTTTTCACCTGTCTTTTTCTTCCTGATCTATGATTAATTTTTTGGCAAATTTGGATTTCCTTATGTGAGGTAGCACACTTATTTTCAATAATTAAAAAAAAAAAATTGGAAAAATACCTTTTCTCACAGTTCAAGGAGGGAATTGCCACAGGAAACAAAGTTACCACTGAAACTGGTGCTCTCTGGGAGACCCTTCAAAATCTGAAATATCATGGTAGTATTTGATAAAAAAAAGCACTGGATTAAACCCTTGCAGACTAATTACAGAGCAAATTGTAAGAATGTTCATTTATTGAGTCTGAAATAGCTTCACATTGTCTGATCTAAGAAAGTCTTGATTCTATCACAAGAACAGTACAGAGCAGACAGGGTTGTCTGTACCTTAGTGTGCCTTGCCACGATCGAAGTCTTAAAGGAAATTTGTGGTTACTTGGATTCTAAATTTAAACCACTGTCTTCTGGCAGAAATCATTGTCACTTTGAGACTGTATTTCCACGCTGGGGTATGTTGATGTAATCTTTAAACCTCTGCACTTGAATTTTTGTTCCACCCTATGTCTTTTACTACTAGTATTGCATTTCATTGTATTATAGGAAGGCCCAAATAGCTTTTTTTACTGTTCTTGTGGAGGCTGTGGTAAATGTAAACACAGACAACAGGAATGCATAAGGTCCTTATTACAGATCCATAAAACCTGATACCTAGATTAGGAAGGTAGGAGAAACCAAATAGAGAGGATAAGGCAGCACATACAATAATAGTTTTCCAAATGTAAAATGAGATTGAAAAACCATGAAGAAATTAACCATTATCTTGATATTCTAACTTCTTTTTTAACAACGGAATCTTCTAACATAATTCATCTCTTGACACCAATACTCAGCTTAATGTTAAAGCATATCTGACATGCTGCAAGCTTGCAAACTGGAATTTGCATAAATACATTATGCAATGATATTATCTGAAACCTTAACAAAAGAAAGCAGTTGCTGCATTTTTTCTATTATCTTGGGAATGATACTTAGAAGGAGACAAAATAACTGAGATAAATACTGATTTGAAATTCTGTACTCTTCTATTTTGTCGTCTTTTCTGCTTTCCCAGTAAATATTACTTATGGTACAGAGCTCAGTCTTCCAGGCTGAAGTTTCTCCAAAAATCTTGCCATTTGGAAAGTGAGTGAAGACAAAATAGGGTAGAAATAGTGGAAGAAATTACAGTAGGTAAAGAAAGTAGAAAACCTTAGCAATAATCAGGAAGATTTATCCAAATACAGCTTTCCTGAAAATGTGTTTTAAAAATAAAACCAACAGCTGTTTTCTGTAGGAAAATGTTGCAGTCATCTTGCACTGCTGTTTTTTAAACTGTGTTGCAAAGGTGCTCCAACCCAGTCGACATTAGTTATAAAATGTTTTGACACCAATACTCTGCCTAAAGTTCAAGGATATTTGATGTTTTTTTCACAATTTATATAAATTACTCATTATTTCTATTTGTAGATTAAGATGTTGATCCATCAGCTTGTTGGCTCAACTGTAATTCCCTTTAAAGCTCTAAGTAATTGTACACTTTTTATGTTTGATAAGCTTAACACAGTAGGAAAAATAGGGGGAAAAAAGGATCATTAACAAATCAGTCCAGGTTGTGACAGTGGTAAAGGAAACCTCTGTTGAATAAAATAAAGCTCCAATTAAATTCATACCAAACATTTGAATGCTATGAAAGCATATTGAAAGACCAAGATAATGACATGCTTTGAGAGTCTTTTTCCGACACAGTCTTCCTCTGCCTTCCATTTTGTAATGTGAAAACATGCCATAGTGGTGATATTTTGAGTCACCCAGTTTAGTTATCTACTGATAGGCATTACAGATCTTCTGTGGCTTTAACAGCATCCGCTACTCTTGTTAAGTAGAAATTACTGCGAAAGCAGATGATTGTCTCTTCATACATGTTGTGGCCTGTCAGTGTTACTCTAAAATGTTTGTTTTTTCTGTCTGAAAGGAAGCCTTCTGTGGCTACTCATGTTCTATTCAACCTCACTATCACCACCACCTCACATACTTTTTCAATATATCTTAAAGACAGTTAATGCTAATCATTAAAAACTCTGGAAATACAACTGTAAATTAACAATGTTTTAATAATATATTTACTTTAATTTTAGATTTGGAAAAGAAAATCTCTTCTCCCAGCCTTCATGTATCTTACTTTTATTCTGCTTTCTCATGGAAGTCTAGTAAACAAGTATTAATCCTTAGAAAATTTCTTTATGGGCCATCGGTCTATCTTGAATTCTGTTTCAGTGATGTATTATTTACAGGGAAAACTCCCTTCTGGACTGTAGCAGACGTTTGTGCTCAAGCATGAATTTGGGGCTGCTATAGCAAGTCTGTGCTAGGTATGACTGGTTTTGGAGGATGTACTTGACTGACCTTTCTGCCAAAGAGAACTTAGAGCAGTGTACAGCACAGTCCTGGCAGTTCCTCAGTCAGACCAGGAAGACATAAGAAAATCTCTAACGGTCTTGCTCATTTTTGCCTTTCATAGGCAAGGTGTCATAAGAACATGTGACATGTATGTATTACTTTTTCTGTGCTGGCATTCACATATCTGAAGATGGTGGTGGTATCTGCTCATAATGCTATAAATTCTTGTTTTGTGTAGAGTATGTAAAATTGTCTATGCATCGTTTAAGACTGAATGTATAAGTCAAAATTAAAGCAACAGTCCACAGAAAAGAACATTCAGTTGTATTGTCTTCCACAGTAAGCTTTTCATTTCTGCCTTGGGTTGAACATTACCTTCCAAACTTGGCTTTGGCTTTCAGTTCAGTATTGGTCATGCAAAATTATTATATGTGTCATACTTTTTGTCAGCCTTTTCTCATTAAATGTAGATGATGTAATATCTATTGCGTGTGACATTTAGTGGTACAGTGTGACACTGCACTCTTAAATTTTAAGCTAAGGTTGATAGAGTAGCTTCAGTAATTTCCACAGAGATGCTATTTTAAGGTGATACATTCTCTACATAAGTATATAGCAAAAACTCCATAAGATACATTATGTGCATTTTTTTTTCCTATGAACAACTGTTTTGATGTCAATGCAGTAAATCAGATTTGTAAAGTGTAAATGAATGATATTTTTAATAAAGCATTCTATAAATTCACATAAATTTATTTTTATCCTCTTACTTCTCCCTCATTCACTCAATTCTACATCAAACTTTGGTTCCTTTTTAATTATATGAGTGTAGTTATTTGTGGACCTATACCATGTGTTTGAGGTGATAGGGATTTTGGAAAAAAAGAGAATTTTCTTCATCTACACCATTAATGTTTAAGCTGTTGCTACTGCTAATTTCTTTCTTAATGAAGGAAATTAATTAAAAGACTTTTCAATTAAAAGTAAAGAGAGTACCTTTTTTTTTTTTTTTTGAGTAAATAAAATAATGGGAGCCCTTTCTCCTGAACAAATTTTGCAGCACACTGTTGTTGAGTTGGGAACACTCCAGAGAAAGCCACTGGCAACCTGTTGTGATTGTGATAAATGAGACCACAAGTGTACATCTGGGTATACATTCAATTGTTTTTACTTCTTGGGCATTTCTTTTCACAGGCATCATTTCCATCATGATACCAAATGTATCTTACAAGTCCTTTTGAGTAGTCCTTAAATAAAAAGCAGACTGTAAAACTGTTGGGATTTTTAAGTTAATGTTGCCTAATGACTTAGAATGAAATATTGAGTCAGCACTTTATTTTTCTTTATGTGGCCCACCAATAACAATAATTCTTTATGAAAATAACTAAAAATATCTTTATATTTAGTATGTTAGGCTTCACATTGTTGTACTTCACATTATTGATGTGTTTTCAGAATTTATTTCTTATCAGCACATTCCCATGACATTTCCTCTTGCAAAATGCTTGACTCTTCTTCCTCCCACCCTCTTTGTGTTTACAAAGTTCACTTTAATTCTTCTGTGCCTATTCTGATTAAAAAGAGGTATATTTAAAAAAAATATTGTTGCATTACTAAGAAAAGATTGTGGGGCTGTTGGGTAATGCATGAGTGTCCTGACAGACAGTTGGCTGCATCTAACACAGATGGGTCTGATTTCTAAATCTTCTGGTTTTCAGCTACACAAAAACACCTCAAATTATTAATGCTGAAATATCTGCTTGTTTCCCATAGAGAGTTGTGAATCCAGAGTTAGGTGTGCGTACCCTGTGCCCAGGGTTTGTCCTGAGATCCTGATAAGGGTATTAGTTGTGGAAGGGAAGGACGCCCCTGCCCCAATCTCCAAGGTGGCCAGTGCCTGTGGGTGAATTGGCTGGGATGCCTCCCCACTACAGTGACCTTCTGTCTGCCCAGCCCCAAACTGAGGTGTGGCAGAGCTGTCACCTCTCTGCAGCCAGAGGGCTCTGTGGGAGAAGAGGGGAGAAAGAAGGAAAAGAGGTACGCTGGGAAAAGGGGAGCAAGGACTCTCCTTCCCTTTGCCACTCCCACTGCAGCTTCCAGCACAGCAGAAGTTCTCTAGGGACAGACCCTGGCTTTTAATGAGGCCACACTGAGTGGGGGTTGTGTGGGAAAATAGGTGTAATGACATGAAAGATCAGTACTGTGGTACTCAGGGCTATTGTAGGAGAGCTGGCGTGGGTGAAACCTTTCTTGATGTATGTGGTGGCTTTGCAAGGAGCATTGGAGTCACCAGAGATACTTGTGTTGCAGAACTCTGTGTTCTGGGTGTGCATCCTTCATTATGCTCTGAATAACACCATGCACAAGTTCTGCCTGTGCACCTCCTGAGCTGGGGAGGGACATCCCATGGCTGGATGTAGGGATGGGTGTGGGTATTGGGCAGCGAGTGTAGTCAGTTTTGATGTGAAGGTGTCTCTGCAATCAAAATCTCATAAAATCAGGGGAATGATTTGTCTTAGTGTTGCTAAAGAATGTAGGTTCTTTGTTCTTAGTGAAACTCTGACCTTTATAATTCCCATAAAGGTGAGCCAATGGGGAGGAAAAGATTGAGAGTTTCTCAGTCTTCAGCCGAGGTACAGTACAGGTGACAGACTCGTATCTTTATATTAGTGTTAAATATTCAGGAAAACCTTGATTTGCACACTTATAGAACATATACACTTTTTTCCTGTGGCTGACCTGAATTTATTTAAATCCTAAGCAAATGTTTCAGCTTTGAAACTAAAAACTCTCTGGTTCTGCCTTTAAATTCAAAAGATGAATCAAAAGCTTCTCATACTGGTTTTATGTTTTGGGTTTCTTCTACACTCCCCTTCTTCCCCATCTCCCTCCCCCTCAGCCCCTCCACATCCTCATAGTTTAGCCATGTCTGTCTGGCTAATTGTTTATTTAGTTTTAGCATTTCATATTGGGTACTTAGATATTCTTAAGTGTAACGCTCTACAGATTCCTAGTCAGGTATAACCGATCAGTTCATCATCTTATTTCTTTATCTGTTTGTTTTTGTTTTTTTTCCATGGGATATTATGAGCTGAGAGATTGAGTTAATTCAGTGGATATCAAACTAAAATTCTACTGGCAAAATCTTCTTGTGCTTGTGTTCTCAGGGAAAAATATTTAAAAGGAAAAAACTCAAGGCCCAAGTAGATGGACATTTAACTTACCAGGTGTATTTGGACTAAACCAAGAACTCATAATGGGAAAAAAAGAATTTGTTAGCAAGCAATAGCTTACAGGTCAAGAAATGCAAGTATAACATCATAGTTGAAAAAAAAAAAATAGCTATGTAATTTCTTGCAGAAGAAATTGGAACAAACAGCAAAGCATTCTTTAGCTATAAAACTTAACAGAGAGAAAGAAGAATGCAGAGGTGACCTCTGCAAGGTCCAGATGGTATAAAGGATAGAAATTATTTGGGAATGGTCCAAAAACTAAGTAGCAGTCCATGAATGCAGACAAGGCAGTTAAGGCAAACCAGATACTAGTTCTTTCTTAAAGGATCTGTTTCAGTATTTTCTAGAAAATGTACTTATTTCTTTAAACCTTTTAGAGAAGTTGAGAAGGGATAAAACCATATTATTGGAGTCTGACACAAAAAATTTAAGATGAAAAAATAACTAAGACGTGGACTTCCATTAGCATACCTTCAGCACTATATGTTGGTTAACCGTAAAGAGTTTTTCAATCCTGTTCTTTTGAGAAAATCTGAGTTTTGTTTCCGTGTTTGTTTTTTACCTCTTTCAAAATGATTAAGATTGTCTCAAGTTTATTGTGAGAAGCTGTAGTATTTAGCAATCTGTATTCTGAGTTCAGAGCTTCAAACCACAAAATGTAGCATCCTGACATTGGTAGCAATTGCTGCTAGTTGCATCAGGAGAAAGTAAAAGAGATACTTAGCTCTCTTCACATGATTGTTGTCTGGGATTGTTGTATGGGACTGTGATGCTGAATCTGAGTAACCCCTATGCCCTTGAGAAAATAATATAAATGGAAAGAAAGATTTTTCTGGACAGGTTTGTACCACATGCTTACATGAGAATGAAGTCTTAGGAGTTTTCAGAATGTTTTCCTCTTTCTTGCCCTCTTTTAGGGGTTAATTCTTGTATTATGTTTCAATTGCCTCTGCTTCAGCCCTTTGACTTCTATTTGAAAACAGTTTTGGGCAACGAGTCTGTCACAGTTGTAACAGAATTCAAAGCTTATAAATCAATCATCTGTTTGGGTCACCTGAGACCTTGTCCTTGTAAAACATAAAGCCAAAGAGATGTTAAATCTAAACACTTGGCATTTTTTCTAAAATGTTGAGTTTCAAATATTTACCCAAATATTTTTCATAGTTCTTACAAATACTTGTTCTCCCACCTTAGTGGGAGAAACTCAATTATTTTCTTGGCATTTTCTTTCTGCTTCGAGTATGCTAAAGTGAATTTTGTGGCTGAAAGCAGAATTTTTCTATTTTGAGACTGATCTTTCCATGTTTCCATCTTTTCCATGTTTCATTCCATTAAATTATTTTTAAAAAACATATGACTGTTAAGACTTCGGTTCTTTTTCTTTGCTCTTGCCCTGCTGCCTGCTTCAGTCTGTCTCATTTAAGGCTAATGATTACAGTGCAGTGTAAGAGCAATATTTTATCACTGTAGCTTCAATCCAGATAACAGACTCACCTGATCTTAAAATCTCATTTTAATCAGAATGTTCTTTTTCTTTGTTTTCCTTTCAGCCCAGTCATTGAAGGAGTTTGCTCGGCTCCTGATTGCTGTTGAAGAGGAGAGAAGACGACTGGTAAGTTTGCTGGCAGCAATCTGGCACTGGATGTCTCCTTGAGTAAAATAGTACACTTTTTTCTATTCTCCCTGAAGTGATTTTTTAAAATTTTTTTTGTGTGTAGGAGAGGTTAAATATATCATAAGAATTATTTGGAATTCTTATGCAAAGGCAGAAATGTACTAGCACAAACTACAGCAATTTTTAATAAACTGTTCAACCAAAGACTTTTGCATTGATTTAAACATTTTTTTCTCTCCATTTCCTACCTCCCTTCTCCCTGACCCAAAATAAACTTTGAATGCTACCTTTCCCTTCCTGCAAAAAGCTAATATTGGAGATGTAGATCTGTATTTATATTTAATGAAAGACTCTTGAGTGTTATCCACTGAATGTATGCTACTAATCCAAGAATATGATAAGTGATAAGAAGAGAAAGCAAATTCATCACCCGAGAGAAACTCTTGAAGAATACATTATGGATCAGACTTGCCAGAGTCGTCCATTGATATGGTGTCCTTACGCCTTTTGAATCTGCTGTTTGCTTTGATTTTTATATTTCTATTTTCTATTCAAATATAGCTTTGTTAAAGAAGTTTTAAGTGTATTTTTATGCAACTATTTAAAAAATGAAAAATATCCAGGTAAGCAGTGAAGCCATTTTTGTCCTTCCTTGGGAGTCAATAATGAATAAAGGAGTGAGCTAAGAATAAACATCAGTAGGGGGATTTTTAAATATAGTGAAAGTTTAATTAGCTCTAAACCATCCAAATATGTCTGTCCTCATTTTCCTTCCTCTTATGGGTGCTTAGAACATTGAGGTAAGGTTTTTATGACTCAGATTGGAACAAATTTACTAATTCAGAAAGAAGTTTATATGAAGTTGTCTTATCCTGAAATAAATAGCCGTAGAATTGCTCTCCCACTATTTCTGTTTAGATAAATGTTTTAAAATGGCAAAGTCATAACATTTATTTGGTACCATTGCATAGCTAATATCACTTAAATGTATAAAAGTATAATTTTTTTTTTTGCTTCATGCAAAATATTCTTTCCTGGGTAGCTGGAAGAGTGAGGTGACTGTTCTATACTTACCACCTCAAAAGTTGGTTAGCAGAACACTTATTAATTCCTTAGTTAAATGTTTTTAAATTAATAACTTTCCAGTTTAAGTTAAAGATTGTTATGAGCTAACTATTAGAAAAAAAAAAGTAATGAATAGGTGAGGGTATTATTTTTCAAAATTGTTAGTCATTCATAATATGTACAGACAATTTCCTATTATTTTCTCTCTTTTTTCCCTCTTTTTTTTTTCCCCTCACAAAAGTGAGTCACTACCATTTTCATTTTTGGAAGTTTATAGCCTCTCTTCAGTTCATAATTTGATCTTGCCATATAGTGTTTTTGTAAAAGATGTAGGAAGGCCTTTAGCCTAAAAGAAGGAAAAAATATTAATACTATTAAGTGTAAAAAGATGGAATGATAAGTTTTGTTCTATATCAATATGATTTCCATGGGAATGCGTGGACTGTATAGCTGAGTGTGGTAGATTGACCCGGGCTGGATTAGCGGTGCCCACCAAAGCTGCTCTGTCACTGCCCTCCTCATCTGGGCAGGGGAGAGAAAATACAAGGGAAGGCTCATGGGCTGAGATAAGCAGGGAGACATCATTTGGCAATCACTGTCATGAGAAAACCAGACTCAGCCTGGGGGGAAATCTGTTTAATTTAATGATAATCAAATCAGAGTAGGGTAATCAGAAATGAAATCAAATCTTAAAGAAACTTCTCCTTCCCCTCCCTTCTTTTGAGGCTTTACTTTAATCCCAGTTCTTTGCTTCCTCCCTGCCAGGGAGGCACAGGAGAGCAGGGAATGAGGGCTGCACCTCCTTCCTCCTCATGCTCTTCCCTTGCTCCAGTACTGGTCCCTCCCTTGGGGGACAGTCTCCACGAACTTCTCCAACATGAGTCCTTCCCATGGGCTGCAGTTCTTCATGACCTGATCCACCGTTGATCCTTTCCACAGGATTGAGTCCTTCAGGAACAGGCTGCTCCAGCATGGGTCCCTGTAGGGTCTTCATGTAGGGAGAAGCTGCTCTTGGTGAGAAGTCATATGTATACAGCTTTTTTTGCTCAGTTTGGAATAACCTCATTCAGTTCTCATTCTCTGTCCAGAAAGAGAACAATGAGGATACACAGTTTTTTGTGGTAGTTATATTTGCATAAGAGAATGTATCAAACTTAGAATTTCTCTAGGTCTAAAAAGTTTGAGCTGCTTGTTGGTGGAATTTGTTTAATTATTACTGGAGTAAAATTTTCACTTTTGTCAAAGATGTGGGTCTTTTATTCCCCAGTCTCTTACTGCAGTTTTCTACATGTTGTCATAGAATCCAGAGGTCCCTGTGAGGATCAGTGTGCCAAACAGATTGCTAGTATAAGTCTTTTGCTTGACAAATTTGTAATTTAACTGTGGAATCTTTAGAGCACTTTTGCTTGTTTCTGAGGAAGTTTGGAGCATAATCCATACACCTAGATTTCTCTGCTGGAAGCACTTTAAGTCAGCCAATTTGCATCTTAGTGACAACATTAAACAAAATTCTCAGCTGATGGGAAAGCTTGAGCCATGGCATGCAGGTCTTCAAAAATTTGATTTTCTTCATAAAAAAGAGAAAACACGCAAAAGTTATTAAAAAAAAGCTTGTTCTTTCTGACATTTTGTAGAAGGCTTGGAGAAAAATAGCGATGCAATGTTGTGGCTATTTTTGGATACACTTCATCATACTACTTTCAACTTCCTTTTAATTCTTGTAGCACGTGATAGTGAAAGGCACTATTGTATCAGTGAATGCAGGATGTATGAGAATATGGAATTACAGATATTAATTTTGCATGCCAATTAATGGCCTTGTTTCCTTGCCTTGGGCTTTATTTTATTAAATCATGAGCCTACATGTAAGTTCATTAATCAGATTTGAATATGAAAAGTATATATTTATGTAAACAATTTATTTCTCATCTGATGCCTATTAAATTCTTCATAAATCAAATTATATTTTTGTCTTGGTGAACACAATGTTGGAGTGCTTGTCCACTGAATATATAGATTAAGTGTTTCCAATGGTCAAGGAAATAATTTGAGAGGTGTTTAGCAAGTCTTCTGCCCTTCCTGAATAAAGAACCATAAGGAACTATTTTTTTATTTAATTAAGAAGTTAATGAAACAGTACATTATGAACAGTATTATAGGGAAAAACACTGAGGTAAAAAGTTAAATGAAACTGTGTATCACATAAATATTCTGTTTTGTAAGACTTTGTAGCCATTATTACTGCTGGCAGTAATAATGTGATTATTGCAAGTCAATTTATTTTATCCTTGTCTTTTATTTCTTGATTCTAGAAAATTGACTAGTAGTGAGAAAAACCAGAGCCCATGTGCCACACATTTCCCCTTCAAAAGAAAATAAAGGAAAAAGTAACTCATAAGATACCTTTTTTGATATACATCTTTAGGTTTGATATCTGTCATTTTGTTGTGGTGTTAATTTAGTGGTGCTGTTGGTAAATGTGCATTTAAAAAACCCCAATCAAACAGCACTACTCTTGGGCTTCACATGTACTGTAAATAGGATAAAAAGTCAGATTCATCCCCGCTGCATTTCCAATGACTTCAGCAGCAAGCCATCAGGGATGTAGAATAATGACCTCTATTTCCTTGTGTTTATTAGGGAACAATAGAGACGCTATAATTTAATCCCATGTGAATTTTTGAATCGTTATCAAGAGAACTTACTTAAAATAATTTCCTTCCTTTTTCACTGAATTTGCATTCTTTCTGTTAAATAAGTAATATATTTTATTTTAGAGATTCTATTTTATTTATGCTTCCTATTAATTTGAAATTGTTAATAAAGTTAATTACAAACACAAATGATCTAGGAGTAAAATAAAATGCTACTTCCTTTTGTAGGATTATTCTGTGTTGACATAAGCATGGATAGACTGGTTCATGCTACTGGTGATCCCCTATGAGTCTAAAGCACTGAATGAGTTCTCTTGAGTGTCAATGTTATCTTGCTGGAGCTCCCTGATTATTTCTGAGAGTCTACTAAATCCAAGACTGAAACAGGCTCTTAATTCTTACATTTCTTGCTATTTATTCAAGTTTTTTTTTGGGTTGTTGGCAGGTGATGAATGGCCCCAGAGATTTTCTCTCTGGCTTGATGAATCAATGAGATTCTTGACCAATATTAAATACTCCAGGGGATAGTATAAAAATTCTGAAGTGGATAGTTTTGTACTATGCGCAATGAATATTTTTCTTTAGAAAGTCTGCCTTTTTATATCAAATAATCTTCAGACAGTATCTCATTTTTGTGGACTTCTTTTGTATTAACTGGATGTTCTCATTGTGGTTCTGTATTTGCCCTCACACAAGGGGTCTGATGCTATCTGCTTCCAGGGAAAGCATCAAAATATTCAGTTTCAAAAGCTGCACTTGAAGAAAAATAAATGAGCTGTTAAAACCAGCTATCCTTGGAATGGTACATAAAATCAGATACTGAAGGGCACAGCATGTTGTTGAGCAGAATTAACCTTTTCCCTATAATGCAAAGTGTGTTATAGATTCCATCAGAAGAGTAAGCAGTCTCCTATCCACAGGGGCAGCTTATTTCTCAGTTTATACAAGGGAAAAATAACATTGCGTATACCAGCACCCTGAGACTGCAGAACAGATACCTGGCATTTTGTTTTGCATAGTGCCTCTCTCAAATTGGAAAAAAATAGTGTTTGATGGTGGTTTGATATACTTGGTAACTTATTTCAATGTTTTTCACCTCTCATGCAAAATTTGGCATTTAAATTAATCTCCTTGGTAGGAGTGTCCTAGGAAGAACACTGGAAGCGTATTACTCTAAGTGAAGGAAAACACCACAAATAAAAGGACTTCTTTGAAGTTATGACTGGCTTTTTGTTTCTTTATTTTTGTTGTTCCTCCTACTCCCTCTCTCCCTACCATGTTTGTTGTTTAAAATTAATTAAAAGCACTGGGGTTTAGCAAGTTTGAGGTTTTTCCTTCTACTTTAGATGGCTGTACATCCTATTGAGTCATTAAGGTAGCATGGCCTGCGTTGTTAACTAATCTATTTGGAAAGACTTTCTGAATTTGTGCATCAAATTACTAATTTGGAAATACCTCTTTGTGGCTTCTATTGAAGAAGGATCAGTAAATCAGTACTGATTTTTTTTAATTTTCTTATAAAAATATTTTTACCTACCTTTATCTATTTTTTTTTGCCTTTTCTTCCTTCTATTTTGTACCAGGTACAGCAGATAACATATTTTATATTAATTACAGAAAAAATTCATGTCTTTAGTAAGGGAAATTCTGCAAGATAGGAAAATACTGATTTCAGTGGTTTTGTTAAAAATTAATTTTGTTTTTTTAAACCATCAGGTTACTCTCCTCTGACAGGCTAGGTTTTAGAAATCATTGGGAAAATTACTGAAAGCAAGTCACATGCCTTCATAAACCTTTTGGGGAGGCCTTATTGAATACTTGCTTCTGGAGAGAAAGTATTATGTAGCATACAAAAAATACAGAGAAAGGCAACAAGGGAGGGTTAACACCTAGAGGCTGAGAATGAGAAGAGACTGCAAGGAGGTGTTTTTGATTAGCTTTTATTCAAACAAATTAGATCAGTGTTATTTGGAGGCCTGTGATTCATTAATTGAAATGACATCTTTCAGCACACTTGAACTAGTCCTCAGCAATAGGTTAACACTTCAGCCCTTTAAATCAGGTTTTTCTTCCTTTTTTTTTTAATTCCTTGCTGCTACAGTTGTCAGTTTTACATTGAAAGAATAAACCAGGACAAACATTGCAAAATGTTATTTGGAGACTATTGCCGAAGCAAGAGTGTACTCAGTAGCATTGCATGATTTTCTGCTGTTTTAACTCTGGAATGACTGAAGAAAATGTGCTTTGGAGAATTTTATCTAATTAGCAGTTTGCAGAACCAGCTTTGCCTCAAATATCAGTCAGCCTTGTGTTCCATCTTCTTTCTCCATCAAAACTGGGAAGTTACTTGGGGGGCGCTCAGCAACACTCAGAAGAGTATTTCTGTATTCATATAAATTGCATATTTGTAGAGTATTTCTTGAACCTGTTGAGAAAAGATCTTCCCTGTTGTGCTGGTAAAAGTGTTTGTGTGGCTGTGTGGTGAACATAATTGGAGAAGTGATCCAGCTGGAAAAATAATCCCTTTTATAATAACTTTCTATTACTTCCTTCCCATCACTTCAGTGCACACAAGGAAAATGAAGACCTTCTGGGCCAGAATTATGATCCAGAAGATAGTAATTTCTTTAAATAATTGCTATGAAAAAGATACTAGAAGTGTACCTCCATTTCCCTGCAGATGTTATCTGTGACTGTTATATACTAGATCAGGAAGTGATTGTCATATTTCTGTCATGCGGAATTCCTAGAGAGCAAATCTGCAACATGATCGTTTGGTGGGTTTATGTCGAGAGAGAACTCTCAGTGCAGCTTTCCCCCTTGCTCTGTCTTGGGCTAGAAGGAATCCTGTTTGTTGTCTTTCTCTGCACCACTTAAGTATGAAAATACACGTGTTGAGTGGGTGTTTCTTAGTATTTGTGCTCAGTTAAAAAAAAATTTAAAAATCCAAATAATAAACAGTTCATGTTCTGTTATCATTAAGGTAGTTTAACGTATAACATCTGTATGCATTTCTGAACTTTTCTCAGATAAAGAACACATACTAGGCCAGACAATTTGGAGATAAAATTGTGGTTGCTATTAGTACAGAGCATTAGCTGGCTCTTCCTGATAGCACTGCATCAGCTTCCATAATTGTACACTTAGTACATTTCTAATTTGTTCAAATCTAGTTCTAATTTGTCCAGTAATTTTCATGATTTAAAATAATTTCTTCCATTATTTTTTTTTTGTGGAAATGAAGAAAAAGCAGTCATCTTGAGACATTTGAGTATGATAATTTTTAAAAGGTCCAACTGATCTCAATAGAAACCAGTTGCAACTAGTCCCTCTTACATCCCTGTAACTGCTATCTGGGACTGAAAATACAGGTTCATGTTTTCTTTAACTTTGCAAAAGGTACATCTGGAATCATTGTGGTGTGACAGAACAATGCTATTAACTCAGAATATGTCCAGATCATTAAGTCAACAGAGAACCTACTGTTCATGTTTTGCTCTGTATTTCTTAGTAGCTTTCTCTCTATGTTTTTCTTTTTCTTTTGAAAATGCGAGTTGTTTCCTGTTGATATTAATGTCCAGAGTGCAGAAGCAGATCATAGGCAGAACCTTTTGCACCCTGTCCTCCTCAGCTTGGGCCTCGATAATTTTATTGCCTTTAAACCTAACTGTTGAGGAGGAAAGCAATTTGACTCTTCTTAGAGACAGTTTTTGCTGTTTTCCAAGATAGTTATCATAGAGTTGATTTGTGACGAGGTTATGACGTTATTTTCTTGTAGTAAACAACTTTGTAAGACGTGTGAAAATCTAGATCTCCCCTGTTGATCTCTGCTGTTGTTTTGGCTGGTTAGTTGGCATCAAAGAGGGAGCACTTGTCTGTCTTGATGGGGCTAAGAGGCTGTGAGTAAGACAGGAGAGTGGGAATAGGATAATTGTTCAAGAGGAACGCAAAGGGGAGCAGAGATAAGGGGATTTATAAGATTCATGTACATTCCTTTACCATCTTACATAACAGTGTTCCAAACCTTAGTAAGAAGTCTTTGATAATTCAGTGTCTGTATAGTATTTGCTCTTCAGTTGTTTTTTGCAGAGAATGCAAATTAAGAAAACCTATTTATTTTTAAAAAACAATGTGTGTTGCAGGAGATTAGTGTAATTGGTTGTTAGCAATTACAGTTTCTCCTGCTTTCTGTATTGAAGGTGCATATATTTGTATTTGCTTCCATACGTATATACAATTAGAGAATGGTTTGGGTTGGAAGGGATCTTAAAGACCATACTTTAACCCCCCTGCTATGGCAGGGAGACAACCCACTAGACCAAATTCCTCAAAGCCCCATCCAGCTTTCAACACTTTTGGGAGTGGGATATCCACAGTTTCTCTGAGCAACCTATTCCAATGTCTCACCACTCTCAAGTTAAATAATTTCTTCCCTATATTTTATCTAAACCTACCCTCTTTCTGTTTAAGGACATTTCCCCTTCTGCTGTCACTCTCTGTCCTTCTAAATGGTCTCTCTTCAGCTTTACCTTGCAGCATTTCTCAGTGAGAACACTCACAAAATGAGCTTGCTTGCTATTCCCAGTTATGAAGAGTATCACGAAGAGAGATATGAAATGCTCTCTTCATTAAAAGTACAGAATGAAGGGTTAGTTGGAAAGCCTCTTGCTACTTGTCATTTTATAAATCTAATTTGTTTTCAATCCATATGCTCATTCCATGGGAGCATTTCACTGCCTGTAGTATTGCATTGCATGACAGCACTTCCCAGAGTTTTGAGAAGCATTCTGTGAGTAGCGTGGCTGGAAGGAGTTTATTTTAATGCCATTTTAGTTTTCACAGAAATGTGATAGTTGCAATTTTAGTTTTTAGGTTCTTTTGCTTCCACCACAGTTACTAAGTGTCTTTTCAGATGACTGTTGACAGAGGAAAGAGAAAGAAAGCTGTTTTTACTTTCAAATGAGTATTTTAAAAGAACATGAGTTCTCGATCTGCCAACCTTGTGTCCTTTAAGTTTCATATATTTATTTTCTGGCTACAGAGGGAGGGAATGGAGTTCGTCATAGAAGAGGATATGTGCTCTACCCATTACTAGCTTGTAATCATATCGGAACATGCTGCTACCTAACATGCTACCACTTTCTAAATTTTTTTTTAATACGAGATTAAAAATTGCAAAATTTTTAATCTGCAATTGTCCTGGAAGTATGAGAAGAGGTGCTTCATTCCTACAAACTTATTTTTTAAGTTTTCCTTTATTTAGTCTTATCTCTGGAATGAAACCGCTGTATTTGATGTTCTTATTTAATGTCCTGGGAAATGTGATTAAAACCAGAAAACAACACAAGCACTTTATGTACCAAAGGGTGTGTAGAAACAAGTATGCCTTTATTCAAACCAAACAAACAGCCAAAGCCCCCACCTTTTCACAAGGAAGCAAAATATTCTCCCTTGAGCAATCTGTGTAATCTGCATGGGCTCACAGCTGTGTTACATACAGAGGTGTTTTACATAAGTATTCTCTGTTAGGATGTTGTGTTAATATTAGCAGAACACTTAAGTTGCCTTTATTATACTTTTCAAACGTCTGCAGAGGCTTCAGTTATTCTTATTTTGAGAAGCTTTCCTGGATGTATCTCCTGCATCAAGTGCTTTTGCTTTGAGCTAAGACTGAAACAGATTGTTTTTTTCTGGTTTTTTGGCAGCCATGCCAGTTTATTATGTACCCACTTCACAAAACTGACCTGGCTAAAAGCAAAACAAACAAGATATTTACTGGTTATTTTTCAAGAACGTTGCAACAGACCATTTCAGTGTCACAGTAACAGAGGACAGAAGAAGAAGTCAAAAACAGGATGAAGGGGCATTTCAAGATCGGAAAACTGCTTAAGCTAGCATGACCACCAAAATAAATGACTACAAATCTACCTCTTGGTGCAATACTTGTTGAAGCCGTGCTATTACAAGTAGTTGCGGTCAAGGAAAGAGATTATTTTTCTAGTGTTAAAAGGAAATTAGAGTAGAAATCTGAAAGCCATGGTCACATGGTCCTGGGGAAAGTTTTGAAGCATGGGGCCACAGAGTCTGGTAGCCTTAAGGATTAAAATATTGTGAGATCTGCTTCTTTGTATAGCTATTCTTTAGTGGAAGCTATTTTTCAAATAATATTGACTTATGATTCCTTTCTGGGTTAAGTGAAGGTGGCCCATTCACCTTGGTCAAAATCAGTAAAATTTTGGCCTAATTTGCTGTCATGTGACATGTCATGACATGATCTCATGGAGTTGATGTGAAATTCCCACTGAGGTCCAAGTGTCACAGTCAGTACGGAGTGGGCCAGCCAACGCCTGCAGTGGGGTCTGGCATTGACCGGAGTTGCCCTGGGCCGGGGCCGGCGCGGAGCCGTGAGATGGCCGCACACAGGGGTCAGCCAGGGCTGCCCGTCCGGCCCTGCTCCTGGGGGCATCCTGTCAGTCTTGGCAGTGCTACCCCAGCTGCTGTCAGACTGGACCCAGCATTCCCATCCTGTGGGTAAAGGCCATTTCTTCACCAGGGATACTATCGAGGGGGTGAGGAAGCTGCTTGACAGGCAGAGACCATCCGTAATTCCCACACTGAGGCAAAATTTGACTTGGTTTTCCTGATGGGTATCCAGCAGGAACACAGGGAGGTGTGACCCCTGTAGCTGAGCCCACTTGGCTACACACAATTACATTTTAATAGAGTCACAGTTTAAAGAAACCAGGCAAGCCCTTTCTCTCCCCTAAACTGCCTATTACACTATATTGAGACTTGTTTACAAGCTAGACGAGAGCTTTCTAAGTTGTCTTATTTTGTTAGTTGTATTTGCCTGAGAGCAGAAAAAAAGGCTAAAAAACCTGAATCTGATAGTATTTCTAGAGCTTTTGCTCTAAATGTCATGTCATGCCCTGTGTTATGCCATGTCCTGTGTTCCTTTCTTAATTTTGTATGCTGTTCTCAACATACTCATTTTGAATTTTGACCATTGACAGCTGTCAGAACCTTCTAATTTATAAGTGTTCCACATTTGAGCCTTAAATAACATCTGAAGGTTCTTTAGTGTGTCAGTTACCAGTAAAACTTTGTATGCCAATAGTATGGAGAAATGTAAAGGTTTTCTATGGATCCTGTATCTATAAAAGTTCCCTTACCCCTGTGTCGTTTGCATCTGTAGCTAACCTACGTTTCTTCAGAATATATCTTAAATGTTCATAGGCATGTTTTTGTTTCCTGAAAGGATACATACTTCCAGTTTCAACATTAACAGTTACTGGGCATAGTACCATTACAAACAGCTAAGCTGATTTTGGCTTTATGCCTGGGTGTATCCATTCACAAAGTAGTTGTTAAAGTAAAATACAACTTCTAATTACATTAATCTCTTTGAATAGCTAATTTCCTCAGCACCAACTTCTTCTTGTTATTCTTTTTTAACAACGCTTTTTGGGGGTTGATTTTGTTGGTACGGAAGAGATAACAAATAGCACATAGAAGAACTGTGGCAGTATCCAAGCTATGAACATGTCACAGAAGCAAAGCACTGAACTGTCAGACCACCTTTCTCAGTGTTCTATTTCACAGCAGCTGTGCAATATAATGCAAAGTGATTCCTAATAGTAAAAGATAGTAGACCTGTTAACCCCACTTGTGTAGTTTAGTGGCATTGACCTGTGAAGACTTACAGTGTCTGTGAAGGTGCAAATTAATTTTCATACTAGAAGGCAGCACATAATGGTCACAAATAGTGCAGCCAGACGTAAACCAGCACAACTTGGCCTGGCTGCTTGAATTCTCACCTTCACTAAGAGCAGCAGACAGGTATTATGTGACTGCTTACACAGTTGCTTAGTCCCCATAGCCACCATTTAGCCACAGATAAGGCATTTTTTCTTCACATGGAAGTGATTGCTTTGATTGCTAAAAGAGTAAGTAGGTAGATCAATGCTTAAAACCCCTTTCAGTTTGTACTGTTCAACTTCTCAAGCTCTCACTCTGATTTGAAACTTTTATTTCTTTGTCTGGGAAGTGTGAATGCTGCTTACATCATCTAGCTAAGAGACAATCATCTGACAGGAAGAATTTGGGAGAGAATTTAGGCTGAACATCGGGGAAGCTTCCTCATGATGAGCTGCATTGTGAAATACTTTGCTAAAGAAAAGACTTTGCCAAGGAAAACATCTAAAGCACAAAGCTGAGATTAGGCCAAGTGTTGAAAAATGCAATGCAGAAACAGAGTATTTTCTACTGCTCAGTGACCATGCATCCCTCTTAGTCTGGAGCATGGTTAATCAGATTGTCATTAAGTATTTTTCAGTAAGTTATCTCAAAGGTGGCCATCATGGTAATGGGCTGAGAGTATGCTGTATTTATCAAAAAGACTTACTCACTCTTTTTTGAGGTAGGGATTATGGGGAAAATGGGAAACAGGCAGAAGTTGGACAAAATCTAACAAATCTGCTTTTCTGGTTGAATTTAAGAGTACCATCCTCACCCACGACTTTTGTCCCAAGAGCATTTTGTGAGAGGGTCTAAATAGATTGATTTCCATATTTAGGAACCTAAATTTCTATGGAGAGTTCTGTAGCTGGCCATTTTTATTGCTTGTTTGTTTGCAGAAAATCAGAGCCACTATGTCAAATATAACCATTTCTGGCAATTTGAAAAATTTATTGATATTCTCTGACAGATTCTGCAATATGAAAAATTTAAAAGAAAATCCTAGCTGCAGTAAACATTCCTGCCAACATCTTGGTTTCCTTATTGGGTTAGCCATTTGCTTATTTTTATATCTCACTGCTAAACTTCCACTTTGTTTATTTGTTTGTTTCAAACTTTAAATTTTGAGGTGTTTGTTCTTACTTCAGACTGAGAATTTGTTGCTTATGACATCCAGGTAATCACACTCTTGATCTTTTAAGAAGTCTGCCACTAAAGAACAGCTTGTCTGTCTGCTTTAATGTGTGCAGCTTTGGTATCAGAAGGATTCTGCACTCTTGACGTTCTGTTTTTTTAAGGAAAGAATATTTAAAGGCAGTTTCAGGATTTCTGACAAATGGAGCTTTTCAAAATAAATGTTGTGATGAGCCTGGCAGCTCAGCATCCCGTAAGGAATAATCTGCACTAATTAAATAACATTGGTTTTACTTTTCATGGTAAGTTAGAAAGTTCTTACTTTGATTAGTTAAATGTTTATTTATTCTTTTATTGATTTCCAGCTTTCCCTTCACATCCTATTGGACCTCACAAGGAGGCCTGTTCAGGAAACATTCACTCCACTCTGGAGAGTTTTGTTGACATCTGCACAGTGAGGGAAACAGGCCTGGCCGCAAAACTTACAGATCAGGATTTGGAAAAGCAAAGCGACAAAGTAATAAACATACGGAACTGATTTGGGGTAACTGTTAAGTAGGTTTAACAGGCAAATTAAAAACATCTTAGAAGGTTTAAAATAAGCTTTTTGTAGAGTAAAGCTTTTTGCTTATTTGCTAGGATTTATCTTAATCAGATAATTTCTGTAAATGTTAATGCATTGAACAAAAAAGTTTAAAAAGTGGTGCAGCTCTCCACAAAAGCAGGGATTCTTCACTTCTGCACTCCTTAAATTGGAAATTTCCCCCTATAGAAGAAGATTTGGTTTTGCTTTGTTTACTCATTCTTAGTGGAAAAGAATGTGTCATGTAGTCACTGTTTAAAAAGGTAAGGATACTTGTAATATCCTATCTACATCTACCAGAATACTCAATAGAATAATGTAGTATGAAAAATGTTGTGAAGTGTGGTATATTTGAATTCTGGATCAGTTTTTTTCTTAATTAGTTCTGTGCTCCAATTATGCTGTTTCCTGTGTTTATGTGGACATTTCCCACTTGATAATACGTAATGTAAACTTTCAAGCTGAGAAATTTTTTGGTTTGTTTGGAAAGCCATCAAGGGGGGTAAAACCAGAAAACATTTCTGCTGCCTATCTGAAACTAGATTCTCAAGCTCTTTTTCTTTCAGTATGATTTGAACTCTCAGCCTAGTCAAGACACATGCACTGTTTGTACTAATGGTAGTGTTAAAAAGATAAATGCCCAGACTTGCAAGTACACTACTGAACTGTTTTTCCTTCAGTGTGGTTGTGTTTGTGGTATCGTTATCTTTTACTGTTTTTGCTGAGTTACAGTCCACGGAATAAGCTGTGAAAAAAAATGGTGTCTCTTACTGGATGATTAGCTATCATGACCATATCCACTGCTGATTTATGTCTTCTAAATATTTTCAGGGGTTTGCTAGAGAAAAAGGGTGCAAAACCCCTTGTTTTCATTTGTTTTTGTGGGAGTTGGTTGGTTGGTTGGTTGGTTGGTTATTTTGGTTTTTTTTCCCTTTCATTTATTACCAGGTAGGTTTTTCCTCCAAAAGGAGGAAACCTCTAGCTTCAATCATCTTTGTAATTGTGCCTGTATCAGAAAAAGTTACATGCATTCTTTAACACATTATAAAATGTTCCCATCTATGTAGAAAATTTGTTGATGCAACTAAGCAGCAAGTCTAAGAGACAGGAGAGGCTATGAGTGAGAGAGGGCAGAAGGGGCACATAACAGTATCCAGCTCAAGTTGTTAGTGCTAAGAGCGAGAGAAACCCCACTGAGCTCTTGCCCAGTGGAGGAAAAAACAGGAATATGGGACACAGAGAAATCAGGTCTTTGAAGTGTGTCCTTGTGCAATGAAAGAGTAGGTGGCATGCATGGTCTTTGTTATGTGAAAGGATTTTGCGGGAAAAAAAAGCACTGGCATATCCTGAAAAGAAATGAAAGCACAGGAGGAGGTAGAAAAATGGAGCCAAGGTGCAGCAAATTTGTCCCAATACATTATCTTCCAGCGGGCTTTTACAATAAATTACAAGGTGTAAAAGTCAGTTGGGTCTTTCCCCTTTCCTTTTTAACTTACTGGCCACTGTTTCCTCTTAATCCATTAAAAACTCCTGTAGATGTGAGTATTTTTTCACATAAATGAAAAATAGTGGTGCATGTGCCTTGATGTATAGTGCTTCTGCACTTGCATTTTGCCTTACAGTGGTCAGTGCCTGGAGGGTGTGGATACTCATAAACAGCCAGGTTCTCTGTAGCATCTACCCACTGCTCCTGCCCTCTTGGGAATTTGCTGGGTGTCATAGTGCTCGGTGCCTGCTCAGGAAAATGTGCTTGGTAATGGATAGCATTGCATTAGAGTAAGTCAGTCTGCTTAAATGCACAGATCAAGGAAATGAGTGAAGAAGAAATCAGTTGATGCCTTTTGGCTTCCAGTTTCTGAACACACTGAAGATGAGGCACTTCTTATGACATTGTCTTAGGACTTTTATTGTCAATACCTAGGACAGGAATTTTTGAAACTATATTAATGTGGGAGTTTTCTAGTGGATCAAAACATCTTAGAGTCTGATTGTAAATGTACTTTACCTTCAGGTTAGCTAAGTTTTCTCTGTTTCCAATGATCTCTCTCTTCTGTGTATTAAATGTAACAGTATTGGAGTCCCTCCTCCCAATTGATCAGATTTAAACATTTTGCCCTTCAAGTTATTGAGACTGACTCTTTGTAGTTGGGCTGAAGGAGTGACGGGAAGTGCTTCAGTAGGCATTGCTGAGGCACATTTGGTATTTTCATAATGAATTCAGTTGTCCCAGTTTTGGTTTGAGTTTTGAATGCAAGGAATCTTGAGTTCTGCTTTTTACCTCTAGCACACAGTGGGAGCTATGTTATTTGCAAAAAGGGTAGTCCATACTCTATGAACCCTCCAGCTGCTAAAGATTACTAAATCATGGAGCTAGGACTGTAGCTTGTCGTGTTCAAACCTCAGTGTTTAGAACTGCGCTATAATGGAAGTTTCTTAAAATTGATCTAGCCACTCCATTTTAGGTGTGCAGCTGTGGCCTGAAAACATGAATTTAAGATTGCTTAATAAAGGTAATGTTACAGGAATTTAGTTTACAATTGTGTTGATCCATAAGTTGCTTGAGATATGACATACTTTGTTTTCAGATTGGTTCAGTGGTGCTGCCAGTAGTAAAACTTAAATATTTTATGCTGTCATAAAGGTTATAATCCTCTCAATACCAGCAGAGTTTTCTGAGATGAATAATTCTGATACTTTCCTGCACATAACCACTGTACTTAAGAATCACCAAAACCTTAAATTTTGGTCGGAAGCTAACAGGGTAAAAAGGATTTGAGCATTAATCCTCCATGGATAATTCTGTCAGTTTTCACATATTATCTCCCAGAGCACATTGCAGAGCCTTGCTACGAGTTGAGAAGGTCTGAAGTCACTGTGAGCTCCACAGTTGGTAGAGAAGGATGACATCCTGAGCTTCACTATCAGGGTGATACATGCATGGATACTACAAGTTTATTCCTCTGTTGCTGTTGAAGTACCGGGGAGCAGCAGCTGACACAGCAGGACCAGCAGGCTGGGAATGGCTTGTGCAGACACTGATAGTAATTCAGCCAAGTCCTTTTCCTTGCATGCACTTCAGGAAAGCAAATTTCAAGCAGCACTTCCCTCCAAACTTTATTGCTAATGAGGACCTTTTATTCAAATCCATTTCTTGGCAAGGTACATTGTGAGAGGAACGAAGTCAATTTTGTTAAAAGTTACTGTGGGAGGGCAGGAGCAGCATTGTTAAACCCATGTCTGGACAATTCCCTTGGTACTGTTCTTTGCATCTTAATTTCCCCATGAAGTCTAATTTACAGCATCTTTATTTGCATCTTTATTCAGTACTTGTAATACTTGATAAAGAGTTTGACATTTGGAATAGAGTCTTGACACATGAGAAGAGCTGTGGAATTACTTTTGTTATTTTATTCAGGCTACCAAGGGGAAGGGCAGAAGTTAAAATTTTAAATTAATTTTTTTTTATGATATTATATTTGAATTTTTACTCTTACCACGTCAACTACATTATAAAGAGTAACTTTTCTGTGATTGTTTGGGCCCCTTTTGTACACAGATGTTTCTTCTGGGGACTATTCAATGTTTCAACAAACACAGGACTCCTTTGCCATTTTGTATGCTGTGAGTGGAAGATGACAGACAAGTTACCTGCTTGCTCTGAATACTTTAATATCTAAGATCTCATTTCCTTCAATTTAAAACATGCAACTAGTGTGTTTTTATTAATGGTTATAAAACTAGCCAGGCCTTTTAATAATTCAGCTGGATTTTTTTGTCTTGATACTGACCTTTGGCATTCAATTTCTTGACACTATTATGAAATACTAGCACACTTTTTTATTTCTCTTATCAACTGCTGTGTTTCATTTCTCCATTTTCATGTTTGCCTTGTGAATACTTCATGTTGCTTTTCCAGAAAGCTGTTTGCATTTACATTGGTATTATTTGTGGACCATAGCATCTAAAAGCATTGCAGTTTTTTATGTAATCTCTTATTTTCAAAGATGCTATAAATGTAAATTTTCAGTGTGATTATTTTATTAAAAAAAATGAATATATTTTAAATGTCTAGTAAAAATTTAAAGACATTTTTGAAGTTTAGCATCACATGGTTTTCCTATTGTAATCTAAGTTTGTAAAAGTCTCAAATATGATGGTAGCAGGAAAAGATACAGCTTGGTCTTATTTGGGTCAAATAATTGAGGTATTTAATTTGTTTCTTCATTCACCTACCTAAAGAAAATTAAATATAGCAGTCTTTTGAGATTTGAAGTAAAATAAAGAATTATGAGAAAATAGAAAATCAGAATTTTTAGGTAAAGCGTACATATAGAATGTGACTGTTTTCAGTAATCCATTTTTTTTCTTAAGCTTTTGTTTTGTGCATCTTGAAAATGTAAACCAGAATTAGCATAATGATATTTGAGCAATTTCATTTTAGCAGTTCCCAGTGCTTGAAAGGCATCTAATATTCCTCCTCAAACAAATCTGCTTTCTGTAGGCAGATGACATTGTATTATATGCTGTAAATAATTTTTAAGGCTGTCCATAAAATATATTAGACATCTTATTGCCTCTAGATGTTATCAGAGGCAGTTTTTTCACTGGGCATGGGACAGCTTTGTAGCCTCTGACTTTACTCCTACTTGGAGTGATTGATAATATAGGTCTGGAGCACTTTCTTAACTCAGCAGGAAAGTTTGTGCATCAGTATTTAAAATATAAAGTACATTTGGTTTGCCAAACCAAACCGTGTAGTGGAGGATGATTATAAATGCAATATCTGTCCACATACAAACGGTAGGAATTGAGTAGCTTCTTCTTGGTGCTGTTTAAAGTCATGCTTCAAGTATTAGTGGTCCAACAATGCCCAAAAATCTTGTGTTTATGACCAAAACAGATTAGCACACAAGCATTAAAACTTATCTGCTGTAAAATAACAATAGTTCTGGGAGTTTAAATATAATGATATTTTCTCTTCATAAGGCAAGAAAGATGTATTAAGCTTAATGCAAATTCTCAAATGGGGAATTTAAAACAGATGGAGTGAATATTAAGCTTTTCCCTCCAGAGAAGTAACAGGCAATGAATACATTAGGTGAACAAGATAATTAAACGGAAGTAGCATTAAAAAGAAGTATTAAATGAGCGTGTTTATAATATACTTTATCTAAACATGCCAAACACCATTTTTGCATCTTTAAAAACTTTTAATGTATGGAAATGTTGTTGCAACCTTTACTTTCTTTTGCCTGCAGTGATAAGCTCAGTTATCAATAAACTAGTTTATTATGCAAAACAAGAACTATTGAGACACATTTGAAACTTCCTGCTGTAAATTCATGATGCAAGTATTCTCATATAAGTTTGTTTTTACCGTTCCTTACATGTCTTGTTACTCACTGAGCAATATATATATAGAGTCCAGTCTTGCAGTCATTGAGAATTGTTATGGTAGCAATTCATGAAGAGATGAACAAACCACTAAGAAAAATAATTGTAAGATGCTTGAAGTCATTTGTACAACATGCTGCATCTTGTATAGCTCTGTTAAAGATTTGTTCCCTTGGGAATTTCTGGTGTTCTTCTATAAAATATTTCCAGTGGGTAGTATAAGATGATTCTGGAGCAGCACTGAGTGACTAGAGTCAGACAGTAGGAGCTTTTTATTTCTGATGATCCGTTTCTTCTGTTGGTTTCCATGCTCAGCTTCAGTGAGCTCCCTGTGTGAGCCCTATCTCTGTCAGACACCAATTAGCTGCCACATTCCAGAGTTAACTGGTAAATCTGGTGTCTTAATACCAGAAGACAGAATATTCTGTCATTCTGTGAATGACAGAAAGTGTGAGTAGTGGAGGCAGCATGCTGCCAGGGGATGGACAGCAGAATGGTTATTTCTGAGGCTGAAAGATGTCCCCTCTCAAACAGAAGTGATATGCAATGACTAATTTGGATTTTGACAGAAAAAATAGCCTAGATCAGATGAGAAGCTTTGATTACATACCTGTTTCAGCACTGCTGAATGAGATTGATTTAGCATCTGTACTTGTCTAACTTTGTCAGTTTTCCATAGCCTGGAAATAGAAAGAAGCATTGATGGGAAGGGGCTTGGAGTTAATATTGAAACATTAAGGTACTATGTCCTCATTAGAGGACACAGAGATAAAAAGATAGACCCTTATTTGTCTCTGAAATATGTGTTCTTCAGATTAAACCCCTATCTTACTTAATTTCTTTGTAATTTACTATTTCTGGAATAGTAAATCCTAATGAAAGCAGGAAAAAAAAAATCTGATGGCAAATACTTGGAAGATGAAGCTTTCAAATCTAGTTTGTCCACTCACACGTAATTAGATGTTCTGATAGAAAAAATATATCAGGAAGCCTTCATTTACCAAGACCTCTGCCAAGTAATTGCAAAGTCAAGATGCACAAGACCCTGAAGATTGGCTCAGTTGGTCAGAGCTTGGTGCTGATACCACCAAGGTTGTGGGCTCAGTCCCTGGATGAGCCATTCTCTTAAGATTTGGATTTGATGATCCTTGTGGCTCCCTTCCAACTCAGAATATCAGTGATCTGAAATTATGTTTGCAATGTTAATTTTAAAATATTATATATACATATAATATTTTTCTATGTATATTTACACCACATATCAGTGTATACTTTTTAGAATATCAGTGTTGTGTTTTAAAAGCAGATGGTAAATCTGAGTCAGATTCTTCATGTTGACTTGACTTTTTTAAGGTTGGCTGCTTTTTTATCTGCTTGGTTTGTAATCAGTAAAAAGGAAAAAGCTCCTGAGGACACCTAATATCTGAAATTCTTCAGTTGTTCTTCAGATGAGCTCTGTTCTTTCTCTAATGTTTTGTGAGGACTCCATGAGGAGACTGGCCTTTCTGTGCTAAAGGCAGCCTTTGTGCATATTCTATTGTGTCATTTTTTATTATAATAACAAACAATCACTTCAGGTTCAACACTACAGTAATGTTTTTTAAACATAAACTTTGCAATATAGAAAATTGAAAACACTTGTGAAAAAACCTGATCTAGTAGAAAGCATTGCTGGCCATGACAGGGGGTGGAACCTGATGATCTTTAAGCTCCCTTCCAACCCAGACCATTCTTTGATCCCAGCCTTCACTAGCATGTGATTTATAAGCATCCCCTTGTGGCAATGTATTAATATTATTTGATACAGCTTTAGGTTTTGGTAAGAAGCTGAACGCTGCATTGCACATTGTACATGGAAGTATCCAGTCTATGTTATTAATCATCTGTAGTTAAAACTTCGTCATCTTCTCAATCTCCTTTAATATCAGCTTTACTTTAACTAGGTGGCAGTGGTAGTGATGTTTTTAGGAAATTAACACAAGCTTGGATATTGTTTGATGTAATCTTTCTTTTTTTTAAAAAAAATGGTGAGATGTATTAAGATAAACTTCAAGTATATTATTTGTTTTTAAGTATGTGATTTCTCTGTATAGAGTTTTCTGTACAAAGCTGTAAAAATATTTATCTTGCTAAGGTCAAGTAGTTACAGGCATTGAAATTCTCTATATTAACTTGGTGTAATATTTACACTTTTTAACTTCTAAAACAGAAACTGTGCACTTAAATACATGACTAGTGTTTTATCATGGCATGTTTATATTCTTTGTAGCATGCAATTTGATACATAAGTTATACAAAAGCCTGCTTGTCTGTATTTGATCTCAGCTGTCGTATTTGAAGTTTCATTGATTAGGAGCTCTTGATACAGGCCTCAGACTGAAAGAAGAGGTACTTTGATCAGATGTTAGGAATTGTTAGGGATTGTAGGAAAGATTTTAAATTAAATGATGTCTTTTTGTCTAGTAGAGAAATATTATTCTAAATTGGAAATGCATTACTATGCATATATTTGCTATGAGACTTGTTGACCACTTTGAATGAATTTAATTTGTGTTTTCTACAAGTCTTATAATGACTTGAAAAAAATTAGTATTTGTCAGCATCCAGAATTTTCAAGTCATCCAGTATTTCAGGGAAATGAGTTCTATTTACCATGTGCTAAGTGTGATCATTCTGGAAAAGTAATAAAAAAAAAGTAGTCATAGCAGATTTTGGAACAAAAAATGTTTTTCCAAGATACACTCCATAAACCCAAAAGTTTTTCATAGTTAAAGTGTTTTGCTGTTGTTCAGATAAGTTTAATATAATTGCTAATTCTGTTACTGCAAATGTGCCTCAAGTTGTTGCTGTCTTCTGGCAATTGGGAAATCTGTTAACTCAGTTCTTTCTGTGACCTACCTTGTTCTTATCCCTACAAATGAAAATACAAAGCTCAAAAAGTATTCACTGTTCTTGTTACTGAAGTTCAGCTCTGCAGACACTAAGGCGAAGATAAAAGCCTATAAAACAATTCAGGGCTTAAGATTTCTGTCTCTGTATTGTTAGTATTTAAAAATTAAATAGCAGCTACATCAATGCTTTTAGGTAAATTTCTGTTTGTATCCACTAGTTCTACCAAAGTAGAATTATTGATAGCCTTGGTTGGACAGGACCTTAAAGATCATCCAACTCCAACTCTCTACCATGACCAGGGACACCTTCCACTAGACCAGGTTGCTTAAAGCCCCATCGAAGCTGGCCTTGAGCACTTCCAGGGATGGGGCATCCAGAACTTCTCTGGCAACCTGTGCCAGGGTCTCTACACCCTCATAGTAAAGGATTTCTTTCCAATATCTAATTTAAACCTGCCCTCTTTCCATGTAAATCTTTATCTACCCTCTTTCAGTTTAAGTAAAAGAAGAAGAATGCTGCTGTACAGGCTTTATGTCATTCACTCTCCCAAATTCAGAAAAATCAGAAAACTGCATTCAAAAAATTAATGTTGACTTGAATTTAAGAAAATCTAGAAATGGAAATGTTCATATATGTTTGCAAGAAATTTATTCTTCCCTTTCTAATACTGTATAATAATTATGATTCACTTAATGTTCTTTGTTCTAATGATTTAAAGTTTTAGTAAAAAAAAAGTTGAAAAATTTCTAGCCCAAAAAGTCTTCAAGTATATATGTGGACTTTCTCTGTGATGTGCAAAAACCACAGTTTAATCTCAATATTGGTGCATAAGTTCGATTTCACAGCTAACTTCTGGAGAGAAGGAGGGTAGGTTGGAAAAGTGGATGATCATGAATCAGAAAAAACAACTTAAGTGTCTTCACCATATTTTCTCACAGGCTGTCAGAGGGCATTGAAATGTTGCAGTTATGCAAATAATTACCAACCTCATAAGTTGCCCAAATTGCCTTGGAAAAAGTATTTTGAATTTTTAAGTGCTTCTTTTTCAAATGTATTTACAAACTCAGGGTGGTTTTAATGATGCTTATTTCAGTGGTACTTTTATCAACGAGTTAACTATAACTAAGTGGAATTATATATACCAAAGTTAAAAATCTTAGTAATCTTAGAAAAATCTTAGTAAGTTTTTTAGTTTAGAAAAATCTGTTTCTTTATTACTGTATTACTGTATCTACTATAGTTCTCTCAAATGTCAAAGTAATATTCTTGTATTATATCTGCTAATACTTGTCTAGCATCTTAATTAAAAAGAGACTGATGAACTGTCAGGAAATTAAAATTGTGTCATTCTTTTTTTTTTTCTTTTTCTGGAGAAAGACCATTGCTTTTGCCAAATAAGAGAAGCAATCACATAATTTGATTTACTGCCACATATTAACCAAGCTGGGCACTAGAACATTCATTAACTATTAGATCAAGAAAGTGTAACTTCTCTAAAGGTGTGACTAATCTGAATAAGCTTGGAAGGGTAAAATCCATATTTTAAACACAACATGGATTTCTGAAATTGCTGTTCACAAAAACTGTTGCAGTCTTTTTAACATTGTTTGCCTGTTCCCAGTGTCCCTGATTTCAACCTAGCACAGTAACTGAGTAGGAGAGGGATTATCATCTTGGCAGGAAAAAAGTTACTCTATTAGGACCACACAGTGAAAATCTCAGATTATGTAAAGCAATCAGATTTCTATAGAAAGGGCTGTGGGAGTGCTAAATTGCTACTTTAAAGGGGTCTCAGAAAGGGGGTGTAGGCATATACTGATTTTTAACTCTTAAGAATGAAATTGTAAGGTAGTTGCAGTGATAATAATTGACAAAGAAAGGAAATTAGTAACTGAATATGTAAGGCAAAATTTCTTCTTTCTCTATAATTTTCCATTTCCAAAAGCTAGGCACGACCTGGTGGAAATTGATGAAAGTCTTTACACAGTGGAGCATTCTGCATTCTGTAATAGTGGCTGTTGAAATGCATCTGCTGGGATTTTCTTAGGTCCTTTGCTGCCACATTCTCCCTCCCAAAAACCAAAGCCTATTTCTTGCCTAGCTCCCAATTTTGCTGGGACATGAATTGTCACAACAGGGCTCTTGCCAGTAGAACCTTTCAGCCCAGAGGTGAGCTTGCAAAGTGTTCTGTTGATGTGGCTTAGCAGATCTATTTGGAGGCACTGACCCCATCTAGATAAAAGCCTGGCAATGCCTGCTGTCCATTCCCACTTCATGAATAACTGCGGGAGTGATAACGTAGAGCTTCAGCCCAGAAAAGCCCCTTCTCAGATGAATCCTCTCAGTTTCACATGCTTCCTGTGTGTCTATTCTTCTATGGTGTTTAAAGCAGGATTCATTCTCCTTTTCATTTGCTTTGCAGAAGCTTTCAGTGAGATGGGTAGGAGTTGTGTCTCAGTCACTTGAATGCTGCCAAGAGGACAATATAGGCAGTGAGGCCTCCTGGTGTGGCATGGAGGCTGTATGACCATGGTAGCACAGAGTCAGGGGAGAGGCCATACAGCTCCACGTGGGATTAGTTTAACTGGCAATGGCTAGCAACAGGACTAGTAGTGATCTGGTATCAGAAGTAACTACTTAATAACATACATATGTCTTCCTTAATTGAACTGTGACTTACTTAGCAATGAAACTAAAGGGCAGAGAAAAACTCAGTTTGGGGTGAGAAAAAAAAAAATTCACCCACATGTCCATACCAGTGACTCCAGCAATCATTTCTCTGTTTGTTGATAAAAGCTATGTACATGCTCTGTAAGCTGCTGCTTCCAGGCATATGTGCTGCAATTTTGCTTGATAGTAGGCAAATCATTTAAGTTTTGCACTGCTGTTGTAATCTGCTTTAGCGATCCTTGAGATTGTAATTATCTTTTGCTAAGTGCATGCACTTTGCCTTGTAAAAGGTGTTGAGTCCCAGTTAGATTGCTGGACATCAGCTAAAAATCTATATATTATTGGGAAGCATCCACTTGGAGAGTAATGTAGTGTTGTAGTCTGGTCCAGTGGAACTGATGGAGGATGTTGGATGCAATGAAAACATTCCTCCTCATCCTCTGTGCCTGACTTTTGTTTTTAAATGTAGCACAGTTTGATCATGGTATCACTGAGCATTCCAGTGTTGCCCTTGCTTTCTTGGACTTTACTTCATAAGGGCGTCAAAGAGAGTCTCAGCTTCTCCTAAAACTCTACCCTGCTAAGAGATGTGGTGATTCTGTGGTCTTTCAAATTGTAATGTTAGTTTTGGGAAGAAAGTGTGTTTGTATTTCAATGGGTTTATTCTATATGGTTTTTATTACTGCCTTTTGGGAAGTTTTTATGCTCAACTGACAATGTAACTTATCAATTACTCTTATGGAAGAACTTCAAGAACTGTATTCATTCATATTTGGCTTAGATACATGTTAGCTTTGCCCAGACCACTAAACCTTCCAAAGCCCAAATGATGAGTATTGGTAAAGACTGTACTGGTGAGGAGAAAAAAAGCTATTTCTGCAGAAAATCCAGAGTTTTGCCTGTAGTCAGTATAATAGAATATTGTAGCATGTTTTATTGTACTTTATTTCTGATACGCTGACAATTTTTAGTTTCTCTGATTTTCATCAGCAAAGTCAATTTAATTGGTTATTCTTCCTGTTCCTAAGAGGCACATGGGGAAATTATGCTACTTTTCCTTGGTGAGTGGCATGATGGCTTGGCTGCCATTTGTATTCTGCTGCGTGTGTGTTTCCAGTCCCAAATGACTACAGACTGCTTTGGGTGATTACTGCTGGGAATGGGTTTCAGGAAGGAGTTCCCAGGACTGGATTTACACTAAATAAACAGAGGCCATGAGGGAAAAACTGTGCTTCATTACCAACTCTGGTTTAGGTTAAAGAGATAAAAATAGCTGCAGGACATCTCAAATCAGTTTTAAAACTAGAAAAGTGAAGGAACCCAATCTAGAGTATTTTTTTTTAAGTTCCCACTTATCTTTTTAGAGTTCTCTGCCTCACTTTCTTCTGTTCAGTGTACCTAGATCTCCAAAGGGATAGCCAAAAAGATTCAGCTGTCAAAGTTTCGGATTCCGTAAACACAGACGTTTTTAGTCGCTGTCAGTATTCATGTGTTTGTCTTCTTTGTTCGGCCAACACTTGTTCCTGAAAGTTTTCATTTTCTATTCTGGTTTTAGGCAAGATGCAAGAAATGGAAGTAAAGTACCAGAAAATCTTCTACATATTGGAGAGAAAATTACTGCATCCTCCATTGTAATTGCTTTAGTTATTCATAAAAACGTTCCGTAGTAAACTAGTGTACATTTGTGTTGTAGCCTTTGTGTAAAGAAAACATAACTACTTACCTTGTGCTCTTACAAGAATGTTTTGGACATTTGTTTTTCAGTCTTACACATTGGCAGAGTTACAGTGACTCCACTTTCTGCAAATACTCTGTATTAAGAAGATATCTTTTATGTTTAACTTTGCAGATCCAGAATGCTAATGATGTGCTAATAGCACCGCTGGAGAAGTTTCGAAAAGAGCAAATAGGAGCAGCAAAAGTAAGTGGCTGGGGTTGTTTTTAATTTCATGTTTATTTGAGTTTATCAGTGTGTTTTGAAGGCTGGACTGAAAACAGGCATTTTGTATTCAAACAGACTTGCTGCCATCCTCATTAATGTGTTAGTGAATTATACTAAATTCTTTACTTCAGAGGAGGAGACAATTTAGAAATGGAACTTAAAGACTGATAATATGCATAGAACACAGCTCTTGCTACTGTTGCACATTCCTACCATCTGGCATTGTGTTCATCTTCTGATGTCTGCATTTACATTATGCTGTGTTTTGGGTTAACCCAGAACCACAGGGAGGATTCAAACAGCTGTTATGAGTCCCTCAAGTGGACATTGTTTAAAGACAGAAGATCAAGTTAAAGACAGCATGACCTCTGCCTCTGCTTTCCCACTTCTCTTTACGTGGCTGATGCAGTGTAGTGGTTCACATTCATTTGCCAGAGTATTCATCTTAATTTTCTCCAGGGATTTTCCCATGGTGGAAGTGCTCCAGTTGGTAACTTTATATGGTTCTTTGGTGTTAAGTGTTATACCTGTGTGAGAGAGACAGCACAGGTTCTCTATACCAGGGTTCAGTAGTCAGCTCAGGAAATCAGATATATTGGGGAAAAATACATCAGAATTAACTGTTAGTGTAGAAGAGCTGTTTTCAGTCTGATCCTGAATTTTTGAGTGACTATCAGGGACTGCTGTGATCACAGTCTCTGGGCTATGCATGGAGGCTGTGGTAGTTAGAGGTTATGGTTAGTAACAGTTCCTTCTGTCTGCATAAATACACTAGTTCTGAAGCATTTTGCTTCTTATATTAGTGCTCATAAAAATTTCTGGGAAACGTTCCATTTGTAAGGTTAAATGAGTACAAGGAAAAGCTCTCTGATGTTGCAGGTGAGGTTGTGCTTGTGCTGTACTCAAAGAAACTCAGAAGAAGAACAGAGCTATTGGGAAGAGGCACCAAAGGTTCATGCTTCTTGTGCTGCTATTGTGAATGTGTAGCAAACACATGGGACTGCTTCCGCACAGGAACTCAGTAGATGTTTGTGAAGAATTTTTAGCGTGAACTTGAGGTCAGATTTCTCTGAAGTGGGTGTTCTTTACCCTTTCACTTGATATGTTTTTGTGTACAACTGCATTCTTCTCTTGTCCCACCCCTATGCTGCTGTGAGATGCAGGGCTGGGAGTTTATTTACCACACTGCACAAATCAGAATTTAATCCCAGCACAAAATTATTTTTAGTTTTCGGTAGGTTTTAGTAGTGTCATCCAGTTCTTTGTAGTACTGTTTCATTTCGTATTCTCATAGTTTAAGGGATATCCTTCTTCAGAGCACCCTACTTGAAAGCTCAACCCACCATACTGCTGACTGTCTTGCTGCATGACAGAGACAATCCATAGGTGGTTCAGAGGGCTCTCTGCAGAACTCTGTAATACAGACACTCAGGTTTCCTTTGAATATATCACTCAGTAGATGTCAACACATACATAATGATCTAATTGGAGATGATTCCTTTCTTTTTTGTATCATCAAGCATATTAAAGGCAGGGCACTACAGGACAGGTTGCATCCTCCCTGTTTGGTATATCACAATGGCTGGTTTCTTTTCTATATCTCTTCCATGTAAAATATGGGCATCTGCTCCTCTTCTTAGAGTTGTTTTGACTTGTCTGTGGTCATACTACACTATACAGAATGAGTTCAGGAGGAAGCCTGGCTCACCTAACTCTTATTCCAGTGTCTAATGCACTTTATTATGCAGTGCTGTGTGTTTTGGAGAGTCCAGGATACTTGGCACATGGATACCCTAAAGAGAGCTCTCCCAGGTCATTGTTTTATAAAATGTCAAACAAACATATTTTCTAGCACTGCACATGAAGTTCAACTGCCAAACTCAGAAATGAGATTCAGAATGCCGTCATAACCAAGTGTGATACATTTGTCTTTGAATTGATTTTTTTCAGTGGAAGCAATTACAGTTGGCCTTTAACTAAACGGTATCAACACAAACAAGTCAGAGCTTAATTACACTCAGTATTGTTTTTCTAGTAATTGCAAAATAGCAGTGTATGATCTAGGAATAATGAGACCCATATGAAACAGAGTAGAAATTTGGTCTTTGTGAAACCCATTATTGGTAAAGTGGAGAACATGGTCAGATTGCTTACCCCTACTTTGGTTCACTGGGATCAGCCCTTGAGCATTTATGAGCTCTTACAAATACAGAATGAGTTGATCTTGCTGGTTATTTATCTGCAGTTAATGAAGGTTTGCACTGAGATTTGTCTCTTTGAACTCTTCTGGGATGATCTGTGCTGATAGTGGAACAAAAGATGTTTTCTTGTTGTTTGGATTTTAGCAGCAGGTTTCACAGAAGACTGAGAATGTCACTTTTTATTTGTGGTCTTTTCTAGACACATCCGTTGAGTGGACCTTTACCAGGTCCACAGCAGGTGTGACCTGTTTTTATTCTGTAGTGTTAGTTTACAACAGTGTGTAGAACAGTATTCATATCAAATCCAAACTTGCTTCTGTTTCTCTGTCATCCCTCCCTGCCCAAAACCCCAGAACATTTCTGTGCAAACACGTTCTCTGCAAGAGAAACTGGAGATGTCCCAGCTGACTGGAAGCTGGTGAAAGTTGTCCCAGTTTTCAACAAGTGCAAGAAGGAGCACCCTAGAAACCACAGGCCTGTTAGTCTGACTTCCTGGTAAAGTTATGGAGAAGATTATTCTGGAAGGTACTGGAAAACACCTGGAAGACAATTGGTGACAGCTGGCATGGCTTCACAAGGGGAAAGTCCTGACTGTCAAACCTGATTTCCTTTAATGACAAGCTAACCTACCCAGCTGATCAAAGAAGCCAGCTGATGTAATCTTTCCATGCTGTCACAGGATCCTTCTGGACAAAATGTCTAGCATTCAGCAGAATAACCACATCATGCTGTAGGTGAGAATTGGCTCACAGGTCAAGCACAAAGGGTTTTAATGAGTGGGGTGGCATCAGACTGGTGACCTGTCACTGCTGGGGTTCTACAGGGCTCCATCCTCTGCCCTGTGCTCTTCAACTTCTTTGTAAATTACTCTTGGGTACATGGTGTGACTCTTGGGGATGGTGCTGTGCATGGCCCGATTTGGACTTGATGATCGTTTTGGGTCCCTTCCAACTTGGCATATTCTCTGATTTTGTGATTCTGTGGATGGTGCAAACTCCACAGTATAACTGCTAGTAATGTCACATTTCTGGAGCTGTTACTTTGCAATTAATTTGCATCATAATATCTTATGGACAAACATTTAAAGGGATTGGGTATAGAAGCATGAGATTGGTACGCCTTTAGCATTGGCAGTGTTAGCAGTAGCTAGAGATCCAAGCAGCTGTTGGGTGTTGGGTTCTGTCTTCTAATTGGACTTTGACATATAAATTTTAATACCCTGTTAAACTGTGGTTCCAAATTTTGTGGAAGAAAAATATTATTAGATAGTTGCATTACCAATATACAAAACAGGAAATTATTTTAGGCACTACTGTAAGATTTTGCTGGGGGGAAGATTATGTGAGAGAGCACTTAAAAGTGATTTCTGGACTTTTTTTTCTTTCTTTTATAAAACACCAGATAAAAGTTTAGTTGCAGATAAATACAAGCAAACCCTACCCTCCCAAGGGAAAAAAGGGGAAAATTTTATAAGTTATGAGAATCACCATTTTATTTTACTAATAAATAAGTTCACAAGATTTTTTGCTACCATGATGAGTATTCTACAGATGTTTTTAATATAGAGCATGAGAATAATTTTTTCTTCAAAACTATAATGAGTTTAGGCAAAAATATAGTAGCAGAAATCAAAAAGAATATGGAGGATAAAATATATCCTGTTGATGTTACAAAGCTGTATTTTAAATACAAGGACTCAGAGTGCAAGGTTCAAGTGTTTTTAGAACATCACAAGAATAACATTAAAGACCAGTTCTTCACACGCACTTCAAAAACCTGAAGGTACTCAACAAATTTGAGATACTTTCCCCATAAAGCATTAGTGTTTGTAATCTAACCAGCAATATACAAATCTGCATCACTTGCTCTTCTTGATTTATACTACTTGCTCTTCTGTTTTTATTGCACATATTTCAGTTATTCCTTTTCTGTACACACTCAGTTTAAATAAAGCTGAATTGTCTCCAGAGACTACATAAACCCAGCTTTGCATTGGACAGCCTGTTGATTTACTCCATCTGAGTTTAAAAAAATGACCTCTCCAATTATTGTAGCAAGGCGAGCAGAAGCCGGGTGAGGTAACTGGGAAAGGATTCAAGGCACGAATCCCTTTGCCTTATTTGGTCAATGTGGTTTGCGAGGCCCCAGCTGGTAACTCTGGTGAGCTCATTGTGTGATGTGTTATGGACAGTAAAGCCAAACCTTCCTCTTTCTTTTTATCCATTGAGTACAGTATTTAGCAATATTTGTTCCAATGTTCATTGACCTTTAATACAACTTAAATCAGATCAAAGACAACAGAAGCAATTTTGGTTTTAAGACTTAAAAGGAGAGTTTTGTTTCCTCCTTACAATTCCATCTGTTTGTTTCATAAAATGATTTATTTTGGCCAGGAGGATTAGTTTTTATCGTTATTTAATTTCATTCATTTATTCAAAGTTATGAATTCCTTTCTACTTGGGAAACAAATCCTTACTCACTACTGGGATTAATTTTCCTGCATCTTTGCTCACATCTATCTTCACATGTAGGCATGCAGGAGGTAGCACGTTCTCTCTGTGTTTAATTTGGATTGTCTGGAAATTGAGAAGCATGAAACAAACAAAATGCTCCATTTTTTGAGGTCTGTCAGAAAGCTGTTAAAGCACAGTTCTAGATAGGTATCTAAGATGGGTAGAAATACCTGAATGTCCATTTGGTGAGCCAGTTTCCTTGGTATCTGATCTGATCTTAGCACTTGTTGTCCTTTAACTGAGAAAGATGAGTGACCTTGCTGTAGCAGGTACGGCAGGAGATGTTTCATTACAAATGGTGTCTGCCACTCAAGGCTTGGTATTTTCATCCACTAGATTTGGTGTGCTTAAGTGTCAGTCTGAACCATGGAGGGAGGAGGCCCGGGGAAGCAAGCACAGAGAGGACAGGCTAAGAGGATTATTGATGGTCAAATGTTTTGAGTTAAAATGCAACAGTTTCTCAATAATGGTAAGTACCAGACACCTGATACCTTTTTGGGTAACTTCTTCTGTAGGCAAGGAAATGGAGAGGATCAAACCTATTTCTATTTCAGCCAGGCTTTTATAACACTCTACATGAGTCATTGTAATGCAGGTTAGATGGGGCTTAGTATGAGAAGCCCAGTCTGTCAGAGGAACTAGCTCATGGGAAAAGAACAGTGAGGTTTGTTTATGGGAGAGACTGTCTGGTTAGAGAGAAGTCACCACTTAAAAGATCCCATGGGGCAAATTGAGATCAGTCTGTTGTTTTATTTTTGGTAATGACCAGGTAGAAAAAATCTGGTGGTATTGTCATAGGTTGCTGAAGTGGAGGAGGAGGACTGGAGGACTGGGAATAAAGTGTAACATGAAATAACTGAGCATGAGGAACTGAGGCTACTCAGTGGTCATGAGACAGCCGCATATCAAAAAAATCTGCTGTACTGATAAATAACTTGTGGCAATCTCTTTAGGTATTAGAGGTTAATAAGCATCTATCTCTGGTAGGTAGAGAAGTACAAATTCTCTTCAGCTTTTATTTTACTTACATAAATCCTCAAGTTTTGCTTAAAGTTTCTGAGCTGTGAAAGTTGTGAATTGCACTTACAAATGCATTTCATTCCAAGGTTTTGAACACTTTTATTTGAGAAATAATCCCATATATGTTGTCTAATCTGATATTTTACTTAAACTAGTGTTAACAAATGCAAGAACCAGGAAATTAGAACTTGCATTTAATGAAAATGTATAGTATAAAATTATTTTTAAAATAGATCAAATGTATTTTCCCTTATTTATTCAAATAAATGTAGAGAAATATCAAACAGCGAAAGACATTTATTTGTAATGAACAAAATAATTGTAATGGTAATATGATTAGCCACTGCTTCTTCTACACTTGTGTATGTGAAATATTCGAGAAGTTTCAAAAACAGTAGTGAAGAGCCTAGTATGCATACATTTCATCTAAGAAAGTCTTACTTTCTTCTCTGCAGAGCCAAACCCTTAAACTGGGAGATAACACTGGCTGAGCACCTGGACCCAGAGTTTTTTTATAAGCATCTGGTCTTCTTGGGACAGCTCTTGCCATTATGCAAGTGAAACAAAATTATTTTCTCGTTACAGTTTGCTTCAGTTCAATTGCTGTTTCATTCAATGCTGATAAACTTTTAGGAAGTTAACAGAAAGAAACAACAAAAAAAGGACAGCAATCCTAAAAGCTTTTTTAATGTGTAACTAAATACACTTTTAGTGTATTCTTTAAAAAATGAGAATTAAAACTCAAATCTCCCAGCTAAAAGGTTGTGGACACAGTGATTAAAAACGGGTGTTTCAGTGTGTTAACTACAGGTGTTTTGTGAGGAAAACAGTTAATGTTATGTGCATAATCAGTTTTAATAAGTTCTGTTAAATGCAGTCTGTCTGTTATTAGTGAGTGTGATTAACTGGCTCACTGGCTTAAATTGGTTTCTGAAGCTGTGGTTTTTTTCTGCAGTTTATTAAGATTCTAATTTGCATAGTAAAGAAAACAGATATAAATTAAGGATAAATAAATTAGTCCCCAGTAGTAAATTGGAAAATAATTTACTATTCCGCCATAACATTTAAGAATTAAGGCTTAGAATAAATGTGTTAATTGGTGGAATTGTTTAAATGACCATGCAGTGTACCTTTCTTGACAAAAAGAACCATTTATTTTTTAGAAATCTTCAGCTAGTAAAATAAAAAACATTAAAAACTTAGGTAGTATCAGCCTTTTTACTGGAAAAGGACAATAGAACATAAAGAAGCAAGAAACCTTCTAATTAAATTAAGGGTTTTTTATTGCTAATCTGCTGCAGCCTATTGTAGTGTATGTCATGGGAAGGGCTCAGGAAGGTTGCATCTTGACCCTGCACAGCTGCTAGAATCCTACTGGACTCCTGAGCTGTGATCAAAAGTACAAACAAATACATTTCCAGCTCACAGGGGAGCTGAACTTCTTAGTGAATGTTTGAGGGCAAGGATTTGGAGGATTTGGCAGAGTGCAATAGCTCTACTCACCTGTTATGTTCTTTCTAGCCTTGCTCTTGGCCACAGCAAGGCTGTGGATAGGATCATGTTCCACACCTGAAAAATGGGTCTCAAGGCTGTTGATGAGACTTTGAATGTCTCAAGAAGGACGTAAGAGAAATACAGGAAGTGGCCAATTGCCCAGGTGCAGAGCAGGACAGGACTTGAAGAAGTAGGGAGTTTGGTATTTTGCTCCCATAACAAGCAATCTTCATTCATCAGCTCAAAGGCACCTAGTCTCCTGCCCTTCCACCCCTTGTTCAAAATTAGACTCCATCCTGAGTTTTAGCATACTTTATCCAACCAAATTCATTATGTTTTGACAAAGGCAGCTGTGTTCTCTTATCCTGCAGGGACTATTTAAGAATTGTGCTTTTGGGTGCTTTTGTATAGTTCCACAGCTGTACTGAACTCTTAATGCTTAAGTCATGAGGTTTTATACGTGGGTATGAATTCATCTGTTAATCTTATACTGTTACGTGTTAGGGTTTTCAGCAGTTTGAGAGAAAACTAAGATCTCCTTCTGCATTGCTTCCCTTTGTTTCATGGCGTAGTTAACAGCACAGAAATAGTTATGGTTACAGTTACAGTTTGAGCATTGTTTGTATGTTTCTCAGATGATGTGGGGTCTATGGGTCTTTATTCCATATGTATCGTGGAGTTGCCTTTTTCCACTCTAAATAGAAAATCATTTGATCAGCCGTATTGCCATAGGTTTTCCATCATCCAGTATCTTGTTCTAACTATGCATCAGATTCTGCAGGGGCCTGGGAGTATACAAATCTAACAACTTTTCTTTTGGTAAAGCAAATTCTGAAATAGCTCTATCCCAAAGTGATGTGGGTTATAGTACCTGGGAAGTATCCCTTCTGTACTGTAACAGAAGTCGACATCATTGCTTGAAACTTTATTGTGTCTTGGTAGATACGGGAGCATCAAGAGATTTATCTTTCCACCAAATAAAGCAGTTTTGTTATTTTGGGACCTGACAGGTTATAGTAGCTACCACAGAACCATTTGTTCATGTGGAGATTGCCAAGAAGGGGTGGTCTGAGATTCTTGTCTTGATGAGATTTAATACACACCCCCAAGAAGTAATCTGAGAGCACTGGGTGAGCTTAACAATGCCACTGGGGGGGCATAACTTTTCACCCCAAAGTGATAATTTGTGTTCTTTTATCAATGTTGTAAAAGGGACTCTAAAAATAGATGCTTTCAAAACAAAACAAAATCACTTCTGACATTGACCTCAGACTGTTTCCTTTTTTTTCTTTTTTTCCCAAAATATCTGTAAACAGCACAGTTTCCAGTTGTGTGTACTAATCTAAAAAATTTCACATAACACGCCTCAAGTTCTTCCTCAGGTCAGCATTGCAGTCCTGTTGTGATGGCGTCAGAGGTGCCCTGGGACCACAAGTGGTGCTGAATGTGCTGCTGGCATGCTGAGATCAGAGATGTTGGCTGATTGGTTGGCATAGATGGGAGATCCCCAAACAGTGTTTAAAAAAAGAAATTACTAGTTAAGAAAGAGATATTTTTATCTGTAGTTTTTAAAATAAAGCAGTGAGTATGTGAAGTTTTAAGCTGGTCTGCTGGAATTGCTTTATTTGAATGACATTCTGTTCTTCACAGCTTTTTTCTCTATCTTTGCTCTAAGTACACCAAGAAAGGATGTTGCTAACTGTGCAGATGAAATGGCCTCTTCATGAGTCCCTAAAGAGTGTGGCTAACTTTATTTGTGAAATCCTTTAAAGTCACAAGTTTTTGTAGAGGAACAAAAGTCTTCCTGTTACGATAAAATATTTTAAACTTCAGAAGGCTATCCTAAACCTGATGCAGAGAAAAGTAAGTCAGTTTCTGCTGTTCTAGGGGGCTTCTCCATATGATTTAAGCAGTAATTTGATAATATCCTAAGTAAGCTATTCCAGCAAAAATACTTCATTTTTAATAGACAGTAAAGTAATAAAACTAGATTACGTGTGTAGACTTACCAGTCCTGCTGTTTGGGCAGGGATTTAGCAGATTCCCAGACACAGAGCAGCTACTCCTGGAATCAGCAAATGCCAAATAAACTCAAGACAGCTCTGCAGCTGAATAACAGGGAGTCTAATATGTCCTGCTTTGTGTCCTGACGGTACTGGCAGATTTGCATGTCTTTTCCCAGCAATGCTGGGAACTTCTAATATTTTTGTTTCCATTTCAAGAGGGCTTTTTTTTGAGAGAAATTACATCCTACAAATACATTTTCTCATCTAATAGTATCTGCTTTTTAATTTGAAAACATCTGATGGAATTACATAGAGAATTATTAGGAAATGGCTGTGGGATTCTCCTCTTCCAGGATACACTTTTGAAAGTACCTGATACTTGGATCTCTAAATGCATTACAGAGGGAACAGAAAATTTTCTTCAGAAGTTTATGAACCTGAAAGTAAATTATCTCTTGCAAGGTTATTCAGTATTTTACACAGATGTGAACTCCAGTTAAACTTAAATTAGTTTTGGGTTGTCTCAAATATATTTCAGTTTTATGTATTCCTTACCTGATTTTAATTCAGGTTATTTTTTAAACTGCCAGTTTCTAATATCTGTCTTCATAGCTTTAATGCTGCTAAACAGTCTTGTATTCCCAGTTTATTGCCTAGTTATACTTCATAGTTGCAATATGTTCTTTTTATTATAATTATTTGTGTCTTACACTATATTGTTTTCTGGATCATCATGGTTTGCATATGGTTGTTCTTTTTTAGTAAAGAATTGGTTTTAAGATTTATAGTCATTTGGACATTTAATTTTCTACATGATGCATTCTGCTTCAATTTGGAAGTGTTTTCACTAGCAGTTATGAGGAACGTAAGACATGATTTATGGCTATATTAATCCTATTTTATGTCGATCAACAAGGATTTCTTTATGAACTATGGTATAAATTTGCTTCACTTCACATTATTTGCTAACGATACATAAACCATGTCCATTAACCTTTCTGACTTCCTTATGGATTTGGGGAAATCTGATAACCTAACAATATATTAAATTCTGTTTTGGAGGAAGAAGAGGAGGGAAGGATTTTTGTATTACCTTTTCACTTTTTCTCCTGGGAAAAAAGCTTGTGACTTCTTTCAACCTTATCTTGAATCCTTAGCATTCACACAACAAATCAAAATTTCTACCAAAAAGAAATTCTTCCCGCCCAGACATGTATCAGAACACACCGTCTCATCTCAGATGCCAATGATAATTTCAATATCATTAAAACCAACCAAAAACCCAGGAACTCACCAACTACTTCCATGAGAATACTTGACAAAACCTCAGGCAACATAAAATGGAAGGAGAATTTACTTTTTTTCTCCTCAAAGGAGAAGTCATGAGACTGAGATTTTACGTTTTCCAAGAAGCCCATAGGATCTTAGTTCAAGTCAGTCTTTCCAAAACTAAATTTAGTTTATTTTCTAGACTGCAGTTCTACTTTTGTTTGTCCTGCTACTTAGTAAGACATGGTCCCCAAACTTACTACTCCAAACAAAATCCCAGTAACTTTGTAGAAATACAATTTTAATTTTTGTTTGGGAGGTAATGAAAAAGGTGGCTTTGAAAAAACTATATTTGAAGTCTAACATTCTAGCAATGAACCATCTCCAGTCTGTTGTTGCAAAAATTAACGTTTTTGCAGTTGTTGTCAGAGATAGAAAAGGGATGTGGCTTTATTGATCTCCACAGAGTTCACTGTTGCCTTCAGGTTCTTCAGCTGACAAATGTGTCTGATGTGATCTATATGCAAGTCTTACTGTTGTATTTCTGTGCCAGTTTCTACTGTTTCCACACCTCAGTTTGAGTTGCTGAAAAAAATATGTACTAATTCTGGATGAGGAGAAGAAAGAAATCATCATGACCGTGTTTCACAATGTTCACTTGCTTTCTAATTAAGGTATTCTCCTCTTTTCAATGTATTGACATCTTTTTTTCCAAATAGTTTCTTTGCAACAATTTCTGGTTTAATTTCCTTTCTTGATCCTTTTAAAATAATTTCTTGTAAAACATGTTTATTTTGTGGTTTCAACAAAGATTATGTTTTGGCAGGGTTTTTTAAGGATTAACATGTTAAAGTGTAAAATATTGTTTTACAACAAACAAAGAGTTAAAAAATTTCTTTATGGACAGATACAAGATGTAGCTAATAGATAAATATAACACCAAAAATTATTGCAACTAAAAATGGGAAGTGAATGAGGAGGGTGGCAGAGGTTCTTATTTGGAAAAATAAAGAGGAATAATTTATGTAATAATTCTCAAGATACACGTAACAATTTTGACATTAAATACTGCACACAAAGTTGATGTAAACCATTATAAAAATACCAGATTTATTGATATTTCCTCTGGAAAAGGAAAATCAATTTCAAAATATAGCAACTATTTCTGCTTTATATCTAGAAATACAGCTAGTGGGTAAAATTTGTGAGAATCATGTTAATGATTTGTAGCAGGTATATGATTAGTTATAGCATGCAATCAAAATCTTTCTGAACAGGAGAAAAACTATCTGACTCACTTGAGTTAACTTTTTAATGGACTTCTCAGCAATTGATGTCTGGACTTTTCGGAGCCATAAATATTTATAAAACAAGAGGAATACAAGAACATCTTTTGAGTTAAACTTGGCATACCTGGCTTGCCTATATGTAGATGTGTCTCAAGCAAAATTAATTTCAGAAAAGATGATTTTTTGGGGAGGTTGTCTAATCAGTTTTGAAATAAAACTATGCAGGAAATCTGAGCAGAGAGAATAAAACCATCCAGTATTATATGACTTAAGTCTCTCAAGAGAGTGCTGGCAGTTAGTAAGGCTCCATTAAGTGCTGTAAGCCGGGTGTGTGGTTAAGGGCTTTCCTAATGGGGTTCCTAGAAATTTGAAGCATTTCAAACTGTAAATATTTTTGAACTGATTTAAGGCTTGACACACCTGAGAATGGTTAAACAACTATACAGAGATATTTACAGTGTTTAGAGTCTGCAGGACTTAGTCTAGACAAAAGGTGTTGATGACTTATACATCAGTGTAAAACAATCCAAGGATTAATATTATGTCATTTCTCTTTTTCTGTGCTTTTTTTTTATTGCACCCTCCTAATTATCTCACATGGATTTTGGGTGGGAGTTTTTCATGTGTTCTAGCTGATATTTTGAAAGAAATGGTTATACTTTTTTTCCAGGGAAAAGAGAAAGGGTGAGGTTTACTTGTAGGAAAGATGTGCAAGGATGGAAGAAAGCTGGAGTCTGAAGGGAATAAGAGGTCAGGAATTAGCATCTTCCTTATGGCCACATGCCTTAAGCTTTGTGTCATGGCTGGTGCAGTCTGTTCTGGTAACACTGCAGCACAAGCTTTCTTATCCAACCACATCTCTTCTCCTTGGGGTTTGATCCAATGTGGAATCTAGGCAAAAGCAATCATCTGTCTCCTAAACTTTGAGGAGACAGTTTTGCACGGAAACTTTCTTTGAAAATCTTGTAGTTTGTGGAAAAGTAGATTTCTCAGTTTTATGGGTACAGATTGCTGGGACCAGGATTCAGATAATTCATTTGGGCTGTGGCTGTGTTTAAGAGTGTTTTGAGGGCTGCAGAAGAACAGGCTAAAGCTGGAATAAGCTGAGTTTGTGACTCCACTTAGGATGCGCCTCTGTGCTGTGAGTCACTGACTGAGTGTGTGAGACAAGAGCTATTTTGGCATAAACTGAAGTGTTTCTTCTCATCCAGAACATGAATCACCTGCTTCTGAGTGTATCTTTTTTGTTGTTAATTTTTATTAAGTAAACAGATTTCAGAGGCTTCAATACATCCAAATATGTGGGTTTTACTGGCACAGTGGAGGACCTTCCAAGCAAAGGATACTCAATCACCTGTTGGGGCCAGTATTTTTTATACTTTTCCCAGAAACATATCTGAGTAATCAGAGCAATGCCAGAAACACTGTCCTGCTATAAACATATTCCTGGGAGTATCACTGGGTAAAGACAGTAATGCAGTCCAAATTGCCAAGAGATGTCTATTCGCAGTTGACTTCTGTTAGTCTTTCTATTTTGTCAACTTCTACCTTTGAAGGAAGAAGGTCTTGTTAAAATCTGGAAAAGGAGGAAGAAGTTTATCAGATGTGCTGTCTCTGAAAACACTGCACTTGGGCCAGAAGTTGTCCTGGTGACAGGCAAACTCCAAGTTTCCAGTTTTCTCTTTAATGTAACAGGTATAAAAAACCGTGGAGGCAGTGGCTGAGCAGATCTGTGGCAGTGTAGAGGTGCAGTCTGGGAGAGGGCCGGCAGAAGACCATGAGAGCCTTCAAATTCCGTGTTTCCTTATGGATGGTGCCATGGAAATCTTTATGAAGTTTCACATGAGATACAATATGCCTTAAAACCACAATTAGTTTATTTGAACTTCTTTTTTTCTTTTTCTTGGCAGGCAGGGTGAGCTTATCTGTTTAGATATGATCATTTAAATTTTTTGTTTTCCTTTTTACATATAAAGAGAGGATGTGATATGTAATTCACATATTTTTGTTATAGATCATAGCAGAAAATAAAGGTGATTTGGATTCAGTGCAGTGGGAGCCACATTAGGTGTATCAATGGTCCTCTCTTGGTATTAACATGTATTTGATGTGCTGTATGTAGGTATTTCAGATAGCAAAGTCCTGTTGTCACACCTTTTTCTTTGACTCTCACTGGGAAGCTGAGACTTCTGACTCTTTTCCAGGTCTAGTTAGTAAAAGTTATGGTAGTGTCAGTATGAGCTCAAGTGGCTAGCCAGACTTTGGGTTATTCATTACCTCTTGATCACCCTGGTTCTGAGACAAATAGTTGAGAAGGCAAGATGAATACTTACTGTTTGTATGACAAATATGGAGGGAGGGAGGGATGATCCCAGTCTGAAATGGGTAATCCTGCAGGAGCTTTGCCCTTGGCTCCTTGGCTAATTTCTTTGGTCTGATGTCTGAGACACCAGAGGCAAGCACAATATCAAGTCCAAGTGTGCAGTATGTCCTATCAGCTCTCAGGCCTCATTGTCAAAGTCTGTCAAGTTACCTTTTGAGGTAGGTGGTCTAGTGGACAGGATATCCACCACTGAACTCCTGTAGCTTGTGACCAAAGGCTTAAATACTGCAATCAGGCAGACTCCTTTCCCACTTTACAATTACATGGGGAAAAAAACACCTAAAACGTAATTCTCTTGACACTTTTCATAGGATCAAGTTTGCCCTTAACTTGAGTATTTCCTGAAGCTGATGACTTTGACACCTTTGTCTCTTGGATTTTAAACTAATCTGGTTCATATTTCTAGTCCAGCACATTACATCATTGTCTCAGAAGATAAAACAGTGTGTTACTAACTGCACCTTTTATTCAATGATCAACTGAACTGAATTTCTGTTTGTGATCAAAGGTGCTGTTGAGACACACAGGTTGCTCTTGCTTCATATTGAAGACCTGGCACTTGAGTATTCTTCAGTAAAACTGTGGCAGTGGAACTGACCTATGATTTCAGTCCCACAGAAGTTGATTTCTTGACTTAAGTTATTTGCCACAACTCCAGCCTTCTGCCTTCTCTCTTTTAAGAATGTGTTTGGGAAAGATTTTGGAAGATAATTCTTATAGCTTCTTTTCACCTGCTAAACAAAACACTATCTTTTCTTTTTCTTTTTTACCTTTTTGTCCTGGTATCTGCTTATCTGTAATTAAATATAGAAGGCATTAGTAATTATTCTGTATTGTTATTTAATATTTTGTTGGTTGAAGTGTCTTCTTTTCCTTCTGGTATCTTTTGAAAATATCTCTCTTGTGAACATAGTGAGAACATTAAATTGTGCATATTTTTCATACTAAATATATTTGAACTTTTTTCAGGATAGAAAGTTTATCATGTGTTTTACAATCTAGTATGATTACTGTTGTAAGCGTTAGTCACTGGAGCTAATCGGTAAGTGGTTTGTTGTTACAGCTGGTTGATAAGTTTTAATTCATGTCATTAAAATCTTCCTCCTATTTCTTATTTCTCTGACTGACCTGACTTTCCCATGATATGACTAAGGAAAATGGGGTGGTGCTACAATGCAAGCTAGTTATTTGTTTTTGTATATAAAAATTTCTAGGGAGAAAGGGGTGAGGAAGAAAATCACTACAATTCTTCAAATTACCTGATGTTACTTCATTATGGCCAGTAATTAGTTTTTCTATCATTAATAGATTTTGCAAATGTGTAAGTAAAGACTGTTTGTCTTGAAACTTTTTTTGTTTTCTCAAAACATTCAACTTGTTAGTCATTAGGACTTAACTAAGATTATATAAATCACTGGCAGAAAGTAACTTTTATTTAGGGAATATATTATTTTATAATTAAAAGTTATTAATTTATCATTAATAATGCCCTGATGGGATATCAACTTCAATCAGTTCTCCTATTTCTTGAAATTTGTCTCTCCTTGAAGGATGGAAAAGCTTTTGAGAAACCTATCTTCTTCTTAAAATTCAGATGTAAATTTCAGAACAGCAGGTTTATAGAAGTTTTGAAGTATGAATTCTGAATTTGTTTGCAGAAAATAAGATGTTTCTTAATTTACTCAAAGTAGTAGCTCTCTTTTGTATTATGTATCAAAATAGTTTTACAGTAAAAATATGAGGATTGACTCCACATGATGGGAGAAACAGAGGAGTGGGAAAGGAAAAAGGCAGGATAACTTTTAAATGAGATAAGCTTAAATATTCAGACACATCGAAATATTATTGGAAACAGACACTTGGACCAATTTTCTTTTGCGACCACACATATGCTTTTCCATCATCCTCATATTTTAGGAGTGTGGGTGGAAAATAAGCGTATTAGTCTTAAATGCAAAGAATAGACCTATATCTTTATCACATTCTTTATACTCACCTATGTCCTCCACAGTGGGGGTTTTTGTGGTTTTAGTTTTTTGGTTGTTCTGTTGTTTTCTTTTAGTAGAAAGAGTATGGCAGTTAGGTACACTTAGAAAACTTGGGGAAGATTGTTTTGTTTTTAAGTATCTGCTTAAAAAGACACGACTCACATAAAAGCTCATGTATATTTACTAAAGGAAACCATGAGAGTCTGTTGTATGGGTTTGTTATTTATGGGAAAAATCCTGCTTACTATTGCTTTTAATAATTTAAGCTGTTCTCCTATCTTTAGATCCAATTCAGAATTGAATCCTAAAAATACTGGAACTAATAAAAGTGGTTTTATAATGAGACGTATTTTGGCACCCGTTATTTCTTTTAAGTTAGTTGTGATATTTAGTCAAATACTTTACATGGGAATGTTTTGTTTTTCAGGATGGGAAGAAGAAGTTTGACAAGGAAAGTGAGAAATATTATTCCATCTTAGAGAAACACTTAAATTTGTCAGCCAAGAAAAAAGAATCTCATTTGCAAGATGTAAGAACTGAACACTCTTACCTAATTTCACATTTGCGTAGAAGTCATGATAACAAATTGGTTCTCTTCAAGATATGCTGTATTTTATTAATGTGAAATTTTGATGGTTTCTGGTAATCGTGCTTGTTGTGACTATAAATTCTTGACTGGGATGAATAAGACCCAAATAAAAGTTATGTATTTGAAAAAAGCAATATTTTATGTTTGCAACTTTATCTATTTCAAGTACAGCTAATGTTTATTGGTTGCAACAATGGAATTACATTAGTACAGTAAAAGTGTGAGTTTTATAAGATATGTGAATATTGGCAAGCCAATTAATTAATTGCTTTTAAGTTTGCTATTTCATATATTAACTGATGAAATTGCACTTCTGTTTCACAAATATTCTAATCTGGAAGACTGAACTGAGATCACTTTAATGATGCTCTTTTCTGCTTCTTTTTCCTTTTTTTCATCTTATTCTGAGACTGTGGTACCTGAAATTGCCCTGAAATTGCATCTATAACTTCTGCTTTGAGTCTGTACGGCTAATTCTTTTCTGTTAAAAAAAAAACCAACAGGAACCAAAAAACACCAAAGCATGAAGACTCCTAGTTTAACAGGAGGATTCCAGGGCTTTTTGGTATGCTGGTAGAAATGAATATGACTTGTCTTTGAAACAATAAACCCAGCAATAGTATAGTGATGACACTTTGGGAATTGTGGCAAAAATAGTTAAAAATCATTTTTATGGGATTACTCTAGTTGTGGTGGCTCTTAAATCATGAGGGTTAGTTTGCCAATGGAATTTTCACTGAAGATGTGACCATCACTCGACTACAGGTTGTAGAATTTGTTTTTTCATGTTTACCAATAATATTTTAATTCAAATAAAATAAGGCTTAGAAATTTAAAAATTCTAATAATGTCTAATAATCTATATGCCTGAATTGCTGTTGTTGTCTGTATAATAATCAATCTAGGTAAGACATTAGTTATGTAGGATTGGTTAATTGTTCCACTTGTATGGCAGAGCTTTCACTTTTCCCAAATATCTTATGTATTGATAAAGAAGCAGTTCTGTTAGAAGCTAAGCCCCAGCTTAAAAAAAAAAAAAGGAATTCTTACCAAATTGTGGAAAAGTAAACTTAAACACTAATTTGCTCTAGAATAGAAGCAAAATAAAATAAGTAAAATATTTTACTCTTGAGGCATGAGAATGATTACAGTCTAAAAGCAGCAACTGAAGTGCAAAGTAACAACTGTGAATCTAATAAACTATGGTAGAATAACAATGGATTTGGCTCACATCTATAAACTAATGGAAAACCAGAATAATTTTTGCCAGTGTGTCCTTAAGTGACATATCTGGATTTAAAATCTTAATATTTTAAATATTTTTAAATCTTAAAATCTCAACTGAGGCTGAGGTTTTCTGATTTCTAGACACCTCCCTTGTAAAGGATAAAGGGCATAACTTGGCATTTCTGTCTTCCCCAGTTTTCTACAGCTGTAGACGAGCTGAATCAGCAGCACAGACCATAAGTAGAAGGTACAATAGCAAATCCGTACCAGAATTGTTAACCTGGGAGACTTTTGGCCTCTGTCTATATTGTAAATAAAAGGAGGCCAAGCTCCATTCGTGACCTGAAATCCAAGATAGCTGTTGAGTGGTTTGGGTGAGCCCCATTTATAGCTTGTATGTCCAGGATGGAGTTGGTTGGAGCAGCCCACAGCAGAGCAGGGCATGAGCAAAGAACCAAGCAGTGCTGGCAGCTGGAGCTTTCGTGCCCAGAGCAGGAGATGGGAAGTCCATGCCTCAAGCCAGCGTCATGCATTCAGGGAGGTGGAAATACCATTTTTTGACTGCCACATGGGAAAAATACGGTTTCATTGAACTGATGAGGTTTCTTGATACCTCATCACATTATGTGGGTTAAAGAGTACTGGGATGAGCAAAGATCTTGTGGTCTATTGGGTTCTTTTACATACCTCACTTGAGTGCAATTGAGACCACCTTAATTTGGCATCTGAAGTTTGATGGTTGAAACACATTTTGTAGAGAGTAGTTTGCATATATTCACCTAACTAAAGAAATATGATGGATATTTTAAGGGCCTGCAAGACTGCTGGTCCAGTTTACACAGGTGACTGGCTTTTTTCCTTCAGCATCAAAAAGAAACTTTATAGTAGCATTTTTTTCACTGCCTATGGAAGCCTACAGTGGAAGAGAAAAAGGACAGAATTGAGTGATGTGAGAAATCTATTAAACTTCTGATTTAATTTCTCTGAAATTTGTTCCAGAATCAGTCTCCCAGCTTATGTGAAGTTCCGGTATGTATATATTGAGGTGATAGCCTACATCAATGAAAATATTACTCCCTTAAACTATATATCATACAGGTAGAGACTCAAAATCATATCCATCAGATCTCTTTATTTTTTACATGCAGTTTGAAGTCACAGAAAAGCATGCAAATACTTTCAGCTTTTGAAACTTGAAGATCACTTTCAAAGCAGTTCTTACAAATCGGAATCCTTTGGTGTTAACACAAATCCAGAAGCTTCTATAGAATATATATTTGGGGAATATCCCTGTTCACTGGTAGTGATTATGACCCTAAATCATATTTGAGATGTCACTTGGTTGTTTTAAGTATCATTATAACTACAACCTGCTTAAATGCTGTTCATAGTAGGGATGGATTTAATTAGGTGTTTAAATACTTCTGAGGCAAAGCCTAAAAGAGACAATTTCTAAAACTATGTTGCATTATTTATGTACAATTAAATGAAAGAGCTGAGGTCTGTTTAAAGTGCTTATTGATGGCATTTGTGAGAGCAAGGCATTGCTGGATCACGTCCCAAAGTGGTGGCAACTGCTTCTGTTCAGCTTTGTGGCACTGTCTTTCTGATAGATTATTTTTTGTGAAATGAAACTATCAGGCTATCAGGGAAAACAGTAGCCAGACACACTATATGAATGGCAAATGTCAGAGTTAATTTTGAGGTAGAGCAGTTCATTATTGGAATTTTGAGTGCTTGATTTCAGCTTTATATTATTTACTGATTTTTTTATTTTTATTTTTTTTGATAGACATGGGAAGGAAATGCTGGCGCTGAATGATTTGAAACATATCCTTGAGGCACATGTGTTGAAGTAGTGTTAGAATACTGGGCTAGGGATGTGGATCAATATTGTTAAGAGCCGGTACAGCCAAATCACAATAGTAGCTTGTCCTTGAGTTGAGAAGCAATCTTAATTATATATGGTACTATTGATGGCCAAGTCCTGCCTGAAGGAAAACACTGACTTTTTCCTTTTGTACTGTTAAAAGTACTAAATCTCTTTTATGATGTGTTTTCTGGTTTATAGTTTGTCGTCAAGGGAAGACAACATCAAGCTTTCCCAATTTCCCCGCATTTGTTATTTTTAATGCCAGAATTGAACTAGAGAATATACAGAAGTATCCTTCTATATTTTAACTGACATACATAAAAAATATGTGGAGTGATCTTATTCATGTTGTTAATCTGTGCTAATATTTCGACCAAAGAGCAAAACCTAACTAATACAGCCCAAAAGGGATTTGCTTGACAAAATGATTTGTTACAAAGAAGGATGTATTAAAACGGAATCTGCATGTCTTCTTTAAACATTATCTACATGCTGCACTGCTTGTCTGTTAGTTCCCTCTCCTGTGGCTTGTTTAAATTGAGGATAAAAGCCTATTACTCTTTATCAGATGATAAGAGTTAATTCTTTAGCTGTTTAGGCAGAAGACCCTGTTCTGATACTGGATCTCCATGTTGGTTGGTATTAGTCAGGCATTTCTGACAAGTATTGCCTTGTAGTTCTGTCACTTGAAAATTAAAATTTGAAATATATCTGATTTATGAGGTTAGGGACTTAAATATGTTTACATTCCAAGAACATATGACTCATACTATAAAATAATAAGTTGCAAGATGTCATTGTTAAAGATGGCCTGTTTAAGAAAGAAAATGTTTTTGGGAAGATAGTCGATCCTGAGAAATAGATGCAATTTCAGTGCATATGATACTTAAATATTTCAGTAGAAATAATTATCTTTTTTTCTGTCCTTGATTCCTATCCTGCTCATTTCTATTTCCTTTTCTGAACTTACATATACCAAGTACCTGCTACCACCTTTCTTTCCCTCCAGCCTCTTCTATGAACTAGAACATTAAAGCGCAAAAAGGAAAAAAAAAAAGGGGGGTAAAAGGCATAGGTTGAAATGTGTTAAACTTGTTGAAATGTGTTAGCTTGTTAAACTTGCATTTAGCTTTTTAAACTAGGTATTCTAATTTTCAGAAAGAAAACTGAACTCTGAAACTTTTAAAGTAATCTCAGGAAAGGTCTGTTTTTTAATGATGTAACCTGTTTTTAAAGCAATAACGAGACTAATGTTGTCTGTATTTAATTTTGTCTTTTAGGCAGATACACAGATTGACAGAGAACATCAGAACTTTTATGAAGCATCATTAGAATATGTTTTTAAAATCCAAGAAGTACAAGAGAAAAAGAAATTCGAATTTGTAGAACCTGTAAGTTTAATTTTTGTTTTCTTTAAAATGTATGCATTTAAAGCTGAAAATTGAATTTAAAATATAATTTTTTTTGCTCCCTTTTTAAGTTTTGAATGCAGGTTCTTTGTATATAGACACACATTAAGATCTTGGCTTGGGCACTTCCCATGTTTATTGAAGGATTATGTAAGAGTTTAGTATCTACTGTGAAGTGAAATGTCTGATGACTTGAAGTGCATAAAATTTTAATGGGACATCATGTAATGTTGTGTCTGTGCAACACATAATCGGTGTTTCCTAATACTATGATTTAATGGCTTAAATTCTGAGCCAGTTTTTAAATTTAAATATTTTGGGTAGGCAGTATACACAGACATTGTTCTGAGTTACACATGAAGTAAAGTGAAAAATCAATTTTTCTGTAGGATAGGTAAGTTTATCTTTTTGTTGGTGAAGTCATTTGCCTTTAGTTTACTTTGCACATAAAAAAAAGAATATGTTGATATGCCATTAAAGAGTAAGATAAAGTTGTGTTTCAATGTCCATATTTAACTCTGGGATTTCCTTCTGGACTGTGTTTCCATCCCCCACTCCCGACTCTCTAGTGCGTCAAGTACAAAAAAGCATCTTCAGTATGATGTGCTGGCATATTTCTGTGGCCTAGTAGCACTATTACTAGTGTTCATGTCAAACAGACAGGCCTAGCTTGCCAGTTGCCTGATGTAGTTAGTACCTACAGCCCTCGACACAGAGCTTCCAGTGCCATGTGTCCCTTCCCATTAGGCACACTGAGCACAGCAGAGCTCTGCTTTTCAAAGAGGAACATGACGAGTATAACTTTCTGTCCACATCATCTCCCAGCTTCCTTGTAACTACTGAAGCAGCACTCTTGACTGTGAAATTGGTTGAGTTACATCTCTAACACCCTGTGTCACCAAGAAGAGCTGCTCAGATGCCTTCTTTCCATGAGTGTGTATTGTATAGTGAATGTTTGACATTGATGCAAACTAATGAACGTGGATTCAGCAAGCAGTACTTACAGAAATCCTATCTTTATGGCATACAGCTGCCAAATCTTAGAGACTAAAACTTTGCCCGGATTCCTAAATAAGAACATTTTTCTACCTGTCACAGATTAATCCAGAGTGTGTCTCTTTGTCTCCTTCTGCAAAACTCTCACATCCTGGAAAAATCTAGCAATCTTGACCTAGCTCTGACCCTAGTACAGAAGACTTAGTGCTCCTTTAATGTAATAGAAGCTTTCTGTATTGAAAAGACCTTGTACTGTGTAACTACATATAGTTAAAATAGGTAAAAATTACTTTTAAGTGTATCCATTTCCACACTCGCAGATCAGTAGGCATTCCAGCCCAGTATGACATGATGTTTCAGGGGAGGGTACAGGAATTACTCTGGTGACTGAGTAATGATAGGCCTTGCAGGTAATGTCTTCTGACTTTGGGTGTGAATTTATTTATAATCAATCTGGATATAGATGGAGCTTAAATTAAAAGATCAGTTATAAAATTTTGAGTCTTCAAAACTCATAATTTTTGTTTGTAGTCTGTTGCATACAACATGCTGAAATAAGAGCATTTGCTAAAACCCATAAGGCAAAATATGCCTTATGTGAAAAGTAAATTAAAATACAAATCAGCAATACTAAGAGATTAAAAAAAAAAACCAACAAATTAAACAAACAAAAAACCACAAAGACTTCAAAATAGGCTCTCTAAAATTCATGTTTATGTGAATGATGTTGGAAGTATGAGTGTGTGTTCCTAGATGAAAGGTCTAGATACGGACAAAGCCTAACAATCTTTAAAATCGGGTATCAAAGGAATTGTCATATTATTAATTTTCCTCTGTGTGCTCTATGAATGTGCATATGGCAGAGGATGCCTGGTGGTGTGTCTGCATGGACATTCCTCCTCTGGAGCTCTGATAGTTGTGGGTCATTCTAGCATATGTGCTGCCTGTGCCCCTCATTTATCAGCACAGTGTCACTTCTTGGAATAACTCTCAGTCTGACATCTTGCTAACAGACTCACTGAAGGAAAGTTTAACAAAATAAATCTGTTAGTGCAGTGAAGGAGGAAACTGTGATGCCCATGCAAAAGAAGGATAAGTTCATGATGTGGGAATAGAATTTGAAAAGCAGATGATCTGTTGAACATCCTTTCAAGACCTTCAGTTTCTCTAAGCCAAAGGATAAAGACAATCTGAGAACCAGAGTGGGAGAAGTAACCTAGCAAATATTGCCAGGTGGGTTACAGCTAGGACAGGGAAAGTCAGTAGAAGTGGAGTGTGTTCTCTCCTGGAAGAGACTCGGAAAGATTTTAAGGTACAGATGCTAATGACTCATACAGTGAATAGATTATGATATTTAGAGTAGACTTTTGCAGATGTTTCTTGGGCCCTGAATTTCTCTTTGTTCTCTGCTTCTTGATCAAAGTGATTACTAATGTGTGCTAGTGTAACTGACATATTCCTATTCACAATCCTCCTAGATCTTGATTTTTTTCCAAGGGAAAATACCTCAGGTTTTTGTACAGATAATGAATTTAAACTTTTTCTGAAGGACAAATTAGTGTTCAAATTTACAGCTGGATAAACAATAAAGCAAAATAAGTGACAATAATCTGTCTTGCTAGCTTTTGTCATCTGATCTCAAAGAAGCTAGTCCAAGCCAACAGTGCTTTCTGAGGGCGTTACGCTTGTTAAAACAATACAAACACCTTCCTAAAGTTCTGCTTTGTCCTTTGGTGATGCCAGGACTTCCTTGTCTTGTAGAAATCAGGGCACAAAGTTCATAAGCAGCAAACTATCTGAAATGTGAGGGGTGGTCAGTTAAATGTTTATTTAGAGAGAAGAAAAAAAGAACAGCCAACCGAAAAACATTGCCTGCAATTGCATGCATTTCCATGAGACTTCACATTGGATGTTAAATTTGCATTTCCCTTTCTTGCGTTTTCTACATTATTAACTATGTTCACTTTAATCTGAAGAATAAGTGCTATCTTCTTATAAATAAAATGAAAACAGGGAGACAGGGACTTCTGGCTTATGTGCTGCAGGCCAAAGGTTAAATTCCTCCCCTATCCGAAACCTAAGTACAGTCTTCTTCCTGTGAGAATGAAACGACCAGGCAGTCTTGAGGTCAGCAGCTCTACATAAAAATAAATAAAGTCTCAAGAAGTAGTTGGATTTTGTTTCGAGTTCTGTGTTGAAATCCTTATGGCTCTGGTGTGGTGCATAGCTTTGTATTCTGGAGTTTAGACCTCAGTTTTACTGAGGTGACTGATTAGATACTCAGAACAAGGTAACTGTAAGACACTTACTAAAATGAAAAATTGTTGATAGGAAAGCATCAAGCACTGTTTGTGATGTTTGATGAAATAAACCACCTCTTTATGTGTGAATACCACCTCAAAATACATTCTGAAAAATTTCTTTGATAGGAAAAGGGACTGATTTTCTATTCTTGTATTTAATTTTTTTTTGTTCTATTTAATATTAATTGCTGTAAAATTATGAGCCTGCCTCTAGCAGCAGTGCTACTTCTAATGCAAACAAAAAGCAAACCCCACTATTATAAGTATAAGCCTAGGGCAAAGGATCTTGGCTTTTAAATCTCTTCCACACAGTACCATGGCTGTTCCTGTTCTAATGAAACTGATGCTGGAGGTACCTTAGCAGTACAGGCCAGTTGGACACAGGGCATTTTGTGATTCCTGTTTTTCCACTGCTAGTGACATGTACATTGACGTGAATACCACCCTGTGTCATATATTAGCACAGAGTTTAAATATGCTGATCTAGGACTTGCAACACTTTTCTTTTATTCCTGTTTTTCTGAGTGCTGAGAGAGTGTTTAACCAGGAAAGCCTCAAGGCCAGATCCTCTGCAATGCACAACTGCCAGAATACCTGAGAAGTACTTTAACTAAAATGAATTCAGATTTTTCTCAAGGACTTTTTTTTTTTTTTCTTCTGGTTAAGTTTGTGGCTTTTTTGTTGTTTTTTCTTTTTTTGCTGCTGCTGTTGTATTTTTACTTTCTGATAAATTCAGCTTTGCTGCCATCTTGTGTTAAATGTTTTCCATGGTATTTCTCAGTGTATTCTGTAAAAGTGTTTTGTTTGATGTAAAATGTTTTTCATCAAGTATTGAAGCTGAAATTTATACAGTTTATTCTCCTGAAATGCTCTTTAAACTGATCTTTAAAAGTCAGGCATAAGCTGACATACTGAAACTTTGTCCCACTACTTCTTTGTTGTAACTTTGGTGTGTGTTAGTGTGGTGATCTGGCTGCAGTTTTGCTAAGTGTTACTCCTACTCTATCTTCAGCTGAAAGGGGTGGGATTAGCAGCAGGCTCCTGTTTGCAGATTATGTTAATCTACACATTCTTTTGACTGGGCCAAGTCAAAGAAAGCACAGGAGTAGTTGTGCTGCGGCATCTGAAAGAGTTGTAATTGGGGACACTGATGAGTGACTGAATCTAGAGTGTGAGAACAGGCATCACATAACTGGAGCCAAAGCAGAGCTTTAGTTATAATTTGCGTACTTTATACTTTATTCATAAAAAGGAAGATTAATTTTCTTTTTTTTTTCTTTAAGTAGTTATTTCCAGAATTCAGATTTAGAACTAGAATTATAGTCTAGAATTACAGGAAATTATAGAACCCTTTCTATCTGTTTGCACGACTGGAGGTTTTTAAGATAAACTGTTGTGTTTGGACCTTCCTCAGAAACACTTGAATAATCAGTTTAATAATAATAATTTCAAGGTCCGGTCCTTAGCTGAGGTTTCATCAGCTGGACAGATGAATCATACTGAGATTGATTTATACAAGATGTGGAGCCCTCCACTTCAGACTGCGTTGCCTTCATTGTTTGATGGTGGAATATGGTTCAGGAATTCACATCCACTGTAGAGGCCCCCACAAAAACTTGCTTTTCTGTCCAGTGATCTTCTCAGTTCTTCAGGCTCTATGACTGGCTTACTGGACAGCCGTGGGCTTGTACCACCTCTGCCCAAGGCCAGGGTTTCACCTGATCCTGCAGTATCAGTAGAAACCAAGGCAGAGTCCTTCTCCCAGCCATACCTTCTATTTGTGTGCACACTGATGGTCTGTTCACCTCCAGCTGCTTTAACTTACTAATGCAGCAAAAGAGCAGGCAGGTAAACAGGCTCTCAGTAGTCTCATAGAGAGTAATGGGAGAGAGGAAGCAGAATAATTTAGCTACAATTCTTCTAGCAGGGCTGAAAGTAAATTTAAAGGAAATATAAGCACAGTAAAAGCTACATGTTTATGCTATTCCACTTCCAAAATCTATGGTACTGCTAACACAAAAGAAGCACGTTAAATATGAACGATGGCATTTTTGTTGCCTGAGTCTAGACTACTTCAGTAGTCAATGAAGAGAGATAAATGTTTCCATTAGATCATTCATCCCATCCTGAGAAAGAAGTCTGAAAAAGGGAGAAGAATTATGTTCTGGAATACCTGTGGTTCTTTACTGAGTCAGAAGACAGCCTGGACAGCCAGTTACTTAGCCCAGATGATAATGGTGTAATATACTGAGGCAAATCCTTTTTATTGTTCAAACTTCTGTTATTGTAAATCCAAATTAATTTCTCTTTTTTTATTTTTCCTGTTTTCTTTTTTTTTTTTTTTTTTGTAAACTAAATTATATGTACAGAGAATGCAGTCCATGATAAGAAATTAAATGCTTGTTACTTAACAGCAGGTAGGGTGACTTATAGCAGTGTCAAAAGGCTTTTAAAATTTAAAGTAGAATAAGTTAGAAGGCTTTTAGGCTTTTAAAACTAAGAGACGACTGGAAAGCATTAATTCAAGAGCTAAAATCTAGTTGCACCTTTTACTACTTGAACATTGTTTCAAAGCAAACTTTAAAAGGACTTTTCAACTGGATATATGCAGGCTACATGGTTCTGTTGGAATCAATCACAGACATACCAGATAGAGTTTGCATTTTGTTCAGAGCAGGAAGAAATAGTCTGGTTTTCTTCTGTTGTGCTAACCTATCCAAAACATACTTTCTACAGTCTCATTTGTGGAAAATAGGTCATAGCCCAAGCAACGACTATGAAGAAAGTGAAAAAATATTTTGAACAAGAAGCACTTGAACTCTGAAATTTTAAACTTGTAGAATGCACACCAGCAAAGACTCTAGCTGCAATACAGGATAAAATGACTAGGACAGTGAATTAAATTATTATGGAAATTGCAATTTTATGACACAAAAGCATGTGTAACTTTTCTCTTTCTTAAGGTCTTATCATTAATTCCTTCTCAGCAAAACTTTGCCTTTGACGGTGAAAGCATAGAGTGTTCCAGGAGTTAAAAATGTATAATGCTTCTCAATTTTACCTTTTCAGCTCTTGGCCTTTCTTCAAGGATTATTTACGTTTTACCATGAAGGATATGAACTGGCTCAGGAGTTTGCACCATACAAGCAGCAACTGCAGTTCAATTTGCAGAATGTAAGGATGATTTGCATTTACATAATTTAATTTTTTTAATGGATAATTTCAGTTCAGGATATTTAAGTAGACTTATAGCACTTCATTGAAATTCTAAACCTTGCAATGTTTTAGTAAGCTGAAATCAAATTCATATGCAAATAGGTAAAATTATTTTTATAAGGTTAATGTAATTAAGATTCTTGACAAAAAATAACTTTAGATAGTAAATTTGTGATTTTCAGATCAAAACTTTGGGAGCAAGAACAAGAAGAACAGGACAGCAGCCAAGTTTTTATTTAAACTTGTATAAAAGCTTTCTTGAGAATGATGCCTGTCTTCTGTACTAAGTGGAGGTACCAAAAATATTCCAGCTGGTATGGAATGATTCAGTTTGTCCTGTTATCTGCTAACTTCCCACTGTATATAAAGCGTACTTGGGAAGCCATTCTCTGGCAGTTCTCTATACTGTTAAAGAACAGGTGGGACCTTCCTCCGTGGTGAGCAGCTCTCATGGGCATTAAGGTTCACCAGAAGAGAGAATCTCTTTTTTGTCTAGAGGGTTGCACTCAACTGAGCAGATGGATCTTTTGCTGTAGATTGGTCTGGATTTGGTAGTCAGAGCCATAAAAGATCCCATTTTGGGCACAAACTGCTCAAAATATGTCATAGCTATCAAAGATAACTAAAATGCAATTATTCAACATACTTTTCCACTCATATAAGTGCTGTATACAAGTGTATATTTGTTTTACTGTGTAATTCAGATACTACACTTCCAAGGACATACAAATGAGTAGGTGCAAAATGCTATACACACTTTGCTTTTAAAGCAAAAAGTGAACTTCAACATGTCAATATTGGACAAGCCCAACATATTTCCTAAGAAGTCCAGAACAAAGTCCAGAACAAAATTTTTTTTAGAAAGTGAAGTCCATTTCATTCTTTCAAGAAAAGACACACTTTACAATTTTTTGTAACTTCATCTTCCCTTTTGCATCTCTTGTTCGTATTTATAGATCCCATTTAAAATTCTGCTTGAGGAAATAAGGCTAAAAAACTTCCTAGATGATTAACGTCTTTCTTTTGGATCAAAATGCTCTCTGTCTGCAGAGCATCCCAACCACTTTTCCTTTCAAATATCGTGTTTTCTACATTGTTTGCTACTAAGACACTTTCAGAAAAAGACACAAGGGGTCAGTGTTGTTGCACAGCAGTTTCACTGAAAGAGTGAAAAATGTGCTTCTGTCCAGATATTTACTTATTTTAATTCGGCAAGTTCTGAGAAGAGCATGAGCTCACTGCACAGACCAAAACTGACATTTTAAGTAATCATATGTTTCTTCTATGCATGTCTCTACAAAAGCAAAATTATTAAAGGATTTTTTTTCAATTTCAGTATTAATTAAGAAATAGTTAAATTTAATGTTTTCTAAATATTATATCAGCATGACTTGAAGTTGCAAATGGATTACAGAGATAGAGGGAGATGTGAAGTTAGGCAGAAGGATCTTTTTTTAAATTATATATCAGAAAACATACATGAAGATATAGTGGGGATAAGTACATCACTCATTCCTGTTACACAGCAGTATAAATTCTGGCTCCAGATCTACATCCACAGCTTCACACAGCCAGCTGAGTTCTCGATGTACTTGTCATTCAGAGCATCACCCAAAATCAGATTGAAGTGAAATAATTTATATAGGTAAAGACAAACTGAAGACAGGGAGAAGTGCATTCAGCTGTCAAAGGTAGTCCTCTCCATTGCACTGTGTGTTCAGGTTTTGAGGAACAGTTGACCTGAACTGTTGTTTCTCTTCTTAAAAATGTCCTATAGGTTAGAGCAGGAGCAGTAGTAGCAGACCAGCAGCTCTTAACAGGTCACGGTGTTCTAACATGACCTGTTGTCATTTAACTGTCTCAGCTAGCCAGTGGCATGCTTTGTGTGTCCATTTGGTTTCTGTAATTTCATTCAAAGATCTGGCTTAAAAGTAGCAATTAAAAACTTCATAGATGGAGACAAACTCTTAAAATGGGGACATTCCTTCAAGGGCATGTCCTTCTTGAAGGTCTCAAAATGGCCTCTCTTAAATTTGGTCTGAACTGATACTTCTTCCGAAGGATGTAATCTGAAAAGTTCACATTAGAATTTTACCTCCCTCTTTAATAATAGTGTTTGTCTTCAAGACCAAGATTAAGCATGTATACTCTTATACCATTGTGCAACTAACTACACAAATGGCCCATGAAAAAGGGGAAGTATTCACTGGTGTATAATGTCCTGAGGGTATCTTTCTGACTAGTGGGGATTCCAGTCCATAGATGACTTTGTAGGAACATTACAAAAAACTTTATTCTTTTCTTTGACCTATAGGAACAGAGTGTTCAATATCTGATATTTAATTAGTCAAAGCTCTGGCATCTCCCAGTAGTTCTCTTCTGCTGTCCCATGCTAGATACGTGGAAGGAAACCCTAGCCTCGCTGAATTAGCTAAGAAGAAGTATCTATTTATATACTTAAAGATATAAGAAAATATGAAAAACCCACCTTAGTACCATAGTTGTTTGCTTTGTTACTTGTCTGGTTACACGTGTGATATTTAAGACAGAAACACTTCTTCCGTGCTTTTGGCATAGTTCTGCCTCTTGTGAGCTGTTTATTACCTCCCCTTTTTTAAATACTGAACTGTGGTGTTTGCCAGGTCAAAACTTGTTCATGACAGTACCAGTAACCTGACTATTCTGAGCAGCAGCACCTGTGATATCACTGCAGATATGGATACACAGAAAATTTGTCTCTTCTATGTGTGTAGAAACTGCAGCTGTCTGGACTCATTAGCCTGGCTTTAACCCAAACTAGTGTTTTCTGCACTGTACTTAAAGTGCTTCACTGGTCTTACTACTTCAGGTTTAGGGCTAAGCTGTCAGCAGCTTCTAGTTTAGCCAGGCATCTGTCTGAGAATCCCAGAGTGTACAAAGAGGAAGCCTATATTTCTCTGAAAAATACTGTGTAAGCATACCTAAAGATATGAAATTACCTCCCGTCTGAGGTTAGTGACCTGCAGAAAGAGGAATGGTGCTATTCTCAGCTGTATTTTCCTTACATTTGTGTGCCTGAGTTGAATTCTTCATTACTATGTTATTCCTAGGCTTCTAGCAGTGAAGAGTATTATTCTTTATTGGATTTTTTTTCCTTTTCCCCCTTTTATGTCCCTCACAAATGCTTTTGTTGGTCTCCAGTAGTGTCCTTGGCATTATGTGTAATTAGTCATTCATTGTTATTTTAGTACTTGCATGAGATAACATGGGGTTTTGTTTGTTTCCTTTTCTGGATATTAGACTCGGAATAACTTTGAAAGCACTAGGCAGGAAGTGGAGAGACTCATGCAAAGAATGAAATCAGCCAACCAAGATTACAGACCACCAAGTCAATGGACAATGGAAGGCTATCTCTATGTGCAGGAGAAACGTAAGTACAGCAAGGAAGGTCTGTGCTATTGTTTGCCCCAGTGGTTGACTGGTAGCAAGCTCAGCTCTGAACCTGCACCTTGCTGCAAACTCCCAGCACTCTGCTTTGGCTCCCTTCTGTTTCCTGTACTTTCCCTGCCTGAACAGGGCCTTCAGTTCAGCCATCAGGAGCACCCTGTACCAGAGACCTCCAATGACCCAGCCATCTTAAATGAACATGTGCTTAATGGAAATCAAAGATGTAAGAAAAGGTCATCTAAGTACTGTCTTACCATAGCTAACCATAGCTAGTTTTATCCTCAGTAGTGCTGCAAGTTTTAAGAACACAGTCTATTTTTTAATTGATTAATAAACACAAAAGAAATCTGTGTTAAGTGGAAATTACACTGAGCCATGCTAATGGGGGAGGGAGAAAAGGAGTGAAGCACCAGGCACAGCACAGGCTGTGCTTCATTAAATAGTGAGAGGCCATCTTGACATCTTCTTACTGAAAAGAAATTTTTATTCTGGAGTAACAGGGTCTGTAATCATTGTGTAGTGGGAAAGGTGCTAGTTGTATAATTCCTTGTTGTGCAAGTTTACTTGCCTACAACCCTTATCGTATGGGTTCTTGTCTAATTGTGAGCTACTGGATTAAATGTTTGCTGTTCTTGAGAGTAAATTCTGTATATATTTATTACTGGTATGCATGGTGGTAAATATAGGTTTTTCTTAAAAATTACGCTAGGCCATAAATTGTTTTCTTTCAAATAGATGGCCAAGAATAACAAGCTTAAAGTTGCAACACAGGTGTCTGCATACAATTTTCTAATGAAAAAAGTTGACTTCTTAACTTACCTTAAACTGCTTTGAGAATGCTCATCCATCTTTTAATATGCTAAAAGAGATAATGAATTGCCAGCAAAGGAAATATTTATTCTGAAAAATTACAGATTTTGTTATGCTAAGTGAAAGTAACTTAAAATATAGGAGCAGAACAGCTAACTTTGAGGGTATATAACCATTTGAATTTTTGATTCATGACTTTACTTTCTACCAAAACACAGGCAATAGGAGAGCTTTCTCAAAGCCAGCATAACAGACCACATAAATTTCCACAGCTATGTCTGTGGATTGACAGACATCCAACTTACATGACTGATTCAGTCTCATATAACCACCACCTTTGTGGGTACATTGAGAAGGCAAAACCTTTGTATCTGTAGTAAAAATACTAGGGTTCTTTTTCAACATTTTTATTTAATTCTTCACATTTAAAAAAACCCCAAACACAAACGCATTAAAATACTTTTTTTTTAAAGTCTAGGTTCTTCATTTTTGTCTTGGTTCTAGACAGGATAGGGTTAATTTTTGCAGTGGCCAGGAGTTGGGCATGACTAGGTCCTTACTCAATACCACCTTATCATTTTCTGGGGATAGGAGAAAGGATCCTTTCTGGGTCCCAGAGGTGGCAGAGGGAGCACTCAGGTCAGGTGTCTCCACGTGATGAGTGCTCACGTGTGAATCATTTGCCTCTTACACACTCTGTTATTAATATTGCTGCTGCTGCTTCTTTTCTTATTTCATTGCTGTCTCCAGTAAATTGTTCTTATCTCAACTCTGATCTTTACCCTTTATGCCTCCAATTCTTCTCTCCAGCCCACTGCAGGGGAGGGAGGAGAAGGATGGGGGAGGGAGTGAGCAGTGCATGGTTTGGAGTCTTTTGCTAGGAACACTAAATTGGGGAATACCATTCCTTAACCATAACACATTTTAAGAATTAATAGGTCTGCACATACTGTAGCTTGAAAAAATCAGTATGATGTTTTTCCCATGAGTAACTCTCATTGAAGAATCTGGGAGCTTGTGTTGGTCTCTTTGCCACAGTGAAGTTCCAGAAAATATGGTAGATCTTATCTGTACTTCTAGGATGTGAAGATAATTCTGGAAATTGTGGGAGAATTCACTCCATGTCCTCACAGCAAAGAACACATTATAAATGCCTGTATATCTAAACTGCATTGGTGTGAACCAAGTTTAAAACACCACTGAGCTTGAGCTTGAGAGGGTTTTGTGTTTAGATTCCCTAAAGGTTCACAGCAGTGCCTGAACAAAGCTCTGGGCAGCCCAACAGTGAAAATATCTGCATGAGAGATCCTATACTTGGAGTAGGATTAAGAAGTAGTGTGATGTGACCTCTCCAGGATAAGGCACACATCCACTTATTTGGGGATTGCTGAAGGTATCACCTATCACTATCTAAATTGAAGACAAGTGAATCTCTGAGTACTGTACAGTATACTTTGGTATTGTGAGTATGTGCACATGTCGGTTTGTGGACATGGTCAGTTGTGCACCACTGTTACAGCCACCTCTTCCCCAGCAGGACTCCCTCCAAGGCATACAAGGCCAATGTTTCTTGCTGCAGGTGCTGCCTTTGCACACAGCATTTTATCTCTCATTTCTAAACCAATGTATTTTAGAGTGCACAGTTCCTTTGCTTTTTTTTGCATATAGAGAAATCTCCTGTCAGTGATCAGCTATGTAAGATTAAATCTCTCTCTGAACTGTTGCCATTTTACCCACTCCCTTAAGGTAACAGGTGGAAGAATAGCCTTTCTGTGATACTACAAAAAGCATTTGTTACCTTTGACAAGAACTCTGAAAGTAAAGGAAAATGGAGTCTAATTTTCTGACTTCATCCACTTTTCTGCGTTCAATACCAGACTTCCAGGTTTCCCGAAGAGAAAGGATCTGTGTTGTGTCTGTGTTGTGTTTCCCTTGGGTTGATAAAATCAAAACTGTATTTTCTGTGCAGAAAACTCCTCAGCTCTGTTCTTGCCCTTTTCCTGCCTTGTTACCACAATAGAATGCTGTTACCCATCCAGTTGCCAAAGTCAGTCTACTGGAACTTTGTTGGACAACCTTATCAAGCTGCAATATTTGAAAATTATATGTGAACAACATGTTCAGATTAAAAAATAAGGAATAGATTGCATATGGATGCTAATTTGTTTCATTTTCTTCTCTAATTCCAACTACAGCAGTGGTAAAATGACAATTACTTTTGATACTATCTCTCTTTCCTCTAGGACCCCTTGGATTTACATGGGTAAAACATTACTGCACTTATGACAAAGGAACAAAAACTTTTACAATGAGTATAGCTGAAACAAAGTCTGGTGGAAAAGTGGTGAGTTACATGTACATGAACACATATGTGAGCTGTATATTCCATGTTTTTAATTAAGCATTTAAGAACTGCTAAAAGAAAAAAATACAAACAGATAAGGCTGTTTTCATAGATGAAGCAGTGCATGTATCATATAGCATGGATAAATATATAAGTAATGTTTCTTTTAAAACATATTTAAACCATATATTAAATAACTTCTCTAATGTGGTTGTTGTAAATGCTTATGAAATCTTTCACATTTGCACAGAATCATAGAATGGATGAGGTTTGGAAGGGGGCCCTGGAGATCTCTAATATAAACTCAGGGTCAACAAGAACAGGCTGGTGAGGTCTGTGTCCAGTCAGGTTTTAGATATCTCCAAGGATGGAGCCATATGAGCAACCTGTTCCAGTGTTCAACCACCATAAAAAACTTTTTTTAAAGTTCAAATGGAATTACTTTTATTTGTGTTTGTGCCCATCGCCTCTTCCCCTTCCACTGGGCACTACTGAGAAGAATCTGACTCAGTCTACTTTCCTTCCCATGAGGTATTTGTAGATGTCACTGATGTGATCCCTCTTCTCCAGTCCAAACAGTCCCAGCTCTCTCAGCTTGTCGCCATACAACAGATCACAGGATCATCAAGGTTGGAAGAGACCTTCAAAGTCATCTAGTCCAACCATCAGTGTAGCACCACCATAATCACCCCTACACCATATCCCCAAGTGCCACATCCAGGCTGTTCTTGTACACCTTCAGAGATGGTGACTCCACCTGGTTAACTTATTTCAATGCCTAACCACTCTTGCAGTGAAATTTTTTTTTTTAATATCTAACCTGAACCTCCCCTGGCACAACTTAAGGCTTCTCCCTCATGTTCTTTCACTTAAGACAGGGCAGAAGAGACTGACCCCCACCTCACTAAAGCCTCCTTTCAGATAGTTGTGTTTCAGATCCTTAATCACCTTGGTATCCTTTACCTGGACTTGTTCTAGCACATCACTGCCTCTCTTGTACCAGAGAGCCCAACACTGGGCACAGCATTCCAGGTGTCCCTCACCAGTGCTGAGTGGAGGGTGAGGATTTATTTCCTCCACTTCCAGGCAGCACCCTGCCTGATGCATCCCAGGAGGCTGGTGGCCTTCTTTGCAGCAACATGACATTCCTGGCTCATGGTCACCTTGTCCACCACAACCTGAAATTCCTTTTCTGCTAAGCCGCTCTCTGTCCTGTCAGCCTCATCTTGTCATGGTGCCTGGGAGTATTGCTGTTTATGCAGAGCAGTATTGACCCCATGGGTGTACCACTAGTGCCTGGCTGCAGTGGGACTTCTGTTGTGAGCTCAGCAGTTCAGGCAGAACCTCACCACCTCCCCATCTCACCCATATTTCACCTGTACTTGGATGTGGTAGGATGTAGTATCAAAACCATGGCTAAAGTTGAGATGAACAATATTCATTGTTCTTCCATCATACACTGAGCCAGCCAACACATTATAGAGGGCTATCAGGTTGATCCTGTATGATTTTTCCTTTATTAAATTCATGCTGACTGCTGTCCTTAATATATTTGGAAATGCTTTGCATGATTATTCATCACCTTCCCATTGATAAAGGTGATGCAGACTGGCCTATAGCTCCCCATAAGATGTAAGGTCTCAAGTTGCATCAGGGGAGGTAGGTATTACAAAAAATTTCTTCACCAAAAAGGTTGTCAAGCATTGGAACAGTCTGCCAGGGACTTGGTTGAGTCACCAACCCTGGAAGAATTTAAAAGATTAGTAGATGGTTTAGTTGTGACCTTTTCCAACCTGAATGGGCCTATGATTCTCTATCCTTTTCCTTGCTCTTTTTGAAGACAGGAGTGACATTTGCTCTTCCTCACATTCCTCAGAATCACCAGTTGTGACAGCCTTGCCAATATTATAGCGAGGTCTCATGATCATGGTGGCCAGAACTGGGAGTTAGTCAGCTTTATTCTTCAGAAATCTTTCTATCTGCATGTGAGAGTTGGCAGAATTACATGATTTTCATCCTAAATACATGTAATCAAGTTATATACACAGGTGTTTTTAAGATTTGAATTTAGGGAATTTTTTGAGATATAATGATTAAAATATAAAATATAAGACAGAAAACTATTAAATGTAGTCTTAATATACAGAAAAAATATTGTATGTAATTGTATGCGTAAATAATTTTAATCCCTATGTTAAGACATGTTCTTTGGACTGTTCATGCAGTTAAATTTAAGATGAAGCCAAGGTGTATAAGCATACTGCCTGTGCTAATTCCATTTTCTTGTTTTGTAGAATGGCCTTGTCACAAGCTCACCAGAAATGTTCAAGCTAAAATCTTGCATCAGGAGAAAGACAGATTCAATTGATAAACGTTTCTGCTTTGATATTGAAGTATTTGAGAGGTTTGTTTCCCTTGTGTTAACAATTTGAAAATAATTGCAACCAATAGGCAATAATCAGTCCTGTAATAGGAACACATGTTTACCAATATATTTGTATACAGACAAACTAGGCTTTCGAGACAAACTAGGCTTTCGAGACTTAGTACTTCTTTGTTCAAACCTAGTTTTCTAATTAAATTCACTACACAGCATATGTGTTGTCTTTACTGCATGGTGTTTGCATGCAGATACAACATGGATTCTTATGAACTTGTAGCAAAACTCATTATCGTCTTTTAGAAACAGATCATAAATATTTTTATAAATATTTTATAAATACTTGTTAATACGCATATTACCTCTATTATTATCTAAATTTCTATTACTTTCAGAAATGTATGGTAGTAGTTTTTTTTTCTTGAAAATTACATCCACAGTCTTTTTTTCACTTATTCCTGGGTATTATATCAGATACATGAGAATAGATTTCCTGTATTTAAGATATAGGTACGCAGTACATTTTTTCCAATCTTGGGAATAAAGAGAAATATTGAATTAATTTTTGTGTTAAAAATATGACAAATAGATGACTTGTATAGTAGTTCTCTAAAATTGTTATGACTTTTAGCAAACCTTTAAAAAAGAGATGTGTTTTATACCTAACTCAAAATTATTCTGTTTTATCGGAGGCTGTCAACTTTCTCTAACTTCTCTCTGTCTTTTATATATTCACATCACTATGCATGTGGATTCTGACTTTGGATACTGTTTGAGAAAACCAGTAACTTTAGTGCATGTGTGTGTTTTTGACAGACCTGGAATCATCACACTACAAGCTTTTTCCGAATCCAACCGAAAACTTTGGCTTGAAGCTATGGATGGAAAGGAACCAGTAAGGATTTTTTTTAATTTTCATTTTACAGTTTTCTGGATCACATATTACATAAAGAAGCTAGTATACGTTTCAGATACTCTGTTGCAATACCAGCAATTAGAGTTCTTTTCTTTGTGAGACACAAATGCAAGTACATAGTGAGGATAGCTACAAAGTGGAAAAGTAGATCTATTAATTTATACATTTATTTATATATATATTTTTTCTTTATATATATATATTTATATATATGTATATTATTATTACATTTATATATATAGTTATTTTACATTAGGATATATAAAGTAATAATATTTTAAGTAATACGATAGTATATTGTCTAATAGGATTCATGGTTCTGGTAGCATATGTGAAGTGGTTGTTATTACGATGGTGAAGAACAACCATCTTTTGGGCAGTTTCATGGAGTAAACAATTAGTACCATGTCAAAAGGCCTTGCAGAGAGCAGAAAGACATTTAAAGCTACAGAGAAACAGGCTTGTCTGAGTTTTCTTCCCACTATTTGTCTGCTCTTGCAGTAGTCACTGAATGAGGGTGATGTCAGACCTGTATCTGATAGGAAAAGAATGGTTGATCAGTTTTATGAACTCAGTGATTGTTTTTACATGCTTCTTGTTTGCCTGAACCAGTACAGGAATTATAATCACAAAATGCTTTGAGATTTAACCCATTTGGAGTCAGTAAATCTGATTTCTAATGCATTAGTTGCATTATGGTAGCACAGAGCTGTAAACCAGTCTGTATGCTGAGCAGTAAATATCAAGAAATCATGAAAGGCAAGGTAGGGATTTCCCTAGCAGCAGTCTAGTTCATAGCATTTTTCAACAATTCACAAACAATAAAGGATTTAAAGCACAAACGTTGTCCTATTGTTGTTGTTTGGTTGTTTTTTTTGTTTTTTTTTTACAGATCTACACCCTGCCAGCCATTATTAGCAAGAAAGAAGAAAGTAAGCTCTTTATGTTGACATACATATCTTGCAAGATTTTTTTAATGTTAGTTTCTTGATATATGTGTGGGAGAAAGAGATTATTTTATATTTTATTGCTGTGAAATAACTTTTTTGGATATCTAAACTTTGCCTGGCGTAACTTCAGGATGTTTCCTCTTGTCCTATTGCTTGTTATTTAAGAGAAGAGGCTGACCCCACCTGGCTGCACCCTCCTTTCAGGCAGTTCCAGAGAGTGATGAGGTCCCCCCTGAGGCTCCTTTTCTCCAGGCTAAACACCCCCAGCTCCCTCAGCTGCTCCTCACAGCACTTGTGCCCCAGAGCCTTCCCCAGCTCCGCTGCCCTTCTCTGGACACGCTCCAGCCCCTCAATGTCTTTCTTGCACTGAGGGGCCCAGAACTGAGCACAGCATTTGAGGTGTGGCCTCAGCAGTGCCGAGTCCAGGGGGACGGTCACTGCCCTGCTCCTGCTGGCCACACCACTGCTGATCCAGGCCAGGATGCCATCGGCCTTCTTGGGCACCTGGGCACACCCTGGATCATGTTCAGCTGCTGTCACCAGCACCCCCAGGTCCTTTTCTGTCACGCAGCTTCCCAGCCACTGCCCCAGGCCTGTGGCACTGCCTGGGGTTGTTGTGACGCCAAGGACAGGACCCAGCACTTGGCCTTGTTGAACCTCATGCAATTGGCCTTGATCCATCACATTTTTTTTAGTTTTAGGTGTATATGCACCTGTTAGAAATACACTGAGTAGCAAAGTTAGTGTATTTAAACATACTATGAGATTTGTGTGCCTAATTGTATTAACACTGTATTAACACATTGGTTACCATATTATATTAACACAAATATGTAAAAATAATTTAAATAATATATCTCAGAGAAAGAGATTTGTAAAATATACCTCACTGGAGGTATATTTGAGACTGAAAATCTGAAATTTTAGCCACTATCTGTTGTTTTATATGATGGTGTTTGTTTTAATGGTGGCAAATATGCTATTTTAAGATCTTTATTTAGGTAGTTAGAGCACTTGGTGTTGAAGATGCAACATTAATGAGAAATACATTCACTTGAAATAAGATGACTAATTAAACTCAGCAACAAGGATTGTTCTCCTACATTACCATTTTATGAGTGATTTTGAGCATATGAAAGGAACAAAGAATATTGTTGTATTAAAAACAATGGATGGTCATAATGTACATAAGGTCCTGGACTCCTAAAAGCATTTTGCTCAGCAGCTTTCAGCTGTATCTTTAGAGAGGCTACTGATTGCTGAGAAAGACAGTAGAATATTAAGCTTCTAATGGTACAGAATGATTACAAAGTTGGGTTGTGAATGCTATGTGTCTACAAAAAGCCTATTACAGAGAAAGTATTATAATGTTATGGATAACCATGTATTAGCCCTCCTTGACTAGTGTGTGAGTGTAGCTCAACAGAAGATTCTGTATATTGATGTTAGAAAGTAATTATCCTTTTTTTTTATAGTGTTCTTAAATGAAGCAGGTTTCAACTTTGTGAAGAAATGTATTCATGCTGTAGAAACAAGAGGTGTGTATTAAACCACAGATAAGGTATTAGATGGTTGTGTCTTTTTTTCTAAAATATGACTTTTTTTTTAATTCTACGTGTTTTACATCTGTGCTTTGAAGTGCGTCCATTATTTAGTTTAAACTTTTCCTATTTTATCTGGGTGCTTTTCTCTCCAAATCATTGTCTTCAGTTCCAGCAACAATTCTTAACATACCATTTAAGTGAGTTTTTTAAACTTTTTCTGTAATTTCTTGTTGATTAGACAGTTTAATACACAATTGCACACATCTTTAGTCTTTTATTTGTGTTCACTGACTTGACTTGTGATACAGCTGTAGGGAGTATCAGCTCCCAGCTTTGATTTCAGGTATGAAATCTGAAGACCCAAAAGTGGCATCAGCATTCTCTGCTGCTACATTTGTTTTGTTTTTTGTGGAGTATAACTCCTATCATTTTATTTACTAATGTACTTTTTTTTTTTTAATGTTTAGCAGCATTTAATGTTTAACAACTCATTTTTGTTAGTGAAAATGTAAAAAAAGGGAATAATAATCACTCTGCTGATGAGGTGGTATTGAACCACTCACAGTAAGTGTTAAATGGAGAGTTATGGCTGTATCATCTCCTATAAAATGAGACAGCCTTTTCTTGAGCTGTCAGTGTGCAGATCTCTTCTAATCCAAATGTGGTCTCTCTGTGCAGCTTTGAGCTCAAGTTGAATTCAGTTTCTCAGCCAGCAATATTATCATTGTTGAGTCACTGCTGACTCAGAGCTTGCGTTATTTTCTGGGGCAGGGAGGGTAAAAGAGGGTTTCAAAACAAAACACCTAGATTATCTAAGTGAGATCAGATTTAGGAATATTGTTTTCAAAGGAAAAGTAGACAATTTTTAAATGTTAAGGCTTGAAGTGAGGAGAATGGAAGACATTTAAGCCCTGCTGATTTTAAAAAGCAGTTAAAATAATAAAATAATCATGACTGAAATATTTAATACTGTATTTGAATGTCGCTCTTTAAACATTATTTGTTGTTATTATTGTCTGTGCTATTAAAAAAGGCCTGTCAAATTTAACTGGCAGCTTAAATTCTCAACAGATGTGTTACAACAGTGTATAGCATATATTTTTATTTTCATACAAATGTCAGTCATGTCTTATTTGAAAGAGATGATGGTCTAAGCAAACACAGGTGCTTAGTAATTCCACTGACATCTAGGCAATATAAGCTTCTTGATGTGTAATGTGTTTTAGGACTGCTTTTAGACCTTATTTTTCACTTTTCCTAGCCATCACCTTGTTGTTTGCTAATACAAGTCATTTCTATGCAAAAGGGTTCTGTTAATGTAAAATTGTGCTTAGTGTACAGTATGGTGTGGACTCAGTGGAATGGATTTGTTAATATCCCACAAGAGATTGCAGCAGGATAAAGCAGTACTTAAGAATGTAATGGTACATTTAGAAGTTTTGAAAACATACATCAAGAATGCATCAGCATATATTGAAATAACCATATTATTTTCATTATTTTCATTTACTTGTTTTCCCAATGTAGGTATTACAATCCTGGGGCTGTACAGAATAGGTGGTGTAAATTCCAAGGTGCAAAAGCTGATGAATACCATATTTTGTAAGTATCTGAAGTGCACTTTTGTCAGTGTGCAGTGTGCATGCTGTGGTCCCTTTTGCCTTAGCTGCTGTGCTGAGAAGAGTGTGTCATAATATTCACAATTTTGTATGTGTATTTACTGCCACTAAATTGAGTTAAAATGAGTGATTCATCTGTAGGTTCTTGTGTACATTAGTAGTCAATTCTGCATGTTACACATGAGCAAATTACTAATAAAAATGCTTTTCTTCTTCTAGCTTTAAAGTTCTATTTATTGATATATACTTGGCTTGTTCCACAAGTTCTCCAAAGCTTAGTTCCATAACACATCATGCTCAGTTTAATAGACACTTGTTCCAGTCTTTCACTTTTCTTGCTGATTGATCTCTGTGGTGCTTGTTTTTGCATGTCTAAGACAAATGAATTAGTAATTCTCCATGGAGTTGGGCTTATTTAACACTTTGACGCAGTTAATTATTATTATTATAAACATTAAGATAATGTTTATGGTTACTAACTATGAGCACTGAATTTTTTTCATTAATAATTTGGCAGAGATTAAAAGATTTGAATTGATCAGATTTGTGGTTATTCTAGCTAATAAATATTTAGTTGAGCTAAATGGCTGATCTAGTAGCTTCTGTTTTGCTACTTTTCTGGTTAATGTGTTAGTCAAACTGTGACAAAATCCTAATTCATATTTCTACCAGCCCCTAAATCGCCTCCTGATATGGATATTGATATGGAAATTTGGGACAATAAAACAATAACAAGTGGACTAAAAAACTACCTCAGGTAAGTATGACCCCACACAGTTTCAGTATTTGTTTTCTGGCCCATTAATCTTTGCCTTGTTAATATCATATTATGTTTCTTGTATCCATTGTCATGGTAATAAATGAGTATTTTATTATCCTGCTTAATGTTACTGTGCTTATGTATCATAATACACACCTTCAACCTTTTTAAGATAATCCTGCCTTATATAGCCCTAAATTTAATTAATTGCATGTTTTTATTTTAATTTATGTAAACCACAAAACATGTTGTGCTCAGTCTTTTCTTTGTGAATCCCTTGTGTACCATAAAATTTCGTGACATTATGCTTGAATGAAAATCCTAGCAAAAGCATAAGTTTTTATCTTATGCTCTTAATATCTTCCACAATTAAAATATGCCTCCTGTCATTTTTGCTGTTAAGAGACAGAATTACCAAAAATTACAGTACTTCTGAGATAACTCCTTTGCATCTCAATACATAATGTTCAAAAGAGATATAATAAAAAGTATCAAACCCAGATGATAAGTGTTCTATGCCTTTTAAAAACCTGTATTTCCTAAACAAGTCACCTAACAAAGGGCAGCATCAGAAATCCCTATTAACCTGGAAAACATGCCTAGGATTTACAGCAGAATGCTCATGTGCATTTAATTGAAAAGACTGTCTTTGGTTGAAGAAATTTATAATACATCTTCAGAAGCACAAGTCATGTAGCTACTGTGTTTGTGAAATTAGGACATCAGCAAGCAAGCAGGAGCTGTGTGTTTGTGTCTGTAAGGGAACTCACAGTCTGCCTTTCAGAGGGTTACTCTTAGGATCTCTCAGATCAGAATTTCAGTCCCAAATTTCATCAGATTTTTGTGTTTATTGGGCAAAAGGTTGCTTCTGCAGCCCACTATACCGTGTCTGCAGCTGTATTTATTCCTGTCCTAGGATATGGAAGACAGGAAGCATTGAGGCTCTGTTCTGAAGTAACATTTTCCTTATTAACTAACATGGTGACACCACATTCAACTCAAATTGATTTTCAGACAGTGTACTTGACTGAGTTGTATACTACCTGTAATCAGCCATCACTGAATTGGATTTCCTAGGACCAATAGAAAATTGTGCAGATGTTGAGGGTGCTATCATAATCACACTCATAAAACTTAGATTTTGAGTCTGTTTTAAATTTTAAAGTTTCGTTTTTTTACAACCAGGTGTCTTTCAGAACCACTGATGACTTTCAAGCTGCACAAAGATTTCATTGTTGCTGTTAGTAAGTAAAAAGTAAAATGATAAAATACGCTTTCATGAAAGTAATACTGTTTCTAGCTTCTAAACTCTTCAGTCACCATCTTTACTTTTCTCCTTGCTCTAATATGCAGCGGTCCAGCCCTCAAAACAGAGAAGTCACACTAGATGAAGCTGTTCAGTGGTTTGTTCTGATCTTTTTAGTGGTTCTGCGTGACTGCCTTCTGCATGAAGTTTTGAGCCCTCATTTAGATGTTTGGTTGTTTGTTTGTTTTATATTGGCTGGTAATTCTTTTGTAACATTCATCCCTCTCATCCAGGGACCTTTATTTTCCTAGCTTGCCTTGAGAAACCAGAAAGGGCAAAAGTGATCTCCTTTTCACAAATGCAGTAACTGGATACAAAGATAGTGGAGATCATTTTTCTAAGGACTTCAGTTTAGAATTCAAAGATATTTCTCAATTTTCTCTTGTCTTGATAAGAATAAAAGACACAAAATAATTTTAGCTATTTTATTAGATTAAATTTTAGACTTCACTGAAGTAGCACATCAAGTCAATACTGTCATTAATTTGTTGGTTCCAGTATTGATAGTAATTGCTTTAGGCGAGTTACTTGAAGTACAGATTTCACAGTGTAATAAATATAATCAAATTTTCCTCATCATTTAAAAGCTAATTTTGTTTGGATCCTCCTAATGCATGTTTGTGTTAGCATACAGGCATTGATGTCATTTGTAGTCACTTCTTAGCACACGTTCTGATTTCTCAACAATTTGTTTTCTGTTTAATAGAGTCAGATGATCAGAACTACAGAGTTGAGGCAGTGCATGCACTTGTGCATAAATTACCAGAGAAGAACAGAGAGATGCTGGACATCCTTATTAAGCACTTGGTCAAGTAATTATTTCTTATTTTTCACTTTGGTAATATTGTAAGATGTTATAATTTCTGCTTTAAATTTGTCAGTGTTGCTTAAACCATTCTCTGTGTTGAAACAATGACACTTGTAATTACATTTGATTTCTAAAATGCTATTCTTAACTGAAATAATGGTCTCTGGAGAAACAGAATAAAAACATCATAAAGTGTCACTAAGATGGCCAACTATGTTTATAAAATAAACCTAGTCAATGTTTTCATTCATGTTCTTACTTACTACAGGACTTGTAACCAGTTAAATTTAAGAAACATCTAACACTATGCCAAGGTTGATGGAAAACACTGGTTTGGATCTGTCTCAAAGTCCCAGAGTGTTTCAGGAATGAGATAGATTAGAAAGGAGATGGAATGAGATAGATGATGTGATAATTCCTGGTTTTTATGCTTGATCTTATTTTTCTCTCTAGCAAGTCTGAAGTGTAGTATCACTTGAAAGTGCTAATTTGAAGAATTTTAATTTGTAGTTTTGATACCTACATAGATGTCCAACTTTTGAATCTCCTTTAATATTCCATTGATTTTTAGTTGTCAGATGGAAAACGTTTTGCATTTCTTCAAGTTGGTGACCTTTTGTCTTCACAGAATTACACTTGACATGTGCTGTGAGATAAAAAAAGAGAAGTTTTTATTCTTTTAAGTTTCTGTATATATTTGGTTAGTTTTTGCTGGTATTTGCTCAATACTTTTGAATATGTATTATTCTTTCTGATTTAGGATGCTGTTTTTTATCAGTCATCAGGGAATGTGAAAAGTGAAACAGTAGTTACTCAGATAAGGCTCACATGACTCACATTTAGAAGACATGAGGAGAATCCATTTGTTTTCATTCAATTCACTACGTCCCAGATGTTTTGCTTTTTTGATCACAGCTTGAGCTACAGGCTGCAGTAAGCTTTCTACAGTGGAGCCTAATGCAGTTTACTTCCTGTTATAGAAATGAGAACTTTGAACATTTCTTTGACAGGAAATAATTTAGCCCTAAAAAAATTGGTTTTAGCTCATTATGTCATTAGTCCCTGGAGAACTAGCATTAGAGCAAGCTGCTGTAAATGCATTCATTGCAAAACCTGATTAGGCAGACCATGACTCTCACTATACTTGAGCCAGGTGGAAAAAAGTTTTGTAAGTTACTTTACTCACAAAACTGTTTAATTAACTTAAAAAATACAATACCTACTCCCTTGGAACCCTCAAAAAAGTGAAATTATTTAATGAAGGATTAACAGTTTTGTAAAAGCTGCTGGTCTGGAAGCTTCAAAATTAGAGAGATAAATAAGCATAGGAACTAACTTATTTGTCAGTGCAATTACTGTTAGGCAAGAATTACTTTCTTGACTTCTTTTCCTGGCCTCTTAATTCTCTGTGATCTCAGATGCAATTCCAAAGAAAAACATACCTGTAGTATTCCCTTCTTTAATTGTTCTCTTCAGCTCTAGCTTTTCTCATGTTTGCCATGATTCTCATTTCATATAGATGTAATCTTAGTTTTACACTGAATGCCTTCAGCACTTTTCTTTCCAACATTCAATTCACCCCTTCTAATTTCCATATAATTTGCCAGCTGTTGTTTATGCTAGCAATTCTGAGCATATGAGACTGAATTTAAAATCAGTCTCTTGAGTCTATTAGCCATCTTGCTCCCTCATCTTTTTCCTACCACTGTGTGGAGATTTTTCAAGGAAGAGATAAATGGCAGGTAAAGTGCCTAATTTTATGAAAATGGGAAAACTTGGGGAGAAAAAAATTCAACCTTCCGTTTTCATCATTCTTTTATTGGAAATACAGTTTCAAAATGCATATTTCCTTCCCTATATTTCTTTTAGCTGTTCAGCTCCTTTATAAATGCTTTTGCATAAAAGTCAAAATACTGCAGCTCTGGGTTATAAAATAAGGATAATGTTATATTTTCTTAATTTTTTTTTAAATTTTATTTAATTAATTTAAGTCATGAGATCTTTACGTCTTTGCCTAGCTTGACTTCTGTGTTACTGTGCAAATTTAAATAGGATCAGATGATGTGGGATGTAGATCGTACTAGAAACAAACAAAACTGGCAAATCCTGAGAAGCACCCTGGAGAGAGGTGCTACTGCATGGATACATAGTCAGTAGCTAGGTAAACATGCCAAGTTTGGTGTTACTTTCAATGGGAAACTCATTTTTTGGTTTTTAAACCTACCTAGTCTACTATGTAGACTATATGTCTACTCTAAAGAATGAATCATTTTTTGGTATGATGTAACAAACACAATGCTTTGCTGTGGTAAGTAGTTGGGAGTCTGCAGTCTAGGGGTATCACAGATTTGCTGGTGATACATCAAATGAAGAGATTCTGAGGAGAAAGCAATGACATCTCAATGAATGCCCTACACCTAACTGAAATGCATGATTACCTCAGCTTGTGTCTCTGCTGCAGCACAGCACCAGTAGGAGTAGGTCAGGGGAAAGTGGCTATCAAAATGATCCATTTACAGCCCTGGGTTCTTTCTCTTCTGCAAGAAATTGAGCCTTTGAAATGCGTTGTAGAAAGCCCTTTCTGGCTACAGTGTTATTAAATTCGCCATTTCTTTTATTAACCAAGCTCCCAAATTTGTAACCAAGGAAACCCAAACACCAGACAAACACTACCTTCTCTCTTATGCTATAAGATTATGTTTGTGTAACAGACCTCTGCTGTTACTGTGCAGCACACAGCAGAGTAACACTGAAAAGGGAGGGGTTTTTTAAAGTTTTTTATAGCATATCTAAAGCTGAGTTATTCAGCATTTTCATTAAAATACTAGTGGACTTCCCAAAAGACCGTTAGTCATCTAAGATAAATGTAAGATCAGTTTCAGAGAAAGTTATATAAAGCTAAAAATATGCTTTAACAATGGAGTCGTTTTCATGATATGGCTTCTAAATAATGATCTTTGCCAGTGTGTCTGAGGTAACATTCTGGAAAATTTTGAGATAACTTATTTGAGCAATGTAAGAAATATGTAAGAAGATAGGCATTTGTCTTCCTGCAGTTTATAATCATGCTGCCTCCTATTCAAAACCCTTTCCCATATTTCTCCTGCTTCTTGATGTAAATGGGTGCTAAAATCTTCCTGGCCCAAATATAAGGGGAATGTTTTATGGATTTTACTATTTCTTAGTTTTAAAAGTTGCAAGAGTTATTTTAATTGTGTAGAAAATGGCTAAAAATGCTTATCTTGACAATTGTAGCAGATGGCAGTGAGGAGGAAAATGTGAACCAGGGCCTCATTAATAAGTTCTATTTAGTAACAGATTCAATAAAATTAAGCATTAAGGTAATTTTAAAATCCTGACTTGGCATAATATTCCTCAGACATGAGGCAATAGGACAGCTGTAACTGGGGAATCACTGGCAGTTATTTCAAAATATCTATGATGACACAGTTTTTATTTGGTAAATCTTAGTAGTGTAAGGAGAGAAATGGGGCATTGATTATTACTGATTGAGATTTAACTATCTGATAAATTATTGGGAAAACTAAGCTTTTAAATTCTACATTAAAAAGAAGAAAGAAAAGCAGAAAAGGTATGTGATAATATGCAGAAATAAGAGGTTCATGTATTTTAAAGCCAGATGTCATTATGATTACCTAATGTTATCTATCACACAAAAACAATAATTTCACTGAATCCATTGATCCCGTGTTTTCACCAAGTTGATAAAGAGCTCCTATTGCAATTTAAGTGTTTTCAGTAACTAAGCTTCATTCCTTTACATGAAAACTAAGATATAGTTGATCTCTGTTACCACACAGCATTTTCAATAAATCCAGTCAAAAGTATGTAAGGACCTGTATAATCTTTGGAGAGAGATGGTGCTTGCCCTAAGACTTCTAAACTTTAGGTGTTCTGAATCTCTCTGTGTAGAACTCCAAATACAGTTGCCTTTCCCTGTCAGGTATATCAGGAAGTGAAATACTACTCTAGGAAGACACACTCATCATCCATTAAACTACTGCATGATAGGAGCCTTAATGGAAATATAGTAGTTGTGCTACATTGTATTTTGATTATAGTGGAAGTTTTAAAAATGTTTTTTAAAGAGAGGCATGAACTTGGGATCTAGTAAAAGTAGTAGTCTTAGCATGTTTTTGACTGTTAAAATTGTAGTTAGCAGAGCAATTAAATCACATATTGTTTGTGTTTATTTAAAGGGTATCATTGCACAGTCAACAAAATCTAATGACTGTATCCAACCTTGGTGTTATCTTTGGACCAACTCTGATGAGAGCGCAAGAAGAAACTGTGGCTGCTATGATGAACATTAAGTTTCAGAATATCGTCGTTGAAATTCTGATAGAGCATTATGAAAAGGTAGAAAGAAATTATCTGTTCTGTTTTTAAGTGGGACTAGGATCTCATTTTCATTACCATGATTCAGTCCTTAAGAATAAAGAGTCCAAAATTTGTAGGTCATTAATAAAAATAATTGCTTCTTCTCACTCCTTGCTATGGATCTGTATTCCTAGCAAGTCTTTCATGACTGTGCAAGGTACAGATCCAAGACATAATCTCCCATGCTTTGAAGGCATTGCTCTGAATCTTCAGCTGCTTTCTGAATATTGCTTCCTGAATCTAGAAAGAGAAAGAGAAGGTCGTAGCTTCACTCCTGGCTGCTCCAGCTCTTTCTTGCTACCGTCGTATGAAGGTCCACACAGGGTGGATGTGCAGACTCTCCTCTGAGTGCATCAGGTCAGAGTGTTTCTGACCATTGCTGTCCTCAGGGGACATGTCAGCTGCATAGTGGAGATTAGTCACTAGAAGACTTAAGGACTTGAGCAGGAAGTCTTAAACCCTTTCAGTCACTACCATTGCTGGTATCAATTTCACTGAAAGGCCTCCCCAGAGTTTTTGTTTCCATTTTAAACTATTTGATTTCAGAATTCAGACAAAAATTCAAGACCTCCTTTACTTAAAAGTCAAAAGCAATTTTATTCTGGGGGTCTCAGTTGAGCTATGTCATCTCCTCTCATGACTGACAAAGTGAAAAAGCTTTGAGTTTCTTTCATTACACATTACTCAGCTAAGTGGCAGCTCCCAGTAAATACCAGGTTTCCCTGCACAGGTTGATCAGTAATTGCTGACAGTACAGCTTGGTATCATCAGTTGCATTTCACAGGGACTCCCCAAAATGGCTGTGATCCTGATAGCCTTCTTGGCTCTGATTGAAAAACATATATATTGCATTTTTCCAACACTGAATCTTTTCTCCAGAAAATCAGAGCTCATTCAGCACAAAGACTAGGACTGTACAACCAAAGTCACTCTTGCTTTATTTCTCTGTCTACAGACGTGTTTTTATATTGATATGCTACTCACTAGTGCTTAATACAGTAGTTTAGTTATAGTAGTTTTATTGTACTTTGAGAACACCTCAAGATGTCCACCAAAGTATTTCCTACTGTGGAAGTACATTTGCTTTCTTCCACTTCTATGAATGGCACCAAGATGTCTTTTCATGGTTCACTTCATGTTTTGGGAACACCCTATAGCTAAAGGGCCCAGAAATCCTTTCAGAGATGCCTTCTGCCATAGCATGGTAAAAAAATGAGTTTTTTCTGCAGCAATGAAGTGCAAAATTGACCAGTGGTAGCAGTGGTGTGTAAAAGATAAGAACCAGGAGATGCCTTAAACGTAAAGTTGATCCTCATTAAACTTGACTTGTTTGGCCAGATAAAGCTTTCTGAAATCCAAATTTGATTGTAATAAGTTATGACTGTGACATATTTCTGTGATATGTAAAAACTTTTGCTGGAACACAGAGGAAAATAAAAGTCAACTTTGTCATGATACTTTTTAAAATATATTACTTCTTGGAGAATAGTCATTAGTAGGCACCTATTTGTTTTACAATTTCAACTGTTAAGACCTTCTTAACAAGAGCTAGAAAATCTATTTCAACAAATTCATACAGATAAAAAGTACAGTTCAGTATTGTGGTTCTTGAGTTGTAAAATGAGATCAAAGCAAAGCTTATGTTTTGTGACTTTATTCTTTTGTAATGTATGAGACTATGATAGTGTTCATTTCAAGCCTAGTGGTGAGGAAAACAAATGGATTAATACCGAAAGTGTAAGAGTACTTCTATTGTTTAATGTAATTTTTTCCATTTTTTTAATCATGCAGATATTTCACACTGCACCAGACCCCAATATCCCTCTTCCCCAGCCTCAGTCCCGATCAAGTTCAAGAAGAACAAGAGCAATTTGTCTCTCCACAGGTTCACGTAAACCCAAAGGAAGATACACACCATGTCTAGCAGATCCTGACAGTAAGTTTGTCATTGCATACTGGTTGTTTTGCGTCTTATGTCATCTTTTAACTTTGCCTGAATAATATCCTATAGATACTGTATTCCAGTGATGATAAGTATCAGCTTTTTAACCTCTTTGAGTCACAGCAGCCCTGTTAACTGCATTCCTCACTTCTCAGATGAGGAAGGATGTTTGGCTATAGGCAATCTTGCATTGCATGCAGTTTTCATCATCATTTAAAGTAGACTTTATATTGTAATCTAAATTTAGTCTACTTTGAAACACAAAAGTTCATTATATGATGTTCATCTCATTTGCTTGCAAGATGATTAGTAAGGTTCGGAAACAGTGAATGCAGTCTATTCTCTCCTCCTATAACAAATGTAATTCAGTCAAGGATAGGAGATCAAAACCATCACTTGGCTTTTTTCACATGCATGAAGCTGTGGTCATTGTTAGTATTCTTCCAGGGATATTTGAGTATATGTATACTTATCATATGGCTTACTGTTTAACAGCAGGGAGTTACATCTATAAATAACTGCTGCTTTAGAATGCTTACTTATTTTTATATAGATGTAATTAAAAACTTTTACTTCATTCATTCTCATCCATTTTTTTACTTACTGGCTGTACCCATAAGGAGTATTAAAACTTTATAAAAGCTTAAGTCATTAACAATTCCACTACTGCAGCATACTTCCTAAAAAATTTGTGTCACTTGGTTCCTCCAGAAGATTTATATGAGACTGGTTCAGTAAGTTAATCCACAGTTAAAGTGCATCTGTTCTTGAGGAGCTATAGTAATTCTGAAGTCTGTAATGTTAAGAAATCTATCCTCAGTATATTCTTGCACAGCTTCTGCATTTTCCATACACCTATGTTACTTGTTTCCTGGCAGGGAGAGTTTAAATGCTAAATAAAAATAGCTCCCTGCACACAGATTGCCAGAGTGAGTGACATGGTATCCTGAGTAAGAAGTTACAAAGGGGCAGTCAGTTACACTCACCAGAGGACAAACTGGGCAAGTTTCAGGTGTTTTTCACTGTGTAACTGCAATGAATGAATACCACTATAAAAAAGGGACAATTTGTGCAAGTATTTTGCGGAGTGTAGACAAAATCATGCTTCTTCAGGATGTGGCAGGGGAAGTTCAGGCTGGACATCTGGAAGGATTTCTTCACTGAAAGGCTTGTCAAGCAATGGAACAGTTACCAGGGAAATGGTGAAGTCTCCATCCCTGGAAGTGTTCAAGAAATTAACTTAGTGCCATGCTTTAGTTGACATGGTGGTGTTTGGTCAAAGGTTGGATACAATGATCTTGGAGGTCTTTTCTAACCTAAATGATTGTATGACTTCTATGATGCTACGTTTGGTGGCAGTTTGATTGCCACTAGGTCTGATCCAACAGATTTCCACTTGTGTTTTGCTTATTAGCTAAAACTCAGCACTTGTGTAAACAAGTTACAATTATTATCTCACTTGTGCCCTGAAAATGCTGAGGTAGAAGCAGAGGTACTCTTCATACCAAATACTCTAGGTGTGGCAGGAGACAGGTAAGAGGGAGCCAAGGCTTCTGGCAGTAACATTTTCAGAGTGATAGATGGCTTTAAGTCATCATTTAAATGAAGCACGGACACAAATATATTGCAGTAAATAAAGAAAATCTATATGGTTTGAGAAAAGAGATACAGGTTTCATATCTTAGGGAATGTAAAAAATTACAGAAAATGCATCTGACAAAAAATGCATCAGCCAATCTTGCACCTTTCAAGGGTCTAATGCTCTCTAAATAGGCAAGATGAGTCTTCAAGTTGTAAATAAAAAAAAAAGAGTTGTGTTCTTTCTGCAGTAAACGGCAGATTAATGAATTTGGTAACAAGTAAGGTACAAAGGAGCTAAAAGTGGCACAGGATTAGAAAAAGCAGATTATTTGTTCACTCTCTTTCCCTTCCCCTGCCTCCTCCCAAGGTGACTCGTACAGCAGTAGCCCTGACAGCACTCCCATGGGCAGCATCGAATCTCTGTCTTCTCACTCCTCTGAGCAGAACAGCACCACCAAGTGCACACCCTCACAGCCAAGGGAGAAATCAGGAGGGATTCCTTGGATTGCCTCTCCCGCTTCTTCTAATGGCCAGAAAAGCTCAGGCCTGTGGACTACAAGTCCAGAATCTTCATCAAAGGAGGATGCAACCAAAACAGACGTGGAATCAGACTGCCAAAGCGTAACTTCTGTCACTGGACCAGAAAATGCCTCTCCACCAACAGACCTGACCAAAAAGAGTTCCTACAGTCTGTCTGGGCTGAAAAGGTCTTCAGCATCTTCCCTTAGATCAATTCCATCAGCTGAAGGTAATTCCCAAGGTCTTTTATCACATCAGTGTTTACTTATGCAGCAGAAAACAAGAGCTGGGTCTGAAAGCTAATGATATTCATTAGTCTTGTTTGTTTGTTTGTTTGCTTGTTTTTAATTTTTGTGGTATGTTGTTTCAGTTTTCAAACTGCTTCTGACATATTTCCATTGCTTATAACCTGCATAGTTCACACAGGTGGGAAGATATGTTTCTCAAATTTAGATTATTCTTTATCCTCCTACAATTCATCTAAAATTTATTATACAGAATAATACTATAGATTAGAAATATTAGTAATAGAGGTATTGTGCTTGTATTTTGGGATCTCTGCATTATGACAACTTTTAAAGCTTTATTAATCATTGGTTGGTCTTTGACATAAGGAGAGAAGCAGATGCAGTTTTCATCTTGCAGAACCTCCATGGAAACAGTGCAGCAGTTCACTGATAAGTCACCTGAAAGGACTCATGTGGGCAAGGCTTTTATTCATTAAAAGGACTTATTTTGTGTCTATAGAGCCTGTACACATATAGATTTGCTTTATCACATTACAGTGGCAATTATTTAAGGCAAATCATGGTCATTTATTCTAAAGTATATTTTTTAAACTGCATGAAGCTTTTGTGGATATCGAAATGTTAATTCTTACAAATTAGTGTGGTCTGATTTCACACTTTGATCAGTGGACTTCCTGAGAACCATTTCCCTGTGAATTGTTTTCATTTTTATCCAAACTGCTACTTTAAATGCTTTTATTGTCACTTTTTAGTGATTGTACTGTCTAGTCATGTAATTACAATGTAATTTTTTAGCCTTGGCAGTTTTAACGTCATTTCCTCATTCCTTCTGTTGATTCTTTTCTCCTGGCTTTTTTCCTGAAAGGCTGTTTCTTCTCACTCTTAGTAAGTAGTTTCTCTACCTGTTTTGACTGAAAAAAAAGAAAAAAAAACCTTCAACAACAATGGCTCAACCTTTGCTTTGCACAGTTATACATGTTTTGAAACAACTTCAAGTCAGCTTTAATGTTCCCTATAATTTGGTGTTTTCTTTAGGTAACAAAAGCTGCAGTGGATCTATACAGAGCTTATCTTCAGCAGATACCAAAGATACATTAAAGGCTCCACCAAACCCTGATTTGCCTCCCAAAATGTGCAGGAGATTAAGATTAGATACTGCATCAAGTAATGGCTATCAAAGACCAGGATCTGTGTAAGTCATTAAGGCCCTCGTGGAGATTTGCATTGTTACAGTGTTGTCTACAATAGAATGATTCCAGAGATGTACATGTGTAATTGAAAAAGCATGCATGAACACTTGATTTTAATATTTCTGTATTTATTAATTATTGTTAAAATTGTAAATAAAGGAGATGGCATGAAGTCTGTTTAAGTCAGTTGGAAGACTACCGTTAACTTTATTAGACAGGAGACAAGGTAGAAATATTTCCTAGAAAAATTATTAGTATTATTGTCTCTGTTTCTTTTGGAATTTAATGTTTCAAGGAGCAGAAATGCTATTCACTGTCTATGCTGTTATCTCAGAAAGATTCATCATCAGATTTTATTTGTGGCAGTCCAAAACTGGAGGAAGGAAAAAGAAAACAAAACCAGCCTTCAGCTCTGAAGTGTCTTCAGTTTCTGCATGATAAATAGTTGGTTTCTAACAGCTGGGGTTTGGTTTGGTTTAGTTTTGGTTTAGTTTTATTTCTTTAATGCTGAAAGGAAGATAATTCTAAGCAATAGAGATTGTGATTTAGCCTGTTGAGATTTGGGTTAATAATGTTTCTCAGTGCTATCAGAAGATCTCTCCTGATCTGACTTTGACCCAGAATATCTCTGTCCCCATGAACAAGTGATTTCCATATCTGCAGAGCATCAAGAAGTTCTTCAAATACTGCAGGATATCATTCAGCCTCTCCACTTTGTCATCTGGAACAGATCTCTGTAGTCATTTCACAGACTCCTGTGTCATACTTAAACAAACTTCCACACAGCTTGGAGTTCCAGCATGATAGTGACAGACTTTCAGTAAGAGCATTTCCAATATATCTGTTGGCCATCCATGAATATAGTTTTAAACGCAAGATGTTGAGGTTTCTGTTGGTGACTCAGCAAGGCACTGAAGCATGTGGAAGTCTGTGGCCCCAGTTAGGTCATGGCCTTGAAAAGTCTGGTGAAATAGGGATGTAAGTGAATAATTTAAAAAAAAAAAAAATAAAGTGTGTCCATGTTTATAGATGATTAAAAGTGAAACTAGTGTGTGTAGTAATAAAGAAAGGTGGTACATTTATTTTCAGAGTGGCTGCAAGAGCGCAGTTGTTCGAAAGTGCTGGCTCACTTAAACAAGTTTCTTCAGGACGGTAAGTGCTACAAACTGTTTAATATTCTGTTTTACGGGCTTCAGAGATTGAAAGAGAAGCATTAAAGCTTTGTTCTGTGTCTTTTGGACATCATCATGTGGCATGTGAAATTTTTTTGGTTTATTAAGCTCATCCTTTCTTCAAAAGAAAGGTGAATTTCGTAGTGAATAACAGCCAGTCTGGTTCTCTCAACCGGGGGAATAGTGAGAGAGGCTCAGGTCAGCTGTCTGCTTAAGGACACAGATACAAGAGAAAATTAACAGTATTTAAATTAGGATGAGGGTGCTGTACTTTCTCCATACAGCTGTTTGTATGGAATGGCTTCAGCAGTGTAGCAAACCTGCTGGTTTATGGCAATTTGTTCATACAGGCACGTCTGGAATAACATCTGCTTTAGAAAGTTCAAGACTAACTTGATCAGGCTTTCTGTGTTTACCATCACACCTTCCATGCCTCAGTGTCTGTCTGGAGAAACTGTTGACCTTTCTTCATGATAGTGTGCAACAGGAAATAACGACATTTTTTTCACAATTGTTTGCATTTATTTCATTAATTTGATTCATTTTTATATTAAATGAATTTAGAATGTTCTAATGTTTGTCTCAGTATTTTCTGTACATTACTACTCCCCTTACAATTAATAGACAAAGCAGATAAGTAAATAGATGTAGGAAAACATCTGTCTCTCTTCTCACTGTCCCAACTTTTCAAATTCTTTGAGACAGAACCAGGAACAGAACAGATCACTGCTTTAGTCACTGATAACCCACAACTTACTAGAGCTGTTGTGGGATGAAAAAAATATGTCAAGCCATTGATCCAGAAGTAGTAGCCTAAAGTAGCACAGATGTAAGGGAAGATGCCAACATGCTGAAATGTGTGGCCATGGAATGTGGCTGTTTTCTCTGGCAGATCTAGCAGGGGAGGGAAAGAAAAAGCTCTCCTGCAAAGGCCTACTGATTTTGTGAGAAAAGCAGCTTTCAGGAATCAAGGCTTATCTTGTTTTGTGTAGTACATGAAACACAAGATGAACAAAAAAGAGGGTGGCAGAGGAAGAAAGGGGTTTGAAAAGATCAGGGCAATAATTTAAGGAAGAAAAGTGTAAATGAAGGGTCTGGAATGTTCTTAAGCCAGTGCGCTAAGTTAAAAGCAGTGACTGCTTCACCAGTCCTGCATCATTTCATCTTCAGCGCTGTTCCTTTTCTTATTTTGTATTACTTCCTTCTTTCAAGCTCTCTCCTGTTGTTCCTTCAGAGCCTGTGCCACCTGAATCTGTATATAAAAAGCATGTAAGAATCAAAAATCTGACAAAGGAAAAAGTTGCAGTTTGGTAATGGATGTGGAGAGCAGATAACAAAGCCGAAAACACGGAAAGGCTGAATAGCTCCTCTACTTCAGCCTTCATAAGAAGGCAGAAGAGCAGCAGGAGCAAGGAGAATGGAAAATGAGAGGTTAGCAAGCAGAATGAGGAAGAAATCAGAAGTAGCTCGGCTGTTCTTATAGTATGGCTTAAGTCTGAGTACAATTTGCAATTCAGAGCCAGCTATTATTTAGCTGCGTTTTATGAACATGAAGGCTGATTTAAAACTGTAGAATAGCTTTCTTTTTTTTTTTTCTCTGAAGTATGTAGAAATCATAGTAATTATAACTTGATCATGCAGTACAAAGGCCTCCTGTGTTCGTAAGTCTGCTAACCAATGAATATATGCAGGGCCAAGTGTAAGGCAGAGAAACTATTTTTAAAAGGCCTGGTTTGATACCAGAAATGCTCAAGTCAAGACAGTGTTGGCCTCTACATGGGGAATTTACCCTGCTAAGATAAATTTTAAGCTACTTCTTACCTATGCATTACAGAATGTAAGTAACTTCATCCCTGCTTGAAGCACCTGTTGCCTGTTGTGATCTTTTGTACAGATGGCAGATCAAAAGTACCTGTATGGCTTTACAGTCTCACATTGTTTTCTGTATTCCAGCAGGTAATTCTGCACTTGATATTTTACTTCCCCTGTGGTCTGGTCCTACTTAATTCCATCTTCCACACAGCATTTACTACCCTGCTTTCTGACTTTGTATGATGCAACAGGTCTATAATGAGTGTGTGTGTCCTCTTTTTTAATGCATTATTTAACCTGTTTTCTCTCCTTTTATACATGAGTATATGCTCCTGTAACACTAAAGGGTTTTTCTAGTCAGAAAGACAGACCACAGTACATGTGTTAGGATTGGACAGGGAAGACCAAAATTTTATGCCCTGTGCAGCCTATGGTCTCTTTTTTGAATTACAGAGTTACTTTGATTTCTGTCTTCCTGTTTCCTGAGTTGAAGTTTATTATTCATCAGTCTCCCTCACTGTGGTATTAAGCTACTGTGTACACTGAGACCAGCCTGTGTTGCTAATCTAGTATACATTTGAAGGAGGTGAAGGAGTTTCTTACTATTTTCACAAATACTGCAGTTAGTCAGTCAGGCCTGAGGTCTGCTTATTTCAACTTCTTTACAGAAATGCACTGACACATAATCCCTGACTCTACATATTCTTGCCTTTGATTTAGAGGTACACAGAAAGTCAAATCTTCTTCTCAAAGTGAGAAACTGCATTAGAAGAAGAATTTTCATTAGAAAAATGGGAAGGAGTAGGTGACAGCAAAAGGCTCAACCTTTCAGCAGGATCTCTAGGTGCCAGGCTGGGACTTCAATAGGAGCAGACTGATGTTTTGAAGCCCTCTAGACCCATATTCCGTTCCCAGCCATATGATTAAGTATTCTTTTCCAGTCATTCTTCTGTTTTTATTTTCGTGCTATATTTTGCATTTCCTAAAATACCTGGAATGCCTTGCTCAGACCAGGGATGTGTGTTTTACTCAGGCTTGGTTTTGAGTCTGCCATCTCCAGGGCTCTATAAACCTTTCTTCTTCATGTAGGATAATATTAACTGGTGAGTCATCTGAGAGAGATTCATATGTTTTTCTTCATTCATCCCTCTTCTGGCTTTGTCTTGCTAGACTGAAAAGTCATTAGTGCAGGAGTATAGTTTTAAAGTTGGTTTATCTTTCAAAATAGTTATTATTACTATTATTATTAGAACCTCGGGTATTGTTGACTTTGCATAGACATGGAAAAGAATTTATGATCTGATGAGCACTGATTTGACTGCTAGTATATTTATCATTATGGGCTCAAAACAACTGTAATAGGAAGTAAGGAAATGGAAATGCAATTTTCTCAACTGGAATCTACCCAGTAAGGTCATGGAAAGAAGGGACTTCTAGGAAATGTGGGTATCATTTTCTGAAGTTGTTTTTTCCTCTGCCCTAAACAACATGAATCACACTCCTCTCACGTTATTAGCGTCATCCTAAAAGAACTTTAACAGATGATGGTGATGCTATCATGTGCTTTTTAACAGCCTTGTTTAGGGAGAATAGCATTAACACCATCAGTAAGAATGTCCATTTTCATAACCACAAACAAAATGCCCAAGAACCTGCAAGCTCATTTCATGGGCAGTGCCTCCAGATGGGAGGGGTTGAAGTGAGTAATAACAAATCTGAGAACCTAAATAATCAAATCAAGTGTGGAGGCAAAAACCAGGTGCTTGAAAATTACTCCAGAATTATGAGTAAATATTCTTAAATCTGTCATTCATTATGCCATCACACATGGTTTGTAGATAACTTTGGGGTGTAATTGCTGTGCCTCAGGAGAAGGGTATGGTGAAGAATCCTATCGTTTATTAGCTTTTGGGAAACTAACTTCTTGTATTCCTCTGTCTATGTAAATGTCAAGTGCTGAGAACCTTTTTCTTTCCATAGGAGATTATTTTAGAGGTCTTTTCCAACCTTAGAAATTCTGTGATTGTATAATTCCAAGACAAAGTCTATGTTTTCTTGTCTTTTTTTTTTTTATTTTTAAGGTAAACATACTTGGATCAGATAAAATTGGAGGTTGAAAACAGAATAGCTTGTTAGACATTAGAGAATACAGGAGAAAATTGCATTAATTTCTTAACTTTTTCTAAGGGCAATGAAAACAACATGTCATATTTCAAGAATGACTTGAGAAATTGTGCCTCACATTTAAATATTGCCTTAAATGTCTTTTGTCACAGTATTACTGAGATGTCCCATTATTAACATTGGCACCTGGCTTGGTAGTCAAATTATTCAGATTTGAAATGATCCCTGTGCTTTAGTAAGTTAATTGCCTACTACTTTGTGTTCATTACAACTACAGCAATCTTTAACAGTTACTCTCCTGTTTTATATGTGTAAAATCCATGTTTATGCCACACAGGTGTATTGGGTTTGCATAACAAAGGGTCATGCCAGGGTCAACCCATGCCAACAGGCTGTTCTGTCATAGTGCTACTGATTTGGGCCAGGATAATTAGAACATCTGTAGAGCTCTCTGTAGACCTTGAGGAAAAAATGAGATTAAATAATTGTCATTTATGTGTGACCTTCAGTAAAGTCATCTAAGCTCCCTCTGTATATATATTATGTAGATTATTATGTGAAAATTTGTACAGATTATATAGAATAATGAATTAAGACACCTGTCTTGTCGAGTGTAGATGACAAACTCTTCACAGCAGGAGGCACCAAGGAGTTCTTTTGGAAAATCTTTACTCAAAGCAGTCTACACCAGCCAGAGGGAAAGCAAACATTTAAGCAAAGTGAAAAAACAGGGATCCAGTGCTCATCTTGTTTTAGTTAGCTGATGGGATGTAACCAGGATGACAGTTCTAAAAATCAGAGATGTTTCCGGGGCCCTGAAAACAAACTGCCCCTTGGATATCATACAACTCAAAATTCCCAATCTCCTCTGAAAATCTCATCCTGAGATTGTAACCCTTGAGGGGTCATTAGTTCTCTTTAAGATGAAGGCAAAACATGCCATTTAGTCCAGTCGTAAGTCAGAGAATCAACAGCAAAGCTTTTTATTCAGAGGGAGAAATAGTCTCTGGAAAGCTCTCACATAAAAACTTCAGAATATGTCCATCCACTCTCATATCCTTTTAAAGGTTCAAATGAATGATGATAATGCTTATGAAGGGGCACTGTTAATTAATCTATCATGCAACTCTTATCTCACTATTTTGGGAGAAAGACATGATAGATTACATGCCACTTGCATATACACACTCTCAAAAAGTATGCAGAAAATTTTAAACTTTTCCACAGGTCACATATTGGGTCATTGAGATAAATCCTGGCTAGAAGGAAACCTCAGCTGGCAATTCCCCATCATATCACATGAAAGTGAAACAGTCAACAAGTTCATCTTCACTTAGTGTAGTGTGGGTTTAAAGAGATTCAGAATAATTGGTGGCTCATGTAAAATTGTTTTGAGTGTGTAAGTTCAAGTAAAAGTATTAGATAAAGTGCAGGAATCTAAAGAGAACTCCTAATTTTCATCTTCATGTTCAACCCCTCATTTTGTACTTTGGAGAATCATAGTGCCAGACCCCAGGAGGTTTTTCTGTTCTCCTTCTCTGGGACAGAATCATGTTTACTTTCTAAGTATTATTTTCCTCTGTAAACCCTTTAACAATAGTTTTTCACAGGTCAAAGTTTTAGACCTTTAATGACTTGATTATCACTTTTGAATTTTTCTCTAGGCAATTCATGGCTTGCTTCAAACAGTGTGCTCATTTCAGTATTCATTTGAATGACAACTTCATTTTAAAAGTTCCAAATTATATTCCTGTTTGAATATCTAAGTGGGATGTCAGTCTCTTTTCTGCAATAATGTGCTTGTTAACTCCAGTAAGCTTGAAGTTATCTGCTATAATTCTACTCCTCTGAGCTGCTGTGCAACCAGTTATTATAATATAGCATTTGTATATCTGCTTATTCCTATACTTCCCAGATTTTAATTTCCTTTATACCTTTTTCCTTGTTATCTCATTTATTGCAAGCCTGTTTTTTTTTTCTTGCAGACAAGCAAAAGCCATGTATTCCTGTAAGGCTGAGCATAGTCATGAGCTGTCTTTCCCACAGGGGGCAATATTTTCCAATGGTAAGATTTGTTTTACATTGACTTATATATTAAAAAGAACCTATAAAAACCTGAACCATATCACAAATGGGGGTGTAATTCCCTTTTTAGCTCTCAAGTTTTGCCCTGATTTTTTCAATTGCTCTTGAATAAATAGCATCTAAATAAATATATTTAGCATGTATGGGATTTTTAACAATGTTAAAAGTTGTGTATATGTTTTTTGCAGTGTATCCATCAGTGGAACCAGGCTGGTTAAAGGCAACTTATGAAGGCAAAACAGGACTAGTTCCTGAGAATTACGTTGTCTTCCTCTAGTAATCTTTAGTGGACAGCAATATCTTCATGGTATCCATGGTAACAAATAATAAGCACTATGATTTTTATCTGACACAGATACGGGATCAGCCCCTTAGCTGAGTGGTAGATTTCCTTCAGATGCTGCAGCTGCAGGTTACAGAGCTCCCTACCAATGGAACAGAATGTGATGAAACAGTTAACAGTTTCTGTGCTGAGGACGGTACTCTGTTTAAATAACTTCCATTGTTTGCAAAAGGTTGTTCTGTTCTTCTTTTATGGGTAAGGAACTCTAGAGCAATAAAATAAAAAAAAAAAAATTTGCTATTTAGCTACAGACTTTCAGGTCCGAGGATGTTGCTCACAGAAATGTGAAATTTAGAGGCAATGCACTCTATGACATTTCTTGTAATCTGTGGTTTTTAATATGGAAAATCGTGGACTTTTTCATAATGTAAGTATTGCTTCTATTGTGATCTGAATTATCCCTTAGAAAACTTGATTCTAAAATTGATCCTAATCATTTCAAATGAGAAATGACATTACTGTAAATCAGAAGTTGGAACTTCTGTTAGTCATTAAGTTACAACATGGTATAGAATTTATGCAACTGATAATATCAGTTTATACACTGCCTGTGCAGTGAGTGCTCATTCAGAATGTGATATGTTTAATGAATGTTTCATTCAAATACTTGTTAGATTTATTTCCTACTTTCTGTATCAGCATAGATAATGTTAACAACTTCTATTTCAATGATAACCGTCATCTGGAAGATATTCTCTCTGTCAGATGTCCCAGAACATCTGTAGAAAACAAGGAGATGCTGAATCTGGACTGATTGGTAGCCTTGTGAAGTGAGCAGTAAAAAACAGCAGTATGTTTTGAAACCTGAGATAAATTGTAACTCATTCTTTTTCCATTGCAAGACAAATGATCTGTGAATTAGCCAATTTTATAAGCTATGAATGCTAAAAGCTCCATGTAGCAATAAAAGTACTTAGTGTTTTTTCTCCTGCTATTATATTTGACAAAGAGTCTCCTTCCACAGAATAAAAAATCCTTACTTTTCAAAGGTGTTGTAAAGACCTTTTGATTGCTCCTGGTAGGACTGAAATGAAAAAATAAAATAAAAACAAAAATAAAACCAAGTCAAAGAAAACCCCAGAAATCATAAGTAACTTTCTCAATCAGCAGTTTTCTTGTACACTTTGAGGGAAAACATGCACTGCTTGCTTGGCTACTTACCATTCCTGATTGAAAACTGAGACATTTAACCTCCATCTCAGAATTTCTTCAAAAATCCTTCCAAAAGAATTCAGTGTTTCATAGAATGATCTAGGCTTAGTTTCATAATCTGTTGAGGCTCAATTCTTTCTTCAGTAGCAATCTGATTTCTAAGTTGTACACTACTTCAAGAAAGTTTAAGGAAGAACTGCTGTTAGGGCTAAAAACATCAGTAATTTTTTACCTGCTGCTTTTTTCCTTTCCATAGCCTTTTTCTTGTTTAAATTGAAAAGTAAGACTCATTGCTAACACAAGCACATCAGAATATTCTTTACTTATATGTAGTGCATGAATTCTTCAGAGCAATTGCTGGATTTCAGGCTGGTGGCAGAATCCTGCAGGATCTTTCTCCTCACGAATTCAAATATTGAGTGAGGATCAGAGAAAGAGAGAAGCTCAGAGAAGACCATTGTTCCAAAAATGGTCTTTTCATAAGGGGAGTCTGATCAAGACTGGCTGCAGACAGCTGAGGACAGACCCCATGCATTAGTGACTGAGTGACCTGGGTTGTTTCTTCACCCTAAACAGTTTCATTAATCTCAAAACATGTTTCACTTCATCTTAAATCCAGACTGTGCCCAGTGCACTGTGATGAAGGGTTGTTCCAGATGGCACTGGCAGTGAAAGCAGACACGTCTGTGCTCATCTAATTTGCCCAGAGCAGATGTGAAAGGAAGTGGACGTCTTTCCTCAGCCAGTTGAATCTTTCTTCATTCTAAGGCAAGCCAAATTTTCTTAGTCTAAGCTATGCCTGAGACTGCCATTGCCCTGAGAAGACCAACATGGTTTTGGTTGTGCTTTTGCTGTATTTCACAATCAAAAAACTATAGACTGTCAAGAGGTTTGCCTCCCAGAAAAAGTGCTGCTGCAGGCAAAAAGGAGCAGAAAGGGAAGCAGAACTCTGAGCAGAGGCTGGTAACCTAGCTCATCTCACACAGGCAGAAAAATGTAGTGATCAGGGGAAAAAATCCCAGTTTCTGTCTGTTGCACGGGGTCAGTAGCAAACCTGTATTGAATATCCTTTGATTACTCCTTATACCTCTCAAGGGCAATTTAATTGTTGTGAATTCTTGAGGAGCTGTGAAGTAGAAAATGTAGAAAATGTTTGCTCTTACTTGCTTTGTTCTAGTCTGATATAAAAATAAGTGGGGGGGAAAACTCCGAAGCTTAGGTAATTTCACATCCCCTGTATGTGTCTCACAATTCTCCAGTACTGTGTTTTGAAAGCAGCTGAGTGCAAGCTAGAGAAGTCAAAGATGCCAAGTTCATTAAAATTTTTGTAAAACTGCCAAGTTCAGTTACAGATTAAGCAAGCAGAGCCTGTGAGTGCTGAGGGAAAGGCTGTAGAAAGACCTGGAGGAATCCCTGTGGAGGAGAGGTGTTTCATCTGCTCCCATGTATTCATCTCACATTAGAGCGAAATTAGGATTGGAGAAGACAACTTCATAAGAAACGATTCCATTCATCTGCTGCTCACAAAACAAATCTGTGTTTTCCTCTGTAGTGCTCTACAGCTTTATCAAGCCCTTCTTCTGAACGAGCCATAAATAATTTTTAAGTAATTTAGCTTAAAATGGAATTTCCATCTGAGAAAGGTTATGCCCATTCTTACTTCCAGTGAGCCAGTCACTCTCCAGGAGTAGGGGTTTTCATTTTTGGAATTCTGTGTTTCTTGTACTCTCTGCAGACCATAGTGGCACTTTCTGTATGAACTCACTGCTGGGCTGTTGGTGCCCCAGCTCTTCCCTTCCTTTAAAGAGGGAGTTGATCTCTACAAGAAGCTGTAGAATGAATCAGAAAGTTGAGTAAGTAGGGATACAAACACTGAAGTGGGGGAGGGGGCAGCATCAAAGCTTCTCTAATGATGATACTCTCAGGCCTGATCAAAAATCCTTTCTGGCAATAGCAAAGAATCGGAAATCCATATAGCATTTAAATGGAGGTAAAATATTCTGATAATGCCTTAGCAGAAAATTTGGCAATCTGAATTAAAGTAGCTCATATTAGTGATTTATTATTCTTTATGGAAATCAGACTCACTCTACAAGCAAAGGTTCGCAGCAGGTTTGTTCCAAATATCACTGTAGAACTCAAGGTAGATGATACATTGTTGTTGTTGTTTGTCTTGTGGAAATAATGTCTATACCCACAGCATATAATTAGCCATGTTTTTTCTTTGTTAAACCTTTTGATGCATGTTGCAGCACAGCATGAATCAAATTAATAGTGTGAAGGAGTGATATGTCGTATTATAAATATGTAAAGTATATTAATATTCTATATTCACACTTTTTATTAATTATGATAAAGATTACATTTTTTGTGTGTAATTCCTATGAGTTCAGTATTAAAATGTCCTTGCCATATTTTGGCTTTAGAGTTCTATGTAACAAAACTCTTAAATTAAACCATAGTTATCACTTATGTCCCTAACTCCCCTATAATGTTCATTGTACAATTATTTCTGGAAAAAAAAAGATGCACAGATTTGCTGAACAGCACTATTCTATGATAGTAATAGTAACTTATTTTCTTTTTATGTATTTTCTGGTGCTAATCTCTATTCTTTGCCTGCAATTGGATTGAATTGTAGTGTGCCTTTAGGAAAGACATTAGGAGGGGAAAAGCTGTAAAATTCTGCAGTTCAGAACAGTAATTACAAGAAAAAAAAAAGCACTGTGTGGCAGTAATTGGGTTTTTTGGCTGGAGTTTTTATTGGTTTTTTTTTTTTTTTGTTAACTTTTCTCCCCTGGCCTATTTTCTACTTAATAAGATTGCATCAGAATAAATAATGACACTAAAAAACACATTGTTCTTGATATTTCTTTTCCTAAGGCAGAAAGTTGTGCAATTTTGGATTGAGCAGCAAGAAGAGAAATCCCAGTTGGGGAGCACATCCTCCAGACTGGGATGGATCTTCTCCACTGATGGAAATTCTCAAAGCTCTAAGTCAAAGACAAACCTTTGGCAATTTATAGTGAGGGTTTGCTGGCCAGAAGCCCCCGGAAAGGAGACGGAATATTCTGCTAATGGTATAATCTATGATCTGTCTTGGCATTGTCCTTTCTTTCAGCAGAGAGGCCTGGATGAATTGTTCAGTGGCCAGAGATCAAAGCCATAGGCAACCTTAGTTTCTCTCTGGCTGGTCACAAAGCCCTGAAGATGGTGCTGCTGCTGCAGCCTGTCCAGCTCCTGTTCACACTGAAGTCCACTGTCAGTCAGGCAGTGGCTGCTGGGAGGTCTCTTCTTTTTTCGTTTAAGATTTTGCATGGGCTTTGGGAGTTTGCTTTGTTTTGTTTTATTTAGGTGCTTGGTATCCAAACAGACACTAATTCAGTCACTGAAGATCATATCGGTTCTTTAATTGTCCTGTGTGTGGCAGTGTTTAATAAGCCATCGGATAATTCTTGTTGTTTTAAGTGTAGAGAGCACAGTGCTCCAACCCTTGGATGCCTCAGTTGAAAGCTGGTTTGCATCTGAGGTTTCTGCAAGTGTTTTATTGGGACTTGTCATCAAAGTTCTGGCACTAAAGACAGCACCATTATCTCTGCAAGAGTTTCTGTTGGAGCGAAGGGCAGAACAGCTGAACAGGGCACATGGATAATTTCAATTTTCAATCATATTTATGGCAGTTTTGGAGGTATTAGAGTTTATAGGGGTTACTTTAGATACTATATGGTATTTTAATAGGAAAATATATACAATCAATAACTATATCTATTTAATAAATCCCTACTAAATTATCTTATTGAACTCTCTGTTTATTTTGTTGTGTGGTTTCAATAATTATCTGCACTCTGTATATATCTACATGTAAATAACCAGCATGACATGCATAAGTTGACTTTGCAGACATAATTCTATGTTGTACTTTACACTGTATTTCAAAAGTTTGAAAAAATGTCTTTCAAAATAAAATTCTTTATACACAAACTGGTTTTTTATTGGTTTGAAATTTGGGCACTTGTTCAGCCTCTTTTTTTTTCCAACTAATAACACTTTGGTTGTTCTTCTATCCATATCTGCATTTTAGAGTAACATTTCACCCCTAAGGATGCTTTATGTAGATGAGCATGTGAATGCCAGACAATAATCTGTCATACACTGTCCTGATTACGTGGAAGTCTCCAAACATGTGGCTTTTGCGGAAAAGAAAATAACAGCTTTGGATGTTAGATAGCAAGAAGCAGAACCCTGGTATGGCAGAATCTCGCTGATGAGGTCTTTGCTTCTGGAATTCAGCGGGTGGGTGGGCTCATGGGAGGGCCTTCCACAGCTCCATTCCAACAGCACTGCCAGCTGGGGCAAGAAGTGAGTGCAGTGGCCTCTGCAAGTACCCTTGCATGCCCTCCCCAGCATCTCTCCAAGTCCCCTTGCATGCCCTCCCCAGCATCTCTCCAAGTCCCCTTGCATGCCCTCCCCAGCACCTCTCCAAGACTTTTTGCCTCGGTTTTTACAGCCCTCAGGCTGGAGTTACAGCTGTGCCCCAGGCAGAGGGAGATGTGAGGTGGCCTGCCTTGCCTTTTACCTGAAGGAACTCACCAGAAACTCAGGAGACTTTAATATCCCTGAAACAATCAGGCTTTGTTGTGATGCAGACTAAAAATCCTGTGTTTCTTAAACAAGATCAAACCAGCCAGCTGATAAAGTTTCCCTGTTCCCTGTGCTTGGGTTTGGACAGTGCAGAGCGCTGCAGGCTGCCAGCTGCCAGCTCCTGCCCCGGGCACACTCAGGCTGCTGTGGCTCCTGCCTGCCAGCCCTGGGCTGGGCAGCTCCTGGCAGCCTCCTTCTGTGCGGGCACTGTGCCCACAGCTCTGCCCAGGGCACGTCAGGGACAGACAAATAAAACATCAAAACCGCGGCTGTAAGTAAAAATGAGATTGTTGAGAAGCTCAGCAGCACGGACCAGATGGAGAGAGTTTTTCCCTTTTGATGCTTTCTAACAACTGCTCTGAGGTGAAGCCTGTATTTCATAGATCTGCCTGCTTGAGGATTTAAGAGATGTGGACTCTGCTTTCAGAGCTGAGCAAAACATCACCTGCAGCCTGCAGTCACCAAACAGTCTGGCATCTTGATGTGATCCTGGTGTCCTGGTCTGGATGGGGCCAGGGAGAAGGCAAGGCTCCCCTTGGGACCAAGGCATGCAGTTGAGCTGGCAAAGCCCCTTCTTGCTGTATTAATTCTGCTGGAAAAGCCTGAGAAGTAGAGGGGCTGCAGCAAGGAGTTAGAGCTGAGCTGTGTCCTGTAGGTGTAGAGAGCCATCCCTGGGGTGCGGTGTGGAACAATAGCAGTGGAAACTCACCATCACTCCCGGGTGCCAGCGGGGCTTTCGGGAATAAGGGAAGCACAGCGCCAGATGCCCTGAGGCACCTTCCCTGCTGCTCTTTGTGCCTGTGCCTGTATCAGCACTGCCACTGCTCCCTCTGGGACCAGCACTAGGGACTGCATTCCCCTCCACTCCTGCTGGAGGCCACAAAAGTAGGAGTGGTAGGAGCTGCCACAAATGCTTGGCTCAGCTCTGTGAGTAGGTACAAGAGGAAATGGAGAATATCTGCATTTTGATAGTTCATCAAAAATGACAGCTCATTACTGATTTTATGTTAAAGATCTGAAATAAAATGGTTGTGTTTTCTGTTGGTGTTTTCTTTCTGCTTTTTTTCCATGTGGATAAAGGCTTCTTGGCTTTAGATCCCTTGATCTGCAGGAGTGAATGCACACTACTTTAGGGTCTAGACTAAGCTCTAAAATAGTTCTCATCACTCATTTTCAGTGTCCCATTTTGCTTGGCATCAGGGAATAACTAAGTTTGTTTGGGGTTTTTCTTAGGGTTTTTTTTTCTTTATTTCTGGGAAACTTCTGTCTGACAGGCCATATTTTGACATTTCAGTGAGCATTTAAATGTAAAAAGACTTAGATTGCCATTGAATCAACACAATTGTGTTGAATTTCCACATTAACTCCAAATTTAAAATTCCCAAGGGATGAGGCATCTGTGCTTCTTACCAAAAAGGCTGAAGACACATTTCATTATTTGGTTGCATTAAAGCACCTTACAGGGCATGATTCTCATGTGTTTGGAAAAATTTGTCTTTTTCAATGTTGACTATGGAGAAAGTGATGTGTGGAATTGCTTTGGTATAGAATGTGTACTGAGATGAGCCAGGCTGGCCACAGCCTCCTGCCTAAAAAGGAGAAACTTCAGTGACCCAAGGAAACAGCGTAGGTGTAAACTGAGCAGGTGGCAAAGTCAGTTCAGGTGCCAGTTCAGGACATTTTCTCATTAGTTTGGCATGATGGATTCCTTCAAAACCGGCCTTTCTAACACAAACACTGCTTACTAAACATGGTAAATAAGGTATCTGCATTTTCATGTTTTAAAGTTTTATTTCATGTTTGTAAAACTTTTCCCATGTCATTTGGATTAATCACTGATACAGAAACAAAGTACTGAAAGATATTCTTGGCTTCTTTTGCAATGGTTGGCTTCTTTTCTATTGTATTTATGGCAACAAGCTCAAAAGCTGAACTAACCTAGAGCAAGTGCCTTTGCCAAAGATCACGGTGTGCTTTTTTAATGTAAACATGCAGGGATTCATGGGAACATTGAGTGACCTCCACAGCCAGTACAGAAAGGAGTCTTAATTCACTTGAAAGTACTTTGGTAATTGGAATACATCTTTCTGCCAGTATAATTGAGGAACTGATTAGTTAGACCCAGGACAGGTGTATTTCATTTAAAATTACTGTTAATGGCTCTTGGGTGCCCTTAGTAGGGATTAGAGTCCCATCTGAATGAAAAACATCAGCGATTTAGTTTTGTTGATGGTCATTGCTTTTGTATTCCTACCAAAAAAAGAACAAAAAACCCCAAACACATGCAAAGGGAAGCATGCAGCACATCTGGATTTGGGGTATTTTCAAAACAAGGTTTGCAGTGCTGTGCTTTGGCTACAGCAGCCACGAGATCCATCCCCAGAAGCAGGTGGGGGGCTGGGAGGGTGGGGGCTCAGCCCTTGGTGGGCTCGGGGCAGGGTGGGGTATGGGAGGTGCCCAACACATCACAGCGCAGCAGAGCTTGGAGCAGGAGCAATGGGCTCCTGGCCAAGCTCATTGGGGATCTCCATGTTCCAGCATGGTACTCATGGCACTCATGGCACTCTGTACACTCGGGGCAGCCCTGGGGAAACACTGGCACTCAGCACAAGCAGGCAAGACAGCTGCACACAGGGGAGACCCGTGAGAAGCCTTTCAGAGGACAATTCCCAAACCCGGGTAGAAGCGGGATAGGAAACCTGAGCTTGACCAGTCCATGGAGTGTTCCTCCAAATAAATTAACTGGCATGCAGGATACAACTGCTTCCTAGAATACAGCACATTCTGTTTGCAAGGGCCTCACAAGAAGGTAACAAGGGTTAGGGTTTCAGTGCACCTGAGCTGGGAGGCTGAGCACAAAGTGCTGGAAGCAGAGACTGTGAAAGCAGTGACAACTGTGAGTCCTGAACTATCACAAAAAAGTCAGGATGCCTCTCAGCAGGGAAAATCCACAAGAAGAAAAGACATAAACCACACTGGGGGGCCATGGGGCACCCTCCAGGCAAATCTAAAGGAAGCAGGTAGATAGGAGACATCTCAGAGACATTTAGGTGCAAACAAATTGTGCTGGGTGGCTGCTATGTAAATATATCCTTACATAAAACCTCATCTTAAATTGTCATTTTAAGTTTGTTATTTCCTACTGTTGCTGTTGGTCAAAGGATGCTTTTGTTTGGTCCTGTGAAGTGCTGTTTCTTTTCTGTAATTAGGAAAAATTGCCTGCCTTGGATGGGAAAAATGGCCATTCCACACAATATCCTGCTCCTCAGACCTTCCCTGGGAAACCTGCAATGAATGCCATAGGAGTGTGTCACCAGCTTCCAGCTGTGATTTGTGACATTGTTTTGTTTCCAGATGGGCCCTTCTCCCTTCCCTCCCCATCCCCCTGAAGTTCAGACCATAAAAAACAAACTAGCACAATTATTTTTACCCTCAGAGCAACACAGAACCAAGTCTGCCCCAGCCAAATCCTTGCTTTAATATTTTTTTCCTCATCTTTGTTTAAATGATGCCTTGAAATATTTCCTAAATGAACTGGGAAACCAAATGTAAGCATGATCATAATAATGATATCTGTAAGCACATCAGCATGAGAAACTCAGGTGAATATTGTGTCTTTGTTTTAGTTAATTAGCTCTGCTGGATAGCTTATATCCAGAGATAAAATCAAGACAGAGTGTTTATCATGGTGACATTTGTGTGAATCTCTCACAAATTTGCGCGAATTTCTTCTGCCTCTCCTGATGGTAGAGGGAACAAAGAGAGCTCTTCACTTTTCACTTTCCCTGGCACACATTTGGGTCAGCCTTCCCTGCAGGAACATCTGAGTGGAACAGTGGTAACACCAAACGCAGTGCAGCTCACAGGGGGTGATTTAGGACTGGATCTCCTCAGAGCATCACCTCAGCCTTGGCTCAGCTTGGTGCCTTCTCCACTGTTGCAGCACCTTCATTACTGACACACAGGAAAGCAAATGATGGTTTTATCTGAATTCCTGCATGGCAGGGTCTCTGACAGCACTTATTTCTTTCATTTAGATAATCACAAAATACCAGCGCTGCCTTCCCTGTGAGCAGCCAGTGATTACTGCTTAACTCATTAGTATGTTTAAGAGGAAGCTCACCTGTGCTTTGCAGAGATGAGTCAGGCTCAAGAGCATCTGCATCATTATGGAGCCTGAGGTGTCACAATAAAAAAAAATTATCTCATTTAGGGGGACTGTTATCTGCTAAAGGTTAAAGCAAAACCTTCTACTTCAAAGGGTTTAGACAGCCTATGTCAAATAATGAGTAACTTTATTTGATTCTTTATACCCTTCTATGTCTGTTACAAAGAACAAAACCTCAAGCTATCCTTGAGCAAAAGAGGTGTGCATTGAGACTGAATTGGGACAGAGCAGAGATAGATACATAGATAGATACATAGATATAGATATATATAGATACATATATGCACACACAAAGCCATTCCACTCAACCCCGAGGAACGTCATTGTGTAAATAAATAATTGGGGCCTAAATAAAGGTACCAATGCAGATGTGCTCAACTGAATGCATATTTACTTACGACCACATTCTTTAACTTTGACACCTTGAAGTTCAAGTGTCTCAAAGACTTAAAGATTATTTTCTTCTGTGTGCTAGCTGCTAATAGAATTTCCACTTAAAAGAGATTAATGTATTTTTGTAGTGACTAAATGCCTTCCCCAGTTGTTTTATACTGCACGGAATGCTTTAAATTAATTAGGAGAATGATTCATCTGTATGGTAAGTCCCAGCCCTGTCAAACTGCTTGTGATGTGTATGTGGAGCATTGGTAACATCCAATATATCAATTCACAAGAACGAGGACGTTCAGAAATGAAACTGCAACATCACCTTCAAGGTGTTCTGCATTATGTGGAAACGATGTCCATAAGTATTGCCATTGTTGGCATGACTAATCCTTCTCTGAGGGCATACTAACACTGCAGCACATCCTTAGAAAGGGGTGGCATCTAAACTAGCAGTCCAGGTTTTTGTCAGTATTTCCTCAGAACAGGAAAGGAGAGGCCTGGTCTCTCTGTTGGTGGAGGACACGTGGTGTTTCCCAGCCATTCTGCCTGTGCCCCTCACCAGGCTGCGGGTCCCACTCCTTGCCTGTTGCACACCACGTCAGAAGGCAATGGGGTGGGAAGTGGAACATGTTAAGGATGAGGAAAGGATCACCTGAGCACTGGAGAGAGTTCCTTAAAAGCCAGAGGTGATGTGCCCTGTTGGTGCAGCCAAGGGACAGCCGCACCAGTCCAGGGCAATGACCAGTGACAAGTTCTTCTCCCCCATGATTGAGGATCCCAGGGTGGATGGATGGTGGATGGATGCATCCTGCACTGTGCTGCATCTTGCAATTCAGAGGGTAGATCTTGGTGTGGGCACGGTAATGAATGCAGCCACCTCCTCTGTGAAGTCTGGGAACAATTTATTCTGAAACCCTGGCTTTTAAATAGTTACAAATAAATGATTACCCAAAGTGTAGGTTGCTGTTAATGGTGTCTCAGGTGTATTCTTGCTGATCTGGACCAGCAGTGCTGTGCCAGCACCTCTACTCCCACAGTGCCACGGCCTCTGCTCCCACATCAGCACCTCTTGCTAGTGCTGCTATGCACAGACCTTCTGCACTGCAGGCCAGGCTTTTTAATAAACTTTCCCTTTGTATGTGTTTATGCCAGCAGATCAGGAATGCATTGTAACTTATTTTGATGCTTCTATAGGCTGGCAGTTTGACCATTGCAGTTTTGATTAAAGTAACGACCTTCCATGTAAGAATAAATATATATATAAATAACTAAATAGGGTTTTGTAAGGTATTGTGTCCTGTCTTGTAGAGGGTTTGAATTGCAAACAAAATGGGAAACAGTTCTGCCCCCCCACCCTACCCCATCCCAGCCATATGGGTTTGAACTCAGTAAATAATGTGTATTATCTCTAACCTGGAGCTGCCAAAGTACTCCCCCCAAAATCAGCCTCCCAGCAGCTGCTCTGTAGGACTGCAGCACAAGTGGCTCCACCAGCCTCGTGCTGGCAGCTGCAGCCCTGTGTCCAGTGACAGCAATGCCATTCTGCAGCTCTATCTTCAATCTAGTGGATTTTGGTACATCTACTGGTAGCTGAAGAGTTAAGCACTTCTCTTACTACTAGAAGCAAGTACATCACCATTTTATTGGACATGACACAATGTAGCTAAACAACACCTTTGCAAAAATACTTGAAGCTATTATTTCAGATATACAAATATAGAGATGAAAGCTCCTCTTCTCAAGAGGAAAGTACAGAAATCTTATACAAGCCTTTTTTTTCCAAAAATAAAAACCATAGTAACAAAGCATAAATTATGTCTATCATGATCCTGAATGTTAAATACAGAGAAATATGAATATCAGTCCAAAGGTGTCTCAAAGTTAAGGATTATTTGTCTTTCTACAGAATTTTTCCATTGAGGATTACAGTCTACAAAGTGTTAATGTATTACACATCCAAGTAACCCATCAGGAAAAGAAGGTGTATTGAAGGAATAAGTATTCCTTATAGGAATGAGGGGAGGATAAATGTTACACATATATGGGAACAGGAATTTAGAGGCTGTAAGAAATTCAGAAACTTAAACAGATCATGCACTGCAGGAGTGCCCAGCTTTGGGCTGTGCTTTTTTCTGTCATGTAGTTTTTCTTAAAATTAATGTCTGTCTTGAGGGAAGGCTTTAAGGATACTTGAAGTGAAAAACTTAATGAAGTAATATTTTCAACATTTCAGATGTTTGGAGTTTTATTTTTGTTTTCTTTTTTTTATGTCAGATTTGTGCAAATTTTTGGCTGTGGGCAGCCAAATAGACACATGACCTGTATTTTGAAGCTTGAGAAAGGGGAGCAGTTTCTGTCTGCTGTACAGTTTTTACCCAGTAAAACCTAAGTTGGCTGTAGCCATCATTAGGAACTGCTTGTAACAGCAACTGCGTGTGGGATTGTGTAAAATAATTGTAAGAAGTGAACTGGCCAGTGCAGTGTGACTGTATTGTAAGCTGAGCTTTAGGATACAAAACATCCAAATTTTTAAGTGAAAAACCATGTCATCCTCAGCTGACCAATGCTTGATGTGAGGTGATGACAGTCCCAAAGGATGATATTCCCATCCATTGTGTGTAATGCCCCACAGGTGGACTGAGCCCGTCCTGACAGCATTCATGTCAGAGTTTTTCTATTTAACAGTGGTAAATCTTTTGTCAAGTGTATTTTTCTTTGTCTACAACAGAGTAAGCTTACATGGGCCATCAAAATCCATGTTTCATTCTTAGGTATGTTGCTGGAATCTGGAGAAATGATTGGGAACAAATTAATTGCAGGTGGCCAGGTGTTTCTTTTTCAAATACTCTCAGTAAGGCCACATCCACACCTTTGTGAATTCATACTGCCATGCACATGCTGGTTTGGTGCTTCCCTTATTCATGCTTCATATAGCCAAGAAAGGCCTGCCAGAATAAATCAGTTTCTTTGAGCAGCACCACGATGAGAACATTGTTCTCAGCTGGAGATATCATAGATTAGAATCTCAGACTGGACATCACTCTACAACACAGGTATGAAGTGTAAGAGCATTGCTATATTCCCATCCAGCATATGAAAAAGAGGCCTCTGAGAGAACTGTACATCCCTGGAGTGAGCAGCTTATGGTGATGTTCATATAAATCTCACCTGTATAACGCAAAGGTCTCTGTACTTCTCTGCCCAGTTATTTCTGATGCGATGTCAAAGGCGCTTATTTATAGTCACTACCAGCTTTTCATCCAATCGAGCCCCTTGTTTGAGGCTCACTGATGCAGTGTTCTTATTTCCTGACAATGATTTATTTCTTTTTTCTTCCTTCACAAAGCAAAAGGAGATTTTAGGCATGAACTGGCAGGGTAGGTATTTGAATTGAGTGTGGGAAAATGCAATAGAGTGAGACTATTTAAATGACACTGTGAGAACTTCCTCACTGATATACCTGAATGCTAAATTAGTGGAACTATTGTACCCATAGAGGTGGAAAGGTAACCTAGTCTTCATGGTCAGAAAAACATGATCTATGACTAAAAGGCTCATGATGGTATTTTTATAATGAGCCCACCCCACACTGGTAAGAAATTGCAATGTTGCCAGTTTTAAAGGATATCCTGGAATTAAATGAAAGCTCACCACTGCTTGATGTCCTCTATATATGCTTTAATTGCCTCATACAGAGCACTGTGGCTCAATCCAAGGAAAAAAAAATCCTAAATGTGAGCAAAAATGTACATCAAGGGAACAACACTGCTCATTTATTTCAAGTTATGCAACTGCTGCATTAATTCCAACAGCACTTAAAGACTATTTTCTGATGGTTATTTATTTTCTCTTTAAGGTAAACAGACTGATAAATTTTACCTTAGTTATTAATATCCATGCAGTCACTTTTTACTGCATGTTTCTGTCCAAGCATTTGAGAAGCTGCAGTACCATTCTTTATGCAAATAATGTCAATCTAATAAATTAATAGCATTCATTGAAAAAAAAACACATAAATTTTAAACCAAAAAATACCTAGAATATTCAAGTATGTTTTTTTTCCTTTTCATCTTCCAAGGGAAAAAGAGAACTAAGCTAAAAGCAAATCTCTGCTCAAGTCAGGTCACCATGACACAAAGCAGTACAAACCAATAAATCCAGCAAGGATGACAGTCCAGCCTGGCAGTATGCTCATAGGCTTCCGAGCTGTGGAAAGTTGGGAGGCCTTTGGATATTAGTTCTGTGGCTGCAAGCTGACTTCTCGGAAGGAAAGAAAGGTCATCCTGCCACAAACAGCATGTAAGGCAAGAAATGTGGCTTGGAGTTGCACTGCATGGGTGGAGTGCAGCCCCATCCTCTCCTGCTCTGCAGATAAACCAGACTTAAGTTTGTGCAGGGAGGAGAGGACAGGAAGGAAGGATCCCTGCAGGGTGCCTGCTGTTCATGCTACCAACACATCACTGATATCTGGGATGAATATTTGGGTGTAGGTAGCAACACAGGAAAGCAGCTCACCTTCCCAATAAAGGTAATGGAGAGAGACCTAATACTCAAAAAGAAAGAAAAAAGAAGGTACTAACAAAGCATTGACTGTCAGAAAATACAAATCTAGGTCTCACTTTCACTGTTGCACATATAGCACGAGAAAGCATAACTGCAGTGCAGCTGAGGAAACAGCTGCAGATCAGAAATTGTTATGTGTGTTTATTATGCACACTTATAACCAGGCCATTCCAAAGTGCTATGAAATCAACTGAAAGCTTCTCAGACCACATGTCCCTCTGTCATGGACTAGGTATTAAGGAACCCACATCCCCCCATCCCTAAAGGCTGGTCCCAGCTGTAGATACAGCTGAGATCTTTGAAAACATGAGCCAAGTGTTTGATCTTTTGTGTTTCTAGGACCACAGTGAGCACAACTGCGGAGCAGCTCGTAGACAAAGAGAACAGCTTGCCAGGGTTGGAGGTCTCAGCTCTCCAAATACAGGTGAGCTGCCCTGCCAGGCACTTCAACCTCCAAAACATTATTTAAAAACTATAAATATGATACCTGTGCAGAACTGAATCACATCAAGCAGAGCTCAAAGAAAGCAGATGACTCCATGGGTCGGTTTGTTTGCTTCACTGAAGCACCAATAGAAGGTAATGATGAAGGGCTTTGGTCAAAATTACCTCAGCTGTACAGAACAGGAGAGGCTTAGCTTCAGGCACAGCCTGCATTATTCAGTGTATGAAGAACTTTTAGTGATAGCTCAAAACAAAAGCCTGTAGAAGATGACTGGCAAGCTTTCTAATTAATACAACAGGTTTCATACCTTTTTAGACCTATTTGTGAATCTCAGGTCAAAAATGCTTTGCACTTAAAAACGTATTAAAGGACAGAAGCACACACAACTATAAAACCTAGCACTCAGTAAAAAAATCAAGTAATGGCTCTCTGAACACTGCTGCAGAGTTGAAAATCATAGTAGACAGTGGAAGGAAGAAATCAGGTGTATGGATGGGTGTCCATAGAATCAGAATCATTTCATTTGGAAAAGACCTGCCAAGATCATTGAGTCCAAGCTTTGACTGATCTCCACCCTGTCAGTTAAACCAGAGAAGTAAGTCCAATCATTTCTTGAACACTTCCAGGGATGATAACTTCATCTCTTCTCTGGACAGCCCCTTGCAACGCTTAACCACCCTTTCAATGAAGAAATTCTTCCTGATACCCAACTTGAACTTCCTCTAGAACAGCTTGAGGTCATGTCCTCTCCTCCTGTCAGCTGTCACCTGGGAGAAGAGGTCAATCCCGCCCCCATCCCCCCAGCTGCACCCTCCTTTCAGGCAGTTCCAGAGAGTGATGAGGTTCCCCCTGAGGCTCCTTTTCTCCAGGCTAAACACCCCCAGCTCCCTCAGCTGCTCCTCACAGCACTTGTGCCCCAGAGCCTTCCCCAGCTCCGCTGCCCTTCTCTGGACACGCTCCAGCCCCTCAATGTCTTTCTTGCACTGAGGGGCCCAGAACTGAGCACAGCATTTGAGGTGTGGCCTCAGCAGTGCCGAGTCCAGGGGGACGGTCACTGCCCTGCTCCTGCTGGCCACACCACTGCTGATCCAGGCCAGGGTGCCATCGGCCTTCTTGGGCACTTGGGCACTGCTGGATCATGTTCAGCTGCTGTCACCAGCACCCCCAGGTTCTTTTCTGCTGTTCATTGTGTCTATGTAACCCAGAGTAAATGACAATATCAAAATGGACACCAAAGGCTATTTTATAATCTGGGCTTATAGCTGGAAAATTTTTTGAACTTCAGACAATCACATAATGATCACAGGACTTTCAGATTCTTATAGTAGACACAATTACTCAATCATTCTGTCATGTGTAGTGAATTCATCATGGTCATGAACTTTTGGGGTTTTTTTCTGTGAGTTAGAGGTCTTTTAGAAATACAATTTGAGAATGTTTTTAATCTTTGTTATCTATTCCCAAAAGGTATCTTTTCTTCCTTTTTGACTATGCCTTTGAGGCAAATATAGCACATTTCAGACTAATCTGCCATGTTTATGGGACACGGTGACATGTCAGCCACTTAGGGATTGAGTAAAAGGCAGATGTAGGCAGATCCATGCATTCCTAAGGCAAACATACTGCCTGCTCTGTCTTTTAATTTCAGAATTAGGGTGATGAGAAGTAATTTTTAGTGTGGGAAGTTTCTGTTATCAGTTTAATCTAAACAGTAACATAGATGGTCTGCTTACTCAGTGGTAAATCATGTGGCAATACTTCAGTTCCAAAAGAATGCATGGAAATACTGCTGTTCCATGAAAATGGAATGGTTGAAATGGAATTTTTTTACTGAGTATCACATTTACTGAATGCAAACACAAAATAAAGAAAACAAAACTTCAAGATGTAGAAATAAAGAATTTTGTGCTATTTATTAAAACATAATTGCTTTAAGGATCACAGTTAAAAGTCAAACTGTACTGAATATGAAAGACATTCTTTTCCTGGGCAGTTAGAAATGACAAACTAGTCAACTAACACAAAAGTCTGTCTATACCACTTTATCTAGGGTCACACATTTGCACCAGCTCTAGTGGGTTTTGCACTACTATATGGGGATCTCAAAAATGCTTTTATTCCCAGTTGTAATACAGATTATTCTTTTTGGCTTTAGGAAATTATGACCCATAAGGACACCTTTAGACATTCCTGTACTTTTGCCCACAGTTTTTTCAAGAACCAAGATGTAATTTTTATCAACAAGCTACATCACTTACACTTTTAATGAAGGGCACCCTGATTTAGCCGGGGGAACTGAGCCTGCATCCCAGGGGCCTTTGTTCATGTGACAAGGATATGTCTGTATAGACAAGCTACACACCACCAGCAGGACACAGTCACACAATGGAGGCATCTAGCAAGTCATGGGCAAAAGCAAAAGCATAAGGCCAGAAGTAACCAAATAAGACTCATCATTTCCTATGTTTACGTATCATTTCTAATGACTGGCAAAATTTGTCATATTTTAATAGACTCATAAATTCTTCTCAATGTTTTTCTATTTCTCTTTTGTTTGAATAAATCTACAATTAACTGCCTTAAATGCATGAGTTGTTTCATAACCATATCAAAGGAACAAATAACACCACATTATAAATTTTCAGCTGAATATTAATTTTTATGGTAAAAACACATCATTCTTCTTGAATGTATAAAGCTATTTGAGTCCAAGTCTCTTTTTACAATTACCCCATGTATAATGCCATGCTTTTAAAATAGAAAACATGTAGCTCCATTAAATCGTACTGAAATGAGTCTGATGTGCATCAAAATGTTTGCAGTCATATTTTCCATTTCTTTTTGCATCTAATCTCACTGTAATTTGATGCTAATGGCTGATTGAGTGTTCAGCATTGGAATTCAAAACATTAAGATTATTAAGAGATGGAGCCAGTGAAAACATCTCTATTTAAAGCTTCTTAAATACAGAATGTAAGAGTTGATGAATTTAAGATTACAACAAAGTGACTTAGCTTCAGTAAGTGATGAACTTTTAAGGAAAAACAACACAAACCAAAGCTTAGTGTGTTTGCATACACATTATTTCAGGTGTAATACACACTGAAATTTTCCTAAACTTTCTGATTTTTGAAGAAGCGTTCCACTGGATGCTGGAGAAAACAGTATGCTGGACTTAACAGTTTCAATGCAACATGACCACAGATGAGAGTCTGAATGTATACTGTGTGCCTAGCACTTTAGTTACTCATGATGGCATTGCAGTAATAAACAGTAAAATATCCATAAGAAAATGTGGGCAATGTTTATGCTAATTCCTCCAAAATCTTACACTATGCACATGCCCACATGTACCCATGCACACAATGTACTAAAATTAAAATTTTGCACTGTGTCATACCAGAAAGTCGAGTGTGCAATGTGTAAGAAAAATGTATAACTGTTGTTAGAAATCTGGAAAGTCTATTCATTGTCATTCATATGCATATCTAAAAAGCAGCTTAGACAAGTTTACAAAACATTTCTCATGACTGTTGTGATTTTTGCAGTTAAGGAATCAGGAACTCACAATATGTACATCAAGCTTGAATGGCTTGTGTATGTTACAGGTATAAAGCAGTCAGCAGGGTAAGCATGTCAAATATGCTGAAGTCCTGACATTGCAAAATCTTGACTAAAATACACAAACAAAAAATGACCCAGGTATCATCTCTATGATAAGAGAAAAGACATTTCACTTCTTGTGAAAGAGAAGAGGTTTCACCATCCCTGCTAGAATCTTGGGTAGCTGGGCAGCAATCACCTCTGACATCATCTCGGGGAATTCAACGCTCAGTGCACGGGACTGGAGAAATGTGTTCAAGCAGAAGAGATGGAGCTGTTTCACCAGCTGGATTTGATAAAATACAAACATGATCAATCAGGCTAACAGTAATGCAGCCACATAAACATGCTGTCAATCTCTTATACATTCATCAGCTGACATCATTCTATACCTTACCCTGTCCTTTCTTGAATCAATAATGAGGGTACTTGTCAGACCCTATTAATGGCAAAAAACATACATATAGCTATGGCATGTCAAATAAAACCACTGCTTCACTAATATTACAAAGTATCACCCTCACTCATGACATACTCAACCAACAACAACAACTACTTGACAAGCTTTCAACCTTTCATCTTACTCTCACATTCAAGTGTGTGCTTTGGTCACTACCTACTATTTAAACCCTGCACTGAGAGACAGCATTGACTACTTACCTATGAGCTTTGCCACAATTTTCATGATGATCATATCCATGTATGCTGCAAACACTGAACTCCACAGACTCTCATCCCTTGAAAGCAATTGCTCAACATGTGACTATTAATCTCTTCTAGGCTCTCTGAGAGGTTCCAATTTTTATTTCAGACCAGTGACCATTATATTGTCAAATATCATACAATTTCTGCTACCCTAGGCTTTAACTTCAACCAATGTCTCCAGTGTGATGATTTTTCTTTTCCTGGTATCTCCCATCACTATATCAGCCTGAGCTGAAACAGGACTTGAATGAAGATACTCCCCATGCACTAAACATCACTTTGCTACTTTGCAGCAAGCCTCTCTCCCTCTTTCTCCCTCTTTTTCTCCCTCACAGATTGTTTTATTCTGTCTGTGCATTTGAAAGGAAGAGACTGAATTAAAATAAAATGCTGATTTGCTGAGTTCTGAAGAATACAAAGATGCAAAGATCCTATCCACCTTGAACTCCCTGGGAGATCCTTACAACCAACATTGAGCTCATAAGTGCCCAGGGCTTGGTATCCAGAATTCTCAAAGATTTCTCAATTCCCAAACACAGACAGATACTGAAAAAGTGGCATAAAATATACACATAAAACCAGTTGAACTAAGGTTGCAAAGCCAATCTTGGTTGCCTAGCACTAATTTTTAGTAGTCTGACTTTGCAACTTGAACTGCCTATTCCTCACGCTATTTTCCTGAACAATTACACACATGCTCACACACACATATACACCACCCCTACCAAAGCCCACAACTGTACCAGTTATGTTACACTAAAAATGAAACAAAATGGTAGCATGTTTCACAAATACTTCGATATTGTATACCATAAAATATATGCATGACACACATACTGATGCTGAATATATAGCTATCTATTCACACAAATATACGCAATAAAGGAATTTTGTTTGGTTTTTTTTCTGTTGTTTAGCAATGCTGACTATTCCTTTCCATAAAATGACTTTTAAGAAATACCTTAACAAGTTCCTTCTCTACATAAAGAGCAGAATCCATTAACAAATAAACTTACATCATGCATGGAATCCATCAGTTTTGTAAGTTGATAGAAACGCTGTGAGTTGGCCACAACGCCTTTCTGGCGCAAACCAATTGCCTTCACCAGTTCTCTGATGTAACTTGTTCTCATCTCATCAAATTGGCTTTGACTTCTTAGACCTTCCAAAGGAACTAAAAAAAAAAAAAAAAGAAAAACCAGTTGGGCTACGATTTACTCTGAAGGCAATGACATTTAAAGTACAGGAAAAATATACAGTATTTCATGCTGCACAATGCGATGCATTATTATGTGCCAGGTTTTTCTTCCCATTCACAAGTTACTCCAAAAACAGTGATACAATTAATTAAAAGGATACACCAGGAGCATTCAGTTCATTTTGCTAATTGCCTATATCTAGAAATATCCCTAAGCTTCAGTTACATGTGTTTGCTGGGAAAAAAAAAAATAGGGTTAAAAGAACCTCTCCCGCCTTTGAGGAAATACGTTACTGATTCATGTTTACACTGCTGAGGGTCTGCCGTCTTCACAGCAAATCTGTGGTAGAGAGATCTAGCTGGAGTGCTTCAAAAAGGAGTCAAGGAATGAACTAACAGCTCTAAAGCAGTGCAGACAGTAAAACTGCCAGGGCTCAGGCCTCCTGTTTGAATCTCTTTTACTTAACAGATCAGAGTCTTAAAGGTGAACAGCTTTTTTAAAAAAAAATATCAAGGAGAAGAAATTGGTTGAACTCCCTCTTCTCTTAAAGGTCAGGTGTGAGAATCAAAATGAGGACATGGAGAGAACACTGAGAAAAGAACCATTTAGTGGCTGCTAGTGATAAGTGTCATGGAAAAAGAATACCTTAATTTTCAAAGCCTGGATTATCCTGAACATTTCTTATAGCAGGTTTATAGAGAACTAAGGAATGTTTTCATATGAAGTGTCTCTGATGGAGTTTAGGGTTAGATGGAAGCTATCCTTGACTCACATCTCTAAACCAGCAATGAAGTCTTTATATTTCCCCTGCAAATTAATTTTAAAGGTATCTTCCATCAATGAATGGCCTTTTTCCTCTGAATTCTGCAAAAACACAGTCACATTCCTGCCTAACGACAAGGAGTTCATCTATTCAAGCTGTTCCCTTCCCCTGAGCATATCTCAAGAATGAGGATGCTTTTATTCAGTGGCACACACTGAGCCAAAATCTTATGCAATGAGACTTAGAAATTCCTTTAAATCAGAACTCTGGAAAGCACTACATTTAAGCCTCAGCCAACTCAAAGGAAAAACTGTAAAATCAAATATAATGTTAAAACTTAGGCTGGGGGTTCATTCAGAATTAGAAATGTATTGAGACTGACGCTCAGTTTAATTCAAATTATCATTTCTTTGGAATTATCTAAAAAAGTCAAAACCAGTTCATCTAAATAATAAATTGAACAGAAGACACAATGAGAGACTAAAGGATTAGACTTGATTTACTGTTAGTATACAAAAGCCTGAAATGGCTGTACTTTCACATTTGAAGAGGATTAAGATGAATATCATGACTAAAATAAAAGTAGTCTTAAAAAAATACAATGAGGTTAAAACATTAACAATGTTGTTTAGAACAACAATGAGGTTATATGGCTTTTTGAAAATACTTTTGTGAAATTATATTTATACAGTACCAAACGTTTACTAAATGTCTCAGCAACAACTGTTAGGTGTGTTCCTTTTCCCAAAGATCAGACAAATTGTATTTTTCCTATAAGACAATAAATGCAGGAGAGAACAAAAGGCAAAACTCATCAGAACAGGTAGAAATACTTTCTTTTTTTAAAATAGTAATTTCTTGTATACACATAAACATATCAACTTAAAGAATAGCTTCTGAGTGCAATGCAGATAATAAAGAAAGGTAACTGGATGAATTCTGTTAGATTGATGCACTCAGAAATGAGAGGGATTGGACCAACCATCATAATGTTTTTTTGAATTTGATATGAACTTTCTGGAATAGAGATAGCTGAAATATCACAAATTTCTCTAACTGAAATTTCAGAATATAGTCAAGGGAGTTTATTTGTGATGAAAACAAGGTGGAAAACATTTAAAATAGGAATACTTTCACATTCTAACAAAGCAACTGGAGTTATATCAGACAGGGATTTTTATCCACATTACCTTTACTGCTTTTGCAGAGTGAATTGTATTTCACTATTCTTTTAGTAATTCCCATGTTCATATGACCTAAATTTAATCTTTTTCAACTTTTCTCTGCTGAGACCAGGGGTTTTTCTGAGAATGGGTTTATGCAAATACCAGACAAGTACAAATTGAGAGTGACTAAATTTTGATTCCCTATCAATTACTTAAACTTTGTAAAACCAAGAAGCAGGTCATGCAGGATTTGCACATCTCTCCTCTTACTCCATTGTGTGTTGAGAACCAAACTTTTACATTCTTTCAACTGTATTTTTCAAAAGTGCTTATTCTCATTTCTAACAGCATCTGTATAACTTTAAAACTTTCTATCTGGGGATTCATAACTAATAATTATGGACTCAGCAGATGCAAATTTTAGTATTTCAGAGAAGATTTTGGAAGTTCACCATTTCCTATGTAAAGTGCAATGCAGCTGTAAGCTGCATTCTTTAAAAGATGCGTATGACTAAGTGACCATGGATTTTGTTTCCAAAGAAACAAATCAAAGAAAAACATTTTCATTTGTTTATATCTGTGCTAAACTTCACCTATTTATAACTATAAAAAGTTGGATAAATGCAAGCATTGTTTGTCATGTTCACTTCCCTAATTCTTTTGAGCAAACATGTTTTAAGATCTTGGTCGAGATAAAGCTCTCAGTCCTGATAATTTGGTAAATATTTTTAAATATATTCTAATACTTTCAGTTGTTTTGGTTTCGTTAGGTTTTTTTAAATCTGCGTAGAGTCACTTGAACTGATGTTACCAGGCAGAAATACTGCACAGTTGTTCTGAAAATGTGTAACACAATATACCCATACGTCAAAAAGGATCCAACATTTCCCTAGTACCTTTATACACAATGAAACCAACAATGAATCACAAATTTTTTGTTCTTTATAAACATTAGAAAAAAATATATTTTAGTCTTAGAATACTAAGATTCCATCTAGGACATTCCCATCTGTTAAGCCAGAGAGCTAAGTGACTGTCAAGTTAAACAACACAGTTCAAAACTCTTTTAGTAGTTACAAAGAAATAAAGAACCTACTTGTGTTGAGAAGTAACAGTGCTTTCATACATAGGAACTCTTCTTGGCTAACTTGAAGTCTGACAAATTCCTGTGGGAGTTGCCACATGGACAGACACAGGGAATAGAACGATGATTCTTTCATCCTCTGTCTTACACCCAGAAAAGGTAAAAAAAATAAATTAAAAAACATGAAAAAGATAAAGAATGGCTCCAGTACTAACTCCTTGAAAGAAAGCTCTTGTTAGCAGATCATCACATTACAAGAATTAAAGACAAGCTTATACACATAAATAATTTCCTGGTTTTTTGCTCCTATGCTAGTTTTTTATTGCAATGAATATGCTACTATTTCGGATGTTTAAACTGTTACTGCTGTCCAGAAGAAATACCCAAACTATCAAAGATGAATGCTAACGACCAAAAATAAGGGGAATTTATTAATTAAAAATACCCTAGTGATTAATGTGAAATGGCTACCTTATTTTTTAAGTCCATAGATCGTTGTATCTCCATAAAGATTTCAAAGCATAGAACTGAAGATAAATCTGAAACTCTGTAGAAAACTTGTATCAAAATAATCTGTAGCAACTCTAGCCTGGTACTTCTAGGAGCAATGATATTATTTTGTAGCATGTTATGTCTTTAAAGAAATTATTAAAATCTCACATGCTGAATAAACAGAGACGTTAACACAACGTTTCCTAAAATCCCACAGAAGTAGCCAGAACAAATTACACAGGAAATACATAAAACTGTGGGGGTTTTTTCAGCACTTCTATACCACTTTTCCCTTTGCAATTTTGGTATATTGAGTATATATTAATGCATATACTTATTAGGAGAGTAATTTTCAACTGAAATTACTGCAATGGTAGCATTACAAAGTTTCTAATCTAAACTGAATTCACTGCACATTAACCTGATGATCCAGTAACTTGGACTGACTTTAAAAGGTTGCATCCCAATCCAGATTAATTCAATACAATAACAGGAAGATTAAATTTTGCTCCCCCGCCTGCTAGGGGGTTCAGATTAGCATTCCAACCTGATTTCAGACAGTAACCTCAGCAATCAAAACAGAAGATATTTTCCATTTTAAAAAGACTTTTTCAATGCATTGAAGTCTTGTCATTAAAGGTGTTACTGTTATCTTGAATGAAAATTATTTCAATGTTGTTCAATGTCTGATATCTTGTACCAGCTCTTAAATGACATAAACATAGAAATTTAATCTTTTAGACATGAATGGACTTGTTTCTACATCTACTTTAAATCTCTTTTTCTATTACCTTTTTGGTAGCATGTCTTCCTAATTATTATCTATCAAGAGCAATAGAAGCTTTCAGGGTTAGCAGTTTAAATGCTGTTCTTACTCAAATTTTCAGACACTGCAAAATAAAAGTAAATCCTTGTAGGGAGTTAATACTAAGAAATCTTTGTCAAAATAGCACTACTGGCTTTCTTGGTTTGAAATTGATGCTACCAAACACGTCCTTCATGAGAAGTGTAACGACTCAGTTCACTAAATGATGGACTGGCTATGACAAGCTTTGGATTGTGGTTTCATGGTAATGATGAAACAACTAAGGTGTGTGTTGCCCCTGCAGAAGAAATTTCCATTATCTCTTTTTACCTCTGGGCACACACTCCTGTGATTCTGGCATTAGTGCCTGCACTCCCACATGGTGAGTCATGTCAGGGATCACCTCTACCTGCTAATGAATGGGTTAGTTACCTCTCAGGCATATAAACTCCTTATTCATTTGATAGTGCAGCCAGAGAGTGTTTGGTGCAACTTAGCTAAAGTCATGAGGATGCACGACCAGGACAGATAACTTTATTGGCAGTGCTCAGCAGTTATCTTTTCTTAAAGTGAACCTGAAAGAACAAGCTTAGACATCATCGTAGACAGCGAAGTTGTTTACATTTTACTGATCTAAAATCTAACTGATTTCCAATAAATAGTTGCAGCAATGATTCAGTGCATCAGTTACTTCTTATACCTCTTTGTTTGTAACATCTCTAGTATGACCCTGAAGTGAGAAGTATGTTATCAGCACCCAGCACAGATGATCTTGAGGTGACAATAAGAAGCTGAGGGATTATAATCAGGGTTCATAAATCTCAACACCATTCCCAAAGAAAGTACTTAAAGTCTCCTTCACAAGGTGCCAGCAGTGGTCCAGAAGTGGAGTGATACTCCAAGACATGAAATTACTGCATAAAGCCATCTCACTCTGTGTTTCTTCTAAATGTAACCATAAAATGTACCAGACTATGCTGGGACAACAATACAGTTAGAAATTCTTTCAACCTCATCACTTCTAAGTACTTTAATTTGTACAGCACAATTAATAAAAAAGGGAGAGGAAAGAATTAATTATGCAACAACTTCACAGTGATTTACAATCATCTGGAAGAGAAAAGGTCAGGAGCTATAAGGTCAGTTCTACTATCTTCTATAAAGAACTTAACTGGGAGGATCTTGCACGTCTATAGATTTCAAAATCAGATGTTTATAACTGCAAATCTACCTCTAAATCCTTACACAGTATGTCTTACACATCTGTTTTTCTTTTAGTTTGCTTCATAGCAGTTGTTTTAGTATTTTAAGGAAAAAAAAAAAAAAACCAGAGAAAAATGTATTAAGGAAAAATAAATATAGGAATTAAATAATGTTTTACTGCTCCTGGCAACCCTCCATGTACTACAACCAAAGAACATAAAATTACGAGTCTGACAATATTAATTTGCAGAGCTAGAAAACTGACAAAGACTGAAATGACAATTATCTAAATTAAACAGCATAGTGAAGGAAAATCCAAGACAAAAAGACCCTCCCCTCCTCTGCAGAAAAGAGTAGTCTCATATAATTTTTCTTTGATACTGAAATTCCTACTTGGTGAATATTTTTTTTTGCAATTTCCTAACAACAAATGTAATTTTCTAACAAGAAATGCATATTAGAAGATCATTTTTATCAGAAAATGTCAAAACTGAGCCTTTAGATGATAGGTGAACTGTTTGCAAAAACCACCCAAACAAAAAAACAATGAAAAAACCCACACTCAGTTCCATTTTGTAAACATTCACTCATGAGTTATTCAGAGGAATTAAAGGAAATCTTCTGACAACATAATTATTATTTATTGTTGTTTTTTTTCTCTTAGATAATTAAAATACTATTTGAACTGCTTTTGCTTGACCATGCACACAGAATTGTTGGGGTTCTCACAAAACTCCACCCAAAGTCACTGAACTTTGATATGGTTGGAGGACTTGGCTGTTAGTTTTGAAACAGAACAAGTAATGAATGAAATCTTGACCCTAATGGAGTCACAATTCCACTGGCACAAAGAAGTTCAAAGTGTTATTCATATAACACAAGAGCGTTGTACTTACTCATTTAGAATCAGATCTGGTGCAAAATACAACATCTGACCACTGACATGTTTGTATGATCTCCACCCCATTGCAAAAACCATCAGACTCATCCAGGAATACTGGATGAGGGTTATCTGATCATCAATATGCAAATTCCGAAAACCTGAAAATGAAATTAAAGATAAAATTCTTCATCATTCTCATTTAGACAGCAGCTAAGTAGGTGTTTTGAGATTACAAATCTGAGCTATCAAATTCAGAACACCTATAAAGACAAGCAGTTTTGGGGATGTAGCTCTCTGATGCTTGGGTATTAACTGCCTGTCTTACCTTGATAGTTAACCTCTTGCCTTTTTGTTCTCATCCAGTATTTCGAAATGTTCACACCAAAATTTATTTTAGCAAAAATTACTGTTTCAGAGGATATGAATGCATCTCTTTTTCCTTCAGTAAAAATATGACAGTCTGTAACATGATCACTGTAACCAACTCACAGTTAATGTCGATAGCTTGAATACCAGTGCTCTTAACGTAAGATGCTGCTGTCACACAAAAGCATCTATATACGAGTATCTTTCTTATCTCTAAAGAGAACTGTATTCAGTTGTGTGCTTGTGTTTGATAACTTTTGCTGTTTGATAAATTTAAAGATTTTCACAAATTATCTGAGTGAAATGAACAGCTTCCTGCCACTGAAAGCAGTGCTCCTGTTCTTCACATGTTCCTGTTACCGCCTTCAAACAAGCTTTGGCACTCATGCTCCTCCTCAATGAACTGGTTCAGCTCATGAAGACACCAGAAAAACACAGAGGGCTAACAAAAATGGTTTCTATTCTTCTCATTTAGTGAGATGAATCAATTCACTCAAAAGGTCTGGTAAGTGCCAACTGCAATGAGAGCAGTGATTGAGACTACTGTTTCCTGCAGCAGCAAAGTGTCAAACTGAGCTCACATTAAACAATATTTTCCAGACTTTCTGCTCAATATATTGATTTCCATGCATTCCAGGATGACCATGATGATTTCTATCACCATACAGAACACATTCATACATAACATGGATTCTTTATTTTTTTTTTAAATCCAGCAGTGGATCCTCATAACTACAGTTAATTCTCATTACCAGTCTGTCTGTGTGCTGCTTAGTCCTAATTGGTATTATTTATAAAAAAATTTCTTTGTTGCTTTCAAAAATTCATTTTAGTAATAAGAAGAATAAAGAATAAGCAGTTATACAACCTTTTTACTTCAAATTAATAAATAATAGAGTAAGTGGGGCTGGGGTAGAAAGGCTGTTATAACAACCACATACAGGAATTCTCTGAGCTCCTGTGCTTTCTTGGAGTGAATCTAAATATTTAGATGGATTCTTTCAAATGTGCTTTCCTATTAAAATATTTGATTCGTTATCTGATAAGCAAAAGCTTAATAATTTTGGAATTTGTAAAAATTAACAGGCAGTCAATAATATTCTCCTTAGACTGCTCCTCCCATGAAATATTTGCTTAACTACAATTCACTTCATATAAGAAATGATATTACCTGGTAGTAATTTAGACCACTTGACTACACAAAGAAGTTGCCTCTCACAAAGATGATTCAGACTGGTCAGCAAGGAACTTGGTGTTTCGGGTTTTGTATTGTCATAACCAGCATAGACAACTTCTGGCTCAATGCCTCGTAAAACACTTATCATTGGGGGAACAAACTGTATTTCTTGATTTGGAGAAAAGGACAGCCTTTGGGTTAGAGACTGGCTTTCATCTTGAAGGGCTGCTGGCTGCTGGAGTGCAACATCTAACGTTCTCACAACCTTAATTTTGTTAAATTTTTTCAATTTTCGACCTGAAAAAGAAAATTGTTGATCTGTTACAAAGAATTAACCAGTAACATTACTATTTTCCACTAGTGTTGGATCACACTTTTAATCTATACAAGGAAACTAGAACTGTCTTCAGAATAAGTTTTCTATTTTTTGATTATTATGTAATTGAAAAATAATAATGGAAAAAATCTTAAGAGCTTCTCCCTTTGTATCCTACTCCCTTCACTAGAGGATGAACAGCACCCGCCCATTAAAATTATTGCCGTAAATTCTAGGTTACAGTAACCTCATAAACTGTTTTCTGGTTCAATTCCCACTGTTCTGTCATATGCCAACAGCTAAGCCAGCTGGCTCTACAATTCGGTTTCTATTTAACGTAAATTAAAGATACTGCTTCTTTAACTCCCTAATATTCAAAACCAAAAATGTTAGTAAGTAACTACTACACACAGAAACTGCTTTCCTCCAGTTTCCTAAAAGCATTTCAGTCTCATGGCTGAATCTTATTTTGATGAAGGGATGAGTGAAAGACCAACAAATATTGTAAAACCACATCAATGCTTAAAAAATATTTCACTTCCTAAAGCATAATTTCCCTTTTTCAGTATTTTGATTGTTATTTCTGTACTGCAGTGGTATGAACCATCCTAACTAAAACAAATTAATGGCTGAACTGCCTTCCAAAAATAAGCACAGCTACACGTTGTATGGCTATGGAAATATACAAGTTTAGGTAGAAATTCTTCAAATTTCTTTCATGGAAACAGTCTGGCAGTGCACCCTACAGACAGAGAAAATCAAACCTTTAGAGGTTCAAAGATATATAACACACAGTGACATATTACTGGTTTCAATTATAAGGCAAATCCATACAGAGGTGACTACATGGAACACATTTGCTTTAAATAGATCCACAAAGATGATGAAAACCCTAGTGTTCTAGATCTTTAGTTCTGCCAAAGACGTTTGTCTTAGGGAAAAAAGGATCAAAAAATGCAATAAACATACTGATATTTATGGTCTGATTTACATGACAGGGGGAGATGGCAAAAACAGTAACACTCATCATGCAATGACATTCAGGGGTCATATTCCCACTAACTTAACTGCAGGCTTAATTAGTTTAGTATCATGTGCTCCAAAAATCATATACTCATTTTATCACTTGTGATAAGAATAAAAATATTTCTGATTAGAGATTTCTTAGTAAAGAACCAAATACAAAGTTACATATAATGTTACAGCTGAACCAAGAAAAAAAAAGTTAAACAAGAGCCCACAAAAGAATAGACAATTTATTATGCCAAAAGACCTAGAGCAAATTTTTATCATAACAAACCTATACATAGCCATAGACATGTTGGGATTTTCCCACTAAGTATTGTATAAGTAGGAAGGAAAACAGAAGTAACAATGCATTTGATAGTTCATAAATAATGATTTCAAGTATTTTCACAAATAATGGCTTCAGATACTTTTACAGTTCAGAGAACAATAAAGAAAGAAACCAAACAGAATTCTTATCACATGGAAATGTTAGTAGTTAATAAGTACCCATGTTTCCAAGTGACTAAACGTATCTGAATTAATGTCACACTGGTTTGCAGAACTTCTTATGTGTTTATTGCTAATTATGTTGCTTAACAGCCACCAGTAAAACAACTCCACTTGTTACCTATCCACTGGAGAGGTGACTATTAATAACTCACAGCAAACTTTCACATCTACAACAAGGAGACCATGTCAAATTAATAAAAATTCTTAAGAACATAAGGAAAACAACAGAGATTTGACAATAGCTTAGTTTATCATATGCTGTTTACAAAACAGGTAAGTTAGCAATGCAAGATAAATAAATGTCTCCATTTAGTCCCATAATGGGTAAGTAATACCAATCCACTCTGACAACTACTTTTCTTAATCCTATAACCTGTCTGTGCATATTTATACAGTACATACTTTTTCTGTAACATTTTAATTTTCTTTTAAGATAGCTAACAATTCAAGCAGTTTCTTAGTACTCACTGTACCCCTACCCTTGATTACTATGAATAGCATCTTTATAGTGTTTGTGTTCTACATGTACCTAGAAAACATAAAAAATATAAAATATATTTATTCTCACTATCAGATATATTATTTTTGTCCTCACTACTTAATTATGTATTTTACTATTTTTTAACTAGGTGTAAAGAATCATATAGACAATCAGACGTTACTGATGGTAGACACTTTATAGTAAAAGGGCTGGGTTTCTAGTACAAGTCTAATATCTCACTACCCTTCTCTTTACCCTAACGAGGTGAAAAGCATCAATGATGTATTATTCTTGACAGAACACTATGGCTCTTACTTTAAGGTCACTATGCTCTTGCTCTTTGTGTAGAAAAACAAGCCGTGTACACCTTCGGGGGGTGTATACAAAGAGAAAGCAGCAAAGCAGAAGTAACACATCTTGGTTTTAATAAAACCTTTGATCCTACCTCAGAAAATATTACCTGGTAAATTAAATCACCTTTTTCTGCATGTAATCACTGCACTGTGGACTGAAAGCCGACTGAAATAACGAGAGCACAGTAGCTTAGCAATACAGCTGAACAAGGAATCTGCAATAATCAACCTGGGAAAATTACAGATTCACTCATAATAAATAAGAGAGTTGAGTACTTGTTTATTCCAGGACCTGATCCAGCTACCTGCTATCCTATTATGTTTAAGATTAGAAAAGGGGTAGATTAATGTCTCAGGTTATGAGGTTATAAAACCCAAAGATAATTAACACTTTCACAGGGAATGACAATTATGGTACAATGAAATGCATGTTTTTATTGATATTTTCCTTCTATACATTAAGAAAGAAAAAAGTCCACATAGGGAAATAAATTACTGATGCTATTTGTTACTATTCTATAATTTACTTACAACTGATATACAATTTCTTTTAGAAAAATTCAGGGGTTTGAAATTGCTTTGAATTTAGGGTTGAAAACTAGAACAATTGTCCATGTAATAAAATATTACATTCTTATCTATATGGTTGAATAGGTGTACTTCTCTAAGAAGTAAGTTTAATTTAATAATATAGTACTTTTTGGAATCTTATCATTAATATCCTGTAAAATCTTAGTGCTTCTCATGTTAATTAAGCAAAATAGTAGGTCTTCATTTAAATCGAGGCCAGCATCAAGAAACTAGGTATCAGGGGTAAAAGAACAAAAATATCTCTCTGTAAATTCTAAACAGCAGAAATCAGAAACCGCACAAAAAAAAACTTGACTTATACAGGCTGTAAACACAAGAAGAGATTTTAAGAATTGCTGATTCTCATTCATTTAAAATACTCAAGGATTTCTCTAAGTATGTAATTTGTTCCAAAAACTGGAAATTCGTGTATGGACATTCATCAGAGAATCAAAGAATTCCAGGATGGGATGAACCTCAAGGACTATCCAATCTTCCTTGGAAAAAGCACAGTCTAGACAAGATGACCCAGCACCTTGTCCAGATGAATCTTAAAAGTGTTCAACACTGGGGAGTCCATCACTTCTCTTCCAGGATAATGCCAATGGCTTATTTTCCTCACTGTGGAATATTTTCCTCTTGTGTCTAATCAGAATCTCTCTAGGAGTAACTTGTACTAATTATTCCTTGTCTTTTCCATGTGACTGCTTGTAAAGAGGGTATTTCCATCTTTGCAGTCACCCTTTAAATAGTGGAACACGTGATAAGGTGTCCCCTAGGCCTATTTTTCTCAAGGCTGAACAAACCCAGTTCACAGTCAGAGAATCACAGAATCATTTAGGTTGGAAAAGACCTCCAAGACCATTAAGTCCAAACTTTGGTGCATCACCACTTTGGCAACTAGAGCACTGAGTGACACATCCAGCCTTTCTTTAAACACCTTCAGGGGTGGTGACTCCATCACCTCTCTGGGCAGCCCATTCCAAAGTTTAACAATCCTGTCTGTGAAGAATTTCTTCCTGATGTCCAAGCTGAAATTCCCTTGGCACAGTTTGAGACTATGTCCTATCATCCTCTCATCTTAGGGAACTGTAGTTCCCTAGAAAAGATGCCAACCCCCATCTTCCTACACCTTCCTTTCAGGGAGTTGTAGAGGGTAAGAAGGTTGTTCCTGAGGCTCCTTTTCTCCAGGCTAAACACCCCCAGCTCCCTCAGCTGCTCCTCACAGCACTTGTGCCCCAGAGCCTTCCCCAGCTCCGCTGCCCTTCTCTGGACACGCTCCAGCCCCTCAATGTCTTTCTTGCACTGAGGGGCCCAGAACTGAGCACAGCATTTGAGGTGTGGCCTCAGCAGTGCCGAGTCCAGGGGGACGGTCACTGCCCTGCTCCTGCTGGCCACACCACTACTGATCCAGGCCAGGATGCCATCGGCCTTCTTGGCCTCCTGGGCACACCCTGCATCATGTTTAGCCTTTCCTCACACAGCAGGCTTCCCAGCCCTTTGATCACTGATGTCTTTGGGAATATTATCTAAGCCCTGTAACACTCCATATATGAATCATACTGTGTTGATCAGCACATCAAGTCACGATTAGGAAATATTGCTCACATGATACAACAAAGGAGTTAGAAATAGCAGACAAGCAAAAGGAAGAAGGGTAACAATAACCATAAAAAGAGGATTATGGTTAACAGCCTATCTTGAGATTTTGTTTGCAGTCTGTATTTTAAATCCTTATTTACAAATAGTCTCACTCCAGTCTTCCTCATTTTTGGCCTACATCTGTCTTCTTTCAGTACTAAGCATTCTATTTCAGCCTTCATAAAACAATAAGCTTGTTACTATGCAGAACAATGCTGAAACAAAAGGACTAGACAATGATAGTGAGTCATCTCACATTCTTCTGCTTGTTGAAACTGCTGCCTGTGATGTTGAAACACAGAGTTTAGTTATTGGTGTTACCCAGGGTATCACAAATGAAAATTCAGGCTAGATTGTCATCAAACTGTTAGTTGTTCAAAATTCACAGGCAGGAATGAATTTTTATCTGTATTAATTTACACCCATTAGAATCATAAAATGGTTTGGATTGGAAGGGATCTAAAGATCATCTAGTCTAAGTCACCTGCCTTAGGCAGGTATATATTTTAGAGGTCAAAATTGATCAAACCTTGCATGTTCCCCCAAATTTTAAATGCCAGGCACTACATCTGCCAACTCCTCTTCCTGAATCTTCATTCTTACTCTGTATTTTCCACAGCCTGCTCAGGACCTCTGCCACCTTGGCTTTCTCCTCTTCCAAAACTTGGCAAACAAGGTTCTGCCTTCTTAGTAATACTGTTTCCCTACTGCACTGCTACTCCAGTTTTAAAACACCACTTCAATCTGAGAAGGATCCAAAGAACATGTTCTCCTTTTGTCCCCCTCCTCTCAGCCCAGAGGCACCAACGTGCTTGTCAGCTCCATTTATTTTTTTTTATCTGAGAGGTGGCACTGACTGACCATGTAAGAATGACACAATGGCTCTGTGTGTGTGTGTGTTTGCAGAATGCTCCAGCTCCATGGAGCTCACATTCAGCTTACAGGAGCTGGAAACATAGAGCTGTGCAATCAAACTATCAGCCTGAAAACTATATATGTTTTAAATTATCAATGAATGCTGATCAGCAGGATAATGAACTTATGCACAGTATATAGTGCCAGCTCTTCCTTCATGGATAAAAAACAATACTGAAATGTGGGGGAAAGAATGTAAGGTTGAGCAGAGGAGAGAGACAGACAGAGATTTGATGGGATAAAATTGACTAGACTGGAAATAAAGCAGGTTCTTCTCCTTCCCTTTCTTTTTTTAAACTACCTTTAGGAACATATTCTTTCCATCATTTTTATATGGCCATTTTCTTATAATCTTAACCACATATTTTCAAGCTTTGTGCTGATCCAAAATATGAAAAAAATAAAAAAGAGAGCAAAAATAAGCTGTAATAATCATTCCTGCCTGTAAGCACAGTAAAACTTGCCATGTGACTACCTGATTTTATACCTCGAAATCTGTACCTGTTTCCAAAGGCACAGTGCTCAATTTAACGTAATGGTACGTAAAAAACCCTAAATCTGTTACAGGAAGAACTAATGCAAAGATGTGATTTCCCAGCACCTAGTATGCAAAGCCTGCCATATTGGTGCAACCACTGCCTGGCCCTCTCTGGTGGAACAGAAGGATACAATTTTGTTGACATGTACTCAAAGCAATGATGCAGGGTATAACAGGAATTAGAAGGGGATAGCAATGATTCCTGATTCTAGTGTCAATTTCAATTTGTTTATTTTTTACCTAAATCAAATTACCTGATCCAAAATTATTAATAAATGCACACCAAAGACACAATTCCGTTCTCCTCCCCTCCAAGAAAATGAATGTAAGGGTACACAGTGATTCCTACAGAAAGGTGTTTTGTCAGGGTTTCCAAATTCATTAAAGAAAAATTCTAAGAAATTATAAAACATTAGGTAATTCTTCCAAAAATAACTTTTGAATGAGGTTTTTCTTTTACAGTACCAAAATAATGTTGTTTAACCCCGACAGACTGAAGGTAGTGTACTTGACTGCCTATTTTTATAAATCCATTTGAAAAACAGCTCACCTCCCAGAACCATACCAGCTTGACAGCACTTCCTCAAGCGACACGCTGGGCAGTTCTTCCTACGGATTTTATCGACTATGCAGTCATTTCTTCCAGCACATAAATAGTTGTGCTGACCTGCAGGCAAGAGAAAAACAGGATTAATACTATGCTTTCTAACATGACAAAATTATTTCTGTGTATAAATGTTTCAAAATAACTGAAGATTCAAAAATCTTGAACCATTAAAGAACTCCTTCATTTATGTTAACCTTTGACCAAACATGTTATTATTTGAATATAATGTTTTATTTGGTCTGTTTAAGGGCGAAACTCCGCATTTATGAAATTTCAAAATTATTAGCAGGCAGCACGAACTGCTTAATAATTTAACAATATTTCCTAAGTAAATCAAGCATGAGGACAAACCAATTGTTTCTTTAAAACTTACTTTTCTTTGAAGTTATTCATCCTGTTTGCAAAGAACTTAAGTAAATTTTGCTTGGATTGATGTGGAGTTTCTGACAGCAAACAGAATGAAGAAGTTCGGGTAGTGCAGAAAGAAAGTCTTTTAAGCAAAGTAAATGACCCCTGATGGAGAAGCAGTTCTGTACTAAACTTGCTGAAATACCAGCTGACCAGGTGCAGTCAACACAGCCAAAAAGGACAAATAGAAGGAGATTGTAACTTTGTGGTTTAGGTTAGCTCAATTCACTGTTTAACTCTGAATGATACTGTTAGAAAGAGCCGGTCATTAGTGTATTGAAATGGAGTCCTTTCAATTAAATTAGCTTTCAGCAAAGCAAAAGATCAAATGGAATATTGTGAATATGGACCTCCAAACATAACAGAACTCAGTACCAAACCATTTAAATTTTCACTGATTTCTAGATCTAGAAAAGAGTTTCTGCTGAACCATGTGAAACAATGCATTTGTTTCTGTGCTAATACTTTTAGAGATAAATAAATTACTTCTTAACCATAACTTTAAAAGAACCTGTTTGGTTTTAGTGACAGAAACACAATTGTTGGAAAAAAATTTTCATAACAATTTCTTTTTTTTTTTTTTTAGAAAACTACAGGTAAACAAAAACGATTACCTCACACATTGCCTGGCAACAAAAAATCCTTAGCAATGTTCTAATCAGAAGAAATTCTCAGTTACTTTGTACCAGTAATTCTAAGCCTGGACTCCTCCATACAGGGAACATTACCAAAAGTAGATGAATGAATAAAAATCTGACTTGCTATTGGCAGCAGACCAGTAAGCAAAAGACTTACTTTGAACAATTCTTCCTTGGGATTATTTGCGTTTTTAACTCGTCTTTCTTTGCCTTTATAAGCTACAAAAAGCATTCAGTCTTTTGATTAGCAACAACAAATTTAGAATTCTGTTAGTTTAATTAAAATCCATGAGTATTATCTCAGCTCTTTGGCATTCTAATGTTTTAATACACAGCTAATTTACAAAGGAATGCTGAAGTATAGTTAAAGTTTTCTTTGTGTTTGTCTTGTTTTGGGGTTTTCTTTGGTCCCCTGAGATTTCTTCTGGACCTCTTTTCCAGGGAATCTGCTAAGTCTACACAAGATGGTCTGAATACATATAAACCTTGTCCTGCTTATTATAAATCTAAGACTGAACATTTTTGACATTTACAAAACAAATCATAATTGAATCACAGTCATGTAAACTACACTTCCATGTTCATATGTTCTGAAGCTTCAGGTTGGACAGGATTAAACAGACTCTGCCAGAAATGAAATGTTACTAGAATTTAGGCACAGTAAAATTTGCTTAAAAGCCAAAACCCTGCCAACCCAATTCTCTCAGGGGATTATGGTGACAAAAACTCAGGCACATCTTGATGCTTCCTGCTAACAACTTCGTTATTTTAAAGACTTTTAAGAAACTACAGTCATATCTTGCACTTGACTTACACCTTCACATGAGTTTTCCATTGCACTCATCTCCACCCCACCTCTCCCTGAGACCTTCTGTCCCAAAGTATATTCCACTCATTTTGATTCAGCTGGAACTTATTTAGAAAACATTTCTAAATTTTAAGTAAGTTTCAAGTATTTTTGTTATTTTCCAGTTTCATCAGCAAAGGATTTTTTTTAAATTACAGTGATCTGTGTGGATTTACTCTCAATAGATAAATCTGAGTGTACGTTGCCATTTGAAATCACTTCTAACATTGTGCAAAGCTGGGTCCTGAGGAACTGTTATTTGCTTGACATTAATATTTTATGAGCAGCAGCCATCTGAAAGAAAAATTGTGTAAAAAAATGAACACATGCCAGATATTTGCCTAATTTCAAAAGTAAAGGGCAATATTCAGTTAGATGAAGATGTTTGGAAGGTTTTCCTGGAATGATAAAATATGCATCTGAAAATGTATTTGGTACAGTTCAGTCTTCAGGATTACCTAGATTTGAACTAATTTTCTTCAATACTTGAGCATTGCAATTATACCAAATGCATGTACTAATGAAGTACCCAAAACCCCCATCATGATAAAATCACCATTCAATTTGTAGCTTGATATTCAGCATCTTTCCTACAACAACTGTCATTATAATCAGGAAAACCAAAAATGAAACAAACAAGCAAACAGAATACTCAGGAAAAAAAAAAAAACAGGATAGCAGTATTTTAGTTGCTAGAATATGAGTTTGAAATTAAGGTTGCTATTAACATTTTTTACAAAAATATGAACCTGGGAACTTTCTGGCAATTGGCCCATATTCAGAAAACTTCACCCACTGTTAACATTCCTATGCATGTTTATTTTTCACTGTTTTTTGAAAGTGCACATTGAGGGTCACTCTCAATTTATTGGCTCGTGACCAGCTTGACGGAGAAAACACAGAGATGATTTTATCTGCCACTTAAATGTTCCAGATTCTTGTAGGATAGTTTTTTTTAAACTTCCATCAAATTCCATTAGTGTTAGCAAAGCTGCAAGTTCTAATGTAAGCAGGCAAACACAATTTCAAGTCTTGTAATGACTACTGCTATACTGGGAGGTTTTTAATCCAAACAGTGCTGGAAGTAGCACATACAATATCATGACAAAAATCTGACTTCTGGAAGCTAAGAGAACAGACTAGGCTAGACCCTAGATAGTGGAAAACCTGACTTATTGGAGTAAATACGGGGTAAACCTTACCCTGAACATGCTCTGACAAGACAGGTTTTCCACAGCTGGGCAAACAGTCTGGCCTAGTTCATCCTCAGTAAAATGGGAAGTAAAATTCTATTGAATTTAGCCCAGATCTAAATGTAACACTCTTCTATTTACACTTTCAAACCGTAAAACAGCAAATGTGGGCTGAATTTACCTCTCATTATGTGTTTTTTTTAGTCTTGAAGAACTAGGAATCTACACTACAGTCTCCATGCCCCTGTATGCCATCCCATGCTATTAGTCTCCAAGATTCCAGATAATGTTGTTGGGGTTGTTCTTTTTTCATTTAAATCTGTTTTTATTTCTGTGTGTTTTCTCTAAAAATAGAAAAAGTCCCTGAAGTGAGACTTCTGACTCTAACTACTTACCCAGAACCCACATCCATCACAGACTTTACCATTCATTATCTTTTGATAAAGATGTACATTTCCCACTTGGGCCATTGAAGTAAAATTCTCACTTCCAGTTCTTAAGTAGGTGTTGTGACTTCCACTCTGTAGCCTATATCAGTATAAAGAAAGACCTGCTATTGATGCAAGTCTGCTCCTCAGCAAAGAATTAAGGATTCAGTGGACCAAAGAGGACAAAGAGTGGAAAGCAGAGGAACTTGTGAATGTGTTCCATCCTGGAATCTAACTGAAATAATGAAGAATTTCTTTCTTCATAATAATATATTTCATAGTGAAAGCAATAAAAATGATTGTTTATAACATCCTTGACTGACTCTTTCCTCCTCTTGCATACTGATCTCAAAATCTTTCCATCTTTGGCTGTGAATCCTGCAACCCTATTGTCTTTTTTCCTTCCAAAATCACTCCCCCAAAGAGCAACCACCAAAGAGAATATAATTTTTAAATTATATCTACAAAACAGAACAATTAAATGTAGTTATCTTGTTTTCACTCACTTCTAGACAGAGTCAAAAGTTACAATACTGCTTTTTAATATTTTTTTAAATTTTCCTGTCTGTTCCACCATTTCTAACAAGAAAAAGACAGAAAACAAAATTAAAACCACAGAAAACCAAAATGAAACAAGATTAACTCATAATTCATGGCAACTATAATGAACTGCAAGATTAGGAATACTGTTTCATATTGATTTTCAGTTGGTTTGCCTAGACTGTTTACCACTGCAACACCTTGAAACGTATAAAGTCTTGGAGTCTAAATACAGGAACTGACAATAGTAAAAGCTTTCCACAGCTAATACTCTTTCAGGAGGATACGGTAGATTCTACAAGTCACTATTTCCAGTTCTTTTTATGGTATTTTGTCACAATTGTTCCTTGGTCACAATTTTTAAGTAATTAACTACATCAGGGATATAAATATGTAAAATAATGGAAATGCCAGCATATTTGTCAACAGGGGGTCTGTTTCTTACAAATACAAAACATGGGATTTGAACACAAAACCTACTTTAAAAACACACCAACTATCTCAGAGGTGCATAGCATTGAAGTATCAGTTGTTCTCCTTTTAATCCTTGAGTGTTATATTCTTCTATCAAGATAAGACTCTTTCTACTTGCATTTCAGTCATCCTATCATTCTGGTTCTAGTGGAATTATCACAGCACATTGCCATAATAAGTTTTTTCATGTATATTTTCCTTATATTCCTTGACTTGTCCTGCAACTGAACCAGTGGGACAGGTGCATTCACTACATGAGCAATAAAGGTGGAAAAAAACCTAGAAATATTGGTAGGAGAAAAAAAGCAATGTGCAAAACCCCAGACATTACTGCCTCTTAATTGAAACACCTTAGATTAATTTGATTCTATTTGATTAATTAGATTCTAAAATGTAGACATCTATCAAAACACTAGTGATGTATTGGTGGTACATCATGAATACTGTGGAACAAACACACAATTTAAGATGAGGGACATCATCAAACCCAAATCTACTTTTAGCAGAAAACAGTTTTACTATAAATACTTACACTTAACATACTTTTGTGATATAATATACAAATAATCTAATACTTAAAATAAGTACAATTTTTATATGTGAAATAATTTAATTATATCTATAATACCTTTTTTAATATATATATTACTTAATATGAAATTAATATTTTATACACTTACCATATTTCTTTTATATATTACAGACCTATATTAGCTACCTTGGTGATGTGGGTAGGATTCATATTACCACATGCAGACAGTGCACATGGTCACTGACACTCCTCTATGCTCAGTGCTGAGAAATAGTTACTGTTAGTAGTACTAGTAAATAGTACTGCTATTTTCATTGCAACTACATATTAGAAATGTCAGTGAATTTCTTCCTAAAGTTTCTTGTTTCTCTCCATTCACCATAAAATGAACTTAAGCAGGTCAAGTTTCTCAAACTGTGCACATAGGAAGTTAGAACAGGGTATTGCAAGCCTGAGCAGTCAGTTGCTGGTGCTCTTTAAAACAAGCAGTTTTGCACTACCTGAAATAGCTTCTAAACCACCTGAAAAGATGTTTAAGATAATATACTATGCTGTTTCTAAAACACTAAGTAAAAGTTAAACTAAAAATTTTAGTAACTGACATTCCTGCAGCTGATTATGTACTAAAGCATGTCTATTAGGAAAACAGTGGTAAAGTCACAGTTAGAGCAGTAGGAAGCCCAGCATCAGCATACCAAAAAAGCCAAAGCACCAGAATAAATGACACCTCAGCTCACTTCACTTGCTGTGCCTCATATAAACCAATTCATCACATTGCTGTTTGTCAAACTGCTGGACAACAAATCCTTTTGAAGTCACAAGTACAATGAAGATACGATATTATGTATCAATGCAGATTTTCTTCTCCTTTTCATGATGTAAATTCTTCGAACTCACAAAAGTGACATTTTCTATCTGTATTTTAGGCTCCTCCTCACTAAAGCAGTTTTTTACATTTGAATTTGAAAATACACTTAAGCTTACTGTACTTTAACACATTTTGGCCATGTGCAAAACAAAAGAACTTCAATAACATCAAATCTGTTATACCGAGTGAAAAGCCTTTTTAATCTCTCAACTTGCCATGTGTATGTTTTCCATGTTTGCATGTTTTCTACTTTATGAACATTTCATCACCATCAGGTTTACAGTACATGTGTACCAAATTCTGATCTCAAGATACAGACTGGAAAGTCGTATTGAAAATTAGAAAATCCTTCAGAGTTAGGAGAAAAAGGAACTTTTAACAACTGTTTCATCAAGCCCACAGCTAAAAGGGTCTCTTCAGTATTATTGCTGCCTGTTTTCAAAGAGGATTTTCTACTAGTGGTTGACATTTTTTTAAATACTTGGCATGCTTTATTTTAGGTTCTTTAGCTATGGAAAAGCACAACTGTTTAGACAAGCAGTCTTCCTTATGCACATATTGCACTACACACACAGTGAATCACACTGCCATCATAACTGAATGACATCTTATAACTCTGATAAGTTTATCAAAAAGTTTGGTTGAAGTTGTGATCAACCTTCTTACTGTGTAGGTGCAGTTCACCATCAATTACTCCATGGACCCTCTCTAAATACAGGCAGTGAAAACCCTCATGGAAATCCTACTTTCTGCCAGTTTACCAAATTCAGGCCTCAGAGAGTAGAAAAGTTGAGCCTTGGTCAGTTAAAAGTTATGTGCTAAATATGCTTGAGCTTGTTCCCTGATCTCATCGATGCAACAGAGTTGCTACCCAGACCTTAAAGCACATATTAAAACTAGACAAAAGTTATACAATCATTTGGTCAAGTTTGTAACACGTTCCCAGGTATTTAAACAAACCAAGAGTCAGCTTCTGACCGATCTGCTGTAATATGTATTCATGTTGGTCTCAGACTCTGGGTTTGGGCAACTACTTTTCCTTAGATATTAATAATATAAATAAAGTGCAAATATAAACAGAGAACAAAAAAATAAGAAATGAGGCTTTATTATAGGAAAAACAGCGCTTGAATTTTTTTGCAGGATTTAGATAATTTAAAATTTTCATTAGTAAAACCACTGCAAAAGAGACACTTTCAACAGGAAAGCAATATAATGCAGGCTACCAAGAAATCCTGTGTTAGCAATAGTGTAACTCCAGACTGTGTAACCCAAAACTGAACACTGGGTTCCTGTTCAGAGACAGACATTTTACCATGGTGTTCCACAAGCATTTTTATCATATCTACACGGCATGGTTTTACATGAAGGAATCTTAATAAGACATCACTAATGACTGTTGGGCAATTTAGTCCTAGAGAAGTAAAAGTTCATTTCTTGATCTTCATTCTTCTCATGCCCTGTTAGAAATATTCACCTCCATGTTTTGCTATTATGATAGAGATATACTGGTAGCACTTATATAGTGCCTGATCATCAACAGCAATTTACTTTGCAAATATAGTAATTCTACATATTTGAAAGCATTTTGCATATTATTTCTGAATTTTTTTGATTTCTATCTCCAAAATGCTCATCACTCTCATCTCACTGACAGGAACAGCATTACCCCATCAGGACAGTGAATCCAGTTTTGTCATTTCAAATTTCTTTACTGAATATAAATAGCAGTAACTTTCATTGTTTTCATAATGCTCAAAGGAGATCTTTAAAGCATTTTTTAAAACTCTTGTCATTTCGTTGTACATTAAGAGAATCTACAGACTACTAGCTATTAGCAAGGCTCCAACAGAAAACTTCTAAATGCAAATAAATGATGACTAGGAAAAAAACAACCCAGTATCTTTGTCCCTTCTCTCCTATTCACTTGCAGTACTAACTTTTTTACATATCTGCTATACTACAGGTTCCCAAAGAAAGGACTTGCATTTTTGTTTAACCTGCTTCAAGATGGTGCCAAGAGAAAAAAAAAAAGTTTATTATATTAACACCAACCTTTTCTTCATAAATATACATATATGTAGATAGTCACATATAGGGAACCAAGAACCCTAAAGACAGAAAGTATCTACAAAGTCATACCTTATCTTACAATTCAGTGCCAAGAGACATTCTCTTATGTAATCTTTGTGAACCTCCCACAACTCCAACTCCTTGTTAAAGTATGTAGTACTTACATTCAAATGTATGATTAAATCATAATTAGTATATGCAGTTTTAAATGATTGTTCAGGCTGGGTATTGTAAATAATCTCTGTTTTTGTTTTAAAAAGATTGGATATGGAAAAAAAAAGAATTTTTCTGGATAACATAGGAGTCCATTTTATTAAAATGGAAGTGTTTAACCAATAAAGTATTTTCCTCACACCTGGGAAAGTAAAATAAATGGTGTATGAATTTCTGTGAAATTTCACAATTTCTGTGAAAAAAATTACAAAAAATACATAAGCCGTTTGATTTAAAACGGCAACTACATCTCAGATTACAGAAAAAATTAAAACAGAAAATAGACATTTTCCAACAAATGTAATGCTACTATATTAAGTACTTTTTTATGTATGTAAAAAAAATCATAACATACAAAAAAAAATCTCAAGATAGAGAAAATCCATGAAATAGCAAAAGTCAGCTATTTTAAATCATGTTTTAATTTCTCATAAAGATCAATTTTGTATGAAAAGCAGAGTTTTGACCAGGAAATTTTACTCACAGAATTTAACACTGTATTTGTATGAATTATTATTAAAAAAACCCCTATCTCTGTAGTAGAACTAAAAATTTTAAAAGGTAAATAATTCCTTTACACTCAGAGAAATGATGGGCAGGGGAGTCATTACATGGAAGAAATATGTCTCAAATTTATATGATTGCCAGTGAATTTTAAACACTATTTTCTATTGCATTTAAAATACAAATACTCTGTTTCTTCTTACAGAGGAGCAATTTTCCAGCATTATTTCTGATATGATATTTTTTTTAAAAGTCCATATAAAAATAAAAAATATAAAAAAAATTAAAGTCCATATAAAATTAAATATCTATCAATATATTGGATTATTTCAGTGCTGATAATTTTATAGTACACTGCAGTGAAAATAAGAAGTCCATCAGTCCATCTCTAAGGAATCCCCTGCAGTCTTGCACTTTCTACACAAAATCAGGTACAACTGTATTTGTTCATTTTGCCAATGGCCACACTGCTCATTGCCTGACATTGCTTCTCATCACATCAAATAACCTGTATCTTTTCTGGGTACAGTCAGGTTTCTGATATACATTCTTGAATATTTTCGAAAATCCTTACTAGAAAACCCAAACACACTTCCTCAACAGACTCTCAGCCTGTGGCTTAATTTAAAAACTAAAATTATGAAGTTTCTATGTAAAACCTAAGACTTTTGTTTATGCAACAGCATTGACCTCTCATTTGTCCCTAAATAAGTCTATATTCTTATTCTCTGGTAAGACTCTGCAAATATAGACTTTGAACAGTCTGAAAACAGCTTTAAGATGTTCCTTTTATTGTTATACTCCCTCTTAACATTTTTCATTTAAATAATTCTGCTGAACAGTAATATATGTTTTTGAGCAGGTTCATCTACTGCAAAGAGAACTGGGAACTAAATTAAAAAAGAGATTAAATCAAAAAGTAAAATTTATTTTAAAATATGGTACTCATAAATTACACTACACTTAGTATTAAAACTTCAGCTCCCTGACCTTTTTAAAAAAATATTTGGCTGATTTAGTAAAACATAGCAAAAAAATGTAAAGCCAAACTAAGAAACCAACTAACAATCAGTGAAATTTAAATATTTTCCTGCAAGTTACTTAAGAGTTTTGCAGCCTAACACAAACATCTCTAGTAGTTTTCTCATGGAAACCCCCTGAGAGCATTAGAGAAAATGAGGCACAAATTTTGTTAGAAGTTCAAAAGTTCACTTAGACCACCAGGACCACTTTGCAAATATTTAATGTTAAAGGAAGAACATGAGCATATACTTAAAGTAGAAAGTATCAGCACAGTGAAAAAATCTAATTATATTATTATGCTAAGCTTTTACTTTACTAATATTCCCCTTTTCATTTGGAGAGAGATAAACTCTATAAAGCAGAAAAACCAATGTATCACAACAAGAAAATACAAGATGCAGGGTTTTTTTTTTATTTTACGGAATCCTATCCATTTGAACAATGATTTTGTTAAATATATGGAACAGAAATTTGAATATCCTAGTTCTGGCAGCATCAGATAAAAATCAAAACAGGAGACAAAGCCTAAAAAGAAGAAGGGTTTGTTTTACTCCTCAATCTGTTGAACCACATAAAACAGTCTGCTCTTTTATTTGTAATCAAAATCTCAGTGGATAAGGCATATAATATAATCCAAAATGGAAAAATAAACATATGTACTGCTACTGTTTCATTAAACTCGCAGCTTGACTTTGCAATCTAACAACTATTTGGAAAAAGTCAAACACTATTATTATTATGACTTGAAATAGTTTAGTGAAATTTTAAATACTTCCATAACTCCCAGGAAGCCAAAACTCTGCAACTTGACAGCAAGAAAAATGTCATGATTTCAAAAAGAGAACAAAGCCAAAATAATTTTTTATCTGCCTATCATTAGTTCATACCCATATTTTCCTTTGAACACCATTTATACTTTTTTAAAACAAGTTGTGTAATGCACAAAATTTTTATTTAACTCTGCCTACCTGGAAAGATTAACTGATGAACAGAAAATATTAAATAGCAAAAAAGTAAAGTAAAACAAATAATACTAGAAAAATCAGTTAAGCAAGAACTTTGTCAATATCCACTGTAATATTTAAACAGAGTTGATAAAAAAAAAAAAAATTCACTACAGTGATAACATTTATAGAAATGAGCAATAAATAAACCTAGTGTCTAGAAGAACAATGTGTCTAGGAACCTAGGCATGATATAATAAACCTAGTGTCTAGGAACAATGGCATGATATAGTACCTTCCATTGCCCTTTTAAAGAAGACTTTACAACTTCCACAGGTAAGTACTCCATAGTGGCAACCTGAAGCCTCATCACCGCAGATGAGACAAATCTTCTGGGGTAGTGATTCGAAACTGAACTGAGAACTTTGGCTGGTTTCTGTATCTGGCCTTGGGAAGAAAAAGAATTAAAATAAATGAAAGACCTGGTTTTGTACAGTTAACTACTTACCTGTATTAATAAGCTTTATATTAAAAACTTCATTTTAAAATTAGTAATCAAGACACAGAAGGACATGAAAAACCTAAAGCATGATTACCTTTCTGCTTAATGGTTTGTCTCTACTATGGTAATACAGGAAAGCATTGCAAAAAAAAATGCATAACGTTATATTTTAAACCATTTAGCAAAAAGGGTACCATCTAGACAATCTCTTAAAATGTTCATCTTCCTCAGAACAACTCTTGTGACTGGAGTCATAGTGATGATTTTCTTTTCCCTGTACAGAGACAGAATCAGATATATGTCAATTGAATTTCAAAGGCCTCTCTCATATGGGAAATAGGAAATTTCATTTCAACTAGAAAAATCTTTAACAATCAGTTTTCCACCCCCCATTCAGCCGCATGGTTCTCAGCAGTAACTAAGTCTGATGGGGATATCAAGGATAGTTCCTATTTGTTTGCAAGAAAAGGCAGGTAACCTAATCTAGGTAACCACTGCATTTACTAAAATAAAGGATTTCCATTGAAACTGTAACATTGCATGCACCTGTTGTTGCGTTTATTTCTATGTAATGCACAGCTGGGCATGACAGTACTCCATTTCATTCTAGCAAACCAATATACAAGTGTTTCAGTTTCCTTTTTCGTGTGAAATCAACCGCTTTTTGTGGGTGGGGTTTTTTGGGGGGCTGTTTGTTGGTCTGGGGTTTTTTTCAACAAATTTTTGGAAAACATTTAGGTATTGATGAATACGGTATCGCTGAAAGAGAGGACAAGCTAGAAAACCTGCACGGCCTCCCCGGGGCAGGGCAGTGGTTCGGACATCGGCTGGCCCTCAAGTCCCGCAGCGGTAACAAACCAACATCCCTGGAGCGGCATCGTGCCCCAAGCCGCGAGGTGCCGGCTGCGGAGCCGGGACACCGCGGCGTGCTCGGGCAGCGCAGGGAATGCCAACGGGGCTGTGGGCACTACCTAAAAGCCCAAAAAGGCCCTCGCCGAGAGAAACTTCGCTCGTCCTTTCCTCAGCATCCCCTTAATATCCCCGCGAGGTGCGCACCGCTCGGCTCGCCCGCCCCTCCGGAGAAGGAGGATGAGGAGGATGACGAGGAGGCGAGGAGCTCTCCCGCAGCGCAGCGCGACCCCCGGTCCCGTCCCTCAGCGAGCGCCGCGCCGCCCCCGCCTTACCGCGCGTAGCCGAGGTAGGGCGGGCAGAGCTGGGGCAGGCCCTCCTTGAGCACGGCGGCCGGGAAGCCCAGCGGCTGGTGCCCGTTCAGCCCCAGGGCCGGGTAGAGCCCCGGCGGCGCGGCCGAGGTGGAAGGCAGGCTGTCGGGCGGCGCCGCCGGCCCGAAGGCGCTGGCCAGCAGGGTGGGCTCCGCCTTGTAGAGGACGCACTCCAGCGAGGGCTCCTGCCCGGCCCGCGGAGCCTGCGGGTAGTCGTGGCAGCCTGCCGCGGGGCTGGCCCTGCCGCCCGGGTAGCGGGAGGCGAGGCCGAGACCCTCCTCCTTGATCTTCATTACGGGCTGGACGTCGCCGTAGGCGAAGGGCCCGTCCTTGGCGTCGGGCGGCGGGAAGCCGTAAGCCGGTAGGTACGGGCCGGGGGGCGAGCAGCGCGGCCCCGCGCCGCCCTCGTACTCCGCCCCGTCCAGCAGCTGCCGCGTGCGCGAGGCCAGGAAGGCCGAGTTGAGCGGCAGCAGCGGTACGTGCAGGTATTCCTGCCCCGGGTCCCCCGCCCGGGACCCGCCGGGCAGCGCCCCGACACCGGGGGCATCGCCCTTGGGCGCCGCGGCGGGACCCTCCGCGCCGGCCCCCGGCCCCGCCGGCCGCGGCTTTGAGGCGGGGACCAGAGCGTCGCCGGGCGGCCAGAGCGCGGCGGGCCGCGGCGGTGGCTGCGAGGGGCCCGGGGCGGCTTCGGCCACCTTCTGCGAGGGGCCGCTGCTCATCGGGCCGTCGGGCGCCGCCTCCGGCTCGAAGAAGGACCAGGGTGCCGCGGGCACGGTGGAGCTGGCATGAGCCGCGGGCGCCAGGAAGGTGTCCAGGACGGTGTCCAGGGAGTCCTTGGCCGAGAGGGAGCCGCTCCCTGGCTGGTAAGAGAGGGAGTCCCGGCCGTCCTCCTGCTCCAGATGCTGCTGTGGCTCTTCCTCCTCCTCCTCCCCTTCCTCCTCCTCCTCCTCCTCTTCGTCCTCCTCCTCGTCGCTGCTCTTGGGGTAAAGCAGCCCGTCTAGGGAGATGTCGATGGACGCCGCTTCCTCGCGGAAGGGATCTCTGCCGGGCTGACCCTGGAGCAGGACCGCCCCGTCTGTGGCAGGCGGAGGCGCTCTGGGCTCCTTGGCTTTCACCTCGGTCATGCTGGCCCGGGGCAGCGATGGACGCCGGCGAGTCTTCGGCAGCGACAGAGTGCGGGCAGCCGAGCAGCGACGGGGTGCGAGCAGCCGGACGGCTCTTCACATCCTGGACGTGCCCGCTGTGCCGATGGCGCGGGTCCTGCTCACATGGTGCTGCTCTCCTGGGGACAGCTCTGCCCCGGCCCCGGCCGCCGGAACGGGGGAGACTCGGAGCCGGGGGCGGTGCAGCCTGGATGGGGGGAAACGATGGGAGCGTGTGTGGGAGGCGTGCAGGAAAGCAGGGTGCTGCCGGGCTCCGGCGGCGGCGGACAGGCTGACTCCGTGCTCCGCTCGTCCCCCGACTGCTTCCCACCGCTCCACGCCCCCTCGCCCGTCCCTCCCTCCCCGCCCCTCTTCGCCTCCAGCCCCGTCCCTTACCGAGGGTCTGCGCTGCGGGGCGCGGGCTGGCGCCTCCCGGTCCCACCGCTCCGCGCTGCCTCTGGGAACCGCTGCTCCTCCAGCGGCACTTCCATCGGCTCCTCCTCCGCTCCGCCTGTCCCGCTCCCATCACTCGCCGTGCCCGCATCCCTTTCCCATCGCATCCGGTACCCCGTGCCTTAAGACAGCGCATTTTGACTTCTCTTGATCGTGTCCCTGTCTTCTCTTGCCTTTCCCCCACCTCTTGTGCCGGTGCTCCGTCCTCTTGCTTCACCATCCCAAGAAGCGCAGCTCTTCACTGAGCAGAGGACACAAGCCTCTGGTTAGGTCGCTGCTTTGGAGAGCAGAAGGAAAGCCAAACTTTATCTATTTGAAGTGACGGCTCCCTTTTGTCTGCTTTTTACTGTCTCCTTCAGATGTTAAATGTTTCGTGATTAAACTCGTGTTCCAAAATCCCTCCTGATACAAGATCCGTTTTCCAGTAGCAAGGCAACCAAGGCGTTGTAAAGCTCTTTACCTGACATTCCAGGAAATCAAAGCATCCTTTACACCAACGTAAAGCACAACGTCTTTTCTGCAAAAGATTTGGAAAGTGGGCCATTCGTTGCTTCTAAATTTTAATTACTTTTCACTGACTTTATCAGGGAAATGAGAGGACATTTAAAAAGCCTGGCCAGCCTGCATATAGCAGGTTGCAACTCAGCCCAGGTTAGTTCTGACCAAGAAACTGTCACCAGCTAATTGCTGGCATTTTGTGTAAAATGCTGGCTTTGGGGTATAACCCATTCAGCTCAACAAGGCAGCTATTAACGTGAGGAAAGAAAAAAAAAAAACCAGAAAATCAATGCAACCTTTAGTATACATTTCATTATACAGAAACCGCAGGAAAGAAACTTGCGTTGAAAGATACAGAACATAAATTGGTGTATGAGTAGTCCTCCTGACTTCACAAAGAATATTTTTTGATAAATAAAGTGTTAGTTAAATGTTTGGTTATGCCCTGTAGGTGTAACATGCTTTTCGGAAAGAAAACAGCTTTCTTTCCAAAAAAAATGTGATCACCACAAAATAGTTGCTTTTGTTGTTTTACTTTCCAAACATCTTCAGGTTGAAAAGGACAACTTCTCAGGGAGAGAAACATAACTGCTGGAAATCATTTCAATTTTATGAAATCATATAAGGCAAGTTTATAGAAACAGTGGTTTCACATACCCTTATTCAATGTGGTGTGTGTACTTTCTACATTTTTCTTGTCAAAATGCTACTGGCTTATAGACTGCTTTGGGGCTTTTCTTTTTTATTCCTTTAAGAATAAATAGAACAATTTTTATTTTTTTTTTTTGTATTAAAAGGAATTGTGGCAATGTGATAATCAGTAGCATTTTAAAACTCAGATGTTATTGTGGGCCCCTCTATAAACATTTAGGAAATTCAACAGAATGATGCACTTTCAAGTATACTTGCTGAGTATAGGAATTTTTCTTGAACAGCAGCGTTTCACTCTGTTGATGTTGCATGGGAAAGAACTGCGATGTTTTCACAAAACCTATCAGTAGAACCAATGTTAGAATTATTTAAGAGGTGCTATCCAGTTCTGTAATAACATGACATGAAAATAACTTGAAGTGATTCAAAATGAGTTTCAGTTTTTCATGCTACAAAATTTCTCCCTTCTCCCACCCCTGCCTTTTCTCAGAAGAGAGAGAAGTTCATCTACAGTACTGTTCATTTCCATGCTCATTTTGGTTTTCCTCCTGATGTTGCATGTTTAGTCAGCTGGTTGTCATGCCCTTTTATTGTCAATGCCTTGCTTTCTCATTTCCACTTCCCCATGTGCAAACAGCATTCATGGCCTGCATTTTTACAAAAACGTGCTCCAAAGCCATGTTTCCTTACAGTGACTTCCCCCCTTTCTACTGCTTCTTGACTTGAAGAGGTCAAGAAGACCTCAAAGAGCCACTGGTGGCCTGAGTAGAAGGTCCTGAAAGGAAAGCAGCACTGAGCAGTTTCCACTCACTGCAGCTCATGACTTGTCCATTAAAATTCTACACTAACAAGGCCAAGACTGTAAACACCTACATATTTACCAGAAATAGAAATGTTTACTACTTTCATTATTTTTCTAAATGTTAGCAGTTAAATATTGTCGAGGTTTTCTGCTGTGCTTCCTAATTTCATTTTTATGACCTGACAAATATTTTAATGGTAACAGTAATTGTGCTGAGTTGTCATTGCTTAAGGAAAATATTATGGGGTTCTTTATCTTTAATACGTTTATTGGACCTAAGTGACTGGACTTGAATTTATATTGGCTTCACATGATTTCTATGAACTTTCACTGGAAACTAGCTATTTTCTTTACATTACTTTTCCATAACCCTTGTGCCCATCCCTGGAAGTGTTCAAGATTAATAGTGGGGGTTTGAGCAATGTGATCTAGTGAAAGGTGTCCCTGCCCTCAAGAGGGGATTAGAATTAAGGTGGTCTTTAAGGTCCCTTCCAGCCCAAGGTTTTCTGCGATTCATTTGTTTCTTTTTCACTTAGATTTTCTCAGATCATTTGGCAGCTTTCCCTGATAGTGCTATGGTACCACCAGTTCTTCAATAAGAACATTTCAAAGTATGCCCTGTCAATTTTTTTTTTTACTCTACTGTTGTAATTTCTTAATTTTCATTTCTTCACCTTGTTTTTATATCAATCAACATTAAAGAAAAACAGGTTTCATATGGTGTGTCTACAGCTACTTTTAATTTGCAATTTGCCATTAAAATTGAAACTGATAGTTTCAATTCAGACCTAAAAATGTCAATTTTTTACATTCAGCAATACTTTACTGAATAGAAAATTTTCAAAGAGCAAACATTATGAAAATTCTTGTATTTTCGTTTTTCATTAATTTTCAATTTTGGCCTATTTTGAACCCGAAAGTAAAACATTGGAGAGTTTGATTGCATTTTTTAAAATTATGTCTGAATGTGAAAATATATCTGAGAGCTCAAATAAGTCGTCGATTTTCTTGCTCTGTTCAAGAACTGTGGACGAGTAAAAGCTGCACTGAACATAATTTCTCATCTGTCTTGCTTTTCAGCACAATTCTTGTATAAAATGTCAACAAGAATAGCAAGAGAATTGTACTGAGAACTCCCACTGTAATGCTCTAGCTTTGTACTTAATTTTTTAAGTAGTTCCTGAGCATTTGTTTGACCATTCAGCCATTCAACAGTACACTTTGAAGCAGTAAAAACTTTTGATAGACCCTTTGAAATATTTCTAATGGTTTTGGCTTAAATAAAAAGACAGTGTTGTGTGAGAAACAAGACAAGTACACAGCTTCCTCAAACAGTACAAATATCAAAATCAGACTTTTTCTATTATGACTTCTTCTTTAAAAAATCTTGAAGTACGGGCTAAAGTTCAAAAATATCTAAGCTACTTTACTCACACTAAAGTGTTCCATTTGTATGTCAAGATTGCTCCATATAAACAGTGAGTGAGCTAATGTTTAAATCCAGAAAAAGACAGATTGATTACACTGAATTAATGTCTTAGTCCATACAGACTTTTCTTACAACATTGTTTTGCAGAGCCTGTTGGAGAACAGAACCTAGAAGTTAAAAATACTGGTTTCCTTCTTTCCAGTTAATCAATGGGTAACAATTTTTTACTATCATTATCATTTAGGATGTAGTACAACCAAAAATGTGATTCACTTATTATAAACAGAGAGAAGCAGAGACTATTTCCAACAGTTTATGAACTCATGGTCAAAACTAAAAAGCAGCTTCCATAAGGAGAGACTTAGAGGGTTTTGCTTCTATCACAGAAGTAACATTTTTATTTAGGAAAAAAGAGACCTCTGTAGCTGCTTGAAAAGCCCCACATTTCAGCATGTAGTGTAGACAATGAAAACATAGTACTGTCATGCAAATAACAGCACATTCTTGTAATGTACCAATTTTTGGAGACATGTCTTTCCATGGTTGAATCCTTATTCTGTAAAAATTTAGACCCCCCCCAGTTAGTAGGCTGAATTTTACTTACATTAGGGTGGCAGCAGACATTAAATATGCACTTCTCAGAGATCATGATTTAGGAGTAGCAGCTAAGTCATGGAAGCACTCAGCATCAGGAATATGATTTGATGGTAACTGTTCACATCTGAACCTGGTGATTAGGCTTCTACAGTCAGAGTCATAGATGTCTGTAAGGACCATTTTTCTGGAGCTCTTCAGTCACTTTTTTGTCTTATTAAAGACATAAAGGACTTCTTTGATCTGAAGCACTCAAAGAGCCATGATTTTTGGCAGTGCAGTGTCGATGCCTAAATGAAAAGGTATGAATAGAGTCCTAAATCCTTAAAATGCAGTATCAATGTGCTCTACTACATTGTTTAAAATCATAGTTTCAGAAACTGCGCTGTAAGCATACTTTCATTTCCTCTAAGCAAGGGCATGCCACACTGTAATTAATCCCTGTGGTCTGTTATCAGGTGCTTTGTTAGCTTAAGCTAAACCATCAGATTTACTAAAAGCTATCAAAACTATTGGTTTACTAAATGCAAGGGTGTATTGAAACATACTGTAAGTGCAAAAGGGATTGGCAAACAGCAAGGTATGTGGCAAAGAAGGTAAGCAATAGAGTTGTAAAAGGAGATGAGGGAGAGAAAGCTAATCACAATGCATGTTACATAATTTTTTGCTCTCAGGTGCTAAAGTTCCCACAGGGATAATAGCAATATGGGAGGTGCAGTGGGCTGTGAGACACTTTTATCTTTATGAATTGTCTAAAGGGAGGAAACAGATCAGTATTGAGTTACAGTCACAAAAGTGGTAGCTGGTTCTGCTACAGGAGTCATTTATTTATTGTTCTGTGTCTGTTTATGTTTTGGCTAATGCTCACTGAAATGCAAAATATAATACACTTGTAGCTGAGCAAATAAGCAGGAGCATGAGAAGTGAAAAAAAGATAAAAAGAGAAAAGAAGCTTTCTGCTTTTATGTTTCACAGAGAATGTTATTGCTTGCTGGAGGACATTCTAAAAACTTTCTCAAATATTTTGTCAACGAATGCATCACCTTGAGGTATCAAAGGGCACATGCTACACTTCCTTCAAGGCCTAGCTGGGGGACTTTTACCCAAAACTGGTCCAACTTCAGAAAAAAGAAATAAAGGCTGCTTTACATAAAATATGATATTCAATTTTCTGTATATATGAAATACATATTTTATATAAACATGTTAAGTGGCTGTATAAAGATGATTGAACCCAGTGCTGCTGGGTGGAACAAGATGACATTATGGTACTCCCAGCAGTATAATATTTGGGATGTTGCAGCGAGTCTTGTTTACTGGCTGGAGAGTAGGAACCTTCAACCAGTGATATTAAACAGCTGTTAGCATCTCTGAAATTCAGAAAGAAGCAGACAGTAGATCTTCAGAAGTATTAAAACTAATATCCTGATTGAATTGTGCATCCTAAGTAATCATAGAAAAAAAGGTAACAACTGGATAAGACCTTAGAAAGTACTCGTTTGGTGATCCAAATTCATGTGAAAATGCTTTTTAACACAGAGAAAAAAGAGGGTTGAACATAACTATGGTACTTTCTTCAGAGTCCAAAAGCTGAATATAATAAAAGAGATCTTGAAGTTGAGTCACACTGTAAGTGGAAGCAGGAATAATTTTCTTTTGCTTTGGTGCAGCCTTTGCTGCCAACTTTAATTTTGTAAGAGACATCCTTCCTATGTAAATTCAAGGTATCTTAGCAAGGATTAATTTTCCATCAACTTATTATATTTCCAAGCTTTTCTTCCTGTTTCTGTTTACAGTCTAATTGCCCATCAGGAACTTGGTTGCCCCATGAAATTTCAACACTGACTCTTCAGCCTTGAAATATTCACAACCTGCTCTGAATTATCAGTTTTTCATAACCACTTGTTAAAGGCAAGGTGTGGCAATGTAGTGTTTTTCCATAATTTGCAGAGAGCAAGGGTAAATGCAGGTTCCAGCACCTGTAGAAGAATAACCCCAGGCACCAGCCCAGGCTGGGGCTGACCTGCTGGGGAGCAGCTCTGCAGAGAAGGACCTGGGGGTCCTGGTGGACCACCACAAGCTGTCCCTGAGCCAGCAGTGTCCCCGTGGCTCAGAAGGCCAGAGGGATCCTGGGGTGCCTTAGGAAGGGCAGAGCCAGCAGGTCAGGGGAGGTGATCCTGCCCCTCTGGTCAGCCCTTGTGGGGCACATCTGGAGTGCTGTGTCCAGGTCTGGGCTCCTCAGTACACGGAGCTCCAGGAGCAGGTCTAGTGGACAGTGAAAAAGATGATGAGGGGTCCAGAGCATCTCCCTTACAAGGACGGGCTGAGGGAGCTGGGCCTGTTTGGCCTCAAGAAGAGACACTTGAGAAGGAACCTCATCAATGTATACAAGTATCTGAAGGGAGGGTGCCAAGAGGATGGATCAGGCTGTTTTCAGTGGTATCAAACAACAGGACAAGAGGCAACAGGCAGAAACAGATGCACAGAAGTTCCACCTGAATGAGAGGAAGAACTTCTCTACTCTGCAGGTGACTGTGCCCTAGAAGAGTTTGACCAGAGAGGTTGTGAAGTCTCCCTCATGAGATAATCAATAATCATCTGGACTCAATCCTGTGCCACGTGCTCCAGGATGGCCCTGCTTGAGCAAGGAGGTTGGATGCCCCACTGTGGTCCTTTCCAACTTGACTCATTCTGTTATTCTGTGAAAAATGTAACTGTGTGGTGAAGAATAAATGCAATGTACAAGGATTATCTGTGAAGGTGTCCGCTTGTTTGGCAATTCTGGGTAGAAATGCTAAAATGCAAAGGAAGGTGCCCTGTTATGTTAAAATTAAGCAAAGCAAAAGAATTAAGCAAAAGAAAGTCAGAAGTCCTTCACCTTTTGAAAGGTTCATTTCTATCCTGAAGCTGTATAACAGCAAAACCTACTCCAAGTATCTCCAATGGTTTGTGAATCAGCCATGTTGTGAATTAAAAAACTGGAATACTAGACTCTGAATTTTGTATCAGATACTTGAATGCTATCAATCAACATAGCTAAAAGAGATCCAGTGAAGGAACTAGCTTAAAAACTTACAAGGGACCAATATTCTTTATTTCTCCCAGTTCAAAAGTTCCCTTAAAGTGTGTTACTGGAGGGTAATAAATACCAAGTCATTGTTTCCTAAGAAGCCTAGAGGACTGTTACATTTTTTGAGTCTGGATACTTGTCTAAATAGTAAACTGCTGTCAAAGTGTCAGACAAATCCAGTACTGCACATCTGACTGACTGAAAAGGGATAACTTGTTCCAAATTCATGGGAAAAGAAGCATGACTGAATCAAGAGCAGAAAAGTATTGTCAATAAACCCACAAGTGGAGATTTGTCATGCAAACATTGTACTTAAACCTCATCAGATTTTATTTTATTACTCATTCTTGAAAAAAAAAAGAGCTAGATTTAAGCCACAAGCCTGCTAGGCACTGATTTGGATTTGGAATGTTAAACAGCAGGAAGTGAAGATCTACCCCTGGAGGATCATGATTGCTCCATTTCTTAAATGAATCAGAGAAAATTAAATTTCATCACTAAAATTTAACATTATTACATGCCATTTATAAATTAATCAATAGTGAAACTTGCCTGGAATATGAAAAATAAGATTCACCGCTTTGATTAAATGGGATCTTCTATAAGGTGTGAAAGCTGTCTAAACTAAACTGGAATAAATCCTGGGCTGATTACTTAAGCAGAGTAAAAGCTTCAAGTTATACGACGTATTTTCATGTTCACCCAAAATGACAATTTGCAGATGAGTCCCTTAACTAGACGTGGAAAGATGTAAGAGAGACATGGTTCCCTGTGTTTTTTGCTAACTCCAAAGAAGCAAATTTATTCATGTCAGTAAAGGGCACAGACTTTCTGGTGCTGATTTTGGCAAGCTCTGGATAAAATATCCCTTTGTCAAACAGTCTTTTTAGTTCTGTTTTTACTGGTAATTGATAGTGCTGTGTTCATCCCTAGAGGTGTCTGTCACTGATCAGAGGCTCCAGTTCAATGTTAAGTATTTAACAGAAAAAACAGTGTCTTTAAAACCTCTCACAGAAAATGATATTAAGTTAAAGTCATCTAAACAAAAGACAAATGTTAAGATCATAGTGCAGTTTGTTCTAGAAATAGACATTCATGTCAGGAAGATGTTCACTTAATACCACCCTAGAGGAAGATAGAGGCTTCTTACAGCTGTTAATCACTCTCCTCTAAAATTAATCTCAAAATAAACTGCCTTAGAAATTCTGACCATAACACATCTTGCAGGGATATTGTAGGGCGTGATTTTCTCTTGACTTCTGCTATCCTTAGGCTAGAAAATGATAGCTACATTTTCACTTTGGAGGGCCAGTGCACACACTGGAAAATCCCCTAGATTAGGGAAATCTAAAACTAAAACTAAAACTCAAACTAAAAAAAATTGCATACAGTGCTGCTAACTGTGGGGCTCTTTGCCATGAAATTAAAAAAAAATACTATCACTGCTCATGGAAAAGTAGATCAGTGAGGTAGGAACAAGGTTACCGAAGTGGTGGCAGCTGGTGACAGGAGGGGTGAAGCGATGCATGGGAAGGAGAAGATCTGGCGGTAACACCAATGCCATGGTTACATTTTGGATACTTGTGGGAGTTTCTCCTGCAGAGACAGAAGCCTGGCTGGCTTTGTTTTATCATAATCTCTTCATCCTACGCTTTTTCATAACTTATTCTCAACAAAGCTCCTGTTAAACCAGAACATCTAGACTTCCACAACATTTCTGACGAGTAGACTTCCACAAATCTGCTAATGTTAGCCTAGAAATCTGAACAGAGAGATTAGATAGAAATGCAGTATGAAATAGCATGCAAGTCCAGTTTTTAATAGAATACAATCAATAAATGAGTAGGACACTTGTTCCAAGCTATTGGAAGTCACCAGCAAAAAACTGGAGGAGAATAAATAATTTAGATATAAAAATGTTCTTGCATTTTATATAGTTTTATAAATTATATATTATACAAACATGTCTATTATAAATGTTAATATACAATTAATAGTAAATTATATTAATGGATTAAAGTCCCCCAAATTATTACTATGGATTTAAGGAATATTTTTAATATCCTTATTCTACCCAACGATGTCCAAACTATCACTCCTCTCAGTGCTAAGAGAAAATTTTTCTCTTTGGCCCAAAGACAGAATATATGAGTGATATACATGAGTGATAATGGGTTTGTTAAAATCTACCAGCAAAACAGAGACCATTTCAGGTTAAAACTATATATCGAGCTTTTCTTATTTGAATTCATATCAGTATATGGCATATTTCTTATATCAGGAAATGGCAGATTTTCTTTTGGTTTTTACCTCTAGCTTTTATTGCATGAACATTCTGCCAGGAGTTGTATTTGCTCAATCCCTTTAGCATGTTTGCTTTCTCACTTAATCCTCTTTCTCCGGTCTTTCAAAACACAGTGCTCTAGTCCTGATTTTTAAGTGATGAAAAATGATCAACAGTGTATTTGGGTGAAGGTACTCTATCACAAGAAATGGAAAATAAAAAGCCTGATGAGAGACTGATGCATTTGGTATGACAGTTATCAGAAATTATCTGTATTCAAGAAAATGAATGTTGTGATTTCCAGGTTAATGCATAATGTTTACAAAATAGTTTATTTTTTCATATATCTTGTTATATTCATCCTTTTACAAAGCAATAGGGAAAAGGAATATGATAAAAACCACCACTTCTGATCCTCAAGGAAATCTGAATTGGAGCCACAGCTCTGTGTTTTAGGTATCATTATGAAATCAAAGCAAAAGCAGTTTTTGAGTAAGCAAATAATAAATGCAAGTTCAATCTTAAACCAGAAAGTGATCCTGACATATTTAGATGCTTCTTGTAGACTGATAAATTCATCATGGTATCTGTTATGTCTGTTACTAATGCAGGACCTCTCAGAAAGGTTTCTGTCTCTGGTATAAGCCTCAGCCAGTAAATGTTCCAAAGCATTAGCAGTTGTTCTGAAAGGATATGAAGAATGTTCCATTTCACCAGAACATTTAAAAGCTTTCAAATAGAACAGAATGCAATTACCCAAATAAGAATCAGGTCACAGCTCTAGAACTGCTGCCCTGACCCATAAAAAAGCAGCAGTTGTTATCTTTTTTAAATGATGACTGATATTAAGGATATGATTTAGTGACTCAGTAGATATCTAGACTGTGCAGAAGGCACCTGAACAGAAGTATCAAAAGTAATTTTTCAGGAAAGAATTAAAAATATTAATTAGTTCTGACAGTTGATTTTTATATATTTATCACTCTGAAGCCTTGTACAATCAAGAATGCAAGAATTATGAGGACAAGAAGCATGTCATCAAGATGTAATTTAGCCTACCATACCAATAAGGAAATGCAACAAAGGAAGCAGACTAAGTTTTTCCTTGTTATTCTTCCAATCTAGTGATGGCTCAGTGTAGTCTGAGTTTTGAACTTACAATATTCAGTGACAATTGGGAAGTGACAATAGTTTTTTCTTAGACTGAACATGTCATTTTAAAAAGTTAAGAAATTAATCTCACTGAAACTGAACTTTCTTATCGAGGACAATCGTCTCAAAGTTAACCTGAACAGAATCACCCAAACCTTGGTTGGAGGCTGTATATGCCTTTTGATTTTAAGTGTTTCATAGTGTAAAGCCTTTGTTACAGCTTTACATTCCCACCTCATTAGGAGAGGTGGGAAAGCAGCCTGCTGGTTATGGAAACAGCTCATAGACAAGTGATGATGTGGCAGGGGTCACAATACATGTTGAAAAAATAGATGTACTGGAATGGAAATTATTTTTCTTCCTTTTTGAATTATTGTACAGGTGTATTATTCTAATCCTAAAAATTCCTATGCATTTTATTTCTCATAAGGGAAAAAAAAAGAACAAAAAAGGGGAAAAAAAAAGCCCTGGCAACAGATCTGAAATATTTTAATATAACATATTGAGTGTTGAGAGTGTAGACTGAGATAGAGGAAACTCCTGCTCAAGTTACAGAACCAGGAATATTCAATAAGAAACATCTATTTATTGAAGTAATAAGTAGAAATGTACTCCGTCTGTCTGTCCTGAACAAACTGGAAAAACTTTCTAAATGTCTTTGACCTTTTCATGTGAAAAGACCCATCACAACTCTTGTTCCAGTTTACCTGGGCAGGGATAAATATTTAATAAAAAACAGGAAGATGCTTTGATTAACTGAAACCAAACCCAAAGCTACACAAAACAAAACAAAAACTGTGACTGCCATGGTCCTCATGGAATATACTGCCCCTGGAGCAAGGAAAGCCAGCATCACCTTGGGCTGTATGAGAGTGCAGCCAGTGGGTACAGGAAATCACCCTTCCACTTCCCTGTATCTCCACTCATGGAATACATCTGGAATGCTGTTCCCAGTCTGGCCTCACCAGTAAAAGTAAGACATGGGTGTGCTGGAGTGAGACTCATGAAGGTCACCAGCAGTCAGGGACTGAGCTGGTGTTCAGAGCACTGAACTTACAAGAAGAGACTGAGCAAGTCATGGCTGTTCAGCCTGAAAAAGAGAATCCAAGGGGTAAATCTTATTGCTGTCTACAATTACCTGATCAGAGGATGTCAAAGAGTTAGACTCCTTTTGGAAGAGAGGAACCTGAAAAATTCCAATTAGATTCTGGTATTTTTTAAATACCAGAATATTTTCTCTGAGACCCAGTGTGTTTTTCCTTAGAGGTGTTCAAAATTCAACTGGACAGCTTGAGGACTTTGGATTAGGCAGCCTCCTAAATTATTCTGTGATCTTGTGGTTCTTAACTGAGGGAGCAGAGAACCTACAAGGAGATGCCTATATGATACACTTGAACTAAATTTAAATTAAAATGTGTTTAAATTAAAGTACATTTTTATTTAAAGGGATTTTATTGTGTGAGTGTATAGAGTATATTTAATTTAATACAATTATTTATGCCACATATACAGCTATATAATCTAGGATGAGTAAAATGCAATACACTCCAAGTGCAACAGCATCACATTGATGGAGAATTTGTTACTCTTCACTATATAAGATTTGTGTAATGCCATCACACTTCTGTTACCTCAGCTGACACGTTTCGTGCTAAGTCCACAGCACAGACCACAGCATCCAAATTATCAGATAGAGGGAAATGCATCATGCTGTGAAAAGTTGATCAGCTGATCAGCCAAGATACACCTAACCTGTGGGACCCAGAATAATCTTCCAGGCTTTTTGTGCACTCTAAATACATCCTGAGGTCATGTCAGGATGAAACTGTGTACCATGACTCAACTGTACCTTTCTTGCTGGAAGAAACAGCAACAGCAGGGTGGACAGAGAGGGAGCCACAGTAAGACTCAGAAACCAGGACTAGCAAACATTCCATGGCAGGTTTTGATGCAGTGCGAGAAACTAAAGTCATGCCTAGGCTTCCTGGTGATTTTGGGATTTAAGGACAGTGTGCAAAGTTGTAAAATAACCACAGAAACATTATTTAACATTAAAGTTTTATCAAGGTGGTTATGTTTAATCATGGGGAAGTGTAATAATAATGGTGCAGTGTTCTGATGTAGAAATCTGTTCCTGATATTTTCACAACAGTATCTGCTGGTTCAGCCTCATTATTTGTCATTCTGTATGTCCCAAGTTAGTCTAGTGCCTCCTTCATTGAGTCTATACTCAATGATTCTCACCTGAGCATGTCTGCAAACATGCAGCATTTATATACATTTGTGTATTTGTAAATATTAATTTTTTGTTTGCTTTTGTGTCTTTGAAACTAGTCAGTGGCTATAGGAGATTATGACTGCTCCTTTGATTCCATCATCCACAAAAAAGTAAGAAAAACTGAGTGCTTCTTTTCATTCAAAAATATTTCCAAGTGAAAAATCAAATAAGAAGTAAATTTTCAATAATACATGTCATATACTAGTTTTCTAGAAAAAAATCAGCATTCTATTTTCTGTCAAAATATATTATACAAGGGTTAAGGTATATCTAAGAGAGGAGGGAAGACAGAACTCAAGATGTCAAAGGGAAACAGATCCATCCATACAAACCAGAAAGATCCTATTCTTTATGACATGAAAATGGATATTTCTCAGTTAAATTCTTCTGTCTGTGTCTGGCTATTTGGCTGAACCCAAGAGCTGTGGTTGCACTCACTATTGTCCAAACTCTGTGAGCCATCCAGATGTTGAAGATTCTTTTTCTGGGAGAATGAGACCTACTGATAATATTAATGGAGCTGATTTTCCTGCCTTTCTGAATAAGAAAAAGATGATAAGACTTTGACTGAAAAAAGGAGGGGCAAGAAAGTTCACACCTCTTTCCTTTTCCAGGATGGAAAAGTGCCGGGAAAGTAACAAATTAAAATTCTGTAATTATGGGAAGAATTTAGCCACCAAATTAATTAATAAAATTCTGATTGGTGAATCTGGGAGTTTACAGAATTATTTATGGCTATAAATTATCCAGGGTGGTTTTCCTCCTTTTCTTTTTTCTCTTCCTTGTTTTTCTTTTTAAAAGTTACACTGACAATTCTGAGAAATCCACTAAAAAGGTATCTTAAATATTAGATTGAAATATTCAATCAAGAAACAGATGTTTGGGCAATGAACTGATTATTTCTGAATAATAAGACTTTTTCATAAATAGATTCTCAGTCTTTTAAAACTATTATTACCTTTTAAATTTGATCTTTATAAATTGCTCACAAAGTGAAGAAATATTATATGAATGTTTTCCTTTTTAATGCTAATATTAGACAGCTTTTGTGGCTTAACAGGCAATTTAGTTCCCCTTTCCCTTCCCTTGCCAAAGGAAATAGTTAGAATTTTTTTCCTCTTTTGTTTCTTCTTTGTACAGATGACTTGATCTTGCTGTTGCACACTTTGCTCAGTCAAGTTCTGCATTAGAGAACTGAGCTGCTTTTAGCTTTCAAGGGCACATGACAGAAGCCACTGAGAAAAAACTATTTTTTTCACAGACTGAGACAGCGCATATAGGAGGTTGGTAGATGTATTACAGAACTGGATGTGTTTTCTCCTTTATAAAATCTTAACTTACCTGTAAAGACTTTATTGCTGACAGTAAAGAAAAATAAGGGCAGTATTAAGTTTTATGCAAACTGCTTCACCTCAGTTGTGTCCATAAGACAGCTTAGTTCTGAGATCTACTGTCTGGGCCTCAGTTCCCATGTAGCCATGAAGACCTCTTCTTGCTAGAGATTTGGTCAAAATACACCCTAAAGTAATATGCCAAACTCTTCAATTTTCCAAAGTGTGTAGTATCAGGTAATGCACATCATCTTTCAAAATTCCTCACATATATATCTTGTGCACTGTGAGACCTTCCAAAGCCTCCATATTAAATGCTTTTGCAATCTGCTATTGCCTTTATTTTGTTAGCCCTGAAAAATAACCTGGTTAGAGCTGCAGAAAAAAGTCATAAAACAAAAAAATTAAATTATGCTCACAGTAGAAACAGTGGAAGTCATCAGCTCACATCAGCTATAGCTGGTTTTCCAGTCTGTCCATGTGTGTGTAATTATGAGAGTTTGAAGGTGTTTTACATATTGACAAGATAAAATGAGCCTGTCACATTTTCTGTTTTTGAATCTGAGAAAGCTAGATTGGGAGTCATTATTTATTTTTTTTTTCCATTTGTGTATCTGACCAAAATCTTCTGCTTTCAGGATCCTTTCCATAAGTCTCAGATGAGTCATATCCTCTCATCTGGTAAGTGTCATGACCTGGTTGTAAGTCCGTAATTGCACGGGTTCAAGTGTTAAAGAAACTGCTGTGTGGCAAAGCAAATATATCTGTTCTTTTCCTCATCTCTCATTTGTTGTAGAAAATTCAAGTAAAAGACACAGGGTTTGTGGTATGGCTTTGCTTTTGTGTTTATTTTTCATTATATTTATTTATATTAGTTATTTAGGGTTGATATTTTGCTTTTACTTTCTTTCTTTTTAAATGTATCACTAGTCTTTGCATATTGTGCAGTGTGCTGTGAGCAGCAGCTGGAATACTATACAGCCATCCATCAGATCCAAGGACAGGATGCTCAGCTCACTTGTTATTTATGGACGTGGCCAGGGGTGTAACACCAGGCAAATGCAATTCTCTGCCTCTGGGAGCAGCCTGGCTCTTCAGAAATACTACCAGTTCCATCATCATGAAGCCCAAGGCCATAAGGCCTCCCAAGACTTTTCTGGTCCCACAGAGGAGTTACATACAGCTTTGGCAATAGAGAAGAAAAGATGGGAAAGTAATGGAGCCAAGGGAGTAGGCCTTAGGGTTTCAGTACACGTAGACACCTGTCTTTCCTGGGTGTCAGCAGCATTAACTGGAAGCCTGTCTGCTTCTAATTCTTCAGATAACTGCCAGACTATGTGTGAGTCTGCAAATTAGTACTACACTCTAAAAAAAACAGGCTTCATCTAGTGTTCTTCAGTGTAAACAACATATTGAAATAAAGTCCTGATGTACTCAGCAGAACCTAATCAGAAAAAAATAACTTGGGTCATCTTGGCAGCCATCACTGTCTTCTTTTCAGTACTATTGGTATGAGTTGGATAGGCAGTGCTATTTTTATTACACCTGCACAAGCTGTAGTGATACCTCCATATGCTTATACACAATATGGACACACACGCAAAGAGGATGGTGCCTTTGTACATTTTCACCAACTAGAAAAATGATATGCCTTTGTCTTATTCATATGTGAAAAAAATAAAAAAGGTTCAGGTACCATTATGTTTTTGATGTAGACAACTTTAGGAGGCTGGACTTTTCTGGGGAACCTTCATTCACTGAAATCTGTGAGGTACTTCTTAAGTCAAAAGATGGAGTATTTGTTCAGCTGCTGTGTTTGAGGAGCTGTTTTCAGAGTTTCTTGACAGCAACTGTGTCTTCCAAAGCCTTTGGATCTGATAACACTAACAGAGATTGAATACGACAGGTAGATGAGAAATAAAGTTATAAATATTTTCAAGGTACATATTTGCAAGTAAAAGCAAGGCTGACTGCTGTGGAAGTGGGATAGGCAGTATGCATACAATGAAACATTCTGCTTTCTTAATGGAGCGTTGCACAGATAGAAATCAAATCACCCATTCCCACTTCCCTATTTTTATACCAGTCAGTCTGGGTCACTTATATTTTCACTCCATTTTGAGATGCAGAATGACACAAAGCATTCTGAGTGCTGTTAACCAGGTCATGCCTTCATCTACGAGTCTGCCAAAACATCAGTATCATGACTGGAAAATGTGAAAACGTGACTGGATTTTGTAGAAAGGAGAATAGGGACTGGAGAGTGTTTTGACATTAATACTAGTACTTATCAAAGATAGAAAACTCCTGCTATGAGCAAGTTTGCTGTGGGTGCTGTAATTCTTTCCTTTTTCTACCTTCTTTTGAGTGGGTGAAATTTTTTTTTCCTTTTCTTCTTTGTCTCTTACCTGATTTTCCAGGTGGTGCTTTTTTCCACTCAGACAGGCAGCCCTTTGCATCAGCATTCAGCAACTATCCCTGACTGCCTTAACTTCAGTGGAATTTTCAGGCACTAATAGTGATTTGCAAAACCTCAGGTATTCTGAGCAGGAAATGATAAGGAAAGTATATGAGAAGCATTTGAGAAAATGGATCATAAATCTCACTGGGCTCCAGATTCTCTTAATGACAGGGAATATTATTTTTTCCTTCTTTTTACAACAGAGAGATGAAAGAGAAATAGTAGGCACCAAGGTAAAAGCTGCAAGGTTTATGTTACTTAATGTTAGTAGGTATGTTGCTTTCTGTCTCTTCTATATATTTTTTTCTTTCCAGGTCAGCCCTTGGCATGCATCCTTTTGGGGCTGTGTCTGTTGATAAACATGAGTTACACACACTGCTCACAATTCACTGTTTTCTCCATTTCACAACAGCAACCACATATTATTCTATGTATTAGTGTTGTAACATAAGCAGACGGAGGTAGGTAGCATGGATGTTACTTGCAAACACAGAATCATAGAATAATTTGGGTTGAAGGAACCTTAAAGGTCACCCAGCCTAAACCCCCATGCCCTCAGCAGGGGTATCTTCAACTAGATCAGATTGCTCAGCATCTCATCTAATCCAAACTCTAATATTTCCTGGGATGGGAGCTTTCTCCTCTGGGCAACCTGTTCCAGTATTTTATTACCTTCATTGCAAAAAAAAAAAAAAAAAAAAAAAAAAAAAAAAAAAAAAATTAAAATAATTTAAAAAAATCTTTATATCTAGTTTGAATACACATAATATCTTGTTACTCATATTAAAAGAAGTGCCAGAAAAAAGACACCCCTTCTGCTGCTGGCTGCTGAGATGAATGGAACTGTCTTGTAAACACATGCAGAAGTCGTGTGATCCAAGCAAGGCCTAGCTCCTGGCACCTGCCAGGAATGGAGGAAAAGCTGATAACAGTCACCACATACACAGCGCCAAGAGAAAAATTGGGTAAGTTTGTACAGAAACAAATATTACTCTAAGAAGTCTTTTCCTGCTTTTTGACTTCTTCCTTGCTCACAGATCAGTGGTAACAGGAATATTACAATATTAAATATAAACCCACACTGTCCCCATGACCAGTACTCTGCTGTCTGCTTAGAAGTCTGAATATAAGTTTTGGTTCCTGGTGCTTCTGTACTGTTCTGCTTGGCAGAAGAGTGAGGTAAAGCACTGGCCAAGCTGGCTTTGTTTCTTTTGTGGGGTTGTTTCTGCACTAACAACATTGACAATGTCAACAGGGCTTTAAGAACAGTGTTTGCTAACTTGTTCTGGCTCTATAAATACTGTAGCAATTTCATAAGCTCCTATTTCCTCATTTAGCAACAGAGTGCTAGCAGTTTAACAATAGGGACACTCCTCACCAAACTATAGCAGTGTTGAAGTAGATTTGTTTAATCGTTAAAACTGGGCTGAGATTCTCTTTGAATCTTTGAATCTATGACTAGGTCATATATAGATATTTTTAACCCAGATACAGTTAACATCAGTTCTGTTTGCTCATTCCAGCCCAAAGAAGACTGCTGGTAGGGGAAATACACATTCTGCAATTGCAAGAGTTTGTGGTAAAAAGTATCTTGTGGTTAAAAAACAAAAAATATGGTTTGTGGTAAAAAATATCTTGAATTACAAGATAATATTTCAGTATCTGTGAAGAGTGACAAGAATAGTCTACTTAGGCCTCTAATGATAGTCTTCTTTATGTTTTAATAGAACACTAGCATCTACACCCCCACATTCATTACCTTGACCTAGGCTGTTTATTACACATATAATAAGAATGTGGCAAAACAGTCTTCAGCCAGAAGGGTAGGGAAATATTCTGTAAATTTAAGCAGAGAAAGTAACACTGAAATTTGTTATAAATTTTTCTTTTTCATTTATCAAGCTAAAAGAAGGTCCTAGGAAGAATTCATAATACACTGATATTTCGTTGTTGCTGTTTTAAAGTTTGGAGTGTTCTGCACCAACATGGTCATTTTATGAGTTTTGCTGTAAAGCAGTTGTACGTACATGTCATGAAACATATCATGTGTCCTGATCAGTTTTGTGAATGAACAGCATGAATTAAGCCAAAGGACAAAAGAAAAGGACTTTTTTGCATAAAGAACATCTTAGAGCAAGTCAATTAAATTCAGGTTACAAGGGTGTCCAAAAAACTTTGAGTTCCTTTTCCTTATTCTTTCTGGTTCATATCCTAGAGTTTTAGTATGATTTATAAGTAGGGGGAAAAAAAGAAAAAAAGAAAAGAAAGAAGAAAAATAAAATAATATTACTTTAATTTTTTGGGGAAAACACATAGTCAATTTAAAATAGCTTATTATTTAACAAGGCTATTTGTCTTAGTTTAGGGCAAATTAGGAAGGAAAACTCTAAATGGGGATTTCCCCAGGGAAATGCCCCTCCTCACTAACTGGTCCGGGAAAAGAGAAAAAAAAATTCTTTAGAGAGAAGTGGAAAAAGCTGTTTATTTAACAGAAATTGAGTAATATTAAATAATAAAACCTCTTGCTGTTCGATGGGATGGCAAGTCTAGGAAGAAAAGTCCTTTTCATGTGGTGTAGCTCGGCTCGCTCAGGTTCTTATCAGTCCCTCCGGCGCTGGAAAGTGCCGAGGCCCAGGCCCCGGTGGGCCACAGGCGTGAGCTCCCGGGGTTTAGCTGGGTGTTCAGTCCAGAGCAGGCTTGCACAGATCCAAGAAAATTGGGAAAAAAACAAACAAAGGTCCAGGGAACTCCTCTGCCTCAGCTAGCTAGAACTAACTAAAAGCCAGAGAGAAGCTCTGTCCCGCTGTCTGTCCGTGCTGCAGACACCACAGTCCAGGAGCGGGATGTGTGGGAGTGATGTTTTTCCTTAACACAAACTGCGCGCTTCTTCTTCCCCCTCTCTTGCTCTCAAAGCCAGTCTTAAAGGTGCAGAACTTAATATATAACATAAACCAGACGATTGGGGATACCAGTATCATAAAGTCACTCCAGGACACTATTTGAACTGGATAACCAGGCTACTAGAACTGGACATTTTGAGGTAGAAATTGATTGTCAGGGTCTACAGGAAGTTTTAGGTAAGCACATATGTGTATTTGTACAAGCAGAAAAATGACGTACAAGTGGAGGGTAATCACAGAATCACAAAATTATTTAGGTTAAATAAGCCATCCAAGATCATCAAGTCCTATTAGCATCTTGTCAACTAGACCATAGGGCCACATCCAGTTGTTTCTTGAACCAGGCACAGTGAGTCCACCACCTTTGTGGGCAGCCCATTCCAATGCCTGACAAACCTTTCCATGAAGAAATTCTTCCTGATGTCCAACCTGAACCTCTACTGGCACAGCCTGAGGCTATGGCCTCTCGTCCTCTGGCTGGTGGCCTGGCAGAAGAGGCTGACCCCCACCTGGCTGCACCCTCCTTTCAGACAGTTGTAGAGAGTGATGAGGTCCCCCCTGAGCCTCCTTTTGTCCAGGCAATAATGCAGACATTAATCTGTAAAATACTTTGATACATTCAGTTTGGTTTGTTCACCTAGAAAAACTACAGAAATTCTAACAAATCTTTCAAAAAGGTAAATTTCTTGAAGTAAGCCCTGTTTGCATTCATGGTTTAGCCTTGGGTTTCCATATGCTTGTCCCATGTCTGGCCAGCTCTGTCCAAATCACCTACATTTCTAACATCTTTACATCCTCCCTATGAACTTCCCACTTGTGTACTTTATGGATACTTCTCCTTTTTTCCAGGTCACTTCTCAAAACTACCTTTTTCCATGATGACTTTTCCCAAACCAAGTAACCTTAAATATACTTGAAAGAAACTACATGAGTTGTTTGAATACTATGCCTTTGATCTGTGGACCTTGTGCCTGAGTAGTCCTCTGGAAGCTTAAACACACTAACTTGCTGGCAGCATTCAGTAAATAATCCAGATGGAAAGCTTCCAATCACACTCAGTGAAATATCAGCCTTGAATTACAATCAATTTGGTTTTGGTTAGGAAAAAATAGGCCACATATTAGTAATTTTCTGATGTCAGATGATATGATTTTACTCCATTCTCTAAATGTCATACTTCAAACAAGGCCTTGTCTTTATTTAAGCATATATGCAAAGGACTGCACACTGTGTGCTTATGGAAGGATTACGATAAGAAATTCTTACTGTGCAAAGGAACCTCTGAGTTTTAGGTTGAATTCTGATTAGAAAATACATTTACGTAACTTGTCAATTTACTCCAACTCCATTGTTGCAAAAAAAGTAATCTTGAGAGTGTGTAAACAATGCACAAAATAGTGTAAAAGCAGTTTCTATTTGTTTCCATATTTATAGAAGTACATGTAAAACCACTCTTCGATTTCAGGCAGAAATTTTGGTTATTAACTTGTTTCCTATAAACAGAACTAGTTATAGTGATAAAATTACAGGGTTTTTATACTCATGAAAATGAATAAATAATCTTCATAAAGCATGTTTCAAATGTAAATTTCCTAGTACTGTGTAATCTGTTGGCACAGTATCTTGTACTACAGAATCCTGATTGTTTAACCTTGATTTAATTGTACTCTGTGCATAAGCAGTGACCTCACTTGGGCTGTGAATCGCTGAATCAGTGGAGCAAAAAGTGCCTTGTTTGACCTTGACATTAGTGACAAAGCCTTAAAGAGTGCCATATTTTATTTCTTTACATAACATATATTTTTTTTGAGATTATTACTCTATTTTCATTTTTGAAAAATAATTTTTAAAAAAGAAAGTGATGCTTTAGGTCCTGATCTCTCCTTTCCCTTTAACCCAACAGGTAGTCCCTGAAAAAATTCAATTTCATTAATCAAAGTTGAGTATTTTATAAAAAATATCAAATATTATTTTGATTGCAAAACTGCATACAATAGGAGCTGTATTAAAATGAGAAGATAATGGCCTTGTAACATACGTGAAATTGTAGTTAAAATTTTTAGATTGTTCAGTAGTTTTACTGGAATGGGGTTATACAGACATACAATGTGACAATGAAATCCAGCCCATATTATCCCAGATAATGAGACATCTGGGGAATATTACTGCTGCTGAGTTTGTCCCATCAGAAATGAAATTATACTTAAATGTATAATATATCTTACTTACACATAGAATCCTACTTGGCCTTCATCTCTGTCATCTTTCTGTGACATACCCATGGGTCTAAGACATGATTTTTATTTTTGAGATCCAGCCTCAGACACAGCATGGGAATTATGTTATTGTTACCTACCTACTCCTAATGTCTGTCCTGCATCAAGCTGTGGTATATGTTACTTCATTTACCGGAGTCAGATGCAGAGCTGAAAGTTATAACTGCTATTTGTTTACATTTGTTGGATTATTTCTGTTTGCTATTTTAGTTTTGGATGACCCATAGCATGTTTGGGAACTCTGAGGACATTCAGGCTGATGTGACAGTGACACAGCTGGTATAACGACACACTGTTTAAGCACACCATTTCCTACCAAATATGTAGTTGATCAAAATTAATTCCCCTTCCGAGTGTGAGTGAAGATGTTTTTCTTTGACAGGACAAAGAGCATGAAATTATGATTTCGGCTTTTCCATTTTGCAGAAGGGCAAGGTTGGTGTCAAGCAACTCTCAAATGGATGCCCAACCAAGCATCCAACCTTCTCTAATTCTTATCCTGAAGCCCAGATTTAGAGGTTTTCAGTCACTAAGGGGATTCAAAGAATATCTCTCCTTCCTCTTGCAAGAGCAGTCTGTAGGCAGGGTCTTCCACAGGTATCCCAAACAACAAAAGTCTCAGCTTTGGTCATCCCATGGACTTGCTGCATGTTATGACGTTAACACAACATTCCAGTACAATTCTCCCAAGTCAAATTGTAATGACTTCTCCTAGTCCACGCTTCCTCATCACATGGCAGTTTCTAATACTGTTGTACCCTATTGGTTTTACCAGCTGAGGTAGTTGTGTTAAAATATTTGAGCCAAAAATGGTAGTAAAATATCTGATTATTTTTCATGAGTTTTAGCCAGAATTAGATACCGTGTTCTTTTGTCATGTTCCTGTTGCAAGACTTGGATGGCACTGTGGTAAGCCAGAATAACATTTTTGTCCTACATCAAGAGAATGCATGGTTCTGAGCAAATTAAAACCTACCTACATGAAAATGTACTCCTGAGAGGCAAGAAACAAGAAAGGTTTTCTTTCCTCTTATTATTTCAGAATATTAGCTTTTGCAAAACGTTCCTTATAAATACACCCAGCCCATCTCTATTCCATCTTATCACTTTAGAGGAGTGGAAATGACTAGAATTTTTCTCCAGGAGTTATGAAGAACAGTTCTATTTTGAGCATTTTTCCTGCCTTGTAGAGATCATGCTGGCATTTCTGAGAGCTACTTCAGATTTCTCAATTTTTTTTCATTATGTTTTTTCTGTTGGGGACTGTAACAGGGGCTGACATTAGCGCTCAAGAAATAAAACAATGAGCACAAAACTCGTATTGCTAGAGTAGCTCTTCAGTCTGCAGAGTGCGCTACTGTTACCAGCTGAAACATCATTTATGAGAAGTTTACTGCCATTCCATTGAAATTCTGAAAATGTGGCAGTCTTTACTGTAACCATGTTGTGAAATTCTTGTTCTTAGGAGTAACTAATTGCATCATGAAACCAGAAGTGATTGATAATGGCATTTTTAAATTGAGCTGTACCTAGCAATTGGACAGTCGTGCCCTATAGATGGAACATTAAAGTCACTGGAAACAGTATCTTTTCAAGATGGGTTCAGAAATGAAACTTCAGAAATTACTAAAAGCATCATTAAAGATTTACAGACAGTCTGGAACCTAGCTTTATTTTCTTCAAATAGACCAAGTAATTTTCTCGCATCATCAGCTTCTCTTTTCATCTAAGAGAATCAGCTAATTCATCTGTGCTGCCAGGTAAGTATACAGTTAAAGCCTTCAGGACTGAACAGGATTGAGCAAAACTGTGTAGGTTACAATTCCTGGTATATATTTCACTAATAACAGAACACAGGAGCAGAGGGACTTTTTCAGGTCATGAAGTGATCACAAGCACTTGATGATCACAAGCTACCAGGTCATTAAATTCAGTGCTTTGTACATCAAATTCCCTCTTTGCTTTAGTTATGCTTGTGTTAAAAACTTTTCCAACATCCTACTTACAACTCTCCCATGCCTATTTATTTGACAGTCCCAAGCATAAGGACAGGCTGGGAAGGGAATGGATCAAGAGCAGCCATGCAGAGAAGGACTTGGTGGTGCTGGTGGGTGAGAGGCTGGTCATGAGCTGTCAGTGTGCACTCCCAGCCCAGAAAGCCAAAGGTGTCCTGGGCTGCATCCAGAGCAGCGTGGGCAGCAGGGCCAGGGAGGGGATTCTGCCCCTCTGCTCTGCTCTGCTCAGACCCCACCTGCAGGGCTGTGTCCAGCCTGGATCTGCTAGCATAAGAAGGACATGGACTTGTTGGAGTGAGTCCAGAGGAGGGTGACAAAGACAATCAGAGGGCTGGAGCAGCTCTGCTACAAAGACAGGCTGAGAAAGTTGGGGCTCTTCAGTGTAGAGAAGGGAAGGCTACAGGGACAACTTATAGGGTGCTAGAGTACATAAAAGGGACCTACAAGAAAGCTGAAGAGGGAGTTTTTACAAGGGCATGTAGTTATAGGACAAGGTGGAATGACTTTAAACTGAAAGAGAGTAGATTTGGATTAGATATTAGGAATTCACTGTGAGTGTGGTAAGGCACTGGCACAGGTTGCAAACTACTACTGTGCATTTTGAATGGGAATCCTTCAAGATTCATTTCATGCCCCTTATACTGCCAGAAGAAAATAACAAGTGAATCTCTTTCCCTTTCAATCACAGTCATAGTTTAATGGGCATCCATCAAACACCTCTGTTCCTGGGATATAGTTTTTCAGATTTTAGTAATTCCATTAAATATGTTGTAGGATCCCTTCACAAAAGCAGCTGTGGTAACAGTTAATGATGTATTTTCTATACTGATCATTTTTTTCACTTGTTAGCCTGATAAAAGCTTTGAATGCTGAATTCCTGCATTCCAGTTTTTGTTTTGCTTCTTACCAGCTCCTGAAAATTTCACTATTTATATTTATATATTCTGTTGTATTCTGTTTATAAAAGTAAAGCAAACAGTCAACATTATATAAGCTTTGATTTTTTTATCATGAATTAAAAATGGAAAAAAACAATAAATCAAAATAAAAACAAACAATAAACTCAGAACCTAAAAATTCTCATATGCCTATCTCCACTCCAAAATGTCAGTCCATTCCTACCTAATTTTCCTATTGACATCAGAAGATTTGAGGAGCCATAGATGCTAAGAAGAAAAACACATTCAGAAGCTGCCAAACTCAAGAGAATATCAACTCCATAACTCTTGCTATGGCACTCTCTACTTCCAAAACTGCAATTTAGCTAAATCAGTATGATGACAAAGGGGAAGGTCTGTTCTGGGAGGTTTTCTGACCCAAACCCTGTCCTTTGAGAAATGTAATTTCAATGTCAGTAAAAAGGCTCTCCCTTTTGTGATATAGAAATCAGCATTAACAGTCATCATAAGAGAGTGCTTAAATCTTGAATATATCAGAGGGAAATACATATTTTTTTATTTGCCCTTTAATATTTCAAACTGAAACCAAGTTCTTGAATAGAATAGCCAACAGCTGGTGAGCCTGGATTTGAATTGGGATGATTTCCTGTGATGTTTGCAGAAGCCACATTCCATTTATGTGTTAGATATACAATTTTGCATTGACTTATCTCTAGCCTGCTCTGTAAATGCTAAATGAAGAACTTGGAAAACATTGGATGATTCAGCATTGATTTCCACAGGGTCATCTATGCCTCAGATTCACTGGCTGGAGCTGGGCTTAATGTATGGTTCTAGAAGTCACATCCTGGCCCAGGGCTGTGCTTAGACATTTTTACTGCAGCAGAGCTCTTACAGCAATGTATCACTGAAAATGTTCTTGACCTCTGAGGTTTAGAGCACACTGAAGTGTGCTTTTTAATCTCATTTGATTAGTCTTTTTAGATAATATCTCTTCTCCTTTCCTTTTCTTTGAAATCAGAATTTAGTGTGATAATTTAACTACTGCATCTGTGAACTCTGTAGCACAGGAAAAGGTAAGCATTGACAAGAGGCCACATCTGAGTCAGAAAGGAAATGATGTGGCAAAGAAAAACAATAGCACAGAGTTATGCATTTTTGCTTTTTGTTCATGCATCTTCTCACACAAAACTTGTCCTGTCACACAAAACTTGTTCCCATGGCTTTAAGGAAGCAGTGAATATTTCACTGATGAACCACTGCACTTTTCAGTTATGACAATGTTATGGACCCATAATACTGTTGATGCTGACAGATTATGATTAACAGTGATAGTATAATTGCTACTAACAATTACATGCAGATTTTACCCTATGAAACCATGAAATGACACAGGCCTAAAGATGAGATTTTTGTTACTTATGACTGAAGTTAGAGGGATGTTCCATTTGTCTGAACACCAAACAGTTTGGTTTCTGGTCCTGAAGAAGAATTCATGTCCAGGAGAAAACTAACTCTGTGTTCAGTGTCAGAAGAAGAGAGAGGCATCTGTGGGAGGCTATCCAAGGTGTCCACTGCAGTGGACTTTGCTGGATATAACTCTACCAGATACAAAATTTTGGCTACTTCTCCATATTAGAATAGACCAACAAACCAAGCATTTGAATGCATCTGGGACAAAGAAGCACTCGGGACAGAATACACGAGACTAAATAGGCAGAAGAAGAAGAAGAAGAAGAAGAAGAAGAAGAAGAAGAAGAAGAAGAAGAAGAAGAAGAAGAAGAAGAAGAAGACGAAGAAGAAGAAAAATTAAATGACATTACAGTTTTCTTTCATGTTTTCAATTTCTTTTTTCTTTTTCATAAATATATGTTTTTCCTAAATATAAAAAAAAAATATCACATATCAGCTGTGCTCTGATCTTCCTACCATGGTGATCATGTAAGAATCACTTTGTCCAAAAGATCATCTACTCAAAATAATAAGGATTGAGCAGAAAGAATTAGTATCAAACTTCCTTCTGAATTAATCATAAATTAGAGTTGATTAAATCATGACCTTATTTTTAGAATGCATTTTTTTTTTAAATGCCTCTTGTCTATTCTGAGTTTGTATGACAACCAATAAGGAAAGTCTTATTTTATTTGTGCTATCTAGGCATTACAGTAATAAAATGATAAAATACAGTCAACGTTAAATTATTTTGACATAACCACATTACTACTGTACTATCTGGAGATACATCAGTGTGTACTCACCTGCCTTGGTAGCAGTCAGAACTAATGGACATAACAGTTTTTATTTCCCTGCAATATAACCCTATATTTTAAAAGTGAATGTGTGAGATTTTATTCTATGCTTAGAGGCTGAGGATTTTCTGACACTGTGCAGATTGTCAGTCAGTTTTTCTGTGCACAAACAGTTCACCTATAACATGCAGCAAATTCAAAACCACACAGGTTTTGTTTTCAACTGCTAGTTCCAGAGCCTAGCAAGGCTGTTCGTCAGGACTGCAGTGTGGTTACAGCTTTATGCAGCAGGATGATGGTGATCCTTGACTGAATACTTCATTGGGTAGTCCAGCTACATAGAGTATTGATTGCTGGTTACTTCCATGCTGATTGCTGATGACTTCCAGCATTTTATGTGTATATTATAGGCTGCTGAAGTCTTAGCCAAATTACATTACTTTCTGCCCAGCTGCCCTTATCCTAGTCAGAAACCTGGGGCTTTGCCATCCTCTCTTTGCAACAAAACCTATGAACTAGATCTGAATCTCTTCTGAAACATTCAACTGAATAAAATAAAAATCACAGACATGTTCCAGCAGTCTGCAGTGGCAGTATTTGTTACACCATCTACTGGGAATCATAACCCAAACCAAAACATTTATCTAAAACATATATCAACAATGCAGCTGATCTCCAGATATGAAACCCATACACATACTGGTTTCTGCATGGCAGCCTGTAGCAAAAACAACGAGGTGTATAAATGGCTGCTCTTATCTAGTCACTAGCACTTCTTTTCCCTGCCATTTTTAATTGCAGACCATTTGGTGAAGAAAATGGAATATTTTTTGATTTCTTGGTGCAGATGCAGACACAGGGATGGGGTTCGTTGCTTCATGTTACTTCTAGCTAAAAAAGGGTGAGTAAATCAGATACAATGAAAAATCTAAATTCTGGGTAAAATATATTTTCTTTTTCATTGGAAATTTAAATAATGTAGATGCCTTCTATTTCAGTTTTACGGGAGATTTTTGATAACTGTGGACAAAAATGATAGACTGTATGCTTAATAGAAAAGATAGGAATCAGGCATGGTCTTCTGAAGTCGTGTTTTTTCTAGAAATGCCTTCCTTGCTGCAGTCCAAAACTGATCTCCATGCTGTATTGCTTCCTACCAACCCTACAACACTGGAGAAGGTTTGACTTAAAATATTTTATAGGGGAGTCTGCAATTAAAAATGAAAAGAAAATTGATGGCTCTAATCTTTCCTGGGCTGAGTCAAGGTAAAGCGAAAATTGATTACTTGTATTATTTTGAAATTTGATTATTCTCTATCAATCTATACAAGATTGAAGTCTATCCTCAAAGGCATTTTCACTTCAAAATCCAATTACTGAGATCTTAAGCTTATCATCCAAATTTGAGTCAGGATTGGAAATTTAAATCAAGGCCTCTTTTTACTCTTTTAATTAGTTCAGAGGAAATTAATAACAGAATGTGTGTATTTCCTATATGGAATACATCCTGAATTCCCAAATAATATTACAAAATAACAATACTTTGATGATGATATTTAAATCTATGTGTCAGTAATATTCACTTTCCCAAGGCATATTTTGGCTACAAATCCAGCTGACTGCTACCACCAGTAGTAATCTTACAATGCTCAGCTGCAATACGAGACACCCATTTTTTGTTCACACAATTACTGTAAGTAAATGATCTATTCAACAGAGGCAGGTACAGGACAAAGGGGAAGAAAATATGTTTGTCTGTCTGTCTGTTCCAACATAGAACTGTAGCTTCAGTGACCAAAAGTTGTTCTGGCCATCAGTCTTACAATTTCTCTCCTTATCTATTTCTCAGGAATTTAATTGTGTTCAACCTGTGATCAAATTGTGATCAACCTGTGCTTGATCACAAGCACAGGTTCCCTTTTCCTCCCATCTCAGTCCCTTACTCGTATCTCAGCATTACCAGGGTTATTGTCTTTTAACAAAATTTTCATCCTTAAAAGGGATTTTGACTTCTGTTTTGTCATGTACTGCGGGTTTGTCAGATGAGCTGACTTTCCATCACAGTGATGATGAGTGGCAAATAATTCTGAAGACCATTTATTTTTTCCTGTCCATTAGAAGACTATAAGATTCAGTCAATATAATTGTTGCTGGCAGATGTCTCTAGAAAATTTAACCTCTCTTTTCTTTGATGGCATTTTCCAGGTACTGAAAATGTAAGATTAGGATGATTCATCAAAAGTTTAAAGGTATTTTTGGAGGTAATTTCATAGACCTCATCAGTATACGCTAAAGATTCTATAAGACAGAGAATAAAGACAAATTCTGTTTAAAAAAGATCAAGTGTACAAGTGACCAAGTCAGAGTAAAAAAGCTCAAGAAAGCCTGGAAACCTCCTCATTTTAATTTTATATATTAACTGTCCAACCACAATGCCTTGGAAACCTGAAGTGAGGCTGGAGCTACCTTGCAAGAACATGTAAAGATAGAGTTAACCTGCTCAGATTTGAATTGCAGGCAGCTTTATCTGATCTGCTGAAACATAAGGAGAGTAATAACTACTTTTAGGGAACAACACTCCTCATACTCCTAATGATGAGAGGATTTGTCCTAATGTGAAACAAATCACCCCCCAAGATACCAACTTCTCTCCTTTGAGTATGGAGGGAAGCTGGGGCGTGTGATGTTCAGGTGTAAACTTTTCCACTGGTGCCATTTGAAGTTAACTGGGATGAATCCACCCCAAACTAAAAGCTGACCCTTTTAGTGTGGGAAGGTGCACAAAGGCATGGAACATTGAGGGTGGAGCCAAAGCCTCATGGAAAACCAAGCTTTGCTGACCTTCTGTTTAATCCTCTGGTAAACAGGTGATCTATTTATTTCTCATTTCTTGCAAGTGCTTTTTAAGACATAGTTGGAGATGGACAGTGAATAAACCATTAAAACCATGATCATGAGTCATTTCTTATTCTTCGTTTTGCAAGGATTTTGACCTACAAATCTACAGATATATTCTTTGTGTTATTTTTCATTTTGACCATGGATTCTAGAAGATATTTGCATGAGTATGCATAAAGCAGAAACATATCATCTTAACAGTATTTAGTTATAATTTTCTATACTACTCCGTTTTCATTTTTTCCCCTTTGACTAATCTTCTATATTTGCCTTGGAATAATCCAGTATAATCTCACCAATAAAGCCCTCTGCTTCATGTCTTGCACTACCTCCCAGTGAAGATGTCACAAATATTAATAATGTCTTTGAGAAGAACCTTTCTATACTTTAGTTTCAGATAATTTGAGACTTTATTTTAAATTGCTTGCCTTCAGATATAAAATGAAGTTTATATACCTGAAGGTTTGAAATAAGGATTAATGTATCCAAGTGCAGCTGGGTATATCTAATTTCTTGTACCTGTAAATTTTATATAACTGAGTCATCTTGTTAACTTGATTTCCCTTACATGTATATTACTGCAATATTCTTTAAAAAAAAAATCCTAATTTGATCTGGAGCCATCTCCTAATTCCACATACTAAATAACACTAAAATATTTGTCTTCAGATGGAATGCTGACAATGTACAGTTGGGCAGAACAACAAACCAGAAAAAGTGTACTCTATAATTTACTACCTCATAGTTTAAGTACCACTGAGATTTGAATTAGGTCAGTAGTACAATTTTTGTCGAAAATTATTATTTTTGTTACAATTTATATTGTTTTAAGTAAGGAATTGTTTTGGGAAAATACTCTCTAAGGACATAAAATTATTTGTCCTAAACCAACTTCATTTTTTTGCTTATAGAATACCTAGAAATGATTTTAACACTCATTTTTTATTTTCATCCTTAGCAGATACTGTTAAAAGTATCATTGTTCTGCCTTGTCTGTTGGTTTGTCACTATCTAAAGGTAACATAACACCTTAAGACTTACAGTCATACTCAATTCTTTGAGAGTGGGAGATCATGTGGCATGATTTGGAGAAAGGGTACAAAGGTAAGGGAAGGAATCATAACATCATAATATTATAGAATGACAGAGCAATTTGGCTTGGGATCAGCCTTTGAAGAAGAACAGTCTTTGCCTGGTTTGGCAACTCTCAAAGGTACAGGTCCCAGTACCTTTTTTGCACATTCCTCATCTGAGACTTTCATCAAGTGACTTTTCATCAAGTGAGATGGCGCAGGCATCAGCCACTGCTAACAGGCAATGGAAAATATTTTTCTTTTTCTGCAGTCCTTTCTCTGCTTTCCCCAATGGAGGAACACTGAGGACTGCTCAGGAACTCGAGCCCATGGTATATCAGGAGTGGGTTTATCAGAGGTTTTCCCCATATTCCATCTATTTCTACAGGTAGGGGCTGATTGCATGGTGAGATGGGTTTTGTCTGTACCACTCACCCAAAGAGATGTGACTTCCTCAGGGTGGCAACATGCATCGCCTCCTAGAGATGGAGCTCTGGGAAAGGAAAAAATCTTTTGGGCAGAATATTCCTGTGACTCGATCTTCTCGAGTGTGGCCCAGCTAGCTCAGTGATGAGGTTTCTCTTCACTCGAGTTTCGAGCCAGCATATGTTTGTGGGGTTCACTGATTTTCTTCAAGAATCCAAGTCTATAGAGCGAGTAAAGAAATCAGGGGGGGACTCTCTCTCTCTGGTTTGCATTCCACAGTTTATTTCTGTGAAGGGGAATCCAAAGAACGAGAGACAAAGGATTTGGGGTCTGGGGGGGGGTCTCTTTTAACAGGGTTTCTCGGAGGGAGGGAACATCAGAGAGAGAACCAATTATTTTTCTCAGTACATCTTACAAACTTTCTACAAATCAAGGTTACACACACCAAGATACGAAATAACAGACACCAACTTCTTCAAATGCCCACAAAGGTGTAGGAGTATTCGCCACAGAGGGGCAGAGGAGGAGAAGGGGGGAGGGTGGTTTCCTGGCAACCCAGGGGGGAAAGAAAGGGAAGGCAAGGTAAGCATGCCCTCTCAGCTTCCATAGCTCAGAGGCATTCTGGGACAGGAAAAACAGAGTTACAAACCTCCATGTTGGAAAGAAGGGTCTCCTGGGCTAAAGAAACTTCAAGCACCTGAAAATGCCAGCAGAGTCCTCTCTTTACTCTATCCGGCCTCTCGCCGTGGGGCTGAGGAGAGAAACTTCTGCCAGGTAAACAATTAGGAGAAAGAGAAGCTGGGGGGAGGAAATCACAACTAAAAGATGGGAAAAGATACATTTCAAGCTATCAACTACAACATTCTTGCATTAACTTACTGCCACAGGTGTCACGTACAAAGTTCCATGGAGGTTGGGAAGAAACATAATGATGTTGTGGAGCATTTCATAGGGGGATGAAACAGCTGGCAATGCCCAGTTCCACTGCTTGCCAGCTGCTTGCTCTTACAGGCAGCTCCTGATATTACAGGCAGCCTGAGCTGTAATTACACACAAATACTTACTCATTTTCCAGCCCTCACACCACTTGCTGAAAGATGTTAATATAATCCGTTTCAGTCTTGTCTATATTAATAATGGTCCGTAAATACAAATGGAAAAATTCAATTTTGAAAGGGCAACAGTTTTTTTCACACAGCCCATCTTTATAAGATTATTGTTCGTCTCGAGTGGTCGATTCCACACTGCTGTGAGCTTCAGAGCTCATAAACCCGCCAGAGCTATTGAATAATTATCTGAAAATGAACCATCCAGATTTTCTTCTTGTGTTCTGACACCTCCATACAGGCACAGTCACTGCAGCTGCCTGAGCATCCCAGGCAGCTGGTCCAGGAGGGCACCTGAGATGGGAGGGGACCCTGCTGGGTGTCTTGCTCCTGGCGACAGTCACACTGACTTCCTCGGGTTGTCATGGTGACTCTTGCAACACAAGTGCCACCTAATGAGGAATCTGAAACCATTTGCTCTCAAGAAACAAAGTTGTGGCAATTCTGCCCTCAAGAAATGGGTCATATTATTGCTCTCATCAAGGAACTGTGCTTTTTAGAGACAAACAAGCTGGCTGTGTTTCTTGGTTAGAAGTTGTAAGATTTTTTAATCAATTCAGATTCAGGAGTATCTGTGCTTTGCCACAGTCCCTCAGGGAGGTCTTTGCCTGGCATGGGTACCTATGGCCTCTCTCATAGACCCAGCGTGGGTCAGCACAGCCAGAGCCCCCTGCCCCCTTAGCCTGTTCCTGTTTTGTCCCCACAATTGTGTCTGTAGCCCTTCATGTCTGACCATTTCTTTCAAAGCCAGTGTGAGCTGGGGCACTGTGTGCATTCCTGACTGGCTGAAGTTCAGAATCTGATGGATTTTGTTTCTGTGGGGCATAGACCTTGCTGAAGCAAGTCCTGACTGGGAACCTGGTGGACCAAGACTTCTCAACCCGCATCAGAACTGCCACTCCTGTCTGCATTTTTCCACCTTTGCACATTACAAGTATTCCTAAGCCTTGACCTTGGCTGAGCCTTCTCCATATTCCCAGCCATGAGAATCTTCAAGAATTTTCAGAGGAAATTTCTTCTTGTAGCTCAATCTTTGTCATCCCCTTTGAAATCTCACTTCAACTAGAGCCCTACAATTTGTCAGTGACAGCTGTGACTGTAACACTCATCCAAATCTGATTCTAACTCTAGCATCAGTGCACAAAACTGCACAATAAGAAGGTGGCCTGTGAAAAGTCTCCTCCTGTAAGAACTACTTAATGAGGGCTGTGGCTGGAGGATTGGTGCTAAGACACTGCTGTTGCCAAAAGTTAGATTTACAAACAAGGTTCAGCAACAGAACCTTCAAGGGATCTGAAAAGGAAGGAGGGGTCTACAGCAAGATGTCAGATAATCTCCTTTGAGACCTCAGGCTATGACAAAGGATCAGCAAAATCCAAGACATAGGGTGATATTTGCTGTCATGTTTGTGAGAGAGAACATGTGTCAGGCTCCAGAGGGAGTGTCAGTGCAAAGGGGATGCTGGGCTGCAAAAGGGATGGACAGTGAAAAAGAAAAGAATTCCCCTTAGAACTTTGTTAAACCGACAAGTTCAAGAGGTCTTGAGCTAAAGCTCAGCCAAGCCCAAGTTTGGTTTAGGGTTTGGTTCAGGGTTGGAGTTAGGAGAAACCCAAAGCCTAGGGCTCATGTGTGGAGGGCTATGGATGAAATAAAAGGATGACCATAAAAAGCTGCCAGAAGTAGGGGCTGGACTTCAAAAAGAAATCACTCTTAGAAATTTGACTGAGGGTCAGTCACTGACATATCAGAGGTTTGTGTTTAGGACTTAGGGTTTAGGTTAGGCATAGGATTTAGGTTAAGGCTATGTTTAGCACAGAGACAGAGCCCACAGCTCTTGCTGGTGAGGGCTGCAGCAGGCTTTCCAGAGAAAGGGGATGGGCTACAGACAGCCTAAACACTTGTTCAAATCTTGAGCACCTTGGGTTAGTTGCAGCCAGCACCAAGAAGCCTCTGCTCTCAACTGTGCATTTCTCCATAACCCATTTGAAACTGGGCTTGAAAAATATCCCAGAAAATTTTTACTTTTGGACCCACCTCCCCTGCCTTTGGCAGCCTTACCCCCACTGAAGCCTCAGGTTCTGTCTCTCGCTAACTTTAACCTTAACTACTCCTTGGCTGAGCCTAGGCCGAAGCTGCCCAGCCATGGCACTGCTTAAGAATGTTTTGGAGGATGCTGCAATGCTGTGCAGCAGTATTTCTGTTTTCTGAAGACTATATTCAGGGTATTCATGGTATTTTCATCTTGCATGTCTCACCAAGGTGAGCACAAATGAGGTGTGTCTGAAAATGTCTGTGATCTCTGCATTCCAGTGGTGTTAAGATGCAATTTTTGGTGAATTTTTGCCTAATGCAGTAATGAAATACATAACCTTTCCATAGTAGTTGGCAGTTTCACAGAGTCTCATAAAGGCAAATCAACTGATAGCTCTTGTGCTAATTTTCCTTAATGTGATATATTTAAATGTTTAATCTTAGCAGCACTTTCACAACTTGTGTGCTTAATTTGAAGAATGTGAGCATATCTGAGCCATCCCTCTTAAATGCTATTACTCTCTTCAAGGTGCTGCTGCTGCTCTGAACACTCAGTCTGCATGAATCTGCTGTGGCAGATGGAGTAGACAGTGGTTGCACCAGCTGGAGCGAGTCTAGGAAGATGAGAATCAACTGGAAGGGGAGATGGAAGAATCCTTGAATGAAAGGAGCTTGACAGTTTGCACAGGAGAGAGAGAATCTGTGAGTGTCATGGACTCTGAACCATTTCACTGAGCAGTCACATTGCAGTCTTATTTCCTCTTACAGAAAGTACTGAATCCAGATATAATTGTTTTTCATCTAAATTAGGTAATTCTTGACAAGGAGATAACACTTTTAATAATTCAGTTACATTTCTTTTCTCCATGCTTTTTTGCTTGTTTTCTGATTTCTTCAAGTGAACAGGGAAATATTTCTGTATGTCTGCATGGCTCACTCATTTGCTTTGCCTTGAAAACAAATGATCACCTATGGGGCAGAGTGCTCCTGTTCACACTTCTGGGGGTAATGCCTTACTTTTGCCATGTGTTTCAGAAAAAGTGCCAGTGAAATATTTTGAAGAAGAATAGCCAATGTGTAAACAAGTCTGCTGAGTTTGAAACGTATATGAACCAAGGCAGGAAAAAAAAAACCAAAAACAAACCAATAGTGAGGCAGAAAAGCAAAGTGGTAAATGAACTAAAAGAAGTGAGTTCACTGTCTGGAAATAAATAAACTAATTAATTAATTTTTTTTTTAAAAAAAAAGAGAAGATGGGGAAAGAACATTGTGAAGAGTCAGAAGTGGAATACAATGGAGAGTGACTAGGTAGTAAAGGAGTGGGTAGCAAAGGCAGTAGGCAGGTGACAGAATAATCTAACTACACAGGACCAAGTAATGAATAAGAAATAGAGACAGGAATAGAAAAGGTGATGACATTGCCAGAAAGAAATTATTTAAGTGGGAAAAGAGATCAGAGAGAGAAGATGCATTGATTACCATGCTATCAAACACAATTTCCCTTGACTTGGACATTTGCGTCATCTTTAATATTTCTGCATAAGAACTGGTCTTAGTTTAACTTTTATGCACATCTGAAAATCACAGCTCTTATGTGGAAGTCCTTATGTTAGATTTTTTTATATTTGTAGCAAAGGTATAAGAGAAATAGATGGACTCTCAAGAATCAATGTTTACAGCAGTCTATTGTTTATGTAAGGGATTTTAGCACTCAGGATTACATACCAGCATATACTACACACTACATAATGAATCTACATTTTATTTATGAAAAGTGATTCATGAAACAAAGATATTCTTCTCAGCCATTAATTTCCTCTTTCATTCAGAATGATAGATAGAATAAAAAAAAATAACACTTTCCATTTCAAAGGCCTTTTCTGAGAATTTAGGGTAGTTCCTGTTTAGATCAGGGGCTGCCATTTTTAAGTACCTGTGCCTAGACTGCAGATTTAAGTCACTGAAATCCAAAAGGCACTAATAGTTCTGAAAATCTCATAATTTATTAAAGCTGCTAACCTTAGTTGGTAAATTTAGAAACATCAATTTTATTCTTTTTCTGCTTATGATAATGTTGTGTGTACTGCTGTGGCTCTTCCCTGTGTAAAACTAAAATTGAAGCAAGTGCTTGTACGCTGATCTGTGTCTTATTGAGGTTACTGCATAACAAAATAATTGACACATATGTGTACAATGTATTTTATGGACAGATTACTGACACATATTAATACTTACCATGTCTCAAAACAATTTATTTTTAGATTGAATTTATTAATTTCTCCTTTTATAGAATTACTATTTTAATGAAAATGAATTCCTGTAGTTAGAATACTTTCTATTTTGATGATCAATACTCTCTTTTACATCTTTCAAGCAGCAACTGAACCCAATACACATTTCAAGTCCAATGGAAGATCTTCAGCTCCTGTGTGACTGTAGAAATTTTGTCATGAGCTGTACCCACAACTCTAGCTCTGCTTGTCAAATTCTGAGAACCAGAGTCTTCAAAGTATATGTAATGTTTGACTCAAATACTTGACATTTTCAGGAAGCAGTGAAGTGTTTTCTGTTGGCTGCTGAGAACAATTCTGTCAGGCTTTCCACTGAAAACTGGTAAGCTAAATCAAAGTGTGCACAGTTCAGTGCTGCTGTAGCAAGAATGCCTCAGCTGGTTTATTCAGAACTACCTCACACACCTCTGGTCTGTCCTGTGACCTGCAGGATTAGCACTCTCCTGATTTTGCATGGTAGAGGGAAAGAAAAGGAAACAGGGAATACGTGTGACTTCCTGATTATATGACACTGTGGGCATTGAAAGCCTGGGAACAGTCCTAGCAGGGAGGGGGTTTGAATTAATCTCTTCTGTGTTCTCTATATGATTTATTAATGAGTACCAATGAAAGCTAAAGAACAAATGTCAGGAAGTGAATTAGTTTGACTTCAACTTTTAACATGTGGTCTGTGCTTTCAGGTTTGGATAAGCGCTTGAGTTATTGTTTCTGGACATTTCCAAATTTGTCTTTTAATATGTGAAGTCGAGGAGAACCTGACATGGGTAATGAAACTACAACAGCAAGTTCACTGAAAATTATAAAGCAGCTGCAAGTGTTGGCTTCAGTCCTGTGGAAACAGCAGAAACTGTTCCAGCAACAGATGGTTGAGGGGCCTTCATTTATTTGGGGACTGCTGGTGTGAACCTGCTTAGTTCTGTCTGCAGTCAAAGGATGTCATGAGGACACAAAAACAATTGTACTAGGTCAAAGATACATCCAGCCCTGCATCCTGTCTCTAACAATGGTCTATGCTATCTCAGAAGGAAAGCAGAAAAAGCTTTTTTCCAGGGGAAAAATCTTTACCCAATAACCTTGAAATTTTCTCTGCCTGATCCAGAAATTTGATTTAAATATTTGCTATCAGTTCACTCTACCATCTACTTTACTCCAATTCTTAAAGTAGTTTTGTGGGGACAAGCATATAACATTTCAGTGGAAAGCAAAATTGGTCTGTACACTAACAGTTCTTCTACAGCAATGGAGACTGCAGTGTTAAATCCACTTGTGACCCCTGGGCTTTGCAAATGTCCACTTGGTAAAAACATGTGGATCTTTAGTTTTCAGGAAATGTTGTAAGTGTTCTGGGAAGCTCAATACTCTATCCATCTTAGCTATCACCCCAGCCAGCTTCCCAGGAGATGTGAAGCTCACAAGCAAGGGTTCAGATCTTACCAAGCCCATACATCTGTTCCTGAGCTGTATTCAGCTAAGGGTGAGCTGACATAATTTCAGTTGTTCTGACCCCGTAAGTATTACTGTGAAAGAATGAGAATTGGAGAATCAGATGTGTAAGTTCCCATTCAGCTAAGCATTTAAGTTATGTTGACTTAGGTGAGAAATAAGTGTGGCTTTAAGAATGTTGCTGAACAATATTTTTTTTTTATTATTAAGTCATATTCTCCTTTCAGACTTTTCAGAGGTGACATCCATTGACCTGAATGGAAATAAGAGTATGGGTTGAGTCTTCACAGAATAGTTTTGATCACAGTTCTGAAAAAACATGTAGAATAATCCACTGTTTTCACAGTGACTTGTATATCTCCATCATTCCCTCTATCTCTCTACTGTTTCATAATCCTGTTTCATAATTATAGTACTGGAAAATTTTCAGCAGCTTTTATTGACTTTTTTTTTCTTTCAAATCACAAAAATACTTGGTGTTACACTATCCTGGTTTAGTTTTAAGACTTTTCCTTAGATAACAATTATTTGCAGCCTTCCTAAATTTTAACCCAAAAGAGCATCAGCACTCGAGCCACTGAGAGTCCCGAGTCTGGTGCTGATGGCTGGACATAGGCCCATTACCAAAAGGCAATACTAAAAGATGCCCAGAAAAAGTTGTATTTGTGGCTTCAAAACCTGCTCATTATTTTAGACACAAAGATAATCTACACAGCATCTAAGAAGTTTCCAAACAGGAGGAAATAAATGAGTGAATTATAAATAAGAGTTCATTAAAACTGCATTAAAGTCATCTCACTCTGTTCACTCACATTGTTGTAGCCCTGCAAAAAGCCCCATTCTTGTGACTGCGAAAAATGTAATTTTGTCAGGCTCATTATTACAGCCTTGATAAAATTTAAATTGTTGATTGCATCATTTATATTCACTCTTATTGGTATTATTAATTCATTAGACCAGTTGGACAAGCTATTCACTCTAATTCTTCCTAGCATCAATAGCTGTAAAAACTACAAGGTGGGTAGATTAAGATCAATGTTAAATTAGTACAAGTGAGCTAAGATTGCAGTTTAATTTCAACCATGTGAAACCAATGTTACATAATGGAGGATTTGATTGTTTCAGCTTGACATATAGTCATTATTTGCTGGATTTTCAGCACAAAAAGCAGCCTGTGAAGTGTTTATAACAGAAGCCCTCCAAAAACTTGAAGAAATGTTTCATTAAATTGAAGAAGAAAACCCAGAAAACTTTTCTGTCATATTTCATCTTAAAATGGGTGAACCACCTTACAAAAAGCCACGTTGCTTTGTGTTAGTGAGAGAACACCTGCACTTCTAGACAGCAGCTGGATAAAGGGAAAGGTGAGGAGCACTCAGAGGTGCTCAGCATGTTGCGGAAGCCATGTATTTCTTGCAGGACAGTAGCCCACCTTCAGGGACTGAGAGCTGACAGAAGAGGTGTAGACAGCTCAGCTCACCCATGGGTGGGATATCAGTGTTTCTGGAGAAGCAGCCAGGCAGCTGCTGGGATTTCCTGCAACCTCTGCCCAGTGAGGTTCACTGCATCAGCTGGGAACATGCTGCCTGGAGTGTAGGGACATCCTTTCTGCAAATCACAGGCCAAAGGTGCCTTGCTGATCCTACGTTCAGAGCATTAATTCTGTGTGTTTCTGTCTGCTTTGTCTGAGGAGCAAGGCAAAGATCCCTCGGTGGACTGTGGCTCAGCTGCAAAATATTTTAAATGCTGGGCAAAGTGCCATGTGTTTGTAGTTAGCATTAAACAATCACCAGGAAAACATCATGAATTATCACTAACAGCTTTTCTCAGTGTGGGAGCTGAACAGAAGAGGGGGAGATTGGCAAGCGACTGAACACGTGAGCAAAGCTGGTCATTTATCACTCTGTATCAAGAGTCAAAGGATGGAACCAATGGTCAAAAGACAAATTCCTCTAAACATGGGGCTATGTTGTCCAGTTAAGCTGCACTGGACACTGTACTGAATAATCTGGGCTAGTGTACCAGAGGGAGAAAAACTAAAGGGAACAGTTGTTGTCCCTGTGCTAATGAGATTTCTAAATTACTGTAATGAGGATAACCCAAATGGTGGTGTAATTCTTGCCCTGGTGTCAAGGTGGTGAAAGAAAACAGAAATTATGGAGTTGTGAAAGGCTGAGACTGTGTAAAGCTAAGTGGTTTCTTAATTAAAATGTCCCTACATTATTATAACTACGGTATTAAAATCAGCAGGAGGTTTATTTGTCACTCTTGTTATTAGAGGAGCTGAGCAGCTCTCAAACCAGCCTGGTGCTGTCAGCTCTGCATAGGGCCCAACTCAAACTGCTGGTACTGCTGAAGGTAAAATTTCATTTCTCTTCCTCCAGATGAATAGTCTACTCCCAGTTCAATCAATTCCAAATTGCTGCTGGATAGTGGTAACTGCTTATTTTTCCCTTGAATTATTGGAGCCTGACAGTTTAATACATTCACCAGCTCATTAATTCATCCCTGTCCTTGCCCGAGTCACACCCTGTGCATCTTCTTTTACCTTTCAGAAATCTAGTGGCTTTAGACAACTTCTATACTGTCTATTTATCCAAACCTGTTTTGGTGTCTTTTCATGTTATAAGATTCTTGTTCTGCTTTAACTGAACCACTTGGCCAGGGTTCATTCCACTCTCAAAATACCATGGTGCGGGTATGTGCAGGTAGGTGGCTACAGATTAATTAGATGGCTAAGCTCCACCAAAAGGTGGAGATAGAGTCAAACAGTCAGTGTAAGATGGACAAAAATCAGTTTGCCAAGAAAAATTCCCCATTGGGTGTTTCTACAATGGACACATTACATCTGGGCAGATAACCTGTTCTCTCAGGAGAAAAAATGCTCAGAAAGTTAATCCATTAGCTTGGTATCATCCCTAGGTAATACTGAGTCTGAATAGGATCATGACAGTCTTAAACTTTCCTGTCTTTTTTTCAATAGGGATTATGTCAAACACGTTATTACTCTGATGGTGTTCTGTCAGCCTCGTTTTGGACAGTGGTTTAGTCACAGCACCATCCCCAGTTCCTGCTGGTGTTACATTGCTTCTCAGCTCTTCAGTGTTTGCTACAAAATGTGCTATTTCTGCCAGATGGGTTCAGCAGATTCAATACTTGGATGATTCTAGACAAGGATTTTTCTCCTCTGTTAATATGAAACTCTACAAGTGGAATGTTTGAATGCTTTTTTCAGCCATACACAAATGCTTTGCCTTTTTTAAAAGTAAGCTCTTTAAGCAAATCTCATCCTTTATAATAACAAAAGATTTAAAAAGCTTTCTAATCTGCCCTATTATTTCTAGTTCGTTCCTTTGCACTGAGAGCAAGGACTCTGGACTATTGATTAGAGAGGATAGCATAACTGTTTGGGGAGATAATAATGTGTTAGGAGTAGATGATGCCTAAATGTGCTTTACTAGAGCTAGGGCACAAATACTGTACTTTGAGGATAAGAAGTGGTTATTGATTATGTATACCTACTTATTTTAAGATATATATTGTGTATGGGTATTGCTGGTTTCATAAATCTTCCAGTTCTTTTTCAAGAACTGCATTCAATTAAAATAGCAATATGTGGTGGGGTCAGTACACCCTCATCTATTTTTGTATTTTCTCTTAATGTGCATCAGATTAAAAATTATTTGTTCTGGCTTTCATTAACTACAAATGTCATGCTGCCCCTTAAAAATATGCCATAAGCCATTTCTTAACCTTTTTACTCAAATCTACATGCTACTTGTTCAGTACAACACACAGAGATGTTTCACTACATGCAGTTTACATCCATGAGGGAGTACTGCCTCTTCTACTCCGACCTGTACCATTCTAAGTCATTGTGTTTTGTACAAATATTCTTTTGCAAGGGTTTCCACAGGGTAAAATTGCAGTCACTAGGATGAAGAACTGTGTGCTACTGGCACGGGGGGATCTGGGGACACCTGATGAACTCTACCTTGCTCATGGCAGTTGAAGAACAGAGGAAAACAAAAGTACCTCAACATCTCAGCTCTGAAGAAGGAATTTTCCCAACCCCCAAACTTTAGAACTAATTTAAGTGTCATATGGATGACCAAAGCTTAAAAACATGTTTTTAAGAGTTTAATAGGCATCATGATACCTCAGAAGTAGCCTGTGCACACACTTGTGTGGATACATATTAGACACAGGGTTTCCTCCAGAAGAAGAGTCTTCTAGGAAAATATAATCTTATTTTAAAGCTTAAATGGTGGTTAATTCGTCAGACTTATTCTGTATTTTTAGACTGCATTTTCTATCTTTGATATGTAAAACCAGCTTTTCATTATGCTCTATTAATTATGTTGAAAAATCTACATAATCTGTAGTAAAATACTAACAGACTAGGATCCAAACTATTTCTCAACCTTCTTTTCAAAAAATCAGATAATATTGCATTATTCAGTCTCTACCCTAGTTTTATGGCCTTCCTCATGATCTCCCTGAAGCATGTGGACATTGTTTATATGATCTTCCTCATGATCTTCCTATGATCATTGAAAAGCTTTCCTGCACCTACTGGAAATTTAAAAAAAAAAAAAATTATTTTCAAACTTAATTTTGTGAAAACAAATCATGGGTTACAGATGAGCTATATACCTTATCTGTAAAAGAAGAGAATGAAGTTTCTACGTGTCCTCAGTTTGGTCTGACACTTTAATGTGTGTTTTCAAACATCTTCCTGTTATCATTTGTGTTACTTATTTCTTGCATTCACAATAAAGCAATATTGGAAAAATACAATTTAAACTTGTTTTTTTCTTTGGGTTTCTTAAGTGATTATCTGTAATTAGTTTTCTTTTTTTTTTTTCTAATGTGAAATGTATATTCCTTCTACAAGGGAGATAGAACAAGGCGGCTTATTTTTCTTTAGCTAATTCACCAAGTTAAAAAAAATAAAAAAAGTATACTTTAGAAACCTTCTTCCTCTTGCAGACTGCTGAATAAATTAGAAAATTATAGCAAGACATACATACATCATGTGTGGCAGCTATCAGCTGTGTGTTTTGAGAAGAGTTGGACTTTAGCATGAAGTCCTGCTGTGGGACCTTCTAGTCTGACAGCAACATCATCTAGTGATGGCTCACTAACACTACATACAGCTTCCCCCAAAATTTCTGCCTTCCAAAACCAATTCTTTTAAAGCTTGGAGATACATATGGTTTTGTTGCAGACACCTCTCACACTGAAACACAATTTTTTTGCATTGTAACTCTTTAGACAGTGGCGTAATGGTGTTATCAGCTCTCTTGTGTAGTCATTCCCAGGCTATCAACCATTCTGACAGCTGCTAAGTAGCTATCTAGTAAGATAATATGATTATCCATTTCTGTGTAGTTTCTCCTTTCAACATTTGGATCTATTGATATATGTTGCTGTTGTGTATGCCTTGGTACATATGTACAATGAATTTTTGGAGGTGGTAAGTCTTACAGTTTTTCATATAAAGGACTCCATCATGAATATCTAAAGCTGATTTCTCTTGGGATGTGCCCAAAGTCCTGGATTCAGATGGGTTCAGAAGCCAGAAAGTGCTGAGGGAGGACCATGGGGAAAGAGAATAGCTCAAGTGGTTATAAAATACAAAAGCCTGGAGGTTAAGAGAAGTGGAAGTCAAGGAAAAAGTTTATTTACTTCTTAGGTACAACAGTCTACAGATCTAAATTACATTGAAGCACTGCCATCTTAAGTGTAGCAGTGATATTCCTCCTTAACTTCCCAATTTCCCCAGTCAGAGATCAGAGACCTGCATTGTCTCAGATTGTTGTGCTGTACACAAAGTTGCTTTATTTGTGAAGTGACACACTGATTTTCCAATTGCTGAGACATCAAAATAAATATAAGCAGCAGCTAAGGACGAAGTGATTTCAGAGATCTTCGCTGTGTAGAATGAACACAAACAGGATGTTTGTGCTTAAACTCAGTGTGGATGATCGCAAAGATTTTTTAAGCATCTGCAAGAGACAATGAAAAATTTTAAAGAGATAAATGATGAATGACTATTTTTTCCTTCGTTGGAGGTTGTTTTATTTTAATAAAAAGTAAACTATGTTATTTATCTGTTCTGAAACTAATCTAGAAATAGAAAAAAATATAAAGAATCAGAAAACTAAGTTTATCCTTCCAAGTCTTTATAAATTAGGGGATTTTTTTTCATTTTTCACAAATTTTTTAAATGCTCAAAAGCTTTAAAATCTTTTTATAAAATTGGAAGTTAGTTATTCCTCCCAGAAGAGAATTCCCCATGAATCCTGTGTTGCTGATACAGTTAACTACCTGAGCAGTAGCATCTAATGAGCAGTCATTTAAAAATTAGATTTAGATCCCCTAAAGGTCATTAGCCTAGCAAATCTGATAGCTACATGAAAGGTAGTGAAGAAACAAGTACATGTCAGTAGTCAGGGGCTGATGAGTCAAGGCTGACTTTTTTTACTGGGGAAAAAAAAAAGCTATAATAGCAGTATGTAAGTAATATCCATTTAAAGTATATCAGCACTCAGATGAAAAGATATTTTCAAAATGATGTGCTTTTCATAGATCATGTGGTTGGAAAAGGAATAGGAAAGGAGACCAGGAATGGGTCTTAGCTCTTTGCAAACTGACAGAGTTCTGTCAAAATGTAGTCATTGCACTTTGCTTGTAATACATCAAGGTACTTGACTCCTTGGGTGCCCTGACTCTGCATTTACAACCTCTACTTTCATAGTATAGTGGTTATAGCTGTATAATTAAAAATAACACATTAAACCAATGAATTACAGTGGCAGCTCTGTTTTCAGAAACCATAAAATTAATCGCTTTCTCATCCTTCTCTGACCTTGCTTTGGTAAGTAGGTAAGATAAATTCATTTGACATTTGCTCTTTGCCAGCTTTTACTTCCCAAACATCCTTTGCAAAGCAGGAGATAAATCCTTCAGGGTTAAAGCACGATGTACACAACACAGCTGTACCTGAGACCAGGAGGATGAGAAAACTCTCACCACATGCTCTACCAAAAAATTAGCGACTAGATCCACATCAGTGATTATATTCTTTCTGCTGGACTTGATCATAAGAGGATGGGGGAGGCAGCTGATTTCCATTCATTCCCTGATGTATCATGGCTTAACCAGTGGGTACACTGAACAGCATTGCTGCTGTCCAGGGTGTGTTTGGGGGTGAGAAAGGCATGGCAAAGGAGGGCAGTGCCCTTGAAGGATTATGTGGAGATAGACGTGCAGTGCTTTCTCCAACTCCAGAACAAACACATGCACGTGACTTGGACACAACTTCTAACAAGAAAAAATAATGAAAAAGAGGATTAATAAAAACTGTTGTAACAGAAACAGCAATTGGGTGCCACTTCAAAATTGCCAAGACTCATCATTTTTGTCTCTCTGTTATTGCTTGGGAAAGGAACTGCAGGAGGTAATAAAATACTGTCAATACAGAGATAAAAAACAACACCCACTCGGTCTAATGTTTTGACATGAGGATCTACTGGCTACCAACAAAAAGCTTCACAGGTCACTGTGTTCCATATTTTCCTTGTGAAATGTACTGCACTTCAGTCAGTGGGGATTATGGCAAATTACCTGGATGTACAATTTAAAACTTCAAATAGATCACTGGCTTTAAGGTGTAGCTACAGCATGTGCCAGAAAATATAGATGAACAAATGGCAAGTTTCATGGCTTATTCAATTGAAGGGGTTACATTTTTCTGGGCACCTCACATTTGACTCACCATATTGATGTCACACGGCTCACTAGGCAGAGACAATAATGAATTCTTGCTGGAAAATCAGTCATGTAAGCAACACTGGATTATTTGCTTTTCTGAGGGCAAGTCGCTTTACAGCACATGGACACAGCATCTTGTTCTGCTTGATTCCTTGAAGAGGACTTCTTCAGGCCTTTTCTATTTCATGTTCACCATTTCAAGTTTCCTGGGTTAGAAGAATAATTTTGTAAGTTGACTCTAAACTCTAATGATGTCAGACTGAACAACTTTAGTCTTTTTAAAGGGATAACCCCCAGGAGATGTTGGAGTGGGCACTTTATGTGTGAGACTGAGCAAACTTGTTTTGCAAATGCTCCTACAGGCATGAAGCATAGCACAGTTGAGTGAGAAGGCACAAGTGAATCCAGCACTGGTGACATCTTGCACTAAATGTGTGAGAGTGATGCTATTCTTCTGGTTCTTCAAAAAAGACATTTATCAGAACTCATTGTGATGCTGTGGTCTCACCTATGCACCATGTTTGGGCCCAGAACTGTTTTTGTGGCTTGGGTTACTCTCATTTGAAGGGAGGAAGGTGGACACATTGCTCTAAATGGCAAGGAATAATAGCAGGGATCTTCTAAACACCATTAGAGCCTTGGGAGGTGGGGGCAGGTGGGACAACCAGCCAACTGTTGTAGCCAGTGATAATTTAAGTACTAATTCCTGTCTGGTTTCTTTGCACAGTCACACAAAAGTGCATTTTTTCTCCCTTTAGCTGCCTTCTCATTCCTAAGGCTTCCGTGGACAGTTTTAAGAAAGACCAGGCTTGTAGAGAGTGCTAATACTTGTACTATGCAATTCTCACAGTCAGTAAATACAGACAAGCCATCACTCAAGGACTCCACCTGGCCTGAAAGAGAAGGGGTGACTTTGATACCAGTACCGTTTGGAAAAGTTATTCTGACTTGAGATGAATTACGGTAATTTCCTGAGTGCTCAGGCAGCCATCGCGATTTGCTGTAAAGTGGCAGGCAAAGGGGGGAGAATTTGTTGTCTTTATTCATCTCCATGGCATAGAAGGAGTGAAGATTATGGTGAAAGCAACCAATAGCCACAAGTAGTTTTACAACACGCCACATACAAAATGATGTTAGTAAGAGGGGTTCCAGTTTTCAGTGGAGGCTTGTTCCTCCTCCTGACCCCACTTTTACAGTTTTGCTGGTCTATTTTTTCAGGAAGTAAACTTATTCACAAAACAGGTTTGGTGATCCTTCTTTCAGCCAAGTGCAAAGGAAAAGGAGAACCCAGTCCATAAAATATAATGACACAATAAAAATGTCATGATTGTTCTAAATTAGAAATTTGAAGGGGAACAAGACATCAGGTAGAAGAATGGGCTGGCAGGGCTGAAAACAACTTAAGAGCATTTTTTAAGTGTGTGAGGCACAGAAGAAATGATAAAGCTAATGTTTGCCAGAAAAAGGCAGTAATGAATAATGTCTAAACCCAAGAGGAAACAATCAGTAATTAATCTTGCTGTGGTCCTGGGAAGAAGCAGCTGTATGCCATTCTAGATGAAAAGGTACTTTCACTTAGTGAAGGTGATAGCAAACAATATCTATTAAAATAGCATTCAGGTGATTAGGTGTGTATACTTTGTTGTCTCTGCTACTCCAAATGGCAGGTTATTCCAGATTCCCACTAGCCTTATGATAAGAAACCTTCTTTTAATTTGAAACCTTTTTTTTTATTGTGAAGTCATACCTATGCATTCTTGTGTGAATATTGCCATTTAGCTTTGTTTGTTTCCAAACAATATTTGTAAAACACAATAACATGTCCCCTCAGTACTTATATAATTGTATTAATAAACTAATCCCTTCTAGTTCCTGATTTGTGAAAGGCTTTCCATTGTCCAAATTAGCTTCATGTTTCTTTCCAGTTAACAAAGATTCAGTTTTCCTCAGCTATGACTTTTAGACTGGCACACACATTTTGAGATATTGAAAATTTCAAATTTTCATATGTTCTAGAATACCCTTTGATTTCTATGTCATCAAAGCACACTATTGATTCAGTAAAATGAATATGTGTAATATTCTAAATTCTCTTCTATTTTACTCAGCTTATTCCTAATTTTCATCAAATTTTTGTGTGCTTGACCTTTTCATGCTAAAGTTTGTATTTTTCTTCTGGTAAATTTTCTTCCTCTTCTCAGAGTATTTCTTCCTGTCCTTCATATATTTTTCTTGTGTATATTAAAAAATAATTCGGGCTTATGATAAAAAAGACCCTAAAATAATTCCTTCAAGGATTTAGTCTTTATCCACTCCTAATCTTGTAATCAAGCTATGATGCCCAGTCCCCAAAATCTCCACTTCACTTAGTTCTTGATAATTTTATAACCAGTGATCTGATCTACATCTTTTCCAGAGTAGTCTATCTTTGTGGCATATTATCATCTTGATTTTAGATAAGAACAGCAGGTTAGCAGATTTTGATGAAGAAGAGATTGAATTTTTGGAGAAATGCAAACAAACAAAGCATAATTTGATAAGAAATGTATTGCAAATACATGAACATGGGCATAAATCTACCCTCTCTCTGATGCTCATGTGCGCATATTTCTTTATTTAAACATAGGATGGCACAGTGTGAGGTTACTTAAAAAAAAATTATAAATGAAACCATTTTTTTAAAAGCAAACAATATTAACTCACCTCCTCAGAGTAGTCACTGACATGTGCAGTATATTTTAATTATATATTCAGTGAGAGAAGGAGGAATACTTTGAGGAATACTTTATCAATAAACTAAACTTCATTGACAACTAGCTTCAACTGGTTTGCAGGACTTTTAAATGTGAAAGCCTACAAATTAAGAGAACCAGGATGGGCTGATTTTGATGCCTTTTAAAAATAATATATCACACAAACTCTGCAATCCATATTCTTTCAGCCCATGATGAAATTTATCCATTTTAAGCATTTGTCTTGGGCAGGTGAAGGTCGGAACAAAGCCCCTGCCCAGCAGCAGGGAATGTGAGGAATCCCACCCTTCCATCTCCGCTGGAGTCAGGGAGTGAAGGTGTACCTGCCAATGGTGGGAAAGGGCCCAGCTTTAAGCTACTGCTCAACCCAGTTTGCCAGAGCTGAGGCTGAAAAGAACCATTTGGGGCCATTGTTGGTCTGTGAGGTGCCTGTGCTGCCCCAAAACAGCCGAGTTCAGTCTGCAGCACATGGGTGGGCGAGCCAGGGTGGCCCTGGTTAGTGGGGGCTGGAGGGAGGCTGGCTTCACACGGGGCAAAACTTGGAAAAGGCTCCTTTCACTTGTTTTTGCTCCTGCTCCTTCAGCACTGATCTGGGGTCTGTCTCCAGCTATTCCTCTGTATCTGTTTGTTCCACATCTGCACTGCAGAAATTATGATGTGAGTAGGCTCTGCTCTCATAACAAACACCATGTCCCTTGTGCTCCTATAAAATTGTTCTCTCTTTAAGCCTAGAATCTTCAATTACAGATCCACATGGTCTTTCAAGTCCCCTTTATTAGGCAATAAAATAAAAAATTTATTAGGATTATGCCACTGAGGTAGGATTCCCAGAAGATATGTTGTGAGAAGCAGTTAATAACCAAAGCAATTCCACAGTTTCTGGAGGCCAGCAGGCTATACTTTATCAAGTATTGCTCAGACTGGTACTGGCCTGCACACGCTTGCAGCTGTGCTCACAAGGGTGGCTCTTGCAATTTCAGCATGTAAAGACATGGCCAGCTGCACATAGGAACAAAGCCAGGATGCTGTGATAACAAACCTTCCAGTGAATTTCAGTTTGTCAGAGACATTCTCCTTGTTTCTCTTTCAGAGGAAGCATTATTTGAAGGTTATGAAAAATGCTTGAAATCTTTATGAGACATAAAAAGAGAATGTGGAAATCAAATTAGATTTGTGGCTCATTAAATGCCACTGCCTTTAAAAGGCACATGTTCCTCTCATTCTGAATTTTCTGCCTGACTGTGCCTCTGTGCATCTCTGTCAGCCTGTGAATAAGCTTTCTGAGGTATCCATTGGGCACTTTGGTCTTTGATCACTTGGCAATAAGTTCAGAGATGATTGCCCAGCAATAATTTATATTACTAAAATAAAATAAGCTAAGAAGCAATGAATGACTTTCTCACAAGCTAGTTTTTCATTTTCCATTTGTTTTTTGTGGTTAGTTATGCATTTGGACAGCAAACATTAACCCTTAGTTATGTCTTCTTGAGCCACCACAGGTTTATGAAATCCTAAAAGTGCTGCAATGAAAGCTGTGAGGTACCTAAATTATCCTTATTTGTACTCAGCCTCATCCTTCTGCAGTGATGGAGACAGATATTGTTCAATGAAAGCCAGCAAGACATGGTTAATCACAGTTTATCACATTGAGGTACATGTTAATTACTCATCTGTGTTTCATCAAAACCCTATAAAGACATGAGGAATGAAAACAGAGCCATTCCAATTTCCAGAATTCTTTTTTTTTTCAGTCTCAGGCACTGATATCAAAACAAGTAATATAAAGTTGGTTAATTGTTGTTGCTTTGCTGTCTATTGCTCTAATATCAAGAATGAAGTCACTCTCTTGGATCATTGTTTTGTAGATTCACCTCTGTAAGGCACAAGTTATGTGACATTTATCTTTATCTAAAGATATTCATAGCCTACAGCTTAAATTTTTGAATCCTGTACCTCTATTCAGAGACTCAAAAACAGTTATATTTTTTCTGAGGCTGATCCATGTCAAAACCATGCTTTGGACATTTTTATATTCATTAAAATAAAAAAAAACACCTCCATTTTTTTTGCCCAGCATACTTTAAGCATTGCAAATTCCTAACTCAAGTTTGACAGGTCATGACAGGTGTAATGCCTCAAAGTCCACTTCTGAGATTTCAAGCACCCTGCTGATTTTTTTGTCAGTGTAACTTTCCTCTAAGAGCTTCTTAAGTAACTTTTATTGTAGCTGATCAGTATATATATTTCTCTGGTTTCCAAAAGGCATGTCGAGCTAACCTGATCAGATATGAAACTGGATGCTCTGAAATAGTTATGGAGGTGTGCTAGAATTTTCAATAGGTATGGTTTCAGCCTCTTTTGCCCTCGGATAAACTGAAGTGCTTTTTATCTTGTCTGCAGTGCCCTGTGCCACTGGAGTAAAAGGTCATGCACTATCTGCTGGTCCCTGTGCTGTTATCTCTGTTATTACAGTGGCTGAGCTCTTCACAAGCATAGAAGAATCCATTGTTCCTCAGAACACCCTGGGGCTTTGAAGTAGCAACTCCATCATGTCTGTGGGGAATGAATGGAGAAGACAAATTAAGGGCCAAACCTTAAAGGTCCTTTGGGCTTGCAACACTGAGATGAACATTTAGAGGGAGACTGAGCCTGGGGTATTCTCATCTTCAGGTCAGTCAGCCCTGAGGAGAGTTAGACACTCATGCAACTGATCCTGAAAAACCCCTGAAGCTATCAAAAAGTTGATTTCAGATGCAGGTGGTACAATTTAAATGCTCCTGCAGGTTCCTGCTCTGGTGAGTACCGATGCTTGATGTGATAAAAATAAGAGAAGCTACTGGACAGCATATGTCTCAAATACCTGAAAAGTTATTCTATACTTACAGCATAGGACGGGGAAACCTGGGTTGAAAGCACTCAATTAGAGAGAACAAGGATCAAAACTAGCTTTCCTACATACTACACACAGATCTACCCTAGCTACAAGAAGGCCCTTGTTCTCCCCAGTGATTGTCTAGTAGTTCTAGTTAATGTGATTTCTGGTTAAGTATTTCTTAAGTCCCATAGCAGCTCATGGGCTGCAGGATTACATCACTGCTTCTAGCACAGCTTTCTAGAATCTTAGATACATGGCATGCTCAGACACCTCAGGTGTTGAGGGGATAACCAGTTCTTCCTCAGATCATCTGTGGCTCCTAACTGGACTGGGTCCTTTGTTACATAAAAAGGGATAACAGATGTCCTTTGTCTACAGGAGCAAGATCTTCTTAGTGTCACATTATTCTTTAACATGACCTTATTCTTGAGCATTTACCTCATTAACTGTGTCAGCAGAGATCATAAACAGGAGAATATTGTTTTGATTGAACTTGTGAATATCTTTCTTTGTGTTTATTGGTGTGAACTGATGGAGCCATGGTCTCCAGTTGAGTCTTTCTTCATTAAAACATGTGACAGAAATCTGAGAATAGTATTGATACCTCTGTAAAAATCACATGTTTCTATGTGCTCCATAACCTTAAACCAAAAATACTTTGTCCTAATCATGAAAGATTATTTTAGAGACATGGTTTTAAAAAAATAACCATTAATTTTCACCCATATCTTTGATACTGTGAATTATCTGCAAGTTACTCACAAGGCTTTTGGTGGAATATTTACAGGTTTTCAGTATTCATACTATGCTATCCAAGTCAAATCTTTTAATGTCTGCTCTATGAAAGGATGGCTTCCAAAGCTGTCTTTGCCTTACTAAACACTTCTGAACCTATCATCCTTGCCATTACCCATGCCCAAGAAAACAGAAATAGAGAGAGAAATTTTCTTTTCAGTTTTCTCTTTCTGGTTACAGTATCTCTAGACTGATGTACTGGAGAGAATCTATTGACACTAAGAAATCTGAAGTAGATTATGTGGAGTAGAGTACACTCTAGTATCCAACTGGCCAAGAAGGAACAACAGCTGGAAGGGCTGGACCTGCTGGCAAAGACTGGATTCCTAATGTCTTGTTATCCTTCTGCCTTGGAGAAATCTATTGTGTACTAGGATACACTGCTAAACTTTGGCTTGGGGACCTTAAGCAGGTAGAGTGATGGTGGGACTTGACTGGTATTTCTCCCTAAGATGGCCAACTTGATTCATTTCCACAGAAACATATATTCATATAAATAATTTAGGTTGGAAAATGCTTTTAAAATCAGGATATCCAAACACTGACTCAGAACTTCCAAGTTCACTACTAAACCTTGTGCCTCGGCAACTTGACTATACATCTTTTATATATTTCCAGGGATGATGACTCAACCACTTCCTTGGGCAATGTATTCCAATGTATTCCAAAACTCTCTTTACAAAATTTTTTTCCTAATACCCTGTCTAAAGCTCCTCCACCACAACTTAAGGCCTTTTCTTCTTGTCCTGTCACTTGTTACCTGGGAGAAGAGGCTGACCCCACCTGGCTGCACCCTCCTTTCAGGCAGTTCCAGAGAGTGATGAGGTCCCCCCTGAGGCTCCTTTTCTCCAGGCTAAACACCCCCAGCTCCCTCAGCTGCTCCTCACAGCACTTGTGCCCCAGAGCCTTCCCCAGCTCCGCTGCCCTTCTCTGGACACGCTCCAGCCCCTCAATGTCTTTCTTGCACTGAGGGGCCCAGAACTGAGCACAGCATTTGAGGTGTGGCCTCAGCAGTGCCGAGTGCAGGGGGACGGTCACTGCCCTGCTCCTGCTGGCCACACCACTGCTGATCCAGGCCAGGATGCCATCAGCCTTCTTGGCCTCCTGGGCGCACCCTGGATCATGTTCAGCCACTTTGAACCAGCAAGTCCTTTTCCACCAGCCAGTATCCAGTAGATACATGATTTCTAGGAGCTACTTGACACCACAAGTAAAATTCCTAGAGCAGAATAATGTTTTCTTTTACTGCACATGTCCAACTATCTTTTTTCTAGTTTCTTTGAAGTCAGACAAGGTATAAAAGTATAGAAACACAGACAGTTATGTCAGATTTCCTCTTCTGTAAATAATACAGTTCTTACATGAGAATAGACATTTATATCTGTGTTCATGACATTTCACTCAATAGCTCTCAGGTATGCGGCTGAAGAGAAAACCTCAACAATATCACACCTCACATTTCAAGACAACTCCAAAATTATACTTCTCCTCTCTATAGATTGACATGGAATCAGCCACAAACATTTTCACTCTCTGGTCTGTTTATAAGAAAATTAAATTAACCCTACAACTCAAAGATCAATATCATGATTTGTTGGAGGAATCATTGATCAAGCCCCTTAAACAAATAATTTATTAACAGCTAGGACATGTTATACCCTGTTAATAGTTACAGAAAATTTAGAAATAAGTTTACAACCTGAATATTTACCAAAGGCTTTGAAAACAAGGAGGCAGTTGAAGTTCAATTAGTTCTCATTCATAAAATTAAGCGGAGAAAATCTGTAGAAGAGCTTACATTTAACTAGCAAACAACACCACACAAAACCCACGCCAAAAATGACATACAAGATCTTGTGAAGGACACAGCCATGTCAACCGATAAAGCAGAAAGCCACAGAGGTCACATGGTATTCACACCAATAGCATGGTCATCTCCCAAAAACAATAAAATATGAAAGTCCTAAAATATTTCTGAGACACTGCTTTATATTTCACAAGGGTAAAGATAACTAACAAAACAGCATGAATCTATCACATATCCATGCAACCAGGTAAGGAAAACTGTGAGCTATGGAGCTGTTTTTACTTTGGTTTTTTTTCCCATAAAAAACATGAGGGATTATGAGAAAAACATTTCCCCAAGTCCTCAGAAAGATTATAAAAAAATTCACCAAGAAATCAGTGCATGATGCTCAGAGAAAGACAAAAAGACAATAGATCACAGTCTGCTGCCAAATTAAGTAACCTCAGTGCTGGGTTGTAGGGGAAAAAAACTACCAGATTTGCTGCAAAGATTTCTTTCTCAAGACTGTGCTATATTTAGCTCTTCTTGAATGATCTCATGCCATAAATTACATGTTATTTTCTATGGCCCTACTTCTATAGTCTATTCTGCCAGGAAATTATCTGGATATGTAAAAAGCTAACTAGGCTAGAGCTGTAACAACTTCGTAAGGCTGCTGGCCTCAATTCAGCGTGCACAGAAGGGCAAAGCTATTGAGAAGTACTGTTAGAGACAAGTGTCTTATGTTGGCTCCTTTCAGGTCAAGTTAATGGAGGGCACAGGGAAAAAGTGTAGAACACAATGGAATAAATGGCTCTAAATATAGCTTCAAGGAGAGGCTAGGCCATACTGCAGGAGATTACAAAATGTATTTTGAAGGAAATCATCTGTACCAGTACCTGGGGGAATATTGAGAAAGACAACAAATGAAGTTGACGGGTGACATCAGTGCTAGGGAAACCTCCATCAGTCCTTCTCATGGTCACCAGCAGTGCCTGGAAAGGAGGCTCAGTGGCAGCTGGTTTGGCTTCCACGTTGTTTCTGCATCCTCACCTTGCTCATCACCCAAAGGAGAAGGCAAACACAGGAGAGACTGTCTGCACTGCACCACTAAAGTTGTGGAGTGGAAACAGGCTTTCTTCTCTTTACCTCAGCAGAAAATACTCCAATCTAAACAGGAAACTCCATTAAATGCTTCACTGCTGTTACTGTCTGGCATGAATTTCACAGGTATGCTCAGCTGCTGACAGAAGAGCAAATAGTCAATCTGGTGGTTTTAGGAACCTGGAGATCTCAGGCATTAGCTGAGCAAAGGTTTATAAGAGTTTGAGTTGTCTAAGAAAGAGTCCTGTAGATCAGAAAATTCTTTCAGGAAGGGGATGGAGCTAGGTCAGTTTTACAAATGAGAAAAGATCACGTGGAGACTTTGTGTAATATGGTATTGTATGTACTTTATATGTAATTTACATACAAGAAAAATTGTATACAATCATAAATGTTGTAAGTTTACCCCTCCATTTCTACTGTGCTGCTGAAAATGTGAATTCAAGCTGCTTTTTAAAGAGAAGCCTTAAAAGATTTCAAAATTCATGATCCATTCCTGCAACAATGCAGATAAAAAAACTCCACTTTGATTTTAGTGAAGTTATTCCATGTGTAGATAACTACATCTCAATGAGATAAGTGGTCCACAATCCTGCCCAAGACTTCACTTTGCCTCCCCAGGAACTGTTGAGCATTTCCAATACAGAAACAAAGGCAGGAGTACATTCTCTTTAAAGCCAGGCAGAAGTTGTGAGAGCCTCAAGCAGCAGGTGCCAGTGTTCACTACTGTGCAAAACCATTATGTAAATGTGTGCAAACAGCTGCCATCCCTTTCACTTTGCACAAAACCTTGGACATCTCAGATGCTGGAACAGGAGCATGGCCAGTGGCAGATCCTGCTTCAGGCAGCCAGAGCAGTGCTAGCTCTCTGCAGCCTTGTAAGGGAATAGAGGAGTTCCTTGGGCAAACAGCATCGTCAGGCCTCTCACAAAGCCTGATTTATGTGCAGCAAGCTCTGAGCCTGACAATATGAGGAACAGCAGGCCCCAGCTGAAGTTAATGGTGTTATACCAGGGAATAGCTTTCCCTGGACTCAGGAAGGTCCTCAGGCATTAATTTTACAAAAGAGCAGAGTATTAATTTCAGGATGGTCCTTTCCCAGATTTGGCAGAGACAGCAGAGCCCCTGGAAGGCAGGCTAAATACAGAATCATATGTACAAATTAGAGGAATTGTCTGGGGAAAACTCCAAAGAGAGTATAATTCAATTACATTGTGAATGTTTGTCTGCAGTTTGTCTGCAGAATCTTTCTGGTAGCAGCAGAATCTTTCTGGTAGCAACTGATGAGATAGGAATTCTGCCCAAAAAATTTGTATCCAAGGGTTACGGTAGACCAGGAATGAAATGAATGTCACCTGTGACATGCTCACAAGAAAAAGACTGGCACAATCTGAAGGTGAGCTTGTAAGACAAAGTCATATTACAGCTCTGTTTTGTGCTGGCAGGGCCTCAGCTGGACAGCTACAACTACTATGAGACATAAAAAAATTCAGAAGACATTATCTTAAATGAAAAGTGTCTAAAAAGCATAACTAGAGGAAAAGAATTGTAGTTCAGGTTGAAAGAATAGACTGAAATGACAGTTTTCCTCAAATGCATGGAGACTGTGGCAAAGAGGAAGAGAATAATATGCTCTGATCTGTGCTGGGACAGTATGGCCTGACAATGTAGCTAGAAAACCTCAAATACCTTTACAGACAGTAGAGCTGGTGTCTGGGTTATGGGTGCTGTGGAGTCACCATCATCTGAGCTCTTAAAAGCAGACTGAGACAAGATATTTATAAAACTGATCCCATGTCAAGATGAGGGGTGGACTTCCAGTCTATGGGTTTTTAAAAGACTAGGCTGAGTCCTGACTGCTTTTGTTGACCCATCTATGCTGACAATATTTTAAAATACTTTTAAGTTTTGTCTTTCAGAATAGGCTTTTTTAAGGGAAAGCTGATGAGCAACACAGCACATAAAAAATGTGTAGGAGTCTGACCCCACTGGAGCAGATTTTTAGTAGTTATCAAAGACTTTTTCCAGTCACATTCCCACTGAACTCTTCAGAAACTTGTGATTGTCCTTATAGATTTCAGAGAAAAAGATAATGCCTGTGTTCACCCAGAAAGAAGCAAAGTAAGCAAGGTAAGGTTTCTAGAGTAGGTCAGGAAATTGGAAAACAACATTTTATTTTAAATTCTTGCATTCACATCTCCTCTAATAAAGCCCAAAGGAAATACATGAACAAAAACCAAATTAGACAGAGGAAATAAACCTCCCTCTTTCTGTCTTATGACTTCTCTGACCAGATCTTGAGAGGGATTGCTGGTGTAGCTGCCAGCAATTTCCTCATTCTAGCCAAATAGCTTTATTTTTAAGATATTTTAGATATTTTAACAAATTGCAGTGTCTGAACCCTAGATGAGGAGAAACATGCTCCCAGTTGAATTTTCAGTTGCAATATATCTAGTAGTTCTTTTAGAGTGAGCTCAAAGTGTTCAGGTGTTTGGGTACCTATTCAGTACTCAAAATACAGAGTCTGTTTCTGTTTTTGAATAGTTAGTGACATTTTTTCTGATTGTATCAATCATTTTTTATCCTGTGGGTCCCAGTCAGTTTTAATAACATCTCTAACCCCCCCAAAAAAAGCAAAACAAACAAAAACAAACAAAAAAACCAAAAGAGGATTTATTTTAACTGTAGATTTATTTTGCTCCTGGAATTTGGCCATTCATTTCTGATTTATAGTGGAAAAAAAATAAATTTAAGATTCTGTTTCTGAGATTTAGCCTATATTCAAAGCACATCATCATTTCAGGTGTAGAAGACAGATATACCTTGCTAAGCCTTTTCCTCACAGAAGACTAAATTCATAGTTCATTTAGTTCATGTTATAAAGACAAATGCTTTCTTTTCCTGGTCTGGATTAACCACAAAGTGAAAATTCTGCTATTTTAGCATTGAAAACCATTGAGGTAAGTCCAGTGATTTTTAATCACAGTATCATGCCCTAATATTTTGAGATCAGTAGACATTTAATTACACTCAAGGATTGTATTTGCATGTGCATGTGCACAAGTTTGTATATTTATATAGAATTGTATGTAAAATTGTCCTTATACAAATATAGATGCAGATACACATAAATTATATTGTATAGATACATACAGAGAATATATATGTTACATATTCACAATATATTGTCTATTTCTTGCAAATTAAAATTCCTAAATATACAAATGATGTAAGAAGATGAGGAGGAGGAGGCTAAAAAGGAGGTTTAGAAAAAAGTGAACGTTTCCCAATAAGGAATTTGATCTAATATAAAGTTTCTGACCCTTGCTACACAGAAACAATAGTAAATAGTGCTAGTCAAGAGGATAAAAGAAGTTTCCTACTGACATAAATGGTGATAATAAACCTTCATCCTCCAATTTCTGCCTATTCTATCCATTTTCAGGGAAAAAAAAAACATGCTCAGTGCTTCTAGGGCACTGGCAGGTTGTCACTCCAGAAAGTCCTTTACCATTTTGGTGTTTTCTGAGGTCAGACTCTAGGATCTTTATGTAAAAGTGCAATGAGTAATAATAGGAATGAAAGCACTGTTATTTTTTCATTAAAATATACTTTTTTTGGACCTTATACCCAGTAAATAGATCCAGCACATGGAATTTTGGTGTAGATCTTTAGACTGCTTGGGAGCAGCCCATAGAGGGGCAACTGGAGCTCTGGGCAGTCCTGGGTGGATTGCTGCAGGCAAAGACAGCTCTGGGGTGTCCTGCTGGGCAGTAAGGACACCCAGACCCCTTCCCAATGCTCTCCCAACACCACAGGGATATTGCATATCTAACACTCTTCTGTGTTAAAAATCCAGCAGCCATGAAAGCAGTAATGACTGCAGCAGAAGCTGGTGGCACCACTATATCTTAAGCTACACTCCAAGTAAACAGAGCTTATATTGCCTTCAAAAGTGGGAAGATACCTTTCTTCCCCAGCAATGAAGGCTTTCTAATGCCCTTTGTTTTGCTTATCACAAAGCATTAGCACCAAATACTCACAAGTCAGCTCCATCTCTTGGAGAAGAGTCTTGCTTTTAGCTTTGGGGAGTGGTTTAGTGTTTCCTTACTGAGCACTGATGTCTTGCAAAAAATATAGCAATGAGACATTCATGCCTTGATCTCCCTGAGGAATGATTTTTTTTTTCCTGAAACTCCTCCAGGCAAACTGATTTGGTCATTGTTTTCCAGTGGGAGGACAAGTCCTTTATCATACACTTGTTCCACACAACTCCCATAACCTAGGACTTGGAAAGCAACTGTGCAGACCTCATTGTCTATGTGTCCTTCCAGAAACCTCTTCAAAACAAGAACATTTCCCAACCATGAATAGTGAAATGCATTTACTCTGTTCTTCTGAGTCCTCCTTATATTCCATATAATTTCCCTAACCTTCTTATCTGCAAATAGATACAAAACTCCTGGGGAAAGATAAGTCACAAAGTTTGCTCAAAGGTCACCTGCTTGTTTCTTGCTTTCTGAGCCACAGCGTGCAGATTGCAGCACTGGCTTTAGTAAAAATTCTTATAAAAACAAAAGTGTTAAAATATTATACAGTAATAAATGGCTGTTTTTTTCCAGGTAACTGGCAGTTTCAGCTCATCTTCTTGCAGGCATAGAAAACCTATGGTCAATTTACTCACATCTCTCCTCTGCCTGACAAGGCTTAAGAGCAAGGGAAGAAAATGAATAGACACAAGGCCATGTCACGTAATCATCACTTTTCTGCAGAATAAAATCCAGACACTGGAGTAATTCAACCCTCATGACCTTGCTAGGACTGGAGATGTGCCAGTCCCAAGAGAAGAAACTAAATATAAGAGAAATAAACATAAGTCACAAGGACAGTGACCATTAAAATGAGATTTCATATGTAAAAATGAGGCCACAGCCAGGCAATTAGCAGCTGTGGGATGGCAAGGATCAGAAACACAAAAACACACTCTGACAGAACTGCAGTTTTCAGTGTCCACTATTGCAGCATGACCCCAGGAAATACATGCAGTCCAAAATCACGCAACACAATCAAGCTGTGCCTCCACTGTGGATTTCTGTGATGCCTCAAGATAGTGGGATGGGTGGCTGGAATGTTTATTTTCTGTGAGTAAAATGAAGACAGCATCTAGGCTGTTCTGCAATGAGAGCCATCTGCAAGCCAGTAGACAAGTCTAGAATGGGAGAGCCAAAACAATGGAGCTGATGGTTATATTCTTAATGACTCCTCTCTAAAGCCAGAGCAGATGAGAACTGGGGTGAGGAGCACCAACCATGGGGCATGGTGCAGAGATGAAAGGTGCACTGGTCCTCATGCCTTCTCCCATTGGGCCAGCACAGATTTACTGCCTGCAGGGGTCAGAGGCCAGGGCCCTGCCTGGTCCCTGAGTTTGAACTGCAGGGCTGCTGGGTCAAATTCTCTGTTCTATTTACAGATATTATATATGCCCAAAGAGGCCATTTACTCATGGGCTTCTCTCAGAAACTTCTGCCTCCATCCTGAGCGAGGAAAGTACAGCACAAGCTCTGTACAGAGCTACCACGCTGGCTGGCTATTTGATTTGGTAAATATTTGCATTAATGAAAAATAATGAAGGAAAACAGACATCATAATAAGACACCTTTTTTTTTAAAAAAAATAATAAATCTAATACAAATCCAGGAATGAAGAAAGAATCAAAATATGTTTCCTATTTACCTATAACCTAACAAAGTTGATCCATAAGGTACAAAAAAATCCATCTCATTTGACTCTCTGCTGTACATCCAGAGCAGGTTCTCTGTTTCTCTCTCTCTCGGCTCTCCCATGCCAAACAAGCCATGTCAAACTGTCACCTCCTAGGAGCTGTTCCAAAATTAATATCAAGCATTGATGACCAAGGGTTTATTGGGAAAAAATGGTGTAAGGTAGGAAATGAGAGAAAATAATCTGGAGTTGTTTTTCTAGAAAGAGGATAATGTGAAAATAGGTGAAGTAGTTTTCATGCTTGGAATCTTAGCCTGAGAAGTGACAGCATATGTATTTTATAAGTTTCTATCTTCAGGGATTTAAAACCTTCATAATAAGTTCTACCTAAGAAGTGACTTTTTACAGACCTTCACTTTGATGATATAATATCTTTCTAAAGAATTGTTATGACAATTTTTAAGGCAGCTTTCTAACACTGCTGCATCAGATTAGAAAAACAATATTTTTCTGCTACATACAAATTTTATATTCTGAAAGACTTTCTAAGTAGGGATAGGCCCTGTTTGTTTGCCTGTATTGGTTTGTCTTTTTGGGGCTTTTGCTTAGCTGATTGTTACCTGGCTGGGAAAATAAAATAGACAAATACTGTAAGTCTGCTGTGTTTAGATGAGAGGGAAGTGATTAATCATAGGCATAGAAGACATGCATAAAAAATAAGAAATTTCACGAATTCATCAAGGAGAAAGAGACATGGTGAAATCTTAGATGATTTCTTGCATCCATTCTGGAACACAAGCCAGAGGCTTTGTAAACATGGTTAGCCCAGGATCCTGAATAGTTGCTTTGGTTACATATTTTAATATTTATTATTAAATATTAATATAATATTATTATGTTGTATTACATATCTATTATACATTTTTTATAAAACATAAATATATATTATATAAATATAATATAAAATATATTATAATGTTACATTAATATTATATTAAATATTAATATTTATTTAAACATTATTTTATTTATTTGAATAAATAAATTACTGAGGCTTGTAAATGCATTTAAAGTTATCCATAATAATCAAAGACTTATAGAATCATGGAATATTTTAATTTTGAAGGAAGTGCAATAGATCATCTGGACCAGTTTCCTAGTCAAAGTAGATCCAAACCCCTTTAAGGTGGCTCAAAACTTTTTCCCCTCAGTTTTTTAAAATCTGAGAAGATTAAGACTACACAGTGTCTGTGAGCAACCTGTGCCAGTGTTTGAATATGTCCAGTGGGAAAATACTTCTCCTAATATGACTCATATTTACTGTCTTGCACTTTGTGTCAATGGTCCCTTATTCTCCTTGTGTTATTAAGATGCGCAACTGTAAATCTGAAATAATTTCCTCAGCCTCTGAGAAGTTTTACTGCCATCATAGTTTCACTTGACCATCTGTTTTACAGGAAAGATTGTGTGGGAATGCCTAATGCACTGAAAAAATAAGTTTGATGTCTGTATGACTAATAATACCTGCATACATGTTACGCATACATAGTATCTGTGTAAGTGTAATACATAGAGATGTGTAGTACTCACAAGCATTCACATGAACTTGTATGTGATGAACGCGCGTGTAAGGACAGTGCCAAGCCTCTGTGTTTGTGCCCGTGTGAGCCTTTTGCCAGCACTGCCCAGTGAGATGAGAGCACTGGTCTGGCAAGGACTGTGCACACAGTCCCTCACCTGCTTTCTAAGCAAACCCAGGGCATTACTGCCCCAGCGTGGTAGAGCGTGCTCTTGCAAGTGCCTTGAAAATTGCAGGTCTAGAATTCACTGATTTTTTTCTCACTTGGGTCCTTAAAGCTTTATCACATTGATATAAATTCAAACAGAGTTTAATTTTCTCTTCACTTTCCCTGAACCTCATATAACAGGCTATTAGGCTAGGCAGCTCCAAGAGACAAAATGTGCTTTCTGTTTAAGACACCATACACAAAAAAATATATTGCAAATGAATATAATCACTTCAGCACAGATTGTTTAAAACATTTGTTGGAAGTGGTGCCCTCCTTGTGACTTCTTTTGCTTTGGCCAACCAGCTTGCTCATGCCTGGAGAGTCCTGGTGGAGGCATTAGCTCCACTCATGCTACGTTTTCCCACAGATCCATATAACCCAAATCATGTGCACTGAGAGGCTCTGGGTATCACTGCTGCCCTTAGACAGCTGCAATTCTTGCACCTGTATAGCTGAAAAGGCCTTACTGTATCTGATCAATTGGCTTTCAGACCAATCTATTTGTCTTGAGTGAGCCGTATGAAGCCAAATGACAGCACTGTGGGCATTACAACAGTGACCTCAGGAGAACATCATATCCCTATGCCAGGTCCGTATACACTTTAGCTAGGAATAATCTTAAACTGATTTGGGCTCAATCAGCCTTTTGTCTGATCCTTTTCTTAAGATCCAAACAATCTCAATGGGAGGCCGGTTTCAGGTGGCATTAAGACCGGGTGTTCGTGCTTGCCAGGCAGGTTACAGGCACAATGCCAGGGAGATGGAGCTCATGACTGCAGAGGGAGAGAGCCACCAGACCATCAGGGTCTCATGTTTTATTTACAGTGATGCCCAGCCAGCCCACTGCCTTCAACTGCTATTACAGCCTGAGGGTGCAGGTAAAATATGAACTGGGGTATAGGGCTTGAATTTTATAGGGCTGCAACCTCCTGAAGGGGATTTATCTATATTACAGCTGTTTACAGCCATTTGTGGTGCTGAAGATAACTTCTCCCAGCAGAAACTGAGCTTTTAAAGTCTGTTTGTAATACTCAAATACTTTTATAAAGTAAATAAGAATAAGAATGAGGATTGTGGTTCTGACTTCCAGAATTTGGTTTGTTCATATAAGTGCATTTCTTTTGCATTTCCTCCTGTTTTTTAAGGGAGATTTCTGAAAACCAGATACAGTAAATTCAATTTGTCATACGTTAATAAATGTACTGCACAGAGATAGGTAGTTTATATTATAGTCATTACTAAATCAATTCATCTATTTCCTAATTATTAATTCAAACCTCTGGCCACAGTATAGAGTTTATGTTTGTCAAGGCACTGCTGTGGGACAGTATTGTTTTCAATGTCACTTGGAAGATTCATTAAGAAGAGGGGTAGAAGGAATGTGGAAATATAGTTGGGAAATAAAATGTTGTTAAAATATTTGCTTTATTGGAAAGAGAATTATACTTCATGCATTTACATACTGAGTTAAGACATTTACAGGGGTGGACTTAGCAGAAGGTAGAGTTTGATGGGACTACTGCAGAGAGTGAGTGTGCAGCAAGAGGGAATGTAGTTCTCATAAACTGAAGAAAATGTGATTTATATACTTCTGGGCTATAGCAAATCTTCTCTTTGATCCAGACAGTAGTTATATTTTATTTTGTATAGCACTACAAAAAAAAAAAAGGGTTGTTGCAACTCAGTTAAGCTGAAGAGACCTTGGCAATGTTTTCTTTTCCTGCTGTCCTCAGAGGGACACCCTCTACCAGTGGGCAGTTTTTTGTCAAGAAAATAATTGTGTTTAACTCTCCTGGGATGTCTTGTGGACCATAAACCTCAGGAGTTGCTAGAAGCTGTTTTTCAGGCAGTCACTGCTACTTCAGTTATATTGGAACTATTCTTAGGCTCTGTTTCAAAACTTTTGGGACAAGATTAGACTACACTTAGAATAGTCACTGAACTTTGTCATTATTCCAGATTCCAGGCTGGTTCTTGCTGGGCTCTGGGAGCCTACCCACAGTCCTGCAAGGACTTCACTGTAACTCAGTCTCTGTTGTTACTGCTGCCTCTTGTTCTCCCTTACCTACCAAGTCACCTGAACTAAGAAACACCTGAGGTTTCATTTGAAGACTAACTTCCCCAGTTTGTTTCCACCTTTGCTATTAGACAGTAATTACTTTAGACAAGTAACTACAGGTCTGTTTCACAAAAAAAAGGATGCATACAGATGCTTTTCAGTTTCATTATAAAGTTAATTTAAATTGTTTAGGTGTACAGGAAGGAAAATTCACTCTAAGTCACTGCAATGGATTAATCTGAGAGTCTGCAAAGTCTGGAGTAACAGCTCTTCTGCAATGTGTCCTGTGAATGCAAACACAATTTATCTGCCAGAAATTCCGGGTTCTCTTTGCTGTAGTCTGTTAAAAAGGATGGATATCTAATACCCTCTGTCATCTTCTGATCTTCATACAGGGTCTGCAGGTACACAGAGAGCTTTACCTTTTGCTGCATCAACTGCATCAACTGCTGATATTCATCGTGCATGGAGGAATCCCAGGATGACAAACTCTTGGCTAAGAGCTGTTGGCTATGTTAGAACACCACCATAACATTCATAGACATTGCAAATGATGAATTGAAATATATTTATTTTTTAGTTAAAGTTGAATTCCTGCCTAAACCAATTATGTAAACTAATAAACCTAAAAATAAATGGGTAACAATAATTTGCTTTTCAAAAGAAATGTTAGATGAAAGGAAGGGATAACTAAGCAGAAACAGTTCACTGGGAGGCATGTATATGTCAACCTTGCAGTTCCTAAGACTGCTTCCAAATTTTTCAAGTTTTTTTTCCAAAAGAACTGGAATTATTTTTACCAGAGCTGCTGCAGTACACTGACTGCAGTTCTGCAGCTCGGGTACTCCTCTCTGTATAAAATCAACCAAAAGAAATACATGTATTTGAAGTCATTTCAAGCAAGCCTGACAACAGGAGCATCTGCTAAAAAGAATTTTCATTCTTTTCATTTATGTGCAACTTTATTGGCATATCAAACTCCTAAGGTAACTCCTAAGGACCATGGCATGCCACCATCCTATGAGATGACATTGGAGCAGGGACATGAGGATCACTGGGATCATCAATATGGATCCTGTCCCCAAAACAATCTCCTTCATATTGAATTTTGGCTGATGATTAGAAAATTCACCTGCATTAAATAAAAATATCTCGGTGTTCACCTAATGCAGCAATTGAATTTGAGGTTCAATGAATAATAACTCTGTTAAGCTGTTAAATCTACTGGAACTACTGGATTTTATAGTCGAAAGACAAGTGCTATGTGGGTTAATTTGTAATATTCACAAATTATTTAAAACCTGAGTCTTAAAAAAGCACTCTCTTTGAAGCTGTGAAAATATCTGCAGAGAAAAGCACTTGGCTTATTTTTATGTGCAATTTCCAGCAATTCTTGTTAGTTCAATACCCCAATCCCTCATTGCTGACCCAATAAGGGATTTACACTTCCGCAAGGTCTTGAACTGCAACAGCTTGGGCCAAGGTTGTGCCTCCATTTAAAGAAAGTATGTACCTCTGAAACAACATTCAGAGTTTTCAGAGACTAGGAGGGGACCTGGGTGGCTTACTGTAATGTGTGCTGTGGATATTTAATCAGAAGGGACAAGATTTGCAGACACATGGAACATTCATGAGTGAATACAGGCTAACTTACAGCATTAGAAGAACCATAGGCACTTTGGGAATGATTTTGTCTTTCTTTCTTTCCAGACTGACACTGAGAAATATTTCTTGGTATAGCCACGGCTGGTTTTTAACACTGTTGATGGTACAAGGTCAGTGACCTCCTGCCAGGTGAGAAGCCTCTGTTGAAGGATTGGAGCCACTGATATTGCTGTACCAGGCAATTCAATTTCCTCAAATGAAGTGTGATGTCCACTTCAGAGGGAAGTAACTCAGAGAATTCTAAATTATGCTGACAGATTCAAGCACGAGGTCATTTCTAGAAGAAACATTTTCTTTTGAGAAACAAAATCACCAGAGAAACAGAGGCACTATGTCAGGAGAGACCATATGTGCTCTAGCACAGCCACATAAAGTAGTCTCGAATCTTTTACTGCCAGCATGATTTGATAGCAACCTGATATTGTACCTTATCTTCTGTTCACCTGAAAAGCTTTCCCATGCTGCATGTATTTTAAAAAATTCCCTGTGTCACTGATATTTCTCCATTCAAAAGTGAGGATATTGTTACCCAGCTGCAGAGCCTCAGTTTACCATTAGGAGATGGGGGACTGAATAAATTGGGCTACAGCTGGGACAGACCCAGTGAGTGTCTCAATTGGAACTTTTAGAACTTTTAGAACTGCAGTTCTAGAGAACAAACCCATAGCAGTGCCTTTTGCTGTGAAGACATTAACTCATGAAATCCCATGCGTTTTCTCTACTGAAGTTGATTACATCATTAGAGTTCTGGTAAAGTTACACAAAATCTTCTTTGAAAACAAGAAAATACTCCCTTTGAGAAAAAAATGAAGTTTACTCTTCATCAGTTCCTCAAACTACTTATTTGAGCATGTTGACAGCAGTAAGTATAATTTTCGCCAGGCATAAATGAAGAAGCTGAAGAACAGAGTCTTGAGCTGGTTTAACAAGGGTCATAGGAAAATACATTTATTTGTATTTGAGAGTGAGTAGCTTTTGCCTACAAACAGAAAGTCTTTGGATTGGTTGTAACTTTATTTATGCCCTTTGCCCTGTGCAAACCTACTAGAATATACTTGTTTATAAAGCACAATTAAATATCAAAATGATATAAAAGTGTTCATATATAAACATAATATATATATAAATTTATATATATATATATAAAAGGGCATAAAAATATTGCTATTAACATTGCTAATGATTTGTCTGCTGCATTTTACTGTGCAATATGAACTGATCTTCTTCAATTACTTTGACTGGAGTTCCATTGGTTAAAGGAGCAAAGTGTAAATGGCAAGCGGTTGAATCACAGAATATTCAAAAGCTTAAAACAAATGCTACTAAAATACAATTTCTTGAAAAGAGAAAGCACTGGAAATTTGTACTTTTTGATCCCTACTGCACTGTGTTATGGTGACAAAATGGTGACAAGAACAGAAAGAGGAACAAGGAAACTTGGCTTTTTGAAAAAATGAAAACAAGAGAACAAATTAAGTATTTTGAGGTACTCATGGTAACCAGGGAACAAGAGAACAAATTAAATACTTTGAGGTAACTCATGGTAGCTCATAGACCAGGGAAGAACAGTGTAGAACAGTGTATGGGATTCTCTGGCCTTCTAAGTGCATGGAGATTAAGGTACACACCTCAGCCTCGATTAATTTCTCTTTTGATTTGAGCTTCTGAAGCACAAGCAGTTTTCTAAGCACAAACTTTTTGAATTCTATTTTCCACAAGCCAAATTAAAATTTAAGCAGGAACATAAGTGCTTAGACAGATTATTCACACCAGGCAGTTTCTAACAAATTTTAAAAAGCGTTAAATATTTACATGAAAAATTAGCAATTTATACAATAAGGACAATTTCTTCTGTTCTGTAAATGAGTACAGTTTCAGATTATGTGTTTTTTAATGTAGTAGCTATAATGTTCAGATACAAATTTCAAGCCTGAGGGAAATCTCTAAGAAGCAAATGCAAGATTTTGTTGTACTAAACTGCATTTTGGGACACAGCAGTCATGAGAGCATGTTCTTAGTAAATTACAGGATACAGCTGCTACAGCTAAAGTACTGCCAAGATCAAGCTATATATTTTAAGCTTTGAGAACATATTATTGAAAATATGTGCTCACTCCAATGTACTAAAACATGGGATATAAACTTCTCTTTATCATAAAGGTCCTGGCTTGTCAACAAGAATTTAGCTGCCATGTGCTCTGTAATAGAGTTTTTCTCACATTTCTGATAGATTTGGTTCATGTGTGGTTTTGTTTATGCCTGCCCACAGTAACACTAATGAAGAAGGAAAAAATGAAATACTGGTGCAGAGTAAAGAAGAACCCTACATGCATCATCCCTGGGGGATGGGCTGGATTCTTCTGAAGGCAAGTTAGAGCTTGCCTCTCTCAGTGACTGTCATCAATTCAAGCACTTCCAAGGAGATGACCACTGGTCATGGTTCATGGCCTCGCAGTGTTCATGAGCTGCAGCACTGATTTCTGACAGGCTGGGGCTTCTCACACTTCCACAGAAATGTTGCTAACAGCTACAGTGGCTTCTTCAGTGTTACAGGACATAAATGGTCACTTCTACTATATGACTCATGTGGGATACTTGTCTACCTTAAGATAATACAAAATCATGCCTTTGACCACTTCAATCCACTGAATACAAAGATTAGACAAGGTCAGTTGCATAAGTCTTCATGGCTGTCATCTAAAATCAGATGAAACTATAGATGCCACTTTTAAAACCAGTAGGATTCATTGGCTTGGCCTGTCAGTGCTCTAAAATATGCTGTAATGCAGCAGATTTTTACCTGGAATGTTGGAATTTTAATTTGAAATCCTGTAGCTTTTTCTCAGCATCTGTCACTGTAAATCTTGGGTACCTTAGGCTTGTATTGCATGATTGGTCTCTAATACAATTTCCAGTCCTCCATGATGTTTAAATCCTTTCCTCAATATTTAGATGTGATTCTCTTTCATCCAGAATAGTGTGAGAAAACCTTGGACAGACATTGATTTGGGTATTTTCTTACTTCATTGTCTTCTCTTCAGAAGTTCTCAAGTCCTTTCATACCTTTTAGTGAAAGATATTTGGGTGAACAGAAAGGAGATTCTCAAAGGGATGACAAAACCTACTCACCATATTTCATAATTCAAGTTTAAGAAATACTCAGGGGAAAAATCATATATAAAGGCTTCATAGCAGGTCTGGTTTAGGTGTGGAAGCTGCTGCTACAGAAACGGAATTGCTGAGCTCAAGTAATTAACAAGATTTAAATAAATAATTAAGTAGGTAGAAAGAATATCTTGTTATCCTAATAATTCACAAAAAAAAATCTGGAAATACTTCCTCATCAAATTATTGTTTTATTAGAAACCAAAAGCAGAACTATGTAAGGTGAAAATTATCTGTTACTGCAGACGTTCTGAAACATCTAGCATCAGACACAGTCACAGGAGACAAAATACCTGGCCTTGAGTCTAATTAAATATGAAAAGACCCTTGTTCCTTCTTTGAAATGTTTTTTTAATATTAGTGATTTTAGAAAGTGAAAGTTTTTTACCATATCAGTCTTCCAAGCAGGAGCAGCCAAAAGTTCCCAGTGAAATAACAAAATGTTCATACAATGGATCACAAAGGCATTTTTAGTCTGGTACATTTAATTTTTTTAAATCAGGATAATATATTTGGTACTGTGCTCATTTTAAATACTACATTGCTTGTCACACTACATATGGCAATAGACCTCTTCAAATATATATAACAAATTTTTCCATGAGTAATAACTACATATAAAATATCTTCAATGATTAAAAAAATCCATATGTATTTTCTTCATGAAATACAATATATACATTACGATCTTATCGTTTTAAGGTACATCAAATTTTGGGTTTAAACAAATTCACAGTGTACATTTTACCTCTGTCATAAAAATCTTCACTTTAAAAGTGCCTGGATCTCAAACTGTATATATGTATTTCCTTTCACTGGGTTTACAGAGAGTGAGGGTTTACCATCAACGAGCACTATAGCAGATCCAAATTGTGTTTTACAATGACCAGAAATTAAGACTTCTGATTACTGGAAGTGAACACTGACTGTCCCTGTTACCTCAGATTCTGACCAAGAGATTTTCTGAAGGGCTTCTCTCAGATGGAAGATGTGCTTTGAGCAGCACAGCCTCTAACACAACCATTCAGTGGAGCTGAATGAACCGCACACTGTTTCAGAAAACCAAAATACCCAGGTGGAATTTCAATTCAGAGGCCAGTCCTGGCCAAGAGAGATGGCCAGGAACCATCCAGGAGCCAAAATGTACTGAAGTTACTGTCACGCTGCCTTCCAGCATGAGGTCACACCAATCACCTGTGCTCTACTACCTTTGGACCTCACTTTCCTTCTTCTCCCTCAGAGGAAGAAGCCTTAGAAGTTTCTAAACCCTGAGTTCTTTACACCTGAGGCCCACAGGATACACATTGTTCCCCATACTCTATTTGTGGCTAAACTTCTGTGCCAAGCACTTCCTCCAAAGCATGACAAGCACTTACAGGGCAAGCTGACCTCAGTCCCCTACCTCCACCTGTCTCCAAGTGATTTCAAAACCCATTCTAATATATGTTTGCATTTTTTTATCCTTGAAAATACACAGTGATACCATCAACAATTTTTAAAAAAGAACTATCAATAAATCCAGCTGGAAACTAATCTAGACACATTAAAAATAACCTCCAGCCTAAAAGGGAGAGGCAGAAACATTATAATACATTCCACAGTAAATGAGTTTCACAAAGCTAATTTTAAAGCAATTACTGACAAGTCTTTTAAAGCCTTGTTTCATACAGGTCTTTTACAGGTGTGTTACACCTTGTTACACCTTGATGCCACGTTTTAATTTTTCACAGCCCTTTCACTAATCTCAAAAAAAAGCTTAAAGAGAAGCAGAGATGCCCAATTTAATGTTTGTTTATAACACTTCCAGAATTAGTGACCATCCAAAGACAGAACCACAAATTACTGTATTAACCAAGGGAAAAATTACATGGAATTTATGTGGTTTCTATCTGGAAAGATTGAAACCAGCTAATTGTCCTGCATGGACATTGTTACACAACAGCCAGACAGAGCATGAGATATCTCATCTGCAGTTTAACCAAAAGAGAATTTTAACTACTGCAGTGGGCAGGGTGAAAGTGTTGGAGCTTTCTTTACCACATGGAGAGAAGATTCTTCATTAAAAGTCCTAAAGAATATAGCACAAGAGCAGAGCTTTCACTAGTGGAAAAAAGGATGAGAGATGCAAATCCATAAATGAGATCTCATGATTTTTTGAAACAAGATTGTTTTGTTTGCTATCTGTATGTCTGAAGAAAGTTTAATCATTTAAATAGAGAGACACAATATAGAGAAACATGATCCCCCATGCATGGCATTCCCAGAATTCAAAGAGAGGTTGGCACGTAACATTTTAGTATCTTCCACCTCACATAAAAATGTTACATTCAAACCCCTAACCTGCAGTTTGGGAGGTTCAGTTCAAGACATAAAAGCTGGAGAACTTGGGAATTCTGAAACAGACTGGAACATTAAGGGTTAATTATTTGGATTAAAGAAGGTTTTTTCCAGCCTCCCTGCCTCAGAAATAGTTTTTCAATAAATTTGGTGGAAAATACTTCTTTCTTAATGCACGAATTCCCATTGGAACCTAGGTATCTCACAGGATGGTCCAGTGCTGACAGGGATCAGTAGGGAAAAGTACAACACAGTGCTCTGAGTGTCCTGATATCTACCCCTGCATGGAAATGTTTGTAAGTTTATTTTAATATCCTACACATTTTTAAGACAGACAGTTAGATTTTCTTTTTATTTTTTTTCCTATTTTGGAATGCTGGAAAAATTTAATAGCTTTTGATATATAAGCCTGGATTTTTCTCTTTTGCTTCATTAAAATATATGTAAGAATGTTTATAAAAGGAAATTTAAAAAAAATAAACAGTTAACATAGGAAAAGTTTAGATCTATGCTTTTAATCTTTCTTGACTGGGATTATCAAGATTCCACTGGAATTCTTAAAGAGGTAAATTGAGTATTTAAATTATCTCAGATCAACTATTCTTCAGCAGGTAAAGAATAAATATCTTTACTGAAGTGGTAGATCTAGAGGATTTGCCACTGTGTTTTTTCAATAAGGACTTGGAATGATTTAATTTCTGAATCTTTTTTAGAAATGTGAGCTAGACTTGAGGAAAACAGAAATATGGCTTTAAGTGAATTGTTAACATTCTGTTGTATATTTTATTTCGGTTATCTCTTGCTTTCTTCTTCCTTAGAGTCAAGTGACAGTTTTTCCCCAAGTTTCCTTATAAGTTCTGCCAGATCTTCAGAATTCTGAGATTTTTCCTCAAGGAGTTCATACCGGAGACTTGAGATGTCCTGTTTAATTTCCTTCAATTCACCTGTAACAGATTTTAGAAGATCACAATATTAAGAAACAAAATTTTTAAAAGCAGCATATCCAAATAGCTCACAATTATAATGTGGGGTTTTTTTCTGTATTTCTTTGTTGAAACAGAAGAAGTACATATGCTGCTGGTGGTTGGTGAATCATAGGATATCTGAGTTGGAAGGGACCCACAATGATCATTGAGTCCAGCTTGTAAGTGAATGGCCCACACAGGGATTAAACCCAAGATCTTGATGTTATTAGCACCATGCTCTGACCAGCTGAGCTAACCTCAACGGAATGGTGTCCTGGGGATAGGAATATGAAGATGCAGTTCAGGAATCAAACAAATCTGAAGGCAAAAGTGTGAGAGACCATGAGTTCACAAAACTCACATGATCTATTTAATGGAAGATGCTGCTCTGTTGCAAGAGAGATCACAGAACCATAGTCACAGAATCATTTAGGTTGGAAAAGACCTCTAAGATCAATTAATCTAATCATTAATCCATCACTCCTCAGCCCACCAGATCCTTAAGGAACTAGATAATCTTTAAGGGCCTTTCCAAATGAAATTATTCTATGATTCTACTATTACTAGACCTAGCAACATGTTTTAAAGCTTGTCAGATCAGTGATAGTTTCTAATGGGAGAGACAGGAGCCACATCACCTCTTCAAGAGTATGCTGTTTTTACCTCTTGCACTCATAAACATGTCAAGTGGATTAAGTATTTTGGAAATATGTAACTTTAGTTTGTTTAGATTCTCTGATGAAACATACAATTCATCAACATACTCACCTTCATTGACTTCATCACTTTCCTTATCTATCTGAGCTTTCAACACGTATCTTTTAATGAGACGCTTCATGATTTTCTGTAGAGAGGGAAGGGAAGGTGCAGGAGGGAGGGAGGGAGGGAGGGAGGGAGGGAAGGAAAAGATTATTAATTGGACTAGTATTGTTATGACACTTCAAAGTAAGAGCTCTTGTCCTGGTTTGAGTTGGGACAGAGTTAATTTTCCTCTTAGTGACTGTTACAGTGTGAGTTTTGAGTTTAGTTTGAGAATAATGTTGATAACACATTGGTGTTTTAGTTGTTGCTGAGCAGTGATTACCCAAAGGCGAGGACTTTTCAATGCCTCAGGGTCTGCTACTGAGCAGGTGCATGGGAAGCTGGGAGGGAGAATGGTTGGGACAGCTGAACCAAACTGGCCAGAGGAATATTTCATACCACAGAGCATCATGTTCAGTATAGAAACTGGGGGAGGCTTGGCCTTGAGAGGTGATCACTACTCCTGTATCTCCCCCTTTTCATTACTACTGCTACTACCACTACTATTATTTTTTTTATTTAAATTAGCTAAGTATTATTGTCTCAACTTGCAAGTTTTACCTTTTACGATTCACCTCCTCATCCCATGCAGTTGGAAGGGGCTGTGTGGGGACAGTGAGTAAGCAACTGTGTGGTACTTAGCTGACAGATGGGGTTAAATTATGATACCTCTGTTACCTTCTGTTGCATTCAGATACTTCAGTGTAGGACTTGGCAGGTTAAAGAAATTGAATGTAAAAATCTCTGCTTTCATCCACAGGTGATATTTAAATTTATTTAAATTTAAATATGTATGTATATGTATATACTTGGAAGTTTGGAGAACTAAAGACAATCTTACGAATGTTTTAATTCATAAACCTTAACCTACTACTGGAACCTGCAAGAACTATTAATACAGTTGCACCTTTGATCTCCAAGTAGATGTAGCCATCTGGCCTTCATTGTTACCCAAAGATGACAATGACCCCGCTTAGCAGAGCTAATTGCTAAACCCTTTTGTTGTCAGTTTATTTGAATCCATTTTGATGTATTTTCTAAGTCATGTTTTCCCAGTGTAGGGCTCGCTTAGAGAAAATGGGATCCAAAATTCTAAGTCATTTAAGTATCTCAGCTGGGACCCATCTAACCAAAGACAGATACTTTCTAATGTAAATACACATATCTGTCACCTTTATTTCCTTCTATGGATAAAATGAGCAAACCTGAGAGCACAGTTCATCTGAGACAACTAAACTGATCAAATACCTCGTGCCATGAGAATGACCAACCTCTCTCCTAACAATAAGGGGAACCTAGGCCAGCAAATTTATTGTAAATTTTACCTTTCCAGGAAAAAATGAATTCTGGCCCTGATTCTACCATTAATTCAAATTACTTAAAAAAGATCAAGTATTCAAGTACATTTTAGGATATGTATTTCTGCCTTTGGGCTTAATATTGCCGTAATTTATGACAACACAATACCTTTTCCATTTTAAGATACAAAACATTCATAAATTTGTATTTCTGCTTTTGTCTCCACAATAACAGAGCTGACCAGGGCTGGTTTTGAGGTGAGTCATCCCAGATTAGTGGTCCCATGCCATCACTACAGTCACGCTTGCAAGGTCAGCAGCTGTACAGTTTATTATAATAATCCAAGAATGTTTCAAATACAAAGCCACACTACCTATTTATGGGGCAGATTTTAAATCTTAGTATCTATCCCTGCATCATAATGAAATTGGCTGTGAAAAAGTCAGGGAGTTTTTGGAAAAGACTCGTGTAGACACTGCATAACATAAAAGTGGAGCAGAGCTAGCCTGCCCAAGGGAAAATCTCTTTTTCTGTCTTGTGGTAAATAAAGTATACTTGTTTTCTGTACCCTTTTTCCTTCAAATTATTTTTATATTGCCCAGGCAGCTCTTGCTTCCTCCTTTCCACCCACTTTGTAGTATTGCAAGAAAGAAAGAAGTGTCTTTGGACCAGAATAGCTGAGATTTATGTGGACCGTGCTGGGTCTCTTTTACTTAATTGCACAAAGGCTCATTGCAGTTGTTTAGGAAAAACAGACTGCATTGATAGGATAAAGGCTGACAGATACTTGCATTTGTATGTAGAGGTGTGCCACAATAGGCTGATCTGCTTCAGCAAATGGAATGGGAAGATTTGGGGCTTATTTTTGGTTTTCTCAATTCAAATTGTGCAGTTGAAGACTCAACTCTAAAACTAAAAACATTTTTTTAAAGCATATTAATATACTGCACTATAAGGGTACTGTTTAAGAAACAAAGAGGAGAGAAAAACACCCTCAAATTGTACTGCAAACACCTAAACCTTTTCATTTATTTTGGATATATACAAGGTCTGTGGATTTATTCTTGATTCATGTTGTTTAGCATAAATTCAAAAATGTCCTCATGCCATCAGTCTGCCAGTTCTACTACTTCTTGATTTTATTTTCAAATAAACTGGTTTTTACCTGGTATTGTCTTGGAGGATTGTTTAAACTGTTTAAGTGGATTTCATCTGAGCTTCTTATACTCGACTGCTTCCTTTGATCAAGCTGCAATGGAAACATTATTTATAGTACAAAATAAATAGAAGATCAATATGTGTATCTCAGGTATATATCCTCTGACAAAATCTAAGGCATCACAAAATGGACAACTGTGACTCAAGCTGAATGACTGGGCTGCAGTAAGAGTGAACAGAAACTAAAAGCAAATTATATTACCTTAGGTAAAGAGTGGGGCTGGTTCAACAAGTAGTAGCACAAGAAACATAAATCATGACTGATCTGGATGAGGAATAAGTGGGACCGTCACTAAATTTCAGTTCCCTGATATTATACATGGTCTAACAAAAACATTACCATTTCAAAGGATGGGACTGTCAGTGCAGTGTCTCAAATCCTGCGAGATTGTTCTGTACTTCCATGGAACCTCTCTATGTTGTGTCCTAAGATATCGAGCATCTACTGATGACTGGGGCACTTTGAAGCCTGTAAATACTCTGTGGGATATGGTGGGATATCATCTTTTAGGGACAGAAATAGGGCAGGATTTGATGCTTACTCAACTGTACACTGGGAATAATTTAAATACTATTTGATTTTGTTTAGCATTCCATAGAATCAGAGAATGGTTTGTGTTGGAAAGAACATCTAAAAACAGGTAGGCCAATGCCCCTGCCATTTTCAGGGACACCTTCCATGAGATCAGCCTTGCATTTTGATACAAAATTTGATTACATCTATTGGTAAAATATATTCATTAGCAATTAATATAAAGTGTACACTGGATTTGGGAATTTTTTGTTCTTTCCATTATTTATCTATTTAGACTATGTTTATTTGACTAAGCAAAAGTAATGATAAAAATTAAATAGTGTAAAGCATATAAAACAATATTTCTCATATATTAATCTACATGTGGATGGAAATTAACAATGCATAAGAAGGGTAAGTTACATTTTTTTCATGCTTGAATAAAGCTACTTTAGATATTCTGAATATATATTAAAAAACATAATTTTATCACAATGTTTTAACATAAACTAGGTGTCTGATTCTTAATAAAAAATAACAGCTAGTGAGTTTACACAATCACTATGCAATCACTATGTTTTTCAGGATTTTAGAACTAATTATACTCTCTCTTGGGCCTCATCTGTGATACTGGGTTAAAAGAGGAAAACAATCTTCCTGCTATTTCAGCTCCTGGATTTCTCATTTCCACCATTCTTAGAAATATAGTAGAACAAGAGTACGACCACGCTTCCTCTGAAGCAGCAGAGGGAAGTTGCTTTGGATATTTACTATGTATTTTATTACATATTTTAAAAGCAGTGAGTCGTTCTGGTTACCAGTTTCAAACTTATGTCACATTCGTTCATCTCAAAAGTTAATCCATTGCTTAATTAGAATTTGATTTTCACTTGAAATAGCAAAATTGGTAATACATGACATGACACTGCAAACTTGTAAAACCAGGCTCACTGCAACACCTTTATCTTAACCTTCACCCTCCAGCACATTTTTAAGATAATAATTAACTTTTAAATAGTTGCAGAGGGCACCTTGAAAGTTGGCAGGTAAATCAGAAGTGTGTAACTTTACAGATCTAACTCATTAGCTCTTTTATGTGTACCAGTAACAGGACACAAGATTCACTGTGAATTGCTGAATGACCACTTGGTGGCAGAGACTGCCAAGATTTCATTATAACATCTAATAACATTTTTTAACTCTCTTTAAGCTCTCTTTAAAGTCTCTTTAAGCTTCCTGCCTAAGGCTTTTTTCTTTCTCCAAAATCAGTACTAGAGTACACTCAGCCTGTCACATTGATGACTGACCTAGAATTCGTATTTTTAAGTTAACATTATTGAACATGAGTAACCAGAGGGGAAATTATGTAAATGAAATAAAACAATAATACAACTCCCAGCAAAAATAACTCTTCTCCTAGAATGCTGTGTGAAATATGAAATGCAGGATACATGGATCATTGTTCTTTGAAAACACCTTAATCTTTAAATTTGCCTCTCACTTTGTTATTCTCCTGTGTTACTTAAAATTCAATGCAATCAGAATAGTAATTAAATTATTGTAGCTGTTTTGTTTAGCACTTTATTAATGTCTTAAATAACAAGCTGCTGTCAACTTGCAATTCCAAAAGATTGTACTTTCTTGGATCAGAGGGGGGGGTTCCCAGAAAGTGACTCAGTTTTTGCTCCTATAACCAGACATGACTTGTGAAAATTTCAGAAACACTGTTTTACACTAGGAAAGTTAAACATAACATATTTTTCTTGTTTGAGTGAGGGCTTAAAGCTACTTCAAGAAATAGTTGTCCCACACTTATTTTCTGAAGGGCCATGTTTAAAGAACAAAATTTAAATATATCATCTCTCACTGCTGATTTTTAGCTCTGGAAGATGAACAACTTTTGTACCACTTGAGCAATAAACTTTCTCAATGCCAAGGCAATTTTTAAATTTAGAATAGAAGTCAAAGTAGGGTTTTTCTTGAAACTCTCCTTCATTTCTTTCTCCCTTTTATTTGTCTGAGTTTCTCACTCGATGTCTAAAATGGCAATTCTAGCCTGAAACAAGAAATCTATGGATTTTAATCTACAGTCTGAAAGAAAACATCTTCACAGTCTTTAGATTGTATTAGGTATGTCTCAGGTAATTAATTTCTGGTGTACTTTGCTTTGAACACAGCTATGTAAATTTCTTACTGTTTAGCACTGACAGCATCTGGCTTTTTTTCCTGCTAGCAATAATCAGAGCAGAACTGGATCTAGGAGCAGAATTTCCTTCCTTCCTTCTCACCCTAATGCTTGTCTTCACACTCACTCTGCAGCTGCTGCTGCTTTTGCACTGAGAAGATGCAGGCTCTGCAGCAGAACAACCCACAGGCTGGGCTTGGATCAGTAAACTCAAGTGTGTGTTAACGTTATTTGGCACTGCAATGCAATGTCTTCCATCAGTAAACTCTCACTGTCCTCACAGGTAGGACTTACATCAGAACAACCTTCTGTCTTCCTAGGCACAGTTTGGCTACTGGAATGGTTTGGGCACAAGAGGTTTCCTACTTAGTGAGGAAAATTACCTGAATTGGTATTCCTGCCATTCCTGAACTGGCCTCAATATTCAGATAAGCTATTTTACTAGCATTTTATTTTATTATTACATTTTACTAGCACAAACACAGCCATCAAGTCTTGGGTGTGGTCTTGCCAAACCTTTCCTTGCCTTTGCACAGCTCATTTTATTTATAGCAGCTCCCTGCACAGGTAGCTCCTTGCTCAGCACTCACAGCAGCATCAACCCCCTCAGCACTAAATGAGTCAAAAGTCAAAATCCCAAAAGCCTGAGAGTGCCTTTGAGAAGATGCCATGAAAGCCTCAACAATAATGAATCGTCAACAGTGGATCAAAAGGTAAGACAAAACCACTTCAGTTACTTCTTGGAAGTGCACAGAATGGAAACATCTCGTAGATTCAGATAAATTCAGCTCCACAGTATGTGGCAGCCAAAAAGGTAAGTATAAAAATGTAATCATCTGCCAGTATCTGCTGCAAAACCTGAGAAATGAATAAATATGACCCAGATGCTTTATGTTTTTCAACATAAAAGCTTTTTCTTTTTTTTTTTAATTTGATTTGCAGTTTTATTGCTGCTTTGGCTGGGGAGTAAGCACATTTCATTTAGGATTAGTTATATTAAAATCAACACTGAGTGTAAAGCATTAATATTTGAAGACTTAAAATTAACTCAGGGTTAGGAAAAAATCTGATGAATATGTTTGCATCCCTACAGCTCTCTTTCAGAGGGACTGCTGTAAAAGCTGACAAACCTGCTACTGTTTTATGTAGAACTGGTAATTATTACACTTTGCACCTTCCTAGAAACATGCTAGAAAACATGAATTGCTAGGTTTGAATGGACTGATAAAAATACATCTTCTTTCCTTAGGCTTTAGAAATGGGACTTATAAGAGTACCTGTTTTATGGGAACATAAATTTCATGCTAAAAAAGTCATTAAAACAAGCTTGTAACCTACTTATGTGCTTTTCAGATTCACAAATTGAATTAGGAAAAGAACCACTTATTGTTTTCCACCACCACTAAATTTTAAGTTTATATGCATCTCCTCAAATGTGCAGTATTTTAGTGATGATTTTATCACTCTCAGAAGTTTTAAAATCAAGTTGCATCAGGCAGCTTGGTGAAAAGTTTTGCCAATGTCAGATTCATTAAAAACCTGAGCAAATGCAGTGTCATTTCTATCAGGTCTTAAATATATTAGGATTAGATTTCCAAATAAAATGAAGTGATCTGTAAAACACTAGAAAAATAATAGAGATGAGATATTTGAACTTAATGACAATTTTGGCTTTGGTGATAGTGTTTGTAATACCTGTATTTATTTTCATAAACTGTATAAACTTACCCAGAGGCACAGGATTTTCCCTACAACTCCATTTTTTCCTTCTAGGATTGTGAGCATTTTTTCTCTTTTACTCTTCAAGTAATAAGTGTGAAAAATGTGCTGGCTACTCTGGCAACAGAGAACTGACAGATGCACGTAAACTCTTTACTGGTCCCCAGTTTAGTGACTAATGGCTCTTGACTGCAGACTCAAGAACTCCCAACCTTGAACAGGCCTCTGCTCAGACCACAGCCCATTTCAACAAAGATCCTTCCACACATAAATTTCCATTGAAGAAAATTTTGTTTTACCACCATGAAAATCTTATCTTTTTTTTTTTTTTTATGTTACCACATGCTCACCTTTTTACTCACAACACCTGATCAGCTGCCTTGCACACCTCTTCTTCCCTAATGTGTTACAATAGTGCTAGAATAGTGCCAGTCTTTACATTTCCAATACCACCTAACATTCCATGTTCTTTGAAAGCAATTGACTTGATTTATACCAAGAGAGTGCAGGAAAAATACACTGGCTACAAACTCTTTAACCAAGTCTAATGAATCAAATCAAGTGCATTTTTACTGAAGCTGTGTAAGGAAAACAGGTAACAAAATATTTTACAGTAGGGGCAATGCAAGGGGCATTTTCAGTGGAAGCAGAGACAGGCTGCCAAGGGGGAACTTAGAAACTGCCCAGGGATATGAAGGTGGCTTTGGGAAAGACAAAGCTTGCCACACATTTCCAAGGGCAGTAAGAACTTCTATTGATGAAGCAGCAATGTAAGGCAGAACAAAGAGAATGCAGGCCCTGTTGCTCAGGGGGAAAAGGGATTTAAGTGACAATTGGATGAAGGTAAGTTCATTGGACCTGAACTTTAGCAGGGGTTTTTAAACTTCTATTCTATTCTATTCTATTCTATTCTATTCTATTCTATTCTATTCTATTCTATTCTATTCTATTCTATTCTATTCTATTCTATTCTATTCTATTCTATTCTATTCTATTCTATTCTATTCTATTCCATTCCATTCCATTCCATTCCATTCCATTCCATTCCATTCTATCCTATCCTATCCTATCCTATCCTATCCTATCCTATCCTATCCTATCCTATCCTATCCTATCCTATCCTATCTTCCCACATTACTGAATGACTTCAACATGAATTAAATATGCTGGGAAATTCATCAGTAAAACAGGGAAATAATAAAAAATAAGTTAAAATTTCATTTATCTTCTAAAATTAGCAGTCAGTACATACAAGATAAAATTACCTTGTTCATCTCTGCATCTTCCTGAAAGCTTTTCTTTTGGCACAAAAATGGTTTAGAAATACATTTTTTGATTCTGATTAGAAGATACAGCAAAGATTTTGGGCTTGGCACTAAGTTGAAGGGTACTGGAAGAGTTCTCCCTTCTTCAAAGTAAGAAAACCAAAGTTTAGCCCTTGCAAATTTCCATTCTACATCAGCATCATCCTGTAAAACAGAAACACAGCAGTTAAGACACTGTTAATAACACTTTGACTATTGAAGATGCTCTAGCTAAATTTTATGTGTGTTTTAAGTGTAATTGGCTGAAGTAGATCTCAAACAGGTAGATCAAAATCTATGAAAACCAAAATTTCAATGAATGGATATGTTCTTATTAATCCATTTAAAATAATGCAATAAACATTGTTTATTCCAGACTGAGTGCTAATTAGTCTGCAATACAGGATCACAATGACAGACTCTATTTAACTATTCTATAGACTATTACTTTAAATATGAACTAAAAAAAGGTGATTCTTACCTAATTTCTTCCATTTGCTGGAATATATGATTAAACCAGATATACTATCATCACCATGGTTTATGTTTATCTTTTATGATCACCAAAACATTCACTTTATTTCTCCCTGTAAAGTTTGAGGGTTTTCTGCAGAAAGTAGTACATCAGCTCAAGGTCATGACTCGATATTGCCGTACCTGTTTTTAGAAGCTGTTTTGTCCAGTCACTGTATTTTTAATGCTCCTAACCTGATCTATTTGACCTATGGCCTCCTGATCCAGAAGAATGTGAACATCCCTAGACAATGTGTTGCCCTTGCTCTAGCTCGACAATGCTACAGCCCCCAGTCAGAGCCCAGAATGTGGGACCAAAGAGGAGTCAAATCTGAGTTTGCTGCTTTAGCAAGAGGATCCCTTAGGAAAGTCTGGGATGGCCCAGCTCCTGGAGATCTGCTTACTTTTTTCCCAAACAGTGATAATGATTTAGCCCTCTGTTTTCCATGGAATGCAAAAGGTCCTGCTGGACTTCAGTAACCCTGCTGATTACTTTGCCAAGTAATGTTTTGTTCACTGCAGAGGTCTAGAGCAACTCGTTTCAATGAAAGAAGAACACAGCATGTTGGAGACCTGCCTGCAAGGTCGAGGCACAGGAAAGAGAACATCCTTGCAGCAAGAAGGACACTTCTCAAGTAATTACAAATGAGGCAAATGAAAGATTCACAAAGTCACATACTGCTCAGGAACATAACACAGTTCACCAGTAGTTTCTTATACCAGTCTGGTTCTTATCTGCAAGCACATGCAGCCAAGTAACTGCCAGGTATTTTATAATAAAAATGAACAGTGGAATTAATATTTTCTTCTAAAATATTCCAAAGGCTTATGCAGTACTTGTCTTAAATCAGATGTCAACAAGAAAATTTTCCAGGAGCCTGAGACAATTAGTAACAGTAAATAGGGTGTTATTTTAATCATAAATGGACTTTTTACCTCAATTTCCTGGAATGAACTGTTGATCATTGCGATAAGCATGTTCAGTAAGACGATGACCATGGTAACATTATAGACTCCATAAAGGACATAACCAATATTTTCAATAAATTTGTGTTTATAATTGATAACAACTGATTTAACTTCCGAGAGTCCAAATATAGCCCAGAACAATGTTTTGAAACTTTCTTCAACACTAAAAGGAGAAATTGGACACATGCATATGTTATTGAAGAAAAGCTGTATATTCTTATTGTAGAAATTGCCAGTTATCATTTTTATACAGTGTACAAGTTTTTCCAATATTATAATGTTGAACTCCACCTCAGTGCATAGAAGTAGACTGTCTAATTTCATGGGTACAGGCTGTTTCATAACACAAGACTCCTAACATTTAGGATGGACAATAAAACCATCTGATTCATATCAGATGATTTTGGGAATCATATATCCATTCTTAACCCAGTATTACAATGATTCACCTGTTAACTAACAAGCTAACTTCAATCTACATGCTACAAGGTTGCCGTTAATATGAAAGTAAATTTAAAAAAGAATTATCTATAAATACTTCATTTAAATTGCACCATTAGTTCACTTACTGGAAATTATTTTACCATTAATATGATAAGTATTCTGAAACTTTGAAGAAGACAGGCAAATCATCAGTTTTCAAAAGAATTAGTTTTATGGACCAATATCTTCTGGTTGATTTTTTACTATTACACAATTCCAGGGTAAAGCCATGGCGTGGGAATAGTGATTTATTTTTTGTTTTTCAGGTTAGTTAATTTAAATTAAATTTAAACATGCATTTCCTCCTAATCAGTTTATAAATACATATAAGTCCAAACCTCTGAGGTACTTTTTCCTATCTATGGCCATCTGTTTGAAGACTTAATTTCTCTTGCTTTGATAAAGAGATCTCAGTTCCCCACACCCAAAATTACTGCAGCATTGCAAAGAACATTGAGCATTTTATTGGGTCATTGTTAAGAAAATAAAGGTTACAGTTTAATCAGTTGTACTTACGTTGTGAACGCTTCATTTTGTTTTGCCCCCAGATAGTAGGAATAGAGATTAAACATGCCTATCATGAAAGCCACAAACACCATGATAAATATCACCATGAACTTGAAGATGTCTTTCACGGTTCTCCCAAGTGATATCTGCAGTGGCCCAAAGCTTTCATTAGCTGGTAAGATGTAGGCTATCCGTGAGAAACTTAACACCACTGCAATTGCATACAGCCCTTCAGAAATTATCTGAGGATCAGACGGATCCCAGTTTATTCTGGCTGGAAACAAAAGATGAGAATTCCTGTCAGTATAACGTGTGCTTATTTATGGGAGGTCTTTATGGACCACCTGCTGCCAGTGCTCTGCCTAATGTAGCCCAGGATACCACTGGCCTTCTGTGCTGCACAGGCCCATTGCTGTTCAGCCTGGTGTCAGCAAGTTATGTTTGCTTGCCTGTGAGAAAACCTGGCATTAAACACTCACTATTAATATTATCCATACACAAGCATACTTCAGTGTCCATGCATACATGAATAAATGCCTCAACTAGTTGCTTTTAAGACTTATGTGAAATTTATAACTTTCCAGTAAAATTTATATGACTACAATTTAATATGTTTCAGAATATATGCATTTTAATTGCTCTGCTTTTCTGCAGTCTGGATAACACAAAAATGCAACCATTTCAAAAATAATATCTGAAGAACAGAATAGAGACAGAAACTGATGTTATTCAGTATCTACAGAAATAATGGTAAGAGAGATGTGGTGGTGTTGAGAGTGCACACAAGTCAACAGTGCTTCATTTTTTATCAGTTGGGCAAAATAGCTTCTAGAACTTCCCAAATATACCAAGCAAGTTCATTAACATTTTTATCTCTTACTAGTAAAGAGAGTGAATTGAGAAATATTAAAGAAGTAGAATAGAGCCTCTGAGTATATACAAAATATATTTTGGTTTTGTTAACAAAGCAGGTTTAAGAACTTCCTGCATCTCATTGCTCAGTTCTGCATTACAGTACATTCCATTCACAGCTGCACCACCACGGACTGGTTTGCAGGACTGTATTGTGTAATTGAACAGATTCAAATAATCTAGAAAAGGGGTGGGTGACAGTGAGTTTATTTTGATATTAGACAATTTCAGTGCTGTCTAGAACAGTCTACAAAAAGATGTACAAACACTGCCAGGGAAACTATGATCCAATAGTAGAATCATAGAATAAACTGAGTTGGAAGGGAGCCATGAGGATCATCAAGTCCAGCTCCTGTCCCTGCACAGCACCATCCCCAAGAGTCACACCATGTGCCAGAGACTGTCGTCCAAACACTTCTTGAACTCTGTCGGGCTGGTGCTGTGACCACTTCCCTGGGAGGCTGTTCCAGTTCCAAAACACCTTCTGGGTGAAGAACCTTTTCCTGGTATCCAACCTAAACCTCCCCTGACACAGCTTCAGGCCATTCCCCCAGGTCCTGCCACAGAAAAAGATCAGTGCATGCCCCTCACCTTCCCCTCACAAGAAGTTGTAACTGCAGTGAGCTCTCCCCTCAGTCTCCTCCAGGGTGAACAGACCAGGGGACCTCAGCCACTCCTCATACGGCTTCTCCAGCCCCTTCCCCATCTTCCCTGCCCTCCTTTAGACGCTCTCTAATACTTTAATATCTTTTTTATACTGTGGCACCCAGAACTGTCCCCAGCACTGAGGTGAGGTCCCCCCAGCCCAGAGCAGAGCAGGACAATCCCCTCCTTGCCTGGCTGCTGATGCTGTGCCTGATGCCCCCCAGGACAGGGTTGGCCCTCCTGGCTGCCAGGGCACTGCTGCCTCATGATCAACTTGACATAAGGATAAGAAAGAGAAGGAGTGGGAACTTCTTCAGTACTACATTGTGAAACTATGGTATTGGAGACTAATTAAAAGAAAATCCTTTGGTTTAGGCCCAAGAATAGTGCAATCAACTCACCCAAGGTGTAGTATTTTATGCTGGGCTCCAGTGTTGGACTTGTCAGATCTTTCATATTTGCATCAACGATGTTCTGGGCTCTGGATGCATGCCAAAATGCCATAAACCTTGCTATAAATGATGCTGCAAAAATTGCTAACATACCAAAATCAAGCATATTCCATAACTCAAACAGGTATTCCTTTGGACCTTGAGACCAAATTTCTTTACATTCGGACCATATCATGCCTGTATAAGACAGAACAGAGAAAACAGTGTGTTCCTTATTCATCATGCTTGCTTTATATTTTTATTATACATAGAACATGTGCTTGGTTGCTGTCAAACTCAAAACTATTTTGATTAGTGGGAGTTCAAACACAAAATTAAATCCTTGGACTCACAAATTCATATAGATTCTGAGACTTCTTTCTCATCTGAGTAATAATAACAACAATCTTTCAGACTATTTTTTCTTGTAAACCTACAAAAGCTTTCCAAGAGAAGAATGGGCTGTGAGTATTACCATCAACAGATGAAGATGAACGCAGGAAGAGATGAGAAGAGCAGAAAGGCTCTGGCATGAACATATATTAGCGGTAGAGCTAATAAGTAACTCAGAATTTCTTTTTAGCCATTACCCTGGGTACAGTCTCTCTTATATCTGTGACAAACAATCATGAAAGTAAGACTCAGATTTAATGCTTCTTCAATAGGACAAAGGTATCTGTTTGATTCCTGACTACCGTCCCTTAGTAATAAAATATAAGGACAGTAACAGCTAATGACAGCTTTTTTTATTGTGAAAATTCTTTTTAATTTTCAAGATAAAAATTATGTAATTACGAAGTACAATTCTAGGATTCTAAAGAGAGTTAATAACTGAATGGATAATGTCACTAATTTTTACACTTATCAAGTTGAAAGTACTTTCCATCATTTTCAGCTAAGGACAAGAATAATGTCAATTACAGTAGCTAAATTCAATGTCACATCTGTATGCATGAATCAATTTTTCATAAACTGTCTTATGCATGACACTGAAATAAAAATAGATTAAATTAGCAAACTAGAACCTCAAATAAAGAAATTATTATTTACTTCTTTATTATCAGATGAAAATATTGATATTTATAGACTTTGGAAATCTAAATGCTATATTATTCCTATAATAGACCATTATAATAATTTAAAACAGCTTTACAATTAAATAAATAAATAATGCCAAGGTCTTTTAAAGCTTTAAAAATCAGTTGGTACACAAATTTCAATCACAGTGAGGTCATGAAAGAAAAATACTTTAAATGCATAAGCTCTTGAATGGATTGCTTGAATTTAACTCTCACATATTAATGATTTAACTAACAACTAGAACGCAGTTCCTTAAAATATTTGGGCATCTAAACCCTACTGGACTAAAAGGTAGTAGATTTGTAAGTAAGAATCTGACAGCTAAAATATTTTGGAAGGGGTGCGCTCAAGTTCTGATGCTGAAGAGCTCTACGTCACCAAACTGAATGGGTCAGCTCAGAGTACTACTCAATAGCACTCGTTTCATTCCTGTGTTGGGACGGAAAAATCTACCACCAAATCTTCAGGGACCTATATTCCTCTCTTTTGTCACTAATATATTCATCTAAACACTATTAGTTCTGCAGGCATGCTTGCAAAATAAGAGAATAAGAGACAATTGGACACAAGAAGTCTTAGCTCATCATGTAAAAATCTTTTCCCTTGGAAGCTCACACTGTGACTCAACTACTCCAAAAACTGGAGTTTGATATTCATAAAACTGAATTAATTCATATTCAGATAATATAGATTTCACATAAATACTTGGTCTGCATGTGATCAACTAGACACATGAATCCCGCTGCCATCCAATAAAAACCACAAGGCCCATGTGGGAAAGAAGACAGCCGAATAAACTCCCTTTGTTGCAATTTTTACACAAAACATTAAAAGGAAAGGATTCAGTTGGGTTCAGCTTCACCTATAATCATAGCAAGACAAATTTAAGCAAAAATTTTTACCTATTACCCAAGAAATAATGAGCATCTCCATCCATGAGAAACAGGATGTTTTCATCCTAAAAAGCTGTTTTACATTGTCTGTTGTTTCATTAGGTCGGAGTTTGGTGCCATCAAACCTGTCAGCTGCATTCATGACAAGCAGACCAAGAAAAATGGTGAAAGAGGCTGCATGGGCTACAAACTTCATAAATGGTCCACGCATTATCCTCCCCAGCTGCAACAGAGATTAAGAAACACAAGGATATTTCAGTGACTGATTCCAAATAAAAGGTATATAATAAGAGCAATAATGCAGATAATCCCATATTTCAATGACATGAAGGAACAAGTATTTGAAAATGTTTGTATACTATGATGCTCTGTTCACAGTCATCTTTAGAAGTTTCTACTGATTTGCTATTTTCAGAGGAATAATCTATCAGTTTCACTGTTAGGCTACCAGGGATAAATTAACAGTGTGTCCTGGTTTAGGGCAAATTTTTGGAGGAAACTTCCAAAGTGAAACTGAAATGAAAAAATATAAAATATATGTTTTAACTAAGGGATTTGAAATAATGCTGTAATTTTTTTTTTTTGTGGCATGTATGTCTATTATAGATAATCCAGAGAAAAATCTATTATAATTGTTGAATTTCTTAATGCTAGCCAGCTTCATTGTGAGGCAAGACAGAAAATAAGATTTTGGCACACTTACTAAAAGCATTATCACCATGAGTGAATTATGAAGAAAAGAATTCAATTTCCTGACTGATGTGATACTCAATTTAGCACAATTATTGTGCCTTTTCCCCAACTTATTTTCTTTTTTTAAAAAAGTCGTGACATCTCAAAAGTTTTATTTGTTCTGTAGAGTCTCAGTTTCCTCCTGACTTGTACAATGGAAAAGTCCTCAGCTTTGTAATGAGTACAATATGACTACAAGTAACTTAAAAAATGGTTTACTGCAACACTTTTAAAAACCTAAAAGTTCTGTACAAACTCATATGTGGTTGAGCTTTTAGCAATTTTTCAATTCTGATAGTGCCTGTATTAATATGAAAAGTCTTAGCTTGTCCACTTAGTCGGCAGCTGCAGAAAAGTACTTCTTAATTTTAGATTAACTGAATTTATATATGACAAATCATTGAGGAAGGAAAATAACAAGTGGGTAAGTCACTGCTGTTGTATCTCAAGGCATTTTAAGAGAAAACTATTCTTAAAACCCCTAGTCACAATAACAAAAAGTGAAAATAATGCAATGATTTTTACTGTCTAAATTGAAAGAAAAAAAATATGGCAAAACTTGAGGCCCACATTTCCCATCTCAGAGAACAATGAAAAAACAGACAAAGACCCCAGTCCTATCTTTAAACCTTCTTTTTCCCCTGAAATCATTGCACAGAGTTCAACCTGCTAGAATTGTGGATCTCATACTGCAACACGTAGAACAATCCTTACAGGAGGCCATTTGTTCCATCTAACATACTTTCAAGTGAATTTTTCCATTAGTGTCCTCTCAGAATGGATACTGGCCAACTGAAACAGGGGTTTAACACAAAGGTCAGTGAGGTCAGAAATTGCAACCCATCTTTATTGGAAAGGTCTTCCATACTACATATCTACCAAACCTGATATACTGGTAGCATCCAATCCCAGAAAGTACATTGCAAGTGAATGCAGGGCAGGCTGTGTAACTGCCTTGAAGGCCTCTTGGAATGTGATGAATAGTAGCATTGTCTTGACTGTTATCTATTTATTTTTAATCATGAAAATGAAAATTGCCTTTGAGGTGACTGGAATCAACCCACAGCTTCGATCAGCTTAGACCTGAATCAATGATGAGTACCCTCTGCATCTGCCTGCTAAGGTAAGAATTAAGTGAAAAACTGTTTGACTTGTTGTTTATAAAGCAGGATTTCCTCAAGGCAACACTTGATCAAACACTGTAACTTAGTTTATTTCATACGGCAATCGACACAACACATTTACCTGTCTTAATTACAATTGTCTGAATGTGCAATCTTGCAGCATTCTACTCTAACTTGGCTTTAAAACAACATGTTTCTGAAGTATTACTTGAGTGTGGCTTTGTCATAAAGGAATTTTCGTGCAGAGGGGTTATTAGGAGGCTGTGATAAGGTTTCCCAGGCTGACCTTGCTGCAAGGAGCAATCCAATAGGCCATGGAGAGGAAGGGCAGTCCGACTGCAACCGCGAGGACAACCAGAAACTTCACTGCCATCGTCTGCTGCCGCAAACCTGACAAATTCTCGTACCAAATCGAGAGGAGCTGCTGCTGGCAGTTTGGGTGTGCTACAAACTAATAAAAAAAAAAAGGGCACAAAACTAATACAGTTATCAGAATAAGTTCTGTTAAAATACAGCTATAGGAAGTGCATTAAGAATGCTGGAATATTGAAAAGGCAGCTTATATTCAAAGGAGCATTATAGGGGCATAAGAAAAACCATTTTGATAAGCCAAATCTCCCAGCAAACAGGCATGTTGCCATCAGCAATTAATATTTTAACTTAAAAAACTTATTTATTAACACTATGTTACATCACAAACTATGAATTTCATCTAAGGCTAATTTATCTGGGCAAACTCTATATGCTTCTGACATTTATAATTTTAATTATACTGCTTCAGAAATTCCAATGTTTTGAGTCTTTTTTTCTGCAAAAAACACTACATAATCTTCACTTAGGAAAGAAAGAATATGTCCTATTTTCACATGTTAACACAGAAAATACAATTTTTCTCAGCTGGCATGAGAAAACAGCTGTCACATTTGCAGGAAATCAGATGAGGATTATTTATAACTCGGTTCTGGAACCATTTGGACAAACTGCAAAACTGAGAATTCTGTCCCATAAGGCTCTCTGTGTCCTCTAGACAGTATAAGAAGCATCTTACAAAGGTAGATGTTAAAAAATAGTAGATGCCTGTGCACTGTACATTTTAAATCCAAATCTAAAAATAAAAAATTAACTGAATGTAGCATTTTTTTTTCTAGATCCTTTTTCTATACTTAAAAGATGACTGGCTGAATGTACAGGAAATGTCTTTATTGAGGTAAGAGGAAGTGTTGCAAGAAAGTTCACATTTGCAGAAGTGCTAAGACCCAAGCAGTATGAAGGACCCAAGGTGTAATATGTTCTCATCAACAGCTGTTTCAGCTCTCTTTAGTGACTGCAGTTTGGCAAGTGTTTTGCAGGCTTTTGTTCATATACTAGTTTAGCCAAAATAGTTTTTTTTTTCTTTTCTTCCATTCATGAACACATAAATACACCTCACATATAAATTTTTTGTGTGTCCCCCAGGGATGTGAACTCAATTTTTGTAAAAAATTATGGCAACATGCTTTTGAAGTATACTTTTTATCTGTGTCTTCTTGATCTTTGGTTGTGCAAACTTCAGCACACAAATTGTTTCTCCCCAGCTGACACGAGTCACCTAGAATTTTACAACCTATATTATCCAAGACAAATTTCCTGGGAAATTCCAATGTTTATGCAGCTACAAACTCAGCTGGTTTTACTGAGTGTTATTTAGATGGAGAGCAGAGTATTAAACTGACAGTAGAAATGAAAGTAAACCATAATTCTTGGCACTGCCTAAAACCTGATTTCTCCTAAGAACCACAGTACTGATATTCCTAGGTTGTGTCTCTGATCCCTCTGTACAGACACAAACACAGTTTCTGTGAGACATGAAATTTCTCCAGGTTTTCTCACATTTCTGAGCAAGACACAAGCTTGACAAAAACTCATATCAACATTTGTTATGTTGTGCACTGTGACTGATGTGCTATTCTCTAGCTTTTATTAAATCTTACATTTTTCCAGGCTTCAGAAGTAGCACAAAATTTTTTCATCTTTTTTCTTTAAAGAACAGATTTAAAATAAAAATATATATTAAAAAAAAAATTTGCATATTGTCTTAGAGTCATTTGCTCTCATGCTCATTGTAACCAGTATTCACCTTAAACATCTACTTCTTGTTTATATTGTAGATGAGGATTCTTTTGATTGTAAAACCACTGTGCCCAAAGGGCTCAAATATTAATGTCAGTGTTGCAGGCTATCAAAACATAAAATTTAACAATAGCACAATTTTATACCACCATCATGACATGCCTGTTTGATCAACATAATTGCTTACTTTTTTAACTTCATACTTGATGGCGAGTTTTAAGCGGCTGAGGCTGGGACGACCATGCTCTCCATTATTATGGCTCATCTCTACATCACCATTCAAAATTGCTTCCACTTCTTCTGTATTTCTGCACAAATCAAGCAGCCCAACTACAAAATCTTTGCACTGCATAGACAATTTCTTGTAATCATTCTAGAAAACAGAAGCAGAAAGAGAATATCTTGGCGTTTAGATTCAACATGAGAGAAGCAATTCTACATTTCACCTACACATCAGTGAACATGAATAGCTTCTTTGCTATTGTTATGCTTTTTTTTCCTCAAATGTTCAAGGGATGGGATCCATCTCACCTTGGGTGTCTTGCACATTAATGTTATCAATTTTCACACCTGAGTCACTCCTCTAGACACGCTTTAGAGGAAATTAAAGTAGGAGAAAAAACCCAAAAAACTTTCAGAAATGTAGTATGACACATTTTAATGACCAGTTGAGATGTATAGCACAGGGGAAATTCTTCTATTCACTGTCACAGAAGTCTAGAAAAGATGTAGAAAATTGCACTGTAGAGATTTCAGTTGAACAAGATGAGCATCCTACTCAGAGTACATCTAAAGAAATTCCCAATCTTCTTCAGAATTGCATGAATATACTGATTTTTCTAAGGCCTAGAATTACTCTTGAAAACTTTGGACAGGACTGCTCATGTAGTCTCTGTGGCATGTTCAAAGTAGCTTTCTACAAATACTTTTATTACAGTGACACATTTCCCCCTTTTCCAAACTGTTTTTCAGGGTATTCCCCCTTCTTCCATTCTTAGTCTCTAGTTAGCCCCTTCTCTTTAAATACTTCCATCATACTAACCACCATCTAATTCACCCAATAGCTCATCCTGTAAGGGAATAAGCATACAGGACACCCTAATTTATTTGCTGAGGGTGTACTTCATGCATCTTTGTGTTTTATTACCCACAACACTACAATAACAGTTATTACGTGGATATATTAAAGGATTGCATCCAAGTTTTACACTTCACTTTGCTTAGATGGATGCAAACATTCCGAGACAAATATTTACAGACACTATTTTACATCTATATAAAACTGCCAGTGATTTATTTTTTTAATAATATAAAATAAACACGGTAACTCAGATCTGTCATAAAAGCAAAAGGCTTTTGCTTCAATGTTGTTTATCTACAAAGACAACAGAAGCTAAATACTAAAACTAATAATTTCCTGACATTCTGAATAATATATTATTCATTAATATATTATTGCATTATTTGTTTTCCCTTCATTCAGATGAATAACAGGAGAGGTTAACCAAAATTCTGACTTCTTGCACTTCAGAAAGACATTTTTTGAGTAATATTTTACCTTCTGTTTGGCTTTCATTTTTGTGCAGAAGCTAAGATTCAGTATTCAGTATTTTTAACACATGAATTTTCTCTAGCAAATGAAAGGAAAATTAGCCATTTTCAATTCACAGAGCAGAAACATAGAGGCAACTACTGACCCTTTTATGATTAGGTACCAACTCTTCCAAACTGATATTTGACCCTTGAATACCAATATTAAAAAAAGTAACTTTCAATAAACATAAGAACAATATAATTTGGCCTTCATAAGAACTTATGAAGCATTGTAATATATTAGTATGTGTATTTTTTCTGGTAGAAGATAGGTATATACATCCATACCCACATACTTCATCAGTATTTTCCATCTCAAGAGACTGACACCTGACATGGAGTTTCAAAACAGTATGTGAGGAGACCATGACTCTACAGGGGAATTATCCCTTCTGAATTTATGTTTGTACGCAGTACCACAGCATATATCAGCATCCCATAAATGCACCCATAAAATCCATCAGTTTATCTTCTCATTTGCAAATGCAATAAAACAGTTCCCCCTCCAGTGAAATACTTCCACAGCTGTGACCAGTGGTAGTAGCAGAGATGAAAAGTTCTCGGCAGTCAGGTTATGTCAAACGAGCTTTGGGAAACAGCATTGCCCATCACTGCCCCCACCTCAGCTGTTGCAAAGGCAAAGTCAGCTGAAGGCAGAACAAAAATTAAATGACAGCAGAAATAATCAATACACTCTTCAGTGTCTCTGTCACATAAATAAAGATTCCCTCCCTGGATCTCACATCTCCTACAATTTATGTGAGCCAAAGGAATGGAGCAATTTGTTTGGCTTAGCTTATTTTCAAAAAATGGACAAAGGCATGGCTAATGAGTTCTCCTTTACTGCATGTTGTAAACTTAGTGATTAAAAAAAACCACAACCCATTCCTGAGAAACTTAAAAAAAATTAAATTACAGTTGGAGGCTCTAAAAGAATCAGCACTGAATTCTGCAGTAAAGCATGCGTACTTTATTCCCTGCATGTGACAACATTGGTTCAGGGCTCCTCAGCAGTTTAGGAAAAACCAAACTGTCCCAAATTTCACAACACCAAGGATAAGGGAGCAGTTCTAGCTGCTCCCGCCCTGCAGAAGGAAGGTGATGATTTGGGGTGAGCACTGTGGGCGATGAGGAACCATGGGAACAATGCTGGTGGCAGAGGGGTGAGAGTGAGAGCTGCACTGCTGAGAGGAGTCACCCACCCTTGGTGTTCGTGGCAGCTGCAGACTGTCTTGGGATGCCAAGTAAGGGAGCAAGCAGGCTCTTGTCACTCTGAAAACCTCAGCTGACCCTGCTTTACCTCTGACCATGCAGCAGGAGACCACAGCCAGGAGAGCAGGAGAGCATCACTACAGCTGTATCTCCCAGAAGAAAGGGTCTTTTTTCACACAGTATCCTGTGACCAGTCACAGGCTCCTGCTGTCCCCAGACTGTGCCTGGAATGAGAATGCTCTCAGGATGCAGACTGAGACTGAACTCCATGGATGAGATGGAGACTGCTTCACATCACACCCTGGCTCTGCTTGGTGAACTGTAGAGGCCAAGATATGAAATATGGATACTGCTATACTAGAACTTAGGGTTTCAAAGTGGGATGCAATGTTGGGTTTAGGTGTCATGGTAGGCAGCTAAATACACTATTTCCCTTTTAAAGGTGGCCCTTATGTCTTCATGTCTTCAGTGCTTCACTCCTTCTCTAACAGGTGATGTTACTTTTTCTCTAGGAAAGCTGACAATAGCTGTAGTGAAGACTGGGGTGTCATTTCTGTCATGGGGGATATATAAATGAAAAAAAAACAAACAAACAGAAAATTAGACTTTGAGATGATAAATTGAATTTTGCTTCTCATCAGAAAAGCAAATAAGGACAATGTTATTAGTGGATTGCTTTACAGCAAACAGTAATATATCCATGTTTAACTTAAAAACACATTTTCCATTTCATCCCTTTAAACAATGAACCAGTCAGTTGCCATTATAGTTGCAGTGGACTTTATAATAAATGCTAATCTTATCCATTTTGAATAGTACTGGGCCACAGCTGTCCCTCTCAAAACTTCAGGCCTTATCTCTGCAGGACAACATTTGTCATATATAATCTACATCTTTATGTACACAGTAAAGATATTAGCTCTTAGGTGGGCAAACCATTGAGATGACAGAAAACATGAACACCATCTCCAAAAAAAAAAAAAAAAAGCTGGTGAGCTTTTGTGTTACTTGTTGATCAGGTAAAGAGTTTATAAAGACATTGTAACTAGAGTTTAGAGGGCTTCTGAGGTGATGGCATTGAATGTAACATCTGAAGTGTCTCACCCTTCCATGAGACTGATGGACAATGTAATAAAATACCTGTTCTAACACCACTCAGTTGGCTCTGTCTGCTCTGATCTCAATAATTAGGAAAAAATTCTTTACTATAAGAGTAGTAAGGCACTGGAATAGGTTGTCCTTAGAGGACTTTTCATCCCTGGAGATGTTCAAGGCCAGGTTAGATGGAGCTCTGAGTAACCTGGTCTAATGGAAGGTTCCCTGCCCTGGTAGGGGGGTTGGAACTAGATGATATTTAAGGTCACTTGCAACCTAAACCATTCTATGTTTCTATGACACAAAAACTAAATTAAATGGTCTTCAGAAAATCCTGAAGATCTCAGAATTACTCAGGAAGCCTGAATTAGTTATTTGTTTGGTACAAAAATATTTCTGTGCTTTACATGTCTGTCCAGTTATTCTTCCTTCAGAAGTAATCTACTTTTTTGTGATTTTACTCCTATTAAAGTATGTTTATCCAAAGTACTCTTAAATACTGCAACACTTTTAATGCTTTCAACAAAATGCAAAAGGCATTAGTAGTGCTAGATGACACTACTGCATAGGTTTGTAGAAAGAAAGAGGTTTATTTCAGAGAATAATGGTGTCCCTTGACAAAAAAAGGCATTTCCTTTTTTTGAATGAATCACAGTTTCATAGCCAGTGTGCTCTCTAATATTAGGAGAGAGAAGCAATTTATAGAATAGTCATAAAACAACCAGCATCACAGTTTAGCACTGATCCTTCCTATTTCATCAGAGGACAACCTTGAAATTATCTGTGTCACTGGCTGCTGTAGGCAACCACCTGACGGTTCCCATGCTACAAATACCCTATCAGCACTATAAAATAGACGACCTAAAAAATAGATCATCTGATAATATCAGAATATTCTGATAATATCAAAAAGCTCAGTTTTAATTTAGGTAAGGTTTGAAATGCTTTAAATGGCTCAGGCTGACCCTAGGTGGAGCTAAAGATTTGCCATGTCCAGCTAACCTGTGCACTAAAAATATACTTATTTTAATTACACTAACACAGGTAAAGCATTTTTACCAAACCCACGCTTTTATGCAGTGACTACACTCACCAAATAATTGTAGCAAACTCCTGAAATAAAGCAAGGGTAACACTTTTTTAGATTAATTGCTGCAAGCAGGTGTATGAACTTGCAGGGACACAAACAAGCCCTGACTCAGTAAAGCTGACAGCCTCCATTTCTTGTAACTTTTACACACTTGTACTGCCTCCACTGAATTTAAGGCAGGTATTTTGCAGTCAAGTCCCTGGCCTATCTAGATATTGTAAATGTCACTGCTTATCAATAGTGTAAATGTCAAATCTCATCAATTCTGTCATAAATGTACTCCACAGTCTTTAATATTTATCCAGAACCACCTCATGGTTTTAGTATCTATAAAAACGTTCCCAAAAGACCTTATAGTGTCAGCTGCCTGCTCCTGCTGGTGAAACCTTAAATTATTGAAGAGTCAAATTTCTGTGTTGCCTTGTGCTTGTGCTCCTCACTGTTCCTATTCCACTCCATTCTATCCAAAGAGTATGTATATTCCCATCAGAGCCTGGATGATTAATGCCCAGCAGTATGGAGCTCCTTTGTCTCTCATCTAACCTAATCTAATCTCCTGATTCTGCTGAGAAATCCAAAACCTGTTAAAATTCTTTGTGCAACACTACACTAGAAGCAAAGCTCTCATTTTAGAGAAAGCAACTGAGACAAAAGAGGAAGTGGAAAAACAGAAGTCACCAAAGAAGGACCTCCTCATGGCACTTCAGAGCTGGCTGCAGAAGCTTGTTCTGTGACCCAGCCTACCTGGGCTCTCACCTGTGTGCTCCATTCCCTGCCTGGTGGTGCCACAGACAGGTACTGTGCTCCCACTCATCCCACTGATTGTGTACTGCAGCACACATTTGAAGGGCACCTCTTGCTGGCTGTTCCAGATGATGAGCTTATTTATCTTTATAAATAATCTTAGCTTGTGTCACTCCAACTCTGGTAAAGGGATCTGTACAGTCCCTACAAATCAGACATGCTATTTATCTCAGCATAGATGTGAACTTAACAGGCTGCACTTACAGATTATGAAAAATGGTTTTCAGCTCTGTTCTAAATTTACTCTGCTTTAAGTTAATCAAGTCCTTTTGTTCCCATCAGCAGCTGCTAAAGAGAAAGAAGTATGTAGTTTCAATACTCTTCTTTGAACTGCACATGGAATCGGTGGATGAAATCTGTCCACTGAGGTCCTAAAGGTTTCTGCCAGGGACCTCATGGGTCACATATTCATCCTCTGCAATAATCTGAAATGGTCCTCCCAGCATTTTTTTTTTCCTCTTTCCCTCCAATTTCAGCAGTTCAGCTGCTGTTTTTAAGATCACCTTGTACATTCCTCCTCCTTATTTCCCCTCCAAGAAATATCCCAGCTTCTCATAATAGACTGGTGCCACAAAGATATACCTACGAGCACAAGTCCAGGGAAATTCATTCAGAACTGCAGCACCTCAGCTCAGGTTGGCTAAGTAGAGACAGATTCACAGTCTTGTGAACTGTACCACTGCTAAGATTGTTAAATACTGATCATGATAACTTCAAACAGTTGCTAACACAATGTTGGAAATTATTCTGTTACAGCTTTGGAAGGATGTTGATCTCCTACTAGTGTAGTCTATATATATTGCTCTGTCACAGGAGCATCTGTTTTTGACAGGGTCCCATGAGGCAAACCCAGGCTAAGTGATTTTAGCTAATATAGGTCATAAATAACATTAGCAATGTTTGTACAAGGCCTGACTTTGCATTTACTGACAGATAAGACCTCACATTCTTACTGCCTTAACTAATGCTTCAAGAATCTAGGGAGCCTGGGTCTCAGCTATTAATTTATTTATTTCAATAACATGCATTTACAGAATACTAAAATCTCTGTGTAACATTGAAAAAGCCTTTTAACTCTAGAGAGTTCACATATAACTAAGTACAAATAAGCAAGAAAGAGGAAGAAGTGAACAGAAATACCAGAATTGAACAAGGAGGACATTTATTTAGAATCCTCCTTGTAAATGAATGCAAAACACTGTAAGAAGTATGAAAACTTCAGGTCCAAATACAAGAAACTAAAGAGAATGCAAGAGGGTTTAATAGAATCATGCAACTTGTCTGTCATAAGTGACTGAAATGTACCACTTCAGTCTCCTCTTTACCCTTCTCTAAACCAGCTTCAGCCATGGGTTTGAAGGGCCTCCTTCACTCTCCTGCCTGATAGGAAGTAGAAAATTAGTTCACTGGCACATTCTACACAAGCAGCACGAATTACAATCAGCACAGAGCAACCAGACTTTCACAAAGATTTAAATCTTCCATTCAGTAAAAAAACTGCATTTTTCCCACATTATCTTGCTGATTCATGAAGGATAAAGTTTGCCATTCTGTGTCTGCCAGAATCAGTGTCCCTCTACTCACCTTGAACTCCTTCTCAATGTTGGCAAGCACGGCCAGCTCATTGCTGAGCTCTAAGGCAGTCATGACAGGGTCTTCACTGGACAAAGACAGATAAGCAGGGCTGGCCAGACCTTTGTAGGCGTTGATCCTGGATCTAGAATGGCTGAAAGAGTCATGCTTTTGTTTCTGATTGCACTCACTGCACTTGCAGAAATAGTCATGTGGCCTATCGATCCGAGCTCCTTTCCGCAGCAGGGTGTGCACGATCTCATACTCGTGGCAGTGAGCAGCCAGAATGATGGGCGTGACGTCGTGGGAGAACCGCGTGCCATCCTCATCGTACGCGTAGAAGTCATCGTGCTGGAGCTCCGACTGGCTGGGACTCAGAGCCAGCCTCTTGCCCTCGGCAAAGGCGGGGTGGCTCAGGATGGCTTCCACTATCCGAACGTAGCCTTTGCTAATGGCCAAAAGCAAGGCATCGCCCACCCGGGCCAGGTTCTCCTTCTTCAGCAGCAGCTCCGTGATCTCCAGGTGCTCATTGGCCACTGCCAGCTGCAAGGCGTTCTGCCCCATGTAGTCCACGCAGTTCACGTTGAGGGAGGGACATTCCTCCAGCATTTTTCGAACCACCGGAATATTTCCATACTCAGCGGCATCCAGGAAGCGCTCCTCCTCCAGAGAGAGGCTGGTGGAGTGGTCATTGAACATGTAGGCCGGCCCTCGGCTGGCCTGCCTCCTGCCCTTCTCCCGGAGAATGGTCTGTCGCCGCAGGGCCAGTCTGTTCTCGTTGCCCCGGCTGTGTGCACACAGAGAAATTATTAGTTCTTCTTTATACAAGGGCATATCCATTTTGAATAATAACTAATAAAAATATTCTAATCCTTTATCTGTTGTGTATTTTGAATGCAGCGGGGACACCAGGAACCCTGCCTTCGATGCATTTTGTAACCACTACTACTACACAACCTGAGAATCAATAGCCAGCTACATTTTATTTCAACAAGAAGAAAAAACTGTCATCAATCATCATTTGAAACTACACTTTTTTTTCCTTATTTTGTCCTCACAGCTCAGAGCAAGAACAAGCTACAGTGTGAAAGGAGTCAGCAGTCATGGGATGAGAAATGAGGGATTGCTGAGGACAGCAGGGCACACAAAGATGGAAACTCTCTAAAATCCCTTCTGCTTCACAAAAGTCATCAGGCTGACTTCACTTGCTCTTATTCTCTCCTTCGGCAACCATCTAACTTACATTTGGCTCTAGTTTCTCCTCTTCACCCAGCTGATGCTTTTCTGACATCTATAATTGAATGCTCAGGCATTAGCTGAATCCGGACAAGATAAAAGCACATCAAATACATTGTATGACATCTACTCCCCATCTCCACCATTCTTTTCATTATTACAGTTCATAATCTTGATACGCTATTTATTCCTTCACTCAGGGCCTTGCCAATAAATCCTGCTAATTCCTGATTAATGATAGCTCTGAAATGTTGTCCAGTTTGCTACTAATGAAATCCTCAGCCGTTTCCAACCATAACTATTAAATACCTCATTAATAATTATTTAGTGATTATTATAAATAAAGTGAACGTATCAAACTTAAGTTTTCTGAGAAATGTTACAATATATGCTACATTCTCTTTAAAAAGAAGAAAATATAATTCACTAATTCAATCTTATTTCAGCCAATTAAGATCCCAGTCTTCAATAGAAATTAAATTGCAAATATTTTTCTCTTCTAGAATTACTCTGCAAAACTACTTAATATTCCCCACAACTTCTTGTTTTTTCTTTATTGAATAGTAGCTTAATTGTTCTATACATACATATGCTCAAATACACTTCAGTATTTCCCACAAAAAATAACCATGAGCAATATTTTATTCATTAAATACTAATGAATATGAATTTGAATGTCAGTAAAAAAGTTAGTCTTTTGTGACTCAACATTTCTTCACAAAAAGAAACCTTGCAAGGTATGATTTATTCTAGGTTGTTTAGATTTAGCTTTAGTATAGATTTCCTTTCTGCTTCTTGCCTTCTCTGTTCTAGAGATACTCTAGAGTTCTAGAGTCCTCTGCATCACTGGAAATACTTCAAATTTCCAAATTCTTAAATATAAAAGAACCATTTTTGTCCAAGATAATTACAGGTATGGAATATGGAATACATCACAACTGACAACAGTAACAATTAAATATAATTATTAGTTTCGTTAGTTGACATTTTTAATAAATAATTTTTCAGAATTTTTAGTAGAGAGCACTTCTTGTTTCACAAAATATTTAAATCAAGAAAAGAAATATTTCATGTTTAAATTCCTTTTTAAAAGTAAACTTTTTTACAAAATACGAATCCTATAAACTGTGAAATGTAGCTCTGAAACGTGAGCTTTATTTTATATTTGTCCTAGTCCTCCTTTGTATGTGTTGAATTTTGTAAGTTTGCTGTATTTTCACACTTCAGTGTATGCCTGTGACAGAACATTTGTAGAAAGTCTGAAAAGCAGTACAAAGTTTTCATATACTTTTTTTAATAATTTGTTCTTTCGTATCAGAGAAGGTCCTTAGCAGTGTGAGATGTTTCCGGCATTTAAGGTAGGCTGACCTGGGCTTCAATTTAACCAACCAGACACAGACTCCTGAGACCTGGCATCTGAGGGTGCAGAGGGAGAAATCACAGCAAGGTTGCTCTCTACTGTCTTTTAAGTGCACCAGGTTTTCCAACTTCCTTAGCTCCACATTGGCTTCTCAGCTTTGAGTAAACTGATGATTTAACTGCAGTAGCAAAATAATTTTAAATGTAGAATCCATCCTATTGAGCAGCATGCTGCAAATTCCTTATCTATCTTGAAGTGCTTCTTTCTTCTGTGCAGCAACCAATTACTGCTAAACATAATTTAAATAATATATACTGAAGTTATTTCACAGAAGGACAGAATCCTTTAGGTTGGAATAGACTTCCTAGATCATCAAGTCCAACCTTTGACTGATCACTACTACTATCACTACCTACTACTGATCAGTAGACCAAAGCACTAAGTACCAAGTGACTGCACCACCTCCCTGGGCAGTCCTTTCCAATGCTTAACAACCTTTTCCATGAAGAAATTCTTCCTGATGTCCAAATTGAACCTCCTCTGAACAGATTATAAACAGATAATAAATTCAACTCACAAAAAATTGTAACATATTTTTTAAACTTCTTCCAAATAATAAAGATGTGTTCAGTGTAGATTCAAATCTTATTTAGACTGTCAATAATGTCATTGATAATAAATACATATCCCTATGTGCTCTGCAACACTAACCCAGTATAAAATTATTTTGTTTGATCTTTGAACAAGATAAAAAACCCTTCAAAAGAATCTTGGTCATTCTTTCCTGAGATGCATCAGCTTCAGCAGTCTGGGGTGATTAACCAACCCAATATAATGCTTGTGGGGACAGATCTTACTGTTTAAAACTGAGGCAAAGGGAGTACCTCAGCCTCACCTGGGTCCTTTGTCACTGGGTCCAGCAGCATAATCAGTCTGTGACACAGCCCACAGAAAAAAACTGCTGTTCATTAAACACTTCCTCTTTCATTTTTCAAATAATGGTAAGAGATTATATTTCTATTCTAGAAATACATTCAGCATGGTTTATCAAAGCAAAGGGTAATCATTGCTAGTGAAGAATACTTAAAATTATCATCTTTGTCTAGCACCACTTCCTCTTTCCTTGCCTGAATTGAGAAGAAAATCATTGCTTAAATGGGATATTAAATACATACATTCCTTAAACAGTAGCTCATCATCTGAATTAGAACCTATTATAGAATGAAATAGACTATATTTTTATTGTTTGCTGGCCTGTACCACATGTCTGATGCAGACCTCTAGAATCTCAATATAATCAATTTTTCCTGCACCAATGCATTTTGTATGTACAAAATGAACATCCTGGTTTGTCCATTAGCAACTACAGTTAATTAAATTTAAGGGTCTGTAATTAAAACTGGTTCTTGCAGCACAAGGTTATAAATATGTTTAACTGCAACACAGAAAGCTGAATTTTCTGTTTTATTATTTCTGCTTAATTAGACAGAGAAGCAAACATTACTTCAGGAGTTTGTTTAGAAAACTGTAAGACACTTGATTGCCTCCAAGTGCAGTGAAAGGAATTTGATGATCCAGAAGAGTATGTTCAGTCCTGCTATATTCTGATGTTCTTGCATTTATTTTACATTCACTAAAGTCCTTCCAGTTCATTTTTTCTTAAAGAGATGCCCATGTCACTGGGCAGCCACATAAATCTTAAAGCCACTTGAAACCTCATCCTTCTCAGACTATAACTGTGGTTGCAAGACTCTATCAATGTACTTTGGGAAAATGCAGTCAAAAGTACCATGAGTACCATACTCATTATTCCTTAGTACTGAAGAGCCAGTGTGACCAAGGCTGTAACATTGTCCTCATTTTGGATATCTTATTACAGGAAGGGGTTCTACAAAATTAGTAATTAAATGCAAGAGAGCAACAAAGGTCACACAGTCTCTACCCTATCTTCCACTTGAAGCATAGCAAGATTGATTTTGTGAATTATACAGGATGGTACTCCACTCATCTCACTTCTGTCTAAGGATCAGTATGATTCTAGGATAAATTAGTATTTTTTATCTTCTCTGTAGATAAAGGAGAGACATTTCTCCTACCTACTTTATAAATGGAGAACCTATATTTTTTCCATTGTTTCAAAGTGAATCCCAGCCCAGAGAGGCTTCCTTTAATGTATAGAATTTAACAGGAATATAGACCACAGAAGGATGATGGAGTAAAGTCCCGTAGAAGTACAGATATCACCTCAAACAATATCCATTAAAATATCAGACCCTGTCTTGAAGGAAATTGCTCTTTCTGAAATTTTATTGTCTGTCACTCATCACACTGAAAGACTAACCTTGAATTTGACTGTTCTAGTACTCAGAAACAATAATGTAATGAAATGAAACAACCTAAATTCAAAAATCATTAATTTAGATCTATTTTACTCAAACTAAGTAGCACTTTCCCCTGACAGTAGTTACCTGTAAAGCACAAACTCATAGCAATCATATTCCCTCTCAGCCTTCGTCTTGTTGAGTGAAATTAAGCTCCTCTCATTTCCTGCTACATCCATGCAGTTAAATCTGCCACAGAACAAAACCCCTCCTGAGTACAGCTCCCTAAACTTAAAATAAAATAATCCATGTTCCATAATAATGTTTCAGTGTTTGTAGTAAAGTGATTAGACACCTTTTTAGGTGCAGTACATCTTTGGCTATCTCTCAGGTGCATTTACATCCAATAAATCATTTAGGCACTATGGATTCTCCTGTGAGGCAGAATTCTGCCTTTGCTGACTTTCCTTAATCAGGTGTCAGACAATGAGTCTCAGATTCACAAATTTTAAGAACTGTGCTGAAAGATCTGATTTTGACTCTCAACTCCCTTTGAGGATATGAACTGTCATTACAGAGTTGTGAAGCTGGGAAAGTTTGGGCATAGGAAACAGCTGTGAGTATCCACAGCATTAGAATCCAAAGTAAAATGTTTTGTAGGAGATTCTGCAATATCCTATCTGCTAGGAGCTGAACAAGCTTGTATAGTGACGGGGTAGAGTTCTCATCTTCCTTTACTCACTTGAAAGAGCTTATAATACTTTAAAATTACCTGCTAAGAGTAATTTGTTTATGCATTTAAACTTGAGGTTTGGCTTTCCTTCATAAGTTTTTAAACCTTTAGAAAAAGACTGAACAACATCTCAAGAAATTAGAATATATAAACTAAAAAAATCCAACTTTGCTAGTATCTTCAGGACCATGCTTCATTAAGAGACTACACTGAAGTCCCTAACTTGCATATATTAATACAAAACCAGACATAAAGCCTGCTGTTCTCATAAAAAGAAAATAAATGTGTACTCATGTACACTGCCAGCAATTGAAATCTACAGGCTGGAAACACGGCAAGGAAAAAAGGAGTCCACACTATTGGCAGCATCATAAAGAAAAAAAGTCATCAAGACAAATGCTCTCAGAGCGAAAAAGAGAGAAAGTTGTAGAGAAAGTTGTGTTGACATACTGGTTTAATCACAAACTCCTCAATCCTGTGAAATTCAAGAATTTTTAATTGTCCAATCACTGTGACAATAGTATCCACTGTTTGTCATTAGTGACCACTTCTAACCAACTCTGTGGGGAAGCTTCCAGAAAACTTGAAAGGCCATGAGCCTATTTTTACAAACAGAAGAAAAAAAGCTAAACTAAATCAATCATTTTCAAATTTAATTCTCTTATGCTATTGGTAAACTGTTAATAATTGTTATTTAGCTAGGAGATCAGATAGGAAGTAATACCAAGATCAACAGCACCAAACACCTAAGAATAAATTAGCTTGAATCTATCTAATGATTTGGATTTGGATGTTCTTCTACTGTCCTTTATCATACTTCAATATATAAAGTATATATTCAATATATAAATAGATATATATTGAATATATAAGGTATATATTCAATGTATAAAGTATAAAAATAGATGTAGCATATAACATGATATCATATATAATCTGCAAAACATGTTTTATAAAATTATATATTGATATACATAAAATAATATCAGCATATACAAAATTAATATAAACTCCATCTAACTAGAGATAGGATGGGAGTTTAGACAGACACATGGTGTGAACCTCTATATGATACCATGTTAAGGGACAGAAAATGACAGGCTGTAGAAAGTAAGATTAAATTGAAATTCCAAACATAAAGATGGTAAACATCTTGAAAGAAGTATCTGAAAAAACTGGGGTTTTCCATCCTTTGGCATGAGGATCCAAGGTTCCTCCATAACCCTTAGAAGCTGGTGGTGAATTATAAGTGAGCTGGAGCTGAAAAACACTGTAAATAACAAGCCAAAATCATCTGTGGACATGTACAATAAAGCTTACTAATAATCAGCGGCAGTGACTGTCTTAGAAGTAAGAAAACCCCATAATGAACATCCCGTAAGTATTTAATTTTGTAGCAGATGAAAGGTACAAGTAAGAGTATTTTTACTCTTGTGGGGTTTTTATCAGAAGATGTACATCTAGCCCACAGTATGAAATGTATCATCCTTAAGACTTTTATTTGAAATTTTGGTGAAAACTGATTTGCCTTCTGCAACTGTCCTGGAGGTCTTTCTGAGACCTGGACTGTCAAAGCTTTTTTGTTTACAGACTGCTGAGGAGTGTTTTCACCAAGCTGATTGATTATGTTGTGCAAATGTTTTTGTACAGGAGCAGTTAAAAACAATTATGTTTTAGAGAGTATTTAATCAATCACAGTTTGTGAACCTGGAAGGGTAATAGTTTGACAAACATTTTCTTCAGGAAATAACAAAAGATTTTTCTCCTGAAAAGTAGTTTAGTGGCTAGCTAATGGATGATGAAGAGAAAGCACCCAACATAAGGCAAACAACCAATTCCCAGGCTCCTTATTTCATTTGTCATTCATTCACCCTAATTTTTACCCTTAGTTGAGTAATAAAACCAGTGGCTTATTATTGATGAAGTAGCTTCCAACCACTGAAATGGGAATGACAAGTAAATAGAAGTATTTAGGGAAATGATTGGAAAAAACAGTTTCTGAATAAAAATGGCCTAAGGAGAAAAAGCAACCTGGAAAACTATAACCTAGTCAGCTTACAGATTTATTAGGAACAATGCATAAAAGGTTATAGCACTCAGATTGCTTGAAGCTTTTAAAGAGGGGTGTGGGATTTAAATTATTTCCTGAGAAAAAGAAAGAGAAGAGAGTGCTTTACCAGCCCAGAGACTTTCATACATCACAATTGCAAAGCAAAGCAAACAGAATAGTCTGATTTGGAAGGGATCCATGAGGATTATTAAGTCCAACTCTGATGCAAACTGCCCATATGAGGAACAAACCCACAGCCTCAGTGTTACTAGCACCACGCTCTGCCCAACTGAGCTAATCTCAGAGTCAGCACAGGATGGCACAGCAAGGCAGATGACATGAAGAAATGGGTTGAGACTGCTTAGTATGGAGTATCAAAATATACCATCCTTCTTTTTGAGGATTACTATCATTTTAAGCTTTAAAAGGCTTCTATGGATCTGGATTTTGTAGGTCTGAAGATTGAGTTGTACCTGAGCACATTCATAATTTCGTGCTGGCTGCTGAAAACATTTGCCACTAAACTTAAAATATAATTTTTGAAGCCTAATTTTACTGTCATTACTGAAAAAACTAATTCTTATTTTCCTAGCTAGAATGGTGTCTAGCTATGTCTGCAAAACTAGTTCCTTTCTATGTAACACCTGCTCAAACATTTTTCTTCAACTGTAAAAAAAATCTTGAATCCATTCACCCTTTAAAACACACTTTAGTTGAAGTGCAATTGCCTATTTTCACAGCTTATTTGATCAATGAGCAACCCCAACTTTGAGGTTGTTTAAAGATATTAAACATTTATTTTTCTGCACTGCTTCTTGCAGGAGATGGCCAAGAATACTGGTGTGTGCGCACCAGACAGAGCACCTTATTAAGCTTGGCACTTGGTAACACCACTGTTCTCCTCTATGTCCAGCATTTAATGAAAAAAAATACAGGATTCCACATTCCTTACATGTTTTTCAGGAAGTTTCTCTTGGTGCCTACTGTATAACTTAGTTACATCCTCTGCCCCTCTGGAGATAGACCATGAGAAGTTCACTTGTTTAAGAACAGTAAAACAAAGATCAAATTAAAGCTAGTATTTTTATTTTCTGGACTGGGGATGAGAAGGAAAATTAGAAGACATGGAATATAAAGTATGACTTTAGCATAGTTTTATCAGCTGCCTACTTTGGTAATTTGTGGGTTATATATGAATATCTGAAGTACATCAAAGTCATGTGTTTACAGAGGTATTCCACTTGCATATGCCAAGGGGTCTGTTAAATTCTGCATCCCTACAGTCTTACACATTGCCATTTTGAGATGAAGTAAATAATTCCTCATTTCTGAAGATTTCTATATGGTTTTGAATTTGGGGCTTAAACAATTTACATAGATCTATCTGAGCTTGTACGTTCTGTAAAATTTAATGTCTTGTGCCTTGTTCACTCTCCAGTTACCTGACAATGCTTAACTTTATCACTGCAGCTGATGGTCCTTGTTGAGGTTCCTTCTGTTAGTCCTGGAACTACTTCCCCTTTCAGAAGCTCAGTTTTCTGGTCAAGTGCTTTCTGTCCATTTCAATCCATGCCTTTTGCAGAGCTCTCAGTACTGCACAGTGCAGCTGCCTGCCAGCACTCTGCTGTGCTCACCAGCTCTGGTGAGCTAAGGCTTTCATTACCCACCTCGCTGCGAGATGACCATCAGGGAGACTCCTGTAGACAACAACTGCTAGGTGCCTGCTTGCCCCAAGCAAACTTCTCCTCTCCACTAAGTATCACTGGCAACCCACTGCAGTTAGAAATTCAAGAATTCCAGGCCTGACTTTATCTGAGACTGCAATTTAAGAACCATTTTATTTACCCCGATTGGAAACCCCTGAAAAAGTATATCCAGTTCATATTGGAGTCACCACTGACGTTGCCATAACTCTCTTATCATTATTAATCTCATAAGACTACTCTTGATGATTTGTAGACTAAATCACTGAAGCTAACAGGTCATGTCTGTTTTTTTAAATTGAAGCTAAAACTTTGTTCAGTTAGAAGGATCACAATCGATATAGTGGCTGTAACACAAACACAGCTGTCTGTCTGTGACAAACGTGCCTCCATAAACAGAACATTATTGCATTAGCAGTGTAGCAGCAGACATCAACACCATAGCCCTTGTTACTTCCTCAGAGTTCCTTAGGAATGAAGCGGCAAGAAATCAGATAAATGCAAAGCCCACTTCTCTTGTAGCTCATGGAATGTTGTGCTACCATGTAGCACGTGCTTTAGTGCTGCACTCCAGCAGTTATAAATAAAAGCACTTTAAATAGAGTGTGGATACTTGTACCAATGCTAAAACTGGATACAAACAAAACAAACTTCTATTCAATACAAGCGACGATGTCGGTCCTCAACTCTTGGAAACTCTGACAAATGTCTTCTAAACAATAAACTAAAGACAAAGTTATTTATTTCTCCAAATCTTGTTACACAAAATGTTGATCCCATAGAGATAGAGGGACAAATTGAATTTCTTTATTTTCAAAAGGATAAAGCCTAATTTCTGTTCAACTAAACAGGTTAATTCCTGTACTGTCATAATTTATACAGTGCAGCAGTTTTGGTAACTGCTTCATAAATTAGGTCAGGGTGCTGTTTCACGTGCATTCTTGCAGAAACCCTCCAAATCCTTTGCTCTGCTTTGGCTGCTCATGGCTACTGTTGTACCACATCATTCAGCATCCTGACAGACAGGCTGGGATATCTCCAGACTTACACCAAGCAAGGAGCTATCTAAATGAAAATTAACATTTCTGAAATAACCAAACTCCTCTTTCCCTCCAGCCCCTCCAGAGAAATGTTTACTCAAAGCCCAGCTCTCCAACCCAGATTATCATACAGATGCAAACCCCTGTGCTGTCCCCTGGCAGCAGCAGTGTGAGGACAGGAATCAGTGGCAGGAAGTGAGGAGAGAAGGAGATTTGATTCTAATACCAGGCTGTACCACAGCAGATTACTGATCCAAAGCAAGGCAAAGGCGGTGCTCCCTCATACCGTGCAGTTAGTACATGCAACGTGCCACACAATGCTACAGGTGATAAAAGCTTACAATAGTCTCAAAGGGCAACTAGACAAATTCAGCCAGCAGAAATCCACTGCTGGGATTGAATTGCCTCTTTTATATATATATTTCTATTTAAACATAGAATCATATGTATACCAAATAATATATATAATTGTATATGGGTGCCAAACTGAAAAGGTTTTCTTGAACCATTCCCACGTCTGTAGGCATTTGCATAGCCCACAGCACATTCCAAAAGCTTCTGTTATAATCCATTCCAGTCTCAACAGTTTTAATATTTGTATCACACAGATGTGTCCATGTTGTAAAAATTTAGCTTAATAAAAAAATATTTTTTGTGGACATTTTGTTTAGTATGGATAAAGATTATTAAATTAGGCAACAGGAAGGTACATCTATATACTAGAGACAAAATTACATTTGTGTTTCTCCTCTGAGTAAAGCTACAATCTATCAGAGAGACATGGAATCTGATTTAGTACAGTGGTAATTTAGAGTTAATGGATTCATGTTTATAAAAATCACTTCACGCCTAAGAGAAAAAATAGACTCAAGAGGTTAGTGTAAATAAATTTAAGAAATAGAAACTGTCCTGAGCTGGTCTTTCCTGAAGATTTGAAGAACTCAAGCATTTAGACAGCTGATCTTGATTTAAGTTACTCTGTAATAAATATCAATGTCTGAAATTAAACAACAGCTTTAAAAGACCCTAATTTGCGTGGAAATGTACCAGAAAGACAGAGGAATCAACCATTAATTGATTAGCTCTGTAGCAGCCCATTCCTCATCAGCCATTCCAGGGCTGAAATGTCAAAGTTCAATGGCATGAGCTCTGAGTGCTGCTGCAAGAGCCCATAAACTCTCCAGCAGCACTGGTGGGTGTACTGCTGGTGCCATGTATCATTCTCTAAATCCCACTCCTCTTGCCTTTGTAAAATCTTATACAACTATGGCTCACAGCTAGAGAACAACACAAATGTAAGCCTCATGATTCTGATGATCAACTTCTTCCCCCACGAGTAATTAGCTGTAAAAAACACAGCCAAGGAAAACTTCCCCCTGTATTCTCCCAATCTAGCTTCAACTTTGAGTTCTTTAAAGTACCTGACAGCAGAGTCAGAACTTATTTCTAATAGTTCCCCTCATCTGGATAGTTCACACCATAATGTATGACACATACTTTGCACAGTGTAGCTTGACCTTTAGAGGGGAAAAAACACTAGATGCAAGTACGTGGGGTTTCAGTTTAATAGGATTTAATCCCATTTAATAGTGCTTCACTACTTGTAAAGCTTAGTACTGCTGGGACCAGGTGATTTTGAAATACAGGCAGGAAACCTCAGGTACCTAATTTAGGATAACAGAGCAGTTCATATTTTGTGAAAACTATGGTTTCAGGCTGTCTGCAGTCAGGGAAGTGACACTATCCACAGTCACTAGCTCATATTCCCGAAGCAGAGTAATGGCTGGAGAGAGCTCCAGCAAAATCCCAGCTGAGGAACCACAGGGGCTGTGGCTCCAGATGGCCACAGCTGAGCACTGTGGGTAGGTGCAGCATGTGAAAGACTGCCTAAATCTGTGAAATGATGAGTAAACCTAACACAGCAGCCTTTAGTAACAGCACTGAGTGCAGTATTCTGTTCTGCTTGCTAGAATGGGCAGATCTGTAGAGACCACACAGAGCTACAAGAAAGATTCCTGTTGAATTTTGTTGACCAAAAAAATAGAAAACAGAAAGAAAACTCAAGCAATGCTGGGGAAGGGTGTATTTAAGACATGCCTCAGATATGAAGCAATGTCCTCTTACAGTCCTGAAGCATTACCCTTCTGATAGCAGTGGAGTTGCTATCAAAAGCTGTTTAAAAGTTAATTTCACTTCACCTCATAATATTGTCACACTCAGGAAGACATTTTAAAAGCAGAGAAACTCCACACACATGCTAGCATTGCTATTCTTCAGTTTAACTGCGCCCTTTTACCACAGCCATTTTCATTCTCTTGGGTTTTTTTGCATAAACTGTATGCTGCTTACTGACATATGTGTTAATTAACCTCATTTGTGAAATGCTTCTCCCCAAGCACTTTCTTAACTCCTTCATTTATTTTTAAACCAACACTTATTAGAGACAATATTGTCACCTACTTTATCCATATTAAAAACCTGCCAGAGGATATTAATAAATTGCTTGAAAATAATAATATACAATAAAATTAGTATGATAGAAAAAAAACCCTGAAAAACACCACAACATTCTTCCCAATACTTTGGGTTCTAGTTTCATGTGTAAAATTAAAGGTATTTAAGGCACTGATGGGCACTTCACATGGTTTGAACCTAGAAAATAAGAAAATAGCTGTTAATAACAATCAACTGAACCAGATCAGGCAGAAAAGGCATCCTACTTAGGAATTCTTCAGGGAATGCATACAGTGAAAATGTTGCACAAAGATTGCAGGGAGATACAACAGATTCTGGCAGACAGATAATTACCTACTCAGGTAATCAGGGCTCAGAATCCCCTGCCTTGTAATTATAAGAATAAATGTAGAGGTTTTACCCCTAAAATACAACAATCCAAAACAGATTAAATTTTACAAAAAACTAAAAAAAACCTCATCTAACATTTCTATTTCTGATTCTTGAAAATACAGAGGGTATGTTTACTTTCCCAGAAAACATGATACAACTTTTTCAGAATGTAGGAGAACATTTGTCTCTCCTGTCTGTGCTACTACCACTCTTCAACTTTCTTTCACCCCTGAGACATAAAGAAGCAGTATAATAAAATCTCCCTTCTGACAGAAACAGGCTGCTGGATTACTCCAACCTTAGCTCCCTTCCATTAGGAAAAGATCCATCTATGGCTGTTTCTTGGTTTCTGGAACCTGGCCAATATCCTATTTCATCTTTCACTCAACACCATTGTACCACAGCTCATAATCTCCAGCAAGGAATCTTGTCAAATGATTTTAGAAAACATAAGACATATCACTTATCTCATGCAACATTTTTATTGTGGTTAGAAAGGACTTCAGAAAATTAACAAGGCGTGCTCCCTTGTTTTCAAGCCTCCCTGCTATTGATGGAAAAATAATTTATTTTTGGGTTTCTCCAACTCCTCAAACCATAGAAACATCAGAGGGTTCATATAACAAACAATTCATTAAATTAAAATATTATAGTTATACGTAGTGTAGATAGCTGTTTTTCCATGAACCACTGTAGAACAACCCAGCAACACAATGGATGACAGTCACTGAGGTACAAGAATTGGAAATAACAACACAGCTATATGTCTTGTCGTACACAGCTTGGATTCACTTTCCCCTTGCAAGAATGCTGAACTTCCATTCATACATTTTATAGCAAACAATGCTAAATCCGTACAAACAGCAGGTCATCTTATAGGGCGACTGACATTCGTTTAAAGTGACAACTTGGGCATTGAGACCAGATAGTCATTACTTTTTTCTGCAGAGTAAAAAAGGGGAATCATTATTCTTCACTAGATTTACTAACCTCCTCAAGCGATTAGTTTAGAAGATTGTTTAACCAAACCTAATACATCCACTCCCTATTCCTTTTAAAGCATACCCTTTTCTTGCTCTTTTTTTTTGACTGAGCTTTCAGAGATCACTGGTGATGCAGAGGAATCCAAACACGACAGAACCCTAGTTGGGTTTTCCTGATGCAAATTCCTGATTTTATCCTGAATGTACTTCACAAACATGCAACTGTTATTACTATAGAGATGAAGCAGATATATGGAAACTGAAAAGAATCAGACTGAAATTGCCTCTGGAAGGAAAAGGTGTGCTGTAGTACTTCAGGCTGTGCAAGCTTCAACTGTACTTGAGAACAACTGCTCTCTGTCTCCAGCTCCGTTCTGCTCAGGAGATTTGTCCTGCATTGCACAAAATATGTCTCTCAATGCAAACAATGGATCTACCTAAAATCTATATAAATCATGATCTTCCAGGAATAAATAAAAACAGTGAACTTATGCTGTGGCTAGTTTTGATGAAAATAAACTCACAACTTCAGAAAAAAATGTATCAGCCTGGGATGAAGTAAGGTAATTGTGTTCACACAAGCTGTCATCAAACAGTGTTTCAAATATTTAGTAACCTGCTAAGGAGTTTGTGCAATGCTTTAATTCCACACCGATAAAGAATATTAAGCAAATGTATTGGACTGTTCTAGAAGGTATCCAATCAACCTATTCAACTGCTTATTCAAGATTAATAATTAGTCAAGCTGGTAAGTAGTCCAGGGTCATCCTGAACTGCTTCTTCTACCAGTGAGCAGAGAAAGGGATATATCCCAAAGTCTAGTCCTCAGTCCATCATGCCAATAATCAAAATCTCCTCACTCACTACCTGCACACTGCACAAAGAAAACCTTTCTACAGAGATGCCTGATATCTGTGTATACTAGGCAAGCAACAGGAAAGGATCTCTACTCTGAAAACCAAAGTGTGAGCATTCCAGTGCTTAGCACTAAAGGGAAAACAACTATAAAATTATCTCATTTGCAGAAGTAGAAATAATTCCAATCACCTAAAGCCGTGCTGAACTTAGCTTAAAGAAGTTTGTGTCCAGTGTAACTGGTACCCTTAGTTTGCCGCAAGTCTCATTGCTGCTAGAGTCTGGAGTGGTAGCTTTGGTTGGAAACACAGACAAAACTAGATTTCCTCATTCACATTTCATTTATACTATATAAAATTTTCCACTGTCTTCTTTCTGTGTGACCTAAATAAAAAATTCTTGTAAGTAGAGAATGAGCTTTTGCTTTTTTTTTTTTTTTCTAAAAATACTTTGCATTTTACCTATAAATAAGTAATAGTGAGTGATATGAAGCATCTGGGCCAAGTTCACTGTAGAAAAATTAGGTCAGCTGTCCAAAAAAGTGAACAGATTCTTTTAATACTATCTCTAGTTTCAGAATGGATTAATTTCTCACTGAAGCACCTTTTGTGCCTCCTTAAATGCCTGGCACTAGCAGATGTTAAAAATTCTATGAAAAATATGGCAGATTATCTCAGTCTTTCTTTTTGAGATCCGAATTTTAGATATTGTGTTTTAGGTTTCTTAGTCAGTCATGAAAAATACTACTGGGGGAAAGGGACTGGCATTATGCGAGTCTGAGAATAATTATGTGAAAGAACAGACTTCTCTTACCCATTACAAAAAAAGTTTACACCAGCAGTTAAAGAATAAGAGCAAAAACCTTTGAAAGTCAATAAAAAGGAAATAGAAAATATGAAATTAAGTAGAAACATTGGGAAATTATGTAAAGAGCTGACTGTTCAATGTTATTTATAAAAACCACTCAATTTTACCTTTATCCTGATTACAGCATTTTGTATAAATGATAGTGCCCCAGAATTACACAAAAATACAAAACCTAAGGGCCTTGTTCTCAGGTTTTCATATATGAGTTGTTGTGCTATTTCTTCCTGTCCCCTCTTCATCAGTTTCTACATTGGTATCTAACTGTGAGTCTTACAAACCTCCTGAAAATTGGGCCAGAGATTTTGATAGAATTTTAGTTCTTCTTATTTTATTCCACTCTCTAGACAGGTCAGTAATAGAAAAAGTATGCTTATTTGCTGTGTCAGTCTCATCCTTTCCAAGAAAATCATCATGTTTTCATTTCTATGACAGGGAGAAAATAAATTTAATACATTATGTTCCCTTTGTCTGCATCATCAAACATAACAGTCTATTTATCAGAGTCTAGCTCTTCAGTGTTCCTTTGCATAACTTTTCATGTATAATGCAATTGCCAGAGAAATCACAACAGCTTTAAAATACTGAACTCAGCAATACTGGGCAATAATGAACTTGTTGAAAGGATGCTAAATTTATTGCAAATTTATTAGAGAAGAAAAACAAGAGAAAACATATTTCCTTTAACTTTTGCTGACTCTGAGGCATAATTTCTCACATTTTGGACTCATTTCCATTAATAAAAGAAGATATTCAAACATTAAAATACTTTAAAATTAGTTGAAATCAGAAACAGGCAATCAAAACAAATATTATCAAATACAAAACAACAGCACTGAAACATCATCAACAACACTAATCTCAATTTTACAGTTTTTCTTAGAGAAAAGAAAACCTGAATGAAGTCTGAGAATCTTCTGAATAGGACTGGCTGAACTGGCTCATAAAAAATTGTTTGAATGACCTAAAAGGGTTGTGTTATCATAACACAGCTCTAGCAGGAAGCCCTGCCAACAAGAAAGAATACAATGCAAGAAACCTGACTCATAAACATACTTCTCATGTTAACACCTGGGCTACTTAAGGCACTTTAAAAAATGAAAAGTCAGTTGATCCAAATGGGAAAATATTTTTTAAATAGGGAACCACATGAGAAAATCAAAGAGAAAGGTAACAACCAGGTCAGGAAATAACTCAGGAATACAAACTCTGTTTCCTGAAAGAGTACAGAATCTTGGACACTTCTCTGCAATACTAAAATCCATGGGTGTCAGAGGTGGCCTGAATTTGGATGATACTCACTCCAGACAAGCACATGGGCTGCCCCTTTCTGGCTGCATGTCACCTCCCCTTTTGCATCATAAAATCAGCAGATCCTGGTTGAGGCTTTAGTCTGGAAAAACAGGATCACACCGGTTCTACTCCCAGCTGTACTGCTACTATTCAGGGTCTGTGTGCGGCAAGAAAAAAAAAAAAAGATCCAACAAAAAAAAACAGATAAACAAACCCAAACCCAAAACCAGTGAAAAAGAAGCTGGTGAAGCATTTTGATTACTATTTTCACATGAAATTATGGACAGCATCAATAGTGTATTAAGGAAACAGTCTGAACATGTTGCTGTCTTACACTGCCAAAATTCATGCAACCGAATACCCAGGAAAGGCTTTTTGTTATAAATTCCACAGAAATACAAAAAACCTGCAAGTAGGCCTCCCAGCTGAGTTAATGTTTCAGAGGAACTAAAAAGAAAGTAAATTCCAAATAAGAAACTTGCAGATGTCACTACGTGGAACAATGAACATCCATAACCCACTTGGCTTTATATCCGCTGGCTGACTCTGTTTCCCTAAAAAAGGTAACAACTCAAGCCGAATCCTCTTCCCTCAAAACAGCAGGAACTCAAATCCAAAACCTGACGACAATAAAGGAAAACATTCCCCTAGATGTCAACTCATTTGGAATAAGACCAAAGGATGAAGCAGCTTATTTTCTAGGGAAACTTGTTTTTACAGTTGTTCTGAAATTCATTAGAGAGGAAATGAGAGGTTTTAGGTTTTTTTACTTCAGGCATGGAGCAAACCCCAAATATTAACTTGGGATTCTCTGCAGGGCATTCAGTGCAAAGTTTAAAAAAGGTCTCAAATGCTTTGCTTAGTGTCAAAAGGACACGTTTTAATCTTGATCTTCAAGGCCACAAGCTAATTGCTAAATTGTAGTTTTTGTGCCTCAAAAGGAAAAACAAGTGTTTATGTCTTATGCTTGGAGTCAGTGGCCCCGAGATGTAACCATTAATTTCTGTCTGCTTTTGCTTCTGGAAAGAATATAATTGTGTCACCAGATCCCTGAGCACTAAGGCTTTTTGCAAAAGCAGAACTACTAAAAACTGAAAAATAAATATGATAAAATAGATCTGGAATAAAACACCACCTTTTACAGTGGCCATTGTTATATCTAGGGTGTTTTTGTGTTGAACACTGTAAGAAACTAAATAATGCTCCCAAATAACTTGTTTTGCTAGGGTTAAAGAAGTATGTCCTAAATGCTGCCCTTGGTAAAGAACTAATAAATATCCTGTGTTGTGTGAAACATCACTTTTTGTGTTCTATTTTCTGAGCTTCTGAAATTGCTTTTGTGACAGGGAGCCACAGCTCTTTACATGAGCTACCCATATCTGGTATGGCTGTGTACATCAAAACTGCCTTTGAGACTACGCCAGAATAAAACCTCACATCCATTTCATACGTCCTGAATTCAACATGACAGAAGTTATTTGAAAATACTGTGCAAAACTAAATAAATAGCAGTCAACTTATGAGAAAGGTTTTGCCCTTATGATTGTTTACTGACGTAATTCCTAATTCTTCTAATCCTTATTTTTCTGGCTGCTCCACAGACACCAAGGAAGCCTCAGAAGAACTTAGAGGAATCTTGATCTCTACCTTTATGAGCACCATCTGTCACAATTACATTTTTTCAAAGATGACAAACTGACAATCAAATACAGTAATTAACTATCACAGCTGCCTGTGGGCTCCCTATACATGGCCTGTCACCTCAATCAATTTTATGGCAAGGCTAAATTTGTATGAAAATGCAGGGTTCATATGGTCATTAATGACCTTGCCCCTCTGTAGGTTTCATTTGGAGAGGTTTCAGAGAACATTCTCTCATAACAATGTTTTGTCATCTCAGTTTTCAAAGTAACAAGCCAATTTGTGGCTTAGATCATAAAGGGACACTTTTAGATAGGTAAAATGAGCAAGGAAGGGATGTGTATGCATTTGTGGATAATAGGGTTTGATGGAATCAGGATATAAAAACTGGTGTTTAAGGAACAAGTACTGTAATTGTTCCCAGTGCTGAAGTCCAGACACTGGGCAATAACTTGTAAGAAATACCAAAATATGCCATCAAATTTAAGTCACAGATTTTGTGGAGCTTGATATGGTTAAGTCTATAACTTTATAAGTTTAATTTCTAAATCAATGCTTCAATATTTTACTTTGTTTTAATCACAACTCATTGAACAAGAAGTTCCTTACCACCTCTTCTTTTGACTTTAATTTCTAAATGCTTTTTGATGGAGTTAGTAAACTAATCACTTTCCCTTGAACAGCTGCAGAATTTTTGAAGGAAGGTTTGAATGCCAGCAGCTCCTCCTAGAAGGACCAAATTAGACTCTGATTCTCATACTGTTACACAGAAGATTTCAACCCACCTGAGCAGAAGACCCCAGGCATTTCCAAATACTCCCGAAAAAGGACTCAGAACACTGGCTCGCTCACATTTCTACTGCTAATGAGATCTGGAGGAACTCTTGTGTCAAGCAGTCTCTCCTCTGCTGCAGATAGTCTGCCTCACTACACTAGATCTTTCTGTAGCCACACAAGAAACCCACTAGTAAGAAACACAGTGTATGTCCGAATGGTCTGTTTTTCTTTTGAAAAAATTAAACATGAGTCACTCAGCACAGTAGAAAATAATCTGATGCTTTTAATGGGGTGTACTCATGTTGACACCACAACTGACTTGGAAAATGAGATAATATCTAATCATATCTATTATGTGTGACACAATCAGACACGATTGATTTGACTAAATATAGATGCACACAATGCAGACATCTGCAACCGAACTCGGCATCCTGAACCCTCCCGACTGCTGATGGACAGAAATAAGCCCTTCCACAGCATGATTCACTGCCCCAAGAAAATGTCTATATGGAACTGCACATTAGAAGTGCATATTTATCTCCATTTTTTGTAAAAGAACTAACCATGGCTAGTTGAGATGTAGATACCTACATACACATCACTAAAATTATCTGAGAGGATTAATACTTTTTCATGCTCTGATTCAGGTCTACACTAACTGGTCCCAGAAAGGTATTGCCTTTGTACCCAGACCTCATCCTGCCAACATCCTTAAATCATTCTGACTATAACACTGTCTGTAATTTGAAGCATGACATGTTTTCAAACTCTGCCACTCTGTAAAGCAGAATGCAGGGAATTTAGCTAGAAGTTGTACCAGAAATTAGATTTAAAGCATGGCTCTGAGAGATTTATGTAAGAACCAATGCCCTCTTTAAAACACACTTTTCTGATATTCAATCTAAGCTCTTGCAAAAGGTCAAATAATACTGTGAATATTCCCCAGGCAGTTGCATTTTCACCATGGCAGCATAAGCTAGATAAAGCCAAACATCCCCTTGAATCTGATCCAAATGTTACTGACTTGTGTGGGAACTGGTCTGGACCTTTCATGTTCAAAAAGGGTCTGAAAAGTCCTGTAATGAAATGAAATAATCTTATCTGTTTGGAAGAGAGGAATCATTATTAAAATATGGCACCATCTTACTTTAGTTAGCACAATGTATGAGAACATCAGTCTTTGAAACACAAAACAAGTGAACAAACACCCATGAAAAGCCTAAATAAAACTCTTACTCGATCAGAGACAATATAAAGCTCTGTTGCTTGCTTTAACGAGGCTTGGATTTTACTGAATGACTTGGCTGTATGTCACTGTTTATCAAAATGAAAACTCTTAAAAAATGCATTCTGCTTTGCTGCACTATGTAAAATATTAGTCAACCTATGTAAGTACAGACAAGTTTTGCATATCATATTTTCTGTGTGTACTTGAGTTTAACCCTATCATTAAGATATAAATGTTCACACATGGAATTCCAGAGAGAGGGATGAAGCTCATTCATTTCCCTGGCTTTCAGCACACCACTCTGTTTTGTTCATTCACTCTTCTTGATCTCATATGCTAAGTGAAATAAGTTGTTGGATCACAGGGAAGGCTAGTGAGCTGCCTCCATCTCCTTGAAGGTTTCAAGTTTCTGCAACACAAATAATTTCCCAAGAAAATATAGACTCCTCTCTTTAATGCAGGAAACAAGAGTCAAAATAATTGTTCTATGCTCAGAAAAGGACACATCATGTATGATTACAGAGGAAGAGAATTGCAGGTGCTTTCTGCTGCTTGCTCCATTGTCCTGGTCCTGTCCCTGTCCATACTGAGGACCTGTCTGGAGCCTTTCAGCCAGAATAATTATTTTCTTTCTTTGGAAGACTCAAGACACGGGAAGGAAAGCTGAAGAAAACTATGCGTTAGAGTATATGTGGGAGACACATATGAGAACTGGTGTATCTGCACCAAAAAGTGAACTGGTGCTAAACAGCCCCTGACCCTTCATTAAACCCTGTTATTTACAAAAACACGGTGGCAGCATTCAGACCAGCTAATGGAAATTTTCCATGGCCTGGGTTAACTCCTGAGTGGTGCGTGGGAATATTTGGGAATGCTAGTTGACTTATCCCAAAAACATACCAGGGACCATTCTAATAATTTAGCCATACAGAGTGAGGTCTGCTGGCCAGGAACATTCCCTGGCACTTACTCATTTACTAGTACAGACATAGCCTAGGGACTAGAAACTGAGCAGAAACCTGTTGTGTGAGATGCTGTCCAGACACACAAGAAAACGGTACTTTTGCGACCAACAACTTTACGAGTGGCAAAATTATAATTTTTCAATTCAGTTCCTAGTAGTTACTGATTGCATTTACAGGTGTTGTGAGAAATTGCTGGGTATGCTCAAAAAGTTGGAAAAGGCACATTGGGTCCTGAAAGAAAAATGTGTAGAGAGCAGATGCCCAAGAATAACCCTAATAAAGCTCCTGTGTTTCCAAAACAAATAATAAACCTTGCATATCCCAGGAAACATGGCTAGCTGAATGACAAGATTTCCCTTCCCCCATATATTTCCAAGGTCAGGGGATATAACAAAACAAAGAGAAGAAAAGAATATTGTGTATTTATTTATGAATTGAAGAGGAAAGAGAGGCAAAAAAGCCCGAAGCCTTGCATCCATTAGAAATGTATGACACTCCTAAAATCAAAAAAGTCCTTTGTACAAGAAGCAGCAGCTTTTCTTCCCAGTTTTCCTAAATCCTTCTCTTTTTTTATTCAGTTCAGACTAACATTTATTAGAAAAAAGAGCCATCTGTTTTCTCTGAACATGATGTTTGCAATGTAAAAATGTAAATATTATTGTACAGTTAGAAGATATTTGGGATGGGTCTACATTAAGTGAATCCAAAATGAGGGAGTTTGAAGAAAACTAAAACAATTGAAAGAAACTGACATTTCAACCCATGATATCTCTAGGACTACAACTGTTTCATGCTACATCAGGATGTTTTCTAGAAAATGAAACAAAGTGAGAAAAAGTCATACAAAATGGACAGCATAACAATTTCATTATAATTAATGTCTGTATCAGGATCCTTTGGGCCTTTTGAATTGTCCTATACAGATAATTTGCAATTTGTGAAGGTAAGCACTGAGAAAAGTGCAAAACTAGAGCAGTGGGAAGAAACAAAGGCTTTCAAAGTGTTCTGAAATATGAAATCAGAATAAAACTGCAAGGAAACAAATATTTTAGTGAAAGCAAAAGATTGTAATATATATGTTATTGATAAGCAACAGTTACACTTAAGGCAATAGTAGAAGTAGAATAGATCATACACTGTAATCACTGCAAGGTTCTCCTTTTCCTTCATGCAGCAGAAAAGCCAAATGGAAGTTCCTGGGCAAATACACTAATGGACATAAAAATTAGTCTAATCCCTGCCTGCAGGCAAGGATTCTCTCTGCTGACTTTCTAAGCTGGACTGACGCGAACCTCCACCAAGAGCAAAGCTGAGTAATCACAGCCAAACCACAAGTTCAGCCTGAGCCATCTGCCTTCCCACTGAGTGCATAACCCAAATGCTGCACCACACCAATGGCATTCATGAGCTAAGAGCCAAGCTGGCATCCACCTGTGCAGGACTGCAAATACATATCCACCTAGAGGTTCCCTCTGGGAGCAGCAAGCTATTTATATAATCCATATGAAATACCTGATTCTGTAGACAGCCAGAAACATTAGGTGCATAGATGCTGATAGCATAATGTGGAATTAAAATGAGAATGCCAAGTAATTTCTTATGAACACAGAACAAGAAGCTACTAATAATTTTGAAGTTAGATTCTTGAAGTTCAAAGTATGATATTTCTAGTTAGGCAAGGATCTTTCCCCCAGTTATAACAGCACAAAGTGGATTTGAATCTGTTATAAAGAAGTATAAATCCTTGTATCCTGTCACCACAGAATCTCACTTGTGTTATGTAATCCTCAGGGAATGGTTTTTAGAAATGATCAAGAAACCTGTCTTCACTTTTCAGATATGAATTTACTGGAGGAGTAAATGATTCCTAATTTTCTCATTACCTCATTTTCACAATTTATTGGAATGCTGCTTGTTCTTACGTTACCAAGAAACATCAGACATATTTATTCAAATACAGCCTCATAAAATAGAAGTGATTTATATGACTAGAGGAATCTCAAACAACTTTCTGATGAAAATTCTTTATACTTATCTCCTGAAACCAGAGTTCTAAGATAGTCAATCACAAATAACTATGGAAATTATAAACTGAAAGAAACTTTGCTTCCAGGATTGGAAGCAAAGAAAAGTCTTTTAAAATTGAAGTATTTCATAAAATATCTGAAAATCTCTCCTACAGGATTTGAAAGAGGAGTTTATGTCACTTCTCATGTTGGAGGCAATATTGATAAAATGTGAGGAGCTTTTGAAGAAAGCATTATTCGTCTAGCAAGGTTTTCTGTTTTTCAGGAAGAATTAAACTTTAGACTGATGAGTCTCTTTGCTGTAACTATTTGCAAACTTTTGCTATGTCCCTTCTCTACCTGTTTTTAATATGGAGAAAGTACATGTTAGACACAACATTAAGAAAAAAACCTATGTTTAACAACGAAAATTCCAGTAAGAAACTTCTGCATGGCACAAAATAATATATATCAACCTTATATGCATCTTGACCTGTGGCTGATACCTCTTTTAGCCATGAACTGGCTGCTACTGAAGTCCTCAGGAAATCTCATTCCATGACAACTGGCACATAAGCATTTTTATCTTCTGCAAACCAGTATTCCTATATAGTTGGTGCACCCAAACTCTCAGCTGATAGCAGCGTATCAGCACTCTGGGATTGCAAAGATAATGAAGAAGCTGTGACAACATACACAGTGGGAGTGTGCTGCAGAGACAGAGCTCTTAGAGAGTGCCCAAAGGAGGGCCACGAGGGTGGTGAAGGGGCTGGAGGTGGAGCCACATGAGGAGCATCTGAGGTCATTCAGCCTGTTCAGCCTGGAGGAGACTGAAGGGAGACCTCATTGCATTTAGAATTTCCTTATGAGGGGAAGAGGAGGGAAAGACACTGATCTCTTCTCTGTGATGACCAGTGACAGGACCCACGGGAATGGCCTGAAGCTGTGTCAGGGGAGGTTCAGGTTGGGTATCAGAAAAAGGTTCTTCACCCAGAAGGTGTTTGGGCACTGGAACAGGCTCCACAGGGAAGTGGGCACTGAACCAGCCTGACAGAGTTCAGAAAGTGTTTGGACAACAGTCTCTGGCAGATGGTGTGACTCTTGGGGATGGTGCTGTGCAGGACCAGGAGTTGTACTCAGTGATCCTTGTGGGCCCCTTCCATCTCAGCTTATTCTGTGATTCTGTGAACTCGCACCACACAAAACAGCCTACAGCTATCACATTGGCAAGAAACTGAAGTATTGAGTCCATAGGACTCCTGCAGTGTCCCATTGCTCTGGGATAATGAGAAACAACTGACTGCAGCACTGGGGTAAATGTGGGCCAGCAGAGACACAACCCACAGTACCCAGCTGCTAGGTGTCTCCAGCAGCATTGACTGATGATGAGATGGGGATTCTGCAGGAGCCAGGTTTGACCTGTCCTGGCTGAAAAGCTCCAGTTCAGTACAAGTCATGACATCTCCATCCAGAAAGAGATGCCCATCACTCCAGAATTACAGCAATACACAGATTTAAATTCCACCACTACAAATGCAAAACCTTCATAATTAGTTTCAATAAATTGATAAGAAGTACCATATAGAGGAGTTCAGGGAAGTGTAACATTCACTAGAGATATTGCAAACATTAAAAAAAAAATTAAAAAACATTAAAAACCCCATACACTAACTTTTCAATTAAATACTATCATACAAAAAATTCATAAGCATTGCTCTAGCCAATTTCTCCTTCTTGCTACTACAAGACATTTTTATTTTATTAGAAATATTTGAGAACACATTTACACCTCTATTGTATAACTATAAATATACTGCCTTCCATTGTATTGTTAGAGAAGATTCTTTTCAATGGTTACATTGTAGCTATAATATGCAGCTAAATTAAACTGTCATAGAAGATTTATTTATTAACATTAAGTCCAAATTCTGCTTTGAAAAAACTGCAGAGTTATACGGCTCCCTCCCAACCTGCATATTTGTTCTTTTGTATAAAGCCAAATGGAGACAGGAAGGGGGTGGGGAAGATGGAAATGGGGAGAGGATGCTCTGATCCCAGAAGCTTCCAGGGTGTCAGGTGCAGGGCTTTGGAAGCGCTCACAGACAGATTTAATCAAAGAGCACCAGCTACTCCTTCAGGCTTTCCTTCTAGAATCAGCAGGAAGCAAACTTCTAGAGCAAGGAAAACCAATAGAGCAGGTGGGGGGCATGAAGAGGGGGAGTGTTAAGACAGACCACTTGTCTCTTACTCAGTGAACTCTCTACTTTGAACTTTCTCAGCTCAGTGTCACCCTGAAAATTAAAGCCTTCTGATAATGTTTTCATAGTTTTAGTTACTTTCCCATGAAAATCCTATAAACATAAGTTGTTTATCACATTCCTTCTAAGAAATGTCTTTTGATGGACGTTGCTCATGACCAGTGTGTTTGGAAAGGTGGTAACTTAGTTATCCAATCCCTGGTCATTGTTGAGAAACTATAAATACTGGAGTCAGAGAATAAAAGACAGTTTTTTGTTCTGACACTGATAGTGTTCATGTGAATCATTTTGTGTCCTTTAGCAACAGGTCAGGACCAACTGAGTGCTTGGGGGAACACATACAGACACATGCTTAAATTCCTCTATCATTTGTTCTGTATCTATCCCCTTTTTAGAACTAATGAAAGTCTTTTACAGAACAAAGAAATGTGTTCTTTTAATTGGCACTAGCTGGTACAGAGTCTTTCACAAGTTTAGTCAACTGTCTGCACAGCAGGCCTGTGGGGCTAATCCTCAGCAGCCTCTATGCTGGTTAAAATGAATGTTTCACTACAGCCACTGTGCTCAGTTCCAGTAAACTCACTGTTGAGAGCAGGGTGGCTGCATGAAAACAAACATTTGGAAACAGGTCCAGAAACACTCTTGATTCTTAAACTGTGAAGGGAATTGTTTGCGACACTGTATATGGATCAGGCAAAAAGCAGGACAGGGAACTTTCCAACTTGTTACTCACAATCTAAGAATTGGTATAAGACACAAAGGTTATCAACAACCTTATAATCAGGAACAACTGAGGTTGTACAGTTCAAAACCTTGAAAGAAGGCAGTGAGACAAACAACAGTATTAAGAGTCTTGGATTTCAGGAGAGCACACACGACCTTGTTTAGAAAGCTGCTCAGCAGCATCCTGTAGGAAGGCTGAAGGTCAGGAGGACTGTTGGTTTTCAGGACACATTCCTCGAAAGTATGAAAAGAGCCCTTTGTGATACACCAAAACAGCAGGCCAGCATGGATCAACAACAATGTCCTGATTGAGAACAGGTGTAAAACAGAAACACAGGGGTGGGGGAAGGAGGAAATTATTTGATTAAATACAAAGATACTGTCCAACCACATAGGGATAGGTAAACCAAAGTCTGGGTAAAGTTACAATTAGCAAAAGAAATGAAGAGCAACTCTAAAGGTTTTTAAAGAAACCAAATAGTAAAAATGAAGGCTGAAGAGAAGATGGGTCCATTATTCAGTGTGGCAGTGAGCCTAACGGAGCGAGTAAGTCTGAGGAGCTTGGTGCTTTCTTTGCCTTGACAGGCAAAGTTTGTCAAGTCTGTGAGCCAACTATCAGAGTGCAGGGGAGTAAAGCATTATCTACATTACCAGAAGATTAATTTGGGCCAATTGATAATACGAAAGTACAACTGATCACATCAGACATATGCAAAGATGCTGAGGGACCCTGCCAATAGCATTGCAAGATTGCCATCTACTATCTTTCAATGGTTTTGGCAATTGAAAAAGGCTCCTGATTCTTGATACCCAGAAAAAGGCAAATGTTGGACCCTTTTTCAAAAAAGGGCTTCCCCAGAAATAACCTGTGCACAGCTGTAAGGTGAATCAGCCCATTCTCAGTATCTCAGGAAGCCTGTGGTAAATTCTTCCGGAAGACATTTCCCACACATGAAGGATAACAAGGAGAATTGGCAGCATCAATTTACTAGACAGAAAATCACTCCTGACATTTTCACTTCCTTCCATGACAAGATGTTGGGCTTCCTGCACTGAGCTAGAGCAATGGCATAACTGACCTTGATTTTAGCAAGGCCTCCCACAGTGGGATAGACAAACTGACATGTAAGGTATGTTTTGGAGAGGGACAGGATAAAATGAGCACAAAAATGCCAGGCAAGGTAACGATAAGCACTGCCAAGCCCAGTTACAGCTGGTTACCAGTGCATCCCTCCTGGAACAAAACTAGTGTTTAGCAGTGTTTAATGTGTGGTATGGATGACAAGGTAGAGCACACATTTGGGAAGATGGTGGGAGCATAAACACACTGGAAGGCAGGGCTGCTGCTCAAAGGGTAGACCTCAGAAGTGGGCCAAACGTAACATTATAAACTTCAGCAAAGGCATTTGTAAGGTCTATGTCCAAGACAGATTAACCCAATGCAACAAGCTGGACAACAGCTGGAGAATATGCAGCGTTCCACGAAGGATCTGGAGGTCCTTGAGGTAAAGAAGACTCAGCAATGTGCCCTTTTGGCAAGGGCAATCGACCATGTACAGCGCTGTATCAGTTACAGCACTACCAGCAGACCAAGGAAAGTCATCCTTACCCTTTTCTGGGCAGTGCTGAGACACTGCTGGGCACATCTGGAGTACTGTGTCCAGTTCTGGACTCACAGGACAAAAGTAGGACATGGACATAACAGGGTAAGTCCAGCAAATGTTCAAGGGTGCTGGAGCTCAAGAAATGAAAGAGATTGAGGAAACTATTCTTAGCCATCTTGAAGGAAAGAAAGCTGAGGTAAAGATTGTACTGCTTTCTATACAGACCTGCTGGAAGAATATGAAGGTAACTGAGCCAGACTCATTCTCAGTGAAAGCACATGATGCAATAAGCAGAAGTTGCAACACAGGAAATTCAGATTTGGTTTAAAGAAAAAATGATCCCCCATGGCAGAGACTGACAATTTATGGAGTCTCCACTGCTGGAGACTGTAATTGTTCAAACTCAGCTGAACAATACCACGTGTAACATGAACTAGTTGGACCTTCTCAGAGCAGGGGTTTAGTCAAAATTACCTTAACAGGTTCATTTCAGCCCACACTGTTCTATGATTTGGTGACTCAATGATCACTTTAATACCACAGAAAACTGCATTCCAGTATCCACAAGTATAGAGGTAGCCTCCCTTTCCACACAGAAAATTAATAAATAAGTATATTTTAGAAGCAGAGAAACTTAAGAAACAGGAACTGCTTCTGAGAGGCAACTACATTACAAGTGATTGAATATGGACCAAATCATCACCAGCAAGGTGTGATGTGTGGTAATAAATTATTAAAAGTCAAGAAAAGAGCTCTTGAGAAAAAATTGAAGGAACTGTATTGCTTCGTCTTAATCTGGGAGGACCTCTACTATACAAAAAATTTTCTAGATACATAATGCTTCAAAGACAAAATAAAAAATATTTCCTTGAACTAAGCAAGGAGTTACATCATGAAAAACTGCAGAAGTTAAACATTTGGAAACCAGAATTCAACCCCTTCTTCCCTTCCACCAAAGCAATTTCTTCAATGTCAAAAGTATTTCTTAACAAATAAATTCCTACATGATAATATATTAAGTGCATTACTCAGTCCTGGTATATTAACTTTTATTGTCCTTCTTATTAATATACAATTAATCTTGCAGTAGCTATGTGCTAAGTGTGCTAAGTTTCATTTTGTCTTTTTATTCTTTTCTTCAATTTTCTGTCTAAAACTTCTTATTATGTTCTTAAAATGGGACTGGTACATTTACCATTCATTAGTCACAAAATATCACCCCTATCTGATAGAGCTATTAAAAACTGAAATGGCAGGTAAAAGATTGTTTGACTTTAGAACTGAAAGTTTCTGAGGCTTTGAAAAAAATTATTTTAATATTTTCCATATTCCTTCTTTTACACATTTTGTGTCAACTCTACAAACATGAAATTTCTCTTTAAGAGACAGACTTCTTCCTCTGAGCATTCATCTGACTAAAATGTAGCTTATTTTTTTACCAATCATATTGCACAAATTTTTAGTTATTGACCATATTTAGGATGCTCAAGCTTGTTTGAAGGTGAAAGGGTTTCTAAATTTTAAGGACTCCAGTCGGTGATCTACGTAACCCTTTGACATTTCAATACATACATGAGAATATATTACAGAGCCTTTCTATTGTGAATTATTGTGTCAAGTGCAATGATGCCTTCAGGCTCTAAACAAGAATTCTGGTCACTGAAATACTTTTTAGAGTAAAGAAAGCACAGATAATAATCTGCTTCACTAAACTCACCCTGATATGGATGTCAGAGTAACCATTTGCCCTAAGTTGGAAGCATTCACCTACTGCAGAAAAACAAATCATGACCTCTATCTGGTTCAGAAAGTCCCAAAATCAAAATTAGATCAACTCACAGTACAGAAGTACCTAATGAAAGCTCTCAGCCTGGAAGTGTATTATATATCTTGAGATGTAACTTTAAAACAGAGAATGTTTCAGTGTTTTTCAGGCTTGAAGGTCACCATTAACTTTCCTTGAAATTATTACACTTGTAAATGGAAAAATATGTCTACATGAGTACTGGGTGGCTGACAGACTAGTACTTTTTCACCGGGATAAATTTTGACAGAATGCACATAAAAACATTCTGCCATGATCATACAGAGGCAGCTTTATCTAGCCTTGAAGCTCACATTAGGAAATTCATTTGAAAGTCACAAAATCAGAGATCTTTTAAATCCAGTGTCAGATACAAATAATCAAAGACATTTATTTCCACAGCACCTATAGTTGCCCGTGCAGTAAGTTCCTTGTTCTAGAAGTGGTGTTACAATATGAACATCCATAATCAGAAAAATTAATCTTCATAATCTTAAAATAAATTTCCTATTTGGAGGGCTTTGCATGCAGGAAAAAGCAGCTTTTTAAAGTTCATAATAAGTTTGTCTTCAAACAAAATATATCTCAGTGTTGTCCATCTATATAAACTTTGCAAACACTGCTCCCTTACCACAGTCAATGCCATAAATAAGGGTGATTTTCAGGTGGTGAAAGCTCTTACAAAACCTCTCATCTTTTCTCAGTTATGTTGACATGCATAAATGCCCCATTATCCCCATCATATTTATCTGTGTCTCAATTGCATTTATGACATCATCTGTACCATGAGTTCAAAGAATTGTTTCTGTAAATTAGAGGAATTCCAAAGATAAATATAAGGAGGCCTGAAATGTCATTAAAGAAAGTGGATGACAGTAAAGTTATTTTTTGTCATTTTGCAAATTATAAATCATGCAGTCATCCACTTAACTACTAAAAATGCAAATTTTTAAGGTTCTCAAATCAAAACACAACACCCCTCACAAGACACACACAAAAGGCAGTTTTATCAGTAAGAATGTAAGTCATCCAGGTAATTGAAAATCCACACAGCCCTTCAGCCTGTACAAGGAAAAGCCAACCAGTAAATACCTGGAGAAGTGCAGGAAGCAGAGCACAACTTTTATAACTAGAAATTAAAGTGAAATATAAGAAATGAAATAGAAGTCCAGTAATACCCAGTCAAACACAGTTCATCTTCAATAAACAAACTGCAGAGATGTGAGATGGATAAACTAAGCTGAAACAAGTTCCAGGGCTACTGGAGGAGAACCATACAACTACAGCACTTATTCTCTCATCTTGACTGTCATCTGTAAGAATATCTGAAGTCCTGTCAGTAGATACTTCAACAATTTGTCTAAAGCCAAAATACACTCAGTTTTTAAAGACTTTCTCAGATATATCCAGGTTTTAGTGTGTAAGTATTGCAATTCGGTCTTCAAAATTAATTCAGAGGCTGATTTCTTCCCTGTAGTCAGCAGCCCTTAGTCTCAATTTCTTGCTCTTCAATCAGGCACAAAACACTGTGATTCTCTGCACTGACTCTAATGTGAGTTAACACCACTACTCAGTGCTGACATATTTAAATTATCTCAGGTATCAAGAAGAAAGCACCAGTGTTAAATTAATTCTCATTCTAATACTTCACAGTCAATAAAACCTCTTAGGAGATAAAAGTCCTACTGCTCATCTATGCCAAATCATCTGTCAATCTTCATTTATATAATTCAACTTGGTTTTTTAACCCCTTTAAATCTGCAAAACTGACAAGTGCATTAATGCCTTCTAACATGCTTTATAAAATCCACACACGGAAACAGATTAACTCAATAAAAGTATAATACTTCCATGCCTACCTATAATTCTATCAAATCATATAAACATTGTTAACTAATGTTAAATGCCAGAACTAAAATTTTATGCCTTTCAAAATTTCTCACTCATATTATTATCAACTTGATTAAATGACTCATTATTATTCAATTAAATATTAGAGAAAAATTAATTTATTGCTTCCAAGTTTAATAAATCATTAAAATAATTAAAAACATTTAGAAGCACAGAATGCCAGAATCATGTTTAGGAGTGTGATACAATACTCACACTAGGAAAATTAGATGAATTGGTTTAGTATATTTTAAAGTTTGAGGTTTTTTTAAGGTCAATGAATATACTACGTATGTGAAACTAGAAAAAATATTTTTGTAGAAGAAAAAGAATAGTAAAATATTAGAGTAGGTTTTTTCTACTTCCTTTTATGTAATTGAAGTCTTAAGTTCATAAAAGAAGTTCACTGCTTTTCATTTTAGTTGCCTTAAAACTATTAAGACTTAAGCACAGGGTAAAGTGCTTTCTGAGATGGAGGGGTCTTAAGGCTGAATATACATTTGTGGATAGGCTTAGATAATTTACATTTTCATATTACTTCCACTGCTCCCTACATACCTTTTGTGTACAGATTAATTTGAAAGCTTACAGAACTGCAATTTGAGCACAGAATCCCATTTGGCAAAACAAACTAATAGCTATCAAGAGCCTTGTAGTCCTCTCATTTTTAAGTTACTAACAATGATTCTTTCATGCATTCCTGGTCATAAGTTTAATAACTATTCTGCTTGAATGGAGCCCCTATACTCAGAGAGAGCCTCAAAAGAAGCAGCAGCTTCTGTAACACTGCTTGCTTCCCAAGTCTGGAATTTTCCTTCCCTGGACACAAAACCAGATAAAACAGTTCTGTGTGTACAAAGTGCACCAAACCAGGCTGGTGACTTCAGCCACCTCTTTTATGTGCCTGTGGGACAGAGACATGGTCCTATCCTCTCCCTGACCCCCTCTGCATCTTTGGGCAAGCCTTCTGCAGGACATCCAGCCAGCAGTGCCATGCATTTCCTTAGCACAGAAGCTGCAAGGCCCTTAAGGGAGCCATGTGATGGGGAGGGAGAAGGAACTCCTGACTGCCTTCACACAATTCATACCATGAAAGGTCCAGAGACCATCCACTCACAGAACTTTCAGCAGATGAGGAGGAACACAACAATATAGCAACAGGATAACAACACAAGCTTGTGCTGGCATTGTCAAGAGCTCTGCTGAGCTCTCTCTACTTTGATCATTTAATGACAGAGGGTAATTTTCTTTAATTCTATTTAATGCCATCTATTTTCAGAAAGGGGGAAAGGGGGAACATATAGGAGTGTGTGCACATGCTACATGTATATCTTTAAAAGGAAGGAAAACAAACATTTATCACACAGTACAGATAATAGAGCCCATCCTAGACACTGAATGCATCCAAATCCAACTGCAATACAGCAGTCCAGGAACCGCATGGTGGGGATCCAAGCACAAGGTGATAATCTGAACAGAATTCAGACCAAACTCACAAGGCCTTGTTTTATTCCTCTTCCCTGTTCTTCTACAGGTATGAATTACTCCTGGCATGAGTCAGACACAATTTTCACCATTACCTCTAGAACAATTTTACAGTTACAGTTCCAGGTAATAGGGTGTGGTATCAGCAAAAAAGGTCAGAAAAACACAAAAAACATCTTGAACAGGAGATCTGGAGATGATTAGAAAAAGAATGATAAAAAAAATGTAAAACACCTTAAAAAGACAGCTCTTGAGGTAGCTGCTTCCTCTGCTACTTGATCCGAGAAATGCTGCTAAAGGTAATAAGTGTAAATACATCACTTTCACTTTATTTTTATAAAGCTTTGTTAGTTTTAGCTATTCACATTTTTTTATTGCTTGTTCTAAACTAAGACTACTGGGCATCCTTCAAGAAAAACATGCACAAGAGCCTCAGTAGAATTGTTCTATCCTCTGCAGCACAGAGTTTACAACAAAACCCCATCAAGTTGTGAAGTAAGAATCCTAGACAGAAACAACGTGGCAACTAAGATTACTCCAATATTTCCACATGCAATGCAAGTAAAAATAGATAAGAGTGGAACAAAATGAAAAAAAAATGTTAATTGAATGAGGAGAAACACACCTACATGGTTTAACCATAAAGCCTACAGTGAATGACACAAAACAGTGAGTCTGTAACAGGGCTGTGGCAGATCAACATGCCCTCCAGTCAGCACTGAACTAGCACTCCAACACAGGAACAAATTATGCTGTAATCAGATTAGCCAGCTTCTGGTTTGTAACCAAAAATCGAGTATTTCTTTTATCTTCAAAAGATCTATTCAGTCTGCATTTATTCCTTGTAAATCTGACTACAAATATCGTAGCTGAAATCTGAGGAAAGCTGTAAATATGAAATATAACAACCCTGAGATGCCATCAAATTCTTAGGTAGAGTCTCCACATTCAGAATTTTTCATGGTGTGGTGAAATATTATTTAGAGCATATTCTTTTATTACTTCAGATGCTATTCCTTTTTATAATATAATATCTTTCAATATATTCTTCTTTGTGCATCTCTCAATAATCTTGACCTGTCATGGGTAAGGGCTCTGAACTGAGGAAAACTGCCAATAAAATAAGGATGGGAGAGAAATATGGATTTTAACATCATGGATCCATCACGCTGAATATATCTCTCATGATTATAGGAGAACTAGAACAATTTATGGGTGCATGCAATTGTGGATTAAAGGGACTGGATATGAAATGAAAGCCATGTGAACAGCTGATTAGGAAAATGACAACAAACTCAGGACTACTCAGAGCACAGGAAAAAGTACTACAGAACAGAACAGAGCAATAGGAAAATCTACTGGAATTGGATGAGAGGTCAGGGTTTAGTGACAGAGCAACTTCCTTCTGCAGAAGCAGCATGTACACTTTCTGCTTGGCACCTGAGGAAGAAGGAACAGTAAGTTGTCTCTGCTTTGCAAAGAAAGAAGAGAGTATAACTGTACTAAAGACAGTAAGTAACCTAGAGATAATTGTGTTTCAAATACCCAGATATGCAGTAATATAGCAAATACAATTGAGAAAAATGTAATGAGTAAGATTATTCCAGCAGTCACATTTGACTGATTCAGGAACTTAATATGCTTATCCATTTGTTCTTCCATTATACTCTGTATACAATGAAATGTGTCCATCACCTAATATGAATCTAGGTTTGACCATGTATTTCTAAAAAATTAAAATTTCACTGAGAAACTGCATTTGTAACTCAACCAATGATGAAAGGCTGACACTAACAAAAACTTCAGAGGGAACACTAGATCTAAGCAAACTTTTTTTAGATAAAATAAATGTTTGCACATACAATGTTCATGTCCAGGAGACAATTTTTTTAACAGCTCTGTTTGTGAGAAAATAATGAAGTGTGCCTATTGATACTCTTCCTGCATCTGCGTTAGGAATAAGCCCTTTTCATCATGTAAATGTGATATACTTCTAATTAAAGAATCCATGCAATATCATTAAATTTACCTTAACACAAACACACAACAAAAACTGCAGCAATATAACTTCAGGATGAAGAAGAGTTCCTGCAGAAGATCTTAGCATTCCAATGTGTGCTTACATAAAATGGAAAACAATGTTAAAAAAAAAAAAAAAGTAACTGCTTTGGTTTACTTTTAATATCTTTAATTACTGTTGTTCAAATTAATTACCTTATAATAATAAAGAAACAATGATGATTTTTATTCTTCTCTGCTATGCACAATTAAAGTACTTGGTATCATGACCTCAGTGATACTTTTAGAGAAAACAGAATTAGTGGCAAGTCACACACAATTCCATCAGGAAAAGATCATTTGGCTTTCTCAGATCCGAGATATAACAGTGATAGCAGTACACAGCACAAGCTAAAAAAGAGCTGTGATCAGATTTGATGGATCAACAGCATTGAATGAGACTTTCAACCGCTACTGTTACTTCATAATTGCAGAATATTTTGCAGAATATGTCACATTTGCAGAAATTGTCACTCAGAAGAGATTAAAATGCCCTGGCCTTCACTGAACACTATGTTGCCTTTGTTCACACAGAACAGAATCAATCCATGAACTCGTTAGTCACATGACAATGTCATTAGCTGTTACTGCTCTCCAGTTAAGTAATAATAATAGAATTGCATAGGGAGGATTTTACAGTCACGTGACAAAACCCTTGTTATTATAGCTAAGATGAAATCAAGAGTTTTGCTTTCACAAGGGAAAAATAAAGTTTCAAAATATACAGAGAAAACCTTGAGACCTTTTTCTTCAAGAAAAAAACCCCAAACATACTGAAGAGACACAAGAACAGTTAGTTCTTCCTTGCTAATATTTTTCTGGCAGGTAGCTGTTGTGGATTGAGATTTCTGTTCTTCCTGAGTTGAAACTGGTCTTGCAACTTGGTCTTTGACACCCCACAAACCTACCTTACTGCTAAATAATTCATTATGATGAAATACGGAAATGAGAACGTTTCCTAAGGGGTATTTATTCAAACTGATACATTGATTCAAACTGAAAGAATTTGGAGCACTGACTTTCAGGTACAACAGTAAATACCAATAAGAACCAGTTCTCACATGGTCCTACTTTTATTATCAAATTATACTGGATTTGTAACATGCTCCAGAGAGGAACTGCAGTCTAATTAAAACTTTCTTTTGTTATATAGTGTTAAGTGATAAAGAATGATGATTCTAACATCCAGAGAATCCAGCAAATCAAAGCAGAATAACAATGTATACAGCATTTTTTAGCATGAAATTGCATGGACACTAGCAGAGTTATGACCCATACAATAGCAGTTTGTTTGGATGGAAGGAAACTCTCCTGCTGGAGAAATAAAGTACACCAGGAGAAATAAGAATCAAAGTGGCCTTTTCGTTTATTTGGTAATGTATACAGGTTCTGAAAAAAAATCAAAAATTTTCATCAGGAATTCTTTTTGCTTATCTAACTGCCTATCTTCACTTACTACATTTTAACCAAATACATTAAAATTAAGGGGAGAAGGGGAGGCTCCATTGCCTGAACCCAAATTTTCATATTGTAGAGGAGAAGAAAGCATTTGTGTGGTTGCTTTATAACTGATCTGAAATGTACAACTTTGCATCAGTTCCACAGCAAAGTTAGCTTCATTTTCCTACTGAAGGGAGATAGATCTGTAGTTTTGGTCATAATTTCTTTGCCTGGGCTGGTCTCTTGAGAGAACATGAGCCAAACACCAACAAGCAGGTACACTCTGAGCACGGCCGACTGCCGAGGGAGTCAAGCCATGTACACAGAGTGGGAAAGAGTTCAGCAGAGAGCTGGAACTGTCCTCTCTGCAGCCATCCCAGGGGGGATTCAAAAGCAGCTAATATTGAATCAACCCATCTGTCATTTATGGTTTGGCTCAACAAGCCAAATGCCAACATTCTTATTTCAGCCATACTGAAACACTTTAGATCAAAAAGCCAATGGAGAAAACTTCTGAGAACAGCACTCAAGACTTAATTAGAAAAAAAAAGAATTAAAGTAATTTTTTAAACCACAAAAACAGATACAAAACCAATAACATTCCACAGGAACAGAAGTTTCACACATACTCAGCTTTCATTTTTACATAAGACTTGAGAAAATGGGAACACAGCCTTGTGTTGTGAATATATGTACTCTCTACTGGAAAAATGAAATTGGTTTTTTTTTTTGCCAAGCATGAAAGGTGACATCCCAGAAGAAGGGAAGGGGAAGGAAACAAACCCAAAAGGCGAAACATGCACTTTTAGAGTTTTACTTACAATTTTTATTTACTTAGAAACTGGATCCTTTTCCTCATGATCCTCCTGTAAGTGTTATGCTATGTACTCTCTGGAGCAGCAGTAAGTGCAAAGTGTGAGGAACAGAGAGTCATGCTCTCATGCATCAGTAATGTCTGGGATATAAAGTTAGTCTAGTTGACATATCATTTCTCTAGATGCTGCACATGAAAATTGTCATGAAAATAGTTTTACCATCCTTCCCCACTCTGCAATGTGCCATTCTTGTGCATGAGAATATACAGAAGCTTCATCTGTCTTTGCTGCTTTCTAGAAATTACCTTGAATTTATAAGATGCTAATTGATGACTGTAGACAGGTGGGAAAAAAAGGCAGTCTTATTTTGAACATCCACAACTTTTTCAATTCCTTTTAAACATCCCCTCCAGTTACATTATTTTTAGCCCCTTGCCTTTTTTTGTAAGGTATTTAGCTGTCATAATTTCATATTTACTGACTGTCATATTCTCAGAACTAGTACTTTCAAGAATATAGAACACTAGTAGATGCTCTCTTGGTTTTTTCTACCTTTTATCTCAGGCTCAGGGATTACCAAGCAGAGTGAGAGGAAAGCTGATCCCATCCATTACTGACTCTCCAGCCAAGACAGTGACACCTGTAAGTATATCTGAACACATTCTGCTAATGACCCATTGCCTACACTCAGGACAAATGTTATGATTACAGCAACATGAGAACCAGCCCAATGAGCACAACAAAAAGCTGTGCTTACCTGAACAAACAGGCAGTGCAACATGATGATACGGCTGGGATGATCTTGCCTGCTTGTTATCATGGCATAGCAGAGCAGTACAACCCCAGCAGGTGCAGAGGCAGGATCCCAACCCTGTAACACATGCAAAAAGAGCCACCTCATGCCCCTTACAAGCAGCAGCCTGCTGCTGAGTCTGGACGTGAGCTCACACAGATGGACACACTTCCATTTTCAGATGTCATTCAGCACTACACATCTTGTTCCATGCTTCTTACAGTAAAGAGCACTCAGCTGTACTGTGCCCCTGCTGTCTGGCTGGAAATCCATCTTTGGGGCAACATTCCCCCTCTGACAATATAATATTGATAGATTCAAAAGAATTATTCCAGACATGGAAACTATTCAGAAATTACATCTCACTCAGCAAAAGACACTTTGCAGTTGAATCTGTCATGTAATTCTGATTCCCCAAAACTGTCCTCAGGTCTCTAAATACATAGAGGAACTGGACCACATGTCCCTGCAGTGAGTCTATTTCCCCTCCTCCTCAATGTGTACTTCCATGCCTTTTCTGACCCTCTGGAGATACCAAGACCTGTATGCAGTCAAAAGTATAGTTATAGATGGATCTTCAAAAAGGCACACAGATACCCAGCAGTGCTGCTACCAGCACCTTCCTCATTGATCCATGTCCTGCACAAAGCTACTTAAACCACAAGGATATTCTTTCCCTCTAAGGCATTTTCAGTGCTCTCACTGATAACTAGGGAAATGTCTGCTGGCTTTTAGATTTGATGTAGAATCAGTAACATAGAAACCTCAGGTCATGAAAGATCCTCAGACAGCTTTGTAAAATGAGAGGCATTAGCCTTGCTGCCTCTGCAAATCCCGGCCTAGATTATTTTTTAAGTTTCTCTTCCTGTTGTGCATTAAATGCTGTTGCTTATTTTAGGATGGAAGTGGCTGTGGGGTAAGAAATCCCAGTGTATATTTTATATATCAACATGTTAGGTAACATCATTATTATTTTATCATACAAAGAAGTTCTGAAATTTCACTATCACATCATTTGCTGTTTACCTACAAATGTGCTCACATCAGATGTTTCTAAATTATTAAATAGCTTTCTGACTTAAACCTCCAAAATTCTTCTCTGAAGGAATGTAGGGAACATTAACTTCTTCAGCTTTGTACCATAGTCAGCATTTATTCTGCAGACCTGGAGATACTGCTATTTGCTGAATTTTTTGTTAGAAGTGTTCTACAAAATGTTTCAAATTATCTAAACTGTATCTTCAGAAACTTAAGTCCCTCTCCCCTCCTAATTTTTGGTTCTTTTATTTGTTGCTTAGATGTCAGTTCAAGATGTTCCTGGTTTTGCTCCAACTTACCTGCCATGTTGACCCAACTCCTTAGTCTTCCCTGGGCAGCAAGAGGTTGTTACAGACTCCCAGACTCACTGACATCCAACGGACTTGAACAGTAATATGGATTACAGACCAAGTTTTCCAGAGCTTTTGGTATTGTACAGTTTAGGTTTTAAGATCCTGAAGTGAGAAATCTCACAGAGGCCATACAAAATACCCAGCATCCTTGAAAAGTTTCATCCCATGCCTACTACTTGAAAATGAAGTCATATTAGCTAAGTTTTCTAAGAGCTACTGCACTTTGATTGTACTTTTATCAAGGGTTGTTATAGTTTTTAGCTCAGATTTCTACACTTAAAAGAGAGAAAACAAATTAGTGTCTTGTATGGGGAGAAGCACTATTCTAAGATCCACTTGAGACCACCAAGACTCACTTTAAGACTCACAAGAGCAGCACTCTCCACAAACCATCCTGAGTAATTAATAGGAAACTTGTTCTTAAAGGGAGAGGAATACAAAATCTACAGAGAGGAAGAGTCACTGCTGCCTTCCCACAGCCTGCTTTTGCATCTGATTTGTCAAGATAACTAACTAGGTAATCCACTCACTGGTGGAGCGAGATGATCCTTTGCAGAGCCTGAACCCTCTGAGCAGCCATCCTATTCTATGTGCTCCTACAGGACAGAGGAAAGCACAAGACAAGCAGTGGACATGGCACAGACAGATCCTCAAGCATTCACATTTATCCTTCAGGGCTAAGAAACACTTGAGAGTTCTCAGAGCACAGGGTTTCTCTTTGAATAAGCACCACTACTATAGCAGACATGTAACTTCCAAGAACTCCTCTCCCACATATCCCCAAATAAAGCACTATAAACTTTCAATTACCATTTCAACAGCTTTTGGTAGGTAACATACTTGGATCATTACTATAAATTAATAAATCCAGATGGAAAAAAACCAAAAAAATATAACTTCGACTCATGTACAATACAACAACCTTAGCAAATGAAGATAATAAACTAGAAATTCCTAGCACATGTTCCTTTCATTAAGAAATTTTTTATAAGACTTGAAAATTGAAAGTAATTTTAGGTTATCTTCAGGAAGAAAAGCATATAGCTAAAGATTAGCACAGTGAAAATAAAACTAGTATAGAAAATCAACTACTGCATTGAAAAGCAGAAAGGAAAATTGGATTATAATTTTCTATCATGAAAAACAGTTGCTTAGGAACAATTATTATAGAAGTTTACTGTGGGCTATTACTACTTAGCAGGCCTAGGACATGTGCACAGAGTAGGACTAACAAAGTTTATCAGTCTGGCCTGGCTACCTGTTCCAAATAAGAGGGGGAAATCACAACTAGAAAAGCTGAAACATGTTGATGGCAGGCAAACATCTTACAGAAGGGAAAGAAAAACATAAATCATCCCTCAAAGATAAAGGAATCTTCCCCTTTGAAAAGCTGCTAAGCAGTCAGTCATCAGTCCAAAAGTCAGACAACATGCACAATAGGAGAAACCCAGGCTGGGCCAGGAGGAAAATCAGCACAACCAGGTGTTCCTCTGAACTAACACCAGTGCTGACAGAAGATGACAGGAGGCACCAGACCAGCTCTGAATCCACCCCTTCAGTCTGCTGGACATTCACCTATTTGCTGGTTATGCTGATATGACACCTGCAGACAGTGACAGGACAAGAAGGAATGGCTTTAAACTAAAACAGGAGAGATTTGATTAGCTCTTAGGAAGAACTTCTTTACTCAGAGGGTACTGAGACAACTGGAACAGGTTCCTCAGAGAGGTTGTGGATGCCCCATGGCTGGAAGTGTTCAAGGCCAGGCTGGTTGGAGCTCTGAGCAAGCTGATCCAATGGGTGGCATCCCTGCCCATAGCAGGGGTGCTGGGATTGGACAATCTTTAAGGTCTCTCCCAACCCAAACCCTTGTATGACTTTGCAACACAGCACAAAGCTTTATGAAAATTCTCCACTCTGAATGCTCTGCAAAACTGTTTGTGCTGCAGCAGCACCAGGCTTTGTGGTCTGCATTCTGTTTTCTACAGATAAACCACAATCCTCTGGTTTATGATCCCTCTTCCTACCTGCATGAAAGGCCTCATAGATGCCAAATATTTTTTATAATATCCTCACTTCTTTGTTCTCTTCACTAAGATAAATACTGACCTCAAACCCAGTATTTAATCAAGTTCTAACACTAAAAATGAATTCCAGTCATGCTCTTCTGAACTGGCATCATCTGAGCTCATGACCCCAATACTGATATTTTATTCATATGAGCATTTTTTTTTTTTTAACAAAAGGGAACTACATTCAACTCTTCCAGAAAACAAGTTATCCACTTCCTACACAGCTTTGAGAATAAACCTAAAAATGGCAATACTTGATATGCTATTATTTCACTTATTTGGGGTTCTTGTAGTAAATCTCACATTCTATCCCTAATGCCAGAGCTTGCCTTTTATCTGTATTTTTTTCAATATTGACAAAAATTTATTCAAACACATCAGACTGGTGGTTACAATAGAGCTGTGCTTACAAATGCACTATTGGAAGGAAAAAGCATAGTTGTAAAGAAACAGATATAGAAAATAAACCCAGACTTTAGTCAGTCATCTTCACATTATATTCCACACATTTTATTTCACTAAAAATAGTATACTTGATTGTGATCTTTCAGTGCTAAACAAATAACCATTCTACTTCAAGACAAAATTGTTAATCTATTCCAGAGAACACTGCCTGTCAACTAATTACTGTTAAGCTTTTTGCCCACATTTAATTACCAAAACTTATATTTAAACACCGCTTATCAACGCAAATCCTTTAAGCCTCCTGCTAAGGAGGAGTGCAAGTGGCTACACTCACAAGTAAGAGCACAAACCTGTATACAAGACTCACTGTATGCCCCTCAAGTCAAAGGCCTTCTGCTAAGGCATTACCTGACACTGTGCAACAACCTGAGGTATGAAACCAAGTTACAAAGAATTGGATGAACACAGTTTAACTGCCAAACTTTTCTTTTTCTGCTGAAGTTTGCAGAGCTGGAAAGTCTAACACAGCCTGATGACGCAGACCCACCATGCCAAACCGCTTTTATTTGGGGATACCAATATTGGCAGGAATTCTTCAAGTAGCCAGTTATTATAACCTTCAGCTTCTGTGGTGGCAAATGCTGCTGGGAGAGTGTTTGACAAATAGCATGCTGGTTATTAACATTTACATTGAAAAGTATGCCATATACATCCCACACATTTCTGAATCACTACTCTACCCTCCTCATGCAAATTTAAGAAATTACTTATATTTTCATGGAAATCTTCCAGTTTTACGAAATTATGTCCCCCAGAGAGGTGAATTTCATTTGTTTGGTGACTACATGAGAGCTAGGGTATAAATAAACTTGCAGATATATTGCAGTGGCTCAAGCAAAATGACTATGAAGTATTAGCATAGGAAACTGGGAATTGTAGCTGACCAAAGAAGTTCTCAGTTAAATTAGTGAGTGTACACAGCAAACACAATAATGCCTAATAACTAAACCCAAGAAATCCCACAAGCCTTCATCAAAAACGAACATGTGGGGGGAAGAAAGCCTACCTAGTATGAAATAAATAAAGATATATGTGATGCTGAAAAAATTAAGCATTCTCTTCTACCTACTTGCAGGACACACAGAGTGAACTCAAAGCTGGATTTTCTGAGGTTTGATAACAATGTTGTTATCCTTTTACTCGAGACCTCAGGAATTACATTTAGTTGTCCAGAATATGAGAGATTCAAACATGATTTTTTTTTCCAGTGCCCAGTATGAAGTAGATCCATCAAACCTAAATCACATGATGATTTGTATATTTGTCCCATACACTAGGCTATAAAAGGAAATTACCCCCCTCCATAGCAACTCTTCTACCTTTTTGATCTCAACAAGACCACTGAAACATATTTTCAGAAGAAAAAGCATCTCATCAAAGAGGCTGACAATCTGAAACACAGCTGCCACATTGTGCAGTACTCCCTGAAGAGACTATGTCTAATCAAGAGTCTGGAAAATAATTTTACAGGTCATTTCAAGCAAGACAGTTGAGACTAGAGATAAAAATTATGTTATGTCAATGGCAGACACTGCTTTATTGCAGGCAGGAAAGAAATCATTAAAAATGTTATTTAACAAAGAGTAGGTTTTTAAGTATGTACTAGGTTTGGTAATTTTGAGAAACACTTAGCTGGAAAACCACAAAAGTTGAGGAATAGTCTATGTCTAAAGGCAGTTATGCACATTGGAACCCTTTTTCCCCCTGTTTTCATGTCATAATTTGTGTGCCTCGTTTACTTTACAACTGACATTTTAATACACAATTATCCCTTCTCACATCTATAAGAAAACATTTATTTTTCACAATGCAAAATATTGCCAAGTATAAATAAGCAGTATAACCAGATGTCAGATTGAATTAGTGTCTTCTCACTAGCCTAGTACACTGACAATCTGTCCTTCACTAACATTTTTTTAGCAGGGAAGTTTATAAAGAAGTGCTATCAAATCCTACTGCACATGAGCATTCATATTTGAGATTAGATGTTAAAATGCACTTTCCATCCTGTTTTAAACCCCCACACCGGGCTCTTTCCCAATGAAATACTTGCACAGGAGGGACAAATCCCAACACATGCACATTTTTGCATTCCTAGAGTCAATCTTCTGACATGTATATTGCAATGTATTTCTTGATACATAAGGTGCAAGACACAATGACTAGATGGAAGAGCACTACTAGAAAGAAAATGTTTACTTGCATATAATTTCTAACACATCTTAAAAGTCTTAATTCTTAGAAAGCAGCCTCATCTTTTGGAAATAACTAATTTACAAATTCTATAGATTGCCCAAATATTGGGTTTCCTGCTTAAGGTTCTCAATTCAAAAGAAAAGCAGGATTTTTCAGCACAAAATTCAGTTTGAATTTTGTTTTGCATCAAACCACATATAAAGGTAAAAGCCTTCTATCCACTGCCAGTAGACTGTGTGACCCTACTTGGCATAGCTGAGGAGTTCAAGGTACCTTCTTGAAATCTTTTTTGCAATAAAGGTAGCAGCTACCTTGGATACAATAAATCTGTTCTCCAGAAAGAGGAGCTACAATACAGGAAACAGATCTCTGTAAATGGTTCGTGTTTTTATTATCATCCAAAAACTACAGCACTTAACGGCAGTCACAAAACAACACATGAAAAGCATGTTCTACAAACAACATATGCACTAACATCAGCATTAGCACTAAATCACCACTTGAGAAAAAACTTTTCCTTATTCAAGCAATAGTCACATGCCATACTATACCAGTAAGTGTGTTACCCTCTCAGTAATGTTTAAAAGGAAGTAAAACTCAGCTTTTTTTGGACTGTCCTCTGCACATGGTCCAGCTCATTATTTATTAAATTCTTGGCCATATGAAGATCTCTAGCAAAACTGATGACTTTTGGCTGAAAAGGCATATCTACAAAATGTACCTGAAATGGGATGTAGTTGGAAGCTAGGCAGAAAAACTTAAAAACTGTGCTTGGTAATCACCGTAGCCTGGAGGAGCCTATTCACTCACTGCATTCATTCCAGCCAGCCAAGGAAGTCCTGGCAGTGCCTATGGATCTCTGTGAGGTGACTCTTCCACATCCAGAGAAAGCCCAAAGAACAACTTCTCCATGACTAACGTGCATGTCAAAAACAAGCCCTTGATAACTTCCCGTGGTTAGTGCTACCCTTGCTCTACAAAGCAACTTGATTAGGATGCAGGTTTTCCTTATGGCCACTGTGAGGTAATGAGAGGCAATCTCTCATTGGGCCTGTGCTGGACCAAGAGCTGCTAGCACAGGCACTTTTTTCACTTCACTCTTGAAGGGAAAGTATCAGCACCCCACAGACCGGCACATTTTGTTTGAGGAGATGATTTGAAACACTTATGCAAGATCTATCCTCTCACAGCTGCACAACCATTCTGAATGAGTAGATGGCAAAAGAATTTCAGAATTGCCATATTAGTTCAAAGCTTTAGTCCACTAGTGAGAACCAATCTGAAATAAACATCATAAGGCTTTTCTTTTCTGAAAGGATTCATTAGGTAGATGCATTCATATATTTTGAGATATATTTTTAAGTCCAGTGTGCCTGCTTCAGCTATTGAGCATACTGAATTAGTGATCCACAAAGACGCTCAAGAACAGCAGTACAGCAGTAAATTTTGAAAACTCTGGTTGTTCTTAGCTGAGTTGATAAATATTCAAGCACCGTAAGTGTTCCCAGTTTCATTGTTACTATTCCTTTCCTATATCCAGGTAGCTGTCAAGCGGCTGGTAGGTGGCTCACAGATAAAACAGCAAATATTAGGAGAGAGTGGTAACTGGAATTTACCAGTTAAGCAATAAAATACAATTTCTGCAAAAGAAAGTACACATCTTCTAGCAATCCTCTGAGATTTTAGGACTCATCTTGCATTGCTTAATACCCATTTTCCCCCTCTGTTGGATAGCTTCTCCCCAGAAGCATTAACAAGTGGTAATTACAGTAGTCATGATGACAGCACATAACCAGGGGGACACTGTCAACACTGAACGCCAGTCGACGTGGACGTTAAGTTGTGGTTCCTGGAACCTTTGTAATCTATTTTTACATAATTTAGCTTTTATTGAATATGTTCTTACACTCTGCTTTAAACGATAACTACCTGCCAAAACTCACGCAATGAAATTACACGAGGCTACATGGCTCTTACAAAAATAATGATAGGAGGATGGTTTTTTTTGCAATTATTTTGCAATAAGGAAAGGAGGATGGTTTGATGCACACACCTGCAATGTGCGCTCTCTCGGTGGGAGCAACCGATCACAGGAGTTAAAATTTCTGTAATTACATTTAACTCATTAGACGCCATCGGTTTTATGTACACGGACGTCTCTTGTCCGGCTCTCCACAACTGAACCCAAGCCACCCTCCGCCTCCCTGTCAGCGGGAAGGCACCACGGTGCTCTCGGAGGAGACCTGCCAGCCCGGGCACGGCGATGCCAGCGCTGCTCCTGCGCCTTTCCAAGCGCAGCCACCCCGCTCGTCCCCCGGAGAGGGCAGAGCACGGGTCCCCCCGCCGCGGCTGCCGCCGCCCCCCGCCCGCTGCACCTGTCCCGCCACCGCCTCCCCCGCGCCCGCTCCGCCCGGCGGGACTCACACCGGGTAGAAGGCGTAGGGCGGCAGGGCGCTCTCCTCGCACAACTCCGCGTCCAGCAGCAGGTAGTCCTGGCTGTCGTTCCGCCGGGCCCCCGGCGCCGGGGAGCTGCCCTTCCGCGGGGCGTAGGGCTGCGCCTGGCTCATGCTGTCCCGCGGCCGGGCTGCGGGGCGGCGCGGCGGCTCCCTCGGGGCGCGGCGGGAGCGGCGCGGGGGCGCCGCCGCTCGGGACCGCTCCGGGCTCTGCCCCGGCAGCGCCGCGGCCCCGCTCGCTCCGCGCCCCGGCACCGAGGGGCTCCCGGCAGCAGCGGCAGCGACAGCAGCAAAGTTTGCGGCGCGTCAGCCGGCGCGGCTGTCCCCGGCCGGAGGGAAGGGGCGGGAGGTGGGAGGGAGGGCGGCGCGCGCCGCGCCCCTCCCCGGGGGCTGCGGTGCCCCCTGCGCGCCTCCCCCGCCGGCACCGCCGCGACCCGGCCCCGCGGGGCCGTGTCCCGCCGCAGCCCTGTGCGCTCCCGGCCCCGCAGCGCTGCCCCGGGCTGGGACCATGTCCCACTGAGCGCCTCCCGCCGCTTCGCCCCGGGCACGGCCCGCGGTGCTCTGCCATGGAGCCCGCCGGACGCTCCCGGGGGAATTCGGCAGGAGCGGCGGCGCGGCTGGCGGTGGCTCCCCGCGGCTGGGGAACAGAACTCGCGCTTGGATGTTCTGAGGTGTGGTAGTACAGCCTGCGCTGCGCTCGTGTCCTCGTGTAAGTGGCCGAGGAAGAGCATCAGTGAAAATTAATGCTAATCCAGTACGCCCAGAAAATCTGCAACTTTAAGTCTTTCTTCCCCATAAACTGGAAAATTTCCTTGGAAATTGTACTTCCTTTGCAGGCTCTTTGCCGCTTTCTTTCATCTCTGAAACATCCTCTTACAAACCCTGTTCACCTGTTTCAGAGAAGAGCCAGTTTTTATTCACCTCTAGTAATTTCAGTTAAGAGCAGGGGCAAAATATCAAATATCGTAGTAAAAAGAACCCAAAACAACACAGTATTTTTGCAGTAATAACACTTACGCAAAACCCAGTCCACTTGTATTTCTCAGTTCTGCTTCACTAGTAGCACTTTGTTTGATGACAGTTTGCAGATTAATAATTACAAACTTTTCTAGGAAAGGTGTATCTCACTGAAGAATTAATATCTGGCCTTTAGGTATCTTTCACTTTTAACACAGTGCTTGCTATTTCATAAGGGATTATTTAGAATTAAATGTTGTAAATGTATAGTTGAAACATTCGTGCATCCAAATAAAATCACTCCCTCGCTCCTGGCCACGTTCACTTATTGAATTCTTTCCAGTGTTTGTGTTGGAATAGCCCACATCCCTGTACTCTCTAGGCATGCACACCTTCCTCTGATTTAGTGATGTGCTTAGAAAATAACTGGGCAAGCCCCAGTACAGTTGTTTGCAGAGCAGGCTGACACTCCCGTGCTCTCCAGCAGCCCTAGCCAGACCATGGTTTCAGTGCCTGCCTGGGCCACTGGGACTCCTCTCACCTACTGAAACTGCCAGAGGAAGAGATGTGTAAAGAGACCTGCAGCTCATTTACGTGGTCTTTAGAGGAGCTGCAGAAATACCTGCAGTCAAATTTCTGAAATTTCTTTTGTCCTCCTAGCTATGGCTCTCAAAATGACACTCTGATGGGTTTTAGAAATCTTTTTGAACAATTTTTTTTCTGCTAAAGATATTTTATTTTAAATAGGAAGTATAGTACCAATGATACCATGTGTATTTTATAGTTCTCATGCTGATTCTTCTTTCATATTACTATAAAAACAGACAATCCAAAGTTATGTGCAGGCTCTGCATTTGAGAAATATATTCTTGATAATATCTCACATTTTGTTGAAAGAAAATTGTTTTCTAGAATACTTTGTGATGGAATTTTGATGTGTTCTACTGCTTTTGTGCATAACCATTTAATTTCATTTGTTCTATTCTGTTATGAAGAGAGTACTTCTCCACTTAGTGTTTTCTTGTATATTCCCCAAATGTTTGCAGTTACTTTTTATTTCAAGTAGTCTATTTGATATTAGACTGTTGTTTCAAACCTTTTTTTCTAGGTACTTTTTTTTCCCTTCCCTTCCCTTCCCTTCCCTTCCCTTCCCTTCCCTTCCCTTCCCTTCCCTTCCCTTCCCTTCCCTTCCCTTCCCTTCCCTTCCCTTCCCTTCCCTTCCCTTCCCTTCCCTTCCCTTCCCTTCCCTTCCCTTCCCTTCCCTTCCCTTCCCTTCCCTTCCCTTCCCTTCCCTTCCCTTCCCTTCCCTTCCCTTCCCTTCCCTTCCCTTCCCTTCCCTTCCCTTCCCTTCCCTTCCCTTCCCTTCCCTTCCCTTCCCTTCCCTTCCCTTCCCTTCCCTTCCCTTCCCTTCCCTTCCCTGCCCTTCCCTTCCCTTCCCTTCCCTTCCCTAGCCTTGCCTTCCCTTCCCTTCCCTTCCCTTCCCTTCCCTTCCCTTCCCTTCCCTTCCCTTCCCTTCCCTTTCCCTTCCCTTCCCTTCCCTTTCCCTTCCCTTCCCTTCCTTCCCTTCCCTTCCCTTCCCTTCCCTTCCTCCCTTCCCTTCCCTTCCCTTCCCTTCCCTTCCCTTCCCTTCCCTTCCCTTCCCTTCCCTTCCCTTCCCTTCCCTTCCCTTCCCTTCCCTTCCCTTCCCTTCCCTTCCCTGCCCTTCCCTTCCCTTCCCTTCCCTTCCCTTCCCTTCCCTTCCCTTCCCTTCCCTTCCCTTCCCTTCCCTTCCCTTCCCTTCCCTTCCCTTCCCTTCCCTTCCTTCCCTTCCCTTCCCTTCCCTTCCCTTCCCTTCCTTCCCTTCCCTTCCCTTCCCTTCCCTTCCCTTCCCTTCCCACCTTTCCCTTCCCTTCCCTTCCCTTCTTCCCTTCCCTCTTCCCTTCCCTCTTCCCTTCCCTTCCCTTCCCTTCCCTTCCCTTCCCTTCCCTTCCCTTCCCTTCCCTTCCCTTCCCTTCCCTTCCCTTCCCTTCCCTTCCCTTCCCTTCCCTTCCCTTCCCTTCCCTTCCCTTCCCTTCCCTTCCCTTCCCTTCCCTTCCCTTCCCTTCCCTTCCCTTCCCTTCCCTTCCCTTCCCTTATTTTTTTCCTCCCCTCTGGTATATATTCTTCTTTTTAAAGTGAATACCATCCTACTTGGTTGATGGGCTATCAGATCCTCTGATTTCAGAGCCTGCACAGCCACTTTCTCTATTCCATTCTGCTGCTTCCTTCAATCTTGTGCGTACTGATTGAATGCCCTTAGATTATTTCCCATCTTCCACATGATACCTGTGCATCTCTCTCAGCTTCCTGGTGACATTTCTCATTTTCTCACTTGCTACCCTACCTAGATGCCAAACTTTTCTTGGTCTTCATTCTTTTTTTCAGCCTCATAAGTTCTGGTATTGCCCAAGGCACTCTTACTTTCTCACCAATCCCAAACCTTTCACAAGTCCTGAAGCCACACTCAATAGGTGTTATTGATGACACAGCTGTGTGATTTTCCAGGAACATTGGGCAGATAAATTACAGGAACAAAAAAATGTCCAAAGCCCTTGAAAGGAAAAAAAAAAAAAAGATGCAGAGGTAAAATTCTGAATCTTTTTCAACCTGATTTATATTTTAAAAAGACATCTTTCTACATACTGTAGGTCTTGTCTCCATTGCCTACTTACAGGGTGAAAACATGCAGCGCTATGGGAGTGGGCCATACTTCTACCAGAGGTCAGATAAGCACAGATGTTCTGAAATCTGTGGGTTTTCCAAGAGTCACAAGATGATAGGAACACTGGCTAGAGGTAGTGTGTCCTTTTGATGCATTTATTTTGGAGTGGTTTAGGATAGGGGAGTGGACTTGCATTTTTTGCTTTTTTTAGGCTAGGGATGATAATCCATTCTGTAACTATCTGAAAGCTAGTGAGGTTAAAGATAATTACTTTGGATGCCAAAATACTGGAATGAAGAAGCAAGGTGTGGTCCTTTCCTTCTGTCAAAGAAAAGAGATTCCTAGCAGAGTACAACTTTACTCATTATACTTCTTGCAAGTATTTCCAACACCAAAATGAAATTAATATTTTATTCTGGCTTTCCTAATGACTTGGTGTTTCTGTTGAAAAGATGAACATATGCTATTTTTTAATGAATTAGCCATTATTGATATTTATGTAGTCATTTATTAGACAATTAAATTGCAAATTGAATTACAATGAAATTGCTGTTCTGGAGGAAGTTATCAGATCTTCACTGTAGCATTTCCTGTAAATATGTGTCTATATCTATATATCTATATCTATGTGTAAATTCAGAGTGAATACTGAACTAGAAAAACAACCTGCTTTTCCTGAGTCTTTATGGGGTTTGTGTGGCATGGTTTTGGTAGTGGGGGGCCTACAGGGGACAGTTCTGTGAGAAGCTGCCAGAAGCTTCTCCCATGTCAGATGATATCAGTGCCAGCCAGCTCCAAGACAGACCCACTGCTGGCCAAGGCTGAGCCTTCAGCAATGGTGGGAGCACCTCTGTGATAACAGATTTAAGAATGGGGGAAAATTTCTGCACAAGAACATTTGCAGGCAGAGAAAGGAGTGAGAATATGTGAGAGGAACAGCCCTGCAGACCCAAGGTCTGTGTAGAGGAGGGGCAGGAGGTGCTCCAGGTGCCAGAGCAGACATTTCCCTGGTGCAGACCATGGTGAGGCAGCTGTGCCCCTGCAGGAGATAAAGGAGGAGCAGAGATCCACCTGCAGCCTATGGAGGACCCCATGCTGGAGCAGGAGAATGCTCAAAGGAGGGTGTGACCCCATGGGAAGGCTGTGCTGGAGGAGATTGACAGGACATGTGGGCCCCTGGAGAATAGAGCCCATGCTGGAGCAGCTTTTCTGGCAGGACTTATGACTATCTGGGGACTTATGTGAGAGCAGCCTGTTCCTGAAGGACTGCACCCTCTGGAAGGGACCCACATTGCAGCAAGGGAATGTAAGGAGTCTTGCTTTTGAGGAGGATGCAGCAGCGCAATGTGATGGACTGACTACTACTTCCATTACCTGTCCTCCTGTGCCACTGGGGGAAAGATGTTTTAGGATTCAGATTTTATTTCTCATTATCCTTCTTTGATTTGATTGGTAGAAAATTAAATTTATTTTCCCCAAGCTGAGACTGTTTTGCCTGTGATGGTAATTGGTGAGTGATCTTTCCCTGTTCTTCTCTTGACCCATGAGCCTTTTGTTATTTCATCCCTCCTGTGTCCAGTTGAGGAAGGGTGTGATTAAACAACTTTGGTGGGCACCTGGCATTCAGCCAGGGTTAAACCACCACTGAGATTTTATTTGACTTGTACACATATTAGCCTTTCATTCTTTAGAAGTAAAAAATACATAACCTTGACAAATAAAAAATAAATTCAGCATTTACATGCTTAATGTCTCCCTTGTGCACCTTTTTTAGTACATCATCAGGAAATACATCTGTCTTCTCAGATAAAAAGAACTGATGCATTAATGTGAAATGTAAGTGTAGTTTAGAGTTGGTTTAATTGGTTTTATTACAGAAAGCAAGTTATAAACTATTCCATCATCATTCACTCAATCAAGTCTAGTGACTGAGATATTTCACTCACAAAGATTCAAAACAAAAGCTGAAAGCTCCTGTTCCCTGTACAAGGGAAAGGATGAGAGATGGAGTGAGCTTGCCTGACAAGTGACAGGCACATTGCTTAATGCACTACTAGAAGTCACTTGGGTGCCATGGCAATGAAAGCTGCAGAAGATGCCATGCAGAACAGCACAGTACAGTGATTCAGCCTTACTGCATAACTTACAAACTTAGGTTATCTCTATCTAGTGGAATATCAGTAGCTGCAATTGTATTGCTAACTTGTATACTAGTCTATACCTGTTCAGGAACAAGAGGAAGTGGCAACATCAGCCTGTGATTCCAAGGAAATTTTCAAGGATTCATACAGTGATGTTTAGTTGCTCACATTTAACTGGTCTTGTTGTGTAAGCTGGTTGGAAGGCACTAACAAGGGTACTCATGCCACAGTCAGTTTCCTGGCTTTCTGTTCTGGAATACTATCAAAACCACAGTTGAATAAACCAGGAAGGGTACAAGTCAGTTTAACTGTGCAATGGCTAAGAAGTTTCACTGCTGTGGGTGTGAGTATCACTTGGAAAGAACATAAGAATGCTATGCAGCGTGGAGGATGAAGGGTGTGTAACCTGCCTGAATGAGTTCTTTTCTGCTCTGTAGAGCAGAACTCTGGACCTGATTTTAGAAAGTCTGGAAATGGAACCATTACAACTTAATTACTACATAATTTTGTTAGTTCTCTGCATAAAATGAATGGAATAACCATTGTCAACTACTAATTCTAATCCCAGTTGCCTTCTGCCTTTGTTTAAATGTGAATGAGGGCAGAATCATGTTGTGCCAACCAGAAACTCTTCGCTATTTCTAAAATTCTTCCTTTGTATAGTCTCTTCCAGCAATGATCCAACCTGCTGCTTCACATTCAGATTAGATGTTAAAAAGAAATTTTTCACTATGAGGATGGTGAGACACTGGAATAGGCTGTCCAGAGAAGTTGTGGGTGCCCTATCCCATTCAAGGCCAGATAGGATAGGACCTTGAGCAACCTGATGTAGTGCAAGGTGTTCCTGCCCATGCAGAGGGGTTGGAACAACATGATCTTTAAGGTCCCTTCCAATCCAAATTGTTCTATGATCCTGTGACTTGGCTCTCCTAGCTGTATTCTTTTTGTTCACATGGAATGCTGCCTGGATGTATGTATGAAACTGATGTGCATGTTTTAATCACTCAGTCAGAAATTACAGATGAACCTTCTTTCTGCAAAGGAGAGCTTAATGAAGAGTTTGGCTTAGATGCTAGTGAGCCCAATGAGAGCAGTAGGACTGGATCACAGACACACATTCAAAAGCTGTTTGAAATATCTGGGTGGGTGTTCATGGGCCAGAGATACTGAAAGATTTTTGCACTGCAGGAGACTGGGGAGAGAAGTTGGGTCTGCAGTAAAAAAGAATTAATTTAAAGATGTGCTTCTGCCTGGACATTTATACTCAGGACTTGAGTTTGTGGGGACACAGAGATTTCTGGGAGCATTTTTATTGCTGAACTGCTAGGGATGATCCTACTCCCATCGCTTAAATATGTGTATCCACACACTGCCCCCTCCCTTACAAGATCCCACTTAGCCTTTATCTTTTTCAGAAACATACAGTTCTTCTCTATTCACCTTCACACAAGATCTGTCAGGCTACATTTGCTTTGGTTTGCATGGTATAATTAATTATAGTGAAATAATTTTAAAATTTTGAAACGTACTAACACCCACTTGTACTATATCTACACTGTGAAAGTCAGTCCAATTGAAAGACTGTCGTTAAACCCATTACAGTTTCATTGCACAAAATTTTGTGGGTTTTGAATAAACACTATGTTTCCAACCCAGTAGTCTGAGGCATATTGCTCAAAGATAAAGAACTCTACTAGTCATCAAGCCCCTATTCCCATTACAGGTAATAAGATACTCCTCTATTTTAACTGAGTAGGAGGATATTTAAAGTCAAAACTAGATAGAATTAACTAGAAAATGTCTTTCTAGTTTCCAAGGAAGTGGAAAAGTTTTTAACCTTCCAATCAAGGTGTATATGGAAAGAGATATTGGACCAGAGATCATGTATATCATGAAATGCGAGATTAATTTGACAGAAATCCATAGACTTACAGCATAAGTGAGATCAAGATTACATTTTTTCCCTTTTCTACCTTCTTTCATTGCAGATATATATAAAATATTTTCAATTTGTCATTTTAATAACTAATGTAAGAGGTTTTCAATGTCCATTCCATGTTTATGCAAGGCACTATATTCTGTGTCCTGCCTGATATATATATATATATCTATACACACAGAATATACACTATTCTGTGTCCTGCCTGAGTGGTTCAAAGCATCTCCACTTGTCACCTAAATTTGTCACAGCAGCAAATACTGAAACCTTCTATGTATATACTTTGCAGAATCATGTGGTTCTTATCTTGGAGATTTGATATTTAGACCTGCAAATGTATAAAGAGTAAACAAATACCATAAAGAGTGACAAATACATCACAGCTCTAGCAAAAATAGGTCCTTAAACATTCCAACAACTATTCCTAGTATTTAACTCTTACCTGCAAAGTGTGTTTACATAACAAATCATTTAGCTTGACATGATCATACACAGCCACGACAATGATGTGGTTAATAATTTGAAAACATTTCTATTTGCTTTTTATTTTAATTTAAGTTCTTTACAAGTTGAAGGTGTGAAGCTCACTAATGAGAAGGTAATATTTTTTTGTTTTCTTTTTTTCTGGTGAATACTAGAAATCTTGAGTTAGCACTGTCAACATTAAGGTGTGTTACTGTGTCATATTAAGAGATTACATCAGTAGTTATTTTAGTTCTCAAATCAGTTATGCTTATTGATGACACTTGTATAAATTTATCAGTTATCTGCCCAGCATTACACTAGGAATTTTCCACCTCCCTAGAGAAATGTGCAAAACCACAAAAAGTGTGAAAAATATGTTGAAAGGAGACCAACAGAAGAGATGTGTTAAATGAAAAGCAGAGTAACTGGAGTGAGTACCTCCTGAACCTCTCACTGCTATGCCAACTTCATCATTTGGAGATCCTGACATGATGTGCCACCATTCTGCCTTCAAGGTGGAATTTATAATTATTGATATGCCACAAATTTCATCCTGCTGTATTTAAAATAATTAATCACAACAGTTCATCTGTCAAAAATATTTTTTCTAAGTTATTCACAAATGATATCTTGTTTATGTTTTCTCTGAATTACATATGTGCATCCTATTCCTTTATAGTAAATCAGTTTCTACTCTGAGTTTCTTGTTAACAAAGCTTTAAGTAATAAAATATTAGTGTCTGGATTCATATCCTATTCTGTATTTATTTTGCTACATGTATGTGCTACGTGCATGTGCTGCACCAGAGAGCTTTAATGCTTCTCAGCATTAATATCTTAAAGGGTTCCCACCTTTTAAAGCAAAAGGCACTGATTTTTTTTTTTCCTTGTAATTCTAAGGTCTGAGAGTATCAGTCTTACAGAGAAAACCTGATGCAGTATTGATTGACATCAATACTGATCTTTGAACTCAGACATGCCCTTTTATTTGCTTGTTGATGCTCTACCTCTGACAGCTATCACAGAGATTTCTCTACTGGCTTCTGCAGGCAAGCCTGTGGTAAACTCTGTAGTTCTGCCACCCTGACTTCTCTGTGCTCTTGATGCTGGCCTGAGTTGTTCTGTTTGGAAAACGGGAAAAAGTAAGCTGGGAAAAGAGCATTGTGTTGCATGAAGGGCCATGAGCAACACCTCAAACAGCTCCACCTGAGGACTACAGGCTTTTCTCCATTATGTGGTCCATGACAGCCTTCCCCGCTGAGTGAGTCTCTGGTTTCTCTACATTCATGCCTACCCCCATTTGTCATTCATATATTTTTAGATTAATAAGGGTTTGTTTGAGGAACTGTTTTAAGAGCAAAGTTCTATCTGTAATCAACAATTATATGTGACAGAGATTGTTCAAGAAAAGATAGTCACTATCTTTTATTTATTCTACTGTTTTCCTTTTCATTTTTTTCAGCAAGCATTCATTAAGAGAAAATAATGCAATAGAATGGGGATAATTATTTGCTTATTATACTTTAAGGAAAAACACATAAACATTTCTGGGATGAAGTTCTCTATGTACATTAGTTCTTGAATTCTATGAACTAAATTACAAGATATAATCTGCAGTACATATCATATATAACACAAGTATACATATCTCTTGAGAAAGATAACAGGGCTGATACAGAAAATGTACCACAACTCAGTCTGCTACATAGTGAGTTTGTTACAAACAATTTGACAAGCTCTACCCAACATTCTTGAAAAGATGAAGTCTTTTATAAATATATCTTCCATGTATACGTTCTCTATTCTACAGTTTGAGCTACTGTGGCATCTTTCAAGACGTGCTTTGACAATCAGTTCTATTCATTGTGAGTTCAGACCTGAATGAGCAGTCACTCTTGTGTCCTGCCACCAGATGGGACAGCTGAGTATTAATTACATGTAAAGCTTCTATGCTCTATATTGAAGTTCACACACTGACACCAGATGCAATTTCAATTTCATAAACGGCAGTAAAGGAGGTTCAATTGCTAACATACATTGCAAGATGCTTGTTCATTGTGTCTGGCTATGCCAACACAGTGCCAAAAAATACTTTTTGCTGTTGTTAATTCTATTCTTTTAGTAATTCACAGGTGCCCCAAGTTTGGCTTCACCAGGTTGCATAACATTTGCCTGCTCCTTTTACATCATGACAATTCAGGAATGATGGTCACTACTTCTACTGTTTCTGAAATTTCTTTGATCCAGGCCATTTTGATAATATGGGAGGATTTAGCTAACACCACAACAAGCAAATAAGAACACAAAAACAGTGTATGGAAACCTGCAAGTAATATATTCATTAAACATAGCATCATGTAAGTTGAATCAATTTCAATCTAGAAAATAATGAAACACTCCCACCTGCAGTTTCACTAAAGAAAACTTTCCTTCTGCTGGACTTTACAAAATGCATTGCACTGTTCATCTGCCTAATTTCCTACCAGATTATCTGCAGAAAAAGCAAAGTGACTGGCTGGGAATAAAAGAGGGAAGGTACCTTTGGAGGCAGAGACACGTCATCTTTGGGCTTTTAGGAATACCATATAGGGTGGAAACAATTTTCTTTAGATGTTTACAACACAGGCATAGAGCTGTTGAGACTTCTTCTCTGGGTAATTGTCTATCCAATTTTCCCCCAGTGATCTTCAGGGAAGCCTAGGTAATCACCCCAGAAGTAGATGCTCATTGCAAATGTGCAAAAGCTAAACAAAATAAATTCTGCTCCACAGTTCAGCATTCACCTGTTATCTTTTAGGCTCCCCCACAAAACTCAACACATAAAACTTAGACCATGTTGTAGTAATAGATGCATGAACATCCCATGAAGAACAAAAAGAATGAGAAACCATGAGAAACAAATCCCATGAGAAACAAAACTGTGAAAAGTATTAAACTTTTGTTTCCAGACTCCTTTGCAAATGGCAATGATGAGGTAGTATCTTAATTTCATGCCATGACCACTTAACCCTCCAAAGAAGAGAAAAAGACAATTCTAGGATTTAGTAGAGACCTTTTAACGTAAAGTTAGTCCACTATAGGAGTGGGATGAGGTTGGGATATGGGGACAGACTGGGATGAAGTTAGGGCAAGGGGACAGACAGAACAGCTCTAAGAAACATTATTTTACCATTCAGATTAAAAATATTTATAAAAAAATTGGAGAAAATCTACATCTTTCAAAATATTTGGTTGGGTTTTTTATTTCCATTATCCTATGATAACTGTTATGTAGTAGGAAATATTTCCAAAATATTGATCTCTTACATTTGGTAGCAGTAAACTGAAGTCTGTTTCTTACTTTTGTTCAGGCCTTGTAAAGTCTCTATATAACTGGTGTATTTGTAAATAATGCTAGCAAATAAATCAGTCATGAAGATGAAAGCATTGAATCTTTATGCTCATATCCTTTTCAGTTAATATGCATGTTCTTCTTTAATCTTCTGAGACCAGATGTATTACATGTAATGAGGTTCGGCAAAGTGTCAATATGCACAAATACCACAAAAGGAATCTGGATATTCAGCTCATTCCTGAAAAGCAGGATTAATGAGGAATGAATAAATATGTATGTAAAAAACAAGACTGGATTGAAAGTTAAGTCTTATGGGCTTGGTCAATGTTTAAAGATTACTGATGATCCAAACACTGAAGAAATTCTCCCAGAGAAAATTTGTCAGGGGCAAAAAATAAGTATTTTGAATATATTTTTGAAGTATATGAAATAATTTTGAATAAAGCAGGCCTACTGAGAGTTGAGCTAGAGTTATGTACTCAATACTTCCAGGTAAAGTTTAACAGATTTTTGATTATTGAGTCATCAGGTCTCTGTTTTCTTCACCAAGCTGAAGTTGCTAAATAACTTGCAGTTGAAAAACATTCCTGTCCCAGACTTCACAGTTCTCAGATTCTCACCAGCCTGCTGAGTCCTCAGAGCTTAAGAAAACAGACTGCAAAAAATACCTGAACTACAATTGTATTGAAACTACAGTAGTGATCTACTGCACACATGAATCATGTGGAGCACAGTTTGTTCTGTGCAGTTCACCTTGATTCTGAGATGTTTCTTTACGGAATTAGACGTTACTGCGATTTTACTCCACAGGGAGTATATCTGCAGTAAAGCCTGTGGAAATGTCCTGCACTCAGTCTGCTATAGTCCATGGCACCTGTATGGATCCAGAATTGTATGATGCATTTTTAATCTTGTCTGAGTCCTCCAAACTACATTATGGATGAATCTCCTCGTAGAAAAATCCTCCTCAGTGATATAGATAAACCACTGTGGTTTTAACTCTTCATGGCATCTGTGAAAATACAGCTAACAAAACATTCTGCTGGGCTCTACAGGATCATTCTGGTAGATCACATTTATGTGACAGAGAAACAAGGACACAGCAAAAACTTATCTGAAATACATATTATCCACAAAACTATCCATATTACGTCACACAGGTCACACCCTTAGTTTTACATCATAATATTGATCTATAACAACAATAAATTAATATAAGAATTTATTCTGTCAAAGCAATTTTTGTCTTTAGGAAGAAATTCAAAGGAAAAGTCAGAAAGAAAGGATATTGAAGAATCTAAAAATACGTAAATGCTGAATCTTATCCAAGATACACAAGCTAACCTACATAATGTTAATTACATTCTGATTAGACAAAATTTTTCAGACAAATCTCTTCTCTGAAACATTCAGCAGATGCAGTGTCCACAATGTTTTTTTGTCAGTCATTACTTGACAGGGTTTTTTGTCTTGGAAAGAAATTAAATCCCCAAATGATAAACAGTCATTCTTTGTCACTTCAAAATCTATTCCCTTGATTATTTCTTTCCTGATTACTTAATTCTGATTTTAGTAATTACACTTGAAAATCTAAAACCAGAATGAAGTACTTTAAACACTCTCAGAGTTAAATGAATCAGGAAGCCAAATAAATTTGGGGTTTTTCCCCATTAATCAAGCACTGGAATTTCATCTTTCCAGACAATTGACAATTAGTACAAATTGTTTGAATTACTGAAAAAGAAAAAGATTATTGGTGTCAGCCTCCTCAGCAGACTGTCCACCAGAAAACTAAGAATGGAGATGACATTCTGATCTCACTGAAATCCATGGAAGTCATGTTATCACTGGACTACAAAAAAACCAATAATTTATTTTGCATATTAGCAGGATTGGTACAAGCGGTAAGCAAATCCCAGCTGTATGGATGAGCTAGATAAGCATCTTTGTATCATTAATATTTAGTAATGATACCAAAAACTCACCCAGAACCAAGAACCAGACAGTTGAATTGCATTTCATTGTTTTGGCTGTGCTTACTGGGAATTGTTGAAAATTACTTTAAAAACTATAATTTCATGAATTCTGTTATCTGTGCCTGCAATATTATATTCTATAGAGTCATCAATATTTGATGAATTATTTTAAAATCATCAGTTATAATTCCAGTCACCAAATTCAGAAGACCTAATGAGTTGCTATGCCGTGGCATTTTATAACTAGTAAATCCTGAAATCCTGCAGGAGTTTTAGGTCTCTGTAGGTGTAGGGGTTTAGGAATGAATGGTATTCTCCAATTTAGTGATCCCACTGAGACCACTCCAAACTATGCACTGCTCACTGCTCACAAAAATAGCACTGCTATTCACTCCCTCCCATGCCATCCCTTCCCCATGGTGGGCTGGAGAGGAGAACTGAAGACTCAAAAAGGTAAATATCACTGAGATAAGAATAATGGAAACAGGCATGAGATAAGAAAAACAACAGGAACAGCAACAGTACAAATGACAGAGGGTACAAGAGGGAGGCAAAAAATTCAAATGAGAACCCCCAGGGAATACCTGACTGCTCCCTCTGCAGTCCTCCTACACTGACCCACAAAGGATCTCATCCCTGGAAAATGGAAATGGGAGGTGATATCACATAACCTCTGGGTCCTGGCCACACCCCTCCTGCTTCCTGCCAGAATTGTCCCCATCCCATCTGTAACCAGCACAGTGGGCATCCTTGTTCTCTGTGGTTGCGCTACTTACATTTTTGGAGCTAAATACATGGTCTTTGCAGAACTGAAGTTTTTTGGAATTGCTCTTCAAATCCCATAATAATCTCTAGTATCCACTTTCTGTGTAAAGGTATCTACATTGGATAAATATTGGTAAATTACTCTGGCTACAATACTTTTTCTAAAAGTGTATGTTGTTCCACTGGAAAGGAACCTGTAAGCTGTGAGACCGGAGGTAAGAAATCTCTGCAAAAGTGAATCCTCCGTTTCTGTCCCCTTTGTTGTGTCTTTTCTGAAACACTGGTATATCTAAGTGCTAAGGTTTCCAAGGCCACAGTAGCATTCTAAAGAGGATTTTTCTAGCCACAGCTTACTTCAGAAGTTCATTTCCATTGGAGAAAATAAGTTGTTGTGACTTAACTGATTTATTTAATAAATTCTTGGATGAAACTCCCATGGAACTGTTTCATAACTACAAGACTGCTGTTATTCATCTCTAAGTGTTGTATATTGTAAAAAGCTCTTTGGAATCTCGAGTCAAAGAATCTGCTTGCCTTCTTCACTTATCAGCTCTTGGGACCGTGTTACTTGTATGAGGGTTCTCAGTGAAAAAAGCTTCTAGTATTCAGAGTTACAAAGATAGAAGTGAAAATAATAATCCACTTCCTATTCCTCTTGGGAATAATGTTTAAAATCATTCTCAGGCTTTAATGTTAGAATCAATTTTGTCTTCAATAAGAATAGGAATTGGTTCCAATTATAAGGGAAAAAAACCCAAAAAACAGTTTAGACACGGTAGTTCTGGGAAGTTCCCTGTGCCTGTATCCACTAAAGCAGCAATGAGAGGTCCTTTCCAAGCCCTTTCAATGGGACTCTAGAAGAAGCTCCTTTTTTAGGTAAGTTAAAATTAGCACTAAATTCCACTCAGTTATCAAGTGTTGTGTTCAAAGTGAGAATACTTCTTCAAAATCATATTTTGCAACTGAGAGGGGCTGAGATGCTCTTTTGTCAGATTTAAACCAGAAGACCCAAATCTCCAGTTGTGGAACTGAGACATCTTGAGCTTGGCCTTTTGATAATCAGCCACAATAGATCTGAAAAATCTATATAGTTTATCTGTAATAAACACAATTATACAGTTTTGTTTAAAATCATATTTTAAGCAACATCCAATACTGTTCTGGTGAGAGCAGGCAGCAGCTGTCAAGGACAGAAGTATAAACTTCCAAACACAGACATATTGCTACATTGCATAGGATGCAAGAGGGAAATATAAGAATACTACACAATGTAATATGTATCTCTGACAACTGGGTAGTCCTCAACTCATAGGTTCCAAAATCTACTTTTAACAAAACTAATATTTTTTTTTTCCTACACTATTGACTTTGATTAAAAAAACTCTCACAACTTAGTCCAGAACCACTTTCTGGGAAACTGAGGGTGCAGCAATCTCTTAGATTAACACTTGCTGGCATCATCAATGCTCTTGTGCCACAGCTGTGATGCTGCACAGCTAACCCAAACTTACCAGCCTAAGGCACTAGAGGGTCCTCCACTAGAGGACCTGATTTAATGGTGAACATGGTGGTGGTTGGACTTGATCTCAAAGGTCTTTTCCAGGCTCAACCATCCTGTGATTCTAAACCTAGTTGAGTTGCTGTGATCCCATAACTCTGCTGCTGTACATACATGCTTTACCAACGTGTTTCATAGAGTCCCCTTTCCCTGATTTGTTTTCTCTGTATTTTAAACTTAATTCTACTGCCACTGTAGTCACTGTTCATTTCCTCATCTCCTATTTCTCCTTACTTAGATTTCATGCTGCAGTTTTTGATCTAATATTTTTTTACTAGGCCTTTGGATGTTACTGCTGGTGTACAGTAGAGACAGAACCCATCCAAGAGTTCATGATATATTGAATTTAAATAAGGAAATCTAAGTACTTGATTAATTATCCATTAGGAGTAAGTCACTGCTATGCAATCTGTATCTGAAGATTTCACGCAGTATTAAGCAGTTATTATGCACTCCATCTTTATGATTCTGTTCCAGTGGTTTTTTTCACATTGACTGGGTGCTGCATCACAGTTTACATATGCACATTAAAGCTGTCATATTAAACCCTCAATTCTTAATTACCATTAGGATAGTAGAAGAATGGCCTGGCCAAACTTTCATTTTCCAGCCAAATCCCTAGATTTGAGAAGTTTTAAAAACTTTTTTCTCCTCTCTTAATCATCAAGCCCTAAACAGAAGATGCTAATTTTCACCTGAACCATCTTCAGCTACTGCAAAATCCTCACAAAATGCTGCAACGTGCCCCTTACTCAACAATGTTTCCACTAGAAATTTCCTGTAAGAGTTTGGGCTGAACAAAGGCTGAGAAAAGATCTTAGAGTTTGCCCCAGAGAATTTAATACCTCCTGTGTAACACACAAGTGCTGTATGTGGCTTTGTATTTTTAAACCTGAATAATTCAACCATCTGTGTTAAATAATTAATTTGGGGGAATTAGCATTTCAGCATTTCAGCAATCTCTTGTATCAAAGAAAGTCAAGTCTAGTGTGCTGCTATGTTTAATTTTTATCATATACAATATACAATAATCATATCCATGTTTTTATGCTTTACAATCTCATTCTCAGACAGTATAAATAATAAAACTAGCCACAACACTTGTTACTTTGATATTTTGATATTTTGATATTTTGATTTTTTGATATTTTGATATTTTGATATTTTGATATTTTGATATTTTGATATTTTGATATTTTGATATATTGATATTTCGATGAAATGCACTACCACTGAACTCTCTCCACAGTTTCTATAGAATATAGAAACTATAATCAATATGTATTTTTTCTATCATGTCATATCAACACTTACACATTACCTAATGACTTTGAATTTTACATGAACCTCAATTAATTAATGAATCTTTGAAGCAACTTTGAGAGGCAAGAATGAATTATGGGTAAATGAAGACATGGGAGATTTTTGATTTGCTAAATTTCAATACTGGTGAGAAGTAGAATGAAGAACAGAGCTGCAGCCCATGGAGGAGGCCATGCCAGAGCAGGTGGATTCCCAGAGGAGGTTGTGACCCTGCCTGAAAATTGTATAGGATTACCCCTTCAAAGCCATTCAGGCTGTTACACACAAGCACTTTGCTGGTGCAGTGTACTCCGGTCCACATGTGTGTCTTTGAGTCATTCTTTAGGCAAGCAATTAAAATGTCTGAATAAAACTGCTTGCTTAAAATTAGAACAGCTAAATTCAGGAGATCTACTCTGGTTAGCAATTGATTTTTGTGTGTTTTCCAACTAAAAACAAATGCTCTTAAAACAAAACTAAATAATCAGGCCAAAGCCATTCAAAATTAACTCATTTACCAATCAACTCATCAGCATCTTTTTCATCTTCTTAGTGTTGAAGAATAGCACAAATTTAGCTTTGGAAAATGACACTCCAAGCATATTAGACTCATATTTGTCATAATTGATCCAATAAAAATGGTGAAATATTGAATCCAGTTCTGTGGTTCATATTCTGCTTTATTTCACATTCAGACCACTGTGAAGCAGGAATCCCCTATATGAATAAGATCTGAAGGAAAGAAGGAATAACAAGCCAACATTTTTATCTTTGCTTCATTTTGACCTCTACATACACTTGTGAGGACATCCAGGTCCACCACGAATCCAGACCTCTGGGTATTTTGAAGCTGTTAATCAACAGAAAGCCTGAAGATGATTCCTCATTTTTGCTCCCCTTGCAGAATCACAGAAAGAAAAGCTCAGAAAAGTTGAGCTACTACTTTCCCTCCATCTCAGCCCAGAGGAGGAGGGAAAACCCTTAGTAAATTCACCTCAACAAAATTGTATCTTTCATTTGTTCCTCTTCTGTGTTCCTACCTAGGAATGAATGGCAGAAACACATGAGGCTTAGACAGTTACACTTTCAAAATTTTCTCATAGATGGCTATCAGTGTATTCAGTAGCCAGCTTTTTTTTTAAACAGAAACATGGCTCTTCTGACACTCTGTGTGTGATTTGCATTTACCAAACATCTGATTAAAAGATAACTTTTCCAGTTGGGCTGTTTGATATTGCAAGGTGAATAGTTTATAAAATCCCATAGCATTTCACAATAATACTGTGTAATTAGAATTCTAAAATCTTATCCTTCTAAAGGTTGTTTCTAAAGGCACATAGACTCTTTCAGGTTTATCTTTGTGATTATGAAGTGTTGCTACTGCTAACTGTCCACACTGAGTCTAATATGTTAATAAAAATCATAGAATGGTTTAAGATCTCTATGGAACCTTCTCTCCAAGCTGAACAACCCAAATTTTCTCAGCTTTTTCCTCACAGCAGAGGCACTCCACCCCTCTGATCATTTCTGGCCCCCCTCTGGACTGTCCCCAGCAGGTCCATGTGCTCCCTGTGCTGGGACCCCAGAGCTGCTGCAGCCCTGCAGGTGGGGTCTGAGCAGAGCAGAGGGGCAGAATCCCCTCCCTGGCCCTGCTGCCCACGCTGCTCTGGATGCAGCCCAGGATACAGCTGCCTATTCTGAAGCTGAATTATGTTCAAATGCAGCACAATGGGCAGCAGTCAGCACCATTGGATGTGGGGCTGAGGGGGCTGAAATGGTTTTAAAAGTCCTAGACCAGTCCCTTTCAAGTAATAGAAGGTAATAAGCTTTAGAGGTCCATATGTGCAGGGTGCTGCTGAGCATGCCTAAGAGATTTGCTGTTCAGAACACAAATGTCATCAAAATTTTTGTGTATACTGTTTCAGGTGCCTGTGGAGAGGTTGACTTGAAATTGATTCAAGTCCCCAGCCTAGAAGTCTCCAATCTAGAAATGTGCATTTCTCTTCAGTCCATTCCAAGAAGGATAGTAAGCTATTTCAGTGTGGACTAGATTCTCACATCAACTGAACAATTCTGATTCACAACATCCATCTTCAAAATAAATTAGCTAATGTCTAGGTAATGAAAGAAGAATAAACCAGCAATTAAGTTCAATGTTTTGGATAGAAAATAATTTTATTTGAGGTGTAACACTGCAGACAATACTTTTTTTTTGTTTCACTCACATATGGTGGGAGGTGGTGCTGAAATACCTCACAGTGTATGTTCTGGTTGTTTTATTTCAAATATTCATACTATAATTCAATAATACTAACAGTATGTACTGGGTTTGGTAATTAATGATGGACTTAATTTTCATCCTAACAGCCTGAATGGTGCTGTGTTTTGGATTTGTGGTTAAAATGACATTGATATCACAAAAGTGCTTTGGCTATTGCTGAGCAGTGCTTGGACAACATCAGGACTTCATTTCTTTTCCCATTCTGCCCCAACAGCTAGCAGGCTGGAGGTGGACAAGACTCTGGAAGGGAAGACAGCTGGGACAATGGACTGCAGCTGCCCAAAGGGATATTCCAGACTGTGTAACATGTTCAGCAATAAACCTCAGGGGAGAGGGCTTTGTGGGAGGCAGCCACTGCTTGAAGACTCATGGGTCATTGCTCTGCTACTGGTCATCTTGATGCTTGCATCACTCAGGTTTTGTTTGTTTGCCTTTTCATCTTTCCATCACTTACTAAACTGTCATTATCTTGACCCATGAGGTTTTTTTGCTTTTGATCTTCTTACTGTGTCTCCTCTCCAGTTACAGGTGAAGAGTCAGTGAGCAGCTGGGTAGGGCTTAGCTGTGGCCAGGGTGAGTCCACCACACACCAGTACATAAACAGAACCTCACAATGCTGCAGACAGGAGAAACTGCTTTCTGAAGATAAAATATAGGAAAAGAATAATAGAAATTGTTATCTCCTGGAGGAAAAGCAAATATGACAATTGTCTTGTGTAAAGTGTGACAATTGACTTGTAGTCAGTAAACTAGGAAGCTGCAGATTGCAAATATCCTGTATCCTTGAAGTAATGATACCAGGTCTGCACGCCTCCTTCTCCCTTATCCTGCTTTTTACAGAAGAGTGTAGGAGACTCTACTAGAACAGATGAAGCAATGAGCACTTTTCAGAAAACAATGTGCAGTAGGACTTGGTTGCAAATTATCTGTCCAAAATCTTAGATTCTTCAATAAGATCTACAGCAATATCCCTTTCTGGAGAGGTGACCACCTTCATCTGAATGATGCATGTTTTATCCTTTTGTAGTCTTCAAAACGGCAGTAGGTGCCATTAAGAATGAATTCAAACTCAAGAGCAGAGATCTGATCTCATTACAGTTTCTCAAGTCCATAATGCCTTTGCTGTCTAGATAAGATAGTTTTCTTGAGAAGGACTCTGTCACACTATATTAGGAGTGGTGAGGTAGTATGACACAGAGTCTCGTGGGTTGTACGAGAGAGCAAAGTTTATTATCTTTGGTCTTCATTTACAGAGAGGTCCAAGAGGTAAAACTCATTGGTCATTAAACTTACACATCACCATCATTGGTCAAGTGGAACACCAGCCCTTGACTGTTTCTTGCAAATAAACAACAAGGATCTAAACAACACCTGCAAAAGTTGTTGTCCTTCTCCAAGGACTGTTTGGATTCCTCCTTATGCTTTCTCAGGCCAGAGTGAGAAGCTTGTGTGACTTAGTTTCACCCAGGCTCAGTGCTCCCTGCCTGCTTTCTTGCATTTAGCATCCACAGGACTCTACTATTCCAAGTACACATCCAACACTGCCGCCTCTAAAATACTTCTAGATCATTGCCTGTTTTTAAGCAACATGCATGTTGAGAAAGTTCTTCTGTACAGCAATGTCCTTTCCCTGTCACACAGAAGGAAATTTGAATGTGGTGCTCTGGGTGCTCTGTACTCTTAGCAGCGCTGAGAACAGGACTTCAAACACAAGATACTTCAGAGATTTCTCAGTTCTGAGTGTGAAGAGACTGAAGGGAACCTCTGAGCTTTGTCTGTGTGTTTATATGAGCACATTTGCAGACTTAGCTAACCAGTACCAATTCCTTGGTGCTTAGTAGGACACTACATTTGTATTTTAAATGCTTGTTTTGCTAAGAACCTTCCAATAATGCATATTAAAACTTCATTTATGCTTCCTGCTTTGGAATTCCTAGGAGCAGCATTCAGGCACACAGTGGTTATGACTCCTCTGTTCCAGTGCTTTTTCATGACTCTTTTCCTCTCCTGTCTTGACTCTGTTGTTGACACTTGGCCATTTGCACAATCAGATAGTTGAAGCTGGATGAAGCAAATCCTGACAAAACACAGATAATAGCAATTTTTCCCTGGCTGAATATCCACTATTGGGTGTAAAACTACTTTTTAAAAGGGGAATTCAAGAAGAACTCATTCTTCTTCTAATGGTATATACCTTAATGCTTCCTTACCATCTCCCCCATGCCAGCCTCTGGCAAGAAGGGCTGCTCAGGGTCTTTACAGGTGCAGAATCAGAGAACTCCCTTACTTGGCTGAGGCAGCAGCTCAGCCCCCGTTTTTCAGCCCACGGACTTGTGAATGATGCACCAACATGACTCCATCAATTCAGGCACTGAGTGACAAGAGCACATTTGTTGCCACTGATTTTATGCAACAATTCGGCTTTCTGATGACAAGATTATACAAAAGTCTGATTTAACTAACTATTCGTTATTTTTCCTCATTTTCCCAATTGATGAAGCATTCAGTGCCTCAGAACACTTTCAGCAGATTTCTTGAAACTCTTTCATGCTCTGCACGTTTTTGCAGATCCGCTATATTTCAAATGTTTATAGTTCTGTGACGTGGGTGAGCATTTTTGATGTTCTGAAAATCTTTTATTGAGGAAAAGACCCATAAATTCACTCTTCATAATTGGCTACTGATTTTAATGTTACTTTACACAAGCAAACCATCCTTCAAGATTAGGTGAGACTTGCAGATCATTATGTAAATTCTGAGATGCAAAATATGCAATCCATACAAATCTGATTTTGACTTGTCTTTGGCATTTAGGGGGAGAAAAGCTTTCTGGTAAGGTCACAGTAAAACTGCTATATACAACACTACAGTTTTTCCTATGAAAAAAATAATAAAATTTGAAAAAAACATTGATTTTTTTTTCTTAAAGAAAAAAAAAAAGTGAAAAATTCATCTGATTCTATCTGTGCTCTACTCCACATCCATTTTGAAGAGAGGATTACAAGAAAATATTACTAAGTAGGTCAAGTATTTATAAGGTCCAGATTTTCTAATGTCTATAACCAAGAATGGAGAAAGAGTAAAGTGCCATGACTTACCCATGATTAAGTAGGAATGTCTCTGGCAGACCTATCCCTCATCCTTCTGGTTGCATGGTGCCTTGGAGGAGTAACAAGCTACACTTACGTTTCAGTTAATCATGCGGTATTTCTGAAAATCTGAATGTGATATTCTCTTTTTATAAAAACCTTATCCAAATGAGAAGTTTTACAAGCTGACAGAGGCTTTATTATGCTTGGATTTGTTTTTCTAGTACTTTGTTAAATGCTTTTCGTCTGACAATTTAAAACTCATCCCACAGATAGAACTGTGCAGGACATAATACACATGAAGTCAACAGAGCCTTCCAACATATTTTTTGCCTGTAAAGGAAAAGAACAGCAACTGAGATATATAAATCAAACTGTTGATCACGGAAATTCTACAGTGAAAGATAAAACTAACAAGAACAGAGAAATGTATGAGGCTGCTTCTATGCATTACCAGCCTCTGTTTGCTTGAAAACCTAGATAATAAGCCATCTTTTTGTAGAGTGAGATGAAAGGCTGTTGCTTTGTGCACTTTGTGAGCCAAATTAACTAGGCATGTGCTCCAACCCAAATCATGACATTGCAGAGTACCATAAAATAAGGAAGATTTATAATATAGAATATATGGAAGGCATTAATAAAAATTCAGTATAAATAAATTGCTGTTTGCTGTTTTGGCTGATTTCCCAGAGCCATACCTCAGAAAAACAAATTAGATAAAGTGCACTTGAAGTTTTATCTGCATAAATTTCTGTAATTACACTTCCTACACCAAAGGAAACACAAATGACTCTGTCCTATACCAATCATAAGCAAAATAAAGCAGAATCCCATGTGGGCTATTTGTGGCCCAGAATGAGTGTCTTAATTTCCAGGGATTTCAGAAATTCCACCTGCAAACACAGAAATATTTTTAATAATTTATCCTGGAAATGTAACACCAAAATTCTGGATTATCTTCCTTGACTGGATTTTATAAACAGGGTATGATATAATGTTTAGAAAGGATTAGAGACAGAAGTCTTTATCCTCAGTGTTAGTATGTGCACTGTAAAATGTACAAGTCACTTAAAATGTAGAGCTGTATGAATAATGCCTCTTTAGTTCATGTCCAAATGAAGAGGAGAGAAACAAAAAAAACCCCGAACACCTGAAATAAAGTTGGAATTAAGTGGGAATATTTTAACACTATTTTAAAACTCATGGAAACTTAATTTCAGATTAAACACAAAGGTTCCATTCTTCCAAGAAAATGTGATTTGTATTCCATTTATTTGAAGAAGTTGCCCTGTTCTACAGAGACTATGGCAAGTCCCACCCTATCAGAGAGAGCGAGCTGAGCTGAGAGAGCTGGGAATGCCCAGCTTGAGCCTCTGGCAGAGATACTTCATTAAAACATCCTGGAAAAGACCTAAGGAAGAAGCTGTGCAGACAAAAAAATGATTCAGGCCTGAAACAGGATAATATGACAACAGGTCTAGAAGACTATTCAGAATTTAATAATTAATGCTTTCCTGATTGTTAGCAAAAATCAAATTAAATGATTGTAATTTCTGCTTGGAATTCTTCAGAGCTGAACCACAAATCTGCTTTGCAGGATCTGCCAGGTCACTGGACACCACTGAGCATTTACAGCAGTTCCGAAACATGTCTGGATTCTCTTGTTCAAATGTAAAGAACCAAAGGTATAAATCCAATTGTGAGCATGAGACAACTGTAATATTTTAAAGTCAAATGAAACTGCAAGTCATGCACATGTTTTGCCAAAGCAACTGTGAATATATTACAATGGCAATCATTCTTCCTTGTGCACTCCTTAATTTAATGTATTTTAACTCCATGTGAGGAAAATTACATGCTTTTTATCCATTTTAACAATAGATGGGAAGTGTTTATTTTTGATTTCTTACCTATGCATGCTTTTCCTATACTGGTTGTATTTGTGCTGTAGCCTTGCTCTCCTCAAAACAAGAATATTTACGAAAACTGCTGCTATAAACTAAAGAAGTGTTACAGCATCTCAGATAAGATATTCTGAACAAATGTCTGCATTTCCACAGCTCTACTTGAAAAAGTTGGCTGAAGAATAACCAGAAATCTTGATGATAGAACATAATCTATAACACCTTTAACAGAAACTGCATAGCATAAGTATCCCATAAATGGCAAGATCTTTTAGGAGATCAATATGAATGAGGATCTCAAATCCCATTTGGACTTTCCAAAGGAAAATCACCTACTCATCAGCTGAGCTAAGCTGAATTAGTTCTGGGTCCAAGGAGACCCTGCCAGGATCGGCACATTGCTTCCAGTTTCCCACAAACATATTTAGTGTTAGCCCAAGTTGCCTTGTAGCATCACTACAAATTTTCAAAAGCCCCATTCTAAAGCCTCAGTAAAGATCCATGTATTTTTGCTCTCAGTCATACTAAAACAAAACTGTAGAATTAAAATGTGGTCTGTGTTCTCCTTTGACCACAGCCATTTCAGGTGAAGGTAGATGAAACATCCAAACTCTTGAGTTACTGAGAGAAGTTAATAAACCTGAGACCATGAGTGGCATCAGCAGCCACTCAACACTTCATAAACACGCCTTGTGTCTCAAAAAGCCGCTAAGTTGCTGCTGGAGTGATGAGTCCTGTGGCTGAGACACACATTGAGGAGCCAAAGTGAATCCTGGGTTGAACTTTTCATGAAGGGGTTAATTTCCACCATCAAAATGGAGATTTGAAATATTTAACTTCAGGCTTTCCATGTAGCTTTTCACTATTTGAGGAATAATCCATTGCAAAATCCTAAAGATTTTGTTATCTCAGGACATTTGTTCTCATCCATTCCTAACCTTTCTCTCGTCAAACAGTGGGAGGAATCTTATGGGATTAAATTCTCTGCTGTTACAGCAAGGGCACTACATTAAAAGGTTGCTAGGGCATCAGCACACGATGATTTGGCCTTTTTGTCGTTTCTAATAAGCTTAATGAAAATGGCAACGTTCGCCCTCCTTACTTGAGGCATTTAACTTTGTGCCTAAGGTGGGAGCCCGTGTGTGAGTGGAGGAGGCTCCCAGCACGGCTGTTCTCAATTACTCTCCAAAGGCTGCCTTTACTGCAAAGGGGCTCTGAGGTCCCAGCCCATGCATACAAGTCAAAGGTCTAAAATTATCTCCTGGCTCTGTTATAGCCAATTTTCCTGCACTCCACATGGCCAGGCTGTGTGGGGTGCAGTGATCAGAACCACAACACACAAAGGTGTTCAAAACTCTCACTCACGGAAAATTCTGCTGCCTTGGTAAAATATAATGACCTATAATGATGTATAATTCAGTTTGTGGAGGATTGTAATTAGTGGTAAACCAAAGCTGAAAGATTGTGTAGGTGAATTGCAGTTTATAGAATTATAGGACCCGCTCTTTCTGCCATTTAATTCTGTAGGCTCTGAGCCATGGAGCAGTTGCAGCTCCACTCCTCACACCCCACTGAGCAGGGCAGAAACTGAAACTCACTCTCTCTCCCATTGGGAATTGCTGCTCAGCAAGTACAAGATACAGAGAGGTAGAGAATATCATAACTCAAGAAAAGGCTAGGATGTTTCCAGGAAAAAAAGGTCTGAACTCACTTGGGTGCAAGAGGGAATTAAATGTGAGGATGCACATTCCAAGCAAGTGCTAAGATACTTCTCAAAAACAGCAGCATAAGACTAAAGATTCGGTTTTAAAAGAAGAAACTATTCCTGCTTCTGCTTCAGAAAGAAGGAAGAGGTGCCATCCCTGCTGTAGGATTCAGAGGTGAGAGTCTCAAGTGGAGAGAAGCACTTATCTGCCATCCTGCAAGAGGCACGTCAGCCCTGGAGAGAAATGGCATTTATCATGTATCCTGTTTTCAATGTTTCTCCACAGGCTGACCTTAGCTGGCTTCCCAGCTGGTGCTCTGCTTTAGCTGCTCTCATCTTTGAGCACTCCCTGCTTTGAGGCATCACTCTTTCTTCCCAGGCACTTCATGGAGGCATCAAACAAAGAGGCAGGGACGGGGAATTTCAGTGCAGCAGTGAGGTACCCGAACATCTGATTGTACCAGCACCAGAAAAATTAAATATCCTACTATTTCCCCATCTCATAAAGGAGAACACCTGTGAGACACAGTGCACAAAACACTGTGAGATGCTCAGAAACCATAATGATTAGGGGCTGTGGAAGAGCACCAAGGTATGCCCAGTGGCAACCTCTGATTTAGGAGCATCTGAACTGGCCTCTGCCTGAAGTTACTGTAGCAGTGATTTTCTGTGTCAATGCTTAGCACCCAGGAATTCACATTAAAGTTAAATGAACAGAAAATACCATGGCAGTTTTCTTTTCCTAGATATTTAATGTTTTTTAATACATCTACATGCCACCCAAAAATATAGGATTTTTTTTTATTCATCAATTATTTTTTGCTAGGTCTTAGTTTCATTTACAGCCTTCCAAACATGGTTCTGTGTCATAGCAGTGTTACAGACTGAAAGCAAATGCTTCCCTGTTTGGGAAAAAATAGTGTTGTATAATTGACAATTACTTCTCAGGCATAAGGCACAGGGACCTATTAGCTTTCTCACTGGAGTTAAAGTGTCCATCATTTTGATGCACAATCAGAGATATATACTGGGGATTTATGGAGAACATAAATTCCTATAACTGAAACCCTGGCCTTTTCTCAAGCTGTGAGATGCTTTTGTGAAAGAACACTGTTATTATGAATACATGCACTTGAATTGTAAATTCTCAGGGTGTAATCTCAGACTTGGGTATGCATATATGAGATAGTGATACAAGAATACATACGACTTCATTGCTTGAATGAACTGATGTTAAAAGTAGTGATTTACTATTCATGGTATTTTTGTCTCTTAGCAACCTCAATTGTTTTCATCATAGTGCATTTATGTTTGAGTTATTCATTAACTTACAGTACTTGAAAGTGGTTATTACTATAATCTTTTGGGTTATGAACTGTTCTTTTGGGCTACAAGCTAATAACGAGAGAGACATCCACTTTATCTTTTAGAAGTTTTTAAATGTTATCAGATTAAATAATTATCTTATTGGAGTATTAACAGGGCTGGATAACCTGAGAGACATCTTTTCTGGATAATTTAGTCTCAGACCTCAAGCATGCATAAATGAAAACACTTTTAACTTTCACATGTATTTATGCATCACCTATGAATCTGAATTACATATTTTGAGCAAACATGTTTCTTGGTTCTATTTATTGGACAAGGCTACTGACTACTCTCTTTGGTTTGAAAATCTATAAAAGTTCTTTTCACTGGGGGATTTTTTTATGAACTCATTTCAAGAAGATTAACCTGGCATAGCCTAATAGTTGTTATAGTTGTATAGGAAGCTCAGTTTTATTAAACTTCTTATGGGAAGTTATCATAACCATCTCCATCACAAAATTTGCAAGAGTAAGAAAAAGAAAAGACAGTGCTTGCAAGGATTCAAGTTTACACTGGTGTCCATTTCAAAGGATGTAGGCTCAGATGATATCCATGAAAATATACCAAAATATAGGAACTATTATATACATTATTCAATATTTCTTCTTTCCTTATTATAAAATCACTTACTAATTTTTATATGTGTAAATTATTAAAATTATATAGGACCAATATTTCAACATAAGGAAATTATTGTTTTGGAACAAGTATTGCTCTATAGCATCCAAATCATGAATAGAACAATTAATAAATGTGATCTTTACTGAAGCAGAGTAACTGAAATGAAACTTGACAATTAGGAGAGAGATCTAATTGTCTAAATCAAATAAGGGTGGAAGGTGAGTCACTGGTCTTCATAATCATGACAGGAAAAATACAGTTTGGACTGTAGCAGTCAAAGGGCTTCCTCAGAGAAACAGAAGTATTGATAACTGAGTCACTGTGGGCAATAGACTGATGGTCCTGAAACATCTGTATGAGGAAGATGTATTTGGTAATAAAACATGCTTGACCTCCAAATGGCAATGGGAAGCTCAATAAAACATCATCTCATATTGCACTTGCCACAGATGTTTGGGTCTCTGAAGTGCTCCCTGGGATTTGTACCTGTTTAGGTTCATTGATCAGTAATGGAAAGTGAGAGAATGGAGCCCAAGAGAAGAATATGTTTCTCCAACTTGACATTTAAGGAGTTGTGGAACTTTCTTTAGGTCCACAACTTTCCCAGAAGTCCATTCCATTCCCATGCAACAAGAAATTCTACTTTCCTCAAAATAAAACTTTCCTCTAAAAGCAAAGAAACTAAACATTTTTGGCTGTACTTAAATGAAACTACAACTTTTCAGGGGCACTCCCCATGCTATTAGGAAGTGAAAGCACTTAAAGCTCATGAATGCTGCTTTGATGTTTCCTTTAATAAATGGAGATATGCCAAGATTAACTGATGTATGTCTGGTGCTTCATGATCTGGTTATAGATACACTGAAAGCTTCACACAGAGTTTTGCAAGAGCATATGAAAGAGAATACAAATCTTCTAAGCTTTCCCACAGCTTAGTTTTACAAATGCCAGTAATGTCCACCACACACACCCGTACTCGTCCAACACAAACTGACTGTTCATGTGCACACCCAAATGGAGATTAGTCTCGTCAGGATATTGACCTTTCCCTTTGTCAAGTCTTTTCACATAAAAGATATGAAACGTGACGGATTTACATGGTTATGTTTCTAATATCATTTCTTGGAAGGAGGTTAAAGAAAAATCCATATAGCATAGTCTGTTCTACACTTAGATATATTCTGATGTTTGGCATTCCAAATCAGCCTTATTTAGGTGTCTTCTAGAGGAAGCCCAGCCTGTTTTGGCTATTTTGGACCTTTGATGACAAGTCTTCCAAGTTCAGAGATATTTTCCATTGCCAGAGAGCCTCATGCTTTCTGTACATAAGGCCAGTGATGTGGAAGACAAAGACAGGCAGTGCCCATATTCAGTGAACATGTTGTTTCGTGTATTTAAACGTTGGCTTTGGCACAGCTGCTACACTTCCTCCTGGTTTTCAAACCTAGTAGAGCATCATCTTCTTAAAGGTCACCTAGCTACTGTTATCCTGTGAAAATTACATTCTTTGTTCCAATATATAAGTAATTCCTCTCCAGATTTTTTCCTTTTTTTCCCAAAGATAGACCAAATCTGCATAAGACTCCTGTTGTTTCTGGACATTCACCCTAAGGATTACTTTATAATTTTGAGAATGTTGAAAGTGAAAAATATTAAATACAATTTAAAAAGTCTGTAAAAGTATTGTATGTATGCAAGATGAGCCTAATGTCCAAAATTAACAACAAAATTTGGTCACCACATATTTTACAGTGCTACCACAAACTTCTAGTGCTTTAGCTGAAGGACTTGCAGAAGTCCAGTCTGGTGAGAGAAAAAGCACTACAATTCTTTCCACAAAGTTCACTGATCTTCATGACCTGGCTGCTGGCTTTTACTGATTAAATTTGAGTTGCCATAGGTTTTCACTTATTATTAGTGACCTCAGTTTTGTGCTCATACCTTACAGCAACAAGAATAGAAGCTTACAGTGGTGGAAAGTTTGTAAAAAGAGCCTTGAAGACTGTGAAAGGATGCTGAAATTGAGAAGGTGGACAGAAGGGAGACTGAAGACAGAGATGCCAAGAAGGAAAGAAGCATCTACTTATTTCTGCTGAAAATCCTCTGAATGTTTAAAGACCTCTTTGGTAACTCCCACTTCTACCAGGTGATGTTACTCACTGATTTATCTTTGTTGCAAACCCCCAATCAGACAAAACCCCAGTTTAAAAAAAAAGAAAAAAAGAAAAAAAGAAAAATCTAACAACCAGCCACCCCCACAACAAAGCAAAACAAAACCCAAACCAAACAAATAGTAACCCACCAAAAAAACAAGATTCCACTATACCCTGACAGAAAATGGTGAATGGGGACAAAAAAGGATTCCCCAAGCCTGAAAAAGTGTCCCTTGTGCAGTCATTTCTTGAGGAAATCTAGAAGTAATTGCATTTTAATTGGACATAATCTTATTGGAACAGGGAATAGTGAATTTAGCACATTAAATAAACTCAACCTACTTTCTAATTACCTTCTTACAATCTCAGTAAGGAATTTGCAGTTAGATTAGGGTGTTTCAGGCAATTACATTAAAGACTTCCTAATTCAGAAAGAAATCCAGCTGGCACTTGAAAATCAATATTGTCCTTGCAGTGCAAAATGCAACATTCTCCTTTAGTCTTCTTTTTTCTTTTCTTTTGGTTTGGTGGGGTTTTTGGTGGGTTTTTTTTGTTGTTGTTGTTGTTTGTTTTTTTAAGAATACTGGAGCTTGGAAGGAGGTGTTAGGTCCTAATGCAGTACATCCTAATGCATGTTTCAACCCACAGAACATGGCAGGAAAAGTAACTGAATGCAGAACCCGTTTATTTTTACACCACCAACTATCACTACTGCTGCACATGCTCTGTGTCCTGACAAAAGCTACAGATAGACAGGATATGGTAAAATGCAAGTAATGCTTTCACACATTCATTTTGCATTCTAAAACTACAGCTTAAAATGGATGGAGTAGAGAAGGAGCATGCCTGATAAATGTCAGCTTAAGATACTTAGAACTGGCTACAGCAGCATCAGAGGAGTGCCTGCCGTATTTGAGCAGCTGTGGGGAATAGAGAGAGGAGACAAACATAGCACCTTTCCTTAAAAGAGTCAAGCATTTACAAACTAATTCACTTAGTTTACCATAGAAATTCTGCTAAAAATAATTAACTAAGATCTTAAATGAAGACATACTTGCTTGTCAAGTATTGCATAGAATTTGGTAGGCAAAACAATGGATTAGGCTTCACTTTTCTAAAAGATGATACAACTACCATAGGCTGGATATAGCATTAGTTAGAAAACCTTTTTCAGATAGTAATCTTTTGTTGATTAACGAAATGGAAGGCTGTACTAGTCGGTAGGGATGTAGTGATAGCACAAGGAGTAATGGCTATAAACAAGGAGAGGGTAGGTTTAGATAATAGGAAGAAATTCTTTCTTTTGAGGGTTGTGAGGCACTGGCACAGGTTTCCCAGAGAAGCTGTGGATGCCCCATCCCCAAAAGTGTTCGAGGCCAAGTTAAGATGGGGCTTAGAGCAGCCTGATCTCATGGAAGGTGTCCCTGCCCACGGCAGGAGTGTTGGAGCTGGATGACCCTTAAGGTCCATTCCAGCCCAAATAATTCTGAGATTCTATGACATGCCCTGGATTTAGTACTCTTCAATAACCTCCTGTGCTACCTGGAAAACTGAACAGAAAGTATGTGCTATTAAATTTTCAGGTAACAAGAGGCTCAGAAAATAGGACTGTCTTGGAAACAGAATTGCAATACAAAATGAACTCTTGTGGAGGGTTCTGTAAAACAAGGACAAAATTCAACAGGAATAAGTACTAGTTATTTATTTCAGGACATTGAATTTTACAAGTGTCTAAGGAAACAATTAATTAGAAATATTTTCCTAGAAACTATAGGGACACCACAAGCTGGAAATCAGTTATGACCATTTTAATTGTTAAAAATGTGTGTGTGTGTTAGAATATGGCCTGCAAGACACAAGAAGCAGCCCTTACTCTCTGCACCATACAGGTAAATGTTTTGCCCTAATACTGTGCTCAACTTTGGAAACTGCACTCTAAGGAAAACCACTTGAGCACTAGGGATAGTTCAGAGAAGAGACTGATAATAAATGGTTTATATAAAAGAAAGGGGAAAAAATTGCTCTTCATGTTCATGCCTGTTGATTCCAGCAGCAGCAGGCTAGAAAAGTTCCTGTTAGGCTGGAAAGATTCATGTTAGATAGTAGAGAAACTTTGCTAATAATACGGCTCTAGACTTCTACACTGACTAGGAAATTGGGTTGGAATTATCATGATATGGAGCAGTGTCTCTTTACACACTTCCATGAAACATATTATATTGTCAGTTTTGAAGCAAACAAAAATATTTACACTACTTAAAATCAGATGGCACTAATACCTGCAGAAATCTGTTTTTTAATACACTTGCAATTGTACATAAATATGTGATGACCTTACCAGTTGCTGTTCTATCCTAATAAACTTTCATGACAGCTCTTTTTAGACTTGTAAAGTTCATAATTTGATACCTGTATTTCATAAGTACCTAAATTCACTAAAACTGACAAATTCAGTTAATTGCCATCTTAGTCATTACTTATAGCAAATTGTAATTAAGACCAGTTTATAGAGTGAATTACAGGAATTAGCCAAAAGTGGTTCCGTTCAACTGTCCAAAGACAGGAGCATTGAAAATACCCAGATTTCCTATAAAAAACTCAAAATGAGTGGAGTGACATAACAGATTCATGTGTGGCCCAGTAACTGAAAAAAAAGCATGTCATGGTGTAAAAGGGGTGCTATAACTAAAAAGGCTAACAATAGTGTAGCTTACAAGAAATACAGAAGTACAAAAGAGCAACATACAGATTTCACAAAAAGAGAATTGCTCCCACTATGCCAGCTCCTATGGGGAAAAGTCTAACTGGCATTTTGAGAGCAAAAGAAAAATATTTAGATCTGAACTACAGTTTTCATACAGAGAAAGAACCATAAAGGAAAATATGTCTAAAAAAAGCATAAAAATCATTCTTCCTCCATTAAATCCTTTGAATTTAATTTGTCCATAAGTACAATCTTCTTACATGAAGTCCAAGTAATTTTCATTACTTAAAATGAAAGCACAGATGCTTTGCTTAGTTTTTGCTTATTTGTGAACTCACATCACTGGGTCCTTCTTTGGAGATTAGAAGCTTTTTTAAACCTACACAGGCAAGACTGTGAAGAGGCCCAGGTAGCTCAGCTAAAAATGAGACTTCCTGGATTAGAAATATTTATAATATTTTATACTCAGAGGTGCATGAGATTCTGTTGCATCATCTCTATTCCCAGTGCCATGCCTCCTATGCATCAGTGAGGTGTAGATGTGGGTTCAAAAATATTATCTGGATAAAGACAGTAACTTTTTTTGTATTTAGTATTTTTCACAAACTTTCTCTTTTCTAGGACTTTTACTGATATTGTTTCATACTTGCTACATTAAAAAAATGCCTAGTAGTTTGAAATGTATAATTAAAATTGAATCTGTAGTCTGGTAGACCAATATTAGCTCTTCAGTAGAAAGATTAGTTTAATTAAGAATGAATGTCATTCTTTCACTGTGCTAAATTCTCTAAGCTGGTAATTTGTAACACCTGGATTTTTCATTGAAATAACTGCAGGTATGCTATCTAAGCAATGCCTAACACTTTTATCACACATGAAATTGTGTTTTTAGTATGTTAAGCTCATTACTTAATCATCCTGGTGAAACTGCATTCATCAGCAGAGCAGTATTTAAGTACTGCCATGACTTCAGTGAGAGCACATCCATGGTGCAGAAGAAATCCTTCAGTTGGCATTAACAGGATTTTGTAGAAGGCGCAGCAGTGTCAGCACATTCCCTTGGTTGGGAGGACAGAGCTGCGACAGAGCGATGGACAGTCATTCCCTCTGTTCCAGCCAGTGTCCAGCTGGGCCTCAGGGGCAGCCAGGACAAACCTCTCACTGCAGACACCTCTGCAGCACTGATTTCCTCCTCTGCAGGCTCCTGCCTCCCTCCAACAGACCACCTGCTCATTTAGGGACTGGGGCAAAGAGAAATGCACAGACAGCACGGGGTGAAGAGAGACAGGTAACACATCTTGCATGTTCCTTCAGAGACAGGGCTCTGTCCAGCTGGTCTGTTTTATGGTATGTCCAGATTATGGTTTTTAATTTATTTTTGGGAGAGGGGTATCATTCACACAAGTTTCCCCAGCCTGTTTTGCTCCAGTCATCCAGCTTCTGAGATATTAAAGACTCTCGACCACTTCTATGACACAGTTGCTTATCTAAGGCTTATCTAAAACATGGACTTTCTTCACAGACTTTTAAAATCTGAACATGGCATTTACATATTCTTTCTAAGATGTTAGAGAAAAGCATTAAAGTTCTCTGTTCTGTAGCTCTTAAACAGAATATCAGTACTGGCTGACATACCAAGATCAAGTATTTTATTTTGTCATACTAAGTACCAGATTTTTTCTGAGGCAGCTAGGGAAACCAGAGCTCCCATTTTGCCCCAGGCTCTTTTCCCAACACTGTGATCTGATGCTAGAGGCAGAAATAATTTCTCTCACCATGGATGCCTAATACCATCTCAGGTTCTCTAGTGATATCAAATAAATTCCACAAAGGACTGGCACCCACTAGAAATCCATTCTTCACTGGTACAGCCAAAGGAAGTTCAGCAAAAACAGCCATTGACCTACAATGGCATTAAACACTCACAAATAGGCAAACACATGCTGCCCAATCTTTATCTCTTCTGGGTAGTGGAGACATTCATGTGAAACATGAAACTGGAGAGGGATAAATATTTATATATCAGTAACCAACTTAAATTTTGAATCTCTGTGGGCTCTACTAGAAGTTTGGACAAATGCTTAAGCAAATATTTACTAATGTCTTAACTGACACATTTTATTTGCATCCTGAATCCCATCTTCCATGGCTTGGATTGTTCTAGGGCCATGGCAGCATTTCTAGATTTTTACCTGGGGTTATTGAGCTTTATCACCTTTAGTCTGTACAGCTTTGTGTCCTGTCTGCTGGACTGTCCTCAGACAGCTTATTCCAGTGGCTGCACTGTAAACAAAATTGAGAGCTTCACCCTCATCTAATCCACCTTCTTCCTCAGCATTGTTATAGAACAGATTCTTTCTCAGCTGGTATTTACCATATGATTATCCATAATCACATCCTCTATTGTAAAATCAGTGTTATGCAGCCCAGCTTTTAGCTGTTGTACTAATATCATTATTTATGGCACAGCTTCTGCCTCTTCACCTTTCTTTTTCAAAATAAAAATTTGCAAATATTGGGTGTGCTTTGGGGCTGCTTGTTTATTTTTTGCTGCAGTGTCACCTTTTGTGTCTAGCCCTAATTCTTTTGAATTAAGGGTACTGCCTCAGTCCTCCAGTTCATGCTGTGCACACAGCTGTCATTTACAAAGGCCAAACAAATAATATAATCTGTTGCTACTATCACCTCCAATCTCATCTCCCTGTATGAAAAACACTAAGTTAGTTCCAGAGTATATATGGCAAATACATGCTGGCTCTCAGTCATTTTTCACCTTGGATCATATTTTTTTCTATTTCATGTTGTGCCTTTGTCATGGCTGCAGTGTCAGAGCCCTCTCCATTCTTAATCAGCTTCAGCCTGAATGGAGATGTGGGGGTATCTTAATTTTCTTGGCAAACCCTAATGACTCTGAAGGGTTAACTCTATTTCCTAGTGTAAGTCTGCACATCTGCCTCGTCTGTTGGCATCCAAAACAAATCTAATTATTTAAGCAGTGTAAATGTCCTGATCACTGAGTGCTGTTAAAAATAATCATAAAATCCACCACCAGAAGGATAGCTGCCCTCAGACTTCATGCTTTCATGCTGCAACCCACCAGTTGCAGATTCAGTGATGGGTGAGTAAATCTTCTCCACATTTCATGAGTGTCAAAGCTAGCAGAGCTTTTATCCTCACCACTCTCTCTCTCAGGGTGATGTTTTCATCACCATAAAACTGACTCCATATTGTTTCTTATTGAGCAATTTCAGACAGGCATTTCACTGTAGGAGTGTGATTCATTTCCAACTAAAATAATTTATCCCATACATATCTCAAGATATTTTGTTGTAAAAAATTTCCATGCTGTTGATTTCACAAAGTACAGACAAAATTGCTTAGAAGTTTTATCGTGGCGGGGGTGCCCACCCTGTGAAGTAAAGCACAAGTATCATCCTGATTATATTCCTTTCAGGCTGATACAGTTTTAAGAGTTGAATTTCAACTATCAGTTACTGAACATCAACATCAGTTAATAGAAGATTTTAACCTATTTTTCCATTTAAGAGCTGTCATCTGATTAGCTTCTGCAAAGGTCTGCCACTCTCCCCTGCTGATACACCAAACTCCTAATTTTGCTCTCCTGACGAAGTTGTGGTAGAGGATGTGTCATTTCCTTGCATCCCCCATTTGGAATGCAAGCTCTGGTGTGCTGCCCTCTCTTTGCAAAAAGCACCTCCACGCTGAGGCATCGTATTTCATCATATTTCCAGTTTGTGCAGTGAGTGCAGGAGGCAATAATTTGCCACAAGATGATCCACAGCAAAGTCTCATTAAAATGTGTTTCTCATATTTATTATATAATATAGTGACAGATTAAAAATCCCATTTAAAATGCCTTTGGGTATTTTAATTGGTTTAAGGCAGATGATGCGGGTCTAGGATAACTATATTGGTGTTAGAAAAGCAATTCACAATCATCAAATTAATTTATTTTCCTTCTTCCTCTGTTATTTACAGAACATTTTACAATTTTATAGACATTAATCCAGAGCAAGCCAGAAAATCCAGTGAGTATTTTTTTGAATGAGTGTTGTGAAGATCATGTTCTAGGCACAGCTGCACTATTTTCTAATAGTTTCTTAGCAAGAAATGGTGCTGTGATGAACACCCACTACCCAACCCTTAGCCTAACATTTTTTCCTTTCTTCTTTACTGCAGAAATTCAGGTTTTGACTGTCCATACATAAGTTTAGTTTCCAGCTGAGATACATGACATGGTAACAGCTTCCTTAGGGTTGGTGTCCATTTGAAAGATTAAAAGGCTTTTTGTTTGTCTCTGGGGAATTTTAGAAATCAGTTCTTAAGAAAAATTACTGTTTCCTATGTGAGAACACCATCTTAGTGCTTCAGACAACTGCAGGAAGCTCTGCTTTGCATCTATTGAACATGCTTTATGGACCATTCAAGGAATAATTTAGTCAAATGTGGAAAAAACATTTACCACAGTCCTATTCAGCATTCAAGTTTGATTTTGGTCCATAACAGCAGACTGAAACATGCCTCTCTGCCCTGAGATGAACCATATATACATTTAAACACACACATGTGCAAACCCACTTCACAACTTTTCCATGTACATGTGTGTAGTTGATGACTTCAGAGCATATGCATGAGCAGTTCTTTGCTCCATTTTTTTAAATATTTAGCACTAAACACTTTTAGTGATGCAAGTACAAGGGTTGTTTTTAATTCATCTTCGTTTTTCCCCTCCAAACAACCTAAAAAGCAAAAAAGTATCATATCTCTTCAAAACTAAAATATTTATGGCTAATTTGGAACAGCATCTTTTCTTTGACAATTTTTTATCAGCTGCTGTATAAATTATGATATAGATGGTTCACAAGTTACATATTGCTCACTGTCAATGAAAATTCTATATGGCACACTATGGAGTTGGTCTATAAAAATTTTTCAGAGAATACCTTTACTTCAAATAATTTGAAGTAAGCTTGAAGAAGACTTCCTGAATCATTTAGGCTACATAATGCACTATATCATATAATATCCATCATAAATTTATTATTGAATTTCACCTAAAAGTAGGTTCATATTTCACTCCTCACTGCTCCAGAACTACTCTTGTGTCCATGTTTAAGAAAGGCCTTTTTGATTTTTAGCTAAAATTTAATTATTACCACCTTATTCTTATCTGGTTTTATGTTCCTGTTCACCTTACTCTCTCCCCTTGCAGCACATCCCTTGGAGATATTTTTAAACAAGGACACATTTTCCTGGAGGTTTCCTGTGTAAGAGGATTTTTCTTTTAATACTCACACAACAGATAGACAAACATCAAATTATTTGCTATTGATTTTCCAATAAGTCTTAGAACTTCTGTGTAAAAAAGTACTCAAATTTGTTACTTTTCTTTTACAGCTTCTGTACTTCCTCCATAAACATGCTCTGCTCCACCTCGTGACTGATAAAGCTGTAGGTCACTATGGCAATCTTAAGATTTTCTAAATATTCAAACCAATAGGTGAACATTTACAAGAAGAAGCAAGTACATCAAAATATTCCCTTTTCTCTTCTCCTCTTGCTGGTTACAAGAACACCCAAGTAGCTACATCTGGTTTTCAGTACAAACATGTACTGAATGACACTTTTTGACTCTATTTATAGAGGGGCAGTTCAATAAGGAAGAGAGGAAAATTGCAGCAGACCAGGAAGTCCATGAGTCCAGTTCCCCCAGGACCTGTATACACAGAAGTCTGAAAGCTGGGACCTAAAGCAGAAGCAAGAACCCAAATCTTCCTCCCCAGCAGTGAGCCCAGATGGCAGAGAAGCCCTCGGGAGGAGAGCTCCACTGTTACCTGATGGATTAAAGGGAAGAGAAGTAAAAGACATTACTGGGCAGGCCTAAAGCCCATGAATTTTGCACATGCTGTGCTGTTAGGAAGGCAACGCTGCTGGCCTGCAGAGCAGCTCCCCTTACGGCAGTGTGAGAAGAAGTTGGATGCTCCCTTGCTGGGCATTGCCCTGCAACAGCAGCATCAGTCACTGAAGGGCAGAGGAAAGAGACCTTTCAGAAGAGAAATGGGAGAAGGAATTTGAACTTCTTCCAGTGGAGAGCTGTGTTTTAGTAGAGCCCTGATAGAAGCGGATCTGTGATGACCAGGGCGAGGAGGAAGAGGCAGTGTGGAGCAAGGGGGTGACACCAGGCAACAACCAGCGCCATAAGTGGTGTTCAAGATCAGCTGCAAGGTCAGAGTTACTTCACTTGTCCATGTCTTCAAACTTCTTTTCTTCCCTCTAGTAAAAACTAGTTGTTAAGCCAATTTTTAGGCATTATAAATGAAGAAAACTAGCTCATTTAGTATGAAAATGTTAGTTTTCTTCTTTCCCCTTTTACTACTGGGAGGCACAAATCAGCATGTTAGCAGTGACTCCTTTATATCTAAACTTGACCCTTTTTTGCTGCTAGTCAGATACTGACAGCAGCATTCATGATTAAACACGTTTATCTTCAAATATACTCTTCAAGTCAGATTGAACGACAGGCCTCCTTGGAAACTCTCTAACTTCAAGCACACTGATTGTTCAGTCAGCAGTAATTTTTCATTAAAAGTGTTACTGTCTGATAGCCAGCTTTTCCTAATTTAATTCCAAACAATGTCAAGAAATAGTCTGGGACAAAAAGTAGGGGCATAAATAAGTAGGGGCATAAATAAATTAAGACTACCCCTCATAGCAACATCCAGCATGGATTCCTGTATATTGTCTAAAGAGAGGTTTGGGTATAAACGCTGGAGTCCTTGAAGCACCTCTTCAAAAAGCATGGACACAGCACAGCTGTGCTAGAAATATTAGTCACTGCAATTAAGGCAAATTTCTATGCAGAGATGTCAAGTAGGAGCTGATTTTTGCCTACTTACTGCAATGGTGGATGATTAATTCTCACCCATTTACTTCTTGTAACATGGGTTTCTAAAGTTCATGGAAAAAAATCTGGCATTGTTTTCAACACTGTGGTTTCCTAGCCTTTACTGTTACTAGGCACACAGTAAAGAAAGATGGATAAATTGTCTCATCCATACAAAAGCTCTATAACATTGGTCCCCTTCAGCTTTTATTTACATGGTTTAATCCCTCCTATGGTTACTCCATTTCACCCTTGCCTCAGAGTTGTCTGCAAGCACCAGCTAGTCTGAAATTGTCTTGGAAAACAGCCTCACAGCTGTGAGCAGCTTATACCTGGGCATGCTCTAATCTTTTTTCACCACTTCACTAGCAAGTGCATTTTGAATTGCAGCAGCTGGCACAAAGAGTCAACAGAAGCAAAAGATTAACAGCTCATATTCAAATAGTAGTTTAGCCAATATATGTAACAAGGATATTATGGTGATTTACTCTCCTTGAACACAGCCTCTGTCTTAGTCCATTTAAACATATATTTAATGTGGATTCTCCGGAGGCCAATCTCTGGCTGCTCTGTGGTGCCAGGCTTAGCTGAATAGTGTTACCTGATTCAGGTACTCTTTTATCCCATGAAGGAAAATTGAAATGAAAGTTCTTTTCACCACACAATTATATAGTGTTTCTGTTTCCTACTATCTCCCAAATTAATATTGTACCTAGTATTCCCAGAAAACCTATTGCCTCCTTGCCTCCATCAGGTATTTGTCCCCAGTCTGCTCTGGAAAACTGATGAAGAAATTTATTGAAGCATACTAGGTTATAACAGCACCTAGATCTTAATTTATTTTCACTGAGAGAAATATGAAATATTAGCATGGATACATAGAATGGTTTGGGTTGGAAGGAACCTTAAATATAACCCTGTTCAATTCCCCTGCCATGGGTAGGGACACTTTTCACTAAACCAGGTGGCTGAAAGGCCCATTCAACCTTGAACACTTCCAATATATATTGATTTTTTAATTTTCTTACATACTCTATCAGATTTATCATGGGGAAACTTTTACTTTTGTATTTCCACCCTGTAATTTACTGTGCTGATGCCTACTTCTAGCTGCACAAAAAAGCTGGAGTCCAGCTTGAGAATCTTATTTTCTGACATTACTCCTTCTCTAGAAATGTCATTTCTACTCTATGAGAAAGCATCAAGGAATTCCAGATGTTCAAAATCTGAAATCAAATCCTATAAGACACAACCGATTCTTTATTTGTTTATCTTTCATGCAAAATAGTTTCAAATTATACATTTTATCATTATGTTTATTTACTGTTTACTATTAGTTATGATAATTTATTTTTCACTGATTAAAAGCTTAGTTTTTCAAGTGTGTGCTTGGAGTTTAATCAGCAAATAACATCTCCAGAAATAGTTTATGATTTTTCTGTCAATGCAAAATAAATTTCACTGCTATTATGGCAGCATTTTCTGTCATTCCTTCTAGCCTGGTGTTAAACTTAGCTCTATTACTGAATTACAGAAATTGCACATTACTTGAGATTTCAGGAATTTCTTTACAGCACCATGAGCAGCTGTTAAAAACTCCTTTAACAACACACACCTGAGTCACTGAAGTTTCCTCTGCAGCTGTGTGTGCTGTTATGTGCACAACTGGGCTGAGGAAGGATCAAACCTCTTTTCCCAGGGACTGGGAATGTCCATCAGCTCTGCTAAATTGGCATCAGGTGAGAGGCAGCTCTTTAGCTAATTTTAGCAGATTTTTAAACAAGGTTATGGAGAAAGAATATGCTCTAGAAGGAGTGTTTATTATATCAAATTGTTGAGCAGAGGGTAACACTCAGTTTTCACCTCCTAAAAATATAATTTCTTAGTATGTCTCTTTCAATATCCTAATATAATAGTGTCATGGGGTGACTTTAACTTTAAGGTGGTTTTGAGAGCTAAGGAAGTTGAAGTTGCTGGGGACCGATGGGAGTCTTTTCTCCTGACCAATTATTGGTCATTACTGGGAATTGACAGCTGTTTTAACCATTAAAAAGGGAGATCAACTTGTGAACCTTACCTTAAGATGTAAAGTCAAGGCACTTTAGTTCTCTTTGTTTCCTGGCTGTGGAAGGTAGCAGGCCTCCGGCTGGCCTCCTGTCCCCTGTCCAGGCCATGTAGCCCGGGCCGCGGCTGAGCTGGGCCCAGCGGCTCCCGGCCGGGAGATGGGGCCTGCGGGGCTTGCCCCGGGCTCTGGCTGGGCCAGGCCGGTCCCTGGCTCGGCTGCAGTGACGGGAGTTCACCAGGGACTGCCGAGTAAAGAAAGAGAAAAAGCTCTGGACCTGCAGCGAGCTAAAGCGGCTACTACACTTTCCAGAACAGCTATGAGGAATCTTCCATCGCAGACAGCTCCAGCTGCTGCACTGGCAGAGGTCACAGAGCCATCTACAAAGCCTGGGCAAGATTTTAAACTTTTAATTTCCCAGATGAGACTTGCAGATTAGTCCTTTTATCCAGAGAGAGAAAAAGAGAGTGATCAACATGTAAAGAGACTTTATAAAACTATCAGAGACAGTAAAGAAAAGAATTAAGTTTCAGAAAAAGTAGAGAATAAGAAGCTATGGAAATGGACAATGAAGTCTTGAAAAAACTCCTTTAATTCATGATAGTGTATAGGGAGGAATAGAGTGTTCAAAGTGTAAATTTTGAGTAAAAAGTAAGGTGATTGTGATACAGTGAAGTGCTAGAAACAGTGAAGTGAAAATTTGAAGCCTTGGGGGGCAGTGAGAAAACCTGTTTTCTAGTGAAGCTCACAGAGACAGATGAAGAAGACTTTTGCCTTTGAATGACTCATCCCTAAAATGCCATCCCTAGACCCATGGCCCATACACACCTCAGAGTGATGTGAAATGGGAGGAGTGAGCTCTGATGACAGATTTCCGGGCAGCTGACATCAGGGCAATAGAAAACTATAGCAAAAATAGTTTTCTTGTGAGAAACTCCATAAATTAACAGAAAGAGACTTCTGTTTCTCTACAAAGACTGGTGAAAAGACTAGCAGGAATTAGGACTGTTTCAACCATCAAAGTTCCAAAGTTTTTGTCTCTGTTGTCATATAAACAAAGGAATAGTGAGTAGTAGAGGATAAAAAGGGGTTTTCTGGAAGTTTATTCTGGTGTTCTTATTATTGTGGTTTGTTAATAAACTTTCTTTATTCCTTTTAAGTTTTATGCCTGTTTTGCTCTTGTTCTAATCCATATCTCACAACAAGAAATAAGTAATTTTTTTAGTTACTGGTTTAAAACCACGACAAATAGTGAATTTCAGTTTAGTACTTTTCGTTTGGTTTAGTGTTGGCTTTTTTTTTTGGTTGGTTTTTTTTTTAGTGGTGGGATTTTTTTGTTTTGTTTCAGTTTCTGATTTTTGTTTGTTTGTTTTGGGGGTTTTGTTTTGTTGTGTTGTTTTGTTTTTTTGTGTTTTATTTTGTTCTGTTTTTTGGGTGTTTTTGCACCTCCAAAAGAGAGCAGTATTGAGGGCTGCATGGACTACAGAATTCCTGCATCCCTCTTTCTGGTCCCTCAATGTGGTTTTGTCTTTGGGGAAATTGCACACAGCATGTAAGCATAAAAAATTCAGGCACTTGACATGAAACCTGACATCTCAAGGATCATCTGTCAAGCAGAGTTACAAACATAATTACAATTTATGTGTAAGCTTCTGTACCTGTCAGCCAGGTGTTAAGAACTGGACACATCCACCCCAAATAGAGGCACCACTTAGAAGTCCTTCACTCTCTTTCACTAAAAAATGGACATGATAGTCATTGGAGTGACATGCCAAAAGTAAAGCTGCATTTTTCAGAGGCAGAGAAGCTTTAGTTAACATATACCCACACATTTGCAGCTGTGTCACCAACACTGCCTAATGGTTTCAAGACCATTTTATAGTTTTAAAACTCTCTGGCTGCATAGGATGTGCTACCATCCCAGTTCACATGCTTGATTCAGTCAGAAATTTGACCGGACTCTCTATTTTTCTTTTCTTTATTTTCTTCTTTATTGTTTTTTCTTTCTGTTCTGTGTTTTTTTGGGTTTGTTTTGTTGAGAGTTTTTGTGTTCAGTGTTTTTTTAGTAACAGGAACAAATCTTAAAAGATCTAGATCTATTAATTTATGAAGCTCACAGTTCCAAGAAGTAAATCCATCACTGTTTTCATATATTACTTAAGATCAAAGCCCAGGCTGAAGTAATGATAAGCAGCATCACTGCAAAGCACTCTAAACACTAATTCCACAAAGTGATGAAATTAGCTTTTTGTGATAGCATTTGGAAACAGCCCTCTTGGAGCCTTACTTTCACAGTGCATTTGGATCTCAAATTTGCAATTTGCACTGTAAATTAATTTATTTTTATAAGCTTAATGGCAAAGAAAAAAAACCAAACATAACAAGGACTCAATCCTTTTGGTACAGACTAATCTAACAAGTGATTCACTGATTCATTGCTTAGTTCATGGGGTTTCTAATCATAAGTTCTCTAATTTATAACTTAGAACTTATACCTTGTGTACCTATGTGCAAGTTACTGGCTGACAGTGAGAGAGCTCATCCTCAGTCCTCTGCCACACCACAGTTAGGCCCTTTATCACACGAAGCACAAAAGGCTCAGCAGTCCAGCTTCTGTTGGATCTGCTTCCAAAATGTTTTGGGTAAGGGGCATATTCATAACTCTGAGCTTGGAATTTGGTCTTGCAGGAGACAGCAAGCTGCAGGTGGCAGTGGCTACACAATGACCTTTAGCCCTCTCTGGCCATGGTGTCCTGCCTACACGTTGTTCTTGCTCTGACCTAATGGCACTGCTCCCAGTACACATCAAACTTTAGCATGAGCTGAGTATTGGGCCAAATCTAAGCAGAAATTGAGCCAACAGTCCCAGCTAACTCTTTTTCCCATTGAAAGTATATTAGAGCCATTGGCTGTTAAGTGACTTGGTTAAAATTCCTTCCATTTATATCCCAGGTGTGTAGGACATAACCTTTTCCACTCTTGCTTTGCCAAACTCTACATGGAAGTGAGATACTTGATTGCAAATATGGCCTCACATATCTGTTATTGTCTGAGAAGGGATAGAGATGCTATTGCACAAATATTTTGCAGAATACATTAGCTCTCTTGCTCATTGAGAGCTGCAGAATACCAGAAGGACTGTTTTCTTTCAGTAAGCTCAGGGGAATTACTGAATTGCCACTCTAAATATATGTATGTATATATATGGCCTCTATATATTCTATAATATCTTCTCTTGCTTCAGAGATAAATAATGAATTTACATAGTAAATGGGGGAAAGCCCAAATGTTTTCATCAGACTGATGTGGCTGAATTGATACTATGCAGCTACTAGACCTGATCCGAAAAATCCTCATTCAACTAGTACTTACAAATATTAGAAAGTGAACTGCACCCACAAGAATAAAAAATAAAATTTGCAGTACTCTATAACCCCCTCCCTCAAACACTTTAGAATGAAATGAAATTTAGTTCATTAGCTGCAGATGGAGACAGACTTTATAGAGAAGCACAATGTACTAGTGAGAACAGAAAGTTGAAACAAGCTCTGTCCCAGTTCTGTCTCCCACTGAATAGACTCATGCCTTAGGCTCACATGTCTTGTATCTGCACGCATACCACTTCCTAGAGCTTGGTTTTCATCCTGTCTACAAAATAATTCAACATCAGCCTCAGGTTTGTCTTTTAAGGCTGTCCCAGTAGCTTTCTGTAAGCACCCTTAACATTAACTCTTGTTCATGCTACCTTTGGCACTGTTCCTGTGTCATTTTCCAAATTACTTCTTCCTTGGAATTTCTTTTATGTACACCTTTTTTCTATTTTAAACACATTATTCAAAGTCATATTTTGCCCTGTATAACATGTTCTGCCTTCTCACTGCCTAAACTTCAGGCAAACAGGAGTTCAGTTAGAAGGGATGGTGAATGGATCTTAATTTTCACACATTATGGAAAGGGAATGTTCTAAGAGACGCTATACTGGGTTTGAAGTTTTACAAATGGGTTGAGCAGCTCTAACAGCTATTACCAAAAGGCAAAGCCTGCTTCCTCTTTCCTTTCTTTCTCCTTCATTTCCAGTTCAGCTCTCCTGATATCAAATCCCAGACCCTCTTTGGAAACTACCCTAGTCACCACCAGGATGAACCAATTCCTCTCACTAAATCATCAAATAACAAACCCATCAGAAACAAATGTGTCATTTTCTGCCAGCTTAAGGAGCTGAATCAGCTCATCACAGAACCTGATGAGTGCCAGTGCCAAGCAAGGAAGTACAGCCAAGAGAGGAGAAAGTAGTTGGACTGCATCTTTGGGCAAATCCAGGCTGCAAAATCTCTCCTTCTGCTAAAATTGCTTACTCAAAGTAAATCTGCATCAGAAGAGGTGTAATCTAGGTTTTGGTTCATTCATCCTCTCTAGACCAGCTTTGCTGTCAGCCATCATGTCAGCACTTATTTCAAAAGTAAATAAAAGCACTACTTCAAACATAGTCACTCTCAGTTTTCAAGCTTGCAGAAGTTCCTAGTATCAGAATATCATGCAATAGTTCCACCAAAATTTGTGCTTAAAAGATGTTCAGGTTTCCCACTGAAGTTAGTGGGAAGCCTGCTTTGCTTTATATAGCTTGATCATATGGGGACAAATTACAAGATTATGTTATATGGCTTAGCTTTTCTTCTATCTTTGCCAGAAAGTAAATATCTCAACAGAGATATTTACTCTATTTACGTTATTTTCTGTAGAAGTACAGAAAATCTCTGTCATTTGAAGATGAGCAATTACTAAAGCCAGAAAATAATTTTGTCACTTAAAGCATAAGCATCACTGTATAACTAGCAAATTAAGTCAATAGCTGACATTAACTGCTTAATTTTTATTTTAAAGGTAATTTTATCACCCATTAATCACAGTTAAGTTCTATATTAATAGCCCTTCTATATTCAGCAATGGCTGAAAAATATTAAGGTAGATTAAGTTTATCTCTAAATGATGGGAAAAATCCACAATCCACCCTTCACACTTCCAGGTGCCTGGTTATCACCATATGGGAGGCTTTCTCCAATCCTGATTTAGAAAGGCAAAAGTCTTACAGTTCTGCCAAAATAAGACTGTGATGACAGTAGAAATAAAATTCAACCTGAAAGAAATAAAATTCAACCTGAAAGAAATAAGAGCCATTCTTACCACAAAGCTGGGCAGCATATCCTCACTGACTAATATGAGATTAGGAATTCTGGCAGTCAGGCTGTCAAGGAGGCCGCATCTGCGTCCTTGTGTGACCCTCTATAGCTCAGTATGAAATTGTAAGTGAAAAAAGTGATTATTTCCTATTGAAAATATGCTAATTTTTTTTACAGTTGAATAGTTAATAGTTTAATCCAATTGTTTTAGTAGTTGCTAGGTGACCTCAGTAACTTACAAAATTGAATTCTAGCGGCTTTTTTAGAAAATTACTTTTGAATGGAAAAGTTCTTGACAAACAGGCTTTTGGACCTATTACAATTTCATACACCAATGCAGGCTAACATAGTAACTGTAGGTCTCAGTTATGCCAGCTATAAAGATAACTGATGAGAAATATATTTATTCTTGTTAAGAAAAAATTACAGGGTTGTGAGGTACTTTCATATTTTGAAATTAACTAAAAGGTTACATCGATATCAACAGATAATTTTTCACAATTAAAAAAACCCATAAAATTCCAGACCTAAAATAAACTATAAAATTTATTTCTAGTTGAGTTCTATGTCTTAAAATAAATTTAGAAAGAAAATTTCAAACTTGGCTGAATATTATAGCTATGTTACATTAATTTTAAGCTAAAACAAAGTTCTGCAGGAACTAGTGTATTACTTCATCTGTTATCTTGCAAAAATTGTGTATAATATAATATAATATAATATAAATTATATTATAATAAAATTTTTATTTTATTTTATTATATATGGGAAAGGTGACAACTGAGCTCAAACAAAATTCAGAAAACTATTAAATTACTAGATTTTGACCCATAATGACTGCTGCCATGACAGGTTTATTCTAACTATAAATTAGCACTCTTTCCTAGTGCTTGTGTCACCCATTATTAGGATTTTATTGTAAATTTCATATGGTCAAAGAAGCTTGGTCAGACCAATTAGCAGAAAAAAGCTGAGTTTCTAGGTTTTCCTGAGCATCAGCTGCCTTGATGATGTAAGCTCAACTCAGCTACCTAAAACAAGTTCTGTGTTGTTTGAGACAGCACAATTTTCTGAGGCACGCTTACAGAGCAGGCTGGAATTACACAAGGCTTGTCAGAGCACAGAGTCCTCCACCAATTGTTTCTGGAGGTCAATAGAAGGTCATCTCAGATACCTCTGACCAGGTGTTGCAGCCTGCTGTGAGCTATATGTTGCTGAGATTATGCTAGAAAATTTAACGTTAGGTCAGAAGTGTCTGTGTCTGGAGCAATCACTAAGAGAATGACAGAATCAGAGGAAAGGAGGATCCAGATAATCTGAAGAGAAATTACAGTAGTTTAGGAAATTATTGAATTTCCTGAAATTTCACAACTAGAGAGTTTGTGCCCATGGAATTCTCACTGATGCAATACAAAAATGATAAACTGTCTTTCCTGGCACAGAGAATGACCAGAAATAAATCCAGTGATCCATCATCAATTTTGTCCTTTAAAGGCATTATTTATTGACACATATTGTCCAAGGTTTGTTCTGAATCAATTTCAATAAGCTTTAATTAAAACTGAGCTGATTCCTTAAAGGCTGTGGATACTATTAAAGGTTGAAACACTAATTTAGCGAAGCTTATTGATTGCCTTTGGTTGCATAGTTCATGGATTCAAGGAACTGAAAGCAATTCATAAAAATCAATAGGAGTGACCTTGCCTGTAGGCAAGCAATTTGTTATAGAGCCTATAATAATTTCAGCTCAAAGGCAGCTGCTAGAAAGGTTCTCACACCATCCTTGACATGCTCTTTGTTCTCCGCCTTTTAAATGGATGACAGTGATTCATCTTCTTATTTAGCCAGTTGTCTGAAAACCTTGGAGATACATAATAGTGTCTGTGGAGAGAGCCATATTTGACACTTCCCATTCTGGCAGTAACAGTGCCTAGAGGGTTCGAGAGTGGATTTTTGTATTTGTTTCCAAATTGAACACAAAAAAAATACTTACGGGAGATACTGCAACTCTGGCACCTCTGAGCAGTGCATTATTTCTCTGACAGGGGCCCAGACTCAGCTGTGCAACTTGTTGAAGAAAATAAATCAACTCAGGGCATGCAGAAGGATCTAGCAAAATAAAAGTTGTAATTTTTTTTTTTTTTTAAAAGACTCCACATGCCCTGATACAGATGCATTGGGCAGCATTTTAAAACAGTCATTTCCTCCTTACTTATTCCAAAAAAAACATGCACCAAGACAATTCTTCTACTCACTATCATAAAATTGTCCCCACGCAACACCAATTAAATTTTCCTATACTTCCCAGAGGACAAGTCTTTGAAAGTCTAAACATCTGCCTTCAAATAATAAAATATCCTTCCATTATCATCTCAAAGAGGTGAGCGTTTGTCCCTCACTGCTGGCAGAGGAGTAGTGCCAGTGCAGGGAGGATGAACAGGAAGGTGTGTTCAAGTCACTCTGCCATTCTCAGCCAGCACGTTAGTTTACCCCCATGGCTGGGGATATCATGCATTAAGAGACCACAGTCACAGCCCAAGTTGTTTAAATTCTTCCATATTTTCTCTAAAAAGTGGAAAATTGCTAATTTTTGAACCAGTTCTGCTGGCAGCAAACTGTCATGCTATGAGGAGCTTGTGAAATTGCACTTGGGTTTCTAGATAGGTCAGCCCTGGGGCTTCCTGAAAAATGAGGGTAATGGGCTTGCTAGACCTGCTTACTATCACATGGAATAAGAACTTTTATTGATATACAGTCTATATATGGGCATTTTATTTGATGATCAGGAGTTATAGAAACTGAGAAAAGACATCCATAAACTGTTTGTACCAACCCCAAAAATGTGTAGTGCCAATAAAAAAAAATATAACTTGTATTAATCATCACTATTTAATTTTTGGTTTATGTTTTATTGAATCACAAGGTGATTTTAATTGAGCCCATGTTTTACAGAGATATAATTTGTTACATTTTAAAAATCAATTAGTCCAGAATAGAAATATAATTATTTTCCAATACCTGGATTTTACTGAGCCATCAATTCTGTGCTATTAAGCAAGTGACTCAAGACTCTGGGAATCTATTTGGTACCAGTCCTCATTGGGAGAACCAGAGAAAAGTTAGAAGGTTCTTACAGTACCTCAATGAGCCCTTTGATTCTTGAGAATTTAGTTCAAAAGAGTCATAAGTATGTCCAGTGGAGAATACATGCAATATTATCTGAAAACAGACTTTTGAGATTCTCTTCAAGTATTAGATTGAAATTTATTGAAAATAAAATTTGATGGTAGTTGATTTAAATAACTAGGAGTCAATTTTCAATAAGCTTGAGTAAGCTTATTTAAAGAATTAATTCAACATGAGCTTAAACAAAGGAATCTATAAAGTAATACAATGAAAGATGTACTTCTATATTTTGTCATCATCTTCCACATTGCTGTCAACTTTGTTTGGTTTAGTCTGAGGCTTTTTTTATTGATTGTGACCAACAGAAGGACGTAGGGAAAAAAATTAGGAGGGAAACTAAACTCTGTCTGCAGATGAAGGTCAAATTCATGACGTCTGATCTTGGGAACACAAAATTCCCATTATCCCTAAAATGAAATGCCACAAGCACCTAAGCTGTAATACTTGAAATCCATGAACTTATTTAGAAAATCTTCAAGTAACCTCTTTTGCTTATGAGAAGAATATTAACATCTGTGCAGTGATAAAGAAAAGCCCAGGTCTGATGCCAGACCCAACCCTACCAAGCCAGGGAACCCCTGGCTCCACATCTCCCCCACACCTCACTCAAATGCTCTTTAACTGGTTTTTAATTTCATTAGCACCCAATAGCAATGACTGCTGAACAGTGTCAGTCACTTTATTTGAAGACAATATAGCACTTAATAATGAAGATGAGTAACAGCCCAAAAAGAACATTCATCCATGATCTTTTCTACAGAATCATAGTGATTTCAGAAAGCCACTGCAATTAAGAAATAAAAAAAAACAATCCTGTTCAGTTCAGCAAAAAGCAAAGCAATTGTAACTACCAAATTTGACAAAGAGGGGAAGCATCCAAATGAGGCATCATACTGACCTGCCCCAGCACCCCAGTGAGAATTTCCATCTTGTGTCATCATGAGTCAAGTCAGAGCCGGGTGTAACCAAGCTATGTGGGATTTGAAGCAGCAGCAGCAGCAATAGTTCAGAAGCAAGACATTCCAAATGGCAGTACTGAGAGAGGCCTCCAGTTTATTTTGTCAAAGATTTGTAAAGAAAATGATCTTAAAAACAGATTTCAATAAATTTGGGGAATGAGAGCTTTTTGTATCTTCAGGGTCTCATTTTTCAGTGACGTGCTTATTTGGCCCGGATGTTTTACCACTGAAGATTGTAGGGTTTCACAACTGATATGAGCCTGATTTTGTACCTGTGGTAGACTTCATCACATTTCAGCATAGGCTAAAATGGATGTATTTTGTGAATCCAGTTTATCTACATTAACATTAGAGAGAAGGAAACAGTCTGCAATGACCCATGAAGTCAGAAGCTAACTCACATACTTTTTTCTAGTGTTCAGATATAGAATGCAGCACAGATCAATCCCTGACAACATTTTCAGGTCACTTTATGGAGTGGAAGGTACCAGTCTTGCAGTTCATGCTGGAACATCCTCAGCACTGTCAGATGCTCACAGTTACAGGGGTTTGGGGATGGACATGCCTTTAATTCCAGAGGTATGAAATAATACCTTCTGTCAACTTGATGAGCATTATTCTTCCAGAGTTTAGTCTTGAAACCCACAAACCTCAGCAGCAAGTACCGCACAAATCTTTGACGTAAATTTGGGCAACAGGTAGAACTGGCTGCTTTTAATTGTCTTTAATCTTTGCTGAACTGCTTTTAAATTGCACTACAGGTACTAAATTTCTCTCCCCAGCGTTACAAGTTTGTTTGGTTTTTTGTTTGGGGCTTTTTTTAATTTAATTTTTTCTTCTTGCTTGAATGGTGGAAGATAATAGCTACCCCGTGGCTAGCTAGAACTGCCTCCCCAGAATGGATCAGATCACAGCTTCTGAACTGGTCTCTTTTCTTTAAACTGTTTTGCTGTAGCCTTACAGACAGCTGAAAGTCTTCCAAGCCAGAATTAATGTGCCATGGCTGCGGAGTGAGCAGAGGGCAGAATTAAATAACTCAGCATGAGCATAGCCATAGATTGAAGTATTTGGGGTTCCTGACAGCAGAGTACTTAAGCAAGTTTCAGGTACAGGAGAACAAAGAGAAGGTGCTGGGGAACAGACAGAAAAGGGCTGTAACACTCTGGAAAAGCATTTTCATTAACTTTGGGATCCAAAGGCCATAAATGCCTTTGCTTAGTGCCTCAGTGATCCTGAAAGCATCAAAGCTTGCTACGTGCCCCTCACTTAATGTTTAGGATCCTAATCTCTCGTTCCATATCAGCACACTCCGAACTAAGCTTCTGGATGCTGAACCCCTGCCTGCCATGGATCATTATCCAAAAACTGGAGAAATAATGCTGCCTCTTCTGGGACTTGTAACTGGTTCAGGTCCTAAAAAACTTAAAAATTGCTGCTTTTCTAAAAAAACGCATTCATAGGATTCATAACCTTACAATAAGTCCTTTCAACATGGAAAGGGAACCTTTAGTATTAGGTCCTGTTTAGTCTAAGGATTTCCACAATTTCAGACGTATATTCTTGGAGACGAGTTCTGGTGTTGGCTACTACTGGTGCTTTGAGCATTTCTTTCTTTTCTCCATTATTCAAAAATATTTTTTCTTCCCTTTGCAAAAGAAAAGATCATACCTTGTGCTTTGCTCAGCCAGTGAATTTTTACAGTTTTTTGTTTTGATCTTTCTTTTTCTTTGCTTGTTTGACTTTGTTCATATGGAAGTGAGGGTGGAATTAAAAAAACATGTAAGAATATAATAGAGAATTTGTTACAAAAGGCAGGTAGTATCAGGAACTACGAGTTATGTTGAGACAGTGATTTCTAATTAATGCAAATCTTTGCAGTTCAAGAAAGAAAAGATAAAATGGGAAAATGTAAGCAAAAGAAAAGGTATGTTGCAGTGGAGGTAATCTAATCTTATCTCTATAAATGCTATCCTACTATTCTTTTTACAGTATTAATTGTAACAATGACAGAATTGAAAAGGGGAGATGAACTATGAGAAGAAACTGTCTTTAAGTACACCATTACACTTAAAATATAAACTTTGAATAGCACAGGTTTGTGTCCTTTTACATCTCACACAGTTCTGGCACCTCAACAATGGCAAAATCATAGCAACACTAAGGCAAGCCTTGGCCAATAAAAGCAGGGAACCAAAAAATTCCATTCATCTTTAAAGAGCTATCACAAGCAAATTTAAAAATGGAGCCTGAGCTGAATGATGAGTTTCAGATGTCTAAAATGTCATTTTAATAGAATCAGATTTTGTCATTCTAGCCCCTCAGGCTGGGAGGCTGAGTATGCAGGTGTTTTGCACAGCCCAGTTCTAATGCAGCATCCATCCTGCTTCAAATCACAGAATGGAGAAAGAAATTGTGGATTATGGAAAAAAATGCCTTTGGGATCTAAGTCCCAATTCAGAAAATTAGCCTCTCAGGAATGCCTAGAACCAGGCTGGAATCAGACTCCCTATGTCTGCTCTTTCTTTGGCCCCAAGTCTTAGATCCCAGACTCAGCTGTGTGAGGAGCTGTAGAAAGCATTCCCAGCTCAACAACAGTGCTGGTGAGGACATTTTCTCAGAGTTGGAAGACTGGAAACTGTAGACAGAGAGTAAGTTTAAGGTGGTAGTGAGTGCTTTATCCACTAAATGTTAAGTGCAAAAAGATACCTCCTCTTCCAGGAGTTGCACAAACTAGGAGACTGCCTAAACCTGCATTATGATGGAAGCATAGACTGCTCATCCTCCTAAGGAATGTTTGCTCCTCTTTGGAGCATGTTTGAGGAACCAAAGCTGGATACCTGAAGGTTTTCCAGGCTAGGTAGGTAAGTACCTACAGGACTAGGCAATGTCTAAAAGCTGCAGGTCTGTGTTGCTCTCTAGGTGAAATGCACACAACTTTGATTTAGGCTCCTATGTCTCAAATTAGATGAGATTTTGGCAGTCTGGCTCCTATCCAGGGTGAATTAAAAAAAACATGTTTAGCCCCTGTTGATGTAAAAAGTTGATGAAAATGTTATCAATACAAAATTTCTACAGTAGATCAAAACTAAATTATTTTTTGTATTTATAGCTAAGCCTAGGATGATAAAAATAAACAGGTAAATGATAAGTAAATGAGACATGGATTCTAAATAATCCCTGGTCTTCTGTGCCTAAAGGGTTATAAAATCAGGAACAGTTGTAGGTATGAGTAAATGAGGAGCTGGGAGACTCATGATTGCATCACAGGACCTGGACTTGTCCTGTCGTGCCACATAGGTATAATTAACCTTGTAATGGCTTCTGAGAAATCTGTGTCTGTATGTACATTTAGAATTATTCTAGATCTCTCTAACCTAAATTACATTTCTAAGATTTCCCAAAGCACTCTACAAATTGTTTCATATTTTAGACTCTAAATTGTACTTCTAGTTAAGTGTAATGTGTTTATCCTTGAATAAAGGTACGGTAGCTCTGAAATAACAATTTATAATTAGAGGTCAATACATGGACATAATGAGCAGGGAAGGAAGAAGTAGCTATTAGAACTAAACTTGTCTTCTCTCCAGACATCTTCACAGGAAATATTAAAGCTATTATTTCCAGTCTTCAAGATTTAGACTCCATCTGACATAATCTTGGAATTTTCATTAATGTTAATGAAACTTATGCAGATGCATAAGTGAAAAATAGTCAGTGAGTAATGAAAGCTGTAGTATAGCAAAAATAAATTACACCATACAGAGATGACTCAGCACAGCCAATACTTAAATATTCCCAAAATCTGCATTAACCCAATCAATTATAGGAATTCTAGTAGCACTATTTACCTGTAAAGATGCAACTGGACCCAAATAGCTGGATGATTGTTTGGTCTGTCCTTTAACACCCATGTTGCCAGCTGTCCCTCTAAAGAAAAAAGTCTTCTCAAAGTGTATATATTAACCAGATTCCATAACAATAAAGTATCTACAAGAGACTATTTCTCCATTTTCCGTTAAAAAAAAACATTCCTCTGTCTGAGGATTATTTTTTAATAAATATCCATAGATAAATATGAATTTTTATGGTCTATGTCTCTTTACCTACTTTACATTTATAAATACAGTGGATTTTTCTCTGTTAAAACAAATTTAACATTTTTAGGTATCTGAAAAGCTGGATTGGTAAATGCTAACACAGGGAATCTTTTTGGAGCTTGGTGTGTTAAATACTAAATGACCCCAGTTTTTCAGGCTGGATAGATTCTTTCTAAATTATTAGTAATTCAGAGGCCTCAAGATTCCTCTGCATACTTCACAGAGAAGCCAATGACAAATTATACACAAAATAAAGTATTCTGTATTCTGGTTGCTCTTTGTAGCAGCTAAAGTATCTACATCTACCAACACAGTATTTTTAAGCTAATTATTTCTAATTAATTAATTAATTTAAGCACATTATTTCTAAGCTGATTTTGCACATTCCCGAACGGGAAGAATGAAACCATAGCCAGTCCTGTTTCTATGAACAAGCCATAATTGTTTTCTTTCTTTCTGCTGCTCGTTTCAACTTTTCTGAAAAGCTGTGCTGATCACTAGTGTTACCTCTTTAGGCTGCAAAATTATAACACTGAGTATATAAATAGCCTGGAAGAAACTGATGATTTTCAGAGGAAGGTGAATAAGGAACTGTAAAAACTGTCCTTGTGCCTGAGCTACATAAGGCTTTAAACTCTAATCCAATTAGAAATTAAACTGGCAAAATCCTAAATCTGTGCCCTGGGTCTCCTAGTCCCATGTTTCAAAACTTACTTCTCCCCAAGGGCTAATAACTTAACAGTGTAGTGAAACAAGTGTGGGCTAGTTTAAGCCTGGTAACTTCATTTTCCCTGATTTCTACATTAATCTTTGCAGGTCTATTCAGTCCATGCTTAGGCTGTGGATTGAGCCTACAACATGTTTGATAGAGATGATGATATAAAATAACTCATAGCCCTCTCCCCTCTGTCTGCTGATTCCCACCCTGTGCCTGGGAAGGGCTTTAAGGAAAACCTTGAAAAATATTAAACAAACAAACAAATAAACAAACCATCAAAATCAAACAAACTCTAGGTTTGTTCATGGTCTGAGCAGGCATACAAATGCTGATATTGCCACCCAGGCTGTGACAGCAAGTAGGGCAGGGCAGCAAATGAGAGTCCAGTAACTCCGGTTGTGATGAACCATTTGTTCTGTAAACAGGGGCATGATTTCCATTTCCCAGGTGCTCACCCAGCCTTTCATAAATTGGCAAGTGACTGTGCAAACACTAAACAAAGAAAAAGTATTTGTAGATGCTTAAATGATCTTTTAGTAGGTAGCAGGCAGATGGACTCTGCCTACCCATGGCAGTGAGTATGTTGGCAATTGCTGAAAAGAGCTGGCTGGAAAGACTTGTACTTCACTCCTTTCCTGCTCTACACCATCACAGGCAGCTTGATCACCCCTACATTAACTCTGCAATTTTCAGAGGAACAGCAGCTGGCTACCATCAGGGTTTTTTTAGAACACTAATAGTTTCATTGGGCAAATGATTAGGAGCAATCACAGCAAACTGGAATTTTTTTGTTTTGTTTTGGGGGGGTTTTAGTGGTTTCGGCGGGGGGGTGGATTTTGTTTTCTTTTTCTGGCATGCAAATCCTGTCTTGGATAATACATATCTGAATTGCCATATAACATCCAGCCATAACCAAACCAACCAAACCTTTTGCTGAGAAAAGGTTGACAGAGCAAACAGTTAAAAGTTGAGTCCCTCAACTTTTGGGAAGTTTTTGAGACAATTGCTACAATCTGCAGTGCAATAGAGTACACAGCATAATGTAATCACAGATTATTCTTTAATTTACACAGTTCTCGGTGCATATGAAGATGAACAAGTTGAACATCTGGTAATAGAGACATCTACCAATGAATTTAGAGCTGTATTTTAACTCCTGCAGCTGTCCTAGCCAGCCAGATTAAACGCTTTTGTTACTCTGAATGTCTGCAACACATGTGTAAGAGTCTGTGGGAAAAAACTGTCTCACATCATTTGCAAGCTCTTTTTGTGAAGAAAACTCTTCCTCTCATAAAATATGTATTCATTCAGGCTAAAAATAGAGCTTCATAAGTCATGTTCACATGACCTATGTACTAAGAATGTGCCTAGAACAGCAAAATAGTAAATGTAGCAGAAGGACTGACAAAACAGTGATACCTGACTCTGGATTGACAAAAGGTTTTTGCTCCCTTGTGAGTTTTTCCAGTATTTTTCCCATGGAATCGAAACATCACGTACTTCTTTCTATCCCTTGAAAATTTAATCTATTTCAACTTGATCCAGGCTAAGCGCTTCCTGCTGCCCCTCTACAAGTTAATGACCTTGCACAGTGTGTATGTCAGCAAATAACTTGGAGGACAAATATGGTGTGATTTATGCACCTTGGACCTTTGCACTGGTTTTGCACAGGAGGACAAGATGATAGAGTAATTATGAGAATGTTTCTACCCCTGGCAGTGGAGGAATTGGTAACACAGTCCTGACCACACCAACCTGAGGAAAATGAGTCTTGCCTGCCACCATGATCTGGTACCTTTTGGTAGAACCAAATAGTACAGGATGAGTTTTATCCATTGCCTAATGCAATGATTTTCCAGGGATGTGTGGGTGAATGTCTGGGAAACTATTCCTAAGATACTTAAAAACTGCTTTAATTTTGTCTCTTTAAATTTTGAACGAGAGACTTGAACAAACCAATATTTGAAGTCTGGCATCCTGAATTTTCTTCACTGCACCAATATGGAATTTCTTCCAACTGCAGGATGTTTACTCGAGCCTGGCTGCAAATGAGACACTTCATTAGGACCCAGACATTTGACTGGACTGTCCTTATTACATTATTTTTATTAGTTATTGAAATCATTTCTGTTTATAAACTTAGCAGCCTCCAAAAATTGTCTGCTGTCCTGAACTACCTTATAACCAATATATTATTTGTGCTGCAGTATGCATCAGTGGCTCCACATCATTAATCATAATCCTTCAGTTGAGGGGTTTATATAGACCCCTAAACGTAAAAATGAGTTCTCAATGTGGTATTCTAAATCTAGGAAAAATATTAGTAACATACATAGCAACAAGGACTGTCAGGCAAAACATGTATGATTGATAGGATGTTAAAAAATCTTAACAAAGAGCCAGCCAGACACCCTGTCAGCATGCAAACACTCTACACTTCTCCTGAGACATTCCTGCTTGGTTTGGGCTCTTAGCTTACTCAGACACTACACTGCTTTCCAGGCAGGATGGGGTCTTCAGTAATCAAGCTTTACACCTGAAATTCCAAGAGACTGGAATTTTACTTGGGACTGGGGTGGGACTGGGGTAGTAATTTGTAGGCATTGTCTAGTAAATGCCACTTTTGTGTTTATGTCAGTGTAACTACTTATCACAAAAATGACAATTTCCTTTTGTGGACTACCACTGCTGTGCTAAAGATCCTTCAAAATCAGTATGACTTGTGGTCAGTACGTGCTGTTCTGGACTGAATGAGACTTGTGTTCCTGGGAAGTGGATTTTAGTATCAACAAACAGGGAAGTTGTCACAAAAGCAAGACTCATGCAGCACGTAGCCTTATTTCAGGAAAATTAGTAACATCTGAGAGCTGCTGTATATAGCTACCTTGTTATTTGGACACTAAACAGAGGACAGTGTGTTTAATTAACAAAGCAAATATTAATTTTCTATTTCCTATTTATTAATAGGCAAGCTAAAGCCAAATGCAATTGACAAACACTCATATGATGCTGAAAAAAACCATCTGGAAGTCCACCAGGATCCCTGATGTAAGCAATGCTGTACATTTTAGTAGCACCTGTGAACCATCAGACACATCCATGGGCACTCTCCTGGAGGTTTTTGGTAATCTGAATTCTCTGTGGGCACAAGGATGGTCCTGCCGATATCCAAGGCTACACCCAGTGCCAAAACAGATTTCCTTGTGAGGCTGTATCACCTCTTAGAGGGACAGCTAACATTATATATAGAGCATTGCTGAGAGCAGGCTTCGAGGATACCATATCTGAAAACAGGCATTACATGACCTTTTACTACATTTCCTGCTAATTTTGTTTCAAGGCACATTAGACACTGCTGTGAAATATGCTGCTCCAAAACAGAAAGAAAGTTAAGTCTTTTGACTCAAAGCATTTATAACTAGTTACTCTGTTTCTCTGCATTTTTGGTCTTGGATTTATGATATCTGCCTTTTTACCCTGTTTAACATGCATGGCTTGATTCCCTGTGAAGCTGCACTTTTACAAAGCATCATCATCATAAATATTTTTCTATCTTGTTTCCTGTCTTCATTGTAATTTAAATCAGAAATACAGAAGTTCACTTTAATCTGAGCCACTTATCTGAGACTTTTAATCCTTAACTCTAGTGCTCACTAATAGTGTGTTCATCCTCACAAGGTTCAAAATCATATATAAATTAGTACAGAAAATTATGGAAACATAGAGAAAGGCAGGTAATTCTGTAGTTACCCAAATAAATTGCTTTATCAAGTTTATTCTCAAATTAAAAAAAAAAAAAAGGCATAACAAATAAAGTCAAATCTACATAATCTGAAGGGGAGAAAGATATTAAGACATTAAATCATGGTAACAAGACTAAAAGATTTTTAAACAGCAATTCTGTTCAGTCTGATAGTGTCAGTTCTATCTTTTTTCTTGTTTGAAAGTCTCTTGTATGGTAATAGTATTAGGGACAAACTGAATAGGTTAAAAGGTAGGAATGAGGGAGTGAAGACTGAATGAGAGAGAAATAGGGATGTATGGACAAACTCTTGGATATTGTAAGGTACTTCAACTGAAATCCAAGGCAGAAAGTATTACAAATCAAATTAGAAACTGGAAAAAGTGGGACTCATAGATGAAATATCTTAAAATGTATGAGTGGATGAGAAGGAAGGACACTCCAGTGGTCAGATTTGGGAATGTTAATGACTGCTCTATAAATACAATGATGCACAGAAGACTCTCCATAGAGACAGCCCCATAGTCTCCCCAGGCACAGGAGAGCAGAGAATGCTTTCAGGAACATATGCTTCACAATGATAAAAATTGATGTCTTGAATTAGTCAATTTATTAATTTTAGTTATGATGCATAATCAAATATATTGGTGGAAGAGGCTAATGACTGTAAGAGACATCCACTTAGAAATGTCTGAAACAGAACACTGACCATTCCTCATGGAGTAAACCAATGGAAAAAACCACAAAACCACCGTTTAACTCTTTCTTCCTAAAATCATGTGAACGTGCTCATGTATGTTAATGTGTATGTGTGTGATAAGGACAAGCAGTGCTTTAGGCATAGGTTGGTATCATGCTGGGACAAAGAATAAAAATGTTTGAAAACTAAAAAAGCTGCTTGAGAACCCTCACTATATGCAAGGTCATACTTCTTTTGGAGTAACATTATTTTAATTCTCTTCATTACTTGACATAATGATCATAGTTTTTTAGCATGCTGAATCCTTGAAGTAACACCTGCAGTCATAAACAGTGAATCCCTGGCATGAGTCAAACCCCTGATATTTCAGACATTTCTAGCTAGTTTCCTCTTACATTACTTTTGAGTAGAGTATTTATTGGCCCTCAAACAATGAACAGTTCTCTCAAAATACATTGTTAGCGGTTGCTGGTTAAAAATAGCTATATTTGTTGGATTAATTATTATGGTTACCAGCTCTAATTTGGAACATGCTTGATCCTTTCTTTTATAAAGCAAAGCTAAGTACTCAGGCAAATTCTGATGGTTCTGGCTGCCAGGCAGGTCAGGATCCCTGTGAGAACAGCTCCTCAGATTTCAGTTTGACCATTCCCTTTCCTGTTTTTTCTAATAAACAAGAAGAACAGAGGTAAGCAGAGCAAGTCTCAGAAAAGTACACAAGATTTTCTTCAAGACTTCAAATGTTTCTGTCTCAGTTCAATGTGAAAGTTCATGAGACTTACCAAAACATTTCAACCCTATTAATAGCCTTGGTTTAATATAGGCACAGAGCAAAAACACTGTAAAAACTTCCTCACACAAATCTATTAATGCACTTCAGGTTTAAGCTACATAATTGCTTTTCCACTTCTAGAACCTCTTCAGAAGGCAAACCATATTAAGCAAAATGTAAAGTTTTCTATGTATGGTTCAGGGCAGTGCTGGATAAGATATTTACAAGCAAGCAATGAAAAGTTCTATGACACCAGCTAGTTCCCCACCATGTTAGTGCTATGGCGTTCACCAGTTCATATGGGTGCAGAACTAGGGAGTTTTTCCACAACTTTGGGGGAGAATGTCCATAGGGAGGTGTTTTCTCAAGCCTGGCCTTAGCTTTGGGAGCTGCAGATGGTGCTACTGAGCTATGAACTCCTTTGAAAATCAGGTTCTTAATGGAAGAATTAAATTACTTGAAAAAATTATCAGTCACATCGCCCATCGTGCAGCTGTTTCAGGACTGATGTCACTCTTGATCTCAGTTTACCAGACACAGCCTCTTAAAGGTCATTTCACTGTCATACTTTGTAGTGAAAGATGCTAGGCTTGGCAGCAGCAAAGAAGATGCTCAGTGTCTTTTAGCACTGGAATATTCCTGTGAGGTATCTTGAGGTTTTGCCATCCCTTCTGAATGGTGATGAAATGTTTTAAAGTTTGTCAGAGATTTTAACTCCTATATTTCCAAATTGGTAATGCTTTACTCTGAAATTTTGTGTATTCCAAGTGCTTAATTTTGTAAAAGGATAAATATGCATATTAGTTTTCAGATTCTATTAAAATACAGCAAGATTCTCGCCTATTTCAACATTTCTTTTCAAAGATAACTGCAAATTTAGCTCCCCAGGCTTTTTGTTTCAGCTCTCCTACCAACTAAAATAGGATTTAACCTTGCATTCACAAACGTAGACAGGTGATATTCCTGGGTAGGGATCACAGCATCCATGGGACAGAGAGGGGAACCAGAGCAAAAAGGGTTTTCAAGTACCCCCCAAGGCAGTGGGTGGGGAGAAGAGAGACCCGAAAAGCAAAATTCAGGCATCAGCCACAGAATAGAAAGGGTATAGGGTGGAACAATGTAGTGATACTTTTGCTTTGGGCATGAACTGAATCATAGGATGAACTGGTAATGACTTTTCCAGTGATTAACTTTCTGGCTTAACTTTCTGACTACTGTTGGAAATGATAATGGAATACTTTTTTGCAGTGATAACAGAGAAACAAATGATAGTGCCAAAAATGAGGGATGCATAATAAACTTAACATCTGTGAGGCTCTCAGTGACAGATGTTCAAAATGTGTCTCCTGGGGAGATGTGATTCCAGTGACCTTGACCCACAGTAGTTGTCTCTTAGAGATGCCCCTTAAAAAGTTGTTGTTATTCACAGAAAAAAGGCGTATCTGAAACAGAATGTCATGACATACAAATAAAACTGTGTTACAAAGAGTCTCATACTGGGGGGGAGGAACCAAGAGTTTGTTTTTATTCAGGGTAGGATCACATTTCAATGATCTCAATTGGAAAATAACTGAGTATGCAGCTAAGATGAAAAGAGCCCCTCATTCCAGCACATGATGGATTATTGTTAATCCTGAGCACAATCCTATGGGATAAATCATTCCCGGTTAATATTAACTCATACTGTAATTGGATTTTATGAGAAAGGTTCAGGTATGATTTATCTTTTACGTTTAAGTATTTTTTCTACAAATAAAAAGATATTATTTTCATTTCATTTTTCCTAATGACAGTATTAACTTTCTATAACTTATTTATTCCTCATAGAGAAACTCTTTAGGGAAAGCATAGAAAGAAAATTCCCAATACTAAAAGTTAGCTCCTCCCTACCTTCACACCACTTTTTTCCTGCAGGGTAGGAGGATACATTTGAAATGACAGCTTTTGAGGATGGGGCTGTTTATTTAAAGGCTCCACTTAAAATCTGTCATATGAGATGCTTGATAGAGGAAGAACCAAGGAGGTGGAAGAACCTTCACATCCACACCTACCTACTGGAATGAGACTTCCAAGAAGCAATAATTAGGAAAAGATGAACACATTTCTGGGAAAGTTTTGTGTTTGTCTAGTCCTTCATCTTAGGCTTTTGATCCAGATTATAATTGTTATATTCCCCAAAACTAGTTTTTCTTTATTGGGCCTGTCACAGTAAAACAAAAATAAATGATACTCAGAGTATGTTCTGGGGGTTTTTAATCCTATAATCTTCAAGTAGGAAAATATCTACAAATGAAAATGTTATACTTTCCAGGAAAGGACCTTTTAAAGAAGACAGCTACTGCAAAAAAAAGATCAAAAAATGTTTTATGAGAAATAGAGTACCAAACTGAGCCCTTTGCCTTAGGAAGTTCTGTCCACAATCTCTGGTTACCATCAATTTGTAGAAGGGAATGCCACATGTCTTTGGAACACAGTTCTGTTTGCTCCAAGTTTTTGATGGTTTCCTTGTCAAGACCAACATAAAATAGGTACACTGTGATTAACTATTCTCCAGAAAGGAGAAAACACCAAGTATGTTAAAAGCATTTAAACTACTAGTTTCTCAGTTACAGCACTCATCCTGTTTCCCAAAGCAATTCTGTCTTTGTAAGAGATCACAGAGAAAATCTGGACCATTACAAAGTGGTGGTGCTGCTCAAATTCATCAAGCATGAAAGATGCAACCAGAAATGTTAGATCTGTGCAAGCAACCCTGCAAAAACAGAGCTCATTACAGCACACGCTGAAATCTACTTGCCCAGCACAGATTTTGCTACTAAAATGTAACTTGATCAGAGATATGAAATTAAGGCTAGGCAGAAGAGGAAACACCACAACCCTTATCTCAAAGAACGTTACAGAGCAAAAATTCTGAAATTTCTGTTCTGCACAACTGTTTAGTTCTTCAACATTTCCTTTTGACAGAAATTGAAATAAAATGTCAAAACTTCCCATGAGGTGAAACTTCTAGAAAAATTCACTTCAGAATTATTGGGTATTATCTGGATTTTCATTTCAATAAATCAAAAACGCTCTTCTCACTAAAGCTTTCCATGATAAATTTTACTATAAAAATCAACATGATAAAGGAAGAATAAAGCACTTCATATTTATCACAACACTCCATTAAGAATTTAGTTGCAGCAGCTATGAGAACTGACAGTTCCTAGAACCACAGGATTTAATCTGATCTCTCCTTTCCAAAGAGAAAAATGTTCAGAGGCCTTTAATACAATAATACTCTCGTATATCAATATTCCCAAACATTCTCAGAAATTTCAAGGACTGATAAGACCTCTAAAAGTATTTTTAGAAGTGTATATTATTATCCACAGAAGAATAATTTGTCTTCCTCTGTTTCTGCTTTGCTTTCCTTGATGCACATATTTTTTTTTCATTTTTTCCTAAAAAACATTGCACAAGAGCAGCTGCTTCCCTCCAGTCCCACAGAGCCCCACAGCACAGCACAGCTGGCAGACACCACAGTCCAGGCAGCAGCTTCTGGCTGTCCTTTGAGATCCTGTCTGTCTGCTGGGAACTTCTCCTGAGACTGTCAGGGGACTCCTGGGAACCCTTTGAGGAGCACCAGGGTGCCTGTTGCTGCTGCTGGGAAAGAGGCTCTGACCACCGGGAACTCTCACAGAAGGAGAAGCCTGCACAGCCTCAGGGTGAGGAGGGACAGGGTGGCTGGGTCCTCTCTGAGACCTGCAGCCTCATGACCTTCAGCCTCAGCTGCACTGATGGAGGGATCAGCGGCATCTCTGCTTATCGGGTCCAGAAAGGGAGACTCACACAGTGGGAGCCTCCAGCCAGGGGCCAGCTGGCTGGAGAGCAGCTTTGCACTGTGGGCCTCGTGGGTCCTGGCAGGGAACAAGTTGCCCATGAGGCAGAAAAGTGTCCTTGAGGCAAAGGCCACCAGCCTGCTGGGCTGTGTCGGCAGAGAGTCACCAGCAGCTCGAGGGAGGTGATCCTTCCCCTCCTTCCAGGGCTGGAGACACAGCTGGAGTGCTGTGCCCAGAGCTGGGCTCCCCGTACAAGAGAGACATGAACTTACTGGGGTGAGTGTAGTGAAGGGCCATGGAGGTCATTTAGGGCTTGGAGCACCCATCACACAAGGAGAGACAGAGATGGGCCTACAGGCAAAGACTGGGGGATCTTAGCAAAGGATGTAAATACCTGATGCTGGGGGTAAAGAAAGCAGAGCCAGACTCTTCTCTGTGGTGATCAGTGGCAGGAAGAGAGGTAACGGACACAAATTGAAATACACGAAATACCATTAAAGAAAAAAGAAATTCACTATGAGGGTGGCCAGCTGCTGAAATGGATTGCCTAGAAAGTCTCTAAAGACTCCCTTCTTGGAGGTCTTCAAAACCCAGTTGCACTTGGCCCTGAGCAAGCAGACCCTGCCCTGAGAGAGCTGATTGAACTAGGCAATCTCCTGAGGTGACTCCCAGCTTCAGCCATTCTGTTTGACTGATAAAACTACTTTCAGGTTGTAATCTGGCTTTGTCACAGCAATGTTATTGCTTTATAAGCAAGAAACCACAGATACAGTGTCAAATCCTTTATCAGCGAACTTGGTTTACTTACTCTTCTATCCTTCATCTCCATATGAGTGCTGTCTCATTCTCTTTGTTATCTCCACCCTATTCACTGACAGACAAAATATGTTTGATTTTTCTGAATTGTTGAATTTTAAATGAGATGAAAATAGGATCCAATTTGAATAAAATAGATCATGGCTTCATAAGAAGATTTAAAGTGGTTTTGTAAATTTAGGATAACTACATATTTCCTTCCTTTCATGAAATTCATCTGATATCAACCTCTCTGTTTGGCCTGATTTTTATTCAGTTGGTATGTTCATGATTTAAAGAGAGGAAGAAATTGCTAATATTTGCTTAATTTCTTTAGGCTTTTTTCTCCTTCTTTTTCTTTTCTTGTAGGGTATTTTTGTTTTAAGTATGGTATTAACATCTGTATTTTTGTTCAAGAGATTATTGGACATCCTGCTCTATGTTGGAGGTGAGGAAGTAACACAGCTGTGACACAGCTGCCACAGCAGAAAGAAAGTCTTTAAAACAAGGTAGGAAATTACAGAAGAGAAAAAGAATCTTCATTGTCAAGGAAGACAGATGGAAGAGAGCTTGTGTGATTTTATTCTTCCCTAGCAGTGTACTCTGCAAACTGCAGATCATACTTTGATTTTCCAGTTTAGACCTCTGCTGCCACTTTTGCAAATATATACCATAAAAGTCATTTTAGCATAAAAGATGGGCCTACCCCAGAACATGGGAATGCCTGTGCTGAGTCAACAAAATGGCCATAGTGGCAAGGATCCTCATTCTGCTTGCTAGTAATCTTCCACTGTGAGAAAAAGAACAGGATGCTTCACTCTAATACCCTCCTGATTAATTTCTTATCTAAATTCAGCGATATACAGCAGAGATGTCAACATCTGAGAAAATCACTTTGGGATCCCCATCATATGGAACATGCATTTGGTGAAATTTGGTGACCTACTTTAAGCATCATTATCAGAATGAGATGATTCTTGTTCTTACAGTAGCTCTGCTTTAACTGTAGAGGGAATCAAGCAAGTTTAGTTCAGACATAAGTGGCTTTCTAAACAGAGACAGGGATTAGTTTCATCCAAAATACCTTTAGTCAAACTTGGATTTGGGGTTTTAAAATCACGAGGTTTGGAGTAGGTCTCAGACCTCTGCTGTGCCCCACAGCTGATGCAGCTGTACCTCAAGGGAGGAGAAATCTTGCAGTGCTGAGATGTGTTCAAATAAATGGGAACAGCAACAGCAAAATAGTGACAAGAAACAAAACCAGAAAGTGTTCAGAAGCAGCAGCAATGGGATAGCAGTCAAAACAAGTAATTTTTAGGACCAGATAGTGAGCTGAGCAGGAGCCAGGCACTGAGCACCAAGTAAAATATCAGTAGGAAAGAAGGGTTGTGACTTTAGTCACATCAATACATCTCAGCTGGAGGAGTACCCATTTGAGGGCTGTTGTCACAATTTTTTCCAGTCTGTCCCACTTGTAACTCTATCATCTGTTTTTCCAAGAGGATATCATAACTCTGCTTTCCTTTCCTCAGATAAAGAAGGAAATCCATCAATCCTCCCTACGGGAGGTGCAAATATTATATGTATGGGAGTACTGTTATTCCTGAAGCATCCAGAAGGGCAGTTTAGTGTCTAGGATGGAGTATGAGCTGCAATTGCTTTAATTATTTAAAGTAAAAATCCTTAGAAATTGAACTTCGACTTTTTTTACTATTTAAACACACGTGACAGAAGAGTTGGTCAGGCTGAGCCAGACTGGTTCTTCCAGCAAGGAAATCATACAAAAGAGCAGCTTTATTCTGTACATCTTTCATACAAAAAAAAGCAGTAATAGCTTCAAAAGTAAGAGAAAAGGATAGAATTATTTCTCTTAGGGAATCTCAAAAAAAAAGCAAAAATAAAAAGCAAAACTCAAGAAGGACAAAATGCTAAGAAAATAATTCTAAGACTCAAACTAAGAACAAGAAGAAACAGGACAACTTTGCTGATTAGTTCAAAACAAGCAAGAAGCAAAAGATTCATCCATACACTCAGAGCACCAATGTTTCACTTGAATTTACTTAGGAAAATGGAACCATAACCTCCAGAACTTTTTTCTCAATTAAAATTTGAAATTCAAGTGGCTTTATGGCAAAATAGACTGGATAAGAATAAACTACTAAGGATAAAACACAACTAGGTTATCTCAAGAAAATGTAGAGTTGTCAACCTCCTGTGACAGATAAATCCTGCTCCTACTTAAGCTTGTTGAGCATAAACTTATGGATGAGAACATGTCGAAAAAATATGTAACTTTAAAGCCTTTCTCACAAGTAAGGTCCTGTCTTTTCAATGTTTAGTGTCGGAGACTGGAAATACTGGTAGTCAGAAGTCATGAAGAGGCTGTAGATAAAATTTTCCACTGTTATCTGGGGCTTTTCCAATCACTCTTCCCACTGTTCAGCTTTCCAGTCCTAGACCTTTCCCACTGGGCTTAGAGGAAAAAACACTTATGCATGTTAAATGCTTTGCTATTTGCCAAAACAATAACATTATTTTTCCTTCCAGCAGTTCTCATCCCACAATCATCTCTTCTGCTGTCAAACTGCTTTACTCTTCAATGACTCTTGAGGTTCCTTTTCATCAAGAAGGAAGAAAATTCATGAGATTTGTTTCTCAACTTTCATCTTTCTGCAACCTGTTACTATCTTGTCTCTACTGGTTCTCTGGGCAGTGGTCTATCAGTGGTCCTGCCACCAAAGGCCCACCTAGTGTTTAGCTATGATATGGCTTCTAGTAAGCTGTAATGTTTTTGGGGTTTAATGATGCAGAATCAAGCTCCTGATCTTGCTTGCCTTTTGGAATTTAGTTCCCTGTACAAAGTCACACTGAAAGTGCTAGCAAAGTGCAGCCTACTGCAGTATATCTGGAGCAATGAGTCTCAGATGGGAAAAAAAAGAATAAGGATTTGTACATATTTTTTGTGCACTAAGTGTACGAAAGTCTTAATTTTGGAAAATAAAATGTTGCACATAGGCTCTATTACCATTTTTAGAATCAAAACAACTTCAAAGACAGTCAAGTTCATCTGCAATGATAATATTTATTGTGGGTTTTCAAGAGAGGCCATGAACAAGTGTTCTGAAGTTTAAAAGCAACCATGACAAATTATTTAAAGCAGAGATGTCAAGTGCTTTGACATCCAGGCCACATGGCATTTACAAATAAAGACTGTGAGCCAGAGTGGAATTGCTCCCTTGGGTAGTGTGGTCTTTGTTTCCACGACCTCCTGTGATCTGCTTGTTCAAGTGCACTGCACATTTCCTTTCTGTGTGAAACACTACCATTTCCAGTTCATAGAATGATTTAAAAGGTCACTATTAAAGCATGTTCTAAAATTCACAGGCTTAGTCAGCTTCTCTTGGAATTTTCTGCCCCCTGTGGCATAAGGTTAATGATCCTGAAATGGAGGCATTTAAACAAATATCTTCCCAAGAACATGCTCTCCACCTGCTCCTAAAGGACAGTTAAGCTGAACAAGTTCTCCTGATGTTTTTGCCTCTACATGGACTTTGAAAAATAGCTCCAGTCAACAGTACTCTGTATTTTTCAGGATGTAGGAAAAGTGTTAACCAGAATCCAACATTTTCTTAACAGAGGCCAGAATTTTACTGGGAAGAACTGTACCAAACAGGCCTGATACTTACCTAGTTTCAAACCCAGAATTCCCTCCAGGGGAATACTTGTGTATTTTGTAATCTCTACACCTCCCATGGATATTTTAACTCAAGAGTCCACTTCCCTAAAGAGTACTCTGCTCTAAAGACATCCACATATCATTTTAGCATGTTAAATAAAAGCCAGTACTCATATAAAGCAAATCCCCTACCCCAGGCTGCACACAGATTTCTACCCTTTTACCCTAATTGTGTGAGATGGGGCATGGAGCACTGACAAAACACCTCATCTTGAAGAGCTCTCACTACCAGCTACCTCTTATCTAAAACCTAGGACACAGGCAAGATTTCACCAGTTTCATAAACTGCTGTTCATCCATTGAGCAGCAGTCATGAATCATGTTTGTATTCTCAGGCTTTGGAAAACAAGGTGATACATATTGATGGAGGAGGCTGTAGCTATCCCACCTCATCTCACATTTGCAAGGAGGTTAAGAGCATGCATGCAATCAGACATAGCTACTGCATGATGCACAGTGACGTGTTAAATCACAGAACCCAGGCAGCACAGCTAAGGAAAACTTCTCTCCTTGTTTTCTACAGCCACTTGGGAAATTTCAATGCAGCCACATTACATGCAGATTATTCCCAATGACCTCAGTGGCTCCACAACTCAAGCCCTTTGGCAAGTATCTGAATTCTCTACTATTAAAACCATAAAGGTGACTAATAAAGGTTACTGGTTTGCCTTTTGTCTACTTCCAGATAACTCATGAATATTTAGCTCTCAAAAAATTACCTAAGAGGTTTCTGAAAGGGGAAATCTCTAATTTTCCCCATTATAAGAATCAGTGGACCAGTTTTCCACCAAAATTAGTTTTCCCATATGACTTTTCATTTTCTTTTTTTACTTCATTTTATGTATGAAACATTAAATGGTCATTTTGTGATCAAATGAGAGGTAGCTCTTCAGATAAAATGTTACAAAGCAGCAGAACTGAGTTTAATTATAGGGATGTGATAAGGCCTCTCAATAGTGCCTAAATATCAAAGCCTAAATCCCAGTCACACTGAAATACCTCCTCAAAAAATTTAGGAATTCCATGAGGCCAAGATTTTACCTTTTGAGTTGTCTCTCTATTTGCTATTGACGGAGCATTCAAGATGAATAGCCAAGGCAGTACACCTCCTCATGGGAAGTGACCACTTAACAAATCAAATAATAATAATTAAAACAAAAGAGGTGACACTGAAGAGTCTCCAGAAAAATATCTGGTCTATATTTCACTGGCTCTTGTTACAGTTTGTAATGACAAGACTTGCACACTTGAACAGAAGCCTTTCTCTGGCCTTTCCCCAAAGCAGCAATGTTTTCAGAGAGAGGCACTAGGAGTTGTTTTCTGTTACATGGGAATCCATGATATCATACCATAGACTATTATCCTTCCTAGTTGAATGAAGTCAGAGGACCAGAAAGATCATCCACTTGAAGGGAGCTTGACAGAGTAAAATCCTGAGTTTGATAAAAATAAACATGTATGGAGTGGTAGGAATACCACATCTCTCTTCAGTTTCACATTCAGCAGCAGACTGTGAGCTGTGAGTGATCTGCTGATTCACCCAAAACTGACATGCAAAATGAGTCAGAGAGGAATGGGTCAGAGGAAAAGCTTATATACAAGATGTTCCTTCAGCCCTTACATTAACACAAAGAAGACATTTCATGTTGCCAGGCAACCTGCCCCCAAAGACCAAGGACATTTTGTTCAGAGGTATGGACATAGTATTAATTTTTGCTGGACTACATCCTCGTCACAGGGTTACTGTTGACAACAGGGCTCTGAGAAGATAACCTGAAAATATCAATATGGTTAACTTCAACCTCTATACTCTTCCTCACAAATTTTTCATATGTTGAGAATATTGTGGTCTCTATATGACACACAGACTCTAAGAACTACAGGACTTCAGTAGGCTGTTTTCTTTTTTTCCCTGAGCAACAGTTAAATGTTTCCATATGCACAAAGAGTGTTTTTAATACTAGTGCATAAGTCTTACTCAACAGCTATGTAGAGTGATTGCTCCACAACTTATGCTGAGAGAATCTGAAGTGACACCTGGACTCAAGGTGGGTAAAATTGTACTAAATGAAAGAAGCAAAAACTGACTGTAAAACCATCTCAAAATACCAAAATTAGAACTTTGACCAAGCCTGTCTGAGTTCAGGAAGTGTTTAGATGATGCTTTCAGGTACATGGTATCATTTTTGTCCTGTGAAGGGCTGAGTTGTACTTTGATGATTTTTTTGAGTACTTTTCAACTCAGGATATTCTAGAATTCTATTATATAAAAAAAACAACTACATACAGCATCCTTGTCCATTGCTTCTGTTCTCTTTTAATAGTAGACAAAATGAGTCCAACAAGTTATCATTTTCCTCCCCCAGCAGCATTGCCTCTGTGTGAAGAAGACAGAAGTCAAACAAGTCTTCAAACAATGCACATATATGTTCATATTTGAGAAAGGTAGAATCAACAAAATAAAAACACAGAATGTGAAACTAGATTCTGGAAAATAATTGAATTTCTACTTCAAACTGGCTCACCAGATGAATGGTGTCATAAAAGTGGAATGTATGTCCCAGATTTAATCATGAGATTTTCAAAGACTGCTTTTTGACAAAAAAATATCACTCCATTTTAGACATTATATATATATATATATATATATATATATATATATATATATATATAATTATGTTTTGCTTCTGTCACCTAGTAATTTAATAATTTTTACAGTGACCTGTTTTTCATAGCATGAATTCTGCTTTTAAGTCACATAGTTTTAGTTACAAAATCTAATATATTCAAAGCTAAAAAAGGTAATGTTATATTCAAAGCAAAAGTTTCTACTGTCCAAAACAGACTACATTTTTTAAACCTCAGTCATGAAAACATTGAGAATTTTAAGGACTGTTTCAGACAGATTACAAGTTTTTCCAAAATCTGCTGTAAGGCAGAAAAGTGATTTCTGCTCCATTTTTTGTATGTAATCTGAATTACATTATTCATGCTGCATTTCTGCAATTACTCTACTAATTTTCTCGATTTTCTTTTCATACTATTTTGTGTAATAGATAATTTGAAAGTGTGCACTCAATGGATCTGATTTGTTTTCATTTCCATTTCTGCAAATGTGACCATCAGCTTTGGGGGAGATAAGTAAGGTCAAACTTTGACCTTCTTCCAAGTCATGTTGTAACAAGTTACATCAAATGGTTTTATCAAACATTTTCTGCATCACAGTAAATAGTTTAAGGGTGCTTTAACAATATGGCATTTGAAATTAGAGCAGATGGCTGTAGTCAACACCAGCTTAGTGAAAAACTCAGTATTTTAGGTCTGTTAAGGTTCTTACTAACAAGCATCTTGTTTTATTTCACATTTTCTGAAGTTTCATATTTGAATTTCAGTTCAAGCTAACTTAAGGCTTTACCAGTGTTAGACTGACTGGTAGGGAATGAGTTGAAGCTAGTTTAAAACAAATTTGGCCCAAAACCTTAAAATGAGTCTATTTAAACTTTGTATAAATCACATAGGAAAAAAATCGCATTTTTTGGTTTGGACAACCTTTACTTCTGCTTCTACACATGAACTGTAAAAGGCATTGGATTCAGTAGATAAATGTGTCCTTAAGGACATATTCAGGCAAGGACATTGCAATGTGAAAGTCCTAAGTTAGTAGTAAGTATATAGAATGATTTTGTATAATAATTGAACATGTGGCATTACTAATTTTAATATGTTTAATATTGTCTGATATTTCTACTGCATGATTCAGCAGAAACAAAACAAACATGTGATGCAGGCACACCAGAAAGTGAGTGGTCTATCCATGGAGTTTGAACAGAAGTACAAACAAGACACCTGACTTTGAAATACAAAACAGAAAACTTCCAATTCCCACCTTAAAAACCTTCTGAAAGACAAGCATATTTTCTAACCTTCTAGCTGCTGAAGAAAAAGAGCATCAGCAAAGTTCTATCACCCAGTTTGTGTTTTGCTTTCTTTTATGACAACTGACCCTTTCTCCAGTTTTTAAAGAAAAATATGTGGGCAATTATTTCCAGAGGAGGTCTTGTCCTGCTGTTCTCGAGCAGTCAGAGGCTCTCAGGCTGAGTAGAGCTGAATGCTGCTCCTGCCCTCCCTGCTCTTTGTGCTTGGAGCCCTCTCCCTGGAGGGCGTGGGGACTGGGCTGCCGCAGGCACTGGATCCTGAAAAGCAGTGCAGTGGCAGTGGGTTGGATCCAAGGACTCAATGTGCACAGTAGATACACAGTGGGAGCTTTAACTTTAGACTAGAGCGAGTTTTTCCCTGGGAATTTAACAGCCCTTGGAAGGCAAAGGCATTGGAGGGGATCTTGAGGCATATCTACCAGGTTAAGTTTCTTCAGAAAGTGTTGATTCTGTGTGCTGTGAGACAATACAACCCAACAGGCAGTTAAGTGTGCTAAGTCTGGGATTCACTTCTGAAGTGCACTCCTAACCTCAATTAAGGTGCTAGCAAAGTCCCTCACTCTCCTGCACTGGAGAGAGCCTTGGTTCTGAGTGTAAAACTAATTCAAAGACAGAGTCCAGCAGCACAGAATTAGCTGCATGTGGAGATCAGAAGGCAGTAACAATCAGCTCACAGAAATTTACCAAAAACAAATTGCTTTTGTGTTTTAGATTTGCACTTGTCAAAGTGGCCCAGTGTATTTTGCCAGTTTGCCACACCAGTGAGCCACAGCAATTACTTGACCTCATATGCTGAGAAGCAGGGATGAAGTTTTTATAGGCCAGGCACAGTCCATTTAGCAGAAACACAATGATATCAACAAAAAAAATCAGCTCAGTGGTTCTAAAAAATCTTTGTGTTCAACATCACCATGCAGTTAATGAGCACTTGAAACAATATGCTGACTGTGCCCTAATTTTTCTCTTTCCTGTGTCACCTTTACTTTGAAAGCCAGTTTCCAAGCAGTGATCACCAGTAAAGTACATCACCTGTTATTAGCATTTAGAAATTAAATCCTTCTCTGATGACACCGTTGGCTGGAAAAGCAGCTTTTACTTTCTTACTGCACCATCAAATGAACTAAATTAACTTCCAGAAAGGGTACAGGACTTACTCTTCTGCATTTTTCAGCTGTTGGCTGTCAACTGGGACTTGCAAATGCTCAGTTCATCTGATAATTTTGGCTTCTTAGGAACCTTAAAATAAAAATATTTTTAAAAATTATACAGTGCTTCCTCTATAAAAAGAAACACTGAGAGCAGAACACCCCACCTAGAAAGTCAAAACAGAGGGTGAAGAAGGACAGGAAGACTGATCAGTCAGATCCAACTGTAGGTTTGCTGCTCTCAGGGAGCAGTTATTATTTAGCAAAGATAAGGTGAAGCTCACTTTTGCAAGACCCTTTTCAATGAACACATGACACTGAGCAATAATGGCAGAAGTAGTTGGTTGGTGTTTTCAGAGGACATGACAGCTCATCAGACTTGTCTCACCTTGAGTGGTTTAAGATTATCATAAGGAATTTTTAGCACTTCCAACAAAAGTTACAGAGACCACAATTTTTGCCAAAATGAATCTTCATTAGTTGCCTATTGTTTATACTGAATAAATGTATATACATACAAATTAGAGATTACTGGGGTGGGAGGCTGATAAATCAAACTTCAAAACAAAATACACATTGAAACTCGAGCCACATAGCCCATGCTGGTGGCTATGGGCCCAAATGGTCTTTTTTTTTAGTGGGCAGTCACTGAGAGCTCTGACACGGGAAGCTGGACCTGTCACAGGCCTTTTCTTTCTCCCCTGCCGTCACCTGCACATCTGAGATCTCTTTTCATATATGTTTTTGGTCTCTGGATGGTTCTGAACTCTAGTTTGGTTCCTGAGTTACAGGTGGGTGATGCTTAGGTGGGGTTATTTTGCAGGCTGTATCAGGTATCTTACTACATCACATAGCTGTTTTCCTTTCTTGCCTGGCTGCATCTTGTTTCTGAGTAACACCAGCTCCTAGCAAATAGGTGACCATCAGCAGGTTGGTCATAGCTCTCAGATCTCAAATTTCAACTTGAACCTGTACATTCAAGATTTTCACTGCTAATTCATGCTTCAGCTTTGCATCTTAACAGGGGATAACCAGTACCAAGTTCCAGTTCACAAAGGAAGCTCACACAGCAAGCTGGTACAAGCCCTGACTGGAGCTTGCATTGTTTGCACAGGACATTTTAGCATAAGGTACATCATGAGGCACATGTCCTGCTACTGGCAACAACAATATTATTTGTACTGGAACACTGTGTACAAAAATGCTTATAGATTTGTTCCAGTTATTTCACATTAGTGTGTTTATTTCTGAGTTCAAAGTAAGCTAATATTAATTAAATCTTTCTTAGCCTGTTGCTACCTTACAGATACCAAAGGTCTGTGCTTGGGCTTCTTCACTGTCAAGGCAGAAATATGGATAACCAGCAGGTCCTACCCTGCAGCTTTCTGTGCTCTCAGTGGGTGTTTCTGCAGACAAACACCTCATTATAAGTTCAAAATTAAACACTTGTGCCCATTAGCTGGAGAAGAAGGGGACACGTATGTGAAGTACAATCTCTCAGCAGCCTTGCAGATAGTATCCAAGGTAATAAGAGAATGGGCTTCAGGCAGCAGATGTCTCCAGCAGATCCATGGTCCAGGGAGGGAGGTCTTGTTAGATGCAGTGTGAAACAGTCCCTGTTTGTGCTGATGCAATTTTCTTTTTTGCACAAATTCAGATTGCTCTAAAACATACTTACCTCTTCTTACTATCAAATAACAATAACAACTGCTCTGAAGCAGTAGGATTTCCTAGAGAAGAAGCAATTAAAGCAATTTTATAGTCTTCCTAGGTCTTTAAATCCCTGATCAGAGATGACAGTGGATGCTACTGTGCTTGCTTATTTGTTTGCTAGCTTAAGGACTGTGCAACCATGAATTTAAAATTTTTCCACTAAGATTTAATCCCTGTTCCAGGGAAATGGAACTGGTTCACGTCTCACTGACTAAAGATGGAGTGATAAATTATTCTCAACCTTTCTCACCCCAGTGAGCCAGGCAAGTTACAAGAGCCATTCTGGTGCTTTTTCTTGATGTAATATACTGGGGAGAGCAGGCAGGGATGCAGGATGAAGCTTTTCCATATACTTCAGATGTAGGAAGATGCACACTAAACTAAACACTGTGTTTGCACTCTTGGACTGCCTCGGTGGATCTGAAAGGGTATTTAAACCTTTCTGTGTAATGCTGAAAATGTAAAGAACTAACTAAACTGACAAGAAGCAACACTAAATGAAGTTACTGAATCACTACTTAGGCAAGCAATCCCACCAGTGACGTGAAGTGTGTAAAGCATCACTTATGTAGTTAAGAGTTACTCTTTTAAAATAAAAATACTGGACTAATGAGGTACAATGTAACATTTTAACCTCTTTTCCATTCACTTCCATATCTTTGATAATTCTTTCCTTCAAAATATTTTCTCAAGTCTGATGTCAATGATAAGATGGCATACACCTAATCAACAAGCCAAACAGTCAAACTCTAACTTTAATTTGTGTCTTAGGTAGAGGAATAAAAATAATACTGAAGACTTAAGAATCAAAAAGACAGTAAGCAGAAATAGAAAGTGTATATTTTTTTTAATGGCTATTTTTGAAAGGAACTTATGGTTGAGGAAGCCAAGGAGTACAGGGATAAAGACAGAGAGAAAAGGGAAAAAGGGTTTCCTGAAGAATGACAGTAAATAATCTCAGCTTGTTTCCACAATAACTGCTTTACCTGAATGTAGAGTTGCAAAGCTGAGCTTTGAGACAAAGTCAGGTTATTTAGAGGGAATGAGAAAAAAAATCAAAATTTCTGCACCTGAGGTTGAAACAAATTTCAGCATTTGCTTGATGGATTTTTAATTGTACAAACAGGGTCATCTCTATCCCATCTTCAGCATGCTGAAGGAGCATGAAACTGCAAGTCTGACAGCAAGGACTGAGAAGAGGTAGTAACAAATTTACTTCTTATCCTCAAGAAAAGTGGCAGGAGGATGTCAAGCAATGGGGCAACCATATCAGAGGTGTGCAACCTGCACCACTGTGCTGGGTGCTGTGGAAAAGGGTTGCAGAGGAGCAGCACTGGCCACAAAACATGATCTAACACCCACTAGCACCTTTGTACTGGGACTTGGTGTAGTTTGGCTCATTCCAAAAGGGTGCATAAAATTCTGGACCTTTGATCTTGAATGTGATGCTGAAGTTTTTCTCCCTACCTCTTAACCACGTGTCAGCAGCACAGTGGCTCTCTGCACTTAGGTGAATTCTGTTAGCAAAGGCAATATCTTCAACTTGAGCTGGAATTCAGCAATGACTCCAGCCTTTCTGCACCAAAAGGAAGAGGAATGCAGAGCTGAACTACCCGAGGAAAAGTGATAAGGAACAGAATCTGTTGTTCCTGTTCTCTGATCACTTGCTAGGAGAGTCTGCTGATCAAGACTCACCCGAAGGTATTTGTCTCTCAGATCTTCCCTCCCCCAGCCACAGCTTGCAGCCCCACTAGCTGAGCTGGGACAGCTGTTAGGCAGAGCAGTTCTGCAAAAGGGATCACTGAAACAAGCTGACTCACAGTGCTACTGAGAGCCATGCAAGATTCCTGGAGACTGAAAACAACCACAGAGTAGGGACCAAATGCAGAGCTATACGGGGATGAAAACTCCCTAGGAGACATCTCTTCTAAATCTATTTAGACATTTTCCTTGGAGAGTCAGCACTAAGAGAAAAGGTGAAAACCAGGATCCCACCTGTCTCTGGGGTGTTCCTATCTGCCAGACCTAGGAGCTAAGCCTCCTCTTCTTTGTTATATCAGACTCTGATCCCTTGAATTTTTCTCTCCTCTCTGAACAGCAGTCCAGCCATTTCAGATGCAGGCATTTTGTCAAAGGATTGAAGCGTAAGCAGCAGCAAGGCCAGATGTTCCTTGGGGCGACTAAGGAATTCATCACAATATCGCCCTACACAACAACCTTATGAGGAATGTGAATAAATCATAGCAGGAGATAGCACACATCCTCATGATCTTTGGTGTGATCTTTGTTACCTTAACAGAAGCTAGATTTGTATCATTGGTGCACACGTATACTGAGGGTTGATTTCTAGTTCTAATTGTCTGCAGTGAACTTTTAAATTATATCAGTATTGTTCAAACAATAACACAGGAGACTTTTCCCACAACATCCAACATTTCCTGTTTGAATTCCAGTGGCTTTAAATGCTGAGAAACTCTTTAAATAGCTTTTAGTGTGTGACACAAGCTCATAGTTTTACTTCAATGAGAAAAGATGCATATCTAGTGAGGACCATCTACTCATGCGATATGAAATCCTAGGGCAAAAAGTTCCAATTTAGCACAAAACAAAGTGAGTCATGTTAAGAAATTGCAGTATTTTTTTTTTTTTATTGTGATGCAAAATGCATAGTTTCATATTTTTATTCCAATATGTCAAAATCTGAGATCAGACTTCTATATCCGCTCTGTGTTAGCTATTAGAGTTCTACTGTGGGTAGTATACAACAAGCCTTTCTTTCTTTTTCTTTTTGATTCCAATTGAAAAGTCATTTATATGTTTCAAGATTTCTTTCCTTTATGCATAAAATTAATAATTACTTCTGTGCTAGTGTCTGCCTATAGCATTACCAAACAAATGGAAAGCAGGATCCCAACTTGCCAATCACCAACCTTACATCAATGTCTCTTCTTTGAAATCAATTATGTGACACCACTGTAAAATCAGGATCAGGTTAATAAATAATATTTTAATTCTTTCTTTTTTAGTAGTATTTCTGTTTTCAAGAGCTGAAAAGTGTTACAGAACAGTTTACGCAGTTTAAACTCACTGGTAATATAGTCTGAGGAAATTAAAAGATGTGGATATAAATAAAATAAAGTCTTCCTTCTGGAGCAATTATTTTCCTAAAAACTGAACTACCATCCAACAGTTACTCAGGAGGAATCAAAGACATCTGTTAAGAACAACTATTTTTGTGTTGCTTCCAGCCTTATGTGTGCTAGTGTTCTGAGTGGAAATAGGAGAAAGCATAAATAAACCATAAAGTAATTAATTGCAAATCAGAGTAGGCATTATTTTACAGAGTTAGAAATCACCCAGTTTACTGAGAATCAGTCTTCATAAAATTGCACTACTGCTGCTCTTGTAAGGAAGGGAAAGCAAAGAGTAATGCTCTGTAATACTAATTCAGTATATTCAGGAACTACGTAGCAAGAAATAGGGCCTCATTAATGCACTGACCAAATTTATAAGTGCAGCTTTTTTTCATAATTATGATGAAATAGGATAGTGGTCAAACCAACATTGCTGATAGGTTAAGCAAAATGTATAAAAGTGTGAGATCATCAGAATTACCCAAGAGAAGTATTTAGCACATGAATCTGATGAAGAGGAGCTTCTAAAAGTAAAAAGCAAGAAAGCATTTGAGCAAACAAAATGGATATTGATGGAGAGAAAATTAAATTTTATTAGAGCACAAAAAAGTTCTGAAGACAACATTACTAGCAATCAAATCCTAAAATTTCAGGAGGTCCAGTAAATCTTTTGTAAATCTTTGGCAACTTAACCAGTGGCATTAGAAGAACACTATGATTTGATCCTTCCTCTCAATTTTTTTAAGATTTTAAAGCACCACTTTTTTAACCTCCTTTCACAGTAAGATTAAGTAAGCAAAGGCTAGGATCCCATAAATAATATTGATTCTCTTTTATTATTCACAGCACAGGAAAAATGTGACAGTAAAACTAATATCTATGGACTTAAATGGCTGCAAACCCAATAAAGTTTAGAATGCCTTGTATATTTCCATGCTGCATGTTACCAAACCATTACAATAGAAGATCTATCCAGTGTAGTATATCCTCACATGTTACCTCCACATGGCTCTCAGTACAATTTTAGGCAGAGAAAAAGCTGGATATGTAACATTTATTTTACTTAAAGACATCTCATTAAACATCTTATTGGTCTAAATATGCTACTGATATATTTACTAGGGAGCTGGTACTCTGTTTTTACAAACACCAGCTTAGATTCTTACATAAAGAATTAGTATTTAATTTTCAGTTGGGCCAATTCAGCTGACGAAACAGCAAATTCAGGGCTACGTGTAAGATTATTACTGCTCTTCCTGTAAGAAAGTTGCAAGGCTGAGAGAATAAATTACAAGAGATGCAACCAGGAGTTAAATATTGTCTGTCCTCACTGAGTATCACTGTGGTTGCCCTATTCTACTACAACAGAAAAGTAATCAAATCACATAGCAACTTGTTCACAAAACTATTGGAATGTCAAGGTCCCCACAGAGTTAATTATCGTGGATATGATAACTATCTATGCTCCTATTGTAGGTAGAAATGATGTGAAGCCATAACTAACTTGCAGCCTAAGAAGCTGGAGATCTACTGTCTCTGGATGTGTCCCACAGTGTTCTGAGAGGTCTCATAGATGTTCGTAGTGACGACAGTAACTTGAGTTGATCCAATGATAGAATAAAGGGTCTGACCCTGCACTGAGATCAGACGGGGTAAACATCTGCATCGCTGGTTCAATTTACAGCTATGAGCAGGATTAAGGACCTGCACAGGTGGATCCTTTTGTAGGTTCCAGACACAATGAGCTGGATTTTCTTGAACATTATAAAAGCAACCAGTCAGTAGCAGCATTCCTTGACTGAATACACCTGTATTTGAAGTCCATCTGTGTTACACGTTGTTATCATGAGCCTGGAGCAGATTACATAATCTGTTTAGATCAAGTAAAAGAGCCACCTCCTGCATTCCTTATCTACATTCCTGCTGACAGTTGTATCTTTTGCTGAGATTCTGTCTCTCCTTACAAAGAACAGCTTATATTGGTGAAATTTTAAAGGAAGCCTCTTTCTTCTACAGCTACCATGTCCCAGATCACCTTATGACTGTACTCATTACTGGTGTTTGCTTGGAAGCTGCAACACTCCCCTAGCCTCATTGCAAAACTTGGCTTAGAGGACTTTGTGCTCCTCTCATCTTCTGCAGAAATCCCCTTGACATTCAAATTTTTGTGTCAAATAGTGTCTTCAATGAAGCAGGGTCCAGTATGAATAAATAAACAATCTGTCAGAAAATTGTTTGGGATATTTACCATAACCTTTCTTATCCTTCTTCATTTTAGTTTGTTCATTTCCTCCAGAACTTTGAACTTTGTTTATTTCACCCTTCTAATCGCTTCCTACTGTCTAGTCTAGTCTATATTGTCTGATGCACCGTACTTCTAGATTTTCTGTGTGGGCATAGGGATCACCTGCTTTTTCAGGCACAGAAACCCACAGCAGCCTCATGTGGAGAATCATAATCATTACCATTATTTATACCTGCCATACACAGCAGATATTCAAAATAGGGAAATCTCCTGGGTGACCAATTTCAAACTGAAACAGAAGCTCTAATGAAATATGAAATGTTGCCTTTGGGTGCATCATCAAATCTAATCATGCACTTAGTGGAAATTGTGCACTTGGTCTGTCTCAGGCTGGAGCAGCCTTTATGGAGCTCTCCCTTCACTTGTTCCATCCCCTAAAGAGCAGTTCCATTCAGAACATGAAGTATGAGCTAGTCGTTTACAGTTCAAAGCACAATAAACTGCCCAAATCAGCAGTGGGTTTCCAAGCTGTGACTGTCAGCTGGTCTCACACGGGAAAATTTGAAATATTCAAGTCTTCACTCTTTTCCCCTCGAGATTCAACAGTCCCTCCTGGCTGGTCTAGATATACTCTAGAGAGAACATTGCCTCTCTAAAAGCACAGGAGGGAGCAGGTGCCAAGGTTGGGCCAGGAATGCACAGAAAGAGCCCTTCCCATCTCTAAGAGCTTGACACAGGCATTGTAGATGCCGAGTACGGAAAAGTAAAGATCACAGATCATCTCAGTTATTACCCTTGATTTATTCCTGTACTTGCCTCTGAATGACAATCTGATTATGCATAATTAATACAAAGATTTTTATGAGTTGTAACTAAATTGAATGTTGTTTTTTTATTTTTGGAATACCTGATAAGCTGCCCAAGGCTCTTTTTTTCTGAAGCAGCAAGCATTTCCATCTGTGTTATGTAATAAAACTATTTTAAAAGGCTTACTCTTTAGTAGACATCTCTGTGTGTCTCAGTCCTCAACATGTGCAATGAGGATAAAAACAGTTCTTCTAACAATATTTTTGTGAAACTAAATTAGTATGTTAGAAAGCCTTATATTTCAAAAGATGATTGCAACAGAAACAGCATAAGGGAGTTAGTAGCTTTATTTTCAGCAATGTGTGTAGTGTGTAGTTTCAGATGTGTGTAGTGAATAAATGACAAGGCCATTGCTTGATCAATTAATATAAGACAAAACAGTGATCAGTGCAACACAGTCAGCAGATCTGGTCCACTGTATGAGGCAGTCTCCAACGAGAATATGCTGTCATGAAATATTTAATCATGCACATGTATTTTCAAGTTATTTGCTCTACATCTTTCCCACACTGACCATTTAATAAAAATATCTCTGTAGACACTCATGCAGAACCATATAGAGAATTGTATAGCTAACATATATAGGAACAATTCACAAAATCCTTGCATTTTTACTTCTAGCATTAAAAGCTACCACTGCTTTTCCTGCCCTGTAACACTGACACTAGTATATCACAGCCTTTCCCTGCTGGAGCTCCTGAATTATGAAGTTGCATTTCTTTCTTTCTTTCTTTTTTTTTTTTTTCCCTGTAACATTATAATACTCAAATTATTGTGAGTTGAAAAATGAACCTCACAATTTTCTTATTTAATGAACCTCACAGTTTTCTTGTTTAATGACACACACTGTATTGAGATGATATTTATTAAATGTGCTGTTATAAACAAAAATTAATTACATGTATTTGTATATTAATTATATTTTAAATGAAATAAAAATTAAATTTAATTTTTTGACTTCTTTTTTTCAGGGACCTGATGTCCTAAGTTTCATTAATTCTTCCACTTGACAGTGCTTTATTTGCTTGAAATAGGAATGACTCACATAACAACAAGAATCTTCTATCACTGGTATTTTGACAAATCAGTGTTAATTGGGAAGTCTTTCCAGTATTAACGCACTGTTCTCTGTTCACATGTTTGTTCTGTCTAGGCTATCTGGGATTTGATGACAGATTTTGTTCAACTAAATGAATGGAAATACAAAACCTGTTATTCATAGTAGGTATAAAACTGGTGGACAGGGGAAGATAATCCCTCAGGAGAAAATGACAGCAATGGAAAACTCTCCCATTTATGCAAAGACAAATGAGAGCTCATGAGGAATATTTTCCTAGACTCAATAATTTTCCAAGTGTCAACCTGTTTGTATAAGAAAAGCATAGCAGGACATCATTTAACTCAGAGTGTCTATAAGCGACACTACCATATGGCTTAGACAAATTGATTCACTCTTTTAGGAAGTTTTGTGAAAATTTTGGTTTAGAAAACAAAACACCCTGCATCTTTCTAATCAAAGGTACAAAAAAAAAAATGTATCTCCTGTCTTTTTCCATGAATCCATTGGCATCCTCTCCATTTGTTCAACAGATTCAAACTTCTTGACCTCATCTTCATAATTCTTCAAAGACAGTGCTGCCTGTAGTCTAGTCTTCAGTTCTGCTTCATACTCCACCTCTCTCTATCTCTGCCTTCTGCTCAGACCTCTCCTTGGTATCTTTGCACCTTCTTTTGTTCTTTGTAGCTGTTTTCAGTCAACCCATGGAACAGGTTCCTAGCCCCTCTCCATTAGGTAATTTTCTGTATCTCCATTATAGCACCTTAAAATTTCACTGTCTTGCCTTCATGACTTACCTTGGTCTTCCAGGTTAATGATAAGCCCCTTATGCTTCTATGGCTTCTATTTATTCAAATGAGCTCATCATCAGCTCAGAGCAGGGATTTTGCCATCATTATGTTAGTCCTAAAATAGACATTATACAGAATTAGACAATTTCTGTGTTAGTAACTCTGAGAGGATACAGAAGAGTACCTGAGTACTGAGTGTGGGGGAGCAGGACAATAACCTTGTAAGAAAAATCTCACTGGCATAAAAGTACGTGTTTCACCTGTGACTTGTTTCTCCAGGCAGCATTTCCATCCTTTCCCTTTCACAGGAACTGGCTTTGAGGGACAGGCTGAGACTAGAAAAAAACTAGGAAGACTTAATGAAATAGCAAAGGCAAGAGGCAGAGCTAAGTAAAAGCAGGAGATTATTTTCCTGGTGTGGATCAGATGGTTTCAACATTTGTCAGAGCACTGAGGAGGCAGAGATGAAGAGAGCTCAGCCAGGAACAGGCATGTGCTAGGTGTCTAGTGAAGACATTTACTTTCATGCCAATGCAAATATTTTAAGGGAGTATGACGTAGGTGAGAAAGCAGGATTCGCTGACCCTAAATCAACAAATGGCCATCAGTTTTCCTTCCTTCCTTTCTTTCCACCCTTATAATATCTCTATGCCAGCCTCTAGCAAATCTTATTCTGGCCGGTTTATCCTTTCCTCCTCAAATCCCTGTCCACAGGAAATGGTGGGTGTGGGAGGCACATGGAATCAAATTAGTTTGGAAAGCAAGTGCAAAGTCAACATTTGAGAATATTCTGTTGGAGGAAGCTGTGTCTGCAGCAGGAGCTGGAATGGAGGGAGGAGTGCTGGCTCCCTGAGCCCCCATGCCCAGGACTGCCAGGGGACAGGAACACACAGAGATGGTGCTTGGTACCATGCAGAGGGAACCTATGAGGATCTATGAGAATCTATGAGAATCTATGAGGAGCAGGGCTTTTATTTGGTCTCAGCTCTCAGCTGATTGCTTCTGGGCCACAGCTGATTCCTTGGAGTACAATAGCTGCTGCAGGGCCTGGTCACTACTGCTATGCTTTTGCCACCTCTCAAACACCTCTGGGGTTCCAGTCTGCATGTCAAAGGGGAATTTTAGATCTCATCTGGGGTCCCAGACCTCAGGTTCCACTGAGATTCTGAAGAGCAACTGAAGAACACAGATGAAAAATCAGCAAGTTAATAGAAAACAATATAGCAAACAAGCTTCCAGAAGTTTCTAAACCCAGTATTTTTTAATAGAAAACAGTTGGCCAAAATAATTTCTATGACTTCGTCAGCTCCACTAAAGTTATTTATTTATGCTTCACCAGCAATAAAAGAAATTATTTTTAACATTGTAAGAACCATGTACAGAGGGCCATTTAAGAAGCAAACACATGAAAATGCTTTCAGTATTTCTGAAGAATATCCTGGCATAAGTATGCACATTCAGAAACAAGGAAACATCCCTCTACCTCAGGAGTAGTCAACTCACTGTACTCACATGTGTAAAGGACTCAAATGATCACTATTTCATAGAGGTGCCATCAAAAACTTCTGTAATATTTTTGGTGTTTATAGCTAAGGAACTTGACATTTTATAAAGATCAGCCTCCTCAAAAAATTTACAATTACATTATACAATTATACAATTTAGAAATGGACCAAATAGATCAGCTGAGATCTGCCTATCCAGCAATAAGAAAAATCCCATTTTTATACAGCAGACCTGATTCCAGAGTAATAATATTATAAACTACAGAAGAACATACTTTATTCACATTTAAAATGGGTTTTAAAAGTTTTCTCTCAAAAAACTGCCCATTTCTTAATCTAAGATAACATGCTTCAGTGCATTGCAAGGCTCTCTACCATGAGGCAGGCCTAAAGCAGACTCATATCCTTCCTTCATATCCTTGACTTAGAAAATTCCATGCAGGTAGAGTCTGTATTCCAGAGTATTTTCCCTAAACTATAATCAGGAAAGGCACATTTGGCTCAAGGTAGTGATGCATACATATAAGTTTTCCTTGCTCCTGGGTGGCTTCTAAAAATATTGAATCTGGAACTTGAGCACTTCCTTTTCTGATGTAATTTGAGAAAGCAAGTTTGTAAAGGAGTGGACTATACCAATTAATTGTCATTAATGTTGATGTCATGAACTGCATCTGTTAGTGAATCCATACATACAATTACTGTCTTCAGTAACTCTGTAAGTAGCGATGTAGAAAGAGATGAAGGTTTTTCAATGAACAGCATCAACTATTTAATGAAATTATGTTTGATTGTGTCCAAACCAACTGTGGAATTTTCCTATCCTTTTAAATCTTGTTTTATCACAGCCCAGAAAATAAATTAATCCAAGACTTTCTCCAAGTAATCCTTCATAAAATTATCTACAAACTCACCAAATAAAAGCTTGTCACATACATTTTTCAAAGTCAGCAGAAGCTTACAGCCTTTTAGGTTAAAATTATTTTACAGCTACTTCTGTGAAGCAGATTAATCACAGTTTGTTCAACACAATAGAGATTTCACTTTATTACATACCTGGAGCACACTCTATAAATTCAAGTCAAAGGAACACTTTGTCCAATACTAAATGGAAATAAATATTTCAGCTAAAAATCTTTTGCTTTGATTTACTAATTATGGGTTCTAAACTGAGACTTCAGCTTCCAGAAAAATACCTCCTTTGGTTATCCACCTACTCCAGTGTGGGATCTCCCAGGCTACTGGTCCCATGCACCTCCAAGCACTGCAGGGGCACAGCTGCTCACCATGGTTTCCACTAAGGGAGAGCACCAGGAGAATCTCTGCTCTGGTGCCTGGAGCACCTTCTGCCCCTCCTTCTGCACTGACCTTGGGTCTGCAGGGCTGTTCCTCTCACACCTTCTCACTTCTCTCTCAGGCTGCAGGCTGTCTGACAGAATTCAATGACAATTTGCCTGATGTTAATCCCAAGCAAAAAAAAAGTGCAAGTTCTACAAGGGATCTAATTCCTGCACAACAAGAATAGCAGGGGTTTTTCCCCATCTCAAATACATCATCCCAGAGGTGCTACTGCTATCATTGATGGGCTGGGCTGTAGCCAGCAGTGGGTCCATCTTGGAGCCAGCTGCCATTGCCTCCACTGGACATGGGGGAAGCTTCCAGCAGCTTCCTACAGAAGCCACCCCTGTAGTGCCCATGAAGGCACCCTGCTACCAAAACCTGGACACACAAACTGAAATGCAGTGGTTTAGAATGATAAGCACTAACCAACCATTCATTTCCATTAGAATGTAGGAGTTAATTCTGCTTATGTCTGGTAATTATTGATTTAAAAGGACAGAAAGAAAGTGCAGAAAAATATTGGAGCACCTAAAAAGGTATTAGGAAAAGAATATAAAGCAAAATCTGAAAAGTTACATTGCTGAATTCTTTCTAATACTTCACTAGAAGTGTGCTTTTTTGAGTGTGCTTTTTCTTCTGATTGCAATTTCTGGATAAGAAAGAAGCTATTAAAATTGTAATAGCTAAAAGGCTTTGTACAAAATATTCTTTTATATTGCTAGGACCTTCTCAACTTTTGTACTCTGGCCTGCTGAATTCTGTTTATTTCTCAACATTTTAGATGACTGCCAATGTGATTTGATCAGAATTAAATCAGAATGCTAGAAAAGTTTGAAAAATATTTAACCTTGCAACAATACAGGACCTTATTGAATATTATGAGGCAGAAATAGCTGCAAATACAAAAATGAATCTGTTGTCATAGGCAGAAGACATATAATATGAAGTCTTATTTTTAAAACACTCAGTTTCTTACTTGTGTGCCTGTGTTGAGCTCTGTTTCATAACTCATATATTTAGTTTTGCTAAAAAAAGAGGAAAAATTATTTCTATTTTACATCTGTTCATTGAAGAAAATTAATTGGATTTTGACATTTTTTTTGTCTGCAGCTAAATACCACAAAATAGCTGAGACTGGAAGGATTGACTTCATTTTCCTGTATAGCTCATAGTTTCCTCAACCCTGTTTCAGCTGAGAAAAGCTATGGTTTTGTACATGGTCTAGGAAAAGAAGCACAAGGAGAGAAAGGGTGACATCTTCTCCCTCTGCACTTAGTGAGGGTACACGGTGAGCTCAGGAGTCCTGATCTGATGAGTGTTCTGACCAGACCGGGGGCTCCTTGACCTAGTGACAACAGCTGTGAACATACTAGCATCAGGTGAGGTTTAGATTGGATATTAGGAAAATTTTCTTCACTGAAAGGGTGGTCAAGCATTGGAAGAGATGGTGGAATCACCATCCCTGGATGAGTTAAAAATAATGTGTAGATGTGGTGCTTAAGGATATGTTTTAGTGGTGGACCTGACAGTGTTGGGTTAAATGGTGGGACTCGATGACCTTAGAGGTTCATCTTCCATTAATGCATTCAAGTCCTTTTTGAATGCGTGCACACTTTCGCTATCTTTACCAAACTTGTCTGTGTAAAATTCATTGCCATGAGTCCCTCTTCCCTAGAGCTAAATATAAAATCCCCCCTAAACCATTGCACAGCACCATACACCACCAGTAATGAAAACCAGAGTACATGGAAACCCTGATGGGCATTGCTCTGAGGGCTTTCTCACAGAAAGCAAACACCAGCGACTGGAGTTCCGGGCTGCAAAGTGAACACAGAACAGACTGTGCCTCCTGCCAGCCTGGGCATCCAGGGCTGGTGCAGCTCAGGGAGGTAAGGTGTGATATCACTGCTGGATGAGACTGTAGGCAAAATACACTGAGAAGAAAGAGAGGAGAGGGGAGAGGAGGAAAGGAAAAGGAAAAAAAGGGAAAGGAAAGGGGAAAGGGGAAAGGGGAAAGGGGAAAGGGGAAAGGGGAAAGGGGAAAGGGGAAAGGGGAAAGGGGAAAGGGGAAAGGGGAAAGGGGAAAGGGGAAAGGGGAAAGGGGAAAGGCAAGGCCCGAGGTCGCGGCGCCCGGCGCTTTGGCGCCCCCTAGCGGCTGCCCTCAGCACTCGGCGGCAGCGCGAGCCCCGCCGGCTTTGGAACCTGCTGGGATTCAGGCAGCGGACGGGAGACCTGGAAAAACACTCTCAGTTTTGAATGGTTTTTGTAACAAAGCTTTACTGGACTCAAAGCTGAGCCTAGCTTTTGCTTCTAAAGGCTAGTTTTTGATTTTGTCCCCCTGACAAGGATAGCCTGCCACAAGCACAAAACTGTTGGATCAGATGAGGCTCGGGAAAAGCTGAGGCAATGGAGGATAACACGTGGAAAATATATGGTTGTGAGCCCCTTTGATACAGGTATTATCTTCAGCCTTCTTTCTCACTGGGAATTGCACTGGAAATACACACGTGGGTTTGTCTGCTTGTGTGTGATTTCTACACACACAGACACACGCAAAGCTAAAAATTGAAATGACAGAGCAAAAAATCTTTCTGTAATTAAAGGACTAGTCCCTTCTATACTTGTATCAACATCTTTGTACAATTCTGAATAGAACAGTGTCATTTGCACTGTTCTGTATAAGAAATAATCATTTAAGCATGTTGCAAAGTAACAACTTCTGGTCAATGAACATAGAACATCTCAGCAAATTCTGTGTCCACTGAAAGCCATAGATGCCTTTCTTTCCTCAATTTTAACTCAGTTTACAATAAGCTGCTAAATGAAGTGCATCCTGCCTTTATAGATCAGAACACCTGGCAGATCAATACCCAGCTTGAAAATGGATGTGCAGATTTCCAGTACCCCTTCTGTAAATAACTTACATTTTGTGTACAGCCATACCAAGAAAATCCCACAAAAGACTTCTCCCATGCCAAGGGATTGTCTCTGCTGGCTTCTGGTTTGGCAATGGGGACAATACAGGGCATACTTCAGAGGGAGACATGTGAAACAAAATTAAAGTCATCAGAAATGTTTCTTGTGACCAGAATGACCAAATAACTAAACAATTTGAGTTCACCAAACTGAGATTTACAAGTTGAAGACATACTATTGGAAAAAGAAAACAAAAGAAGTGCAGTTTTTTAGCATCACAGATTACGTGTCTTTTAATGGCAACTTCTCATAGTTTGAAATATTCCTGGAATAGATACTAAGCACAGTTGAAACACTGAATTGATTCTCTTAATAAGCATATTAAGACACCCTACATGTTTCCTTATAGTTGAAACAAGACTGTTTGGGAAATAACCAACTGAATACCAGTCCTAAATATATGGCCACATAAATCTTATGCTATTTTATGACAGTTGGGAACCATCAGCTGAAAATATGAAACATAGGCCCCTGGAAAAAGTTTAAAGTCCCTGAAAATTCTCTGTGTTTAACTAAAAATTTGTTTTCCCAGTTTTTTTGTTACAAGGGAAAAGAACCTTTGAAGACAATAGCCATCTATCACACAGAAAATGTTCTCTTGTCACTGCTGTATTTCAGATATGCACCAGGAAGCTGCCAATTAATCTCTAGCACTCTGATGTTCTAGGCATGTTCTACATTTAAAAACAATGTCTATTTGCAAGAATGAATCTTTAATCCCTAATTATCTTTTCAGGTTCATCTCCTTTAAGATTTGTTGCTGCCAGCTAATCTAGCCAATGCTGATGATGGGGAGATTAAACCTCATAATTAAATGCAGTAATATCTGCCAGCACAAGTCTGCAATCTTCATTTGCCACCTTCATTTTTAAGTAGGCATTCCAAATAGGCCAAAAGCAGCCTCTGGGTGTCAGTAGAATATAGCTATATACATCCAAAGTACCTACTTGGACTCCTGCTCACAGGCTTGGACCTGGTTGTCAGAATAGAGGCCACACCATCAAAGTTTGAGGCTTTCATTAAAGCCATTACATTTCCATGAAATTTACCCTCAGGCATTCTCCAGTAGGATTCTTGTGCCATAGGCTGAGGACTCTTTCTGACATAAGAGCCCTAATACAGTGACAACATCCAGACTTGCAGTCAAAGTTAATCTCCTTTTTAAGCTCCAGTGCTTGCTAATCTTAGTGCAGAAGCTCTTAAGCATCTACCTTTATAAGTCTGCTGAGTCCAGGCTGCTGTTCAAAGCAGTTGCATTCCTAATAAGGCTGGTGTGAGGGCAGGTTGAAGAGGGTGTACAGACAATTTCTTCACCTCTAATTTCAAAGACTGCAGTGTCTGACAAAAACAAACCCCCACTGTGCTCAGAGAATTCAGACTTCCCAAAGAGCAGGACCTATCTCCTTTCTCACAATGCCTCTACAAAGCATTGTATATTTTACAAGGTATCTGCGATATTTTTCCTCAAGCTACTTCCTACCATGCTTCTCCTGTAAGCCTACCCATAAGGATAGCCCTCAGTTTCCCTCTAGCAGAGAAGAAACCTGCTTTTAGCAACTTTAGCAAGTTTAGCAACTTTTTGCCTTCAACTGTTAAGGCTAGACCAAACCACATACTAGAAAAATACAAGAAAAGAGGAATCTTTTCTCCCCTTTAACTTTGTAACATACCCTATGAAAAGCTTTTTTTCCTCCTATGGCTGCATAAATCTTTGGGAAGAAATCCTAAACCGTGGTGGTTCTGAATTGATGATGATTTCTGCTTGCTGTATTAATGCTTGGTTAAAATAAAAAAACAGCAAAGAGAAATTTAATGGAGTTTTTAACTATTTTCATCCCACATGCTACTACAGAGCTGAAACTGAAGCAAAGATGAGAAATACCATGCCTAGCTGCTACAGATTTCATGCCAAGTTCCAGAAACACTGTACTGACAATATTCACATTTTTATTGCTATTATTGTATTTTTACTGACAGAAATTCAAAGAATCACAATCCTTAGTTTTAAATGCGCTCACACAACTTAAGTTGGTTTTATTCATTACCACATGATCGTTCACAAAGTGAAAGCCACTAAGAATGAAAAACATAAGATCAGGCCTATATATCAAAAAATTAAAACTGCAAAGGTTATATGAAAAGCTGTAAGTTTTCTTTGAAAAAATTTTTTCATTTGTAGTCAATTGTGAAATAGACAATGGTAGAGTCAAAAATGGATTATGAAATACATTGACTGTGAAAATTAAATATAAAATTAGTCATAGTTCTTGAATGTCACTATCAGCCTTACTTGTATAAAAGTTGGGCCCTGATGGTATACAAAACTTTATTTATACATTGAAACAATTGTTCTCTTGCCTGATAAGGAATATAGAAAGAAAAACATCCTGAAAATTTAATTTAAGATTAAGTATTTTTCAAAAATATTATGATAAAAATGGTACTTTTTTTAAAATAAAATTTGCTGAGACTTCTTCTGTGTTTATATATGTGGAGAGAATAGAAAGAGCACATTCAAAAATCGGCATTACATTTCTTTTTATGGATTTTTCTGCTGGTTCTGAGATTTTCTTAGAAGCAGTTGAATAAAAGCTGACAAACACTCAGCTTAATCCTTTTTCTGAAAACCCAGTTTTTCTCAGGTCTTTCTCAAGCTGGAGCACTATAAATGCTGATGTTTCACAATAAAAATGAGTAATTGTATTACAGAAGTATCTAATGAAGTTTTAGGACTGAACTGTTCAAGTGAACATGAAAGGTATTTATGAGTGTTGTGATACATCATTCCACATAATTGCAAGGAGAGATATGTTTCTGTTTTCATATGTTAATGGAAATATGGAAAATTGGTTCTCCGAATTTTCATTGAAACTGATTTAATTTTGACTGGTTTTTTGTTCATTGTCCATGTATCCCAGTGAATCCCAGTTGCAAGGAATCTACCTGTGTAGCGATGAACACCATTAAGATTTGCAAGGCCACACTTGTTGAACCACCATCCAGTGTTGTCACTGAAGTTACTGCAGCTCTTTACTGGCTGTCCTTTAATAGTGCACATTGGCCTGCATCCATCATTATCAACATCAAAAGTGCTGAAAGGCATGGAATTTTGGTTATCTTCTCTTCTATATCCTCTAAATGCATCACCTAAGTGCAATAGATAAAACAAAATAATAAAAAAGTTATTTCCGGAGAAATGTTCCTTTCTTGATGCACACCTCACAAACTTTTCCTCTGAATCTATTTGAAAAGTAGAATTTTTCAGAAGTGGTTCAAGAGCACCAGCTAATAAGTTGTAAAAGTGCTAAAGATGCTGGAAATGAAAGAATAAAATACTAAGAAATATGGAAGAAGCTGGAATTCAGTGAAACGCCTTCGTATTTTTGTTGCTTTTAGCAATGCATGCTGGCTATGAAGGTAAAGGCTTCTGTTCTCAGAAACAGAGGAAGAAGAAAGTAAACAAAAAGGGTTGTAACTTCAGATTTTCCAGTAACATGCCCAAAGCCCCAAAATGAGTCATGAAACAAGATGGAATTGTTAAATCACAAAGGTCAGTTATTACTGTCTTTGTTGTCTTACAAAACAAAAACAAAAAGAACTTACTGAAGTAACAGTATTTTTCACAAATACAGAGTAAAGCACAAACACCTTTAGAGAGCAACTATTTCATTGATAATAAGAGCCATTCTTGCGTAACATGGAAAAAAGCAGTAAGGCATGAGGCAATGCTTAATGCAAAACTCTGCACACGTTGTGTATTTATGCTGTTAAGGGAGGTCTGGAATTAATTTGTATCTATGTATACCCAGCAACTGTTACACACTGCAGGCCAGCTTTGCTCCACTGTTTCTTTCTCTATCCTTTGTACATGACTATCTGGGCACTTCTGAACTATATAAAGCATCATCAGGAACACTGCCAATAACATCTGTGATGAGATAATAGTCATCTAAATAACTGTACCATTAGGTAAATAAACTTAATTGTACATTAGGTAAATAAACACTAACACCCAAAAAATCCCTTATTTATTTTATATATATATCTCATTCAGTTTACTTTTTTTTATTATTACAGGCATAAGTGATCACCATATAATTAATATTTTATCTGCATAAGTGTTCATTATATACCAGAGAAAAACACATTAGAAATAAAATTTCTGAAGTTTATTATTTTTTTTAATGCATTTTTTTTTGTATCAAGAAAGGGAATCTTTAAATACTTCAAAGAAGGAAGTTCTTACCAGCATTTCCTGAATAATGCCCCAAATGGATCTTAAAAGAACATGCTTCATCCTCTATCCAAAATCCATCATATGATGCATAAGCACGTTTGTCATTTTCTGATTCCAAATCCACATAAAGACTGAAATGAGTGGCTTTTTGATTCACTATGTCAAAAATCTTCCTCAGTCCAAGCCAAAATTCTCCTTAAAGAGAAATATAATATATAGTCTAGAAATGGAAACTGTACAAGAAAAAGTGATTGTTCCTGCTTTTTTGCTTTCCCACCTGAACCAAATGTAATAAAAGTTGCATGATAGGCTTATATTCCTCTGAAAGACTAATGAAGGAACAGAGTAATCTTCCTACTTCCTTAGGAAATCCCTCAGAATTCCCATGTGTGTATTATCTTTTTTTTCTCTGTGATATGTTTTAGAAAATTGTCCAGATGATAGATTTCAAATATTCATCTTCAATATATCTTAGAAAACCACAAAAACTTGATGTGCTAAAGATCCACTTGCATGAACAGAGCTCAGTAGCACTCCTAAGGGCAATACTGAGAAATGATAAATGTTAGCATCCTATGAAATGCAAAAAAAATGCAAACCCTATTCTTGAAATTTAAGCCCTGCTCTCGAGATTTGCTGCCTCCGTAAATCACACTTGTAGTCCCATATGAGCTGCACTTCTTTGTACAGAAAAGCTGCATGCTTCCATTGCAATCCCAGATAAACTTCTGAAAAAGCGAATGGGTTTAGACTTGTGGGATATTAAAGGTGGCAATGAAAAATTAATATCACAGTTGTATTGGTATAAGCTACTGAAATATTTCCATTGTTTATAACTTTGCATGCCCCATGGTGAAATATTATTGAGTTCTGTCTGTTCTAAGGAAATACTTTGCAAAAGTGATTCAAACCAACAAAAACACTTTTTTTTTAAGCTGAAAAGATAGGAAATACAAGCTATAAACTATTTCAAGCAGAAAACATAATATTTTAAACACTCTTGTGAGACTGCAATAGCTAAAGACTATAGTGGAGTAATAGCCACTATCGGGAAGATCACACAATAGATTTGATGAAAAAAAATCCTTACGTGAAAATAAGACTTTTAAGAAGCAAGATTTCATACTACTAAAACTACTGCACAATTTAGAGGACTGTAGCTCACATGAAAGCAGAAGAAATGTGGGATCCAAAACATTTTAAAGTATTTAAAATTAATACCAGTAAGGTCACCAAATCCATCCAGATATTCAGACCATGTTCTCTGAAACTTAACGATTCCATCAGTTCTTTTCTGAACCACAGTCCATCCACCTCCTCGAAAATCCATGTCACACAAAACCTAAAACAGACATAGGCATGATTAAGCATTCTTGAAGCAGCTTTTATGAAAAACACATTTTAATTAAATAAAGGTGGAATATTCAGAGTTTTGCTAAGTAACATATTTTCAAATATCTTTAAAAAAAGCTCTAAGAAAGTAAAAAACAAGCTGCAGTATTTTCTTATATGTTCTTGTTGAACATTTGGATTTGGATATTTCTTCAACCGGTAGAAACAGCTGTGTGTAATAGTCTTCTAATAACAGATATAATAAATAAGCTTTGATAAATGTCACTGTAACATTTATAGCCTGAAAGGGAAGCAACTTGCAATGTCATGTATTAATCAGGCAAAATATCATCGATACAGGTAGCAACACTGAATGAACTTTTATTTCAGCAAAGCAAAACAGACACAACTTCTTGTATGTTCTCCATCACCATCATGCCTTCTTCCAGAAAATACTGTGTTTGTGGTGCCTGGGAAATTTAGAGCCTTTAATAAAGGGTGAGGAAATGGAAAACAGTGATAGCAGTAACCCAGCATGTAACAATAATTTGCAGCAGCAAAAACCTCTACATAAGAAGTGGCCCCAATCCAGGGAAGTCCCAATGTGAACATATAACTGCCTGCAACTGAGCGGCACCACTGAATACATAAGATCAGCTCTCAAATTTATGAGTCTTTAAAAGTCTTTGTTAAAATTTGTGCCCAGCAGTATGTCAAATGGCAGAGGTCCAGCTGCCATCTGCTCTGTTTTGGAACACCACATTAAGTGGCACGTTTTCACCTCAGCCCATCTAACTTAAGATGTGTAATTGATTTTCCTAAGTAGATCTGCAGTGCCAAATCTTGATCAGTTCTAACCGGGATTATAATGTCTGGGAACCTAATGTAGAAAGATCACATGGCACATTTATACACTGCACTACCTAAGATAACCAAGGAAGTTCTAAGGGATAGTATCCATAATTAGCATTTAAAAGCAGGAGCTCATTTTTGTCTCCAAATGTGACTAATATCAGGAGAATTAACCTGGAAAATGCTTGAAGGTAGTGAGCCAGTAAGCTTCTTGTAGTAACAAAAGTAATTTCAGAACATAATGTTGCTCTGATAACATTAAGCCAATGCACAAGTGATGGAGTAAAGAAATTTTTTTTATGTTACAGGAAATGTACAAAATTAAATGTTTCAGAAAAGAGAGATTTGCAGTCTTAGCCAGCTGATAAAAGTGGAAACTAGGTATAAGTCAGTTAACCCTCAAAAAAAATTGTGGCAGACTGAGAATTTTATGTTGCACCTCCATTGCCTGTAGTAGCTAGATATTTTTCAGGAAACCAGACTTGCTCCTTAGCAGAAAAACATGAACATCATAGTCAAAGCCTCTGTGATTTAACAATGTCTTCTCAATGAATGACAAGAAAGGAACAGGACAGAGCTGCAATTTGATCTAATACAACCTTCAAGAAAGATACTTCTGGCAATTCTTGCAAAACAAATACTAAATGAATCATAGTAAGGTTCATGTGCATGAAAAAAAATTGTGGCTTTTATTCCCTGGACAATCACATGCTTATTTCAGTCACCCAAGGAGGACAGAACTGTAATAAAAAGAACTATAGAAGATTCCAAAATGAATATTTAGATGAAAATACCTAAACCTCATTCAAAATAATCCCATTGCCTCATCCACTGTCTTGAGAAAATGATTGCATGCTTGGCTACTCCTCTGACTATGAGTCAGAAATACTATGAGGAGCCTACTTGGTCACAACATCAATCTTCGGTTCAATATAAATCAGTGGAAGTGTTGATAATTCACAGAAGGAGCAGATATAGATCTACATGAGAGGTGATCAACCTTAGATACAGCACCAGCACATACACCAGCTAAATAAAATATTAGATGGATACAGAAAAATACAGTCATAGCTGTGTAGTTTTCTTAATCCCTTATGGAAATGTTGCAGTTGTAAAGCATTATAATAGTTAATCTGCTTTACAGTTTGCTCTGTGTCTCATATCATGAAAGGAATGACTGTACCAGGTACAAACTAAATTAAATGAGAAGGAGGACACTTCTACTGAATATTTCTTCCCTTCCCACCTGCAGTGTGTATAAGAGGTATGCTCTAAACAACAGCTTAGTTTGTCTGATCCAGCTGAGAAATATCATTGATCAAAATTTACTGAGTGAAAAATGTATCAGAAATTGGACATGGTTCATTTTTCCAACAGTGAAATTGGTTTTAATCACTTCATGAACAAATGTTCAGGAAAAAGCCTATTTGAGAGTAACTTCCTGAGGTTACAGAAACCTGCCAATACCACTAAAGCTAGATATTCTTATTGCTCCTGGAATTTGGAGTTCAATTAGCCCAAGTTAAGCATCAAAATCTATACTCACTTTTGGAAACTTGAGGTATCAAACTTGAAAAATAAGAATGGGATCAAGTTGTCTAAATAGTTTTTATTTAACTGATATCTTTATGCATATTATTCTAAATACATTTTTCATTTAGGTTCTGTTGCATAAAAAGGCATCTTATTGCTGCAAAGGTCCTCATCAAAATAAATTGTTTCATGTTGTGTTTGTTTCCTGTTTTTTAGTTTTGTACTATGGATTTCTGCCTCTATTTTTTTCTTATTTTGCTGGTCTGCAGAACACTTAGAACTCTTGTCTATTAGCCTCTAAAAGATGCTTTATAATTTCTTGTTTATATTTTAATGTCTTGATATTTTTGTCTATCTGTCATTTATCTTGTACTCTTTATGCTTCAGCACATGAAAGAATTCACATTAGTTTTCCTTAAAATAACATTCTTTATGGAACACATATTTTTGATATTTTTCTCTGAGAGCTTTTTGGCACTGTCTTTTAAGTTCTGTGCAACATTTACCAGACAAGAAATGAGACACTCATGACTGCAAACATTACTTTAATTATTTATTGTTACCTTGTTCTTTTAATCAAATTGCTATGATTTTTCTTTTATATTTCTGGAATCACCTTCAATCCAGAAGAAATTCTGAAACAGAAGCATTTTTTGCTGTGGTGGAATTTTGTTCATACTACAAATATGGTTGTTCTGTGAACACTGCAACATGTATTTGCCTTTCTTTTACATAGAAGGGAGTTGTCGATGAGTTACAGATCTTTTCCTGAGCTCACTGCTTTGTATGGAGAGAATGACAGGTTTCATATCAAAGGTTGCAGAATCAAGTTCATTTTTCCTTTTGAGATGCCAGCATAATTCTGAAACCTTTTCTTAACCAGTTTAAGCTCCTTTTTGTAGCATTTTGAAGGGCCCTGGTTGGCTAGAGATAAAGGGATTCATCCTTCCTTTGTTACATATAAAGGAATGCTACAAAGTTAGATATTAAACTTTGCTGGTTATTAGTTGGCTTAAATTCCTCATTTTTTCTTCAAAAAATAATGACCTCAACCTCTATGGCGAAGCTGAAGGTTTGAAAGCACCATATCTGCCTTTCCACTATGCATAAGGCCTTCTCTAACTAGAACAACCTGAAATGGAAATAAACACATAAAACAAAATATTCCTTGTGTTTGCAAGGATCTTAATATTCTCAATCTGAAGAAATTAACCCAAAATTCCTTTCTCCTAGATGAGCACTATTAATCTGAGCAATTACATAAAGTGCAGGCAGTGATAGTGAAGTATGATTGCTGCAGCTTGTTTTAGGGATATATATCCTTGTTTCAGGAATATAAATCCTACAAACTGGAGAGAAAAGACCCAATTTTAGATGCCTCTGTGCCTCAAGCTTGGATTATAATGATACTTAGACAAAAGCTAAGCACCTACTCCTCAGACCAAGGCACATCTGCACCTACACTTGGACGACTCTGCATCAGTGGAGTCCCATCACAAGAGAAGGCAATGTTATGCAGCAGAATAACTCAAAATCTAAAAGTCCCATCTTAAAAGCAAAATGGATCAGTCAATTGCTCTTCAGTTTTCCATCTCTAAAACACAGAAGAACAACTCTTCTCCATACCCAAAAGAGGTGCTGGAAAATACCTTGGGTTTTCCTCTTTGTTTTCCTCTATGTTTCACTGCATATAAAAACTGACAGTGGGCTGTTATGACAGAGATCAAATTTCCTTGTAGAAAATAAGAAACTTGTCAAAATTATAGTAATAGCAGACATGTGCAGATGATTTAATATATTTTTCATTCATCTGTTGAGAAATTGTCGTGGAAAATGCTTTAAGTCTACTAGAAATATTCTAAATGCATATTCTCAAGCAAATTGTGACTGTAATAATAAATGTATTACCTCAAAAGGATAATTTGATCCTTCTGGATGGATAATGTACAGACCACTTGGAGTTTTTGAAATGGAACCAACAGTATCTTTAATATGAGTGCAGTCCAAACCTAGAGACAAAAGTTATTCAATGAAGTTCATTAGAAAAATATGTTTAAAAAAAAATACAGATTAATATAGGATTATTACTTTTCTTGGTGAAGTGAATTATTTAAAATATAATTTTCTTCTCATGTAAACTTTAAAATCAGGCTTTGTCATGAATTTATCTTGTAAATTAAAATTCTCTAAACACCATTCAGTTTATAAGTACAAATGACATTGTATAGACAAAGTTCTTTCTAATCTTAATAGACATGATACATACCTACGTAAAATTAAAGATTATGTATCTGGGTCAATTTACAGATTATTTTTTCATTTTATTTATAACACCTGTACTGTGAAAAAGACATTATCTGGGAAATTAAATATTTTTTTCCTAGAGATACTTGTATTTATACTTGTAAAAGCCTTTCTATCATAAAGTATGTGTGGAAAACATTCCATTTGAATAAGGATACTCTAGATGCAGAGCACACTTTATTTCACTGCAAAAGAATGTGCCATTCAGCAGCCTCAGATCACTTACTAGCTGATAATCATTCTTGGTATTTTACATAAAAATCAGCATGCTTAACAGGATGTCCAGAGTTATCAGATGCAAATTATTTTAAGCAGAATTAATGATAACACTTTTAAATAGTTTCTTAAGTTTCCAAAGTTTATATGTTACTAACACAGGATAAATGTCAATGTTACAATTGCTTGCCTTTGCTTTAATTAGCTCCTTTTCAAGATACAAAGATAAAAAGGGAGGGTGTCAACACTACATCAGAAAAGTACTTACCATGAGATTGAACTGCTTTGTAAGGAAGTGGATCTAAATGTTTTCTCAAAATTACTGTGTTCAAAAGAACAATTTTGTTCATGAGTTCATTCACCTGCAAATTCAAATAAAAGATCTTTAATTAGGTTGCAATGAGAAATTTTGCATCCTAAAGATTTTTTCTGAATCCCAGTAAACATAATCTGAAGTTAACTTTTGTGATGTGTAGTAATTTGTACCAATGTGAAGAAATGGTCCTCCACTTACCCAACTGCAATGTATGACACTAAATTGTAAAGCAGGGTGCTTACCACTCCTCACAGAAATGGAACTCACACCCTACCAAAGGTACAAGGACTGGTGATAAAACACTCTAATGCTACTGGTTTAATGGCAATTTAATGAGCCCTATTTTTCCTCAGAAAGACAACACCTGCTGTGAGAAATAACAAATGCAAATCTTTATAATAAAGAAAAAAAGTACCTGATTAGAAAGGTAATCCAGTGAAGACTGTTGATCATCCATCATGTCTCTTACAAGTTTTTTTGTGCTTCTGGCATATTCAGCAAGAGAGTTCTGCAAATTTCCTTCAAAAGAAATATGTTCATCCACTTTGTTTTCATAACTCTAGAAATATTCTTGACTAAATGTCAACATTTATTACATCTTAGTGAATACTGAACGTGGTTTACCTTACAGCACCTAAAAGTGAAATGAAAGTAATACAGAGACCACAGATTAAAGCCAAAGGTGCTAAAAAGCTTCAGACTTTCTAACTGCAGTAAAGACATCTTAAGTGATGGTTCTTCTCATGTTTTGAAGAAGAAATTAATCTTATCCTTGGGTAAACTGGACAACCAGATAATGGATATCACAGAAATATAAATGCATATGAAAAAAGACAGATATATATATATATAAGGTTTCTTGTCACCTGACATTTGCTCATACACTGTACATCCTGGTTTTTGCCCTGATGCTAAAAATCATCATCACCATCATCATGGCATATAATTAATACTGTATATTTTTAAATCATATGTGGAAACCAAGCATTTGCACAATTATTTTCAGAGGCTGATTGTAAAATTTGCTGTGCAGTTTGTCAAGGTAGTGAATAGAGAACATCCTGCGTAACCCTCTATAAAAGGTAAGGTGAAGTACACATTTACTCCCATGTAACTCACTAACTAATTAACTACCTCCCACTTATATCCCCACATCCAGCTATGACCTTTGAATGAGGAACAGACATCCTCCTCTTCCTCTCTAATTGAGATACTGACATTCAGAGGGTAACAGATCCAGGCGGGTTGTGCAGTTCCTTGGATTTGCCTGTCTTCACCAATGATTATGCTTTGTCACACCAGCTGCATCCCAAAAACAGGACATCCCAAATTTTCTGGACAATACACAGTTTGGGCAGCAGGGTCACAAGGCTGTCACATGTGCTCAAGAAGATTAAAAAATAAATTTGCACAGCATAGCATAGCAGAGGAGAGGATTGCATAGCATGGCACTGATTAGCTCATCACTAAAAGTATTCTTTATTAATACATACTGCACATGTAATGTTTGTCCCCTTGTAAAATTTTAGCTTGAGCATCACATGGTACAAGGCATTGTTCTTTTTGTTTTGAAATATCTGCAGATTTATTCTCTTCTGCCTGGAGTGGTTCCTCCACAGCTCCACCATTCCTTGTGTCCTGTTGTACCAAACAATGGAAGGGGAAATAAATGGAACATGAAGGACACATGAAACAGCTCAGTCTGCCAAAATGAAGTAGATTGCTTCACAGGACTTCCTTCAAAACCTGTTATTTAAAAGCTTTATCAAGGGATAATTGACAGAGGTGAGACCAAAACTGATTAGATGTTCTCTGCTTAGCCATATCTCACAAGAAAAAAGTAGAGTCAGAAGTAAAGAATAACCTCTAAAAATTAAAAAAATACCACCACCATTTCTGGTGAGGTATTCTACTTGTGAGCACTGTAAATGGGAGGCAAGAACCTGCAAATCCTGCATTTTAAGAATCACCACACTCAATAGATATCTCAAATGCTATGGAACTTACTTTCACTGGAAAGGAGTAGGCTTTTCAATTTACCAGGTATTAGCAAAATACTTTTACTCTTGAAAATACCTAAATTCATTATTTAGATGCTGATTGAGGAAATGCTTGCATAAGTTTTTAACTTATGCACACAAGCAGTCATGAGAAGATTTGCGAATTAATTCAGCATTAAAAAAAAAAATATTTTAAATGTTCTTATAGGGGAAAGAATACAGGAACAGTAATCCTGGGCACATAATTATCTGAAATAGTAACAATAATAGCATTAGTAAAAGTAGTTACACCTATTACTGTTATTTTAAAATTATATTCTCATATTTAATAGTTTTTCTTCCATGGTGCCACATGACATAAAATAAGGGAATGTCTCTGAATAATCACTTAAAATAATTACTAAAAGTGATTCCCAAAATATGTGTCATTATCAAAAGATTAAGTAACATGTTTTTGTATGAGTCTTTGTTTGATAATTTCATAATCTCAGCAAATCATTTGTAGTATGTTCATATATTGTGTTTTCAAATGTAAATAGGATCCTAAGAAACGTCAAGATTTTAATGAAAAACAAAACTTATTTAGACTTGAATACATCTTCAACATAGTTGTTCTTTCCTGCTTCATTTTTCTGATTCTGAAATTGGCACTATACCAGCAAGCACTGAACAGGGTTTTTTCTCCTGATTTTTGCTCTTAAAAAGTGAAAGTAAAAACTACAAAAATCTGTTAACAAAGGAATTTTGCAAAAACAGTTTTCTGAATTACTAGTATAATTGCATTTTGTGCCTGGAGAATGGTAGAGAAGTAAAAAAATATGTTTCTTTAATATTGAAAAAAGCACAAAATAAAGAAAGAAAAATTATGTAAGAGTTATAAACAGATCTCTAGAAACTTATAAATAGAACAGTTGAAAGTATGACTTGTTCCAGGGCTATCACAGATACTCACCAGGTGTGCAATTAAACACTGTTAAGCAAATATTTTTAATCAATATTTATCTTTAACAAAAGCCAACATGAAAGAAGCAATTAAGTCTGATCTCAGCAATTCAAGCAAAAACTGGCTCTGCCAAAAACAACAGTAACTCTGCATTTAAAGTCACGCAGATGAGATTAAAATTATGACATAACAACTGAGCTGTGATATTAACACAAAAATGTTCTAATATGCTGAATTCCTACAATTTCAATATATTTTCTTTTGTCTATCTTGAAATATCTCATTTTTCTCTATTTTTATATCTACCTTGAATAAGAGAATCCATACTTTTAAAAGATGTCACTTTTCTGAGAAATCATTCAGTTACATTCCTTATCTTATCTAAACAAAGTAATACAAAATCTTACCTTAGGTGAACAAGGTTCGCCATTATTTATGACAGTCTCTCCTAAACTGAACAAAAAAATATTAAGACAAATAAATGAAGTGACCCTAAAGTGGTGGTTCATCTTTTACTTGAAGAAATGCAAATGTTTTGATGGGTTTCAAATTTCTGTGGAAAGAATTGTACACTATAAAGGCCTGATCTAACTATTTGGGAATGTCTACAGAACAAAGGGCAGCCAACACATCACTCCTTTACTGCCTGGATTTAATAAACCACATTTCAACTGCGCAGTAGATTTTATATATTACTACTTGCATCCTGAGGAAAACTACTGCTTATCACCTCTACATGACGAATCAAACATATGTATTTTCATTGTGATAAACTCTGACAAATTTTCTTATATGCTACTTCTGAGCATTTGTGTATATTTGGCATGACTGTTCTGGGATACTTGAAAGAAAAAGTAGTATTACTTGATGTTTTCAAATTTTTATCAAGTTTTTTATCATTAAAATTTAGGAGTCTGTATTGTTGTGGTGTTAGTGAACTACAACAGGCTGTGGAGGCAATTTTTGAATAGGTCATCAAAGTAAGTTCAAAATAGAAAACTGAAAAAACATTATTTTAAATTAGTACTTTGTATTACACAGAAAATCTTTTACCAGGAGAATAGTAGTATTTTGGTGTCACTGGTAGCCCACCCATTGTAACACAAGTACTGAGACTATCATTCAATAGAATGATTTTTATCCCTGAAAAAAGTCAAAGTACAAGAGAATGGCATGAAAAGAAGAAATTAAAATGTAGTCCACAGAAGCTTAATTAAAACTATGAGGCACTTACAAATGTCACACACTCAGTTCCACTACTTTTTATCTTAAAACTGGATATGATAGTCTAAAAAAAAGGTTCAGAAAGGTCCCATGTATTTAGAGAATTTAGACACATTAGAGAATTTAAATTATTTGTGATCCGGCTGAATAAATGAAACCTCAGCTTCCAATGTACCACTGGGAAATATACTGTCTAAAGGATTTTCGGGATACGCTGTTCAATCACACCTTACACTAGTACAAAACAAGACAGTGTTCCAAATTTGTCTTGATAATGTGGTTCATCTCCACCTCTATCTAAAGCTGGAATACACTGGAAATAGCTTTTGCTACTAAGATTTGCTGGGAGCAACCAACATTTGTTGGGAATGGGGATTAATACACTTTTTAATCCAATGTTTTATTTTAAAGTTACTAACTAAATGGTACTAAGAACCTGTAACTGAGAGGAGTATATTCAACTACCTGTGAAATTATGAACAACTTTGGCTCTACTGTATCTCTCAAAATCAAATTTTTAATTTTTTCTAAAGGACCACATGGTACATAATAGTTTTCCAATATGAGACTTACTAGGGTTTAATTAGTGTGTCAGTTGATGCTCTCTCAAGAAGATGTAGGTTGTGATCCTTAGTTCAGCCTCAGGAAGAAGATTTCCATGGCTTTCTATATATCACATTAAGGGCAAATTAACAGGTTTTTTTCTTCTTTCTATGTACATAAATAGGCAGAGTGACAAAGTTCAGGCAGGAATGGTTGAAATAGTCAGAACATTAACTTCTCCCATGCATTTGCCTACACAGGTTGGAGAAAAACTATAGGACATCAGCAGATTAATCCTTCACTGGAACAAGAAGGAAAGAAAAATGTGTTTTTGCAGCAGCACAGCTATGCTCCAGCCTTCAAGTAAGACTTGTAATAAATTCAGAATACATCCCACAAAGTTTTAATAGCTTATTTTTATACTTCACTGGAATATCCGTGTCCAACCCAAAGTAAAATTTATGAAACTTCTTTCAAACCAGAGCAGGACCTTCCATCCTATTACTACTTAAGATCAGGTTTCTTGCTGCCCCAGAATAATCATGCACTTCTGAATTACATGGCCCTCAGCTTGTCACCTTCTTGTTCCACAGTCTGAAAGATGTGAGGTTACTCATGAGGAGAGATAATCCAATAACTGTAAAGGAGGACTATGAAGACTTAATAAAAAAGTTAACAACAGGAAGACAGAAATATATGTATACACTATACTTAGTTCTGAATCTCAAAAGGTACCTTAAGGTGAAGCTGCAAGTTGTGCTGTGTTAGATCAAAATTTTCAGTAAACCTAAGGAAGCTCAAATTCTATCAGTGCATGAGCTTACCACGACCTTCAGTCTTCCTAGATGTGACATGGGCCCAAATTCTGCAGTTTCCCAGCCCTGCCTCGGTTCTGCTTAGGTGACTCTGTTCTCCATCCTGATAAAGCCTTGTACTGCATCCTAAATGAAGCAGTGCATTTTATCAGGCAAACTGCAATTTTACATGTGGCGGGGGGGGGGGGGGGGCGGGGAGGGGGGCAGAGGGGTGAAAAGCACACAGCAGTAAATTGCCAACCACTTTTCCCTCTTCTGCAACACAACAGAGCTCATGGGGAAAAGAAGTGCTAAATTTGGGGTTGTTTTTCTGAACTAGAGATGAAAGACTTCCATTTTAGGGTCATCTCAACTACAATAACTGGAATACTATAAATATTAGACGCATTTGGCAACCTGACCACCACTGGTCTTGTCTGTAAAATGGAAACAGCAAAACCCACTTCCCAAACTGTGCTACAAATATGGGGGAGTGGTCTGTGGAGAAAAGTATTTTACAAATGCAGAGTACTATTTTTACCTTCCTAGTCAAAGACATAGAACAGCTGCACTCTGGAAAAAAAAAAAAAAAAAAAAAAAAATCGGTTTAAGCTCAAATACACCAGCCAAGAAATGTCTCGCCAGGAAACCACCAAGGCATTTAGCCTGTTGCTGACAGCTCATCCAAGGCGGAGCAATATCCCAAGACAATACGCCCTGCTTTGCTTAAAGAAAAAAAAAAAAAAAAGTTTTGCAGTCTTAAGAACAAACTGAGGTGCTTTTTTGTTTTCCTTTTTTTTTCTTTGTGCAACTGTATTTATAGAATTTTTTATAATTTAATATTCATCATTTTGTGCATCAACTGATGCACAAAAAATCTTTTGGTGGTCGTTGTTGTTATTGTTGTTATTTCTACACCCTGTGGTTAAAATAAAATAAAATAAAATAAAATAAAGTTTATAGTGTTAACTCCAAGGCTCCAATGGGTTTAAGAGGTACCTGCAGAGCGCCGCACGCGGAGCCGGGGCGGTGTTTGCCTACGAGAACACGTTCGCTCGGACCCCGGGTGTGTTTGGGGCTTTTAAAGGTTATCCCGCGGTTTATAGCGCTGCAGAGGATGGAGGCCCAGTGAGAGCCACGCACCGTCCCTGGCGCGGTGTCCGGCACCGCTGTCCCGGACGTGACCGGCCTTCGGCGAGTGCCCGGATCGCTTCCTACTCGCGGCTCCCGCCCTGGCAGGGGCACCGCCGAGGCCCTGCGGGGCGAGGGGGTGCCGGCCCGCCCCGAAGCCAGCACCATGCTGCGCCGGCCCGGCCCTCCTCCCTCAGCGCCGCTCCCTCAGCGCCGCGGCCCCGCCCCGTTGCGAGGGAAGCGGCGACGCCGGTTGCTACGAGGCCGGGCAGACGCGCAGAGCTGGCGGCGGTGCGGGCACGGCGCTGACCCGGGCGCTGCATGGAGCTCGGCGAGAAGGCCGGCGGGGCGGCGCGGGGGCAGCTCCTCGCCGGGGGCCCGCAGGACCGCGCGGGAGGGCGGCGGAGCGTCCCTGTGTATCCTTGCTGAGGCGGCCCCCGAGCGCCGGGGCCGGGCGCCCAAGGGGGGCCGGGGCTGCGTGCGGCCCGTGTGGGGCTGCGACGGGGCCCGGGCGGCGATGTCCCAGCCTCCGCCCTGCCCCGCGGGCAGAGACCGCCTCGGGGGTGTCTTCAAATTAAAGCTTGTACATTGAGGGGTTTAAACTGCCGTGGCTTCTCAAGCAACTTCGGAGTTTTCTTGTTTTCCCTCTTCTAGGAGATTATGCCACTGTGAATAGTGTTTTTCATCCTAACTTTTGGGTTCTTGTGGTTTTGAGTTTTAGTAGTAAGAACTACTGACACAAACTATTGAGATGCACCTGCACAGTTCTACTTAAATAATTACTGGTGTGATGCAGGATTGATCTGGCTCTGTGGAGGGCTTTTATTTAGTGATGATAATCAATTTCAATGTAAACAACTAATCCTTTAGGATGTGGGGATGTGTGGGGGGAGGGTGTTTACTATTTAACACTTTCCCTGTCATACCTGCATCCTTATGTTACAGGTTTAGATAACTACACAAAATGTCCCTTCAAAAGAACATAATGAAGGTGGGATTTTTCACCTGGCGGTATCATGAAGGATGAGTGCAAAGTCTCTTGTAAAATCCCTTTAAAAAGTAAAATGCAATTACATTTTTTTCTGGATGAGCATAAAGTTAGTTATGACAGTAAGATACAATTATGAACCTACTCTATATAAGGTCAATCACACAGGCTATTATATAATTTAATGAGCTGTTCCATCCAGTTTCTATTGTCCTTAACACCGTCTTAGGGATAGCGATTTCATATTTCATTTTGAACAGGATTTACAAGAAGAGCGTCGAACATTGAGAGAGCATCAAAAAATGCATCGGAGCAAGGCAATGAAATACTTGCTGGAGACAAACAGAAGAAGAAGGCAAGTAACTAGGGTTCCTTTAATGGAGGATTGTAAAAAAAAATAAAAGAGAGAAAAACAAAGCAAAAAGAGTCAAAACCTTAAGACAGTTCAATATATCTCTACTATTTTCCTGTTCACTTTGATAAGTGGCTCACTGCTTTGGCCTAGAGGAATCTAAGCTGAAAAGTTTCACCAATCCGGTTTCTTGCTATAGGATAAATAAAATATAAAAACAATATTCTGATTTACTTGCTAATTTTTGAAAACTCACTGTAGTTGCATCTCATATAAACGAAAGGTAAGTAGCACTTTCATCTTGTGGCTCTGATCTGCATTTCTAGTGTTCTGGGGTTTATTAGCTTCAATGGATGTATGAAAAATGCATTCAGCTGTACAGCGTGGGCCAGCAGAAGGCAGTAGTTGCCTTGAGAAGTGTGTGCTGTTCTGTCTGCATGGCCTAACAGCTGCACAGCCTCCCCTTCATGGCAAGGCTTTGCTCCCACTGCCCAATAAACACAAAGCAACATTTTTATTGTAGAGGATTATACTTATAATAAAGATATTTTATACTAACATTTTAAACAGAGCTTTGCATAGTCTGTCTTCTGCATACATGAGAATGCAAAGCCATGAAATATTCTGTGACAAATGGATTAAATAATTCATGCACTGAAATGTCTCAGTGAAGTGCTCTAAGTAGTTTAATGAGCATAGAGGTCTTTTCCCTCACACTGAGGTGGTGCTCACACATACAGGGGGCTCAGCTGTGTGCACTGGAGAGACAGATGGGTTCCTCCTTGCAAGCCCCCATCCTCAGACCAGCTTCCTCTGCCTCTTGTTAACTCATTAATACTCATGCCCCACAGTTCCCCTATCAGATTACTTCTGTTGTACAATGTTTACTTAATTGGCATATGTTCATAACTCATAAGAGAGGTGATATGTATTGTTTATATTGCCATTTTAGCCTGACAGTATGTGCTATCAACTTATGTTTTGAAATATAAAGAAAAATGGAAGAGGAGATATAATAACCTGTGAGTAATTAAAGACAGAGTGCGACCCACAACCTTTGCAGATAATAAACTGAGTCTCAGTTGAAAAATTAAATACCTAATTTCATTTTCTGGAACAGAGCCACTGTAATGCTACACATCTCAAATGAACACTGTTTATTGTATTACTGGCCTTGAAATATTATACTCTAATGTAAAAGCAAATACCAGACAGCCTGCATATTTTTGACAGACTGGTGTAGTTAAAGTAATACTCATGGATACATAAATACATTTCCATATGTATTTCATTGCAGCCTTAAGAAATACAGTATAAATCCAAGCTAATCAGGTGAGCCACTTAAAAATTTAGATACAGTATTCATAAAATGAAGTTGTTTCAATTTGTGAAAATTGAGAATGGCAAAATTATTAGCACAGTAATCAGTTCAAATGGAAGTCTTTGGTAACAAGTTTTCTCCTAATAACTGAAAAGGAGTGAGTTGTTTAATGTTAGGTAGTAAGTGCATACAATATTATAAGCTGTGACATACATAATTAAAAAATAAGGGTCACTGAATATGTGCAGGAAAGCAATTTGAAAATAAAGATCCTTGAGTCTATTTTTTTTTTCCTGGCAGTTATGCAGGAAAGAATTGATTGATCAATTCTCAGGTCATGTCTAAAGTCTGTATGAGCCAAGTTCCATTAGCTTTCTTACACATGTAAAGGTGTTAGATACGATGATGGTTTCTCAAGGGTAGCATGATGTTCTTAAGCTCCACATTTTCACCTGGCAGCACCCAAAATTCTCCCTGCCAGTGCTTACAGGCGTGCATCAGGACTTATTCTTGGCACTGCTACTGCATGATTTCAAAAGAGAATTTTTATCTTTTTGCCTTTTTTATATGGAGAGTAGGAAGGAGTGCCCTGTGAAGTGTGACAGTCCGTTTTCTACCTCTAACCTTCAAATAGAGTGGTTGAGGTTGGAAGGGACCTCTTGAAGTCGTCTGGTTGAACACCTCCACTCAGGAAGGGCCACCTAGAGCTGGTTGCCCAGGAATAGCTATTGAGCTTCTCCAAGAATGAAGTCTCCACAACCTCTCAGGGCAATCTGTGTCAGTGTTGTCATCCTTACAAAAAAAAAAAAAGTGTTTTCTGATATTCCAAGGGAAACCTGTGTATCAGTTTGGTCCTGTCAGCAAGCATCACTGAAGATAGCCTGGCTCTCTTATCTTTGCACCTTCCTTCCAGGTATTTATAGACATTAATAAGATTCCTTTGAACCTTCTCTTCTCCAGGCTGAACAGTTACAAATCTTTCAGCCTTTCCTCCTAGAGAGATTCTCCAGACCATCATCTCTGTGGCCCTTATTGGACTCTCTCCAGTCTGTCCATGTCTCTCGTGTACTGAGGAGCCCAGAGCTGGACACAGGCCTTCAGCTGTGACCTGGCTAGTGCTGAGCAGAGGGGAAGGATCACTTCCCTCTACATGCTGGCTAAGCTCTGCCTAGTGCAGTGCACAATACCATTGACCTTTGCAGCAAGGTTGGTCTCTTCTCTCAAGTAACAAGTGCTACAGCACGAGAGGAAATGGCCTCAGATTGCACCAGGGGAGGTTTAGTTTGGATGCTAGGACAATTTTCTTCATGAAGAGGGCTGTCAAGCATTGGAAAAGGCTACCCCTTGGAGTGGTTGCATGTGGTATACTTCAAGATGTGATTTAGTGGTGACTTGGCTGTGCTGCATTTGTTCTTGTAGTTGATGACCCTAGATGTCTTTTCTAACACAAATGTTTCTATGTTTCTATGTTTAATGAAGATGTTAAAGAGGATTTGGCCCTGTACTGATGTCTAGGGTCATCTATGTACTGGCCTCCACTAGGACTTTGTGTTACCAGCCTCTGGGCCTGACCATTCAAACCATTTACATTCCGCCTCACACTCTGCTAATGTACAGCAGCATCTCGTTTATGAGGACCCCCTATGGGAGACAGTACCAGCAGCCTTAGTAAAGTCCAAATAGACAATATCTACTGCTTTCCTCTCATCTATAGGACTGTCATTTCTTTGTAGAATTTTATGAAGTTGATCAAGCTTAACCAAATTTAGTGTCAACCTTAAGTTTATACATTTTCTACTAAAAACGTAAAAGCAGTTAATTTCCTTTAGGAAGAAGCAGTACTGAAGATACAGGAGAATTTCTGCTCTCTCCTTAATCTTGCATAATTTAGATTCATTCTTTTCATATTGTTTTCTGGAGGAAAACTTTTCTGTGGGTTTTTGTTTGTGTTTTTCTTCAGGAACCACCAGCAGACCTCCTTTAAACAAGGTTGTACCAAAGCACTTTTTAAGCTAATGAGACCTATGTATGCATATGCAAGGCTCTTGCAGATTGAAGTCTTCTGTTGTCAAACTTTTCTATATGTACTTGTTATGAAATTTTCCCTGACAGTGTACCATTGATTTGTTGTCAATACTTCTAGAATGCAGCAGCTTCAGCATTAAAAATACTCATCTTCTACAAGTTGTACTCAGTTAATTGGTTTAGTAGTAAAAGACAAAAACATCACTTGGTCAAACTGAGCAAGGATATCTTTGGAAATAAAAGCCTCAGTAACTTGAATCACATATCTTTTTCAATCCCCCTGATGTCATCTGTTTCTTTGCATCTCTTGTACTGAGTCCAAGCTCCTTAGTTTTAACTACAGTGCTTCAACACAGCAAAAAACCCTATCCTACAGTTTATACAAGTTGCCCAAGTATCAAGAAAGTAATTTCTTTATTGTCTCACTGATACATGAAGTTGCAATTTCAAGATCAGATTAAGAATCAAATGTTCTCTGGGGTAGTAGCTGGCAGATATTCTGTTTAAATAACAGTATTCTGGAAATAAGAGCTACTGACTAAGCACATACTTGATGCAAATGAATAGGATATCCTATTTTATGTTTCTATAACACACTGCTTTCTAAATATCAGCTGTCAGTTTTGCTGGGGACTATAGACTTCGTGCTGTTCCTGCTCAGTGGAAAATAGTGTCCCATTTTACTGGGATGTTACTGTCTGCAGGTAGCTGGTTCATTCTCGAAATGCAGTTGTCTATGTTCATTTTAAAATAAATCTTACAGTCAGTTATCTGGGTTCAGCATTTTGAATTACTTTGAAATAGCTAATCCATCTGTTGAAACTGAGGAAGGAAATATATATCGGTTTCCAATCTATTTGTGATCTATTGTTCTTTCTGTAGTACTTTATTTTCAACATACACACAAGCTTTGTGCTCCACCTACTGGCTGATTAACATTGATTATTTAATAAAAGCTCTTTAAATCATTCATTAGTTTTGTTGGTAGAGAATGAAAAGCAGTCTACAGCCAGAAATATGAGAACAATGTGAGCATTTGGTAAACAGAGAGGGCAGTGTGTTGAGAATTTTGTGTTTCTTTCTACATCAGAATGGAACTGTGAGAAGTAGGTGATCACTGTAACCTTGTGGACTTGAAATGTAGTATTACCATTTCTGATAATGGGCCACAGGATTGTGCTGAGTTTCCAAGGCCTTGGAACAGATGCTTGTCAAGCTTACTCTCTTTGAACTTTTCTTGACCTGAAAGCAGCTTTGTTTTGCATGGTTTAGCTGTAACACAAATTTCTCTAAAAGACCAGGTGTCTGTGGCTAATTTGTTTTGCCTTCATTTATATTTATATTGTAAGACCATAGTTTTATATAGATAGCAGTAGGAAGCAGTTATTCTATACAGAGAATGAGATACTTATGGGTCTAAAATAATGAAGTAGTATAGAGAAGTGCAGGCCTGGTATGTAGCAGAGGCTTTGAAAACTGGAGGAGCAGGATGTGGCATGGAGGAGTACAGGCAGGGGATGGTAAGAGATGGCACACAGGTTTGGCACTGGAGACCCATGGCTATACTCACCAATCGTCAGCTAAAGAAATGCAGAACTAGGTCTGACAAACCTGGCTTTAGAGGTAACGAAGAGAAGAGGAGTAAAGAATAGTATGTAACATACATAGAAGGCACCATGTATGGAACATTTGGAGGTACTGTGGACCTACAGATTGACAGTGATAGAGCGGAGGTGTAAAAGTGTATTAGCAAACATAACAATGACTCCAAGTGGATCCTAAGGTGAGGGAAAAGAAATCATTTACATGAAGATCCTGTTGGTCCTGCTGAAGGGACTCCAGATGCTTCCAGTTCACCCTGAAACTCCAGCACAACTAGAATGAAACTACAAGCCTTGGGATGCAAAAGAGCAATACAAGAATGAGCATCAGGAAAAGGGATAGAAACTCAATGTGTGAATAACAGTTCAAACTGGTTTATCGCTATTATTGAGCCTTTTTCTGTATAGAAATATTCTAACAGTGTCATTATTTTTCAGTAACAATTCTGGATTAATGATAACTAGACTCTTAAGATTTGAATTATGCTAACAAAAAAAATTCTTGGCTGTATAAGGTGTGCCTGGGTTTTGCCTATGAACAAGACTTGGAATGTGACAACTTGTACATAGTGCAGGCAGCCCTCCTGTGGACCTTTGGGGCATACTGCAGGACAGCCCTCTGTGAGCCCATAGAGTATTGTAAGGGCTGGTCCTTCTGAAGCTCTTGCAATTTCAGGTTGTCTTTGTATCCAGCATATGATAATCAAAGGAGATGAAGGAATAGTTTTAATATATGTTCCTGGTCTTGGTAAGTGTCTTAAGACAAAAAAGTTGATTTCTGGGCAATGTCCACATATCTTTTTGAGGACATAAGATTGCTTCCTGTTTGCCCATGAAGGGAATTTTGAGTGTGACACCACATTCTAGCATTTTCTTGATCCTACTGTAGTAATTGACTTTACAAATATCTCCCTATCTCCATTTTAAAATTACTGTGCACTGGTTTGCGACATGATATTGTAATGGAAGAATAATATCAAGTCAGTATCAAAAGTATCAAAAGGTTCATTTCATAGCATTCCATACACACTGTATATACTCCTTTTTTAATTAACATTTTCATCCAAGGCAGTAGTAAGCATTTAGTCCACCTGGGAATATAACATCTATCACTTCACTGTGAAAACAATTTAATAAAATTAACCAGGAAATAGTTCCGCCATCTAGTCATACTGTTTTTAACATAAAAATGCCTTCCACATAATGTCCGTATATGTGAGACAGCTAAATATTTTAAGTTTTGTATTCCAAATTCTCCATAAATATTTTGGCAGCCATTTCAAAAATTGCTCCACCACTGGGTTGTTTATAGTAGACAGAAAAATTCTGTTAAAAAAACACCGGTCAGGAAATTCTTCTGCTAACTCTCCATCTTAAAGCCATACTCTTTTGCCAATGTTACATCTGTGATATGAACCTAAGGTGGTGGCTTAAGGAGAGTGCATGAACAAACATTTGCTTTAACTGTTTTTCTGTAAGATGTAAATGTGCATTTTTTAAATTACTTGTTTTACATAATGCACCTGGATGTTACATTTTACACTCTGCGAGGTCAAGAAGTTCATAAGGCTTCATCAAATAACTTTCATGCATTTCCATACATTAAAATAAGATCTTTTTTTCTCCTTCTTGTCTTAATCCAAACCAAATAGTGATCGTGATGAGCTGTGCTGAAAAAGACATCTTGCATCAGCATTTGGACCTGCTCATTCCCAACTATATGGAACAGCAGTCCTCTTTTTAATACTTATTAATCAGGAGTGTGGAAAAGTGCAGCTAAGTCATATTCAAAATCATTAAAAAAAAAAATAATCTGTCAGAATTTACTTTTTTCCTTTTTGGACTTATACACTGGAATTACTCCAAGTGTAAAGTTGTAGAATTTCCCACATCTGAATTTAACAACGACAGTTCAACTAAAGGCCTTTTTGAAATCTTCAAGCCTTCTCTGAAGGCTTCTACATGCCTTTAGCTTCTAGAAATATTAAAGGGCATCAAGAAGAATAGGCTTGAAGGATAAGGAAGTCTGTTTTCTCTCTCATGATTTTCATTTAGTCAAGATAAAATTGCAGATTTCTTTATTAGATTTTAAGGTGAGTCGAATTCAGGAATACTGAAACTGGACAATGAACTCTAGTTCTACTGTTTAGTTCTAACATGTTTTGATAGACATGTATATATGAGTTTTCGAAATAGTGGAAGTTCTTTGTCTCTCTCTGCTACACTTTGGCTTCCAAGTGGATTGAAGTGGATATTCCTGTATAAGTGTGTGCTTGAGAATTAGTTGGCAGTTTTTCTATTTTTTTACTATTGTGCAATTACAGCCTGTAGTCTTTCTAGAATAAAAAGTACCTATTTCAAATTATTTTTGTGTTTGTTTTCACAGGAGATCAGTCATCATTTTGAAGGGATACTAGAGAGGGTCAAGATGATTATTTCAGTTTGAACTTTTTTCCTGTAAAGCAAAGGGAAGAATAATTAAAATAGCTTGAGTTAAGGAGTATCTCTGTCAAGTAGCAGATTTGCTCCATTAAGCAAGAAGAACTGTGAAGCAACTGCTAGTGATTAGAGTTATGGGAAGGTATCTTACTGTGATGAGAGAAACAAAGAACATACGGCTAAACATTTCTTTCTACTAATGCTGGCTAGAGGGGGACCCTACTTAGTGTACTAGTGACCTGTTAAATCCCATTACTAATACCCAGATGGAAAGTTCCCAGCTTTAGTGATCTTTACATGGCAGGCTTTGGAAGTTTCACGTGAAGACCATTACTTTTATAGTATTACTACTTTTAGCATAGAATGTTTCCAGGGATGGGGCATCTACAACCTCTCTGGGTGACCTCCTGCAGTGTTTCACCACCCTCACTGTAAAAAATTTCTTTCTTATATGTAGTCTGAATCTATCCTCTTTTAGTTAAAGAACATTAAATATGACTTGCCTACATAGGCACTGTGCCGATTAATATTCTGGGTGTATTTCACCCAGGGAGCTAGTTTGTCAGTAAAAGTTGATTCTGTCAGCAGGAGAAAAGATTCCACATAGGTTAATGAAGCTCATGCCTACTGAAGGAAACTTTTGTGCTGATGGTTGTTTTTGACTAGAGCCTGCTTTGCTTTCCAACCACTGAGAGGACACATATATATTTTAATAATAATAGCTTCTGTCAATTATAGTTTCATGTTACTGTTTTATCCCATTTTGTACTGCTAAACTTTCAGGAAGCTTCTTAACAACTACAACTTGATACTTACTCTTGCATATTTATAGATAAAAGCTGTAGTTCCTTTGTGTTATTTCTAAATAACAACTTTTAACTGTTATTATTTCCCCAACAGCTTGTGCAAAGTACACACAGAGCATTTGTAGTTAACCTTCCTACTGATCTCCTCACTGTAATACACGGTTGTGGTACTGTAAAGGCTGTTGTAAAAGTCACATTGGTGACAAGAGCTGGTTGAGTCTGCATGTTAATTCACAAATAAAAAAATCAAATCCCTGGTTGAGTCTAAAAAACAAAAATATGTTGGGACTCTTCTTCACCGTCCACTGTCCCATTTACATTCCAACAAACTACAAATCCAGCTGTGCTGAAGTTAATTGCAATTAATTTATGGGCAAGCAAGCTTTTGTACTAAAATAGCAAGTGGGTAAGCAGGTAAGTTACTAATATTTTGGTAAATGTAATTCACAAACATAGGAATGATCTTCTTTTGCTTCTTAAATACAGAGCCTTTGAAGAAAGGCAGAAGGAAGTAGAAGCAAAAGAACAAAGATTTAGAGAACAAGTTCTGCAGCAGAGGAAGATTAAATTTCAGGAGGCAACTGCTAAGTTCCAACATGCTCATCAGTCCTTTTCTCAGCACAAACAAACAGGTTTGTCAATTAAAAATTAACCATTATTCACAATACAAGTGTTTTCATAGTCACAGAATCATAGAACACTTAAGATTGGAAGGGAAACTGGAAAACAACTGACAAGAAGCTCAGATCTGATAATATGACAATTGGGTAGGGGAAATAAAACCAGATTTTTTTTCTCCTAGAAACTGTACTGTGAGATATTTCACTATATTCTAGGCACAGTACATACGTACATGACCTCCTTGAGGTATTGTGGCTTCCTGGGTTTTCCCCACTTTTTTGACTGCAATGTGTCTATTGTAGTATTGCAGTACTGTGCTTTCACGGCTGGCTGAGAGCTGTTAACAAGGCCACTGACAGTTACTAGGATAGCGTAATGATCACTTCTTTGAACCTTTGAATAGAAAAATATTTGAAAATGTGCATTTTATTTATCATTAAGTAAATGCAGTCCTAGCATATATTAATATGGTACATAACTTTTTTTTTCTGAATTAGTCCACTTTCTAAGCTGTTCTCTTGCTGGGAAGCAATGATCACTTCAGCTCAGTTCCTGCTTTCTTGGAATCAGTGCAGATTGGCATGAGTTTGTAAGAGCATTGGCCAAGTCTGATTTCCCGTCAACTTTCCAGTGTTCAAATGCTTAAGATATGGTCTATTACTTAGGTATTCTTTAACAGATTTACTCTCCCAGCTGCAGTTGTGCCAGCTGTGAGGTAATGTCTCTGACTTCAAGATCAAATGTCAGATTAAAATAACAAAATAGAACAGTACTGGTTTAGGGCTTCTTCATAACTCCACTGACAGCCCAGACTGTGTAGCAATAGAAGGAATCGCATTTTTTTCTCTTGGTTTTCTTTTAAAGAAATTCTGCCTCTGCTACTATCTACCCTACTTCTACTCACTTGAAAGTGGCACATTGTGCCTGTCTGGACTCCTTCTTTCCCCACTAGTTCAATTATTAAGTTACAATCTGGCCTCTTTAAAATATCTGCAAGCCATAACTTTGGCTTAGTTCATGACAGGAATAATCATGATGTGAAAACAAAGTTAGATTTTTTTAACCTCATATTTTTTCAACAGTACAACAGTTTAAAAGCAAATAGCAAAACTGTTGAATACATGTGTGACTGTATACACTTAAATAGACTGGGATTTTGTTTCAGAGTATCTTGAAGTGCTCTTGCATGTCTAATAATGCTAAACTACTGTGTTTATTGTAACTGTCTGGATTTAGGCTTCCAAACTTCAACAACTTAACCAAACCATTTACGGTAAAATATTGCAATTTTTAAAAACCTTTCCCCCATTGTGTGTTTTTAGCTGTGATCCCTCCAGTCCAGAAAAAAGCAGCTTTTCAGTTAGAAGAAGCTCTTGAACAGATTAAAGGATCAGTTTTAACACCAGGACTGGGCTTGCCAAACATAAACAAAATCAACTTCAGGTAAGCATTCCTGTTTACTCTGAATATTCAATAAACAGAGGACAATTACCTTTAAGAAATTGTAGGGCATTTCTCTCATGGCAAAGAAAGCATTTCTGTGAACTTTTCCAATTAAACATTATGCAATTTCCTTGAGTTGTTTGTGTCCAGTCGGTAAAACAGCAGAGATGACACAAAGCTTTTCCCCTCAGTGGAATTCTGGGAATAGTCGAGACTAATCCGGCCTTCAGTCAGTTATTACCTAACTCAGATTGTCATGGTTATCAATCCATTTGCTGTTCTCAGAATGGTTCTTTCTAGGTGATTTCTTATCCAGATTGCTTTCCTTTGACATTCAAGGATACTCTAGTTTATATGTTCTCCCAAGGATCTTCTTTCCAGCTGTCATTCCTTTATATTTGTCATTCCTTACATGAATCGAGGGTGTTCTGGCAACAATTTAACCTGTAATTTCATTTTTATCACATAAAATTTTATTTGCATGCCTTTCATTCTACCCAAGCACTGTTTATAAGATACCTTGACTTATAACAGAATGTTCCTTCATACATAGTTTATTTATCTGCTGTATTTCCTACTAGTTCCTGATTATCCCTTTCCTAACCTCTCATTTCTTTAACATTTCAACTCAGGGGGTTATTTTTGTTGTTGCTTCTTTTGTTATTGCTTTCTGCATTTCATTTATTTTCTGTATGGTATAAATTGTGCAGATATTCACAGAATAGAGATAAATTCTGCCTGAAATGGGTCTCCCTACTTTTGAGTTTCAGTGTGTTCTTCATGGTCATGTTATTACTCAACTTGTTTACATATCTCTGCTGATTAACACATTTTCAGGTGATAAACTGGTCAGTTGGGAAAATATAACTCATAGAGCTTAACACTCATGCTATTTTCTAGTCAACGTTCATAGGAATATTACAGCAACAAAAACAAAGAAACAAACAAGAAATCTACCTGTTAAATCTGACTTTAATTTATGGCAAAAATATAGGAGTTTCTGAACCCTGTCTCAGGTTTCATGATCATTTGTCTCATTTCACTCACAGGCTTGATTAAGGACAGCATTTCACTGCCTTAATAATTTTTTTCTTTATTTTTCATCTTTTTTCAAACTGCTTCTTGTGCAACACACTGATATCTCAGGACTTGAACAAACCACTTACCATTTCTTACAATGCTGTCACTCCATTTTAATTTGTATAGTTTTAAAAATTCACTATTTTTTAATAATGACAGTGTGTTCTTTTTCCTGATTTCCTAAGGAAATTGAAATTATATGTTCATATTCTTTTATGGTTTATTTTCCCTTAGTAACCAAATTTGAGAGAAAGCTAAGAATCTCAGCTAATTATATTTATGTAAGTCTGAAATTAGAAATTGCTCAAGGAAAAAAATGAAAATATGTGACCCTAGCATCAGAAAGGTTTAAAAGTTGAGTCCATTGTGACCTATTGGGAGGTCAAAAGACAGCTAGTACAGAGAAAACAGAAGAGCATTTTGAGAAGATTCTGACCAGTGAAGGTTCTTCAAAACCCACCAGTTCTGAGCTATAAAGCTTCAAACATTTCTTACAATGCCTTTAATTGGAAATTTTGGGATGGGCAATAGCTAACTCATATGAAGTAGTAGATACCTTTCAATATTTCTATTGCTTCTTACAATTCTATAAATGATGAAGCCATAAGTCTTATGTCACCTTTAGAATTTACACTTCCTCAGAAAGAGAAAGCACAGAATTCATTGACAGTCCCCTGTTAAAGGGGAAATGAGTAGTGCATTAAGTATGCAAGATAAATATCGCTTCAGACCCAACTGAATAACTGTGAATTTTAAAAGATTCTAGAATTTTTCATGTCTGTGTTTTAAAAGGTGTAAAAAAATAAATTAAGCAATGGAGACATATTAACTCCTTTTGGAGAAAGTGAAAGTCCTGAAAGACCTAATAAGTATATTCCATGCTGCAGTAGAGCCATTTTGCTTCTAGTAGGGTTTAGTTACTGAATGCTAAAGTGAAAACTTTGGAGAACTCATTACCCAACAGACCCTGGGATGTTTGTACATTGGGTGTGACATGCTGCTCTTTGTACAAAATATATTTCCCCGTTGGTGTGTAAATTTGCTGTGTTTGATGAACTTCAATCATGGGATATACATTTTAATATGGCAAATCAAAAATGGTCCATGGAAAAATTGGAATGTTGAAACTTTTATAAATATAAATGATTCAAGTGTGCAGAAATTTTTATAAATATGAATGGTCTAAGCACTCAAATAAATATAAAGTTGTATGTGTCAAAAAAACCAATAAACCTGATTTTTGGGGGTGAGGTGTCTGTCAGTCTGGACCACAGTAACAAAAAATTTTTGGAACAGGGAGGACATCTGCCATTCGAAAGAAAACAGCATGCAGTTTAATGAGTTAAATAAATAAATGTCTGCATTTGTTCTCCCTTTTTGCTGTCAGCCATCTCCATCAGAAATAATAAATTCTATTTTAGGCTCTCCTTAGGTCACTGCAATTAAGCCAACATTTTTTGTAGTCTCGTATAAAATCTCCTGAAAAATAACAATACTCTTAATGCTTAATGGTTTGAAAATTTCCATTTTCTATTACCCTGAAATTATAAGTGTTGTGATAAATCAAAAAAATAAAAGGTCTTATTAGATTATTTACCCACTTGAAACAGATTCACTAAAAAGGGAAAATTTTAGGTGCAGGAAGAGAAGGCTCAGAAGAAAGACCTTAAGCTGAAGAAATGGATAGAAATTAAGGAAAGAGGTTATTAAATTTCTGTACATATGTGAAACATTTATCTTCAGCTGAGAGCTGGTCTCAGGGCCCAACTACATTAGCTACTCTAAAGATTTTTTTTGTCAGGCAGCAAATTCCAATTCTTTTAACATATCAAAATACTGACATTACACATCATTGGTAGATTTGGGCTCTCTGGGTTGTAGAAAGCCTTCTTGCTCTTTGAAGTAAGAGAATACCTGACAGCATCAATATAGTTACACACTGCATAAGCCAACTTTATGGAAAAATAAAACCCATTTTCCTGTTTTTTTTTTTTCTTTTTTTTTTTAAAAAAACCCTCCATGTTCCGTTTCTGTAAATTACCAAACTGTTGGCTGACATTTTCCATATTAATGAAGCCTGAGGCAGTCACCCAACAACCCAGTCAGAAAATTCTATTTATGAATAACAGAAGTTTTAAAATGGAAAGTGTTGGACACTTTCAGATAGTACTGAATTTGTTGAGCTTTTCATCATTTATTGATGGTGTATACTTTTGGTAAGAAACATATTTAAAAATGTACAGTTGATGCATAGAAATTAGACAAAGTAATAATTTGCTTGTTTTTATCAAGAACCACAGATGACACTTCATCCTCATCAGCATCTAGAAGTGATTCTTTCCATCAGAAGCAGAATTCAGCAATGTTTGGCTGTGATGGAGCAATACAGGAGAGCAGTAGAACGAACAAGGATAATCACCAACTTCTCTTCCAGAAAAATCTGAAAGAAATGCAACGGCTCCTTGAAAAACAGCATCTCAACAACTTGGAGGTATATTTTCATTTTCATGTGATTCCAATCAAGATGCTTTTAAGCGTGGCAAAAAGTTTCTTGAATGTGATAAAAATGAAAGTTCTGTTCAGCTGTCTTTATTAATTAGACAACACAGGACTACACACTGTACTATGCCTTATAACTAGATTATTTTTAGTAAAATCATACGTATTTTCCAGTAAGAAGTCAGAGATCTTTAAAAATATTTATAAGAATATTTTCACAAATTCATCCAAGATACTTGTTATGTTGTTCTTTTTTCCTGTTAACATAAGATTTGTATGTCAGACTTCTTGTCTCTGACATTGGTAGCCATTAGTCAATCACAGGAGTCTTGTGCTACCTCTGAACTGAAATTGATGATTTTCAGTGCACACCCAAGTTTCTGCTGTGCTGATTGTGACAGCTCAGCACAAAATGCTATAATAGTATAATGATGGCATGTCAAATTTTGGGGGATTTTTTTGTCTGGTTGTTTTTTTCCCAGTGTGTGATGATATGTTAGAGATTGACTTCAAGTCTCTTGAGATCTCTTTTTGTCAACTTTGGAAAAGCTGCAGGTGTTCCAGCAATGAGTTTTTTCTGCCTAAATTAATTTTTAGACTGAAAATCAGTTTTAAGAGTCACCTTACAAACAGTGAAAAGCAAGAACTGAGCTCTGAAGTGATTTTTAGTTGTGCACCTTTAAGTGTGATTTTATGTCTTATTGTTGTCTTTGATTTTGGAAATACTGTCTACAACATTACATTTTCTGGAAAAAGGAGGGAGTACTTTGGGGCTCATTGTTTTATTTCTGTAATACCTGTAATATCCAGAGTCGTGGTATCTGAAATGACCTGGACTTCATGAAGCCCATCCCTCTAATTTGGTCATGGCTGGAGGCATGGTGGCCATACAGCAAGGGCTTTTCCTTTTAATACAAGTGTATAGATAACTTGTGAAAGACTTTAGAGTTCAGATATGGTTTAACATTGATTTTACTAGGAGCATTCATCTCTGCCTTTGTATTTACTCCATTCTGATAGTTATGCATGAAAATCTTGAGCAGCTGATGGCTAACACAGAAAATCTCACTCAGCTGGAGTGAGATTCAAAAAAGTTAATGGAGAGAAAGTATAGTTTGTACTGGCAGTGTTCTTTCTTATTTCTAAGCATAAAAGAAGGAAGAAAAAGTGACAATTTATAGATGAGAGCTGATAAAACTGAATTCTAGATAACCACATTACAAAAATACAAAAAGGTCTAGCCTTTTTTTTTTAATATCACATTTGCATTTCTCTAGTAGGGAGTTTACAAATCCTTCCCTAAATGGTGATGCTGAATTTGGCAGAAGCTGCATTAGAACATCTTAGAATTAGAAAACAAAACACATTCTCTTTCAGAAAAATATATTAAAAGATTCTTCTAAATATATTATAAGACTTCTATATCGGAGTGTTTTATCAAACAAAATTAACACTTCCTAATTGAATGCTAAGGAAAAATGGCTATGAGTCATGCATAAATTTTTTGTCTTTGTTTTCTTTAAATGTTATCATCAACTTTGGACGCTACATATAATATAGGAATTTGTGTTTACAAATTAATGTATTTTTGAAAATACTTGTAAAAAATTTTGCTTTTTTTCCAGAAGGTATTTTTCTGCTACCACTAGGGGTTGCTCAGCTTCTTTCCTCTGATGAATAGTTGCACAATGTAAATATTTATACTTCAGACATTTGGACTCGCTTTCTTGAAATTGCATGCTTTGGACTCTGATTAGAAAAATAGTCAAGAAAGCTATTGACCTTGTTCCAACGCCTGAGTTTTGGAAGTTTAATCCTTGGATTGTGCTGGTGGCTGGTGTGCATGTGCATTGTAACTTCCTGTTTTGTGAAATATATATTTATAATAGTCTTACTAATAAAATTTATCTTTTCTAATGATTTAGAATACTCTTACTGAAATCAATAGACTTCAGTAGTCTTGATACTAGCTATTGTCCACAGTAATTTCTGAAATTAAAGTATTTCATTGTGCACATGCTTTGCAACCTGGCCATCCATTGAGATCCTTTGACCTCTCTTTGTTTCTGTTTTTACAGGCCCAACAGGATTATAAAGATTCCTAAAATTCTTTACTTTCCTACAGGGCAATAAAATTCTATGTGAACCTTTACCAATAGATTTGTTGTGTTCCCTGCTTTACATCTCTAAATATTTGTACAGATTCATCAGTAAGCCAAGGGTTTTAGTGGCTTCTACCATTTTCCAAAATCATTTTATGTAAGGTATTGAGAGCAGTAGATTTTCTTTTGTGCAATAGTTGCATCCAAGCCACTGCATCAAGTTAATGTTTTATGTTCATGGGTATGTTCCATTTTGAAGAATTTAATATTGCTAATTTCATCCATAAGAAAAGGTTTTGTTTCTCTATCCTTTCCTGGTTTTATTGCATGCATAAATAAAATCTTTAAAGTGGAGCAGGTAGCGTGGTCTTTAGCTAAAACTGCATGCAGCTTTTCATTAGGTGACATTAGTCCCAAGGTGCTTAACATTTTTTTTAACTGTTAACTCATTATGTTGAAATTTTCCATTTCTGGTACCTGCCTTGAACTGAGAAATATAAAAAATTTCCACTAAGTGGCTCAAATGTGACAAGGAAGAGTATTGTTCAGGTATTTTTTTGTCTTTTTCTTATTGTCACCTCTTCAATTTCATGGTCATGCAACATTATTTTGGTCAGTACAATATTTCTTGGCTCTAGCAGAAAAATACATTATGCCCAAATTAAACTGAGAGCATAACATTTTATGTCTATTGTTTCATTTTTTAAACAAACTGCTTGGAAGTAAGAGCTAATTCAAGACAAAATAGGTATAGATTATCACATGGAGATGGTATTTTCCTCTTCCCTCCTTTATATGACCATAATTAGGTTGCTCAAGTGGTATCTGTATCTGAATTTAAATCCACTTCTGACTGATTTGAAGCAGGATTTTTACCTTGGTTCACTGTTTTTTCTGAGCATATTGTATAGCCATTGACTGCAAGACTCAATACCAGTCTTTCTATGGATACCATTCCCCTTGGAAGAAAACACTTCCATTTTAATTGAAATAGGAATGGAACACTGGTATAATTTTTCAGAAACTGCAATCCAGACCCTAACCTCAGCAGGTTATTCTTATGTCTAATATGGGAAAATTTTTTATCTTACTGTACTGTGTGTGTTTATACATGTTACTTGTAAAATCACATAAGTCTCTGAGAAACAATGAAGAATATTTTCTAAGTGATGTGCCACTGAATGGTATAGACATCACTTGCCTTGGAGGAGCTCACTTCTAAGACTGTTAGCTGTGTTACTGGGCTTTTGAGTTTCACAGTGTCTGTGAACTGGAGATGTTTCAGGTAAAACTGATGGAAAAACTGTAGTATGACAGGAATGAGTTAACTAAAGCTTCCTTCTGCAAGGGGTGTTGTGTCAGTCTAATTCTACAGAGCCACAGGCAAGACCAGCATGGAAAAAAAGGAGTGCTGTGTACAGTCTCTCTCAAGCACCAAGAACTTTTAGAATGCTCAAAGTTATTTAGTGGGAAAACGAACTCTGACAGGGAGGCTAAGGATAAAATGGCCTTGAAGCAGAAGTCAAACTCGATTTTGTAGAGACCATTCAACAACTTGAAATAGGTTTCTACGGTCACCTTAAATCTAGAAATGTTGGCCATTTTTTGACTTGTAAATGTGAGTGTTAACATTTTTATGCTGATCATTTAAATTATATGACAGGCCTGAGTGATTTCCTTACTTATTTTCCTCTTGGCAAGAGGAGAGGTGTTCAGTTTTCGTTGGCTTTCAACCAATATTGTGACTAACAGCTATCTTCAACATTATTTTAGTAATCCAAAATTCACATGTGCTGTAAAGACAAATTGAAATGCATCTCCAGACTAAATTATTTTACCCAAATACTCCAACTTGTTTTGATTGTGTATTCCTCAAGAGTAGGTTTTGAGGTTTCAGGAGAGGTTTTTCATAAAATAACTTATTCTAAGCTTGTGCTGTGTAAAATCACATGACAGTCTTCGTATCTGACCATCTGGAGCTCATTCAACAGTGTCTTTCCTCAGTTCAAAGCCCTTCTTGCACAGGTAATAATGTAGGATTGAAGCTGAAACAGCTTTTCAGTACAAAAGAGATGGTTTCAGAGTTAGACTAATACATGGATAAGGTTTTGCTTGTGAATACATTATGACTGTTATATATACAGCATAGCTCACAAACCACAGGAACAAGGAAATGGTTACTGTTCTTTAGTATATACCTATTCATTTTTTACAAGCATATAGTTTTTTCATAAGAATTGCCATACATATTAGCATGACTCAATTTTTGGGTTTACATTCCTATACATATATGAAATATTTATGTACAGACATGCACTAAAGTATTTTTACCATACTTCATGACTGGTTTTGGAGGGAATTTGTTTTATTGCAACAGAGTAAGATGTTCATAAATGTAGCTGAAAGAAAGGAACAGAGTAAAAAAAGCAGTATCAAATCTTTAGTGTACTGCAGTTACAGTAAGATGTTGCTTAAAGGACAGGACTGGAAGATGTAAAGTTTGTGCATATGGGTCTACCAGGATGCTGCATTATGCTAACGTGGTATTATCCATGATAGTATATACTGGTTTCTCAGGGGGATGCTGGAAAATCTATTGATTTCTCATGGAGATTAAAGTATCAATCTCCAAAGCAATTTTGCCCTTTGAAGATGACAGAACTGTGTTTTAGGTTTTTTTTTAAAAGACAAGACTTTCATGAATTGTAAAGCAACACAGAATTCATCTTTTTTCTATCCTAGTATTCTAATGGTGGCCTGGGTACCATCAATTATTTCAGTGTTTCTAATATTAATTATTATCAACCTGCAGCAGCACTTCTGTTGTATTTAGTAGCTTGAGCTTGGGCAGTTTATGCCAAATACTTGCATATCTCCATAAGGATGTGTGGTTCACCATTAATAAAGTACAAAATAAAGCATCAAACCAAACATGCAAAATTTAGAGGACAAGGATAAGCAGAGAGTAACTGGGACCTCTTTCAGAAGACTGAAAGTTCTTGTAATAAACAAAGAATTCCAATATTTTAAACAGTGGCAAGATTTAAAAAATTAACCTTTAAATTCGGTAGGCTGTTTAGGGGAAGGTAGATGCTGAAAGCTAAATCAAATCTGTGACGTTCTTAGGAAGCATGTCTTGAAACAGATCTGACTGAAAAATGTTGAATTTTTAAAACAGGTAACATGTAAGTCACAGAATTTTTTTTTCAAGATGAGTGATTATATTAATGAAGCATGCAGTGAATGTTGGAAATTACATGAAACTGCCTTATTAGGTAAATTTATTTCTAGAAAGATATAAGTACAAGAAAGTGCTCTTAGATATATCATTTAGCCTTCAGGTTGCCCTGTATGTAGTCAGGCTTTGTACTCAGTGATCCTTGTGGGTCCCCTTCAGCTTGGGATGTTCCATGATTCTGAAAATATTTCTGTATCTGACCTTTAGGATTTCCTTACATAAATCCACCTTCTGCCCTGTCTGCTGCTGTGCAATGCACAAGAGTGGGACCATGTTAAAAAAGCTTTACAAAGTATACTGCTAAAAAAAAAACCACAATAATTTTCATTGACTATAAAAACGTGTACTATTTTTTTAGGAAATAAAGAGCTCTGATAGGGCAGTTCCTCAGCTGAAAGAGAGATTATTTTAAAAATTGTATTCACACTGATTCATTCAGGAACTGCGTACTGGTCAAGTAATATTAATCTATTCTTTTTTACTGATGTTATGGCTTCAGTTCATTCAAATTTGTTAAATGTAATAATTAAAATTATTATTATTTAAACACTAAAGAACTTCTAGAATTCATAATTCATATCCATGCCTAGTATTTCTCTATGACTATTTGCCTTATCGTGGTTTTTAATTATGCAATACCATGCTGCTGTTACATGACAAATTTTTTGGGGTAGACAATGCTTGCTCAAACTGAATTTATTAATGGGTTAGAAACAAAAAAGGGAACAATGCATTATGGTGCACACTGCCTCACCATTTAATCATTTAACAATTTTAATAGTATTTAGACCTAGCATTATAAATTGCATTCCTGGAACTGAATGACCAGATTAGTGTGTGAGAGTTAGACACTTGGGACAGGGTACCTTAAAAACAGCACTCTGAATACTGAGATGCTAAAGCAACAGAGCAACAAGTTCAGCTGAAAATCTGTTTCCTACACAATTATGTACATTTACCTCAGGGCTTATTAAGACTGAAAATCAGAATAAAACATTGGTATTCAGTGTTCAGATTACTTTTCTTTTAAAATCTTCTGATAGTATGGCTTGCTGAAATTGCCTGCATACCTGTGAAATTAGAAACAAGTTCTTTTTATCCTCAGAAGTTTGAACCTGCATTTCTAGCATACTGTGATGACTTTCCAAACAGGCAAATCAGGTCCTTTCAAAACCTCATCAATTCATAGATAGGTAGTTTCTGTATCCTTAGCCTGGGAGGAGATCAGGCACCTACGCATCAGACTGGGAAAGACGACAGTGTTGCTAGTAAGCTTTTCTCTGCTCATCCTATACCTTCATAGATTCTTTGGTGAGTTTGGCACAATAGAATGTATCTCTTTTTTAAGGTAAGCACCAAAATCCTTGCACAGTGTAACTTGCTCTCTTGAGTCTGCCCAGATCTCCTGAGAAATAAGCACTGTGTAGTGCTGTGTACATGATGTTTTTCACACTCATATAGAAATGAGATTATTAATTTTGAATGAACGTTCCCATTCCATACTTGGTAAATTTGAAACGAGTTGTTTAGGTACCTCACTGGCTTTTAAAGTTGTTTTTGCATCTAAGTTCAGTGGTGTCTTTTACTTCACAGTTAATGTCAAGTGTAACATGATAAATATACATACATAAAAGGCAAAAAAAAAATCTGTAAAGTAACCAGTTGAAATTATCAAAAATAGCAAGTAGTGTGAGAGGTGTGAGTGACCTCAGTTTTCAGAATACGTAGCATTTTTTCAGGATTTTTTCTTCAGAAGTGCTCCCATTCACCTCTTAGAATTATGAACAGTCAGCACTTCTATAGCGGAAAATGTCAAATACACATGTAGCAGCTCTTTAGTGTAATAGCATTCTAACAAAGTCTTTTGGCAGAAAATTCACTTGTCAGGTTCACTTAACATTTTACTTGTTGCTATGTTGTCCTTTCACTGGCCTTATGAAAGATCTCTTAGGCTCATGTTTTCTCTTTGTTTTAGTGCTTTACTAAAATGAAATTGCTTGACACAGCTGTTCTAAGTCATCTTTAACTCCTCAGAAGCATTCCTTTCATAGGGACGTGGATATGTGTGTTAGATTTCATGAATTATAACATAAGATAATACAGGCTATAGGCAATACAATAAATCATACTTAAACAGCAGGAAAAATGCAAATCCAGTAAATAACAATATAGTACTCTATGAACATTCTGGTTTCTTATCATCCTGTAATATTCTCATGGATTAAGTAAAATTAAGTCATTGGGATTTCCAGGTTTATTTCCCTTCACTTATTGATGACTAAAAAAGGATAATTGTTGAATGCTTTTTTATTTCTGCAAAAGTACTTCTGATTACACATTTTTACAAGGAAATGGGACATTTATTTGCATTATATAGTAGTCTAAAATGGGAAATATGTAAATATTTTAATGAGAATGTTAAATATCTTTAATGTGTGAAAGGATGAAATTGTATGATGCAACAAAATAAATGTAAATGAACTAAATTTGCATGAACTAAGTAAGAGTGAGTGTGTATTTAAATGAGAAATTCTTTTTTCTTTAGCTCCTAACATTTCTAGATGTTACCTCAACTGAGATTTTGTTTTCCATGGGGTTTTGGTTTATAAGGAGCATACTTATTTATATAATGTAGGAATATGTCTTTTTTCAACCTCTGAGCACCACTGCTTAGAATTTTATCTTATTTTTTAAAAGTTGGAAATTTTCTTTCACCCTCCAGATTTATCAGCTTAAAGCTAACTTGCTATCAAGAGAAGGTTTTTTTAAAATCGATCTTCCCAAAATTTTTCTTCTGTCTAACTGTCATTTGAGAAACCCATGTTTTGCTATACAGGTGCAGTTTCAAAATTAGACTAGAAGTAAGCCTGACAACTGTAATTTCTTTTCACTATTTTTTCCCCTTCTGAAAATTTCAAAGTTAGTTCTTAAATTTGTCCTGATACAGAGAACTCTGGGGATATGCCTTTTCCTTGTTTGGGAAAGTTCAAGCAGAGGTTAACAACATAATTTAGCCAAAAATAAAGGTTAATAAATAACTAACAAAGTGCTACTTATTCTTTTCTATTAGAAGGACACTGGTTTGTATAGGTTTAGTTTGAAAATGTTCCTTAAAGGAATCTTTCCCTACACTTCCTTCTTTGATCTTCTATTTAGTACCTTTATCTCAGATCATAATTATAATGGAAGACTGCACAACCTCTAAACATTTATTGTAAGATAAGATTTAATTCAACCATAAAAAGTCTTTCAAGACTTACTAAGCTTTTCCTTCTGTGACTTTAATATATTTGTACAGCTGTAAAATATACAATATTTAGATATAACGTTTTATTAGAATAAAAAATGTTTACTATAAAAATGCATTATTAGTCGCTAAAGAACTCTGTTTGGTGAGTTTTCAAAATGTCAATTCTATGTCATTGCTAGGGGATATATAGTCACTCATGTAGGGGATATACAGTCACTACTTAACAGATTTTGCTAGTTGAAATATTTTCCATGTGAAGTCACTAATGAAAAAAAAAGGTATATTGCATATCTAATTCGGTTTCTCTTAATTTTTCACATCATTTTTATCCAACATTAGGTTTAAAATAACTTTGCTGCTGACCTGTGTGAAAGTGAACTTCCAAGAAGGAGTGTATGAGACTGTGAAAATTGTTGACTTGTTTGATTTTCTTTATGTTCATGTGTATTTTGAAGTCCTGTACTTTGCAAAGCATGTATTTTCAACCATGTCAGCATATCAATGCTTGGATAAAGGAGTAATAGTGAAGAAAACATTTGTATAGTACATGCACACAATTGTCCCACTGGTGTTTCAGATGGTACCAGTTGCTGTTATTCATCACTCCATTAAAATTTAATGAAAAGGTTGGGGAAGTGGATGAGAATCCCTTATGCCCTGGGACTTGATCTGTCCTCATAGAACAGAAGATATTTTATTCTCTCTGAAAGACTTGAAACAGGAGTTTCACTGGGGGGAGTTGTTAATCACTGTGGTTATGATAACCAAGAGACTTTTATGTGTTTGCCATGACAAGGCTTAACTCAGCATCGCTTGTGGCACTTTGTATGAAAAGAAACATACTCAGTCCAATATTATGGAAAAGTTGCAGTTTGGGGTAGATCCCCTAACAAACCTTCATTTTCATGGATTCTCTTTCAATTTGTAACTCAAGTACCCTTACAGAGGATGAAAACCACCCAGTCTCATAGAGAAATTCAGAAACAGTACTGTTGTTCAGACAACTCTAGTTTGTTTTTTATGTTGCAGAATTTATATATAATTTAAGATTAAATTCGTTTCACTGTGCTGCTCTCTCCTCTAGATTTCTTCCCAAACTATGTAATTTTCTTTTGCAATTTAACACAGGTAAATTTTGACTTGATGGAAACACTCATGGAGATATGACCCCAAATCATAAAAATGCTAGGCTCAATATTGATTTGGTCTAAGCTCTCATTAATCAAAAATTATTATCAGAAAAACCTCATTTCTGATAAATCTTAGGGTTCAGTTTTATGCCTGTATTTCAGAATTTTCATCAAGAAGTCAAAGAAACAGATGATTCAGAAAGCCTGATGAGCCTTGACAGTCTTGAGGCTGGAGAACAAAATGGAAATTGCACAACACAGGGTGAATCATCTTTTACCACACAATGTGACTGTGCCCTGTATGATCCAGAAAAATGCCAGACTAGGAATAATGGTTTACTTCACACAGATCAAAGTGCTTCTAAAAATGCACATCTAAATAATTGTCTGAGAAATGTAGATTTGCTGCACTACCACAACATACCTATTCATGATCCTGTAGCTAAACATAATGTTCTAACTCCTGCTGAACATGTAAACACTTCAGAAGAGGAATCACCTACTTCTCACAGATCTGGAAAACAACCTGCAGAATTCTCTGCCTCTGGTACGCAAAAGACCTCTGTAATTAATGCATTTAGTTTTCTGCAAAATATAAAAGACAGAAGCAAGCCATCTTCTGGAACAGCTAGCACATTTGACACTGGTCATCCTGTTTTCAATCCTAGCAGAGCCTGGGACAGCCCTTATTCTATTCCAGGAGAAAGAATTCAGGATCTGATGCAAGATCAGAGTTTTAAAATGACCCCACAGGAGAGAACTAAATCTATGCAAGCATCCAGTCAACCTATTGCAACATCTGTAATCTTATTTCCTAATCAGGGATGTTCCACTGGCATTCCCAGCACACATGATGTATTACCAAAGGACAAAAACATCAGTACAAGCTTTTTTAAAAATACCTTAGGAAAAATGACTAAAACAAAAGAAGAAAATATTAAATGCATGAATGATATTATTTCAGAAACATCTTTATTTCAGGACATACCAAATGCCTCAGTTCTGTTGGAAGTTAAGCAACTGAATAATAAAGGAGGAAAGAGAAATATTATTGAAAATATTTCACTGTTACCTGATACTGAGTTTAATTCTGATGCTCCTGCACAGGAAAAAATCCTGAAAAATAATATTCTTGAAAGAAAAAGAGCAAAGTTATTCAGGAGTATCTTAAAGAAGGATTCTAAATATGAACCCAGTCATTTCAAAGCTGTGGTTACAGACCATGGGATCAGTCTTGGAACTCAACTCATGTCATCTATCAGAGACAGTTTAGAACTGGCAAAAATAAAAAAGAAAAGTGCAGAAAATGAAAAATACAATAGGAAGCTAAAATGGTGTGACCAAATTGACCAGATAATAATAGAAAATAATGAAAAATGCTATGAAAAAAGCATCAATGAAATATCTTCTTCACAACTGCAATGTGTTCAAACTGCAAATAATGCTCCTAAAAATAATCTAAGTGTTGTTGCTCAGCCTTCAAACCCCATGATAGAAAATCATCAGAAAAATTCTCATATGTCCAAACCAAATGTTAATACTGAAAAATCAAATAAAGAATACCCATTTCAGAATATATTTACATCTACAGGATCCTTTTCTGCTAAGAAAGCTTGGATGGTATCAAAAGATGAAGCAAGTGAACCCCCAGAATGCAGCAATAATGCTAAAATTGAAGAAGGTGGTCAACTCAAAAATAAGGTAAAAATAACCAGAAGAGCAACATCTGTAAGAGTCCAGTCACATTTTATGCCGAAGAAGAAAAAGGGTCCTATGATCCAGCTGCAGTCAGCCACTGAAGCCAATAAAACTCAAAAAGCTCCAGGGAAATATCTTACACCTCACGCACCTTCCACACCTCTGCTGGGAAACAGAAGTGTTGAAAACACAGCCAGCCCTGGGTGTCAGTCACTGCTGCCTGCCAGCCTGCAAGCTACCAGTGATTTCAATGACAGGCATGTGGTGCTAGCAAGTCAGGTTTTAAATAGGAACACTGCAGAAAACAGTGAGAATACTGCTGGTCATGCTGGCTTGGCCACTGCCATCTCTACACCTGACTGCAGCACAGCCAAATATGAACCTTGGGCAAAAAATACTTGTTCTGTAAATAATGTTCAGGCAAGCGCCTGTCAAGATCATTCAGTAACTTGCTCTGAGAGAAAGCTTGTTAACACAGAAAGGGGATTACAGCTCCATCATATCCCAGCAGCTGGAAAAACAAGCACCTTCTGGCACGGAGCACATTCTACCCAAGCTCCAAAAGACTCTGCTACTGGTAAGAGTCATGTTTCTGGGTCTGGGGTGGGGGGATGTTCAGACAAAAGTCTTCTTCAAACACATCACAGATTTGTTTTCAGTTAAAACATCCAACCTTTCATCCATTCACACAACACAGCCAGTTTTAACAAGCTTTCACCATTTGTCATTCTCATTTCTATTCTAGTGGTGCCCAGAGGCCTCTCTAATGTCAGTCCTCATTTCTAATAGCTCTCTGCAATATTAAATAAAAAAGAAGTATTTTCCCTGAGATTATATTCATGACTAATGAGCAGATGTGACAGGTGGTCTAAATAATGATATAGGAGGAAGTGACTTGGTTTATATAAGTCAGTTTTACAAGGTAACTGAGAGTGATAACTTGTTGTCCAGCAATCACTGCCACATGAAAGACATTTAGTTCTACTGTGTTTTTAAAATGCTGACACTGTAAATGTCTACAATTACTGAGACTTAGTCCCAATAATACTATTAAAACCTGAGCAATAATTAAAGATAAGTAAAAATTAAATAGCTTCTGCCAGGCAAACTTTTCTCTGCTGCAAGATATATCTGATTTATAAAGAATTTTAAGAAAGAGGTACAATCCTGCATTTTATTAAAAAAAGACCTTGGGAACAATATGAGGCACAGATTGGTTGGTAAGATACAGGAAAGATGGATAAGAAATTTTTGGGAAAATAAACTTTAGTCTCCTGGGGTTTACATTTCAATTTACATTTCAACTTATATTTCATGCATTTTGATTTGCCTTGTTTGTCCTGTGCAGCCTAGCTATATTCTGTGCCTTGGGCACTGATGACATCCTTGTACCTGTAATTTCTATTTAGTATGCTGGTTTGCTTCCTACTGAGGGCTGCAGCTGGAGCTCCTGAGAGCTGCAGCTGAAGTTCCTGAAGCTGTAGTCCCTGCTTCAGATATAGGCAGTACTCCAAACTGCTTCACATACTGGGATCACCCCAAGGATTGCCCATGCAACTCAAAGATACTTCTAGCAAAATAATGAATACCTATAACTTTAAACTCCCCACATTTCTAGTTTTATCTACAATAATACAGAGTTTTAACTATGGAGTAATTAGGAAAAACTCTGTTGTGTAAGAGCAGATACAGACAGGTGAATATTCTTGGCCTAAAGCAGGGGTGGGAAGAGAAAATATTATCTGCTTGTCTGTTCCAGTTCAAAGTCAAACATGAGTTTAAGATCTGTGTGACTTAACCTATTTGATTTTACATTGGAAATGAATGAAGACTTGCATTACCACACCTTGCCTCCAGCAGACATTTTTGTCTCTTGATGTCCTTATCTTCACATCAGATCAATGAATCAGGAAATGTCCTGGGTCCTAGTTGTGCACTACTAACAGTGTCTTCACTGCAACTTTAAATGCTGCATCCCCGGCGTCACATACCTCTAGCTCTTTTAGAGAAGGGCTGAGTTACTGCCTTTTAAAATTTATGTGGGTTGCCCTCTCTCAGTATCTGCTTATATTTTGTATTTTGAAAGTCTGATTGATTTTAAATACTCTAGATAACTCTTACTGACTTGCTGTTATTTGTTCAGTTTCTTGCAAATGCACACAGACACCATAGTCTTGTCCTAAAGTGCTTGCAATGAGACTGAATACTGCACTGCTCTCTAGTAAAGGATCCACAGAGTTCCATGAAGTTTGTGAAGACACTGTAGAAAATGTGATCTGTTGCAATGCTTTGCCAAAATGTAAAGAAAGTGAGAACCAGATGAATACAACTGTTTTCCATGAGGATCTTAATTTAGTTTGGCTTCCAGGCTTCAAGTTCAAGTTCATCTTCTGCCTGACACATATTATAACATATTATTGTAGCAGGATATTAGAATTTTTAGCACCTTTCTTGTTCAGTTAGTAAAGGCTTTAAAAATGTGTTTAACCTTTAACCCATGACAAATATGGAGCAAATTAACATGCTTACAGTTAAATAGCAGTAGACTGTTCAGTATTCCCTTAAAGATACTATTTATTATTATTATTATTTTGTCTTATATGTCTCAAAGGAATCTTCTCCTTGGCATTGATCTAGTTTTGCAAGTTAATTAAATTAAGCATTGATGCATACACATAGAACAGCTTTGAGTTCTATTTTTTCAGAAAAATATGATGTTATTACTTATATAACAAGAGGGTTCTTTTTTCTTTTTCTTTATTTTTTTATTTTCTCTCATATTCAATATAACATGATCACATTTCCTTTCCTTTTCAGGTGCTATTCAGCACCATGTATCATGTTACAATAATTTGCATATAACTAGATGGCAACATTTCAAAGCTAATATGTTCCATGTTACTATTGAAGGCAGCAGCCAGATGACAAGTTTCAAATATGTTTCTAGGATCAGTTTTCTTTTTCTATGAGTGATAAGAATCCTGCTTTAATGTCACTGTAATAACCAGAAAACATATAAATTGTTTTAGATGTAATGTAACTCTTGGTCAATTATGAACTGTACATTAAACTGCACATGTAAATATTTATTGTGTAAATAAATAGGTGATTTGTTTTCCCAAGTTTAAATCAAGTAACTCCATTTACAAATCTAGTAACTGTATTTACAAATTAGAATATAGTATCTCCTTGTTATGCAGATTCTTGAGTTACACATGAAAATTCTAATTTGCATCTCCAGTTTGTAAGCATGAAAGTTTAATTAAGAGCATAATTTTAATCTGAAACTCGACACTTCAATTCTGAAAATGTATTGCTACACCAGACAAAACTGAGATAAATTTGAAGTACAAATTAGACCTCTCTCTCTGAGAGAAAATGCTGCGCAGCAGTACTGCCTTTTAAAAATTAGCACAAAGAGATATTAGTTAATAAGATAAACTACAAAATGCCAAGCTATAGAAATAAGGTTTAAATCCATGATTTTTAAACCTCACAACACCTGTGAGGCCACATCTGGAATACTGTGTTCAGTTCTGGGCTCCTCAGTACAAGAGAGACATGGACATGCTGGAGATAGTCTAGCAAAGAGCCACAAAGATGGTAAAGGGACTGGAGCACCTCTCCTATGAGGAAAGGCTGAAAGAGTTTGGGTTATTCAGCCTGGAGAAGGCCTTGGGGAATCTTACCAACATCTATAAATACCTGGAAGGAAGCTGCAAAGAGGATAGAGCCAGGCTCTCTTTAGTGGTGCCCACTGAAAGTACCTGGGCAGTGGGTACAAACTGAAACACAGGAATTTCCCTCTGGACATCAGGAAACTTTTTTTTTTTTATTATGACAGCGACTGAGCACTGACATAAATTGCCCAGAGACTTTCTTGAGTCTCCGTCCTTGGAGTCACTCAAAAGCCATCAGAGCATGGTCCTGGGCAATGAGCTCTATGTGGCTCTGCTTGAATGGGGGCACTGGACCAGATGACTTCAGAAGGTCCCTTCCGACCTCTACCATTCTGTAATTTTGTGAATCAAATAAACTCTGTGAACTACTACGTGTTTTCTGCACACTACTATGTAATCTTAATGAAAGTTGAATCAAGTAACATTGAGATACAACAATTTCTCAACAGTCATCTATTGTGTTGGACAGTTAGACTTTAAGATTATTCTCTAAATGCAATTTATTTTCTAAAACATTACTTATTTGTTATTTTTTATATCACAGCTCACCTTTCTTTTTCCTTTTTACTTGGTAAGACCACCTTGTATCTCTGTACAGACCATCTTTATTATCTGGGACTCAACATTGGGCTTCACTTAAGCTGCTTATGTCCACTTCCAAGACAATTTAAGATCAGATGTAAATATCTAAATTTAGACAGAGACATTTACTCATCATTATTAGTTTTGCAACTACTATATTTATCATGTTGTTTACATATTTTTGGTTTAATTTTGTCTGCATGTCATTTAAGGTGGTGTTCCTGTTACAAGACAAAATCAGGTTTTTGACAACTATGAAAATAAACACCGAGCTTTTTCAGAACGCCGAAGACAAAGTGTAGTCTCTAAAATATGGAAACCTGCTCATCATGCACAGGTTAATATAAAATTCTATAAAAAATAAAAATGTTTTTTATCTTCAAAGTGGAAAGAGTTTCAGGAATATCAAAGATTTTGTCCTTGTCACATGATTTTGAATCAATGTGCTTAGTCAGCTTGCTGTCACTGCAAATGAAAGGAATAAAACCAATAGAAATATAATATATATATATATAAACAAAATATATAGAATACATCTCTATACTTGTGTACAGTAATATTTTTCAGTTGAAAACATTTGGTACTACTAAATAATAAACAAAACATGTTCAGAAGGTAGTATAGTTACCTTAAATTATACTTAAAATACTCTTACAATATTTTTTTATAGAATTCATTATGTGCTGTCCAGCTGAGTCCCATTCAGTCTGCATTTGTTCCAGTACAAAGAATGAAAAACATCTCTAAATCTGAGGAAGGTATAGTAAGACAACTCACTTTAGTTCTTGGTTATACATAAAGTAGAATGACAGATATACCCACTGTGTAACATGATTTGTGTCTTTTGGCATCAGTGATTCTAAGTAAGAAAGGGTAATTCTCTACAGCAAATTTTTTTCCTGTAAATGTAAGATATAGCATCATAGAGCATGATATTAATGGTTTTATAAATGCTTACAACATATATTCAGTTCTCATTCCATTCCTCCTTGTTTTTAAATGCGTTTGTCACATATAACTGTATGATGTGGACAGGTATTGCTTGCTATGATTACATATTTCCAAACTCATTAGGACTATCTCTGGTGCCATTTGTAAGATGCATTAGTGTTCTTAATTATTTCATTTTCTAACATATAATGAATGTTTCTTGATTTTGCCACCTTTCTCTTCTTTTAACATCAATTTTGTGTGTTTCACAGACCAGTCATGAAAACGAGTAGTTTATTTAAATGATTATTCAAATGAGCCCTTCTCATTTGAAGTTCCCCCTGTAATCTCTTCAGTTTCAGAAAGCATTGCTCAGTTTCTAGTGGCAGAAAAACTAGCGAGTACACCAATTGCAGAGGATGAAATTCTGGCAGCCATGGACCGTGTGCAGCCAGCCAGCAAGCCCTCACTGCTTAAAAGGGGTCTGTGTCCAGGCAGGAGTACTCTTTCTGCAGAAGAACACAAGATTTTCCAGTCCCTGGATTGTCTGAATCAAAAGCTACACAGTAAGTTAGATAATAAATGGAATGCTACATCAATTCATTAAATAACTTTATATTTTGTTGGCATAGATTTTTTTTTATTAAAAAACAGGAATCCTGTAATAGAAATATATTACATTATTGTTGTTGTTGTTATTTAGTAAATGTAACAAACAGTGTATTAAAATCAGGAACCCCCTATTTAAGTCAATTAAATTAATTTAAAATAATGGTGACTTTGTCTTGGTAAAAAATAACTCTAAATATGATGGGAGGACACCTTCAGAAACTGGCTCAGCCTAATTGTACATGCTGTTTGTAAGAGATGTTTGTCAAAATTGTTCCTTCAAGGTGCATCAGATGCATCAGCCTCACTTGGAAATCTGTTCTAAAGCTTATCCATCTTAATTTTTTTGCAGTCCTTTTTTGCAAATTATTGCCCTCTATGTCATATAATTTTACAAATGTAGCCCTTTATAATGAATGGCTTTTCATTTTCTTCTAATATTTTAGAATGTTCCTCTTCTCCATGAATTCTGAAAGGCTGGAAATAAGTTCTGACATTGCTGCAGATAAATAAAAATGTTTAAGTGAATATTACTCGTGCAACCATTTTAAAAACGTCAGACTTACCTAAGTGTTCTCTAACTCATTCTTCTTTTATGCCAGGTGGATTTCTTACCTGCTTTAACTGGTGCTCTTTATATGAACTCCCCATCACAGCTTCCATTTTGCTGAAGAATGTAGGGGAAAAGTCTGTACTCTGTACTTGATAAATTTTTCCCTAGTGATCCATTAGCTAACACTTTCATTAGTCATCCTATGATAACTATTACACTTGAAGAACAAACTTCTTGAGTCTCTTGCTACTTTTGTGTTTGCTTTGACCAATGTGATCATTCAGGTTTTCCATTAAAAATTCACATTAGTTTGGCATAGTTTTGATATTTTGTGTGCTCCATCCTGTACTTGGAATCAGTGGGGACTTTATGACTTAATCTCTTCACATTTCTGCTTGGCTTTTTATATGATTGGAATAACTGCTTGCCATTTGTGCTCTACATGGAATTGCCAGCTCTCCAGAATTTTACATTTTCCTTGGACTTTTCTCATATAAAAGTTTACATGCCAATTATTTGAGTTTATTAGAGCGTGCTTTCTTAATGTCTGTTGATTTCACTTTACTATTCCACTACTAATCCTTCTGGACTGCACCATTTCATGGTCAGGTTACCCAATTTTCCCCCTTATTGACCGGAATCAAACTAAACCAGAGCTTATTAAACTTCTGCACACTATCCTTATATTTCTACATTACACGGTGAATAGTTTGACTTTGAGGAAAAAGGCTTCAGTTTCCTATAAACTACAACAAGAGAATAAAAGATCTTTTCAATTGTTTAGAAACTTTCTGCAGCTGTAGTTTACAATTCATGCTCTGTCAAACAGTGGTTCAGAATTTCATTTTATCATAACCTGTGGTTATTTCTTCCAGGCAAATGGAAATTAAAGAATCCATTCTTTACCAGAGAAGTGTTTCAGTATGATGTGCTTAGGTTAAGAAAGTAGATATGAAAAGAGAAATATGAGCATATAAAACTAATTTTCTGTATAAGTAACAGAGAAGATGCAGAGAAGGGAAAGGTAAATTCAGAAAAAGAACTGGGAGCATTTGAAAACGCTGAGGTTTTCAAAGTGTGAAAAGGCAAACTGTAAGAAAAGTACATAGCAATATGGAAGAAACTTCCATAAAGAAACTACTTTATGGAAGTAAAAGAATCATAGGAGTTAACAGATTGCAAATGAAGTAACTGTGAAAGTTAGTGTAATACATACACGTACGTATCTCTGAAATTTAATTAGCATGCCTAATTATTTAGGGATTAAAATTGGTAATAGGAAGCTGGGAAATTTTACAGGTAGACTTACATGTAAGTACTTGTAAGTAGGTAAGTGTTGTATGTATTTACATATCATACAAGTACATTGCTTTTCTAAACTGTTACCTTTTTGCACCCCTTCTTTTGGCTTTGTTTTCACATGTTACCAAATTGAAAAACTGTAGCTTTATATGGGTCTTTTTAATGAATAGCAGTCAATCACTAGCCAATCTACATCCAGAATATTTGCTGCCAGTGTAGATGGCATTCTTTTCTCTAGATTTAGATGTCTTTATTGATACTAAATTTTTTGTTCATATACTATTTAGATACAAATTTTAAAAATAAAGGCATGGCCTATACTTCGGCAGCCTTTGGTAGGGGAGATAAAACCAGTGCTATTAAATTACATTTTCACAATATTCAGAAAGTTTTGAGTTGAATATTTGACAGTGAATCTTATTTTTATTGAAATATTTTGTTTTATAATATTATATACTTTCATGTTTTTTTCAGATGTTCAAGAAGCCATTACCAGAAATCCATTTGCTTTACATATTTTGCAGATAAGCAACCCATAGTAAGTATTTAATTTAAATGTGTTCAGCTTTAATTTCTATAAACTAACCTTATTGCTTATTTTATTGCAAAAATATCATTGAAAATACTGATATCTATATATCTATATATAGATATCTATATCTATCTATCTATCTATCTATCTACTGAAATAGCTTGCCCTATTTTCTGGTTATGTAAAAAGCCCCAACAACCATGAACTGTTTTATTACTGTAAACAGGCTTTAACAATTTATATCAGACTGCCTCATCCTCTGGCTTCATTTTTTATTTAGTTATCTGAAGACACTTGCTAAGTCCAGGAAGTTCCAAGAACTTTTAAGTAACAGTAATTTAGCAGGGTCCATTTGAAGTATATATAACTCATAAGTAATTTGTATTTCTTAACAACATAGAGAGAAAAGGGATAATTATGCAAGACAGTGCATAAAATAATTGTTAATGCAATGCATTCCTACTTTGACCTGAAAATATACCATTTTCTACAAGTGATAGGTATTACTTTTCTTCAGTAGGTATTTGTATTTTGTTTTGTATATTCTAGATCTTGTCAGCTGGAAACAAAATATGATACCTGGAATGTAAAGAAATTAATAGGCATATGAGTGTCTGAAGTACAAAAGTTACTTTTCAAATGTTCAGTGTATGATGCAGGAGTTAGTATTTATAATTCTGTATCATCAGTCTTCTCCTATACTAGAAATTTACACTGAAGAAAAATTACAGATATGACCATATGCTTAGAAGCAGGATCACACAATTGTTTTGGTTGAAAAAGTTCTCTCAGATCATCAAGTCCAACCATTAACCAGGCACTGCCCAGTCCATTCCTAGCCCACATCTTTAAGTGTCACATCTACACGGGATGTGGACACCACCATTACCCTGCAGAGCATGTGGCAATGACTGGCAACCTTTTCCATTATTAAAATCATCCTAATATCCAACTTAGACCTCCCCTGACCCATTGATTCAGCCTGTCTAGCTTGCCCTGCAGAGCCACCAGCAGATCAATACTCCCACCCAACTTGGTGTCAGCTGCAAAGTGACTGAGGGTGTATTTATCCCCTCATCCAGATCAGTGATAAAGAACTGGCCTCAGCACTGAGCCCTTGGGAAACCCACTTGTGACCAGGTGCCAGCTGGATGTAACTCCAGGCACCACCACTTTCTGGGATCAGCCAACTAGACAGTATTTTACACCATAAGCAGCCAGATTTCCAGGAGACTGCTGTGGGAAACTGTGATAAAGACTTGACTGAAGTCCAGATGAAGAATATGCACAGCCTTTCCTGCATCCACTAAGTGGGTGACCTGGTCATAGAAGGTGATCAGGTCAGTCAAAGAGGACCTGAGTTTCCTAAACCCGTGCTGGCTGAGCCTGATACCCTGGTGGTCCTGTACATGCTGTGTGATCATGCTCTAGGTGATCTGCTTTGCACACTGCATATACTTTCCTGGATAAGCTGTTACCAAAAATGTTAAAGAAAATATTTTTTATTTGTAAAGATTTTGCAGCTTTCTGAATTTGAGACCAAAACACCCCAGGAAGCATCCCAGCTCCTAAATTCAAAATGATTGCCTGTTTTGAAGTGAGAATGTGAAAAGATCATGGTGCCTCAGTGCATTTCTTCTTGTGAATCTCAGTAATAGGTGTGACTTGGAACCTCATCTTCCTTTCTTCTGCCTCTTATGCATTTAGTTGTTTATGGCTAAATAACTTGTATTTTTTTCCTTTTTCTGCACAGTTACCTTTATTGGATCTAGGTGTGTTTTAAAAATGCATTTTTGAGCTTTTTCTCTGGTCTTCATGGTCTGTCCTACATTAAAAATAAAAGGAAACAAAGCTGTTCTCCTAACCAATGCATTTCCCTGGCTTTCAGTAGACAGAATTCTTTCTTGGCTGACTGGTCTGTGGCAAAGTTTTCTCCCATTAATTCATCTACAAGATTTTTATTTCGTGAATAAGATATAAACCCTAAATATTGCTTAGGCTGTCCAGTCTCTGGAACTGTAAGTTCTCTGATGGACATTTAAGATCTTTCTTTCACTACAAGTATATACTTACACATTGAAACAGGTGTCCAGCTATAGATATACATTTGTTGCAAACCTCTACTTAGTGCAACACCACATACATTCAAATCTCAGCCACTGGTTTGGAATTCTTCTTGATGACAAGAATGAAGTGCCATACAAGTATCCAGCTGCCGAAAAATACACAGGGATGAGATTTCATCAAAGTAATGGGATTTTAAATTTTTACTTCACCAAGAGAACAATCTGTTTCAGCTCTCCTTGTTTCAGAGCACCCAAATAAAATATGGATATTTACTCAATAATTTCTGTGAAGGACATTATACTCTGTAATACCAACCTCTAAATCCAGATGAAGGTGTGCAGTTGCTTATAGAATGGAAAACAGGTCACATGATACCATCAAATGATGCTTCTTGAATGTTACACATAATTACATTTCTGTTTATATACATGCATATCTCTTTATTTTCTGTTTTATTATAGAGAATTCAGCAATGCATGTCCTCTTGGGTCAGCCCTGCAATAGCCTCACAGCAATACCAGAGTACCTCCAGCTGGTAACCCACTGCAATTGTACAGGACACTGACATTATCTGCTACAGGATCTTGTGACTTTATGTACTTCATATGCAGTGTGTATACTGTTTGACACTACAAAATTAGCAACAAAATCAAGAAAGCAGAAACTCAATTAATGAATGTCAATTGACTGGTAAGCATTTTTAGGACAACTATTTTATTCTGCACTTTATTGTAAAATTTTTAAAAACCCATCTGAATTGTTATGCCAGTTCTGGATTAAAGGCCTTTTGTTAACCAGCATGATACCTTAATCTGTGAAGTTAGTTAATTGCTAAGAAATTGTGACTTTTTAACTTCTTTTTCACTTCCTCTGCTGTTTCAACAAAAAGTAGATAAGTATTCATAGAATCATAAAATCACACAATCATTTCAGTTGGAAGATCAAGTTCAACCTGACATGACCACATTTACCATTAAACCAGGACCCAGGTGCCACATCCACATCTCTTTATTTTTAAAAACAAGCAGAATCAATCAACAAATTTATGCTGTAATTAGCTGCAAGAAACAATAAAAACAATTTATAAAATCTCAAATTTCTAACTCTATATTAGATGCCTGATTTTCTGTTCATACCTACACAGTAACAATAGTAGGGTTTGTCTGGAGCGTTAAGCACTCCCGTACTTTGACCAGAGCTGTGTTTTATCCGCACACAGTAACATTGTGTTACTGCTAGTCTTTGAAACAAAGTGTATGGAAGCTTAGGAGAGCCTTATTTCAGGAGTGGACTCACTGCTGCAACAGTGCAACCACAGGAACACATCCCCCCATTTAGAGATTGGCATCCTATAAGTGGAATGCATCTTGCCAAAAGAAGGTTTTAAATTATCATTTGGAAAAAGTGCTTTAAAAACTTTGTTGTTCCCCATCATAACAAGATCATCATACTATTGGCTTTAAAAAGTACTGCCATTGCTTAGGAAGGAACCAGCCTGTAAGAAAAAGAGAAGAGGAAAACGTGCCCATCATAGCAATGGACTGTTTATCAGGGTTTAGAGCTACCTGCTGGTGCATTGTGTCAGCCAAGACTAAGGTGAACTACATATAGCAAATAGCAGCTTAAATTTTACAAAGAAGGTTTAGGGAAAGATTGATTTTTTTTTTGATAAAATATTTTGAAGAATGGAATAATAATTAATAAATAGCCTTTCTCCTCTAGCTAGGCATTACAACATCTTTGGAGGAAAAATCTGGGTTTAAGGGGCTGACTTCAGTCTGGAGCCCATTAAGATAAACTGTATTTAAACATCAAAATAGCAGAAACTTAGTTTCTTATGACCACTGTTGCCATCTGTTCTGAAAGTTCTGCCAGAAAAGGGAAACTATAGCTGAAGTCCACATGCCTAAAAGATTTTGATGTTTGTCAGTACTTACTTCATCTTTGGTGGTCAAATAAATGTAGAATTCCCAGCAAAAGGCATGAAACAAACTAATAAGGAGAATTTTGAGTTGGAACTCAAAATTGGTTTGCCTTGAAATACTGAGCCCTTACATCTCTGTTTGTCAGCAGTCCCCTGTGACATTCCAGTACGGTGAGGATTTAACATTTAAATAGCAGGGGAAGGTTTCCCCACAGAGATTAAGAGAGGGAAAGCAAATAATCCAAATACCAGAGGCCATGGTAGTGGCTAGTCAGCAAGCCAGAGCAGCAGCTTAACCAGGTTTCTCCTCCTGTTAATCAGTTTAGGTGGCAAAAGTAAAGCACATGAGTCAACTTCAATTACATGAAGATATTCTTTCAAAAGCAGGTACCTGCATTTACATTTCAAGGAAAATAATTTCAAATTAGTTTTTTGATTTAGAGTTACAAGCTTCAACTCAAAGGTAATAACCTTGTTTCTGAGGTCACTTTGGGTTATGACAATAGTGAAGTATAATTTTTGTTTAGGTGTCTAAACAGGGTGACCCTTGGGCATCAGGAGTGTGCACTATGAGAGCGGGTCCAGGGGCAGCAGCTGGATTCTGAGCATTTGTGAAAAGCCAGAGCAGAGCCTCATGAGGGTGTCATTGACAAGCAGCCTCCCAAGCACAGATGTGACCAGGAGAAGGCCAGGGTTAGAAGAAATGGGCTGATGTTAACACAAACTTTATGCCCCATCAGGGCTTTACAGGGTGTGAAAACACCCCTACCCTACCAAGGTCCAGCTTTTCCTCCATCACCTGTGTAGCAGCCTCCAATGCTGCTAAGAAGAAAATTATCTACCTCTATATCTGGGAGGGCACCACAGCCAATTGCCCCATCCACTCCAGCACCTGGGCTCTCGGATGGCAGGAACCACTGTACCTGAGGCTTGCCATTGGCATTGGAGGCAGAAGTGACAGGCATGGCTGTTCTGTGGGTGTGAGGGATAGGTGAAGCTACAGACACATGGGGACTATGACAAGTCCTCAGTGCTGACAGGGACAGGCAGCAAGCCAGGAATTGGCTGGGCTGCAGCTGGAGCTGCCACAGCAGCCTGGGAGTTCTGAACAAGATTCTGGTTCTCCTTTCTCTTCTGGAACTTTCTTCCAGACAGGGTCATTAGATCAGCAGGGTCCTTGCCTATGCTCATTGATAAGGTTTTGGCAGTGGCAAGAGCTGCATCGATAATGGATGGGAAGAGGGGGGACTGGGAGAAGACAGAGACCCTCCTTCTCCTCCTCCTCCAGCTGCTGTTCCTACTCAATTTGAACAGTGTTTTGAAGCCAAAACAGGCACAAGTAAACCCTTATGACAGTGTTTGGGGCAGGCAACATGTGTGTAAAATTGCAACAGTGAACACTACTCTGCTATACAACCACAGGCTGCTAGGAGGGTGCATCAAATCATTTGAGACAAAAGGACTACCTCAAAATATGCATTTGCCTGTGTTAGGCCAGTATATAGTATACAAGTCTTGAAAAGAAAGGAAAGTCTTGAAAGGAAAGTCTTGAAAGGCAAGGCAAGGCAAGGCAAGGCAAGGCAAGGATCGCTTTCCTATGCTTTTTATTCAATTTTCAGCAATATTTTTATTTGATCTTACTTGTGCCATGATGAGACTCTAAAAGATGCTGAATCTCTTGAAGGCTGTGCCATCCTGCAGCTAGATAAAAATGCCAGTAGAATGGACCACTGTCTGTTATTGAATGATCAATGAAGTGTTGTGCCATTAAGCAAAATAAAAATGTGAAAACATGTATTTTTAAAAAAGGAAATGCTGCTGAAATAATTCATATTCAGAGTTTTCATCAAAGGAAAAAAAACACTGAAGTTCAAATATTTCTGTTTATATTTAAAAGTTTGAATTCTCGCTTCAAGATAAGGTTTTGAGACTAAATAAGATCAGTCAAAAGCTATGTGAAATGTTTTGTTTCAGGTCCACTTAAATATTTGGTAATTTCTTACCCATGGAAATTATTTCCCTTTCTGATTTCTCAGTTTGGCCGTCTAATAAAAAGCAAAACTTACACAATCTATTCAAGAGGTCTGAACTCTGTTCTCAGCTGTAGGCAAAGGGTTTGGCACTGGGGAACATGGCTGTCAGAGGTCGCTTGGTCAGAGTGCTGGCATTATTCTCTCATGGTTATTCACATTGCAGGACTGATTTCTGTGTTGTCCAGTCAGCCCATGCCCATGATCTCCCTTTGGAGAACAGAGCTATGTGGGGATATGGGGGACAGGATGATATTTACACAGACCTTTCATGAGATCACTCATAACAGGAGACAGAACACAGGGTGCTAAGGGTGAACTTCTTTCCTTTCCTGTAAAGTGAGTCCTACCAAAGACATGAGGTGACTTGGCTCACAGGCTGTGCATTTAGGTAAAGTGTTTAACAACCTAGATGGAGTTGATGAGTGAGCTTGGGATTTCCTAGACAGCTCCTAAGCCAGTAATGAATTAGTAAGTCTTTCCCCATTTTCTTGGATTGTTAGAAAGCTGTATGAAAATGTGAAAGCAATTAAGTTCTTCAGAGCTCTTCAAATTACTGTACCATCCACACCCTGTGACTAAGTCCCTCTCTCTCTGTCCATCTGAGATTGTCAGGGGGGATCATTCTTTCTTTCTGAAGCAGAATGTGCTGTAAGATCTCCTGGGATGGCAGAGGCTTTGTGCACACAATGTGCCTTTGCAGACAGAACTGAACCTTCCAACTGATCTTATTACACTTATACGTGTTTGTTTTATAGAGGGAAACAGATATATAGGGTAAGCATAAACAAATTACTTTTCCTTGGTAATGAGCTCTACTTCTGACAGTGCTTTTTTATTTTGTTTTTCGATTCCAGGATGTGGCACACTATAGTGCATGCTTTTGTGTTGTTGCTGCAAAAAATACCCTGCTGCAAGCAGGAGTATTTGTCTTCTTTCAAGGGGGGGTTGTAGACCAAATATGGCTCAGGCCTGTTTGATAGTTCTGTCATAAATGAAATGATGAGAATCCTCTTATGACTAGGAAACATTCCAGAGCCAGCGTGTAGGGTTACACAATGGTACAGTGTCTGTCCTCTGATTTATAATTTGAGAAGCAGATTGTGTTCAGACAGAATGTGAGTTGAACAATGAGGTTTCTAGTCCTGATCTCATTAACAGAGATTTATACCAAGAGGCTATTGTATCTTGTTCTTTTGCTTTGCCATGCCAGCAAACATTCATAAGGTTATTTAAAAAAGAAAGCTTCTGTCACACACTTAGGTCAGAAAGTTCTCAGGAAAATAACTAGTCACATACAGAGTGGTCTAAATCTGCACTTAGCTAAGGTTTATGTTTCTGGCCTTAATAAGTCTCAGAATGATTACTTGATGAAACATCATACTCAAGCTTATTACATGTAAAGATTTCTGGAGACGTGGCTTAAAATGCCTTTTCACATATTTTGTTCATGGTTGAGTTACTCTAAAATAGCTTAGTATTTGCAAATCATCCATAATCACCAAAAGAACATTTTTCCAGTGCAGAAGAACTAACAAAAGATGAAATAACAATAACATCTTGAGAGCTACTTTCCCTCCTGCTGCCCCAGAGCCTTTGTGCTGGGAACCTGCTCTTTGTCAACAGCCAAGCAGTCATTGTGCATCCAGAAGAAGATGTACAGAACATTAATTAATTTTTCAGTAATGCTGCCAGGTAATTTGGACTGATCACCAGTAGAAAGAAAATGACACTCACTGTGTCAGAAAAATGGATTGGCCTGTCCATATGTGCTCACAACACAGCTCTGAAGCCTGCAGACCAGATCAGAGAACCTCAGCAGGACACTGTCTCTGAGTGTCACAGCAAGACATGAAGTCATGCAGAGCCCAGCAAAATCCAGCATGACTCTTAGGAGATTAAAGAGCACTGTATCTGGAATACAGGAGGCATCTGGCTGCAAAGTGCCACACAGCTGTCATCACCACTTTCTTGTACTCATGTGAAACATGGACAGCTTATCATTATCAGGGCATGTGATTTCCCAATTTCATTTGCACTGACTACTATGCTGTTGCTGATATAAATAAGCACACAACACTATTAGCCTGTTATTCAAGCTCCTGTCAAATATCACGTGCTGTAGTAATCTGTGTAAACTCTCTTGATCTGTGTTCTCCCAGACAGCTGATGTACATGTCACATGAGAGGCCCTTTAACCTCAAATTTGATGTCCAGTTTCCACATATTAAGCATCTGACAGTAGGTGAGGAGACAGGGCAGAAGAAACATGTCAGGGAAGCCTTCAGATGGTAGCCAGCTCCACATCACAGAAAGCTGCTGCTAAGTAGCATCTCCTGTTGCAAAGAACATGGATTGGCCAGACTGCATGTAAAGAAATGCTCTGCAGTACAGGGGCGTGGAGGACAGCAGATGTACAGATTGACAGCACATCTTTGGTGTGTTCAGTTTATACTGTGACAATAGGACCCAGTAAAGACACAACAGCTGAGTCTTTGCATGTTGAATGAACAGCAACAGTCATCCTTAAATCCTGCAGTGGAACTGTAGCTAGACCTTCCATTTGGTCTCCTCTGCATGAACTCCCAATATTAGAGTTTATTAGAGTTTATTAAGAAATTATAGAGCATCCTCTCATCAACTTCTGGCCCCAGTGTCACAGAACAGTTGCACAGAATTTTTTACCTTAATTTATCCAACATGTTTTGAAATGGATACAGGTTATCTTAGCTATCTGTCATGTACTTTTGCTCTCTGGTAAGCCTGGGGAAATAGGAACATGTTGCTCACTTCTTCTGTGCACTTCAATGTTTTGCAAGTTTTTCCAGAGGATTTCAGGCATTACTGCAATAGCAGCTTGTCTATCTTGCTAATGACTTGTCACTGAATGCCAGACAGGCCAAGTATGGAATAATTAGGATAGGAATGAATGACATTTTCTAGGCAATATGTGAATGATAAGTTTTAACTATGGCAGTCTTCTGCTTAATCCCTACCATTTTCCTTTGACTGAATGTTTGCTTGTTAAATGGTAGAAAAAGGTGAACTCTTTCTTCTTTTTTTTTCCTCCAAATGTTTTAACTATTCTTTATCTCCCAGAAAAGTCACACTTCCCATAAATCTTATTTTTTGTCAAGAAAGTTCTCCTTTACAAGTTTCCTCTCCAAGTGCAATTGATTTCTAGTATTTATGCTTCCTTTATTATAAAGAGCTGGAGAGATAATCCCGACAGTTTGTTTTATTCCAGTTATTAAATAATATAATAAACAAAATATTACTATAATATTATAATTATAGTACTATAATAGTATTATTACCCCAAAGGGCAAGAAGTGGTTAAAGCAATGAATCCTATGGTAAATCTTCACAGCAAAAAAAGTTTTCAATTGCTTTCTGTGTTTAACTTCTTGCTCTCATTGCCATTCACACCCAGTGCATTTCTTACAGCAGCATCACCCAGCCTCCTCTCTGAAAACTGCCCTTTCCACGTTTTTCAGGATCTAGCCCCAGAGTAAGAAAAGCAAGGCTGAGGTCAGTCAGGAGAATTCTAGGAGAAAGCTTCTGTCCTCAGCTTTGGAAACAAACTCCACAACGTGCCTTCTTAAATCATAGTTTGTATTCTCACACTCAGTCAATATGAAAATAGCCATGTTATTAGATCCCCATACTTTGATTTTGAAAAAACGTAAACTTGACAGAAAGGGTCCTACTGGAAAGAGCAAACCATTATGGCAAACTCACTGTCTGAGGATTAGACCCCTACACAATAGGCTACCAGGGCCAGCTCCTCCACCCCTTACCTTGCTCTGAAATATGTGTTGCACATTAGCTGCATTTGTTACATGTACTCTATGGGTACCTCATTGTTCAGAGCACTCAGGGACAAGTGGATTTGGAGTCTCAAATGCTTTGGACCAATGACTGATACCTAGGTCTGTTAACTCAAGGTAGTAGCATTTCTGTTCATAGGCGAGAACCAAATTTTGGGTATGGATTAGGTACTGAACCTAATGACCTCTCCTGACCTTATGTATCGTCTTAAGATACATGCACATCATCCTGAATCTTTCAGAGGCTGATACCCTTCAGAGAACTAAATCATTAGTCCTGGCTTCTAGTCACTCTAGGACAGACCAATAGTCACAGCAGTTCTGCTGCCTCATTCTCTCAATGAATTAGGACAGAAAAGAGGAACATAAAAGACTTCTCCAACCCTGTTGAGATTACATTCTGTTCTTCATTCTGTTATAAATGAATATCTGTGTCCTGAGTCTGTCTCCTGCTTTTGCAATGGTCCAACCAGATCTCAGTACCATTGAACCCCTATTAGGTCCCTTGCTCACAAGCTCTGATAGCTCATGTTAAAATGACAGGGTCATTTAGGTTAAAAAAATACCTCTTAAGATTACTGAGTTAAACCATTGAGCCACTTAAGGTGTCACAGACCCAGTCTGTCCATCCTCCCCTTCTCTGGAGATTTGCATCCTCATGGCTGTACTTCACAGCCCCAAAACATGTTAATGAATACCCAGAGCTGGGACCTGAGACACCTCAGGGCTCTGACTCATGAGCCGTGTCATGGACAGCACTGGAAATAAAACAAATTTTATCCAGACTATCCTCAAGGGCTGTTACATAGGGGTCATTCAAATAAGAAATAATTGGCTAGAAAATACATACTTGCAAAAGAGAGACCCCCTGTATGCTCTCAGTCCCCACCCACCTTCTCCTGTTTCCAGGGATCTGGTAGCTGTTTAACGCTCTTCTGGCCATGAGCACATGACAGGAAAAGAGAGGAAATGGCACTGTAACAATAAACACTACACAGGGACCATTTCCAACAAGGAAACTGCTCCTGGCACTGCATGTCAGACAGTGGCTACACAGATACATAAATGCTGGCTACACAGATTAATATCTCTGGGATTTATGATTGCAGCTAAAATACTAAAATATTCCTGTTTTCTTCTCAGTTTAAGCCTTTTTTTTCTCTGTCCCGTTAAATCCACTGCCATATCAATACATAAGGAAAATGGTTGCAGGGCCAGAAGCTTCTGGATCCAAGATTTAGCAGGCTGCAAAGGAGAAGAGGAAAGGGAAAGGAGTTTCAGACTCAGATAACTATGGCATTACCATTCCCAGGAGACCCTTCAGCAAGGTGCAAAGCTTGCCAAAAGCCTTTTGGGTACACATGGTAATTTGAACAGCAAGATCTACTGAACTTCCTCCAGCACAGCTGGTCTAAATGTATTACTTTACTGACCATATAGGTCCAGTGCAACTGTCCTTTGTGCATGAGTTGGAGAGAGCATATTGCCCCTAGTTTTGTTTTACTTTTTATCAGCACTTGTAGCAGACTCAGTCTCATCTCTCCTTTCACCTAAGAATGCTGTGGGGTACATGTCATTTCAGAGATTCTGTACAAACATCACAGAATCAAAGAATCATGGAATAGTTTGGATTGGAAGTAGCCTTAAAGACCACCTAGCTCCTAAACCCCTGCCATGGGCAGGAAACCTTCCATTAGACCAGGTTATTCAGAGCCCCATCCCAAGTGGCACTTGACACTTCCAGAGATGGGGAGTCCATGACCACTCTGAACAACCTGTGCAAGTGCCTCATCACCATCACAGTAGAGAATATTTTTAGTAATGTTTAATCTAAACACTGTACTCCATCAGCTTCAGGCCATTTCTTTTTTTCTTATGGCTGCCTATGCCTGCATAGCCTTGTGAAAATTCCTCTCCAGACAGCTTATAAGTCTCCATAGTTTTGCATTATAGCAACCCAAATGATGAGAACATCATCAGGACAAGCTTTGCCTGAATATCATACAGAAAACTCTACTGAAATTGTTTTGGGAGTGGCTCATTTCCATTCCTCATCCAATATAAAAAAATGTTGAGACCAGTTGCTCTGAAACTGCCATTAATGGAGGAACAGAGACCCCACACAAAAGCAAAACATACTTTCAACCCAGCACCAGCACAGAGTGAAGAAAGTCAGTACCATATTCCTGCAGAACACCTCGTGGCTCTATTTTCTGAGATCCTGTCACCTGGGCTTGGTATTTCTAGGAGAAGTAAATACTAAAATTCTTTCATCTATATTTTCAAGTGGCCTTTGTTGGCTAGTAGGATTTGCACAAACAGGCAGCTCCAGCAAAACGTATCTCTAGTTTCCTACTGGTCATACCAAAGATTGCTAAATGAAACTATATGCAAGACAAAATCTCTTGATTTAAAGTTTCAGTGAAGGAGATTATTATGAGACACTGTATCCAATTTGTGAAAGTATGATTATATTCTAAAACAGACAGATAAAATAGATCAAATGCCATTTGGGGAGTCAGATGTCCCTACTAATTCAGCATGCTGATAGCTCAGAATCTGTTACTCACAAGTTTTTTAAACATTGTGGGTATGTACCACATGAAGGGGAGCATTATAAAAGCTACTTTTCAATATTATATCAAGATATGTCTTAAGTTTTTTAGTGTATATATACTAAATTGTATATATCTATTATTCTATGTTGCTAAAAATATCACTGCACACTTATATGGGGTCTTCAGCAAAATGGGAAGCCATGGAAAAGCTTGAGTTTTGTGGCTTCCTGCATGGAGCTAGGAATCTAGAAAACATAGGAAACTACTTTTCTTTTGAATGTAGAAGCGAGATGATTCTGAAAATTGCCACTATTCTCTGTAAAATACTTTAATTTGGATTTTGTGCTATTGATAAAAATCCAAATTCAAAACAAACAAAACATATGTTGAAATTAAATCCTTATCAGAATTGCTTTTTTTATTCTATTTTTTGTTCATTTTGAAAGGAGAGAAGGTGAAATAAAGTATTCAGTATACTGAGATGTATAATTATTTGTACAATATTATAATAGTCCAAGTTAGGGACAGGGTTCAAAGGTCCCACTCATTTAAATGGAAATTATATGTCCACATTTCTTTGAAAGATTTTAAAATCTCAGGTATGATTTATTAACCAAGCACAAAAGCACTTGAACAGCACCCAAAAAGAGCCTTAAATGCACAGGGCACACGGCAGCAAACTGAGGTGAATCCAATCATCCAATGTCAAAGCTTAGTTCAGTCCCTGAATACCAAACTGTAAGTCCTTTACAGAAATTTTGCAGAAAACACTTTAGAAGACGTTATAACTCTCAAAGTCATACAAATTTTCTCAGTCAAAATTCTTGTTCAGTGATATATATCTGTCAGCCATGTTACCCTTCTCCTGAGAGCTAACAACAAACACACAGCTTTGTGGCAGCCCTGAACAGTCCTATCAATTTAGCTTGGCCCTGCATACAACATCTGGTCTGTAATTAATACAGCATTTTAAAATCCTTCTGGTACCATAAAATGCAAGATATATTAAACCAAATGAGTCTAAAAGTTACTGGGTTTTCTTTTTTTTTGTTTCTTCTGGAGAAGAAAAAGTCTAAAGGGTTAGAAAAGACCGAGTTATTAATATATTTTTAAAAGCCAGAGTATTAAATTTGACATCTCTGCCAATTCCTCAGTTCTCTTTTGTTCTTAATGAGACAGTACTCGCACATTAGCTTGTGGGGTATCAGATGGCCCTTTTGTGCTTTTTCATTTCCTATAAAGTACACGACTCCTGTGGCCGCTCTTGTTTCCCTTGGCAGCTGAGAAGCAGAGATTTACCACACTGTAAATCTGGAGCTGTAGCAGAGCCCAGGTCCCACCAGGTCCATGGCCACTGTGTTTGCTGTGTGCTGAGGAGCGCCTCCAAGCTGCCTCCTTCCCTGGGCCACCACGTGTCACCGTATCACACCTCACTGAGGTCTGTGCTCCTACTCTTCACTGCCTGACCACCATGGGGGAGACAGTACATGAGCAATAGCTATGCCTTGATAGACTACTTCTGCTGTGTATGGATTTATTTACAGAGGGGAAAGAAAATGTAACAAATAATTGTATGGCACCATTGTAGACTGAGGTATTAGAAGCTAGGTGTATCTCCTGTAAATGTGAAGAAATGATGTATGAGAATATTGCCAAGTGCTTCCTTTATAACGACGGGAGAGAAACAGGCAATTTTAAGGTATGATCCATCTGTTCCTATATATTTCATATAAACAGGTCAGATGAATCTGTCCCTAAAAATATTTATTTGTTTCTAATGGCTTGAGAGAGAGGTTACAGATGCGTTCAGCCATAAGCACTGTGCAGAAGTTAGGTGACACGCATGCCATTGAAGGCAGACTGGGAAGAGACCTCCTGACTTCTTCTCTTCCCTTTCTCTCTCGGCATAGTGTGCTGTTTTCTTAAAAACTAGATCTCAAGACGAGATGACCAAAGCTGTCTATAAAAGGACACATAACATGCAAACATGATGATCACCAATGCATTTTCACCTGTGGCATATCTTGGACCAAACTGAACATCTCCCTGTAGACAAAACTTTCTTCACTTGCAGCCAATTCTCCTTCATCCAAATAACTTCTGGAATTCCAAAAGTGAGAAATTATGTTGCCAAACTAAAAACGAGAAAATTTGATATATCTGCATCCTAATTCCTGATGTGTCCAGTGCAACTGTCACACTGGGTGTTCAGAAGCTAATCTGGCTCCGCATGGATCAGTTTGGCTGTATTTGTCAGTAAATAAAATGGATCAGAGCCAAATCTCTGGCCCCAAAAGCAAGCAATGCACTACAGCTTGCAACCACACAGCTAAACTCTCCTTTCACCTAGAGCAGGTGGCTTCATTAATGTTGTATTGGGGAAGAGTCCCAGGACTGTGCCACCAGTTAAAGTGTACAAACCATCAGTAGATCAGTGCCTAAACACATTCCCTCTAATCCCACATGTTTCCAGTGTAACTAAAGAGGCAGTTTAAGAGTTTAATAAAATACATAGGCTTTGACATTCTACCCAATGAATGTGGATTATGGTTTCCATCAGTCAGCCAGATCATGTCTGTGCGCCCCAGACATGGTTTAACATCCACAAAGATAATCTAGCCTTTAGTAAGAGGCAATTGTCTGTATTTTCAATATATCACGTTGTGAGCACATCAAGGGAAATCAATATATTGTGGTATACATTCAATGTTTACTGTTAGTGGAGTGTTAATATTACACCTTCCTAGTCTCTAGACTCAAGCTTTCAAGGCAGAGTTTTCAATATTACCTTAATAATTTTTCCAATCCAACCTAACCAACTCCACTACAAAAGTTTCAGTTACTCTATATGGAAGATTTAACACAAAGGAAAAATGTTATTTCAAATTTAGTAAATACAAAGCACATCTATACTATCTTGTTGGTATCTGCTGGATTTTTGTGCCTGTTATCTCCTGATTTTTCCTGCTACTTGAGTGTTAGTTTAACCCCAAGCTTAATTCTGGAGAAAGATGAGTTGTTTATGGGCTGGGAAGACCTAGGAAGAGAGTAGGAGATAGTGTGTGCCAGTGTTCCACCCCCACACTGCATGAAGATAACAGTGTGAGTGTGACTCATGCCGGGTTTGGCTTCTCCCAGACTAACCAGTATTTCAGATGGCCTCACATCCTAAGCCACCCTTGGTGTTACACAACAAAAAGACATATCTGGCAGCCTGCAAAGCAGCTTCCCACCAGCAGCCCAGGGCAACATCTTAAAAGGACCACAGTCAAATCAATGTCTCCATTGTTGGGAAGATTTCTTAGCAGCATTTTAATATTATACTGAGTGTCATAGCACAATCTGGTTTTATACAAACAGGAGTAGTGCTAGATTTACTTCATAGATCTATCTGTATGTCCATGGATATGCATCTGCATTTTGTCTCCCAGCTGTGTGTGTACATACATGCAGGAGGAGTAACCAGCCCTTGGGTGCAGGCAGGCACAGCTGCCTAAGCTATACCATCATACATGTGATCCTTGTAAGCCCAGCTTTCAACAGAATTCTTTGTGATTCCTGATTGCTGTGACCATGATCTTGAGAAGCAGGTCTCTGATTTACTTCTCCAGACATGATTACATGAATATCTCTGAAAATCTCCAGGAGGAGCCTTCTTTCTAGGCTGTGACATGTATCCCTGTAGACTCACACCTATAGAGGCTTCCCAGGGAAGTGGTCACAGCACCAGGCCTGACAGTTCAAGAAGCATTTGGACAATGCTTTCAGGCACATGGTGTGATTCCTGGGAATGGTCCTGTGTAGGAAAAGGAGTTGGTCTGATGGATGCATTATCACTGGTGCTCCAGTCACTTGTTTAGAAGTTTTCACAGCAACTGGATATTTTTTTCTTTATGGAATATCTACACTGCCAAACCAAAGGGGACCACGTAATGAGCTCAGGTGTTCACACTTACTGTCACACTGCTTAATTCTTACTGTTCTCCTTGACCCTGTTTAGGAGCCCTTCAGCTGTCACTGAGAGAAGCCAGTTTAGAGGGAGCTGACCCTGTGGAGTGTGGACACAAGCCAGCCAGTGCTATTCAGCTTCAAGGCTTGAATCAACTCAGCAGTATAAACACAGCCAAACAGTCTGTATGTTCAGTGAGATGAAAAGGAACAAACAATTCTGATTCCATTTAATGCCAATTTACGGCTCTTAACATTGCCTTTCCCACAAATCAAGCAGTTGTATTGTCTAGCTGAGGGCTTTTGTCCAATGACAGGATGAGAGTCTGAGAAATCTGTCTATTCTGATAATGTTGCAGAGAGTGTTCACATTTACTATCAAGGCTTAACTAGGACATATGACTTAACATAGTCAACATGTTGATTTTGCTGAAATAAATGTCTGGAATAAAGGAAGGCACTAAAAATAAACATGATCCTAGGAAGGGCATTCACTTTATTTTTGCCCAGAGAGGAAGAGGTATAACTTGCCAGCCTTTTAAATTGGTTTCTAAGCAAATAACGAACAGGAATAAGCTAATTCTGACTATGTTTTCAATTACTTTAGGGAACTTGATTCCAATGAGTTTGAAGTTTTTCTGTATACTTCTGTATACTTCTGTATACATCTGAATACTTCTATGCATGGCCACCTTACATATATATGATGACCTTCAGTGCTTCCAATGTAATCAAATTTCTTTTACAGATTCATAGAATAGTTTGGGTTGCAAATGACCTTTAAAGATCATTGTGCTAGTTTTGGCTGAGATAGAGTTATTTTTCATAGTGGCTTGAATGGGGCTGTGCTTTGGATTTATGCTGAAAAGTCTGTTGATAATATAGAGATGTTTTCATTATACCTGAGACGGGCTTATGGAGTCAAGGCCTTTTCTGCTCCTCACCCCATTCCACCAATGAGGATGCTCGGGGTATACAAGGAGTTGAGAGGGGACAGAGTCAGAACAGCTGACTCAAATTTCCCCAAGGGATATTCCAGACAAAATGGCATCATGCTCAGTATGTAAAGTAGGAAGAAGAAGAAGGAAGGGGTAGAATGTCAGAGTGATGTTATTTGTCTTCCCAGCTGTTACACACAATGGACCACTGCTTTTCTGGAGATGACTGAATACCTGCCTGTCCATGGCAAATGGTGAATTAATTCCTTGTTTTGCTTTACTTGTATGTGTGACTTTTGCTTTTCATATTAAACTGCCGTTGTCTCATCCCACGAGTCTTCTCAATTGTATTCTTCTGATTCTCTCCCCATCCCACCAGGATGGGATGAACATGTGGCTGTGTGGTTCTCTCTGATTGGTTTTGTGACCATTTTCTGTACCCACTCCAACAGGTCCACATCTTTCCAGTGCTGAGGACCACTAAGCTGGATGCAGCACTGCAGGTGGAGTTTCACCAGAGCAGAGTAGAGGGGCAGAATCACTTCCCTCATCCTGCTGGCCACACTGCTTTGAATGCAGCCCAGGAAATTATTAGCTTTTTTGGCTGCAAATGCACATTGCTGGGTCATTGCATGTGGCCTCATTGATCATTGGGCTCATATGGGCACACTCCTGGAACTTGTTAGAGTCCCTCTGGACAGAGTCCCATCCCTTAGGCATGTAAACAATGCCACTCAGTTCAGTACCATCTGCAAACTTTCTGGCGGTGTACTTGATCCCACTGTCTATGTTACTGTCTCCCAGCAGGACAAGACCCTGTGTGATACTTTCTGTAGCTGGAGCAAGAAGGCTTCAACAATGGGCTTCCCTTGATGAGGCAGGCTATAGGAGAGACCAGACATGAGGTTCCCTCTGTTGTCTCAGTATCTTGATTCTTACTCATAAGCTTTCAATCTGTTCATGGCTATTCTTCAGAGAGATCTCTTTCCACTCTATCACACACCCCTCTTGGTGTAGAGAGCAACCTCTTTGATCCTCCTTCCTTCCCTATTTGTCCTGGCCTGCAGCCATCAACAGCCACACTCCAGTGATGGGATTTGACCCACCAAGTTTCAGTAATGTCAACAGTAATGGCACCTCAGAGCCAGATGATTTTTAAGCATTACAGTTCTCAGGATATTCGACACCAGATAGCTAATTTTCTGGTGACAAATAAAAAGATATATCAGTATGAAAAATTGCTTCCTGAGATCCCTTGTTTATTCCTTGAACACTCTGCTATTCTCTTAGTAACTCTCAATGTGTTCTAGACATAACTTTAAAAAGTATGTTCTGTAAAATTTTGTATTAAGGTTGTAAACGTAAGTATCCAGAAAAAGTGATAATTTGTATTTCAAGATATTCATGTATGAAGTTCTCTTACAAGCCTTTTGGAAAAGCCATTGTATTACTTTGTGCTTATGAAATAAGGAAATGCTTACAGGCTCTCTACAAAATTAAGTAGAGCTTTCTGAAATGTATGGAGATGTCTAAATAGAATTGTGAAGTATCAGGTTGTGTACCATTCTGAGGCCATTTAATAGATTAAGCTCTGAAGTAAATTATGGTTTTGTTAAGAGCATGTTAACCTCTCCCTATTTGCTGTGTCTTGGATACAGTTTGAAAACATTTTACACCTCTCCTCCAGATTACAAACTCTTATTGTATGCACATGCCTGGCACAATTAGTCTATATTTTGGCAAGGACCTCTTGGTGTATTGTTATATAAATAATTTCTTTAAATGTTAGTTCTCTAAATGTTCTCTAAATGTCCCTTATGCATTTTTTTTTCCTAAGAGGGTCTTAATACCCAAACATTTACCATTCTAGTCTAAATATTCCTCAGCTGAACTACAACATGAATAGGAATAGAATTGCAGCTTTAGAGAAAATGGCAATGATCCCATTGTTCCCTCTGTGAGCCAGACTGTGCACTGTAAATCATCCATCCCTCAGAAGAAAAACCTCATATCCTTCTGCCAGGACTTCTGATTATAAAGTTTATAAGTAGAAAACTTTAGAAAATCACTTCTTAGCTTGACCTCTAGCAAGGAGAATTTTAATTTAGACATTGAAATACAGAAAGTATCAAAATCAAAAGCAAAATGTTGCCATTTCCCTGTCAAACTCATTGTTAAGGAATAAAAGCCGATTATTCATTCTTCATCATGTCAGTTGAACAGAAAGGACAATTCAGTGTCTTTTGCAGGGGATGGAATGGATTGGTTTCCATCAGTTTAATGGTTCGTGGCTCAGTTTGGCTTCTTGCTATTCCAAGTAAAAGGTATATATTCTTGGAAACATTTTAAGGAAGCATTTACATATCATTTTATTCAAATGAAACTGCAGAATAAAATGCAAGACTCTTCATTGGCTCATATCTTAGAGTGAGTCTGTCATTTCCTCATCAGGACAGTATTGTTTTAGTAACTGAGACGTACACACTCATTTGGAGAACTCTTCTCATTCATAGTAATTCTTTCAGAATGGAGTTAAAGATTGATGCTGAAGTCCTAAGTACACAGCATGTTTTGTAAAACTCAAGAACTGAAAGGAGATGCAAAGACCTTGTGGGGAAGAAAATATAAGGACAGATTCTAGAAGAATCTTCTACGCTTGCAAGAACACTATCCTGCTCTAGTTGCTGTGGATTGGCAGCAGCCTTTTTGCTCAATTTACAGGTGCAAATTTATTCTCACCAGATAAACTCCAGAAGCAAACTAGTGTACATATCTTTTTATCTTCTGGCATCTGTAGACAAAGTGATGAGCTCTCTGATTTGGTTTTCTACCAGAGGACATGCACAAGATTTAGGCCACACACTTTGTGCCCATAAACAAGAGTTCCACCTCTCCTTTCAGTCTTGAACCTGCCTGCATCTGGGGAGAGGAACTGGTTCCTTCAATGTGGATTCTGAAGCCTAATGCTGTCAGAAAATTACTATTTAACACTATAAACCAACTACGCAGAAGCTTAGAAAGTAGGGAAGAAAAACACCAGCTGATCCAGGAGGAGGAGTTTGCAAAGGTAACGTAGCAATCACATTCACTGGTATGTTATTTTACTCTGTTGTAAGCTCTGGAGGTGCAGGCTTGCATTAGATAATCTCAATTTATATGAATCAAAACCAAAACTGAATTCTGAATAAAAACCCTCCTAGTTTCCTGTCACAAAAAAAACCACTGCTTGGTAGAAAAATAAGGACCTGGGTCTTCCCTGTTCTGTGAATTCAAGATAGTTCTATTGTGCAGATAGAAATCCAGATCTGGATTTCTAAACTTTATATTGTTGTTCTCGGAGCCTAAAATTTCTACCTCTAATAGAGAACTTCAGCCTGGCCCTGAGGGAGAATTCTGGACACTTGGTGACCTCCATCATAAGCTGTGGAACCCAAGTTTTAGATTTTCAGCTCTGCCCTGGAAGACTACATTAGATTTTCCTGTCTTCTGGAAACCCTTGTAGTCTTTTGCAACACTGAAGGAAAGTCCCAGAGTGAAATCCAACAGATTTGAATTAACTACAGAATTCCTGGAACTTAACAAAAAAGTTTACCTATTTACTGTTTCATCTGTAGAAAATGCAGAAATGTCAAGTTTTTGTTCAAACTAAGTGACATTTTTGTTTAGACACCACCCGTTTTCCTAAATTGACCCTATGAGTGACTTCAGGCTATGCTGCCTTGGTACTCTCAAAACAGATATCCCTGAAAGGCTACCTTCACTCTTCAATTAGTTCTGATTGTTACAGCCTGTCTCTTAGGTTAAGTAGAATAACAACAACCTTTTGCTTCAGACATTTACACAGATGCATTATGTTCCCCTGTACTTATTATGCTTAGGTCCCTAGACATGTTTGTCTGTCCTAGAGTTGAATTTGTAGAGGTGAATTAGGGCAGTCATAGCACCTGATGATTAGCAAGGAACCCATTATGGCCAGGTCCCTAGAACAGTGTTTATCTCATATTGATCAAAATTGAATCAAATTGCACGAATTTCCATGGCAGAAGGTACAGGCATCACCTTGAGAAAAAGAAGTCTTGGTTGATAGTCTATTGGCTGCTGTGGAAATCATAATTGTGGAGGGAAACAGCAAGATAATTGGCTGCAAAATTTAACAGGGAGAAAAATTTCCCCCAGAAAAACTTTTCTTGGTATTTTCCTTATTTTTAATGTTAAGTCTACAACAATCTTAGACTTGATTTCACAGAATATCTGTCTTAGACCTATCAGGATTCAAAGTGTAGACTTTACTCTTTGATGTGATTTCCCCAAGCTGAATTCAGTAAGTATTCCCTGAGGTGTCCCAGTAGAGAGAATCCTGCATAAAACAAGAGAGACAGTGGCTATGTCACCCTTCTCCTTTCATCTGTGAGGATTTTACCCATAGGGGAAATGTGCATTCATACATTGCTTTTTATAATCTCCAGATCAGAGGGCAGTATAGGACAGGTCTCCATCAGTCTCATTGCTGAAAGTTCTGCTTGGGTAGAAGTGCCATACTTGTTGAGCTGAAGAGCATAAAAATGACCACAGAAATAGCAGCCAGAGTTTTTAACTGAAATCAGGGGCACTTCAATTCAAGGGCATGCCTCAGTTCTCATCATTCAAATGGAAGTTGTCCTTTTGTCAGATATTGTTTCCCGTTGGATAGTTTGGGCATCCTTCTGCTTAGAGTGGGACTTTCCAAAGTGGCAGCTCAGAAATATAACTAAGAATCTGGGTCTTGGTCACCTCAGCCCAACAACATTACCTTCTCTGCCCTTTGTTGTCTGGTGTTAAATCACTCACTTAGATTGCAGTAGAAGCTTGTGGTCACATTGGGAACTGACTTCAGTTCTAAAAATCTGAGAAGAAGCAAATCCACAGTGGAACCCATCTTTTCCTCCTCTGTCTTGGAAGAATAGGATAGACTTAATTTCCCTATATTATTGAAAAAATAGCAAGAAAAAGTCTGCATAGGAATTTAGACCAGTTTAATGGTTTAAAATGAACATTTTAAATAAAATAAAAATAAATATTTTTTTTTAAAAGTTGTTCACAAACAAATAAGGCATTTTATAAAGGTCAAAGAACAAATACTTCAGTTCAGCAAAAACCTCATAAATTTAGTAAACAAATCTAAAACTAGAGCCCTTTCTCCACCCTTCCAGACTGAATCAGTGTTTAGGTTGCCAGTCTCTCAGACGGCCTAGGTTAAGATCCATGATTATGCAATGAAGGATGCTTGTTCTGACAGAATGGAAGATGACATTTGGGTACCTTATTTTATAATGCTTCATAAGCTTTGTTTAAACAGTATAAACAGCAGACAAAGGAAAAATTGATTTTGCAATAAAAGCTATTTTTACAAAAGCAAAAGTCACATGACCTCTTACCCAGCTTTTAAGAGAGCAACAGAACTTGCTTTGCCTGTCTGCCCTGAAAAAAGACTGAATTTAATGTCAAAAACAGAGGTCTTGATAGGGAACAGTACTAAATTCTAAATCTTACATATTAATAGCTTCTGTCCTTGCCTTAACCTCAGTCTCTGGATGACAAAAAACCCCACACAGTAAGGCTTAACCCTTCATAGCTTCTGACCTTTGCAGCAGCTGTGGACACCCTGATTTTTCACTAGGCAAAATTTTCAGAGTGAAATGTATTGATGGGTAGCTCACATACACAACACATGTCCATATACATGTAGGAGGGAAATCAAGGTCTCTGTGGGTACTAAATATCCTAACTTCAAACTATTTATGTCAAACTACATTTGGATTTAACATGATGCATCCCTTTCAAAGCAAAACAAATATTTCAGGCAAACCTTTGCTTGTTCATTGCTAATTTTAACACATGCACTTCCAAAGTCACCTCAACAATATTATTGGTAAATATATCCTGCTGGATAACCATGCAGTTTCCTTCTGAAATGGAGCTTTCCTTTTCCCTCCCTGAAACCTTTAATGAATTCCTCAAATGCAGTATTACATGCTGTAAAACCCTCAGTTACTTACTGAATTTTGTATTTGACACCCCAAAAATAGAAAACCCTGCAAAGCCTCCTTCAGTAAGAAGAGCCAAGAGATATCAAGGTGAATAATTAACAGAATAAGCACTCAAGGAGTATACATTAGTGAACTGCTTAGAACCCATCTGTACTTCAGCAGTCTGATATAAAATATGCAAAAAGAAGATGTTTAAAGATAGGACTAATATTGTGTCCCCTTTTTCAGAGAAGAAAAATGATGGAAAGATAGATATTTCTGCCCTCTCTTTGTAAGAAAAATCAACAACTCCCTGGCTTTGGTACACAAAGTGAAGGTCATATGAGTGAGACCTGAAAGCCCTGGCACAGAGAGCAGCAGAGGGTCAGTGTGAGTAAAAGGGACAAAGTAACCCAAGGCTGGGAACAATGTGACTTATTTGGGAGCAAAGGGAGGAAGGAAAAAGATGAGATCCTGTAGACAGCTGTAATTTGCTCATGGGGGAAAGGGGCTAAACTGGGATGTAAAAAATACTTGTGGGAAGGTAATGGTCTTAGATGCTTTATTGAGACTATAGGTGCACAGAGCTAAGAGGGATAACAAGTAATTTTACAATAGAAGAGACAGTTGTGCTTTCAATTTTGGTGTTCAATTATGGAGCTTAGGATGTTTTGAGCTCACCTTACGGAGATTTATTCATCTCATCAAATGAATAAATGTTCACTCTAAGGACAGTACTGGCTTGCAACTCAGTTCAGGTACCTCCACCTAGATGGCCATCTAGTTCCATCTGAGACAAAGTAGAATATGGCATTTCTGGAGCTGTCAGATACACCACTACTTAAGAGTAGACTCAGTCTCTAGCTGCCATTCCAGAAAATAAGAAAAGAGGTATCTGGGGCTGAATATGAAAATTACCTTGGGCATCTGAAACGCCTCTCTCTGCAATTACATTGAGATCTTGATCTCCCTTGTTGATAATGGAAATGTATCTGATCTGTAAAGACCTACAAGTAGACGCCTAAAATTATGTCTCTGAATCTGAAACATACCTCCAGGTCTCAGCTCTCACCTCTAAGTCTAGTGCCATTTAAAATTTCCACCTGGCCTCCAGCCACCAGTCTGGAGAAGCACAGTCTTCCTCTAGGTGTTGTGTCATATCTGACAGCCCCATGAAGACGTCCCAGCCTCCCTGAGTGGCAGACAAACCGCTCAAGCAACTGAATCAAGTTTCCAGCACCCAGACCTCCAGTTACTCCTACAAACACCCATATCACTGTCCAGAGAAAAACATTATATCCAATAGCCTGGTTCTGCAGTGCTTAGGTTCATACAGGGAGATAAACTGTTATACTTTAAAGGAATTTGTAAGAGAACACCTTGAAGAATGGCTACACAAATAATAAGGAAAAAACCAGCCAGAATAAGTAAAAAACATTTAAAAATAGGATTTCTTAAGAATTTGCAGGCCTAAATCCAAGATTACTTCAGTATCTCCTGCTAGGCAGACAGTTACTGGATAAAAGTAATAAAGTGTATTTTGGAACTCAAACAGGCCCCAGTTGTCCCCTCCTCCATAAATTCCTAACCAAGAAATTATAGATACAAATTCATGTTTATGTTCTCCAGCTACTACTGTAAAATATTATCTTCTACACAGCAAAACAGTTTCTGAGACACAACTACCGATACACCTTGTAAGCTTTTGTGCAGGAACACTGTGTACACAAGTATATGTTTAGCTTGTGGGCCTAGAAGAAATGGGGCATACTGCTGAACTCTCAAAACATTAGGTGAATTTGAAACTGGGCATCTCAGTTGTTGTTTGTGCATATGATAAACTCATTTATTGCTTGAAAAGAGGACTAGCAGCTCAGAAACACTTTTTTTCTTCTGCTTGCTTTAAAAGTAGCATCGGTTCATATCTGATTTAGAGAAAGTGTTTAGACACCAGCCTTTGAAGAAGGCAGTGAATCTCCAGGAGAATATACAAATTGTAATTAAGAGATGAGACCTCAGTGTGTGAATTCTCTTCCTTTCCCTCTTGGTGGAGATGGGGGATTGGCCTAGATGATTTCACACACACTGTGTTGAGTTTCCTGGGCCTCACCTTAATTCTAACTGTGTGTCTCCAGCATCTCATATCTCTTTCTTGAGGACCAAAGAAAATCTAGACATTGCAATTCTTGTTGCTTTGATACCTAAACTCACATTATTGTATTATATTATTATACCTATTACTGTAGGTATTAAACCTCACATATTTTCTTTACTACTTATTTCTAAATACTTAATATGCAAATTGTAAATTATCTATATTTTAGATATATATATATTACTTTTTGAATTAAGCCTCATAATAGGCTGTAGTGCATGTATAAAGCAATGTACCACACACCCTTTGGAAGCAGAGGTTATTAATGAAGCAGTCACTCAGATATAGGAAGCTGATTAAGACAGACAATATGGACAAATCTGCCACAAGCATAACAACCTTTTAACCACACACTTTGTGTCAGACAGCTGCAAGAGGGCTGCTCTGTAAAATCAGCTGAGCTGGCAGCCAAGTGTGACAGTGAAGATGGTAGGGCAGTGCCCTCCCTGACACAGCCCCATCCCACAGCACCCTAACCAGCAAAGCAGGTCTGGTGACAGTGACCATGTTCAACCACAAGTGCAGATCATCAGATCAGTCCAAAGGGATTGAATCTGAGGTCAGGCTCAGGACTGGTGGGTTTACGGCCAGGCACAAGCATGCTGTCCATGCAGCTTCAACAAGAAGCTGGGGCTGAAATGAAGCTCCCAAGCCAAGAGGATTAGGGCCCCATTGGGGTGCCTTTCACTTCTGACCCACCCAGCTGTCTGATCCAAGGTCACAGTAGAGTCAGCAGTAGAGCAGCAGCCCTACCATAGGAAAAAGTGGCTGCTGAGTCTCTGTAGGGTCCTGACACTGATCCAGAAATAAACTTGCTAGGACAGCAGCAGGTTAACTCAGGATGTGACAACAGTCCTAGTAGTCAAGGCACTTGAGATGCAAAAGCTTTGAGCTTGGATTTCCTCAGGCTGAAAGATGGTAAAATCCTGATCTTCCTGGGTGAGGCCTCCACTTGGTTGTCTTTTAAAAGAGAAAAGGTCTCTGCAAGCAGAAGTGTTAATTCCTGCCCTCACCGGAGGAGCTAGTGTCTAATCTGGAGCAGAGTAAGATTGCTCCTGCCTTGCAATCTTGACTTACTAAAGAGTAACGATTGGGGTGGTGGTGGTGGAAAAAGGGGAAAATTCAGATATACCACTGACTCCTATTCACTGATTTAGATATATTTTTATTTGGCTTCTATTTGGTCTCTGTCTCTCACAGACTTGTACCTGGAATCTTTTATCAGTGCAAGTGCCTAGAATTGGACATTGAAACCCCATAAAACTTCTGCAGGAACTGAACTTCACTGTAATGTACAGTGCCTTCTATGCTGGGTAGTTCTAGTCCTCATTATAGACGGGATGCAGGATCTAGACTTTAAATTATTCTCCATCAGACTTATCCTACAGTATTTTAACACTGGAAAGACTAATTTATTTCATAGATGAATATACAGACTGATAATTACCCCTTTCCCCCTCCATTTGGCTAATTCACATGGCTTAACTATCCTTCAGCGATGCTGAAGACTTCTGCAGGAGGGAGGGAGGTGCTGCCATTCAGGTTCTTCACTACCACCCCAACTGGAACAGGCTGCTCCTCTGTCACCAGCTGACCTTTGCCTTAAAGACTGATGCACTTTGCAGAGGTACAAGAGGGCTGGTCCTCTGTAATTTGATCTTTGTTTGCCGTGGAAAGGCTGGTTTGTTTGCTTTGCACTTAAGGCCCACAGTTTATTCAGCACTGTAAAACTCTTCAAAATCACACATAAGTAAATAAGTGAAAAACAAACAATGCTGAAAATTTGTCTGCTTAAAAGGGAGTGACTACTGTTGCTTAACAGTTTATACTTACCAGACTTCATTTTACAGCAGAAAAATACATTTTCCACCATCCAAATGTCTTCTGTGAAATGATAAAATCCTCAGCATTTTAAAAAACCAAGTTCAATGCCTCTGTTTAAAAGAGTACTGTGCCTGACTTTCTTCTTCAGGCTATTGTTCACGACATCAGAGGATACCGAGGTCAGTGTTTAAACTGAAAGTCCCAATTTAACTTTTATTATTGTACACTGCTTAATCTGGAACTACTGAATCATAAACTATGATAGGTAAATGGCACAACATTAAAGAAATTAATTCCATAATTTAGAGTTTCCTGTCCTGATCCCTCTGGGCCAGTCCTGAAGTCCTTGCTCATTTCCTTACTCCTGATTCATCAAAGTATTTAAACACTCTAGATTTCTATGGGGTTTTGAGCATATGCTAGTTGATTCAACACTTTAATCAGATAAAATCCTCACTAAAGTCAGTAGGAATTTTTTTTTCCTAAAGACCTAAAGTTTCAGTCTTTTGTTTGTTCAGTTTTTAAATCCTGCATTTGAGTCCACACAACGTGAAATCAAGAATTTATGTGTTTGGTAGTTGTTGCTATGCATCACTCCCTGCCCAAACCAGTTCTCTCACTTTGCCTATTTAATCACTGGCTAGTAATATTAGTGGCAAGAGGAATTTAACAGATGAGGTAGTGCTGGAGTAGGTGGAGACTTCTTGAGAAGAAGGTTATAATAATTTGTATCACACGTATCACTTTACATTATATTTAAACCTGAGAAGGCACACTTTTTCTTTATCCCCTCTTGAGCTACCATTAAAAATATTTAACCATTTAAACATCTTGAAGTGTACCATAGCTTTATTTTCCCTCATTGCTTAGGTGTGAGCAAAATTTATTGGGGGGAAAAAAATATGGAATTGTGTTACATAATGCTTAGAGATAACATAATGGAGAATATATAGGGGAATGGCTCCTTAAATCTCACAAACATAGCTGCTATACAGCAACTTGGTCTGCTGAACAGCAGCCCACTTCACTAGAAAATTTAGTATGTAGTGAGCAATGTATTCTACTGAAACTATGTTAACACAGGGCTTCTTAACAAGCTTATGATATCAGTTTCTTCTGAATTCCTTGGGTACAAGCCTGTTTGATGAATGTCTCACCAGTTAAATCTTTGGGTGCCAACAGTTTTGACTTTTCTAATCAAAGATGTGGACCAGCTTAGTTTTTTGGAGGTTTTTTTAAATTTTTTTTTTTTTTATTAGAAACCAAGAAAAGCACTGCCAAACTTCTTAGAAATAGGAATACTGCTAAGCCTGAGCAATAGATTAATGGAAAAATTTCAGTTTTGGAAATTTGTGGCTAAGCAAGCACAGGCTTTGGAGGGGTTGGGCTGCTGAAGGACACGGCATGAGGTGTGCAGCAGTCTTAAATTCTCACTGCTTTGCCTGCAAAGGGCAGGAAATTCCCCAACCCGTGCAAGGTGTCCCTTGCTTTACTAAACTTGAAGAAATAATTACCTGAAGTAACAATGGTCTTTCCTTTAATTAGGACTGGGAAGAGTTTGAAAGCATGGCTTTGCTTCTCCCAAATGGTTCTGCATCCTGGGAAGCAAGGAGCTAGCAGCCCTGATTCGCTAGAAGTTCATAATTGATAACTCTGGCCTTTCCTAGTTAGTTTTGGTGTTATATCACTGAGGTGGCCTTGGCAAAGGCAGCGGTGGCAGCCCCTGCCTCGGCCTGCTGGGCAAGCCTCAGTTTTTCTGGTGCACAGACAGGAGGAGAGGGAGTTGAATTAAGGTTGGTGTTGAATTAAGGTATTTTGTAGGCAAACAAGAAAGAAAAGGGGGACAGCCGGGTCTGCCGGCCCTCACGGGTGGCGGAACGCCCCTGAGCGGGGCCGAGCTACGCGCCGGGGCGGCGCCGTCTCCACGGCAACCACCGGGCCGCGGCAAGATGTCCGCGGAGGGAGGGCGCCGGGCGCAGGGCGTCGTGTTCCGAGCCCTGCCGCAGAAAACCTTCTCCTGCCTGCAGGACAAGGACATCGCGGACAGGCTCCTCAGATGGTGGGGGGGGGGAACGCCCGCTAAGGGATGCGTCTTTCTAGGGGCAGCGGGGGAGCAGACGGGCGCGGTGCTGAGGGCTGAAGCCATTTCCGCGCCCGGTGGCGGCGGGTCCACATCTCTTTTTCTCTTTTCTCTCTTTTTTTTTTTTTTTTTTTAAATTCCCCCCAACCCCTTAATTTGAAGTCTCCTTGATATTTTCCAGGCAGGCAAACAGCGCCTTCTGAGGTGTGAGGCGTCGGTCCTCGCCTCCCACAGTGAGCCAAGATCTATTTCAGCTTCGCAGCTGGGCAGCTCGAGCCCTCCAAGGAAGGGTTGGAGGAGCTTATAACGGGAACGGAGTGGAAAAACCAAAATTTAATTGGTCAGAATAGGGCTTTATGTACGCCTTCAGAATGTTTAACCTCATTTTTTTCATTTCAGGTCCATGCAAGGCAGGATCACAGCACAAGCGTTCAGTTTTGACCAGCAGTTTAAGCCCTATCAAAAGGATGAGTTTCTTATGGTAGTTCTAAATCCTTTGTATTTTAAGTTGACTTTTCTTTTCCCCCACCATGAAATTACAGCTACTGGAAACCTGCATACAGAAAACAGTGTAGCAATGCTGAATGCTATTGGTCTGCTCACTGTCTCCTTTGAAAGGAGGTGATTTAGGTGTGGTGCTCAAGTTTCTGACTTTGTGGGTTAAGTGTATTGTCCAGTAAAAATATTTTAGTTTGTACTAATGTTACTCTGCTTTAAGAGGGAACAATTTAGTCTTTCAGGATTCCCAAGAATGGAAATCTGAACTGGATGCTGATCTTGGCTGCAGCATTTCATGTTGGGAAGTCCACCTAGTGTGAGACTTCAAACAGTGTACATGCTTACAGCTATCAGTAAATTTCTCACAGTAAATTCACAGTGCAATTAGATGTGCATGTGCACCACATATCTCAAAATATAACTTTTGAAATTCCTTGGATACCCTTGCTTTATATTAGAATTTTGAACTCCCAGCTTTCTGAGACTCAAATCTCTTGCTGATTTTGTGTCCTCCATTTCTGTCATCTGCAAAGTCAAATCTCTGCATCTGTTTGCAGACAGAAAAAAACCCAAACTTTTGGTTTTAAAATGTGAATTTTACATCTGTTGTTTTAAAAACAGCTCTTTGAAATTTTATATGTCTACTTTATATTGTTATCCTGGGTAAAGAATTCAGCCTCTTTATATCTTAAATCCACACAGAAATGCTCCAATATTTATTTCATCTTCCAATGATAAACATTTCAAATTATTGAAGTTTACAGACTACTCATTTACCCTCTCAATGCTTGTCTCTTTTGAATTAAAAATGTAAAGATATCACTATGAAGTTATGAAATCTGAAGAGCTCTGAAGTAATTGGGGAAAAAAAGGACCATTATACATAATGTCTGATCTCCCTGTATCCCAGAGGAGTAATAAAGAAATTTAGTGATGCAGAAATTGAAAGATCCATCATTTCATTTTCTTCAGTTTCAGTTTCTTCAGTGATTATTCACTCTGTCTGCGTATACATAAGTGTGGGTTTTCTTAGCTTATCTATCACAGAAACTTGCCAGCTATCAACATTATTATGCATGTCTCCTTCTTTTAATTGATAAATCAGTAAGATTGAATTCTTCAAATCTTACTGTGGAATATATCCTCCATCCCTTCAATAACTTAGGAATCTCCTCTGTATCTGTTTAATAATTTTTGTGTGTCTCTACTCTTCTCCAAGCTTCAAGTTAATTTAAAAAGAGTAAATTTTAAAATAATATTTGGCAACTTATTTTTATCTTCAAGATAATCTATCTCTATGCAGAGATAGGACTGTTTCATCTCTTCCTCAATTTTCTGTACCTTCATGAATTTCATTCATTTTTGCGTGTTCTTGGACTAAAACTGCTTTATTATAAAACTTTAATAGTACATATGTAAATATGCACCTGAAGGTACCTTCTGTGTATAAAAGACACTGGCTACACTGAGTTACAAACCCATGGATTTGGTGGTGTGATATTTAGTAAACAAACTGAAAGATCATGCAGAAACCACTTACTAATTGGAACCTTATAATCTGGATTGAACGTATCCAAGGCACTATAACTGATGATTTTATGTTTCATTTCATTAACCTGTATTCTCTTATTTGAATATTATAGGCATTTTTTAATGATCAAAGTGTGAACTCCAGTTTAAAGTTGCTGTCAGCTTCAGGACAATGGACTACATTGGGTAAATTTAGAAATAATTAAGCTTTCTTTTAAAATTTTTAAATCTTTTAAATTTAGAATAAATTAATCTTAAATAAAAAGGTCTTTGCTTTAACTATTTTGCTCTAATTTACAGTTTTCTAATAATGACAATTCATATATGTGTGTTTTCATCTAGTTGAAATATCTTAAATAATTACTTCTTTTACTAAGTAATAGGAAGAGATTCTACTTCTAGAATAAAATAACTAAATTGTCACATTTTATGCCTTTTTTTCCTTTCGACCCCTGCATCGTTCCATAAATCAAGCACCTGAAGCTGTTTATAAATTGTTTGTGGCATCCAGTTGACCTGACCATGTATCCAGACATAAACAACTGCATTATTTGTGGAATTATAGTAGTACCTTACTCAGATAACCTTTGGAGATGGGCATTCTTCTATAGATACAATGACCTGACTTGGAACAGGTCTGAGATGATTGCTCTATTACAAATTAAAGTTGAGAGCAGAGGATTGGTAGAGCACACCCCGAGCTGGTGTAAATCTGCTGTCTGTACAGCCGTGGTGATGGAGGCCCAGAAGAGCCCCATGGGACAGGTTGCTCCACTTGCAGCCAATGCTGTGAGGGTCACTTCAACTTGTTGCCTTATCAGAAACTTCTGAACACACTCCATTAGGTCTGGAGATGCAAATGAGACCCTAAAGCAGGAAGGCCAAAAGCAAACATTACCACGTTGAAATTGCGTTTTTCATTATGTAAAAGGAACACAAAAACTCATGGCAATTGCATGTGATAATGTAATTGTATTTTGTGCGTAAGGTGATCTCTGATATTGCCAAAGTGATTGCCCAAAATTGGGATATCTTAAAAGAGGATAGTGGGAAACCCTCATTTCTTTTGGTTTGTCTGCAAATACTACTGTGTGTAAATATTTAATGGAGCTTTGGGAATTTTCTAACTTTTCCATTTCAGCTCTCTGGAACTGGCATGGGTTTTTCCTGCTATATACAGTGACACTAGACATTGCCACTTTTTTGTCAGCAAAAATCCATTTTCCAAACACTTCACCTAACTGTTAAAACTATTGAAATATATAAAATGCAAAAATTGTCTCAAGTGCCCCTTAAGGTACCTCTTTCTCTGGCAAACAGAAAGAAAATAGATGTATTTTAAGCCAGTAGTAAACCTTTTCTTGCTTTAGACAGGATTTTTTTTAGGCTATCTGTCTAGTCTACAACTCGACAGTTCCTGTAGTGGAGGTCAGTAGGTTACATACCTTGTGTTAAGAGTGGAGGGTCTCTTGCCAAGTAACCCAGCTTAACTCTTGGTTCTGCTCAGTTTTCCTCACAGAAGTGAAGCATTTTGTCCCAAGGACTGGAAGGGTTCCCTTCCTAAATCCTGAACAGCTGGTGTACCCTGTTAGCTCTTAAAATTTCATCTTCCCATTCTTTGCCTATTTTTGGTGAGGAATGTCAGCACATTTTTCTACACTTAGCCTTCATGTGCATTTTGTGAAAATATAGTGAGAATTAGCTGTTAGTGGGAGGAGGTAAAAATCGTCTAATAGTATTTTCTTTTTCAGGAGTGCTGCTATATTAATCTGGATATACCATTTGCTTATCACTGTGAAGTAACTTTAAAATAACATTCCTGTTGTTAAAAAGATACTGGAAACATGCTTATTTTGCTTTTTAGAAAATATGAAGAAAATACATAGTCTACGTTGATTCAAATACCGCATTTATTCTGTTACAAATGAAAATGTTAGTTTTTGTGTTTTTTTAATGAGGGAGATAGTTTGAATGTATAATATAGGTGGGGTTTAGATAGATCCATAGAAACCTCCCTTCTTGTGCCCTCCATGAGCTTGGGCAGAAAGTATTTATGGACCCACAGAAAGATGTCAGCATTATAAAGGATATTATTAAAACATTAGAGTGGTGTTTGTTTTCATAATAATTTTTAGTTTTTTACAGCTGTGGTCCCCTCTTCTCACCTTTTCACTTACTGTGTTTTTTGTCCTGGTAGAATTCTATAATAATACATTGTTTCAAGGACTCCAGCTTCAACATTTCTTGAAATAAAACATTTTAGGTAAATGATACACAAGGATGTTCTCTACTCTGCTTCCTCTGCTCAGAAAGATACTTTATGACCTAGTCTCACACCAAATTTTTTTGCCTGTTGTAGTAGGGATATTTTTCCCCTCCTTCTGGCTACAAGGCCAAGTATCTGATATTTCTGATGTGCTTTAAGCCACCTATTCATCTATTACTCTGATAGTTCAAAAATAGAAGCAGTAAAAGGAACAAATTTGATGCATACCCATTTATGTATGAGTCTTGTGTTTTTTAAATAGCTGCAATGAGAACTAAATAGTTGTTTTTCCCTGGATACATTGCTGGCCTTGCACCTGTCAGCGGTCTTAAGGAGGCAGGACTGTATCTGCTTAAGCTCAATTAACACTTGAAAATTTATCTTCAAAGGGGTAAAGTTACCATCTATTTGTAAATAAAAAAAAATAGGATTTGCCTAAAGAAAGGTTCTTAAGTTGCCATATGTGCTTGAAGCTTCAACAATTTCTGTCTTTAGAATGGAGTTTTAAAATTTGGAAGGAAATCTTAAATCAGAAATTTTTAAACTACTATTATAGGGTATAATTTGCAAAGAATTTTATATGTCATATGAACCCATAAATCATAAACCTACACTTTTTACTTTTGAAATACCCTACTTTTTAATACTGAGCGCTGAACTTGGATTATATATAAACTGTTTTGTAAATAGTAAATTACAAGATATTTTTCTGATATGAAAAACTTTTTTTAAATTTTGGAGGAATTCTAAATATACCTAATCCAGGGTTTATGTGTCCCATACTATATACAATGTGTTAATTTAAAAGTATACTGGCAGCACTTTATAGATATATAGAACAGAGTTGGCTGTTACACTTAAACTGTTTCAGGATTTCTCAGCTCTTTGTTTTCTACTTGTAGAGTTGTCAAAGCATTTCTTCCTCTTTTACTGCTTACTGTTATAGCGTTATTAAAGCCTATCATTCATGTCCAGGAAATCCTGAATTTCAAATCTCACCTCTCAAACAGAGAGTAAGATCATGCAGTGTATTTAAACTTTTCCATGTGTAGTTTGGTTTTCAGAACTACTGAATAGATTACAAGGCTCTTAATTTTTTTTTTCATTATTGAAATTTTCATAAAACCTTTTTTCAGAGCAGAAGTCTCCTTTGCTTCCACCAATAAAATCCTTATAATTTAAGGCTTATAAACAGCTCAATTTCCTCTACTTTTAGCTTAGCAACTGGATCTTTCCCTTTTCTCAAGTCATTTAGCATCTGATGTTTGTTAGTCAACTCCGGTTTTAATGTTAATTTTAAAATAATTTATGTGAATAAAGCTGATTTAGCTCTTAGTAAATCACTTATAAAATAAAAATTCGATCCCTGGGAAAGGGAGCTGAAGAATTAGAAGTTAGAGGAAACTGGAAGTGAGGGGGTGGGAGGAAGTGTAAATAAATAACTATAAATTAGTTTGGGTTTTTTTCATAGGTTGTAAGGCTGTAATTCATGATTTTTCTGACTTGTTTTTGATTATGTAATATGGTTTTTTAATAGCCACTGTGTGTACAGGTAGGAGAATGTACTATACCTTTTATTCTTTAATAAAATATACCCTTTTTCATAACCATTGTCTGTAGACAGGAAGCCAAGCAATTAAATGCTAGGGTTTTGTCTTTAAAAGACTTTCTTGACTTCACAATGGTCCAATAGAATAATTTTTAAATTTCCTGTTGGTATTTCAGCTTTAGCAGGCATATTTTCAAGCTATCAATTTATAACTTCTCTTTATTTTTTTTCCTGGTATTGATTGGTTGGGTGGTACAGTTTACACAGGTTTAGGTATTAAAATGCCAGCCCTACTTAACCTACAAATAAATAGTCTCTATGTAATAGTATATTTCTGTAGGTGTGGGGGCAAGAGAAAATTTAGGTTATGCTGTGCTTACAAGGATTAGGTTTGGAGTGAAATGATAGGTGCTCTTGGAAGCATCATGGTTCATGCATCTATTTTTGGCATATATCTGCTCCTGAAATGCTGTCATCTAGAGGGAAATTTGGACATTTCCTAAATAGTAATGCTTAGATCATTTAGGTCAGTTTGTCAGAACAGCACTGAATTTTATCTTTAATCATATGATAAAAAGCCTTTAGATACTGTGATGTTGCTGGCCAGTCTCCCATGAAGGTAACCTACAGAGGAGAAGGGATAAGAATAAACTCATGGACAGCTGGAATGCTGTGAATATTCTCTCCACTGAGACACAGTGCCCTTGAGCTGAATGTTCAGTCATGCTCTCCTCCCCTCTCCTGTTTAGAAGCACTTTGAAGGGTGTTCAGGTGGACCTGAAGATGGGTAGAGAACATGTTCTAACACTTGGGTTGAACACTTGGACTGCAGATAGCAGACAGAACTGGTCTGAGTCCAAAGCTGTTTAAACATGGGGCATAATGCTACTTGAGATGCCATAAGTTATCCAATACCATGCAGATAGATTTGTAGGTGTAACACTGTACATAGAGAAGACATGTGTCCTTATGGACTAATACCTCTTTAAGGAAAATACTGTAGGGCATCTCAAATGGCACTAGATGTCTGTGAGCAACAGGATACAATCTTGGATGATTTGCAAGCAGAGGGAAAAACAAATTATAGAAAAATATATTCTGCATTTAATGATTTCAGAGATAATACTCCAGATTCATACAGGAAGTGCTGATAGTACCTTTTTCATCTTCTGAAATAGCTGGTTACTAAAGCTTACAGTGGCTACAAAACAGCTTTTTAAAACGTTCAATATAGTACCTAACAAGTCAAAAATTTTTCAAGACTGTTCATTTTGGTTTTTACTTTGTGGGGTGCTGTTAGCAGCTATTGACTTCAGTGCTTCATCATGCCAAATTCGGCATATGTTCTCAGATGCTTTAAGGTTAAGCTGTGGAATATGATTTTCTAAGGGTGTGATCTAATGTGATGCTGGGTTCACACGGTGTTCCTTCTATCCCTAGTTTCGGTTGACGGTATTTACCAACAGGGGGAGCAGACACATGAGCCTTAATGGAAAGTAGAATTGAGATTGATTTTATGTTTTCCTTACGCTTGTTTCCTTCTTAGCTTTCTTTGGTTTTTTGTTTGTTTGGTTTGTTGTTTTTGTTTTGGGTTTTTTTTTGAGGGACTCCGTGATTGAGTCATACTTACATGATCTGTGTTTTTTTTAAAACATGAAACATGCAACCAGCTTCCTATATCTTCCAGGTTCCAAAGTGACAAAAATTGAAGCTACAGTGGTACCCTGTACACAGATTTCCATGTCATTTTTTGATCGGCTGTACTCTGAAGGAATTGTTAGAGAAACTGGAACTATTGTGAAATGTTATGATGACTATTATGATGATATTCTTATCGCTGATGAATTAAGGAAGGTCAGTGTAATAATGAATAATTTATTATCATTTTTTCTACTCTATTAGGTATTATAAGGACACATTTTTCAGGTTGTTTTTTTTCTAACAGTGGTAAAAACAGGGATCAATAGCCACAGTTTTCAAACTGCAGCACTGCAGTGCCTGAATATGTGAAAGAAATAACTTTTTTTCCAGGTAAGCCCTCTTCCATTTTTGGGTGGGAGAAAAAAGTAAAGCTGCCTTCTACCCACCTATGTCTCAGGCAGTCAGTGCTGGGGGTGTATGGGGAAATGCAACTGTTTGCTTAGGAGGGGGAAACAAAGGGTGCCAAAGAGAAGGTGCTGTGATACTCAGAGCTGTAGGTTCACTCAGCCTTCAAGGTAGAGGACAAAATTGAATGTGTTTGATAGCTACATCCTGAAGTGTTCCCGGACAGGATGCCAATCATATGTGAAGGCATTTAAAGAAAGCCATCTTAATACATTTTCTTTAAAGCAAGAGGAACTATGGAAAAGGAAATTATTTTTCTGTGTAATACTGAAAAATTACTAAATACAACTCCTGAACAAGCCTGCAATGTAAAACTGTTTGTTATACTCTAGTGGAGGTGTCATAAAGCAGATTATCTGAAAAAGAATCTCTAACAGTGGCACCCTTTTAATCAATGTACGTCTTTACTGTGTTTCTTTTGACTTCATAAGCTAAAACCATTTTTTAAACTTATGTTTGTGTAGCATTAGCAAAGCATAGTGTGGAAGAACTGGATTTTGCTCTTCCTTGTATATATAATCAACATAAGTACTAAATAATTATAGAGTTGCACTCATTTGCACTTGGCAAATCCTTTGAAGGCAACGTATTTGAACCTGTGACACTCGTTACAGGATGTGGCCTGAAATACTGGTCTGTCTTGTAAAGTTCTGGGAAAAGGTGAGAACTCAAGCTCTTGTTTGAATTTCAGATGTAGTTTGTAGCCTAGCAGTTCAAAATACATGTATTTATTTATAATTTGGGTACATGTGAAATGTTTTCTGAAAATTAAATATATTGTGTGTAGGAAGGTTAGAGGCAACATTTAAAATTAGAAATTATTGGGGTTTTACTGTCTTCCCAGTTTTCTTCCCATGGAAGTGATGTGTGTGTTGGCATTGGCAAGCTGAGGGTTTAACATTGGTTTGAAACAAAGGTGATTCCTACTCCAAAGACCTAAGACAGCAGAAAAAATAAGTCAGTCCAGGAATGACATCAAAACTTCAAATTAATTAGTCAGGGCTTTAGGACAGAAAACTGTAGGGGGCACCATACTGTCTCCTGGTGTCAGAGAGTGGCCCTCGTCTGCAAGACTCCATGATTCTTTCCTACCTGCCATGTGTTGTCTTGTTTCAGCCAAGGAGGTTTGGATATGTATGAGATGGCCATCCAAAACAGTTGTTGCTCTGACCCCTTTTTATTCAAGTTGTGTAGTTTTTTTATAAAGAGGACCAGAGAGCAGTGGGCTGATGTCTAACTTTGACCAGTTTGCCTGGGCTGGCATCTGCAGTTTGGCTGACATGACTCAAATGTCTTGTAGCCATTGTGAGTTACAATTCCTGTCCACATTTACACAAACCAGTGTTGACACTAATCTGGCAAGCCCTCTGTGTTCACATAATATCTCAGCAAGAGGCAGGTGAGATGCATGGAGGCAGCTGGATGCATGTCTGGCTAATCCAGGCCACAGATCAGGGTTCACTGGAGTCTGCAATAAAGAATGATGGGAGTTTGAGTGACCTCTGGGAGATCCTCAGGATTCCTTTACAAATGTGAAATAACTGTGTCAGTCTAAAAGTGAAAAAGCAAATGCTACCAAAAACAGTTACCAAATTGTTTAACAGCAATTGACATATCAAATATAGGTAGACTACTTTCATATTCATTGTTTCATTAGCATGACAGACAACCAGTGAAAGAACAAGACTTGAAAAATATTAATTTCTATCTTTTGGACACAAATCTGACGGTGATTCCGCTTTATATTATAGGTAAGGATTTTGAACCTAATTGCATCATTGGAAGAAGGATTTAGAAATATGTATTTCCATCCCTCATCAATACATTTTATATGGACATAATTTTTGTGTACTAATTGCATTATTTATAAGCTAAATCTTAAATAAATTTTTATCAACTTGTCTTCCTTGTTTTTTCTGTGTTCCACAAGGTCTTGCTTCTGGAGGATTCTGACCATTATGATTTATTCACTCAGCTGGATCGTGAGGAATTTCTGTTCTGTCTTTTTAAGCATTTTTGCATTGGAGGAACTCTTTGCCAGTTTGAAGATGTAGTTGACCCATACTTAGAAACTACAAAAGCTTTTTATAAAGACTTGGTGAGGTAAGTGTTATTCACTTTTTGTAAAACTGTGTACATATACTGTCCATAGATACTTTGTGTTGATTTGTGTAAATTTATTGTACATTACTGATTCAAAAATGGGGCTGTTCTTTAACCCACCTGCAAGCTTATTTGTGTCCAAATATCAAAATACAATGGAAAAATGGTAGTAGCTCTGAGGAAAAATATATGCAATTTTAATTACATAAGTCCCACATAGGAACATTTTTATGTTACATTTATGGACATTGATGTTTTATAATTAATTCCCAATTTAAAGATACTTTCTTCTGTAATCGTCTACTGAAAACATGGCATGGGACTGGAAACAGACTGTTTCCACTGTCATTGATAAAATATCAACAATTAAGTCTTGCCTGTATTATCTTGGGCTACTTTCAATTGAACTGCTTTTAATTTAGGATTTAAAAATTGAAATAATTAGTTGAAACTTTCAGTTCTATTTATTTTTTATCCCTGCTGATTTTTTTTTTTTTTAATACAGTTGGATTTTGGTCTTCCTAGTTCTGCAAATACACTTCTCACAGTGTAAAGCTAAGGGTGATAGATTCTTGCTGTTAATGTGACATAGTGAACTAAAATTTTTTATCACATTTGGTTTATGGAATTATTTGGAATTATTTGGAACCTTATGTGAGGGGATTTTTTCCATTGAGATTAGAGATAATTGATCAGAGGTTTAGATTCAGTCTAAACACACAATTTTTGCCCTGCTTTGATGCATCCATATGCTGACTTCTCTAGTTGACAAAACTTCTTATGTTCTGGTTGCTGGGAAATGGAATGTAGTTATTGGTTATACAGACTAATTCTTAGTTAAACTAATGGAAATATAAAGATTGAAAAATATATTACTAAAATTTTTGTTAGTATGAGTAGTTTTGGTATTTTCATCTCATACATAGATGAGAATCAAGTGGGTTCTTCAGAAATACAGCATCTGACATAAAAGGATCTATCAATGTTTAACTCTACCCTCCCTTTTCTTTTATATTGTTCACTCTGCACTTGAATCAAGCTGTTTGTTCCTTCAGTCCTGGGCCATAGGTGACTCTTCATTGACTGCAGCTGTTTCTGCTCTTCTGTTGTTGAATTAATTTAGGACAAAGTGCAAATCCAATCAGTTCCTTCACTTTACGGCTCCCCTTTGCTGTTGAGTTGTTTTATCCTAAATATATTCAAGTTCTGTTCCAAGCCATTCATTTGCTTTATCTTCCTATCTCCTTAAACCTCTTTCCATTCTTTTTCTTTTTCATGCTGTAAAATTTGATAAGGATGTCAAATAGTTCTTGTTATTTAAAAGAGAAAAAAAGCCTCTGCCAAGATCCTCCCACAATTTCATCCTGCTTTCAAAGTTTACTTTTTCTGTATCCTCAACCTGTTCCCTATTATCCCTTTGTATTTTCCTCTTGCATGCTGCTTCTGCCCTTCATAAAATATTTAGGAGAAAATATTTCAAGATGTATTCCTGTGTTGTTTGGGGTGGTTTTTTTTTTGCCAGTTGGCAGATTGCTTTCTATTCTCCCAAGTGTTGAAGTGATGTAATTGATCTTCAGTATTTGTGTACCATGTGTCTCTCCATTTCTGTGCTGGTAAATGTCTGCTGGTTTCTCACTGCCAGAGGAGCTGGTGTTTAGCACTGGTTACCAGTTGAAAACAAAACTTACCATTTCACTGAATCTTTCATCTTTCTCCTTTAATATTGAGTTCTTTGTCAGTCCCGTGAGAAAAGCTTTTGATCTTGACATTTCAGATGTTCTCCCCCACTTCAGAGTCATGGTTGTCTTTTTCTTGGTCTCATTTCCCCCTGCTTCCAGTTTATCCAAAATGATGCTTCTGTTTTATTTCCACTGTGTTAAGAGAGAAAAAGACAGTGACAGGCTCTGAATAGGGACACTAATGACAGTCTCACCTTAGTTTCTAATTTCTGGCCCATGCTGTGCACTGTGTTACTCCATTCTTGCTCAAATTACACCAGAAAATAAAGCAATTAAAATTACTTTCTTATAGCCTCTTATTTTCAGTAAAAGATTGCTAATGATCTCTTAAATTCTGTTTCACCTTCAAATTTGTATTGAATACCAAGTTTTGTTTAAATTTTTTCTTAGACTGCTATCTTCTGGTTTCATTGTATCTTGGATAACAGTTGCATTGGATACGTTCTACTCTTTGTAAAGTGATATTAAAAGCTTTTCAAGGTATTTAAAATTCTGTAAAATATCCTTAAGGTTTAATTTTTGTTTGAGGATCAGAAGTCTTGGTAAAAAACAAATGGATACTTAATAATTATTAGCTGCTGGCTGATGATGATTAAAAAATTAGCTGCCACAGATTAATTCAGTCTAATAACAGTAAGCCTATGGATGTATGAGCTACCACTGTTTAGTCCTGTTACAGTATTCCTTATGGGCAAGAGCCTTGGCATGAGGAGTTCCACAGAAGTGCCTTTACTGCTAGGAGCAGCAGACCTGTTAATGAGCTTTTCCCTACTTAATCTTTATTACAGATTCTTTTTCTGGCCATACCTGAGTTCTAACTCCAAGGCACTAGCATTGAAAATAGTGTAAAAAGTTTTAAGGTTTCATTTTATTAAAGCATTTCTATGTGCATCACTTTATTACAAGCAAATGAAATAATCTTTTTGAAATTAACAGCTTAATTAATTAAACATTCATATTTTACAAGCTAGGTACATCCAAATACAGCTACTAAATGGTGGAGATTTTTTTCTTTGCAAAAAGAGTGATAGATTCTTACTAAAAAATTAAGGCACAACTTGTAGTCTGTTACTAACCCATCAGTAATTAGTCTGTGATCAGTTGAATCCGTGCAAAATTCTACTGTTTAGCGTTGTATTCTGTGTAACCTAATGGTTTATACAGGATACAACACTAAATAATACAACACTACATAATTTCAAATCCCTTGTTGTAGTATTTTGATTTAAAGAATATATTTATGTGACAAAAACTTTGAAATAATGAAAATATAATCTATGAATCTCTGTTGATAAATATTGTCTTCTGTACTTAACCCTTGATTTTTCTAAGTGTCTCTCCATGGTGACAGCTGCTGTAGCATCTTGTAGTGGTTGTTTTCTTCTCCTTCCTTAACTTCCATCTCCATGCCCTTTCCCCCATAATGAATGAATGTATTTGAAAGTATTAAGTTGCTCTTCTATTGTTTGGAAAGCCTAGTAAAATATTGGCAGGAAGGTTGGCATGTAAATAAAGCCCAAAGTGAATAGAGAGACCATGAGGATATTTGCTCTTCATAAAAAGAGAGTAGATGCACATTAAAACGATGTACCACCATATCAAATGAATAGTTTAGAAGTTAACAATTTGAAAGAACATGGGGCTATTAGCATTATTTTTTAAGAAATACTATCCTCTTCAAAAGGACAAGATAATTTTTTTCTAAAACCTGTCAGGGGAAAAAAGAGAAATAGAGCAAATGAGTTTGTCAAAGGCAACCTCTTGGTTTTCTTTCAAGTAAGCAAAGGAAGAATTAATTTGATTTTAACAGACACAAATTTTTGCCTTAAAAAATAACCAAAGTACTGAAAATAAACATTCTAAAAAATTGCTTACAGGAAGCTAACCACAAGGGGAAAATTTCTCAAGGTCATGGAATAAATAGGAAGACTTATTCTTTGTCAACTCTTATTCTGGTATCCCAGATACATAAATATATAAATTTAAAAAAAAAAAAAATATATATATATATATATAATGAAAATTAAGAAGCCAGAAATTGACAGGATAGTTTTCTGGCAGAAGAATCTGAAGTCAGAGCCGCTTAAATACAATGGTTGCTTTTGGGGGTGGTAGAAGGCAATAATGCCACCAGTCCTCTATGTCTTGTTCTGAAAATTGTCACTCTTTCCACAGAGATGGTTGAAGAGTTTCTGAACTGCTGCAGTTACAACCTGGTGTGTCAGCATAAAATGACATCTGTGTTAGTTTGGCTTAGTGTGCTGGTCAGTAAACTGCAGTGGTTCAGAAGCTGAGTCATGAGTCATGTCCTGCTGGGAAGGCAGTCATCTCTGGAGGGATGGGAAGGCAGACAACTGGGGTCAGTACTGATTTCAGCAGTGCTGTCTTCATCCACAGTTGAGTATGTCAACATGTCAGATGCAACAAAAAGTTCTGAGAAGGCCTCATTACTGGCTGACCACAGGGAAGATTAGCTTCACAGTATAGGTTCAAACATGACTGTGTCATTACTCTACAGATGAAATCAGTTAATTGGAGTCAATCTCTTTTACTGGCTGCAGAGATTCAATCAACAAAGGTGCTGTTGCTTGATTTGGGGTTCATTTGTTCTTATAAAAAGAAGCTTTGCCAGAGCTCTGGTAACGGGGGACTGCTATCACAGCTTAGACCTGGTGTGGTGTTCAGCTGGGCTGTGTTTCACACATCCTCTTGTAACTTGTCTACACTGGGAGCTTCCTTGGGAATGGAACCTGTTTGTGACAAGGCAGGTTTTGAGCTATGCATTTCTTGGAAGTGTATAAGTAGGGAGGTTTTAAGCCTCAGCTGTTCCATAGTTAGTTAATGTAAATGGGAATATGCAAAATTAGATAAATGAATAGCAGTTGCATGATGTAATTTCTGGAGAAATGTAAGCATCACTTAAAGCAGACTTGAGGAAAAATGATATATTAAAATACTTCAAATAGGTTGAGATGCCTGGATTATTTTCAATAATATTCAGTGTTATTAGTAAATGTGATGAAAGAAATGGCAATCTTCACAATAAACAGTCTAAATATAAAAGCTCAGAACTAATCCCATCCCAAGTTGCCTAGCTGACTATATATACAAAATTCCAAAGGAGAAAAAATAAACCTAAACTATAATTATATACTAATGAAAAAATGAGCTAAAGAATGCATTTCTTCACCAGTACTGCTGCTACTTCTTGTAGTCTGTATTAAGATGCATTTCACTTTGCAGGTTTTTTCCTCAAAGAATATGTGAAAAGATTTTTATGAAATGTTTAGCTGCATAATTTTTGTATCTATCAAAATGAAAACTCTGTATTTGGAATCATCTAGGTCTGGGTAATATTGCTGTGATTTAGTAGCTGAGAACAGTGAAACCAAGTCAGATGACTAGATATATTCAATATTTTTCAGTAAAATATCATAATAACTCTGTTACCTAACAATGGCCACATAGCTTTTTATGTTTCCTATGACATACTTTTAGCTATAAATTTGACCTTCATAAAAATTGAGCAAGGACACAATGCATATGTTTAAAATGTATTTAATAAATTAAAGAGTCTAATTATCAGTATTTACGATATATACTAAGTATGTATTATACCCCTGTATTTCAGTGTTCAAAAGAACCCTGAAACAAAAGAAATACATATTATTTCTACAGTCTTCAGAGTGTCTGCATATGTAAGTACTAATAATTTTTATATGGGATATTACTGGCACTAATATATGTAACATGAAAATAATGAATTTACTTTTACATAAAGAAAATATAATATTCCATTATAATGGGTTATTTCCCCATAGCTGTTATTTTTTTTATTCATTAACTCTTTCCCTGGCCTCATCCTGTTTCTCATCGTCTTTACAAACTTTTCATTAGTAACCACCAGCTAAAGTTTTATTTGGTAGCAAACTAAAAATAGATTTGCTGGATTGCAGTGGAAATCATAACAGTCATCCAGAAACTAGATAGTGAAAAAAAAATAAAATCTGAGTAATTCTGGGTTTAGATAATAATAAAACTTGAGTTAGCAATAAGGATCAAGGATGCACTCTTGACTTCCTATAGTTCTGTTTTGAAATGTTGCTAGAGCTTTGTAAACAGCTTGTATTGCATCTCTTTCTATAAAGACTGCAAGGATGTTTAGTATACAAAAGGGCTGGGGTGGTGAGATGACTGCTAACCTCTTTTCCCCTCCCTCGTCAAGTCTCATTCCTATCTGTTTCCCTTGCAAAATCATACATTTACCATCAAGATAAGTTTGAGAACTGACTACATGTTTACTAGATTCAGCATATCTGTCATTTAAGTTGTTACAGTAGGATGAACTCCTCCAAATTCTTCTTGAGTAACCAGAATATGTGATAATTAAATGTCAGATAATGTACCAACTTTCAACAGCAGTAGCTGATGTCATTTCAGCCTGCACAAACTTCCCTGTAGGTTGCCAATAACCCAGTTGTTCATCTGTTGGTCATCATCTTTTAAGTACTATGTATGATTCATAAAGACTTTTGAAAATAAACACTTTATGGGTGTATCAAAATTTATCTTTCTGCTACGTTGCAGACTGTAATAAAAATAAAAAAGCAAAACCCTGGTAACTGGATGTTCTTCTGTTATTACTGGTCCTTTCCAACCTCTGAATCAAGTGCATTGATGTGAATTGCAGATTTCTATGTTTACGCAGATGGACATTAAAGAGCTCCCCTGTGTTTGCCATACATTAAATATCATCAGAACTACAGAGGAAAAAATCAAACAAACAAACAAAACCCCAACCAAACTTTAGCAACTTTTTATAAATAAAATAGATGGACAAAAGAAGATCCACTGTTAATGCAGAATTGGATATCTTCCTTGTACCCTTGGAGAAAAATTGGGATTGCTGCACATTCTGAAAATTTGTGGGGTGAAGGAGAATTCTGAAATTACGGTTTCTATTAAAGAACGTATTGAAGAATTTTGTCTCAGAAAACAGAAAGGCTAAACAGTGTGTCTAGACTGTTTAACGGTTTTGTGGATCAAAACTACTTCACTCCACTTGGCACTTACAGGAAGGACACTTACTGGAGCACTAATGTCTCGTGTTTGTGATGAAAAGTTTCTCTCAAGGAGATAACTACATTTCTGCAGTGGATTTAGTTTCTGAGTTCATTTGATAAATAACTGTAGAGTGTTATAATACTTATGTGGATTACAGTTTAATTATTAATTTAATTATCAATTATTAATATAATTATTAAATATATAATTTAATTATATTCATTAGAATATTATATGTTTTATTATTAATTTTTAAGCCAAATTTTCTCGGTTTGTATCTGTAAGAAAAGCTCATATCCTCCTATCTTGATGTAAATAGATAAATAATTTTTAAAATAAATGAATTTGTTGAGGCCTCTCTTACAAATGTCTGTAGAGCTCTTTAGCATCAAAACCTGATAGACCTAGGCATCATAAGAGAAATAATTTTAGATCTTGTGACAAAGTCCTCTGTTTAACTCCAAACCTTAACATTAACCCTTGAGAGCTTTGGAGCTTTGCATATAATGAAACACTTTTACAGTTTAAATATTGGAATGCTTAATGATATTTTGGAACTTTCTTTACCTGAACCCAAACTGTGGCAGTGTTAGAAATCAGAATAATGCAAAGTTTGTTAAAGAAGTATTTAAAAAGTTTGTCAATTACATTATGCAGTTTTGAGAATGTTCAGCAGTATTTTTATTTCTGTTTTATGCTATGCATATGTATTCTTAAATCATCAGCTGTGTTGCTACAAAGAAAAAATAAAATGATCCTACTCTAACATCAGTAAATCAATCATTACACCCCCTGCATGTGTGAACCAAAGTCCACACTGCAGATGGAATTGGTATGATTCTTAACTTGTGTACATGCATGAATGTAAATATCAGAGCCTTTATAGTCAAGCATTTTAGGGGTTTATGACCTCTTTTGCTAATTAAAATAAACTTAAGAATGCTTTTCATTTAATTAGGTTATATTGACTATTTTCCTGATACCGAGTTTGGTATATTGCTTGAAATGCCTCATTGCTAGAACTACATTGTTTTTGTTCTTGAGCTGTTGAACAAATTTTTAGTGGGCTCACAGTGCCTCTAAACAGTCAAAACCTCAACTGCCATCCATCAATTCCACAAAGGCTGCAGGAGTGGGATCCTCAGTAGCAATGGGAAAAGTGTTTAACTAACAACCACATCTTGATGTTGGTCTTGTCTTACTTTTTTTTTTGTTCAGTTACATGCATCAGCTTAGGTTATTTTTGGATCAAATTCCAAAGATCTTCCCTTTGATGCTGAGCCCTTTAAAATCATAAAATTTGCTCTCCTTACTGCAGTTGAGAATCCAGTGTTTGTTACAAATGTATCCTTAAAACACACCTGAAGAGAGCTAGTTATCCTACAATTGGAGCTACAGAGCTTGTATGCTGTGCTGCTTAAATATAGAATGCTATTTCTAGCTTGTGGCATTTGACTACCATTGGAATATTTTGGGAATAAATCTTATCAAATCTCTACCTGTCTCAAACAGTGCTTTTATGAGGTGCTTAGCTTAATTTAAGATTTAGGGGTTTGAATAATCCCCCAAAGGAAGACACCAGAACATCTGATAATGGATTCATTCTCTTTCAAGTAGAAGGAGAAAATGGGATACCAGTAACACCTAAAGGATAAAATTCACAGATGGTCAGAAATGGGGACCCAGCTCTTTTCCTTCTCAGCTGACTTAACCACTGAGAGAGGCAACAGTTTTCATGTCTCCTTGGTCCAAAAAAAGAGATTCTTTTATGCAAAGGAGGACAGCTTCAACAAAAGAATGTGAGAGATGTAGAATCCAGGATAATCTGTAGTCTGTAAATTTAAAATTTTCCTGAAGAAAACAAACAATATATGCAATACAGCAATTTCTGTCAAGCAAGAAAAGTGTAACAGAACCTACATGTCTTCAACTCTTGTACAAAGGTGTTGGGGAGCAGGAGGAAACCGTTTCATGTTTTAAAAGAAAGGAGGTGTCAGCTACATATTTATTGATTTTTCACATACTTAGTTACCACACTGACTAAATAAAAAAAACCAACCCTTTAAAAGTCCCTCCATCTAGTTTCTGGATCCCTACTGGATTTGAAGTGTGTCCAGCTGTGCTGCTCTGTCAACACTGAAGCTTTTATTGTCACGTACAGACATAGGATGTTAACAGTTCCTATGCTGATTGTCAGCTGAATATGTTTTTTCAGGATTTTGCTGCTAGGTGTTTAGAATCCCTTCAAGCCCTTTCTGATGACTGGAACACAAAATGTTTTCAGTAATAGTCCAAAGTTGTTAATGTGATCTGTAATGAGTATTTTGCTTAAATGCAAATATTGGAACCTGAACAGATGCATTAGCAAATGTTAAGTGAAAAAAATTACAGATGGAACAGCTTTATGTATTAATATAGAGTACATGATTTTTTTTCTCTTTCAAAAGAAACGTGATGGGCTGTTGTATATTTAATCCTTTGTATTTTAGGCTCTAATTGTGTAAACACTTGCTTACATGTTTAATTTTACATTTTATATAAATATTACATTTACCTCAAGGTTATTTGATACATCTAGCCAGAATTACTGTGCAATTTGTAGTGTTGGGATCCTCATGGGGAGATAATACCGTTTAAATAAACTGTGGTGTATTTGCTCTATTTTGTTGTGCAATAAACAGTTACAATAGGAACAAAATTATTAACTTCAGATTTTATTAATTCTCTTACAGATATCTCTATTGTCCCTAATACGGTTTCGGTTTTTTTTCTTTCTGTCAGGATGCTAATGGCCTGTGTTACCCTTCAAGCAAAAGCCACCAACAGACTTTTGCCTACTTGATTGTGGATCCCTGCAAGCGACACGTGAATATTCTGTATCACCGATTCGGAAGCCTATTTACTAACTAATTATAAACCTGGCTGGTCCCAGATTTTGTAATGGAGGTTGCCTTCTTTCTGTTGGGTTGAGGTAGACATTGAATAGTTTTCTGAGGAGGAAAGCTCAACTCCTTGGTGACACGCTCTTAAGTGCTTCCCGTTCACTCAGATGTCACTGTGTGGTTAGTGACAAAAGTTTTCCGGTACTTATAGTTCTTGAAGCTGTTTTCTTAGCCTTTCCCCCCCTTCCATCACCCGTTTTATCTAATAAAAAGTGTTTCTCTCGTCAAAATGAGGTCTCGTCATTTTTACGAGCCAGCTTTACAGACCCGCAACGCGTAACTGCAGGGGAGGCTCTGCAGTCGGTGAAAGCTCTAGGGAACGGGGAGAAAGCGCGGGAGGAGGCGGGCGGGAGGGGTCCCGGGCAGATGCCCCCTCCGGGCCCTGGGGAGGGAAGCGCGGCCGCCCTTCCCCACCCCCTCGCGGAGCGGCCTGCTGGAAGTTGGGATAGAAGTTAGGGAGAAAAAAAGTTCTGGTTGGCGGCTGCGCTCCGTGGCGGCCGCGGGCGGGCGGGCAGGCAGGCGGGCGGGCGGGAGAGGAGCGGGCGGGCGCGAAACGGGGGAGGCGCGGTGCCAGCCGGGCTGGGGCTGGGGCCGGGGCCGGGGCCGGGGCCGGGGCCGCGGGCGGAGCGGGGTCCGGGGGAGCCGCGCAGCGCCCCCAGTGCCCCGGGCGGGAGGCGGTGCGGGCGGGCGCGCGCAGGAGCGCTGCGAGCACGGGCTGTCTCGGTCGGATACGGTGCGGGCGGGCTCAGGAGGGGCGGAGCCGGCGGCGGAGAGTGATTCGGGCGGGCGTAACTGCGAACTTTTGTTTGGTGTGTTGTGTGAGTTAGTTTCCGCCGCCGGGACAGAGGCGCCGGCCGGGCTGGGCCGGGCTCGGGGAAGCGCCGCACGGCCGGAGTTGTTTTGCCAGTTGCCGCGGCCGGGTCGGCTTCCCAACCGAGGGGTGAGAAGCACCGGCGACAGCAGGACGAGCCCGCGGCCCGGGGTGCGGGGCATGCGGGACTGGGAATCCGGGCTCTGAGCCGCCGAGCCCCGCCAGGGAAGCGCCGCGGGGTCCCGACGGAGCCATGGATCCTGGGCAGCCTCAAACGCAGCAGCCGCCGCAGGCAGCGCAGCCCCCGGCCTCGCAGCAGCAGCCGCCGCCGCAGCCCCCGGGCGCGGTGTCGGGGGCCGCGGCCGGCGCGGCGCAGCCTCCGGGTGCGGGGCCCCCCCCGGCGGGGCACCAGATCGTCCATGTGCGGGGCGACTCGGAGACCGACTTGGAGGCGCTGTTTAACGCCGTGATGAACCCCAAGGGCGCCAACGTGCCACACACGCTGCCCATGCGACTGCGGAAACTGCCCGACTCCTTCTTCAAGCCGCCCGAGCCCAAGGCCCACTCCCGCCAGGTGAGGGGGAGGGAAGGAAGGGGCCCACGCCGCGGGCGGGCGGGGGGCGGCCCGGCTGGGCCGTGTTCCCCCTCCCCGTCGCCGAGCTCCTCCCGGGGGAGGCGTGTGGGGGAGGGGGCCGGGGCGGGAATCCACGGGGCCGAGCAGGGCGGGGGGCGCCCGGCCGGGGCTATCGGGGCGCTCTCTGCCGCCCCCCCACATCCCTTTATTTGTTCTTCCCCCGGGGCAGGGCCGCCTCCCGCGCCCCGGGACGCCGGCGGGGTCGGGGCCGGGCCGGGACGGCAGCGGGAGGGCGGGAGAGCGCTGGCTCCGTCCCGGTCTCCAGCGGGGCCTCGAACTCCACATCCGCTCTTTGGCTATCTCGGCCTCACCGGGAGGGCGACTGTGGGGGTGAGCCCCTAAAACTTGGGTGAAAACGCTTCGCTTGGAATTTCGCTTTGCGGTCGAATTCCTTGCCCTCTGTGGAAGGGGTCGATGAAGTGCTGCCAAACCTACACCCCCTCGCCCCGTCAGACAGTAAATATGGATGTGACTTTTCCACCATTTCAGCACGGCGCTGGGCTGAGTAGGATTAACCCCCCACATACACACACAGGCACATCCGAAGTTAATTCCCGAGCCAGACGCCAGGTCTGACGGCGTCCAGGGTCCGCCGGGCGCAGCGGCGGCAGCCTGGGACCGGGGCTCGGAGCCGTGAGGCCTCGGCCGTGCCGGCCCGGGGGAGGGAGGGATGCGGGGCAGGGCCGCGTAGGGAGCGGGGGAGGGATGCGGGGCAGGGCTGGGAAGGGGCGGGGCAGGGCCGGGGGGAAGGGGCTATGCGGGGGCAGGGCTGGGGAGGAGCGGGGTGGGGGATGCGGGGCAGGGTCGTCGCTCGGCCTCCCGGAGCATTTGGTGTTTAAGCAGAGGGACTTTTGTACCAAAATCTAAGTGCTGGTGTGAATACGAGCGAAAGCTAATGCTGTTACTAACTTTTTCGAAGGAGACTGTGCCTGCCACCAAGTCGAGTGCTATTAAGTAATAAACTTCGTTGCTAAGCTATAAAATAGGTTTTATTATTGGCTATTGTTACTTTTTCTGTGTAGCCAGTAAGAGTGAAACTCGCCGTGTACTGGTGCCTGGTACCCGTGTTGTTAAGGGTCTGTCAACATTTCCATTATTAAACTTCTGTTTTGAACGATTTATAACTTGACTTCAGAAGTTCGTTCCAGGCTGAACCTTGGCAAGTACTCTCCCAGCCTAGGAGTTAATTCATTTTCCAAATACTCAAAAAAGCAGTCTGGCCTTCATATAGGAAGACTGAAAAGAAGATTGGAAGAGGTGGAGCTGATCTGCTTCTGTAGTTTTGCTAGCTTCTAAGTTGCAGACCTTTAATAACATACTGAAATCCAGCAAGGAATAAGGGGTTTAGTGTATAGTGCTCTCCCAACTTGTGCAAATTTCATCACGGTTTCATCATGTAGAAATCTGAAAGGGTAGACCGTTCATCCAATACTTGGTGCTGTGTCTTGTTAAATACAGTAACTGCAGTTAAATAGCTCTCGTGTTTGAATGCACCTAAAGTGTGTGATGATCATACAACTTTTGGTTGTACTTTTAGGCTTAGTCTAACAATGTAAACAATTCACAATTGTGAATGTTAATCTTCGTCTGTAAAGCATATTTAGTTGGATCACTGTTCCCTGTACCACTCAGTGGTTCTTAAAACATAAACTTGAAATCCAGCTAAAGCAAGAGAGAATCATTTGCTTCACTGTGGACTGTTTTTGGTTTTCCTTTTTGTTTAGTTGTGCCACATAAACATTCTGCTTAAAGAAAAGATCTCTAATTTCTTTAATTCTGTTATTGTCAGGAATTAAAATATTGCAAATCCACTTGATTTACTACTTGCTTATTTTGTCTGAATGTAAGTGCAAACTGGTTGGTTTCCAGTTGAATGCATGGAACTTCATGTGTGCTTGCATACAGATGGAGTGAAGCAGAACTGTAAGAGTAAGTGGGGCCTCATATGGTGCAATACCTTGTGTAGAGAGGTGTGACAGGGACTGATACGTGCATCTCATTATAGGTGTCAGTGTTGTCCTGCTCTATCTATAAAACCAGTTAATTGGTAAATACATTTCTCAAAGCCATTTTTCCTTTAATCAAGTTTTCAGAGCTGCCTTTTCTGTTCCACGTTGGACACGTATTTACTACTGGCAAAGACGTTCTGTGTGCTTATGAGTGGTGACTCCAATGAATGGGTTTGTGAGTCATTCCTGATTGACTGGGTCAACAGTTTGCTGAAGCTTTGCTTTGGATAAAAGCGTGGACAGACTCTTTATACCCCTAAAAGTTTGAGTTATTAGGAAATGTTATGTTCAGTCTTTTTGTATAGGTTTTTTTTTAATGGTTGAATTCGTGAGTCTTCCTTTATTGGAACTCACTGCTGCCAGCTGGCATTTCACTATTGCTTTTCTCTTTGTGTGATCTTTTAAACCCCGAGTGGGGGGTAGGGATGGTGTGTGCGTGCACTTGAATCCCCACACCCCCAATTGAAAAGGAGAGTGGGAACTTGACTCCTCCAGCAGAAAGTGGGTGTGATGGTAGTGAGTGGGTGCAGTCCAGTAACAAACCACTCAATGCACTGGATGAGATCTGCTGACTGCTGGCAGGTTTGTTCTTAACCCTGTGCTGAGGAGAGTTTTTAGTTTTAGTTTTCAGTTTGAAAACTTTAGTTTTCAAGATAAAACTAAGGGCTCTCAACATATACAGGTTAATGTTTCTTGACTTGCACAAGGGCTTTTGTGATGCTAGTTAACCAGACTACGTGGAGGCCTGCTTGAACAGTTACAACTGGAAAATAAGCAGAACTTTAGAACAACTGAGCTATGAATTTCTCCTGAAACATTAATTTAAAGTGAAATGTCTTCTGACAACTACATTTCTCCTGAAATATAGGAATTTTAATAAAATAATTTCACTCCTGGCAGGCCAGCACTGATGCCGGGACAGCAGGAGCCCTGACCCCACAGCATGTCCGAGCTCATTCCTCTCCAGCATCACTGCAGCTGGGAGCTGTTTCTCCAGGGACACTTACACCCTCTGGAGTAGTGACTGGACCTGGAGCTCCATCTTCTCAACACCTCCGCCAGTCTTCTTTTGAGATCCCTGATGATGTACCTTTGCCACCAGGTTGGGAGATGGCTAAGACACCATCTGGACAGAGATACTTTCTTAAGTAAGTAAAATTTCTTTTCAATTAGCTGTATCTCTGGCTTTTTTTTTTTTTTTTTTTTTTTGGGATACATACTTTGTTTTTACAGTCTTAGAATTTCGGTAAATTTTGTTTTGCTGAAAATATGTCTTTTCAAAAACCTGGTCCTGATTTTAAGCAGGGGACCCTACCACTTCAGTATTTCTCCCATATCAACTCTGCTGTTTCTGAAAACTGTGTGTGGCAGTGAATATGACTGAATATTTGTCCTATCTTAATCTTAGCCAGAGAATATTTTCCATTATATTGTGTATTGAAAAATGAGTGAAATGAGCATAGTCGTTCTGGAACAATGAGACTTTTGGATTTGGAGAATATTGTCAGAGTTGCCATGGAGGTCAAGATATGTTTTACCTCATTTTAATAATACAGATGTAAAAATACAGAGTTAACTTTAGAGACTATTGTAGTGACAGTATGTCAGGGCTTCTTATGTTCTGATTAAGGACAAGGGTTTAAATACACAACCAAAATGGTTTTTGCCTACTCTTTCTTCCTGAGGTAATTAACATGTGTTTGATTGCAGTATTTGTGTTTGTAACCTAACTCATCTATGTTCCTGACAGTGAAAAGGAAACTTCAGAATTTCTAACATTGTTTCATGTTCCTAGAACTGTAACTTTTTCACACAGTGAAATTAGTATCACCTTTTCTATAACTTAAGAAAAGTTACACTTGCCATCCATTTGGCACCTAATCCATCAGGAAACATTTTCTTTTATTCTGTGAAGTTTTCTAAAACAGCAAGGACTTGTCCTTCTTTCTGAAAGTGTGCCCACCAAGACCATAACCTGCCCTCAAATATTTTGACTATAATTTGAACTTTTTATGTAGCAACAAGTCTCTAAATAACCCATTGTGTCATTTGCAGGGTGGGGAGAGGTAACACTGTGTTACTTATGTAAAACTTGTTTCAACCAAGAAAAACATATTTATTCCTACCTTTGTCACTCAAACATTGTGATTAATAGGTGCATCTGATTGAAGTAGTTGAGCTTGTAGCTTCAAAAACTAAAACAAATTTTGTCTGCAATGAAAGTTGAACTTGCAGAACTTCTTAAAAACGTTTCTTGTTCCTGTAGCTGTGGTATTCCCTTTTATTACAGAGAAATTAGCTTTTTTTTTTTTTCAACTGAAAAGAGGTTGCAGTAGTTGTCTGAAATTATTTGAGCCTGAAGGTCCCTTTTGAGAACATTGTTGAATGAATGTGAAAATAAGCATTAGCTATAGATCTTAAAGATGTGATATTTTCTTTGGTGAAGTTTAACAGATCAGTGTGCTCTAGAATATGAGCTCTTCAGCAGGCACAAGTAGAAGTTTTTTTTGAACTGTGTAAGTTTATGTCATTTGAGAGCTGTAGCTCATTGAACCTTGAGGAAAGAACATAATGAGTTTTGAAATGAAAAGCAAACTTGTTTTGACTGTGTTAGTGAGAGTTCTTAAAAAGCAGCTTATGAAGCATGAAAAATAGATATTCGATTTAAAAGTTTTACTGCCACAAGTGTTTGTTCTTGATAGCACTGTCGATTAATACAGAAGATGAAACAGTTTAAGAGATGAAAAATGTCTTCCTGCTTTTCTAATGAATTTTTTTAATTGTGCTCATTCAGGTGAAATCGGAGTGAAAGATTTATTCTTGGAAAGCTTTTTCTGCAGTTTGATTATTACCACAAAAATCTTTCCTTTTTCTTCTGTGAGTTTTTTTATCCTTTCTTGCTGTCCTGGTATCCATTTCAAAGGGTCAGGTTTCAGCAAGAACAATAAAGAGCCTGAGACTGGAAAGTACACACAAGTCTGGCAAACTCATCTGCATGAGCAAGATCATTTGTTCTCAAGTAGACATCCAAAGTAAATGATTGAAAGAGCTGCTAGCTGTGAAGGATGTGTCTTGAAGGGGAAAGGAGTGGAAACAAATCAGGTTGTTAGGAAAAAAAATAAAGGCTGTACTTTTTGAACCTCTCCCTGCTGGGTCGCATGCTGACCTTGGGAGATTTTTAAACAGCGTAATGGGCTGTTTCCTTTTGGCTTTTCTTGGGTGATGCAGTGGTATGGAAGAGTCTAATGGGGACAGCTCTGTTCACACTTGAAAAACATTTCTTTGTAAAAGGTTGCCTAATAGAATCTACAGGTGAGATCCACCAACTTCAATGGAGTTTATTAAGATTTGTAAAAAGCATTAAAGTACTAGCACAATGTTTGCTCTGTATGTGTAGGAAACCCAAAGAAATTTAAGACTAGTTTTGAGTAGCAAGTTTGTATACTAAGGGTTTTTTTTCAGTGATGAGTGGTAAGTTCTATCTCACAGATGCAAGTCTGCTGCAACTCATATTTTGCCTGGTTATACCTTAAGCATTTGCTTGAAGTGTGAGTACTAAGATTTCAGATTCTAAATACCTTTAATGTGGTTCCTTCCACCATATGCAGATTTTTAGTGTCTCTTCCAAGTGTTCAGCTTTTTTTCTTGATTGGCTGCTTCACTCTTTGTTTCCAGTTGCTCTGTTCTGTAGCCACTCCGTGAATGGTCTGGTAATCAGACTCTAGAAAGATCTTTGCAGAATAGGTAACAATGCTAGATTTTTTCCAGATGTCAGTGAGCCTTATGGTTATAGTTATCATAATACTCTACAGTGCAAAGAGAATAATACAAAATTGAGCACCATACTTGATACACTCTGGAATTACAGTCACTTCCACTAATGAGTGGGTCAAGCACTGTGAACATAGTAATTTGTGCAAAGAAATGAAAATAGTGTATATGGGAGAGAAAATACTTAATCATCTCTGTGTGTATGTATATAGAGAGAGATGTGCAGAGTTGTTTGGCCAGGTATTTTATATACACACCCCATGTATCCATACATATTAAAAGAAGGTGAGAGCAGTACTATAGGTTTTGAACCAGAGCTATTCTTGTAAATTAGTCTGTCATCTGGGTAAATAGACCCCCTTATGTATGAATGCCCAACATATGATTTGCCAGAATTCCACTCATTAGCATTCATCTCACTGTTATGAGTAGTACTGCTGAGTTTAATTTTCCCTTAGCGATGATTTTGAGCAGTGGTTAAGGCCTGCTTACTGTACAGCTGGTAAAACTATTTTTTATTGATACTGCTCCTTCAGTGGAGCTCATAAGTTAAGACTTGCCTGGTTACTAAGTGGTCACATCTGAGTCATCTCTCACTGGTGTGCGGTAGCTTTAGCCCATTCTTAAACATACAGTAAAAAAGCCGAGCTTGGTTTGTGTGGTGATGTCAATTGCATTGCTTTTTAACCGCTTCCTGTTAGCCAGCTGCTGCTTGACATTTCAGTGAACTGTGCAGAAAGATAGGGGATCGCTCTCAAGGCAAAAGATAATGTACAGTGGGAGTAGCAGACAACAGCTTGCAGAAAGAAAAAAACAAATTTTGCTTGGTTTTAGAATTACTCTTGTATCATTTTAAATTAGAGTTATCACTTTAATTCTCACAGAGCTTGTGTAATACCTCTTCTCTTGTAGTGAGAGGAGAAGTTAACTGATAGTCCAGCAAACAAGTCTTGTAATTATTTTTCCTACAGGAAGTAGTTCTTGCAAGCAGTTTATCAACAACTTCCTATTTTTTCTGTGAAGTGTTGAATGACTTCCTGAAGGAGGCCAAGGTGGTTTTCATTAGTATTTGTGGGTGTGTTTGAGGTGTTTATCCATCTGGCAGAAAAAAAGAGTGCTGTTACACATTTCTCATGTACGCCGTACAGAGGTATGGCTTTGGATGTTATGAAACTAACTTGTTTTAAAGACAACAGGGAAGTTTGTTGCTATAATTTTTTGGGAGGGTTTTGTTTGGTTTGTTGGGTTTTTTTTTTTATTTCCTCATGTTACACATGAAAAATATTCAGTGATGCTGTTAAATTTCTCCTGCATCCTGTTTTTATCCCTGACTGGCAATACCCACTACACCAATATCCTTTGCTCCCCTCGGTCTCCCCACCCTACCAAAGTAATCTTAGTTTTCAAGGACAAAAGGTGTTCATTTGAAAAACTGCAACCACAACTGCATATTTTATTGAATACCTTAATTTAGTGTGGAAGTGCATATTCAGAGTCATCAATATGACTTCTTCTGTTTATAATTCTATAGTTCAGGCAAGCTGGTCAGCAAAATAGCAGTATTGGTGGAAGCCAAAACTGTACCCACTGCTTTTCATGGGCTTCTCCACTTTTGAAGATCTTTGGATGCAAAATTATATTTGTAATATATCAAGTTAGTTGCATTTTTATATGTTGATGATTTGACTGTGTAAGAAAATACTCAAAAGATCAAAAATCTCCCTAGAAAAAGCCATGAAAAAAATGGTACTGTGGACACTGTCAGTTTCAGAACATAGCTGAGGGAAAAACATTAGTTAAAACACTTTCAAAGGAAAGCTTGCTGTGGTATATTTTTGACAATTTAAGGAAAGACAGTCACAGTAGTACTAAGTGTATATTTTTCCTTCTACCTCTTACTTTGAAGAGTCCTATGAAAGAACAATAACACAAGCTATTTCAAATTTGCAATTCTACTGAAGGTGTCAGTATCTTTGAAAGGGCTGAGGAAGAATAAGGGCAAACATGCCTTATTTGTGTTAGCACTGAGACTGGACATCAGTGAAGACAGTGGCACACATTGTCTTGTATTTGGTCAAATAGCACTATCTATGCATTCAGTACCCTGCTGTACAAGGTGATTTTATAAGACTATTCCAAAAAGCATTTAGATATGATTTCAGGTAAACCAAAAACATATCTCATGGTTTTCACTAATGTATTTTTTTTATTTATGAGCATATTGACATTTATTATCTTCAGAAGAAAATAGAACTGGGGAAAATACTGTATCTGTGGCACCTGGTTGGCAGTTAAGCATTAAATTCTCTCTGAGGATTTTTTTTAAAATTAGTTGTTGATCTGAACCTTTCATCTTCCCACAGGTTTTATCTTTCGCATCTCTCTCATAAAAATAGTCTATGTGCTTTATAGTGTCTGATTTTGGATTTATATGCTTTTGGTATCTCATACTGCTTTGTAGCGCTGCTTTCCTCTCTCCTGAATCAAATTTGAGGTCAATTTTATCTTATTGGTGCTCTGAAAACTTTTTATTATGCTGAAAGCTGTAATTGTGACCAATTCTTAACCAGTCTTTTATAATTAAAAATACTGAAATATCCCTGATTACTAATAAGAAGAGTATTCAAACACAGGTTTAATCACAATTTCATGTTTTAAAAAAGATGCAATTCTACTTATTAAATATTTAATCTGGTTATATTTGAGTTAGAGTTGTAGCATTAAGCACTATGCATGTAATTACACTGCTATGGAACTACTTCTGTTTTCTGAGGACCTGACTTCTAAAGACAAACAACAATTTGATATAAATCAAGATGAGTCTCCTCCGGATTTTTTACTTTTTGCTTTTTATTTTTTTCTGTATGGGGAATATGGCAATGAATTACAGTAGTGGGGTTTTTAGTAGTCATCTGGCTTGTAGCATAAGGTAGTCTTAACCCCTCAGTCACATGATGAAAACTCCTGCTTGATAGAAAGCACTAAAATAATAAAATAATGTTAATTTGAAAATGCCCATGAATGTAAGACTGAACACAACTGCACCATATTTTTGAAAGAAGCTTCTAATGGTTAAATGCTGTTGAACTGATCAGTGGCATGTTTGGGTAAAATCATAACTTTTACAAGATTCATCTCTTACTCTCTTATCTTTCTCCTCCCGTAAAAGAAAAAATAATAGTAGCTTTAAAATTTGAAATGTAAAGCCACCATTTCTACTTTGCTCAATTTTTCTCTGCAATTGTGGCACAACAGCTGCAAATTTTTAAAAGCTGACACAGCAAGCAAATTCGATTTTTCACTCTCTGGTTTTAGACTAAACCCTCAGAGAAAGTAACTTATTAGCACTGGGAGTGCTGAAATATTTGATGGCAGGACCTAAATTAGGTCACACATAAAATTAAAGCAGAGTTCCTGTTGCTCTCAAAGACACATTTTTGCATATCAGATGTAAGCACTGGTCATAAGCACTTAGGGGCTGATGCCCAGGAGAGCAAGAGGTGTTGCTCAGGGCTAAGGCGCAAGATTAACTGTTAAAACTAGCCTGAGCTACAAGCAATCTTGACTAAGACTAGACACCTCTCCTTTGCAACCAACCAAAATAAAAAAAAAAAAAAACAAAAATGAGGTAAGCAGCAAAAGAGATCTGTCATCCAAAACTAGAGATGTTTGTCTTCTTTTTATATGTGGCCAGAGCACTGCCTGTGTTTATCTTCATAGCTGGGAACAAATTCAGATGATGTAATTAGATTTAGTTTAACCTTTTAAAAGTGATAGCTGTTCAGTTCTTGTATTAATTTGTGTCCTTGTGTTTTTATACGTTCTAACATACTTGCATTTATTGTTTGTACATTTCTCATATACCTGTGCAGTAAAACTCAATAATGGTGGGTGGAACTTACTGGCTTTTGCTATTTGAGTAAATGCTCCGTTTTTTAAGGTGTGTTTTTTTTCTTTTTTCTTTTTTTTTTTTTATTTTCTCTTCCCCTGGCAACAAGCTGTGAGTGATTATGTAAACACTGATATTTACCTTAATCAGTTTCTCATGTAAATTCTGAAGAAAATTACACTTGGGTGAATGCAGGAAATGTACAGGGGATTTCTGTGAGTAACAGTCTTCTTGTAAGTGCCCCTGAGACACCAGCAGGGTACCATGTAGTTGGCCCAAGAGAAAGACAGAATTGTGTCTCGGGGAAATTTAACAGCATGGGGGTTACTATGATGGGAAACAAATTCTTGGGGAAATGTTGTATTGGAAGGTTAACAGATAATATTAACATATACTGGTTGGACACTGTCCCCCAAACAGTTTGCTAAACCTGATTTTGATGGTTGGCTCTATTGGAAAATTTACCAGATGAACTATATTTTCTTTTAAGCATTTGAATAGGAATCTACAGCATGGGAGAAATTTGTTTTTAATACAAAACCAGGACCTCATAGCTGCTTTTTGCTAAATGAAACTGGAGTTCTATTTGGAGAACAAAAGTTTTTGTAAGTCATGACTAAGCTGTGTTGCTGTTTCATGGCCTCCTGAAGTCCTTTTTGGAGTCTGTTTTCTGGGATTCGCTCTGTTGCTGTTTTATTTGGCTTTTAACTAAGTTACTTCAGGCTGTGTTTCAGGCAAGTATTCTAAATTGCTGGTTAAGTCAAGGTAATAATACAAAGCGGCCTTGTAAAGTAAGACTTTTACCAGTATACTCCCTGTCAGTCATGTCAGTTGCTAAGGAGACAAAGCTGCCTTGAAAACAGTCTTGGACTTTGCTTTAATTTTGCTAACGAGGCTTTGCTTCGTCACAGTGAAAGACCAGATCTCTTTTGTTGAGTCTCTGACATGCTGTTTGGTAACTTAGATCAGTGTTAGGGGTTCAGTGTAGTTACTGATTATTACACTGAGGATGTGAAGCCATGTTTTTTTCTGCTAAATTCTTTTGTAGGAAAGTCAAATAAAGGTCATTTACTATTGCTAGTTTATCTCCAGTGAGTTCTGATTTATTGAGAAGTCTGATTTATTGTTGGAAGTCTGCACTACACTGTTTAAACAGTGTTACAACTTCAAGGCTGCCTTTGCCTTTCTGATTCCCTTGTTGCAAGTCAACTTTTTGCTTTTACTGGGTATGTTATCAAGTTAGACGTCTATGGCTGAATAAAGCATAGAATCATAGGTTTATAGGCAAAATGGAATTCTTTGAATAAAGAAAATAAATGCAACTCACAGGCATATTTTCTTATTGGATCTTGCTTCTCATTTTTTGGCTAATTTGTTGTACTTATTTGAAAAGCTTGGTTGGCAAGTCCTCTGCAATTACTTTGATTGCAACATTTTATATAGTCTCTTTAGAATGGTGAAGAATAAAAAGAGAAATTTCTTCCTTTGTTTGCTAACTGCTGTTTGTGTAGTTAATATGATTAATAGAGCTAAGTGTCCAATGAACATATAATTCAGTAATGATTCTTACTTACAAAACTTTTGTCGCACTCAGAGCAGCCAGCTTTGAATTGAGTTAAGGATATGAAATATATATACTGAAAAAGGTGTAATCTGATACACAAAAGGCTGTGACAAAGTTGCTTTGAAGTCTGTTCTATGCCATCTTTAGAGGCATTTTTTAATATACAAGAAAAACATGTTTGCAGAAAAAAAGGTAATACTGTGCTGTAACTGGAGTTTAGGTGTCTATTGACTTCATTGATGGTCTGTGGGAAATGATGAATTGTAGTCATTTAGCAGTGAAGTATTTTAAATACTTCCAGTTTTCAGTGAAAACGGTTAGTAGCACATTCTGTGGTTACAGGGTTTTGTATACAGGAGGCTGACTAAGCTAAAATTGCCTGTATTTTAGTTCATGTATGGATAGATTTTTGAGAGCTTTTTGTTATGCTGCTGTTGACAGAATTATGTAATTATCAGTGTGTTTCATTTTTATACCTTTGGCCTCTAAAGATGTGCATACTTAATTTCAGTCTGTGTGTATCACTTCTGGCCAGTGAGTATAACATTTGGACTGAAGTAAACATTCTCTTTCATAACTGGTATTTCAGGTTTTCACTTTTTATGAGATTTTAATTCTAAACCTAAGCAGACCTAAGATTTTAGAACCAAATAATTAGTAAGTAACAGTGGGCAGGAACTTTCAGATTTGTAATGTTAGAACTATTAATCTTAGTGACTGTGAGGGTTTGGCTTTGTCTCTTTATTCTTCCTGTAATGACTATTAACAGGAAAAATATCTGTTGGATTTTTAATAATATCCTGGTAATTCAGACATTGGTTAGGCATAAGGAAGAAGAAATGTGAAACAGACCTTAGCATAAACAGTTAGTTAAGAATTAACATTTTAGCATCCATGTTAACAAGGTCAAAGGAAGTCTTAATTACATGCTTTTGAAAATTGTTTGCAATTCAACATTGTCCCCATTTTTTATTACACTGTCAGATGGGTCCTGACACGATCAACTCTGTGTTATGCAAATTTGTTGAGGAACTTGGACGGTTCATTGTTTTCTTAATTAATTAAATTCCAGTTTTATGTGGTAATGTATCCAGGAAAAAACAATCAATCAATCAGCTTCATCGTTGTGGTACACATTTTCCAACTTTCAGTTTTAGTGTTGCATTGGAGTTGGGAACATGGAAGCAGAAGGGGAGGATGCTTCTTTTTTTCTCCTCTGGTGCAGCTATTTGTGTAGCTTTTGCTGACAGCTACAGTTTGAATCCTGTTTATGCTGTGATGGTGAGCAACTCAGATTGTGGATGAACTTCAGCTGATTCCTTTGCCCTTCAATCTTGTTGAAGTGTAGGCTCCTGCCTGTGCCAAGCTTCACCTTTTTCAAATGGCCTCAAATGCTTGCTCTCTTGAAACCCAGATTTTAAGTGGTTTCCAAGCTAAGGTAATAACTAACTTACCCAATAGTTGAGGGAGTGGCAATAAAGTGAAAATTGTTGGGTTTTGTCATGGATAAAATTTATGTAAATCAGTTTATGGGAAGAAGTCTTTTATATTTGCAAGAGACAGTGGACTCTTGCTTTGTGCATGCAAACGTGCATGCATGATTGCATGGAATTTATTTGAAATATAGGAGATTCTGGTGTTGATGATTTTTTCTTTACCAGGATCTTTGCATTATTTGCCTATAACTTTGTATGAAAGGTATAAGCAAACCTAAAATTTTGCTATTGTGTGGTGCTTTTACTTCTTAACTAGCTTACATGACTTCCTTGTGATTTCTTCTGATAAATACATTTGATTATTATTGCTGATACCTGCAGCTGAGACATGAACTTACCAGACCTTAGAATACTTCAGTGGGGTATATAAAAACTGAGTGTAACCATTCATCTACATACGCACTGCTGATTAAAATTTTCCAGCCTCGACTACCTTATGCAGGCATTTATGCACATACTATGTCTCTTCATCTAGTCAAACTGCAAGATACACTTTAGATAAAAGGTATTCTTCTATTGTATAGAATGCAGTTCAGTTCCTGACTTCCAGCTAAAAATCTTGTCTGTTTTGCAAGTTGTAGAAGAATAAAGAAGATGCAAATTCCTGTAAGCAAACTCCAAAAAGTTATATTAAATTAATACATACAGACTGCAGTGCAGTAACAACTGGTGCTGTCACACTGTACTTTATACAGCCCTTTCATTTGCACTTCATTAGGACTAGTAGGTTTTCATTTAGGTTAGTGTAAATCTTGCATACTATTTGAGACAATACCTCTGCTAAAGAAAGAAAAAAACATTTATTTGTCAAAGCTATTAGGCTGTTTAGCTTATGTTGATGCCCAGTGTTTTAGATTATTGCTGGTGAATCCTACAGCAAGGTTGAACTGCAGAGTCACACAATAGTGTTGTGTTGTTTATCATAGAGGTGTCTTTCTGAGTAACACATCTAAAATATCCTTAAAATTATCAGGTGAAGGAAAAAAATCAGAAGATGATACGTGATAGAAATGGAGATAAAAACCAGCAGTACAGGTAGTAGGGGTGCAGTAGAAGTAGCTATGCTGTTCTCCCTAAGTCTCCTTTTACTGTTCTTGAGGTGTTCGAGATGCTCAGTTTTAAAACCTAGCAACTGCTGGCCCTGCCAGCATTGTTGAAAGCCTCCATTTAAACCGAGTCCAGGTGCCTGTCCAGGTAACTCTCTTGTTGCTAGTAGTGGTGATGAGCAAATTTTTTGCAAAGACTAAGCAGGGCAAGCATATACTCTTCAAGCAAATACTCTTCTCTGAGAACTCTGCTGGCTTCCAGCTGTCCCCCAAGACTTGTGTTGTCTCTGCCTGAGGCCCCTTTTTTAGCATTGGCTGCATGCTTTGGCAAGGAGTCTGTCTAACTGATTGTCTGTCCACTGCATGAAGAAACAACTTCCATCTCTACTAAGCTTGGCTCCCATCAGCTGTATTCAGTGGTGCCCAGTTCTTACTGTGTGACAATGAACGGTTGGTACGTATTTGTTCAAGATTGCTGTCTTTTCCTCTGGAAACTGCTTATTTTGAGATTTGAAGAGCCCTAACCTGCCTGATCTTCCTGGAATAGAAGATTTTTTCAGTTATCCCTGCAACACAGCTTTTTCATATCCTTAACTCATGTGTTTTCCAATTGTTATTTTTCAAGTGAAAGGTTAGGAATGTTTAGCAGCATTCACTGTTCTGAACCTTCCATCTAAAAGGTACTCAATTTATTCGTACTGCCACTCGTCCTTTTGCTCTATATACCTGTTTTTTCTCCCCAGTTCTTTGCAGTTAGCAGTTAAGAAAAAGTAAATTTGTATCACTGGGGAACTTACAGTACTGCTTCTGCTTTCACTTGGATAGATTCCACTGTATAGACTCTTGTGGAAGTTTGCGTGAGTCCCACCTCTGGTGCAAGAGCTGCTGATTCCTCCTTCCTAGTGCTGTGTGTTTGCTTTATAGTTTCTTACTGGTAACTTTTTATTTGTGTCATATCAGGACCTATCCACATCCTGTAGCTGCCTTTTGTTTGTTTTAATAAAACCCAAAAATACTTGCTTTTCCTAATTCAATCTTGTAGTCATTGGTTTCTGAAGCGTAATGCCTACTGTGACTGCTGTGTCTGCAGAAGGAGAGCCTTCCGTATAAACGTTGAGAAGCAAATACTTCTGTTGGTGCATTCACCTTGAAAGATCATCTGCACTTGTCTGGCTTATATTTGGGAGCTGCTTCAACCAAATGGAAGTGTTGCGGGTATGATAAAATGATGTGTATGTGCTTTAAAATACCCAAGCAAGATTAATTTCTAGAACAAAGTATTTTGTGGATGACAGTACACACGTACTAAATTATGTACCAGATGTACTGAACCTACTCGATGTATGTAGGTCTTGCATTGAATGGAAATGTGATTGAAGAAGTGAGCAGTGGCAGTGTATTTGGATGATTGCTTATGTTTCTTTATAAACTCTGTTTCAGTGATGCTGAAACAATGTCAATCTCAACCATGCTTTGGAACTGTCATTTGATATTCTATAAAATTTTGCTACAAAACCATTTCTGCCTATACTATACTTTACTTCCTAGTATCTGAATACCAGATGCTTACACCATATTTTTCTGTGTCATGCAGCATGTCTACATAGCACAACAGTTCAGTAATCAAAAGAGAAGTATTTGGCTCTCCAGAGTTGTGACTTTTTTAAGGATTGTCAACCATCTCTGATTTTGTGGTATTGAATATGTTGTTTCAAATGTAGCAATTAGTAAATAGATAATAAGGGACAGTTGTCTGAGCCTGAAAAACACCTGAGTAATTAGCTCAGTGGAAGCTTTCTTCTCACACCAGTAAAGGTTGATTCTGCATAGACAGTTCAACATTTTTCAGGTCTTAAGTTGACTGGAAGTACAAAGAACCATGAATCAACAAGTGATCTAGACATGGTTTGGGTTTTTATTATCTGTTTTTCCCCTCAAGTTCACAGCCACAGCCATTAGTGTCATTATCTATCCAACCTAGTACTTAGTGAAAGTTGGTCATCCATCCAGCTTTCTGCTCAAAGCACACAAATGTTGCTAAAGCTTAATCAGGTCAGAAGTGACCTGTTGAGCCAAGTCTGGAAAACTTCCAAGGTTGGATACCACATCCTCCCTTCCTCCTATTAAAATGATCTTTCATAAGATGATTTCTTCGCAGCACAGCAGAATATCTAATGTAGCTGCTGGTGGACACAATGATTTTGTAAAGGGGCAGAAGTTTCTCTACTAGTCAAAAAATAAAATAAAATTATTCTTTAGGTGGTATTTTCTTATGATTAAAAAAAAGCAATTAAGGAAGCTGCTATATTTTATTTACATAGCAGGATTTTGATAGTGGGGGAGCTATAGGGATGATTTCTTTGAGAAGTTATTAGAAGCTTCCTCCATGTCTCACAGAGCCAATGCCATCTATTCGTAAGAAGCTGGCGAAGATCAAGCCCATCAGTGACAGAGGCAGTTCTTCTGGAATAATGCATTTAAGAAGAAGGGGAAAAACTGCTGCAGAACAGCAATAGCTGAAGGAAAGAGTGAGAATATGTGAGAGGAACAGCCCTGTAGATCCTAAGGTCAGCGCAGGAGAGGCAGGAGGTGCTCCAGCCTCTGGAGCTGAGATTTCCCTGCAGCTCCTGCTGCAGCCCATGGTGAGGCAGTGGTGCCCCTGCAGCCCATGGAGGTCCATGGGGATGTGGAGATTTACGTGCAGCCCCTGCAGGACCTCATGCCAGACCAGGTGCGTGCTTGAAGGAGGCTGTGACCCTGTGGGAAGCCCTCACTGTAATAGGCTTCTGTCAGAACCTGTGGCTCCATGGAAAGAGAAGCCCACACAGCAGGTTTGCTGGCAGGACTTGTGAGCCCATGGGGCATCTACACTGGAGCAGTCTGTTCCTGAAGGTAACCCCACACTGTGGGGAGAACCCACACAGGTGTAGTCTACAGCGTATGGGTAGATCTCATATTGGAGCTCTAAGTGAAGGACTGCATCCCGTGGGAGAGACCCCACACTGGAGCAGAGGCGCTTCCCCTGAGTAAACAGCATGTCTACTGACAGCAGCCCCCATTTTCTGTCCCCCTGCACTGCTGTTAGGGAGAAAACAGGGAAATTAGAAGTGAAGTTGAGCCCAGGGAAAAGGAAGCGTGGGGTAAAGGCATTTTATAGATTTTGTTTTCATTTCTCATTATCCCACTCTGATTTGACTGGCAATAAATTAAACTTGTTTCCCGGCATCACGTGTTTTGCCTGTGACGGTAACTGGTGAGTGATCTCTCTCTGTCCTTACTTCAACCCACCAGCCTTTTGTTACATTTTCTCTCCAGCTGAGGAGAGCACAGCTTTGGTGGCCCACCAGGGTCAACCTATTTTCGCAGTCTGTTTCATATGCTTAATTTAGTCCTGTGTTGTGATGTCAAGTGACCATCTTACATTGAGTAAGTTCTCCCAATGACTGTGCTGTACTCTACAGTGTAGTATGCATTCAGTAATTCTTCCAGGGATCTGCCGTACCAGAGTACCTCGTTAACATGTATCAGTTTTCTTGGTTGTTGCTTACGGTTGTGATCATATTTATGCAATTTCTTTTAAATTTCATGGAGCTCTGATGGGTTACTGGGTGTGTAATGCAGTAATTGCGTTTCAGTCAGCATATGACATGGTTTCTTAAATGTGTATGGTGAGTGCTAAGTCATAATAGCAGGAAATCCTATGCAAAATAGAAGAAATTGCTCCTTGTGTATGAAATCATCTTCTATATTTGTACTCTCAGTGTACTATAATTATGGGTTTCTGAACAAACTAGAACTGAGAAGAGGAAACTAGATAGAACAGAGAGAAGCCTATTTCCGTTGGGAAAGCATGTCTTATAATGTAGTTTGATTTTGGAAAGAAGTCTTACAGTGCTGACTTCTCATCTGATTCCAGAGTGTGACTGTAATGTGAACTCATCACACTGGTACATGGGGATGGTCTTTTGTCAGCAGTGGTACTCCCTGATTCTTGATTATGCAGTCTTAATTTTTCTCTTTCAGTTGTTGAACTTGTCATGTCAGATAGGATGTGAATAAGTAAAGTCATGGGAAGACAGCAGAGCCTAATGAGGTTAAAGATGTTAGTATAGGTTGAGTTTCAGGAGTGAAAGCAAGCATTGTTTATAGATTGTGTTTGAGGCAGCCTCTCTGGGTCTGGTAGCTGAAGCTGTGTACAGTTACTGTGTAGTTATGTTAGAAGCCATATACCAGCTTTTTCTGGGGTTATATTTTTTCAACCAAACTCTTTCTCTGATCCAGGTCATGGTGTGACTGCTCACAGGAGGAGGAAGTGAAGTAGACACTTTCTGAAAGTTAATTAAGCCTCAAATCAGTGATGGCACTAAAGAGAGATGTGTGTGGAATCATTCCATCTCACATCAGAATCTTGTTTTACTTTTTTGTCAAAACAAGCCTCTATTTCAGAAAGTACTTATTTAACACTTGGAATGTACTGAATGGGATTGGGGGTTTAGAGGAGGAGCTTGTTGGTTGTGTGGTGGCTTATAGGTTTTGGTTTGGGTTTTTTGTGGGGAGTGTGAATTAGTTTTTTGTTGTATAGTTTGCTTATTTTTTACATTTACTGTCAATACTATTCTCTGCAATTCAAAATCACATGTTTACCATTTTCTATGGACAAATTAGTGAATTTTATATTGCCTTGTTCTGGGCAGCTTTAGTGGGTATTTCATTCATTTGTCTGCAATAAATATATTTTAGGTTTAACCGATGCTGTTTTTACTCTCTTACCCTGTGATGCAATCAAACAATATTTTAATGAACTTCATAGTGACTGAACATAAACCTACATGTACAGGAGGAACAACATAATTTTTTTAAGACTTTATTGAAATGCTGCTTCTAAATTCTTGACTAAATCTTCTAAGAAGTGTTCTTTTGATAATCTTCTTGCTAATAAGTCCACTGTGGATATTAAACACAGTCATTGCAAGAGTAATTGAGTAATAAGATATAATGTTTATTCTTGTCTGTCTTGAATCCAGATTCTATTACAAGCCTCCAGAAAAGGGGTCCTTTAGGTTTTTATGTTAATCTTTATGCACATCATATCAGCTATGGTGATGCTCAACAAATATAACAATCATTAATCTAAAATTCAGAGAGCCGATTGACTGTGGTCCTCAAGAAGTAAGTTTAAAAAGTGTACAAAATGTCACTTTTTAAATTGTATTTTGAGATATTTGGTTCAAAAAACACAAAAAAAGCCCCCCTATCCTCCTTGTGTAGCTCCTGTAGGTATGTGTTCATAATCTTCTGTTTGTTGAATTTGCATTCTTGTGCCATTTATAGAAGCACAGGTCTTACTGAATAGAATAGACTGAAACATGGTGTAAGATGGTCTGTTTTGGTGTATCAGTAAAAATGTTAGTCTTCTGGTCCAAATATGTGGTACATCAGTGGGGGACAGCGACAATAGTATAGATAAATTCGTATAATTCTTTGGTTTAAATGGGGGGTCATTGTTGGTGTTTTTGGTTTCTTTTTAGTAAATGAACCCATGCATTAATATGTAGCTTAATACAAACTTCACAAACAACAAAAAATAATGGGGAAAAGGAGTTTTTAGTGAGCTATATGGAGAAAAAAATTGAAAAGCAGTCATGTTTGTCTGGTTTGTAAACTTGAGATTTTATTGCAGCCATCTGTGTAGTTACCACCTTTCTTCTTCACAGAAACTGGACTAGGGTGACACAATGGTTCTTCCAATCTCATTAATACACATCTTAGTTACTTAGGACTGACAAGTAAAAATAAAAGGACAATCCAGAAAAAAAGGCATACTTTAATGCCTGATAAGTATTATACTTTGCTGTGATCCAGTATGTGTTCTGTAGCTAATTCACTGAGGTCTGAGCTTGGTTTTATTCTAACAATATGCATAAACTTGGCTTTGCTGCAGTTACAGATTTGATGTGTGAACTAAAATTCAGCTGAAATCAGCAAGGGCTGTGTGGTGGTTTTGTGGTTAGTTTTTTTTGGTTTTTTTTTTTTTTTTGGTTTGTGGTTTTGAGGTTTTGTATTTTTTTTCCCTTTAGTTAGAAAACTTGAACATTGAGTTGAGTTATTAGCTCACAAGATGTGTGCTGTCAAAGTTGATGTGCCAATAAAGCCAAAATAAAATTGTGTTGCCTTTGTATAGAATCTTTTGTTTTCTTGTAATTTATCAGAGTCCAGAACTTCTAGCTTAACTGGAAGATCTGAAATAGTGTGGGTTTTTGGAGGAGTGCTGAGAGGAAGACAACTTGGATTTTTGTCACTGCATATTAGTGTTGATTTTTGAGCCTACAAGTCCTCAACCAAGTTTCAGCCTGTTCAAGCCATTAACAGGATCTAAAATATGCACAAAATGAACAATGTTACTGTAGTTAACTTATACTGAGGGAACAGAATATTAATTTCAGTTTTTTAACAGTGTAAATTTTGTGTGCCTGGTATTAGATAGATATGGTAAAAAGAAACTTATTGAGCTGAATTAATGACTGATCTACAAGTGACTTTTTATCCTGAAATCATTTAAGTTGGAAAGGACCTCTAAGGTAATGGAGCCCAACTGCCAACCTGACACCACTGTGTTCGCCATCCCAAAGTGCCACGTTTACATGTCTTTTAAATACCTCCAGGGATGGTGATTCCACCACTTCCCTGGACAGCCTGTTCCAATGCTTGACAACCCTATCAGTGAATAAATTTTTCCTGATACCCAACATAAACCTCCCTGACACAACTTGAGGCCATTTCATCTTGTCCTGTCACTTGTTCCCTGGGAGAAGAGGCTGACCCCCACCTGGCTGCACCCTCCTTTCAGGCAGTTCCAGAGAGTGATGAGGTCCCCCCTGAGGCTCCTTTTCTCCAGGCTAAACACCCCCAGCTCCCTCAGCTGCTCCTCACAGCACTTGTGCCCCAGAGCCTTCCCCAGCTCCGCTGCCCTTCTCTGGACACGCTCCAGCCCCTCAATGTCTTTCTTGCACTGAGGGGCCCAGAACTGAGCACAGCATTTGAGGTGTGGCCTCAGCAGTGCCGAGTCCAGGGGGACGGTCACTGCCCTGCTCCTGCTGGCCACACCACTGCTGATCCAGGCCAGGGTGCCATCGGCCTTCTTGGGCACCTGGGCACACCCTGCATCATGTTCAGCTGCTGTCACCAGCACCCCCAGGGCCTTTTCTGTCACACAGCTTCCCAGCCACTGCCCCAGGCCTGTAGCACTGCCTGGGGTTGCTGTGACCCAGGGGCAGGACCCAGCACTTGGCCTTGTGGAATCTCATACAATTGACCTTGACCATCGATTCAGCCTGTCCAGATTGTCCTGCAGAGCCACCAGCAGATCAGCACTCCCACCCAACTTGGTGTCAGCTGCAAATTTGCTGAGTGGACACTTGATCTAATCCACATCATTAGAAAAAACATTAAACAGGACTGCCCCCAATACTGAGCTCTTGGGAACTCTTCATTGTCCTGCATGTGGTGAGTGTTAGCAGTCAAGATGATCAGTTCCATGACCTTCCCAGCACTGAGGTTAGGATGACAGGCCTGTACTTCCACAGCTCCTCTGTCACTTCTCATTGATGGGAATCATATTTGCTGACCTTTAGTCAGCTAGGACCTCACTGGTGCCCAGGGCTGCTGGTAAATGATGGAAAGTGGCTCGGTGAGCATTTCTACCACCTTCCTCAGGACTCTTGGTTGGATCCCTTTTGACCCCACGGGCACATGTCTGTGGTGTGTAGCAGCTCACTGACTGTTTCTTCTTGGATTATGGGAGTTTCATCCAGCTCCCCATCCCAGTCTTCTAGCTTAGGGGGCTGGGTACTCTGAGAACAACTGGTCTTAAGAGGAGCTGAGGCAATGAAGGCATTAAGTACCTCAGCCTTTTTATCATCCTTTGTCACTGTGCTTCTCCCTGTTTGCAGTAAAAGATGGAGATTCTCCTTAGCTCTCCTTTTCTTGCTAATGCATTCATAGAAACATTTTTTAATTGTCCTTAGCAGTAGTAATCAATTTAAATTCTAGTTATGCTTTGGTCCTAATTTTCTCCTTGCATAACCTATGACATCTTTGTAGTCCTCATGAGCTGCCTGCCGCTTCTCCCAAAGATCACAAACTCTTCTATTTATCAGTACTTCTGGCTAGATCTGTCCAGGCAGGCTAATCTTCCTCAACAGTTTGTCTTTTTACTACATGGGGATGGCCTGTTCCCACACTTTCCATATTTCCTTCCTGAAGAATGTCCAGCCTTCCTGCATTCCTCTGCCCTTTAGGATGGCCTGCCTCCTAAGTGACTTTCTGAATCAGGCTCCTAAACAGGCCAAAATCTGCCTTCTAAGTCCATGGTGGCAGTTCTGCTGATGCCTCTTGTTATTTTGAGACTTGAAAACTGTCATTTTGTGAGTGCTGTGATCAAGATGGCCTCTGACCATCCACCAGCAGTTCTCTGCTCACAAACAGCTGGTCCAGGGGGACATCTTCCTTAGTTGGCTCCCTCACCAGTCCTGTAAGGGAAGTCTCTTTTGCAGACTCCAGAAACATCCTGGACTGTTTCCTCTCTGCTGCATTGTACTTCTAGCAGACATCTGGTAAGTCGAAGTCCCCCATGAGAATAAGGGTCAGAGATGGTGAGACTTCTCCCAGCTGCTTACAGAATATTTCATCTGCCTCTTCATCCTGGTTGGGTGGTCTGTAACAGACTCCCACCAGAATATCTGCCTTCTTGGCACAAGACTGTACTCAGTAATAATTTGATCAAAGCATGCTAAAAATAAAATTGAGGGAGAAAAAAAACCCCAAACTTTTACAAAAGTTTGTAAAAGCCGAGTGGTTTAGATATAAAGTGAGGTGTTGATAAATACTGTACTAGATCTAAGTGGGATATTTAACTATTGTCCTTAGCAGCACAACTTTTAAGTAGTAGGTCTGTTGCAACTCTGACTGCTCCTGGTCCAGGTAAAATCAGAACAAGTATTTTCTGTTCTCAGAAGCTTTTTGTTTTAAGTACACCTGTGCAGGCAAAAGTCTCAGATGTTCTGGCGGCCTGTGTCAGTAGAATAAAGCACAGAATGCAAGCTTTATTAAGAAGGGTAAATGCATAAATTTATTCGTAAGTGTATCCACACCACACTCTTGTTTCTTGGTTGGATTTTTTGTTGCTTAAAATGTTGGGGGGGTTTTTGTTGCTGAACGTGTTGCAAGTTCTTGAAGCACACTTACCAGCAAAATTGAAATGTTGAGCAAGGTTCAAAATCATACAGCAGGTAATGTGAGGGAGAGTTCAGAGGGAGACTGAAATAGAAAGGAACTGAAAAGTAATGCAGTATTGACATTTCTTCATTTCTTTCTTGTGTTAAAAAAAAGTTGTTCAATAGGAGCAATAAAAGAGGTAACGATTTAGCTGACTTAAGTAGTAATGACAGTTTGAAATTACTATTGCATGCTTATACAGTACCATCTGTTATGCTTTTGTGACAAAATTGGCATGCTACTTCTTTATGTCCTATAGTAAAGTTAGGCTTGATGTGGAAGCCTAAGAGGAGGGATGGGCCTGGGTTTTTGCTGCGTTTTTTTCCTCGGAAAACACACGTGGCTGTTTTGTTTGCTGTAGGCTAAACAGGGTGATGAAGAATACCGAGTGTCAGACCAACAGGAATTGATGTAAGGAAACAAGAAAGCAAGTGACATGTAGGTGCAGGTCTGCTACTAAGGGAATTTGCCATGGTTTATTCTTGGAAGAACTGATACTAACAAAGAACTCAAGCCTGTAGCGTTGTCTTCAGATATTCTACTAAACATTTAAAAGTGTGAGTAAACGGTAGTATTTAATAAATTTTCTAAAGTTCAGTCCTTCTCTAAAATCTCTTGTTCCTAATGTAAATAGTTACTGCAGTTGCAGTTCATCTCAAACATCAGAATAAAAAATGACCTTGTTCCTTGCTACACATGGCTTCTTTTTGATTTATGACTTGTTCTTCCAGTTGACCAGCTTGGTTTAACTGCTGTGCTGTGTAAAACTAAAGTAAACTTTGAATGCTTTAATTAACTGTCATACTATATGAGGATAGAGCAAATAGTTTCAGTGTATGCTTCATTACAGAAAGATGTATTCAACTCATCTGTGAACTTTTTATTTTCCCATATGTATATAATCAGATACACAGATACATACAATTTGAGTTTAAGCAGAAGTCAGAATTGTAACACAAAAGCATGTTTTAACAAAAAAGTTCTATTCAAATTCTTAGTGTTCAATACAAAACTTCAATGGCTGACACATCCTTGGAACAAAAAGCACATCACTGTTAAATATTTTGTATAAACTCAGTCAAGGAGTTTGTGTAGCATGTAATTTCTCTCAAAGTAGAAATTATTAGGTGTACCTGAGATCTAAAGGTGGTAGTTCTGATTCTGGAAATTTTCATATTTGAAGTAATTTCATGTGGTTTGTAATAGTCTTTACACAGTAACTATACAGCTTAGCCAGTATTACAGAATGAGAAAGAAAGAAATCTCAATTCTGAGTTATGCACTTTTTTTGCGCTTTGGTTGTAAGTTGTTTTTTGTTTCTAGTAGCACTAGATATGCCATTGATGGTAATGTCACCCAGTAACTACAGGAGAGAGACAGTAAAAATTAATTCCTTTGATTTCCTCTTCAATATTTCTCTGTTTCATAATACAAGTTTTTTGATTTTAGGGTTAATTGATGCCACTGTACAGGTTTCTAGAGGTTGGATACTGCCTTCTTTAGTGAACAATTTGGTATTAATAGTATTAAGATTGATTACCAAAAGTCTAATATTTCAACTCTCTATTCAATCTGCTTCTGTTTGGTGAGTCCATTTTAATTCCAAGATTATGTTTTGCTATTATGGGAAACATTGGGAATGGAGTAATGCAGTAAGGCTTCCTCTGAAAGAAAAGGGGAAGGGTCAAAAGGATAATTTCTTAAATCGATGCTTATAGCCTGCTGTTCAGAGGGAACCAGTGGATCTCTATTGATTGGGGCAATTCAGCCATTTATAAAGAAAGCCTGTGTTTGTTATTGGCTTGGATTTGACCTCTGATTAAGTCCATCAGTAGCTATTTTCTGGGCAAATATATCACCAGTGTAAAAGAAATTGGCAGTTAAGATTGCAACAGTTCAACATTGTGTTAAGTTTGAGTTTAAAAATAGTTACATAATCACAATTCCATTTTTTTTTTCTGTGTGTGAGAGGTTTTATATCTCTTAAACAGAGTTCATATTAATTACCTTCATTTTTTGTTACATTGAAAGCCTCGGAAGTCTTTTACTGGTTGCTTTTTATGAATCACAATCACAAAACTTGTTGGTTTTACTAGTTCATCAGATTTTAGACTAAACACACAAATCTAACCTGGCTAAAAATTCAAGTGATGCCCTTCTAGATAGATGTACTTTCCAGCTACAGACAGGGAATTTGGAAACACTAGAGACATTTGTCACCTAGTTTGACCTTCTTGATAAAGCCATCTTATGTAATCCATCAGTTTTGCTTTGACAATATGTACATTTTTTCTTAACAAATAGTGGTCTGTTTAAATGTTGGCTTCCAGTAAAGTCGTACAAAGACGATGCAGGAGAAGCTGTTTGTACCTGAAATGGGGACAGGATTCTGAAATTAATTTTGCTTTTGAGTGATCAGACTGAATACTGGATTCGTTTATTAGAGAAATAAAAAAGTAATGGCAAATAATTGGAAATAATGTATGTAATTCTATTTGTAATTGTAACATTAATTCTTCCTTCTGTTGAAGGTATAAACCTACTATTGCTTTTAGTGCTCAAACTTTGGAGAACTAAACCTGCTAAAATACACAGACCACTTTAATTAAGGAAATAAAAGGCACAAAGTTTGACTATTTCAGTGGAAGTGAGATTTAATATTTTAATTTATTTTCTTGAAAATGGTCAGGGGACATGTGACAGAAAAAAGAGTCCCTGCAGTATGTTTGTTGACTTTACATATCAATGTAATCTATCAAAACACCTCGTAAAGCCAATTTTAATTGGCGTATAGGAATTAGTTTGAAAGCTCCCACCTTCTTGTAGAGTTACAGTCATGTTTTATTAATTAGTAACATTTAAATCAAAAAAAAGTTAGTTACTTCACAGCTGTGGTAGAAAGTGGCAGTGAGCAGATTAAATCTGAGGCCTAGTTTTCTCGACAAGGATTTCATAGTATTTTCCACCATTACTGTGCTTATCTCAAGCTTCAGATAAATATTTCTCTGTAGTTCCACAGTTTCACTAATGGCTTATTTGCTGAAATTCTGATTTGGAACTTCCTTCACCATAACTTTAAAAATTTGAGAGATGGGTTATACAGTGGATTGATTTTAAGAAGAAAAGTTGCACTTGTTTTGTTTCACAGTTTTAGTGATCAGTAAATAGAATTTAAGATAAAAGATTAGCATCTTTTGACACTTTGGCAATGGTTGCAACTCTTTTTAAAATGTACTCTAAAAGCATGTATCAACTACTTGAAGAGAGACATGTGTGCTGCTTCCTGAAAGTGAAACTTGGACTGATGTTTGTAAGGAAATTCGGTTCTCCTGTGGTTGTGCCAGTCTGATAGGCATGTAATGTTTCTTTCTTCCTGAGGGAAGCAGAGGAAAACAATTGTACGAAGTCATGTTTTAACAGTGTCTTGCTCAGCATACAGTGGTTAGCCATGTTTGGAAGCTTTCTGGGAAGCAAGGGCCTGGGCATTATCCATGAGGCCAAATAATGAGAAATTTTGAGTAAATGGTGTGGGGAAATACATGCTACATACTAAAATTATTATAAAAGTTATTACTGCCTGAGGGAACACTTCACAACAAAAACATTAATTAAAAGCAGTATTATCCAGGCAAGATGTGGAGAACAAGATCTGTTCTTATAACAGAAGCATAATTGCAGTCTTGTCAAAATATCATTAGACCCTGTGGCGATTGAAAGAGCATCTTTTCAACATGGCTTGGCTTTTCAGAGTCCATTTTTTATGCTTTAAGTAATTTAGCAGTTTTCTATCTACATCTTTTTCTTTCAATTTTTACAGTCAGGTTGAATAATGGTGTTTTTGTGAAGATCAGAAAAAAGTGAAACAAGTGGGACCAAATGCCCTTCAGCCTAAAAACCTCTTCATATTAAAGGGAATCATACACTCTTTGCAAAATTGTTTTATCCTCCTACAGTATAAACCTCGTGGCTTCTTGGTATTGGAAAATTAGGAGATGCATTATAGAGGAAAGCTGTGATGGTTGTTAATTTAACCCTCCAATGTTTCAGAAGGCTGTTTTCAGCTTGAGTCAATGAAACATGAGATCTGGGAGACTATCTAAAACAGGTTTTATCAGCAGTGCTCAGCATGTCATTCCTGCTGTCATGTTATTTGAGAAACACTGCATGTATGTAAATATATCCTTTTGGAGGCTGTCTTAAAAGTGAAGCATTGTTGTTTAAAGAGGATGATTGTTTTGGTTGTTGAGTGCTATCCTGTTGAGATACTAGCAACAAAAAGAGGGAGTTCAAATATAAAATCTTCATTATATTAACTGTAAAAATTTCAAAGGTAAACTCGTTAAACAGCAAGTCTGTACAGAAGATATAAGTACATCTGTACACTGATGCCTTTTAATGTTTATCTTTACTTTTAGTCTCTGTATTTTGGTAACTGTTAGGTGCGTGCAGTTGTGGTTTATAGGCATTTAGAGCAGCCATCATGATTGAATTAAAAAACTGAATTGCTCTTGTCAGAGGAGTTTGACGATGTTTTGAAGATTTCAGTTCTGCTAATCGCTTACATCTGGCAGTAGTTTGAGAAAGCAGTTTAATTATTTTTTTTGTCTTTATTTGTTATTTTTTCCTAAAGCTGCTCAAGAAATTTTGATATTTGTTGTTCTCTGAGTTGTTTCTTTTCATCAATTTCAGGCCGGGGTGGAGTCAGAAGAATATTTTAACATCAAAATAGCTTGATGGATCAATCCTAAGATATCAAAATTAAGTTTTCTGAAGCTGATTATAAAAGTGATTGAAGCAATTTGCTGTTTCAAATAAATAGCAATTGAATCACTTCAATTCCTGAAATTCAGCAGTTGTTTTGATAGTTGGCATGCAAATGTTTAAAAACTTGAGTTCCTTTTCATGGCTGAATTACTTCATGAAACTTGTTTACTATGCAAAACTAAGGTAGTCTGTAATCCAGTCTGTCTGCAGCATTCAGGGTAATTTTTGTTTAAATTGGTTTTTAATTGTGAACTTGTCAGACTTTAAACTAATAAAAAGTTCCTGAAACCTTATTCTTGGGAAGTAACTTGAAACAAATACTTTATTAGGTGGCTTAGTCAAAATCTAGTGTGACGCAGAGCTGCTGCTCCATGCTGACATGAACGTGCTCCCAGGCTATTTCTTCCTTAGTCCCTTCCATCTTGTATGTCTGAAATAGCAACTTTCAGAACCTGCTGGCTCCTATATTCTTTAAAATACTTGGACTTTCTGTTGACTCAGTTTGCATATGGATATTTGAATTTTAGTGTTAGTCAATATCCTGCTGTGTGTGTCTGTCTGTGCATGTATATTTTGAAGTTTTCTGATTTCAGAACTGCTGAAAAAAATTAAAATGTATAAAAGCTTTCATGGTTTGGAAACTGTAGCCTGTAGGAAGAGATTAGTCTTAACAATGCAGCATTGTCTATTGAGTCAATTAAGCATGTAGGTTTAGCTAGCTTGGGAACAAGTTCCAGCATGTGACATTATAAATAGCGCTCTCTCATAACAAATGTAAGCTTAGTAAGTGGGCCATAATTTCCCCTGCCACTTTACCAGGGTTTTTTAGGCAACTGTATTCACAGAGAATTTCAGTCTTTCTGATGACTGTCTTGGGGTGGTAATACTATGTGCCTAGGGAGTGTTATACCAACATAAGGCTGATTTTCTCAAAGTGCTGTCTGTCTTCCTGACTTTCCTGGGCACATGATTTTTATTTCTTTTTTCTGTTTATCCATATATAGAAGTGGAACCTTGTGGCCCGATAGCTCAGAAATCACTGCGAATATTGCTGAACCTGTCCCTCGTCTCAGTAGCTTGAACACACCACCTAATTGTTTGATCTAGCAAAAAGTAATAGCATTTAGAAGAAATAAGTATTTCTGTAAATTATCATAGCTGTTTTCTTAATAGAGCATCATCCTTCAAGCTAAAGTCAGCATCCTCTGAAGTAATAGTTTTCAGGATATGATCAGTCACTACTAGTCACCTTCTAGATATGAATTGATGTTAAAATCATGGCAAACTTAAGGGTTTCTTGTCTGCAGCAAGCAGCAAATGGAGGAACCTTGTCTTTGTAGTGGATGGTGCCTTTTACATCGGGCTTGGTTTCATTGCTGTATATGACTTTGTTTTGTCTTCTGGATTTGGACTAGAACAATCTTTTTTCTTTCTTTCACCCCTTCTCCCAATCCCGTTGTATTTGGTGGAGAAATAATTCAGACTGAATCTCCTTCATTATGAACCTCAGATCAAATTTCTCTTTGCATTTATGAAAACAGGAAACAGAAATTCCAGTAGCTTTCAGTGTAGATTTGTAATTTCAGGTAATATTTGTAATGTGCCTAAATGGATTCCCCGGTTGGAAAGGTGAGGCTCTGTAACCTTGTACAAAATAGTATTCTGTGCTGCTAAATGCTGCCAGCTTTGCCTTGTCTCCTCCCTATATTTCCAGAAGTCTCAAAAACATTTGGTAGAATGTAACAAATGTGATCCCTGTTAAAAATAAATCAAAACATGTATGATTTTAGCCTTGATTTAAAGTATAGCTCTCATCAGCCTTTCCAATGGTTGTTCAACTTGCGTGTAAAAGACCAAGCTCTGAAATTGAGTGAATTTCAAAAGGATGACATTCATCTTTTGGACAGTATAAGCTGGTGGTCTCCGACATGGGATGTGTATAACCTAAGTGCAATGAAAGACAGTCCAGTGGGGTGAGCAAAATGTATTTTGGACCATTAATAAATAAAAATTGAGAGGTAAAATAGCACTTAGTTCATCTTCAGCACATCCTTTTCTTCTTCCTGTATCTGTATACGTTTGATAATGTACATCATGTATGACATGTATATTATTTATAAATGCACATATATTGTGGGTGCATACTCAAAATTGATTTACTGATAAGGTTTGTGGTAAAGAAGTTTGGAGACAACTGGTCTAAGCTACCTTGTAGCAAACATTTCAGCATGTATATTTTTGTTGTGTTCTTTGTCCTGCTCTCCTTTCCTACTGGAAAACCTCTGCATTCTCTTATAACTTTGTATTTAAAATATCAGGAACAAAATATTAGTAGTTTCATTGTAGTACCTTGGGTACTCTGTGGGTGTATGTGAGGTTGTCTGGTGTGTACAATTAAATTGTAGTAAAGATTGCTTTAGTTCAGTTGCTCTGGTATCAAAATCTTGGGAGTTGCACTTTTATGTTATATTATAATTTACATTTCCAAAAAATACTGTGCACTTATAACAACATAGTGTTAGGTTTACCGGTGTTTATAGGCTAAATCAAAAAATAAGGTCTGTCACAATTTAAGCTAAAAACCTAATTTAGGTGTCATGTGTCACATTGATGAGTTGAGACATCCATATTACTCAAGTGGAAAATATAAAACTGAATTATTTTGATCTTCATCCCCATTTTTATCTTTTCCTTTTATGTTTTATATCAATTTATGTTTGGTTTTTTTTTCTTAATTTGGAAATTATAATCTTATTGACCTCTTAGTTACATAGTAAGTCACAAAATTAAATGAAACTGAGGTGCAAATGAAACATTTAAGCTTTTTGCCATACATGAAGTTCTTTTCAATCCAAATTTTAAGAAAAATAGGTGTTCAGGCTGGTTTTAGTAACTTTTCTGTAACTTGCTCAAAAAAGGCAATAGATCTGAACATATTTCTTCTGTATAGTTGCAGGATTAATGTAGGGCACTTGGTCTTACAACCACTCCAAAGATTCTTATATTGCTTGAGTCTTGTATCAGGGAATTATTCAGCATTTTCGTGGAGTATGTTTTTGAAGGGGATTGCTTTCCAAAACAGTCTTGGATGTCCTTCCTGTATTACATACAGCAGAAAGAGGCTGGTTACAGTGCATCTATTCCTTGGCCCAGTTGTGTCATTATTAAAATATTGCTGCAATCTGAACCTTTAACATAAAAACTTACAAAACCATAGTCCTAAACTTTAGCCTTTTCCCATGTTACAGATTTGAGTGGTGTCTTGGTCTTAATGCTGCTTGTGGAGAGAGATTTTTGTTAATTTATTAGTGTCTACTGTTGTTTTTTTTTTAACTTTTTCATATTTTAGATATTTTGGACCAAAGCTTTTTCTTTCCTCTTAACTGTGGGGACTGTAAGAACACAGGCCTGTAGTATGCTGATGTTGCTCCACGATTTTCAGATAATATATTTAATTCCTTAGATAGGAATGGATTAATATAATCATAAGGTAAATACTTGTCAGAAAATGTGATGACATCAGCAGAGCCCCCCTAGTAGTTTGGGTAGGTTGAGGCATAAGAAAGTTTTTTTGCCTTCTATTGCCTGAGTAACAAAACCAGGAGAAATGCCTTAACGTTATCACAACATATACCATGGCAGGCTTCTTGTCTGCATAGCAACATCAGCCAGAAGGATAAGAATTTCTGTTCTGTGCTGAGGGGGTCAAAGATGTGCCTGGTGGCAAAATAGCATGTGTTACTGACTCTTAACCCAATTCTTTCTCCTCTGGGGTTTTATTGTCATGGCAAGTTCGAAAGTTAAGTGATGTGTTAGTGTTGCAAATGTCTCAGGTGATCTGGTGTCTGTGCTTTCTGCTGGCCAGCACATTGTGTACCCAGCATTTGTATGAGAGTGGAGGAAGGCTCAGATTTGGTAGGTGTTAGGTGTGCTGACCTTTGTGGCCCACCCCTAAAGAGGCTTGAGAAGTTTGATAAAGCTTTTTGTCAGAAGCGCTGTGCCTTATTGTACCAGCTAACAAAAAAACAGCAATTGCTGGTGATAAAAGCTCTCCTGCAAGAGGAGAAAAGACATTTGGTATTGTGTTTTTGTATCTCTTTAAAAAGTTTCTCCAGTAAATATTAATGATGATCAGATGCAGCTCTTTCCTACATATACTTTCTGGTTTTTATTATAGTATGGCTGCTGTATGGATTTCTCCTTGCATCTACATCTAAACTTGTTGGAGTAGTTCTGGAGACCCCATGAGGTGTCTCTTCTTTCGTTGCATCTTTTTACAGGTGAACAATCCAAGTAACTGGGTCAAAATCCCACTTACACTTCTGTGCTTTTATATGAACTATAATATTCCTTCTTAAATTATTTATTTTATTGTTTTCAGCTTAGGATTCTGGTATTCTCAGTATTTTGTTGCTGTGTCCCAATAGGGAGGGTTTGTTTTCCTTAATGTTTTGTGAACAGAGGCAACTGGTTAAAAAGAGGAAGCCTGTTGATTCCACCTAGGAAGTTAAAGCTGTAGTATGAGCCTCTCTCTTACTAGGTATTGTTAAACCTTGAGAGTACTTAAACAGCTTGAAATACGTAGTTAGTGGGGCTGTACATCTTGACTATTCTGGAATCCTGGTAACATAGTGAACTCACAACAGCTGCAGAGGTAGGTTCAGCATCAATCACACTGGCTGAATTTTAATTGGCTTCATCTATCCAAACATATGGGTGATGGCACTGGAGACAGAACTTGACACCTAAAGTTATACAGAGAGGAAAGAGCCTGGCTTGATTTTGATAAGAAAGCTTTTTAAGCAATGCTGACAATCAAAGTTTTATTTGTAAAGTGGTATGAAATTGTGTCCCCAAAATACGAAGCCTCAGAAAGTTCATTCTTCAATATACAAAATTTATAATACTTTATTCTATTTGGACCAATACTCAGTCTGTTTTCTAGGAGTAGATGCTTTGAAGCGATTTAGAGCTTTCTGTATATACACTATGGGTTAATTTTTTTATGTATAAGGAAAACCTGATTACTTGTGGCTCCCTGTGGATTGGTAAGTTTGAATTTATAGAAAATGGGGAGTGTATTTAATCAGCCATCTAAAACACAATGATTGCTTTGTTGGATGTCTTAAGATGTCTTCATTACTTAACTTTAGGACCTAAAAGTAAAAAAAAGTGTTGGGTGTGATACTGCTCTGGAGCTGGAAAGTGCTACAAATCTGAATCCTGATTAGTTGGTTTCATTTTAGTCTTCATTAAGATGGTGTGACATGTGGGTTCCACTTGTTTAAGTCCAGATATGGGGCATGTAAACATCTTGAACTTTTTCTGGATCAAGGTGGACTAGTATCTATGTATTTGTATGCCAAAAAAAAAAAAAAAAGCAAACTTTGTGGGTTTTCCTTTGAAAATAGAGAGGCTTGCGGGCTGAAATTTTTTGAGTTTTCCAGAAAGAAATCAAATGTTTTAGAATGCTAGGTTTCCAGGCTGCTCAAACAAGTAGAACTTGTAAGTGTTTTAGAATGTGTCTCCATAGAAATTCTTTCCTCCCCCACCAAGTTCTTTCATATTTAGTTTCCATAACCAGTGCGCTATTGTGAAGGAGGGGAAATGCAGGGTAACTGCAGGGAAGCCAGCCAATCACTCCAGCATTAGAGAAGACTCCAGGGCTTGTGGGGCTAACCTTTCTGACCTTCACAAGGGGCCTCTCCGAGGAGAGCCATTTTTCCTGCCTTGTAATGGTAAAGAAAAAACTTGGCAACTCCTTTGATCAGCAAAGCAAAAACAAGGAGAGCAAGGAGCAAATGGGCAGCTTTGTGCACAAAACTGCTAAGTCAGTACTGGCATTCTCTGTGCTGAGAACAGTGTTACCACCTTAGATAGAGTATGTACACATTTCTATAGGGTACTTGGATATTTGTTGCATATTTAGAAAACCCTTCAGTTCAAAACTAAGGGAAAATCTTGGTTGTTACCAGTTATGGTGAAGTAAAAACATTTCACGTAATAATATGCAATGTGAGAGTGAGGAAACTTTTTTATTTCTAGGAGGTCAAGATTTTCAAAAGAGAATCGCACAATGCTAAAAAAATAATTCTAGCATTGGGAAGTGATCATTTCTTGTATGCAGCTGGCATATATTTTTTACTGTAAAACTTACTGCTTTGCAGCTTTTGATGATTTGTTTTCTGTTTCTCAGTTGATGCTTACAGGGAATTTCAGATGTGTGCTTGAAGAAAGAACTTTAAAAACTTTGCTGTGCAAGTATGTAAAGTTTTGTTTTGGCTTACACAGATTGAAAATGAAACCAGTTCTTAACACTGGGAAAATTTTGTATCAGCTTTTAGCTTGTCCTCTGCATTATGTTCTTTTGCTGTTCTTCTGCAGCTGACACAGAAATGCTTCTGTGTCCTTCTGTTGCTGTTGGTATTCTGATAAGTTGTGTAGCTCACCTGTGGTAGTTTTCTGCTCAACAAACTGGGTTTGTTTTCCTACCTGAGCTGAAGTTCTCCGTGTTATTCCTCTGCCTGAGAGTAGGAGAGAGCTCATAATGTTTTTATTCAGTACTTCCTTCTACTCTAGTGAGAGTCTGCCTCCCAGTTTAATCTCCCAGGCCAGTATATTTCTTTCCAGTGGATTCAACAGTTCATTGATTCTTGGCAAGAAGTTTTCCTTTGGTTTGTAAATTTGCAGATTTGACCTCCTTCCTTGGCTACTTCAGCATCTCTTCATGCAGCTTGGTTCCTTGGAAGAAGTAGGTATTACAAGATTGCCAGATCCCTCTGCAAGACATTTCTTCTTTTACTCTTACAGTATTCACTTTGTTTTGATGTTTTCTCCTTTCCTCTGCCACTCCCTAATTAATCACCCACAGTACTGTGCTGGAGTGGTTCTCAGTGATTTTCTTTTTTTACATGACTATAAATAAATAAATAAATAGTTAGGGAGTCAGGTAAACCATGTTTTAACATCTGGTTTTGAAGTGTAGTGCCCTTCAATTTTATGAAAGTACAGGAATTACTTTAGTGCCATTATCTCACAAAATAGCTACAGGTGTTCAGTAATTAATCAGTTTATTAGATCCTTGCACAGTTCTGGATAGGATGCAAATTAATTTTTAATGGATGTGATTTATTTTAGAGCAAACTGCTCATCAGCAGCTTTCACCTGCAGGACATTTTTACTCTAACACATACAGTGATCTCCGATAAGGTACTAGATAACTTAGCATCTGATGAAGATATTCAGGAAATTGATTTGTTTGAAATCCCTCATCACAGATGATTTTCTAAGTATATTGTAGCAGCATGAGTCTATCAGCAGATTTAATTTGTCTTGTATGTACTAACACTGATATGGTCTCACTGCAGTTACTGTATTTAAGGGACAAATCCCCCACTGTTTGCATCGACAGAATCAGCAAGGAGCAGTTTTGGCTGCTCAGTGAGCAGGATGAGAATGCCCCAGGCCCTGCTGCTCCCACATGTGGGAGCAGTGTTGGCAGCAGCAGCTTTCAACCAGCTCAGTGCATGCTGTAGCACAGAAGGTGGTATTTGGCTGGTTAGGGGATGCTTGCTGTCCAAGCAGCTATTCCCTGTAGCAGAGTAAGAGAGTTAACAGATAGACTGCAAGATTACAAGACTACTGCAAGTTACTTAAGTAAGATTGGAATTCTGACAAGCTCAGCATATATGAGTAGTCAAGTCAGAGGTGAGGAGAAATGTAGCAGGAAGAAATGGGACTCTGAAATACAGCCAGTCAACTCCAGGGCCTGGTTAACTTTCTTTCATGTGTCTTCTGTGTATATTCTTTGGTATACTCTTAAATTTTGTTGCTCTTGATATACATGAAAATGTAAGTAGATTTCTTGTAAAGAAGCATGTTACATTGCTGGACATGTAACAGTCCTTTTCACTTCTCATTTGGACATAAATACTTTGTAACAATTTTCTGAAGGAATAGATTCCTGAAAATATATTTAAAGGATAACACAATATCAGAGAAGAGTGACCAGAAGGTTTAATGTCCCAGTTTATACAACTAGAATAACAGTATCTAGGAACAGATTTATTTCTTTTTAATGTACAGTTTACTTTTAAAAGGTTTTGAGATAAAATTTAAAATTATGACTTGTGTGATAATAATGAAGGGATTGCAAAATAAATTTTAAGATAACACTAAACAGTGATTGTTTGCTACTGAACTTTGAGTGATAAATTCTGAAAGGAAATTACTATGTAACCACATGCTTACTATAAACCACATGCTTAGAAAGCATTAGCCAAGTAAATGTTTGCTTTTTGGTTTATTCAAGCATCTTAGTTCAAAACTAAGAAAATTTGAGCTGAAGAGCCGAGTGGTTTGTTTACTTCTTCCATAATTCTGAATGTAAAAATATGAGGAAAAAAAAAGACATCTGTTGCAATAAGCTTTCTTTACATGGTGACTAGTAGCAATCGAAGTGTGGATGACTGTGAGGTTCTTAGGAATTAAAAATATATATTGGGAGTTTCAGTCTTCTCTTGATACATTCTTCATCTTTTGCCTGCAGATACAGTTTACATCCTCGGATCTGAAGATTACAATCTAGAGTACTGAGTTTAAAGGGCAAGAGTGGATATGTTCTGAAGTTTGCAGTGACAGTGGGTCACTGAGTGTTGTAACTGATCATGTGCAGTTTAGGCACCTTGCCTTGCCAGCAGGTGTCAATCAGGTAGCCCTTTATACAGGCTTGCTTTCTGAGAGTTTGGCATAGAACTGGGATCAGTATGGTTCCATGCGTTCTCTATCTACTGCTTAAATTTCAGAAAAGCTTGTCTTATTACTCAGCTGTTGAAATTACTGATATGTGATAGTGCACATTGGCTCTTCTGACATCAGGAGCATTATATTTTCCAAACATGGGTTATGAAACAAATATGTTTTGTCTTTGGAATTTTGTATGCTAACTACTGAATGAGCGAAACGAAAGCAAATAGACAAAACCTAGACAACCTCTAGAGCTTGCACTTAGAATTTTGTTTGAATTGAAAGTTTCAAAACAATTTTGACCGCCTAGTTGATGGGCAAAAGTGGTCCTGTAGGATGCTGATAAGACTTTTGGCTATAGGAAGTCTATTTTATAGAAGAGATTAAAAGAACCCGGTTTGTCCAAGAGTTCAAAGTGAAAATACTCATGGAAAAAGCTGCTTCACCCTCCAGGGGATTTCTAAAATAGTTTGTGGATTTGCAAGCAAAAATCCCAAAAAGCTGGAAGCTGATAATGGCAGCTTTTGGAACTGAAAGGGAGTGGAGGAAAGGGATGGGTCATAGAGAAGTGCTGACTAATAGTGAGCAAACACTGTGAGGGAGTTCTTGTATTAAGAACTGATCTGACTTCCTAAAGAGAAATAAACTCTATACTATGCAAGTGTAAAATTTGGGCTGGGGAAGTCTCTAAACTGGACTGTTAAAAAGTGGGAAGGGGCAATGCTAGAAAAGAAGGCTCGATTATAATGATGTTAGTCATTAAAAAATCCTGGAGAACTGTTCTATGAGACAGAAGTTAGCAGTAATCAGTAGTGTGTGACCTGTAGTCTGATCTCTTGTGTGGGTTGGATGTATTCATATCTTTAGAGAGGCCTGTTACTAGTAAGCATCATTTTAAATGTTAGACATATATTTGATGAGTGCATGTTTTTTAAAAATGTATGACAATGAGTAAATAGAGTGTTTTTCCCCCTCTCTGATGGCAGCAGCACAGTCCCTTCACCATCCCCCTCCCCCAGTGACAAATGCTTATTTTCATAACTAGTAGATGAAGACTGCAGTGATTATAAATTTGGGATTAATTTATACTAAGTTAAGATGTTAACTTTAAGTTATTTAGGATTTATTTGGATCTTCAACACTTAAAAATCTGCTGAAATTCAGTGAAATTAGGAGATCTGTGATTTTTGCTTTGTGATCTGTTTTGCGTCTAAGGGTATGATTGAACCATTTCTAAATAAGTAATTCAGTATGTTTATTGATAAAGTGTGGTAATTGCTAGTTTTGGCAAAGGCTAAACTGTTAGTACTTTAAGAACTGTTAGTAATTTAAGTGATATGCTTTTAAATAAAATCATGTGCTTGGCATATTTTGTCATCCCTATTTGTAATTCCCTCTGTACCAAAAGATGCTCAGAAAGAAAATTAAATTACTGCAAATCAAACACATTAATGCTGAGGTATTGGTATTTATTATGATGTTTTAATGAAATAAATTAAAACTTTGTTTCTAGAAATCTAGGGTTTGTTTTCCTGATGATGATTTTTCAGTCAAACTTCTAGTTTCTGTTCAGTCTTGGACTTTGCTATTACTCTGTTACTTGCTTGAGCAGGGAGGTTGGACTGGATGACCTCCAATAATCCCTTCAACCTTTCCGTTTCTGAGTACCCAAATTCTTAATAATAAACCATAAAGTAAATTAATATTTCCAGTCGATAACTTCTGAAACATGAAGTGAAATTTGAGTTCGCAATTAGTTTTCATTTCCTTTACTTATTTTACAATGGGCCTTTGAATACTGTTTAAACTGATGCTCCTTAGACACTTTGTGAATGGTGAAGAGAAATGTAGAACCTGAAACTTTAAAATCCTCAGGTCGAAAACATTTTTAGGTCACTTTTAAAGATAAGTATAATAGCTATTATATTTAAGTGTACTGTAATTTAAATGATAGCTAGAATAATTAAAATTATACACTAAGCAGTTTAGTTTCTTCTCAGTCTTTTGCTCTGTATTTTCTTTTTCACTCTAGGTTAAATGGGTAAATAAAATAACTTTTCAAAGCATAGCCTTCAGACAGTATTGGTGTATCTGGGGTCAAGAAATCTGTTGCCTCTGGTGGATTGCAGCTTACGAAATCTGTCTTTAGGGGGTTGAAGGGTGGGCGAGGAAAAAGAATAATCTGCTGGCAAAAGACAGTATACAGGATTGCCTAGGGTTGACTGAGCAGGTATCTTACAAGTACTGACTCAGGCAGCAACTTGCTGTTGGAAGATTCTCTTCTTTGTTTTACTTAGCAATCTGAGTCTTTAGGGACAGGAATAATTGCCTCCTACCTCAGCAGCACATGACGGTTGTCTGAATTGTAAAAATTAAAATCTCTCCCTGAAACAGAGTCATAAGAAGGAAACAGATGACTTGGGTTTTTCAATGAAATAAAGTGCAGCCCTCAAATGAGGGAAAAGATAGTCCATAAGACTATTTGTATGATTAAAGCCAAGAGCATCTGAACATATGATCAGCTTAAGGTGTGAAGTGTGAGCTCTGAAACATAAATTAAAAAGAGATGTAAATATTAATGATTTTAATAGGAAGAAAAATAGGTTCACTTTGTAGCAGAAAGCTGTGCCTTCATTTCCAGTAGGTCCTAATGTTTCCAATAGTACCTAATGGTTTCCTAAGACTGAGCTCACCCTGTCAAGGCCATCTGGGAGTGATCATTGTCTGAACACTCAAGCAACCAGTTTGAGCTGCCCTCTGAGACTTCCTACTTAGAGCAATAAGGAAACAACCTAAAGAATCTTTTTATCTTAATATTTTGTTTTCCTTAGTGGTGGTTAGCCTCAGGGTTAATCGACAGGATTGCTAGGAACAACCCCCTTTAGATACTAAGACAGCTGGCTATAGCAGCTTTTATTGCAGCATGCTTAGGCAGGCCTCTCTGACTTGAAAACCTTCAGGCAACAAAAGTAGGGTGTTTTGAGAGGGGTGTAAAATTGCCTGGCTTCTCTTCATGCAAAGAAGCACTTAATTTCCCTCCTGCTTTCTTTGTCTCCCTTTAAGAGTGAGAAATGAGATAGAATCTCAGAGATAAAAGGACACAAAAGTGATAAAGTATTCCATGGCCCATCAGTTTTGAAAATCATCTGCCTTCCCTTAATAAATGTGAAAGCTAGTGTTTGTGTAATCTTGTCTTTAGTGTTACAGAAGGCAAAATGGTTACATCTTGAGGAGGTCTTCTGCATTTGCTAAGCAGGAGTGTAGGAGAGTATCTGTAAAGTCAAATATAGTAATTTCACTTGAAATAGCAGCAGAGACTGTTCTTCCTTTAGATTTGCCCTCCTTGGGTGATATATCTTTATCTCTTTCATTGAAAATTAAGGAGAGAAAAAAAAAGATTAATTCTGCATATGCTAAATGACTTAGCCATGGGCAGCAAACTTCTTAACTTTGGGGGTAGGGTAGAAAGAAAGGAAGTTTTTTTTTTAAAACAACCTTTTTTTTCTTCTGGGAAACTGAGAGGGGAAGTTAAGTAAATCTGGTGACACAGAATGTGATCACAGCATTTTGTCCTTTATAGACTTTGGAAAATAATTGAACTGGTAAAAAGACTCTAAAACAAGGAGTTTTGTTTTTAGTGTCTATAATACTGCTATGTCTTATAGTTTTCAAAGTAATGGAAAAAGCTCTGGAAATTAAAATGTCCTTGTACTCCTTATTTGTTCCTGAAACTCAGAAAATTATTTTATTTAGGAAATCCACAGAGGAATCTGAAAATAATACCTTTGGGAATCAATTTAAAAACTTGTAAGCATTGTGATACCAGCCCTACTTTTCTATATGAAGTCCTTAAGTGCAGGGCAGGAAAGGGGGCAGGAGGAAAAAGAATAGTAAATGCAAAATAAACATGTTATTGCTTCCATTTTTGCTTTGACAAAAGGTAGTTTTTTCAAGAGTACATTATAATAAAAGTGGTGCTGCCTTGGCAAACCTTTGAACATCATACCATGCGTTCATCTTTCTGTTAATCATGCATGTGCAGTCAGACTGCCTACTGCCCACACATCCATTTTGGCATTACATACTCTGAAGTGAGGACCTTTCTGTGAGTGCTTTCCTAAGAAGTGCAGTGCTGTTCTGCAGCTTCAAAACTGCGTGGTGTTTATACTCAGAGGAGGAAGCTTAGTTTTTAAGTCCTTGGTGTATCTGTTGTACATTGTCTTCAGGCAGGGCAGTGCTAATGAAGGCTACCTTTGAATTCCTTAATACTAAATACTGTGTTTTGTATATCTGTAAAAGCTCTTTATTTCGTATATCACTGTTCACAGCATCATGGGCCATGCTTTCTGGAATTTCTGGTACCTCTTAGTATCTTGCAGTATTCAACTACCTTAGGAATAAATTCCAGAGGGATTTGTAGAAGAACTTGTCTGACTAGTAATAACTGGGTGCAAAATCTATTTCTTGACAAGTTAGACTTTTGTCAGATGCATTTAAGTTTCCCTTACTGCATTGTTCTAGTTCAGATTCAGACCATTAATTTGCTGGAAAAATTTCTGCTGCCTAGGACTGTAATTTCGTAGGATAGCATATGTGATTTTATTTCATACTTAGGTTAAGGAACTTGAGCTCTGACAGTCTCTCTTGCCACCTGGTCAATAGGATGCTTGTGCCTACCATTCTCTTACTTTTTGCTTTTGCTCTGTTTCCAAGTTAATGAAATCCCAGGTGTGGCAGCACAGGATTGCACACTGAACGCTTGCATGTCAGTTTTAAGGTATGCTTTTGCAAACTGAATGAAGGTTAGAACTGTCTATTGTCATTTCACCAGTGTGCTCTCTGGCATTGTATGCCTGTGGTGCAGTTTGGTGAGAACATGATCAGTGGTGTAAATGGGGTGGTCCAGCAAAAACTTTGTTTCGTTAATGCAATAAGGCTGCCAAGCAGAAAGAAGAGTAAGGAAAACTCAAAAATACAGCCATTTTATGTATTGTAGGAATATTCAGAAAATTGTATCCATGTTTCTGTTTCTTTCCGGCAATTAGGCCGTGTCTGGAGACATTGCCATCCTTAAGAGATAAACTCTTACAAATTTTAGGGGCTTTTTGTGGTGCTTTTGGGAAACAGTGATATAAGGAAGTTCTGAATTTTACTGCCATGTGCTTTTATATAAATTAGACTTACCAGTTAATTACCAGTCCTGAAACCTAAGGAAATATTGCAAGTAAATGGACAACACAAGTGGAGAAACAGTGCTTTCTCCAGTGATTGCTGGAATGTAATCTCTCAGCAGATGAGATTTTCATTGCTCTGTAACCAGCCTTCTCTTTTGCTGGATCTTGTCGGATTTTTTTCTTTACAAAGTCAGTTGGAAAGTCCTTAAAGGGTTTAGGGCCACTTTAATGTGTATCTTTGTCTACGAATAGTGCAAATTCAGGGAAATGTTTATGGTGGACTGAACTGAAGGTAGAGGTAATTGCTAACTGAGCTGTCTCATCTCCCCTTCAGGCTTTTCTCTGTACTGTTGCTGCCTGGAATTGAAATAATCTCAAATAATGTATTTAAAGTATAGATCTGTAATTTTGTTACAGCACCTGCGAAGTCAGCTGCGCTAATTAAAAATGGCCCACAAATCTGAAGACTTAAATTCATGTTTTAATCCTTTCCAATTCTCAGAACCCCCTGAATAGGATAGAAAAGGGTGCATGCACAAAGAATGTCACGCCTTCTATCCTCAGGCAAAGCTGAATCCACTCCATTGTGTGTAAATATCCTAAGATCATCGACAGCCATAACCCAGAATTCTCTGTGTGCTACACTCTAGTTTTTGAGAGTGGTAATTAGCCCGGTTCATGTTGAGGCTCCTTATACTCTAAACCTTCTTTTTCATCCCATTTCTAAATGCAGGTATGGAAAATTTACCTGTGGGAATCTCCCCAGCCCTGTCAAACTGATCTTGGCCTTCTAGCTATTGGCAGTTTCTTAGGAATATGCTTCCAGCTCTATTCTTGAATTAGTGGATATTGCCCCTTTCACAACTGCCCTGTGGTTAGACTAGCACATTGGTATTCTGCTGTAGAGCTCAGGTCTCTACAGTAGATACTCTGATTTCTTCTCTGCCTGCTAAAATAAAAGTTAAGTGGGTATCTTAGAGGTACCCTACACTGCCTGTGCACAGGCCAAGTTTGTATAAGATTTGGTAAAGAGGCTAGCTGATTTTTTTTTTTTTACTATTTATGGCAATTTAAAGAGCAGAAATATACAGTTTCTCCTGGCATTACCAGGAAAGCTAACTTCCAGTATATCCATCAAGACCTGATGTGCTGAAATGTACTGGTGAGAGCTCTAAAATAATTCTGGCATTTATGAGAAGTCACTTCCTCTTTACTAGTCCTCAAAGTTAATAGACAAATATAAATAAAAAGAGAAAAACTTTCTGAAAGTGATGCATTATGTGGATTAAAGAAACTAGCTGGTTAAGAAGACAAAGGAAAAATGAAAGAATCTACATCTCATTCTTTTAATGTAAAACAGAATCAAAGGTGACATGCTTGTCAATGGAGCAGCTGACATTTGGGATTTAATGAAAAGTTCAAATTTCACAACAAAAATAGAACATAATTAGGGTTAGATTCATTTGTGTACTTGCTTATGTTACACAAAGACTTTCCTAGCTATCCCCAGAACAGAAGGTACTCAATGCCACATCAACAGCTGTGGGAGGTCTGTCATGATGTGGTCAGTGGAATGTGTTCATGTTTTGCTTTTCATAAAATGTGATTTCCAATGAATTCTTAATAATCCCAAAAATCTGAAAACCAAAATCTAAAGTGAGTCATCTCAAGTTCACTTGAGACTGAAAATAATTTTCTCACAGACATAAAATATAAGTCTTGTCTAGATTGTTAAAGCACAGGCATTACATTATGGAGAGAAGCTTGTGTAGTTTTTTAGAGTTATGCTTTTATACTTAGGAACAACTTGTCTATCTGTGTGTTTGAGACTAAATTTTTGAAATGTCCTTTCATGAAGAGTCATGTCCAAATGCACTGAGAAGCAACAGATTATTTATTCTTATCTATTCTTTTATGAGTAGATCAAACCTCTTTTCTTTATTTCCTGTTGTAGAAATTTCATACAGTATGTTCATCTTGTACTGAGAATTAAAATATCTGTTCATTCTCTTTTGCTTTTCTTCCTAACATTACATTTCTATTGCATGCTTCAGTGAAATAGCTTTGTAGTTCTGACCTCCTTATGTTAATGTCTGTCCTATGAAGATCTGTTTTTGTGGGAGGGAAGGTCTAGTTACAAATGATGTAGCATACATAAGGTGCTATGCTAATAAAGGCAAAAAGGACAAGAAAGACATTATTTTGTAATGACTGGGAATTCTGTTATACAAATTAAGTTCTCTACATATGCTAGAAAGTGTATCTGCCAATGGGGACACTGTAGTTCTAATACATACTACAGAATATCAAAACTGAAGACTCTTAGACAAGCCTTCTTGAAGCATTTAAGTAATTCTTTGAGGATCTTTTTTGTGTTAGTTCATTTCTGACATGGCTTTTAACAAAACAGTACATGTCTTTTCAGTGCAGCAACTGGAGAATGAATAGGAAGGTATATCACACTTTGTACAAGGGCAGATGAGTTCTTTGTTTTTAAAATGGTGTTATTTTATTAGTCTGCTATGATCCAAAGGTTTCTTAAAATAAAAAGTAATTTTTTTCTTTTTTCCTCTAGATGTCCTGCTTTTTTCCAATGTACTTTAAACAAACAAAAACAAACAAAAACTCATCAAAATCTTCAGCATCTCCCCCCTCAAAGAAAAGCAACCCACAAAAAACCCACAAAACAAACCACCACAACAACAAACCCAAGCCTTAAACTCTAAAATTACGTTAGAATTTGAATCTGACAAATCTTCAGGCATGTGATAGTGTTTAGTGCCAGTAAAGATTTCTTTCAGTTGGAAATTCTGATTCTTAAAAACTGCAGAATTGTTCTTTGTGTACATAAAATGAGAACATTTTTCTTTTCTTTGAAATTGTTCTTGTCAAAATGCAAATAATTTGTATTTGACTGTAGAACTTGAGGATGGGTGAAAGTCCTTTTTGGTGGAGGATGGTGGGTGATGTGTCTTGGAACAGTCACTCTTCTTGATACTAGAATTGACATAAGTTTGCTAACAAATGCTTATCATGTGGTGGGTGTTTTAGCTTTGTTTTTCTAAGGCCTGTTACCACAGACCTACATTTATGGTACAGTCTGAATTGATTTCCTTAGTTTACACTATGTTTGTCCAGTTTAACAAAGTTTTGCTTCTCCGTGACATAAATGAGCAATAATAAATAGTTCCAGATAGATAGATGTTAGATTTGAGAATTTGTTGTGTGAAATAAAAGTCTTACATTGCTTGATTATGCTAGAGCTGTTGATTTAGTTCCAGGAATGTTTATTCACTTTGTTCTGTTCACACAGTACAGAGCTGTTTTTCCTTCCTGAGTAGATAGAATTTTAAGTTTTAATTTGATAATTCATACTACATATAGTGGCTGATTTATAGGTTACACTGATTTCATATCATTTGTTAAAGTTTTTTAATCTTTTATTTTGTGTTGACAGTAGTTTCTTATTGAGAGATGGTGAAGCTCAAGTAAAATAGAAAATCTTGAATGTAAGGATTGGACAGTTGTCATGTAATTCAGCTACTATGAGGAAAAAAATCTACTTAATGCAGGGAAAGATAATGTAGTGTTGATTGATGTCAGTTCTTGTTATGTCCATTGAGACCTTTTCTGCTCTGCTGTTCAAAACAGAGGGAAAGATCTTTACCTATGGAGAATGTCCTGTTTCAATACTTAACTTGATAATTAAAAATACACAGTGTTTATAGTAAGTTACCCTGGCCCATGTGCTGTGAATAGGAACAAAATTAAGTCCTATATTCCTCCATGTAGTACTAGGATTTATTTAAAAATTTCATCCATATAAGTGCAGGCTTGTCTACTTAGTGTTTCATCAGTTGCTGAGCATTATTTGGAATTTATAGGGAAAAAAACTGATCTGTTGTGATGTGTTTTGTGTGGTTTCTTAGTATATAGCATTCAAACACTCAGGATATGGAGCAGGTAAGATTCATATGAGGACTGTGATTTGATGGTGGTTGAAAAGAAAGGTTTTGAGGGAAGGTGTTGAGGAAATGGATATGTAGGTTCTAAAGCACTGAGCTGAAAGGGAGGGAAAGTAGTTTGCTTCACTGAACCAGTCATATGGTCAGCATCATATTAATATAATCAGCTTGCTTACTTTGAGGCTTTTCCTCCTTGGATCTAAGACTGCTGATGGTTGTTCAGTTGGTCACATAAGGAACATGCTGACTTTTCTCAAGCGATGCTGAGCTAGGGAAAAGCTGGAAGCTGCTGCTACCTAAAATATCTATCCTTGTTAAAAGCTCCATATGAACATTAACTGTACTTCGTGTGGTATGCTTAAACTGTCTTGAGGAATCAATATGCTGTCCTTGTGCTCAGAACTGGAGGTACATCTAAAATTGCCTCTTCCATAGTCCATTCATCTTTCCCATGTTCAGATATGTTTTGAAAAATTGATGAATGTTGTTTCAGTGCATTCCTACAGTTAACTGTAAAAATGGTTCTCTAATGCAGGGAGAAAACATTTTTCCTTCTGTTTCTTACTCTGCATTCAAATAGCATATTAAAAACAAAGGCTATAAATTATGTGCCTTACATTTTATTAGTTCATAGTGTTACATGGAATTTTATAAGAGTTAAATGGAAATAGATGAATGTCTTATTATGGGTACAGTGGTGTTTTCCCACTGAAATCACTGAATTGAGCAAATATAACAAATCAGAAATGTAGGGGAGGAGTAGCACATGCTGGTACAGTAACTTAAACACATGGTCTGTGAAGCATTACAGTGCAGTGTTTTTACATCTGTATTATCTTTACCTGTTTTCGCTGCTTTGAAAAACTGACCAGCAGAAAAGTGAAAAATTGTTCTCCAGTATGAAGGTTTATGTATAGTCCAGTATATATAAGACAGTCTTTACTGTGTTGCACCATGTTTTATAAATAAATAGGCTTAAAAAAGAAATAAAGAAGTCTTGCTGTATGTGGCATGTTTCTCAGTGAAGCTGAATATTTGAAAACCCGTGCAACCAAAGATGCAGTGTGTTTAATAGTACCTTGTTGAGGTTTAACCCCAGCCATCAAACAGTTTAATATATTGGTGTGATGATCAGAGGGAGGCCAGGTTCATCCAAAACATAGCCATGGTACTAGCCATAGTGAAGAAAATAACCTCTACCCAAGACAAAACCAGCACATACTGTATTAAATGAGCTGCTTCGTGACCCGACTACAGTGTGTCTGTAATTCTTTGATCTAGAATTGCTTGTGTGCATGTTTAGAGAAGGTAAATATACATATCTTAAAACTTTTAAAAGCCAGTTCATGGTATGTCTACCTTGTTACAAAAGGTTAGGTTAGAATGTGATAACTAATTTGACATAAGTAATTATTTTGGTGACTACTGTCTCATTTTATGTTCTTCTGAATTTATTACTTGTGGTTTTGCTGCAGTATATGAAAGTGAGCATTCCATGTAATTTAGAAAAGAATAATTTTAAGGATAATTTATTTAAGGAAAGAATGGTACCAAGTTAATAATGCATTGGTGATTTATACCAGTTTTAAATTGTTGGATAGCAGATTTTGTTGTCGCTGTTTATGTGTATTTGGAGTTGTATCTTTGTCCCCAGGTACTTCTCAGAGCAGTGTTGCTTAATGGCATCAAGATAGTGTTGATGCTTATTTTGAATAGACTGCATTTGTTGCTCATTAGCAAAATATGCTAATAACATACTCCAAAAGTAAAATAATGATTCATTACACTTTTGTATTTTCATTGAATTGAATACTTCTGTGAAAGTATTCAACAGTCATGAATGTACTTGCCATTTTTTTCAAAACAGAGAAATCTAAGCTTCCAAAGTTTTGCAGAGGGATGGGTGGGTTACTTGACAGTCCCACTGTCCTCATCTTTTTGCATGAAGTTGAAAGGCAGATGCACATCCCTTTCACATTACTGCTTTAGTGTGACTGGTTGCTTCAACTGCCCTGGAGAGCTTGTTCAGGTGTCAGTGGTGAGAGGACTAGTCTGTCTGATAATCTGAGGATGTGATCTATGCACAGAAAGTTTGGGGAGACTAATGATTGTATACCAGCCAGTTCATTACCACTCCCTAGGCCCTGGATATGAACTCATCATGTCGAGCTGCTGGACTATGTGCTTTTGAGATTCCAGACATAACTGGCTTGGCTTGAAAATCTATGAAGTCACATTTAAAAATGGCAAATAACTGATCAAAGAGAGAAGGAAGCAAATGTTTAGTTTAACGGTGCAACATCTAGCTATGGTACAACAGTTTAGATTATGGTATTCAAGATTAACCTTATCTCACCATTGCTCTAGCTCTGATTGCTGCAGCTGTTGGTTGGGAAAGTGGTGGTAGCCAGGGCAAGGGTTTGAGAATCTGATGTACAGTGATGCTTGGAGAGAATCCAAACAGTTCTTGTTTGGTTTTGAATGTGGCTGTTATTGGCAGGCTTAACCTTTTGTTGTTAAACTTTCTGTGCTAGCAGGTCGTTGTTGTGAATGCATGACTGTCCTAACTCTTGCTTTGTTTTGTCTTAGTCACATTGATCAAACAACAACATGGCAAGATCCTAGGAAGGCCATGCTTTCCCAGATGAATGTTACAGCTCCCACCAGTCCTTCTGTGCAGCAGAACATCATGAACTCAGCGTCAGGTAAGCCAAATTTGTATTTATGAAAAAGATCATATAAGTAAATCACAAGCTGTTGTAATTGGTGAGGAGGGAGTCCAGGTTTAATAAATGTTCTTCTGGTTATCCTGGATCCTGGTTTGAAACTTTAAATTTGTTGATGCCTGATTCATCAAGCAAGAGGCTGATAGTTGAAGTAAGAGAATTTGTATAATATTTATAATAGAAAGTACACTGTAGTTCTTTGATTTGTGTTTTTGTTTTTACAAATGAATGATTGAAACTTTAAAGGAAGCGGAATTTTTGTCTATTTTCTTCTGACTAAAAAATGCTGTTAAATTGATGAAGACCAGGATTTTCATTAAATTAATATCAATTTGCATTGAAGCTTTTGTGCTTCATAGTGTTCTTCTGCCTCCATTTGCTCACTGACTAGACATGGTATACTGCCATTTGTTTACATTTTCTATATTTAATATGAACATAATAATTTTTTCCTGTCCTCCCAAAATGGGTCAACAAATACCTTGAAAATATTTTTTAGAAACAGAGATGTTTTGGTTTTTCTTTTTTCTATTACTTCCAAAATATAGTATCATCGTCATTATTTGCTCTAGCTGAGGAAGTCTGATATCTTTTCCTGGATTATAGAATTGGTTTTCATCTGACCTGGGGGGGCTGTCACTAGACAGCAGTGAGATGTTCTTGGTCTTGCTATAGAATCTACTGTATGTTTTCAGAGCCCTCTCATCTGATTATGCAGAGAGCAGTCAGATAAATTTGGTTCCATGCTAGTTTGAGTGCTTGGTCTTCCCCTTGCTTTGTCACCTCCTGTCTGTCACTGAGGTTCATGTTATATTTATTTTCTCACAGTCTGGTTGTATTTTGTGTGTGTCTGCTGTTCCTGTACTTCCCAAGGGTTATTCTCTGGTGCTGCTTTTTGTGGTCTGTTTAGACAGCTTTGTTTCATGCTGCAATTCATGTGCTGCAGACAATACCAAAAGATTAACAGGCGTGACCAAACTGTGCTGTTCATGACTGAGTATTAGAGGGGAAGTTAATGAAACTTTTTGCTGGCTAGGCCAGGAGGCTGGATTATCCTGGAACAAATGAGTCCTGTTCGAGTTCAGGAAGTCGTGATTCACAGCAATTAAGGTCTCAGGCTCTGATGTGAAAGTAAAATAGTGTGATTATTTTTTCTGTAAATTTACCCCAGGAAACCTGCAGCAATAGAGGTGGCATGTTTTTGCAGGGACACTTCTAAATGAGGGAGAATAGGAGGAAGGAAGCAATTCCCTTGCTCTGTCCTGCCTTTTTGCATATTTGTGCTAGAACTTGCTAGATGCTTGCTGTTTCAATATTGACATAAATTCTGTATTTTAAGATAATTCCTCAAACCTTCCATTGTACCAAGAATTGACAGGAAAAATATTGATAGTAAAGTAGGAATCACTTTATGTACTTAGAAAGAAATGAAGGGTCCTTAGCAAAAAAAATTGTACTGTTAAATTGTAGCAGTGTGGTAACAAAATAGAAAATAAGCTAGCAATCTGGACACAAGGATTATTTTTAAAGAACATGAAAAAATTACGGGTAATTGCCTGATGTAAGTGTGTAGAGAGTGATGCTGCATAGATATTGTTGTTCATGCAATAAAGAAGAGCTGAAATGTGCAAGTGGGTTGTCTTGTGATTTGAGACAGCACTTACTTGCATACAAGTTCATCGAACATTTATTTTTAATTTCACAGATGATACTGTGTTGAATATCAACTGAAAATCCTGTGAAGTTTTTTTTCCCCCCAGTGCTCTGAACCTGATAACTTGTGTGAAGGACTCAGAGCTCCTGTGTATACTGAATTACACCACATGTTATGTGGTCTTAGGGTTTTTTAAGCTTAAGTCAGTTGAGGTAATATGACTTGGAACTCGCTCTTTGGATACACTTGCTTACCCTTATTTGCTATTAACAAAAGTCTGCTTTGAATTAAATAATACCAAACCTGCACTTATTGGGTGCATTTCTGATCTGATACTTGATCTGGCAAATGTTTATGTACTAACTTTAAATTATGAATGTATATTTGTTTTTACTAAAGTCTCTTATACCTGGTTTTGTTACTTTTTATTACTGAGTTCACTTTAGCTTATGCTTCCTTGGTAGCCTCTTGAATAATCTTTGAGAGAAATGGAAAAGTCAAGTAACTTATGTAGCACTTCAGCACAATGGAACTTACAGTCATGATGTTGGCACTCAGATTTAGGACTACTTAATGTTCTAATTTGGGTATTCATGCTCTAGAACTGGGAAATCAAGTTGAGACCTTTAAGACAGACATTTCCTGTTAGAAATATTGCTGGCAGTGAAACATACCCTAGTGCATGAGAGCCTTTCATGAAAGATATTGGGAAAAAACGAGTGTAAGTATTGTGACAGCTGGAGATCACTGCAAAAAAGTGTCTGAAATGCCACAAAGGAGAATATTTTCCTTTCTGTACACAACTTGGATGGTGCTCGTTTATTTTAGCCCTTAAAGTTACTGTCCAAGTTCTAGTCTACTGCTGCAGGAGCCTGTAAGTCAGTTACTGTGCTGAAACATGTGAGATTTCTGGGAGCTGTCCTGAGAGCCTTTAGAAGCTTTAACCATTTAGCCAGAATTAGAATTCTTGACATTAGCTAAAATTAAGAACAGGAAAACAAACTGAAGATGTAGTGAGAGAAGTCTGAAATCTGATGTGTGCATGTTGGAGATAAACCTATTCTCTTTTTGGATAAATAGGGAAGAAGAACTCAGAAAAGATGAGATATGGGCAAGTAAAAAGATTGTTAAAATATAAAAATGGGCAAGATGTAGTTTAGCATGAGATTGAAATCTTTAAGTTATCTGTCTTAAGAACTTTTGTCTCTTGAGGCGCTTAAGACTGGATGAGAACCCGGGTATCTTCCTGCAAATTACATTTCTTCAAGGAAATGTATATCGGAACCAGTTTTATCTATTCCAGGCATGATTTTTGTGAATGAGTTATTCTATGAGTGTTAGTTAGCTACATCCTTTATAGGAAGTCATCAGTGTGTGAAAAGTGAGGGGGTTTTTGTCTCAGTCTTTCTTAACTTAGCTTGCTACATGTAATCCACACATGTAAATGTAATCTTACACATGTAAACCAACTAGTTTGGGCCATATGTATGCAGAGAAGCAGCACAGTGCTCTTTTAGATGACACTTGTTGGTTAATCTGTGAAATAGGATTGCATTTTCAGTAGTGGAAATGAAATAAGCCTGTTAATTGTAAATATGCCACATACATATAGAAATTAATTGTGACTGTTCTGATTGTTTTGCATTATGTTTCTAACCATATTTTTCCCTTAAAGGAAAAGAGAAAGAACAGAAAAAACTTTTTTTTCTGTTTTCATTTAAAACAAACAAACAAAAAGGTAGTAATAATGGTACATTTTTCTTCTTAGGAACATCTCCTATACTTTTCCTACTGAGATAAAGTTATACATTTGAAAATAAACAGAGGCTGTTTCATATACAATTACAGTTGATACAACAGAGATGGGATAATTGTATTTATATACCACTGTTTTTCAGATACTTTTACTTCCTGAATCATGCTTGAATCATGCTCGACTGCATATTTTAGCCTCTTCCCCTTGCGCATAGACCGTAGATAATTAGCTTTGGAGCAGATTGTGTTTCTATCCTCTTATGTCTTCCTTCTTACATGGCAGTTTTGAATTGTGTTTCCTGGTGAAAGTTTGTAGATGTAGTGCAATTCCATTGTCTCTTAAGGTAAGACTGTAGTGCCATGTTAAATGTTAGTAAGAAAGTGGACACTTGAATTCATAATTCTCCGGGTACAGGAGGGTAGGAAGGAATATGCCAATAACTAAAACAAGTTCTAGCTCTTCTCTTAGATCCTTGCTCATGTCAGCTGTCTATTGCTCCTATGTAGCCAGTCATACTACAGAATTCTGTTTTGTGTACAGTCAACTCTATGATTTGTTGTGAAACTCGAGTTTCTAAGTATCTGCATGGCAGTGATGTTCATTTTTTCCTTACCCACACCTTTTTAGATAGTGTCTTTTTATACTAATTTGACAGGATAAAGGTGTAAAGTAAATTTTGTAGACTGATATAATTTTGGAAGTTTTAGAACCACAGTGACTGAAGGGAAAAAGTTCAGCTTTCACAGAGGAAGATTAGGAAAAGTCTTGGAGATCAATGTTTGTATTAGGTGAAGGTGATTCCTGTTGTTGAACATAGGTATTCTAGTTCCTAGGTTGTCCATGCATATTCAGTTGGTAGATAGAGATATCCTCTTAAATGTGTTGACCTATTGATAAAATATGGCTTTGTTTACATTTGTTTTAAAATTAAGCCTTAGGAACTATAGTCTTGCAAGATTCACTTCTTATCCCAGCATAGGTTGAATCTCTGCTACATTTTTGCTTCTATTGCTCTTCCAGTTCCTTTCTATCTGCCAGCAGCAAGCTCTGCTTTGCATTCCAGATTCCATGGCACATGAGAAAGTTTAAAAAAAAAAAACCTCATAAAAAGTGCATGCACCAAAGACATGCACACAGAGTTTGTGTTTTAACATGTTTTAAAGTTACATGTTATTTGTATGAAGTTACACCATTATATAAATATTTAGTTACAGAGGTATGGCTTATCAGTAGTTCTGTAAAGATGGCTTACATTTGGAAATTAGAATTTAATTTTTTGGTAACTTTGTCCTTAAAAGTACCAGAGTGCAGGCTGAGTTCCCTGTCTAGAAGGATTGTATCTCCCTGCGCAAATTATTTCATAGAATTCTAAACTTATAGTTGTGATGCTGTTCAATTGTCATAGGAGGCACCAAAGACAACTAGTAGGGGACCATGTCACAGGGATATAGTTTGTGCTAAATATTTACAGAAGTTGGAGGGGAGACTGGGGAAGTACTTGAAGGAGAGATATTTTGGCACTTAGTAAGCTGACAGAAACTGGCTCAATGAATAACTTGTGATAGAATCACAGAATATCCTGATAAGGAAGGGACCTGCAAGGATCATCGAGTCCAACTCCTGGCCATGTGCAGGACATCCCCAAGAGTTACACCATGTGCCTGAGAGCATTGTCCAAATGCTTCTTGAACTCTGTCAGGACTGGGGCCACGACCACGTTCCTGGGGAGCCTGTTCCAGTGCCCAGCATGCTTGGAGACCAATTGACTACTCATAGCCTCTATACCTTTTAGGTCTCTATATGTATTTGGTGCTTTATTTAAAAGTTTATAGAGTGTGACAGTCACTAAATGGGCTACTTTCAGCAACCAACAAGATCTGTCCATCTCCCCAGGCTAGATCCCTGGACTAAATGGACTTTTGATTAGATCCAGTATTGCTGTTTCTGTACAACATGAACAACAGTAACTATGGAAATTTTAGTGAGAAGGTCTGAATAGCAGCAATATAGGATCTAGGTAACCTAGGTCACAAAAGCTAATGCTGAAAATTCTGTTCCTGTTGAGCCTTTTGGGGGAAAATGGGCATATAATTGCTAAGGAGTTTTCCTAGGTGCTCGGGGTGAATGTGTCTCCTGTTCCTCAGCATGGGTTTAGTTTTTTCCTCTGGTACTTGCCTCTAATACAGAGTTTGTCAAATGACCATTTAGAAAATCAGACCTGTCATCTAGTTTCACAATTACTCACAAAACCAAACAGGATTTACAGAAGGCAATAATTTCAATTTTTGAACTAGCTTTTCCGTATGTAAGGATGGCAGCAGAAACATGTGAGCAGTTTGTTGTCCAAGGAAGAAAGCTACGTTATTAATGCCAAAAGTTTCTAGAGATAAAAGCTCTGCTTTTGCAGTCATTTATGGCACTTGGCAAGGAAGGCTTGCTGCTGTGACAGCCAGGTGAGCAGATGGACCTTTCTGTCCTGTTCCACAGCAGTACGTTTTATTTAGAAAGAGAACCTTGCCCAGGTTTGTCTCAAGTAGCAAGCTAGTACTCATCAGAACTCTGAATCTTATAGGTAGCATTATTCCACCAGATGGATGAAGTGATCAGCTCCTGGTAGCCTTCTTCAAAGGAATTTTGTTCTTACTCACTACAAAGGAACATGCTGGACCAGTACAGACTTCAGCGTTCAGCAGGACTGACACCCCATGGCTGGTTTTGTTCCCTAAAGTCAAAGGAGGTTTTTCTGGCTTTGCAGTTCACAAAGGATTTCTTGCTGAGTTTTTCCAAGGGCTGTGTGTCTTAGCAGCACTCTGAGGAGAATGGTAGTGAGAAGGTCTGCCTGCACTGCAATGCTAGTGTGTTGGCTCAGCAGTAAAGGAGTGGGTTTGGTTCTTCATTGGCTTCTACACATGGATGATGGGGGGCATGTGTCTGTGCTCCTGTGCCCCAGTTTTATAAAAAAAACATCTCACTGATTAGCTGGCTGGTCTTTGGGTATGGTAACAAAATACAGTGTTCTTTGCACTGGAGCTTTCATTTTTCCATTAAAGTCCTTTTGTACAGTGAATATGTTAGGGTTTAAGAATTATTTGCAGTATTGTCACTCTTTTCTTGCCTGTTCTGTTCACTAGCTTCTGATAAAAGCTGAGGTACTCATTACTTGTAGGCAACATTTAAAGCTTATGAGCATTAGAGGTGGTAAGAAAATGTCTAGTGTTCACTGTTTTTCCTTACTTGAAAATATGCAGCTCTAATGATGTAGTGAAGTTGTTAGAGAAGGGCTTTGTTTTCTGAGCCAAAATGAAAGTTTAAATTAGAAATGTAGTTTGCAAGGGATCTTCAAAGACCACAGTAAGAAATTCCTGTCCTGGTTATGCCTTGGGATATTACTGGAATGCAACTGAATTATTTTTTTACTCATTTTGACATTTCTCCAAGAACATCTTTTGAGATTAAGCAAACAAATCTATCCTCCCCACCTCTCCTCCCAGCTTTAGAGTTAATTCTTCAGTAGGAGCATGACTTTGGGACAAAGTTACAGTCAAGAGCAAATGTAGTTTAAAGACTGATATTGTAGACAATTATCAGATAGATGCATATATTTGGGTATATCTGAATATTGTGTGTGAAATAATGATGTTTCTGTATACTTAGGGAATCTTACATTACACAGAATAATCTGTTAGTCCAAGCCTAACAGCCAGATGGCTTCTGCTGTTGTATTACTGTATTACACTGAGGAAGAGTAGAACTTGAAATACAATGGCTTGATGCTACAGCAGGTTTTGTTCTAATTTCTTTTACATCCTTAACATGTGTAGTAAATCTTTTGTATAATTTGTGGGTTGCACTTAAATCTAAACTACAGGGAAGATCTTCCTGTACCTAATTTAGATATTTTTAAAAGTCCATGTCAATGTGAGTATAAAAATTCAAAACCCATGTATTTGTAAAGCACCTGGCAGATAAGATGAGATAAATATAACTTTTTAAAATAGTTTTCAGTCTAAGCAAAGTACGGGTGAATGATATATAGTGAACATACGGGTGAATGATCATATAGAGATGGGAATGAGGGGTTTAAGAACTGTATAGGAATGAAAGGTAGTTTCTTGAAAGCTGCTGATGGGAACCACTCCTCAGGTTCTGTGTTCAGACATCAGCTGTGGACTCCACAACATCATTATGTTCCTTTGACCATTTTCTAGAAATAGTTTTTCCTCTGTGTGCCTTTCTGCTTTTAGAGGCGTTGCACTGCTGTTCATAGCACTGTTTCTTTGTGGCTGCTTATGGTGTTTGCTTGCCTTTGCTTTGTCATTGCTTGTTTGCCTGCTTTGTTCTTCAGGTTTGCATTTTTGTCTGCTTAAGCCTTGAATGCTTCACCAAAAGTTAGAGTATGAGGTTAGAGGGAAATGAGTTTTGTTACTTCTTTTTTTAATTGTTTGTGAAAGACAGGAACATTTCAGGATCTCCTCAGTGTTAGTTTGTTGCTGCTGCTGTGTCATAATCACTAGATGAACTTTCCTCTGAGAAGCGGAATTATTCTATGTGTCTTTTTCCTGGTGCTCATGCTGGTTTCATTCTGGCAGGCTTGATTTATTGCTGGTTTTATACTAGAATGCTATAGGAAAATTATATGTCAAAAGCATATTGAAAGAGTGCAGATAAGTTTGAAAATTAAAGTCCAAATCCTAAATAAAAATAATAGAAATGTTTCCTGTTCCTTGGTTTCCCACCCAGCACTACTTCGCCCTTAATCCCAGAAATGAGCTTGAAACTCTTCTGTTTCATGTACTGTTATATATGTAAAATGTTAAAATTTTTTTTAGATCAATTTCAGCTGGAGCAAACAAGAGCCCGCCATCAACTCCTTCCTTCTATATTTCAGGCCCACTCCCCGATGGATGGGAACAAGCTATGACCCAGGATGGAGAAATTTACTACATAAACCATAAGAACAAGACCACATCTTGGCTAGACCCAAGGCTTGACCCACGCTTTGGTAAAAGTTCATCTCAATTCAGAATTCTTGATTTGCTTCAGTTCACTCAGCTTTAATTTTGCAGGCATATTTTGAAAACCTCTCATAGTACAATTAAAATATATTTTGAGTTATAGAGGCCTTATTTAAATTATTATAATTATTTTTTAAGACAAAATCTATTAGCTTATATCCTTCAGGACTGTATGTTACCCAAGTTTCTAATGCTACGGGTTGGTATTTTGCCATATGATCCATACAGTTCCCCAAAGTGGTTGCATTCAGAAATTACTTATTGAGACAGTTTCACTCAAGCTCACTTGTCCCTTTAAATTATCAAAACTTTACTGCAGAAGAATCTTTTAATTCCTAAACAAATATTTACTTTCCTTTGGGCTATTTTAAGAGGGCATTGTCACATAATAGTTCCTGCTGTTTAAATACACTTGAAACATATACCAGCTTATAATTCCAGCTTGTCACAGTGATTATCATGACAAAACTTTCTGTTTTAAACAATATGATGAGGAATTACTAGTTTTGTTGCTCATACATTAATAACCTTTTTGTGGGGTAAAGATTATGTAATATTGGAAATAGAAATAGTAACGTAACAATCACAAAGTCTAGATGGAGAAATTCAACAAAAAAGAACTTTTATATAATTTTTTCACTAATGTTGTTTGATCTGTATAAAGAGCAGAACTGTAAACTCTTCTATAAAATATTGGCACTGATGACTATGAATAGAAGTCATATACAATGTGAAGCCTTTAACTACTTTCATAGATTGTCCAAGTGATATATTTATTATGGCATTACAATTTTCTGTTTTTTTGTAAAGCTATGACCTGTGTGTGTCAACCTTATTAGCTTGCCCTTGATTTGTTTTCCCAATAACTTACTATTTTCAACTCCTTTGGATTATAGTTATTTTTCCAAAGCCATGGAAAAACAGTAGGAGTGAAAAAAAAGAAAGAAGAGATCATTGTGGTTTTCAGGCTTTGCTCTTGGACTCAGTGCAGCTAAATGAAAACAGTGTGCAGATCGCTGAGTAGGTCAGGCTGAGGGGATGCAAAACCTTTGAAGCTTTACAGGGGTTGACCTAACAACAACTGTGGGCCCCTTTTGGGAGAGGCATTAACTCCATGAATGCCATATAAATACAGAGCTGCAAAACTCAACAGTCACTGTTCTGCTTTGTTTTACTGAAATGTCTGTTAGAAATTCTGCATTTTTAGTTTGTAGGCTTGAGTGCTTACTTAAAACATCCATTTACTCCTACGGAACACTTTGATTGTTACACTTTGTTTATAAACTGCTCACCAGTTTGTAGACAGGTTGAACCACTATGCAACTTGAGCCCAAAGGTGGGGTGTCAGCTTTGGCAAATGTCCACGCTGGCTTTAACACCAGCCAGAGCTACAGACCTGTTTGCATGTTGCAAGAGGAGTGTGTGGGTAATTTGCAACTCCACAATTATTTAGTATGTGAATAAGGCTGAAAAGGAAGCAGTCATTTTGAAAATCAGTGTTGCCTTTTGCAATTATATTTACTCAGGTAATCTTGCAGGATATCTGTTTTTCTTTACATGCATTACTTTATAGTTTCCAAAGATGAGCTGGAATTAAAAAAGGGTGTGGAAAATGCCTTAATGGACAGAGGTTGTGAGTGACATGAATCTTACTTTTCACAACTATTTTGTATTCCTGTAAATAGAGTGGTCCAACTCTAAAGGCAAAAGCTGCTTGTCTTGTGCATACTGAAACTCCATCAAATGTTAAGGCTTTGCAGTTAAACTGAAAGAAGTTAGAAATGTCCAAAAGACTGATTAAGGGTTTCTTGCTGCATAGCTTCCCTTTTTGGGCCCACTGTGTATGTGTATCCCAGACAGACTTGAGTACATGCCAAAGCTCTTTATTTTGTGGTCGGACTTTTAATCTGTTCCAGACCTTTTCAGTCAAAGAGCTCAAGTGTAACTGAAAGGGGCAGGAAAGGAAAAAAAGTATGTGGGCTCTTCTGATCTAGAGTGACGGTAAATAGAGACAAGCTGCTAGCTGCTGTTGAGCTTGAAGGAGTTTTCCTTGAAAACCTACATTTTCATTGTATTGTGGTTTATGTTTTTATCATTTGAGCCAAGAAAATTCTATTCCTGTTGCTTTCTTACTTGTGACCTCCTTAAGTCACTGCAGTCAAGAAGAAAAAAAAAAATCTGTTTGACAGAGTTAAATTACTGAGCCTTGCATTTATTTACCATGTGGAGATCCTCAACAAATATGTGCTGTGACCCTAAATAGCATGTGAATGACTCAGAAGTTTACCTTTCCATGCTTAATATAGGTTGAAATTTCTGTTGATATTTTTCCCCTGAGGATGACCATACCCTTTTCTATCACTGTGCTTTAATAAAAGGGCTTGGCTTTAAATACTTTTGACTACTAATACGTCCAGAAGCAAAATGAATTCATCTTTGTCTTGTTGAAGCTTTTGTTTATTACAGTGATGCTAATGGGATTGAAAATGAAGGAGGAATTAATTTCTCCCTCTGCCACTTTCACCAATCTTAAGAACCATTGAAGAAAACAAAGCTATTGAATGGTATGTGCAAACATACTCCTCTGTTCCAGTATTCAGAAGCAGAAGGTATGAAGAGTCTTGCCCTTATTACTTCTGAATTCCCAGCTTCCAGGGAGACAGCCTTTATGTCTCTGTATGTTCCTCATCAGATGGAAGCTTTGCATTCAACTTTATTTTCTCTACTAGGTGTGAATACAGCTCTTTTTTTAAATAGGGCTTGGAATTTTCCATTATTGTGGCTAGAAAAGAGAGAGGGGAAAGAGAATCAGTTGGAAAAAATATTTTAGGTGGGTTGACTTGTTATGGGGCATTTTGGTATAACATTCATGCTTTTAAAAAGAAAATAAAAGAATGTAGTCAGTATGTATTCTTTCTTGGAGCAGGCTTTTAGAAATAATGCATCAGAAAAGAGCCTCTATCAGAACAGCTGCAGGGTAGGTTGTGTCTAAAACCTGAGTGCTCGAAGTTGAAGGTAAGAACTTCATTCCAAGACTGAAGTCTAACATCTTTGAAATGGATTAGAGGTCTTTGGCTACACCACTTAAGTGTCAGTGAAGTCCTGTGGCTTTAGACTTTTATGCTCCAAGTCTACAAATACAACTTTAAAACAGTTTTGTGTTAGGGCAATTCACAGACTTTTATATCTAGGAAAGAACGAAGTATGAATAGAGGGTCTTCTTATGCCAAGCACAGGCAGTCATAAAAGATGACTTGGGATCAAAGGAGTTGGGATGGGAGGGGTTTGGTCCTTAGGCCTGTGTCAGCAGGATTCTTGTCTAGTGAAGCATCTGGCAAAAACATGCTGTCCTACCTTCTCAGTGCCTTTGCAGGCCTCATAGTAAGATGCTTCAAATTGCCTTGTTTTTGGTTTGTTTGGTTGTTTTTTTTTACTTAAAAGAGGTTGGTTTTTTTTTCTTTGAGGGAATTGGACTGTCCTTTGGACTGTTTTGTCTTTTCTGCTGTTGTTCATTGGTCATTCTTCACAGATCCTACTGGATTTTTAAGCCTTTCAGGTAACATAATGCACTTTCTTGGTACTCAAAGAACATCTGGATAGGAAGCAGGTCAGCTCTATATTCTGAGTGGCTGGAGTTGGTGAAATAGAAGAACATCTGCTTTTCCTATAAAATCAAATTTCCTAGAACCAGTTGAAGTTTAAAATTGCTCAGCTTTTTTGCTGTAAGTTTCTAAAAATTGGCTTTTGTATCCAATACCATTAAACAGATTTTAATTCTTATTTGTTTGCCAATGATAGGACTTGGTTTTGAAATGCAACCTTAAATAATTTTCCCTTTAAGGGTGCTTAATATATTAAATTCAAAGATTAAGTTGAAGTGGGAAAATACTGGAAACTGGCAGTTGATTTCCAAGTCTCTGCTGGTTTAAGTTTGGTGTGGAGACCTTCCTACTCCAGTAGAGTAGTCAGAGAAATGTCTGTAGTGATTTGAGTAAAACAAGATATTGTTTCAGTTTCCTTGTTATTTTATTCTAAACTTGGATTTTAAAGGCTTGTAGCTAGTGGTCATACTAGTGTTGCACACTCCCAGTCTCTTTCCTTCTGGTTTTTCAATTGTTGGAGCTGTGATAATGGGGTATGAAGAAAAATATGTGACCTCAGGTTGAAATCACTACCGCAACTTTATCACTCCCATGACTTTATCACTCCCACTTAGAGATAAAGTTAATAATGTTCTTTGAAGTGCCGAATTAATTTCGGATGAGGGGGAAGGTAAAGCAAAACAGTGTTTAATATCATTATGGAAAGTGCCATAGGGCCTCTTTGCACAGTAGCTGCTTGACTTCATAATTAGGAAATGAAATAAAATGGATGATGACAGTATGATTACAGAGAATGCACATCAGGTTTTTATGCTTCCTTTTTTTTTTTGTAGTATAAAAACATTGCACCTTTGAAAAAGTGAAAAGAGCTTGTTCAGAAACAGTGTAGTAAAATGTACATTCCATTGAAACATATTTATCATTTCTGTTTAAAGAAAAAGCAAGCAAACACACAACAAGCTTGAAATTCAATTAAAAGCTTAAGCTTCACAGCATCTGCTAATTTGTAAGTATCAGAAATTAAAAGGAGGTATTCCATAGTGTTGCTTTCTTATTCCTTACCTGTCTATCACTTTGTTTAATATATGTCCCTTCAATTTAGTTTGTAGGAGCCTTTCAAGATGCAGATTTTTGGACAAGATAGAACTGGAACTCTAGATAGGAAAATAGGGGCTTGGCCTTTGTCTAGTTTAAAAAAAAAAAAAAAAGCCCAGACCTTATGTCTGATTGTAATAGCATTTTAGATTTCTTAAGTTCCAGACCTGCCTACAGTCTTTTGCACAAAAAGCAGAGCATGAGCCACAAGTGGTTTTGATCTGCAAATGCAATGGCATATCCTCTTTACATACTCTGTAAAACAAAAGAGGATTTGACTCATCTGAAAGGGTCTAGTGCTATTAGATTTTTCACTTCCTTGTCTGGTTTTCCAGAAGAACAGTTTCAGGAGATCACTTAGGATGCGGTAAAGACTTCTGTATTTGATATGTGTGTCAGAGATGTGTACAGATGAAGCAGCATCAGTTTTCAGTGAGCCACTGACTTCTGTCAAAGCCTTCTGCAAATCTGCAGAGACAGATAAAATTTCTCTGGTAAGCATCTTTTTGTAAAAGGCAGGTGCTGCCTTATGGTAATGATGATAAATAATTATTTGTTGTGTATGATTATATCAGAAAGTCTTGGTTTGTTTGAAAGCAGGTTGTATTTATACCTCTTAACTGAACTCAGTGAAGAAATCACTAAATCTCTCCACAAGTATTGTGTCAGGATGCAGTTACCTACTTTTGGTAGAATATTTCTAGACTATTAAAAAGAGAAACCCACACTTTCCTTAAGAATTTATCAGGATAGTAGGCTTATGTAAGCTTATTCATGGTTTGGGGTTTGTTTTGTTTTCAGAGTAATTTTATCCTGTTAGAGAAAGGAGGTTTATTGCTAATGATGTCTGGGTACCAGTAAAAATCATGCATGCTTGCAGTGTTGTGCTGAGCAGCTGTGATAGTGAAAGGAAACTGCACTCCAAACAGGGACATTTTTTCCACCATATCCTTCTAATACAGCAGTTTGCACTTTCCTGTTAATGAGCATACTGTGTTAAAAGTTGAAGGTGGATGGTTTTGAAAACGATTCATTATCTGCAATCTAAATATACACACAGTAATTATATAGTCTATAGCTAATCATATATGATCTTAAATTCAAAGACACGTCAGGTTTTTTGTCTTTGAATTCAATCATGTTGAAACATGATGGTAGTTTCTTATATATAGACATGTTTCTTGACAGTATACTGTTGATTTTGTTTTTACGCTGGGTTTTACTGGGTTTTGGAATTTCTGTTTAATCATTTCTAATGGGCTTATGACAAAAATTTAAAAAGAAAGATGAAAATGTGCAGATTCATATATACAGGGTTTGTCCCACTCAAATAAATTAAAGGAAACCTACATTTAAAAAGTTATCGCATTATTTTTATAAGAAATTGTGAATAAGCTTGTCTTTTCATTAGTTAACCCAGGAAGTATTATGTGGTGATTAAATAGTGAAACTGTTCACATCTAATAGCCTTATGTAGACTCTTCGCTGATTAAACTTTGGTCTAACATGTGGACTAGCTTTCATTAAATACATTTTGCCAGAGAGTCAGTGGACAGACATATGGGGCTTTGGTGAGCTCAGATTCCTGCACTTACTGTAATCTTCAGTGTTGCATACATAGAATTTAAATTTAAAATTTAGAAAAAGTTCATATTTCTTCTCGTAATCTGTCCAATGCAGTGTGTCTTATATAGTTCTGTAGTACTAATACGTACAGAGTCAGTTGCATTCTGTAAGTCAAGTAATTTAAAACTTGTTTAGCCTTCCAAAATAAAAATTGATTTATTTTTAAAAAGTGAAAAAGTGTTGTGTAAAGAGTTTAAAGAGTGTTTTAGTAAGATCCCATTATTTAAAGTGTTTTGTTTTATATGTGTGCACTGAGCAGAAGTTCCTAAAAGCTACTTATTTAACTTGCTTTACTGCTGAATATAATTTATAATTGCTTTTCTGTCTAGCCAGAATGTTTCAGTTCTTCTGAAACTGGCATACATTGAGTGAAAGTGCTTTATAAAATCTGCTGTTTACTGCTATGAGAGGAAAAGAACTGACACAGCATTTTACTCTGGTTTACTTACCAGTGGTTCAAGAGTCTGGCTGTACTTGCTGTAGTCTTAACAGTGCTTCTGTCAGTCCAGCTATTGCACATCTACATTTGATGATACAGAAAGTCTTCAAAAACAATGGCAGATTTGTCAAAGAAGAAGGAACTTAATTTATATTGTTTCAAACAGCAGGTGCGGTAGTGGTAGTGAAACAAAAATTAAAATACTGATTCAGTTTGAATGAAACTAGTTGATAAATGCAGAGTAACCAATCTGTAGTTTGGACATGATTATGTAATAGTTTTTTCGTTGGATATATCTTGCTTTAACCAAAAGTTCAGCTCAAGAGTCTTTGAATATGTCTGTTTGCTAAGACACTAAGATTTGTTTGTACACTTAACGCAGCAAAATGAACCCAGAGAACAGTCTGTGGTTTCCCCCATACTCTAAGATCCAGGGCTGTCAGACGAACCAGAGACTAAAAGCAATGGAATATTTTATTGTGCTATTTTTTAGGTTGTTTCATAACATCAGCATTATAAAACTGTGATTGGGATTTCCTTAGAGTAATGTAGCAATATATTGTAAAGTGCAATCCAGAAACATGACTTACATTCTGATTAAACAACAACTTGTTGTACCAAACCTTTCTTAAAAAGCCCCTTGGAATGTATTTTTATTACTTCTGAGACTCTTTTAAATCCTGCTGGTATTTTTGTTTTTCTTCATAGCTCTTTTAAATGTAATCAAAGAGGATTTTTGCTTTTGTTGAAGTGTCGCAAACTAGCACCAGGTAAAAACCTGACTATATCCAAAAATGATGCACAATAGCTGTCTAGTTTCAAAGTGAAGCTGAACGGGACAAGTTTGGTTTTTTTTTAGTTCCCCCAATGAAAACATTGATTCTTATTAGTAAGGACAGTCAGCTATAGTATGCTCACATCCTGATCTTTTTTCTCGTTGTTTGTTCAGCTAAATAATGTCTTCAAATTTGCACATTAAAATTAGGTTTACCTTTGAAGGGTGAAATTATATGTAAGAAAGAAACATCAAACATTCAGCTGTGTCTACTAATCATTAAGGGTGCAGTCTTTGCATGTAATTCTGCATAGGGGAGAGATGCTGTGTTACTGCAAACTGTCACTGCCCTGGGACTTGGGATTTTCAATTGACAGAGGATCTTGAGAGAGAAATTAGCCTCTTAAGTTTGAGTTGTTAAAAATTTGTTGGCTTTTTCTTTCTAGCATCAATGCCTGGTAATTGTTTCTCTCTCGATTTTGTGGTTTTGGTTTTTTGTTTTTTTTTTCGTGAATGTAGACAACAGTCTAAACCTTTTTCAGGAATTGTCAGGTATTTTCTGGTACAGTACAGAAGAGACATTTCTGCTGTTGACAGTAGAACATTTAATGAGTAGCATTTGAAGTCCAGTAATTTTGTCAAAACCGTATTGCAGCAATTGCAATTGACTGCAGATTGTGAAGCCATATTTTAGGACAAGATCTTTTTTATTGTCTTAAGTTGCCCGTGTTTTTTAACTTGTCTGCCCCTCCTCCTCCCTCAAATCCCCCCTCTTCTAGAAACAAAGACTTGTTTGTTCCTGCTCTGCCTGTGAGGTCTTTGCAGCCTCTGCTGTGTGGGTGCAGAGCCCCTTATTTAAATGCTTTCCATAGCCATGGAAGGTAAGGAACAGGACGCATTAGAAACTGGTAAGTCCTAGCTGATAGATAAAATGAAGCTCTTCGCCTTTGAATTTGAAGTGCTTGAAAAGAGCTGTGCATGATCATTACAATGATGTGCTGATCATTACAAATGCATGAGGTATAGAAAAAAAATAAAATCTTCTATCTGATAAGCATCTTCTTTAGAGTGCAGATTTCTGCCATCATGTCCTGGTAAGTAATGGGGAATAGGAATGTAAAAAGAAAAAAAATAAAAACTCACCCACAAAACAAGCAAGCAAAAAAAATCAACCCCAAAGCAACAACAAAAAACTTTAAAACCCTTTGTTTTTTCCTGTCACTTGAAACAAGATGTGTTTCCCTCCCTCTTTTCACTAAATATTGTGTTGGAAATTATAGATAATTACATTCTTCTTTGAGTTTCCCTTAAAGATAACACACTTGTGTAATCACCAAGGTGTATGAAAATAATCAATACTATTTTTGTGGTTTTTTCACTGGTTCTTCATTTGGATATATTAAGTCAGTAAAATTCAGTTAGCAGCATCTTCTAATATCCTAACTTAGCTTAATTTCATGGTTAAAAAGAATTTGCTCATATAAAAACATCTCTATTATCTGTTCTATGGACAGTTAAAAATCTTATTATTTGAAGTCTTTTGCATTTTCTTTCTTGAAATAATAAAATGTTCAGAAACATCCTTTTAATTTTAACCAAAATTTGTGAATAATAATAATTATAATTTAGAAACTGGAATTTTAGCTTCAGTTTCCAAATAGTTACTAAATCATATCATTAAGTTATCTCCTAATATTTATTGATGAATTTTAAGTATACACCAAAGTCTTTGTATCTTGTGATACTCCTGCTTTAGATATTCTTTTAGTTAGAAATATGACTTTCAAAATTAACATTAGAGGACATTTTGGGGATCTAGGATGAGGGAATAAAGTGAAAAATATCAGAGAAACATGATTTCTTTCTTAAAGTTAAAATTGCAAAGTCAGTAGATGAGAAGAATGGAGCAAACAGTGGTCAGAGAGAACAGAAATATGCAAGCAGCTGTCAGAAAGACACACATACATAAAATAAAAAGAGCAGAAAGTGGCAGAGCAGGAAATGCAAAGCTGCCTATTTGTGGAGAAGTGATACTTGTATGGTGCATGCAGGAAAAACAAATTCATAACATGTTGAAGGAATGTTAGTGATACTGGACTGAGGTGTTTAACTAAGGTTAGACACTATTAAATTTTTATGAGGTTATCTGTAACATGACTTGCCTGTGAACTTCATTGAGGTAGGACACTGAAACCATGATTCATGGGAAAACTGGGGAGTAGACTATAAATGGAGCCTTTTTAACCAGAAGAAAACCAGAAGAAAATTTACATTTTTCAGCTTTGGATACTTTAATTTTACAAGCTAGTTTGCTTTTAACTTAGATGTGCTCATTTCGGGTGATTGTAATTTTCTAATTTTTCTCCCTCTTGACTTTAAACTGTAATTGACCTTCCATCTTGTTTAATAGCAGGGTATGGATCCTGGAACTTCTAAGGCGTAGCACAGACTTTGGATAGGGTTGCAGAATTAACTAAGCAGAAGGCTGTTTTCTGTTGTCCCCTACTAATCCCTTCATTTCTGCTTATAAGGTGAAAGAGAGTAAGATATATGGAGCAAAAGGCATGGTCCTGGTTCCAGATTTGGAGAGAAAGGAGATCTGTTCCCCATTCTAGCATTGTCATGTCTAGCTTGTCTAAAACTGTAAAAAAAAAGCCTTGATATACAAAGGTTGTCTAATTGCTGTCAAGCTTCCAGCAGATATTGTCCATTGGAGCTCCTGGTCCTTGTAGTTAAATATTGGCTGTCCACGTCCTTACAGGACTGCTGTTAGAACTTCTGCTTACCAGTTTCTAGTGTCTTGGGGCCAGTCTTCCTGTTGCTGGCCCAGAGACCACAGCTAATGTGGCAGATCTGGTTAATTGGCTCACTCTGGTCATCTTCTGTCCTGAAGTTCAGTTCTGATGGTGAAGTGGTGCTAGATGTCTTGTAACATCAACTGCTTGATCCAAAGGAATGTCATTTTCCCACTAATTTTTTTCATCCTGGGTCAGGATGAGACTTGTAGGTTAGAGCTGAATTTCAGCCCTAGTAGTCTCTGCTTGGTACTGGGATCCAGTTTCTATTCCTACTTCACAGGTTCACTTACCTTACAGGAAGTTTTATCATATTAGCAATCATATGTATGAAGCTCTTTAACAAGTAACTGCATGAAATACTATTTCAAATCACTTTAGGCTATTTGACAACATTTTGTGTTTTGGACTCATGAAAATGACCGTTCTGCCCATTAGACTGTTAAGTCTGTGCTGGGTCAGTGGATTAGTTGAAAGGGTTGACTGCAGTTTGGTTTCTAACTAGTTTAGTATTATGTGATAAATATACGTTGGCTTTCTTGGAACAGAAGAACAGCACTACTGTACCTTAAATTGAACACTCAAAAGACAGTGCAGACTGAAGGGCTTTTCAGTGAAAAGATGGTACAGATTTTTTTTTGTGAGAGAGTTCTCCTTTCTTATGGTAGTTAGAAATGTTAGTATTTCAGGATTCCTCTATAGGATGAAAACATTAGTTCAGACTAATTCTACAGATGTTTTTTTTTTTTGCCCCACTTCACCCTGTCATCCTAAAAGAAGCTCTCTTTTTTTTTCCTTGGTTTCTATAAACCATAATCCCCCCTTCCCAGAAAAAAAAAAAAAAATCCCTGCCATTCTCCCATCACTGCTTCAGCAAATACAATCTGCAGAGTACTGTGACTGTTAACAGATTCAGTCTGTTTCAGAGAACAAGATGGAGAGCTAATTCTAAACTGAAAGCTCCTGGAAACAGTGTCCTTGTAATACAGTCAGCCTTTCCCACTCTCTCTTTCATTCTAGGAACTCTAGTGCCTGTGTTGACTTTAACCATATTGGTGTCATGTGAGGGAGAAATCAGGCCTGTCACATAGGTGCATTCCAGTCATGTATTATTGTATAAAATAAAATTGTCTTAGGCCTTGCCTTTATAGGGGAAGAGGGGGGTTCTCATTGTGCATTATGCTTACAAGGTTACATTTTGTCTTCTCCACTCCCCAGGAAAAATACAATTCATAGTTCTGAGGGGTAAAAGAAAATGAAGCACTAGCAAAATGTTTCCTATGTTGATATCAGTATTTATGGCTGTATAATTTATCTGCCATTTCTGTACCAACTCTAATTTTGCCTGTCAAGAAGCTCTAAATGAAGCCTCTAACACTAAAATCTTGATGTGACAAGGATGTGAATGCTGGTTGCTTGCACCACAATGTGTAGCTTTTAATTGTTTTCAGTAAAAGTGAAATGATCCATTTTGTCATTCTGTGTGTTTTCAAGTTAAATGAACCTAAGATTTCACATGAATAAAACAAGTTATTTATTATTTGTGTCTGCAGTGAGAATAGTTTATTAGAAAGAAGAGAGATTCTCCTAATTCAACTTGAAATATTTTACTACCACTTTTGAATTTTTCACCAGTTAGCGCATTAAACTGTTTTCAGCAGCTTTTAGAACAAGTATGTAGTCTTAACCATTAGACTGTTGCATTAATTTTACACCCATCTATTGCTCACCATGAGCATACATTTCACACTTCGAACATCAGTGTAACTGCATGTTTCTTACAGTCATGCCTTGTAATTTTGTAGATTTTTTTCATACCTTTCATGGATAATACTTTCCTTCCATGTGTTTGTTTGAATTTATTTTTTAAGTGTTTATTGTTTTGGTTCCTTAGCCATGAATCAGCGAATCAGCCAAAGTGCTCCAGTCAAACAGCCACCTCCTCTGGCTCCTCAGAGTCCCCAGGGTGGTGTGATGGGAGGGAGTAGCTCCAATCAACAGCAACAGATGAGACTTCAGCAGCTACAGATGGAGAAAGAAAGGCTGAGACTGAAGCATCAAGAACTGCTTCGGCAGGTGAGGCCACAGGTTAGACACCTACTTCCACTATTTCTTCTGTATGTTATGTTTTGATTTTTCTAAGTTGTTGTTTCAGTGAGTCTTAAAGACCAGTGACTGTACAAAAAGCTTTGCATTCTAAATAGGTCTGAATTCATTCTCTTATTTATATCAGCTTGGTGGTGAAAGTACCTGATTTTTTAGACTCAAGGATTTTGCTTTCCTCCCTCTAAAAAAACTCTTGAAGAGAAAGCTTTACAAACTATAAGGATGACAGCATGGACTGTTGATGTGATTGGATATTCCTCCTGAGAATATAGTTCATATTCATTGAGTTCCAAGTCATGTAAAAAGTTATTTCCCACAGCTACTTTAGTTTTCCCTTTTACGTGGAGGAAAGTCTTTAGTTTTAGGACATGTTGCAGTCTGTAGGATATTGAAGTATTTTTAAAGTTTATATAAGATACATTGAGGAGATGCCAAAATCTTACCTTTTCAACGGTGGAGTGAGCATGGAACAACTGAATAACTTGTGCTGCATTTTGAACCGGTGGTTTTCTTATGCTGAAGAATTTAAAACTTCATAATAAGGCTGCAAGCTATGCCTTTCAGTATTTTCTACTATATGGATGTGGCTGTATTATCCACTATATGGATATGGCTGTAGCAAATACTAAAGTGTAGGGCTGGACTTTGCAATCTCTGGATTGGAATTCGGGCTTGATCTCCTTTTGTCTAAGCCTTCTGCTTCAATTGTTCAATCTGAATGTTTTAAGAGTTACTACCATCTGTGCTAGATACTTAAGATATTTCTTTGGGTTTTTGACACTGCCAGAAAAAGCACTAATCTTTTCTTTGAGGAAAACCTTCTAAAATCTTTCCCTTTTCACTTTGGGTGATGGGCCTTGTATCAGAAGAGGATAATATCTTAAAGTCCTCAAAGACAGCTTTTTTCTTTCTTCATCACCTGCAGTATTCTGTCCTGGAATCTGATTCCCGTTATCCCCTTTGTAGTCAAGGACTGTTTTGTAGAAATCTTCAGCATCTCTTGGTGTTAGATGGGTCATCTTTACAGCCATTACTTTTTGTGGTACTCTAGGTAAGAATATATTGCAAAGGTGGCATCAGGACTTTCTCTCTGCTTAAGCACCTGGGCTTCTGCTGTTCCTGCTTTGCAATTAATCCACAAACAGACATTTTACCCTATGCTAGCATGCTTCTAGGTAGGCCTTCTAATTGTCTTCTTGCCTCAGTTGTCATTGAGAACCTGACTAACTTTGGAGCAGGTGGCAACCAGTTCTCTTCATGTTGTTCCCCTTAGTCATTAAGCTTATCTGTCAAATACGCATCCTTGGTAAATCTCTGAGTTTTGTTTCACTGTGTCATGATTTTCACAGTTTCTTAACTCCCTTATCCTGTCTCATCTGGCCTGTCTCGGGGGCTTGATACTAGAAGATGGTGTTTATAAGACAGCCTGCATAGTAAACCATGCAGCTAAAGTAATTTTTATCCATCTTATTTTTACTCTTAGGCATTGCGGAATATCAATCCCAGCACAGCAAATTCTCCAAAACATCAGGTAGGCTCTTAACTGATGTTTCAGCATAATTAGAAAAATGAAAGCATTAAATTAGGCTAGCAGGGAACTTTCTGCTACATGAAAACATTCTAAAAAAGAAAAAAAAAACAAGCTCTGCCATGCACATTTTTGAGTCACTTTTCTGGTCACGGCCCTAACACTGTTTTTAGGAGTGCTGCATTACCACAACTTTATATCAATATTTAAGAGCAAATGAGGAATTCATTGCACATTTTTTTACATTGAAAACAACCTTCTTGTTCAGCATTCTTGAGGATACTGCTGTTCCAGTCCTGATGTCATCAAGATGTTTATTTAAAGCAAGCTATCTAAGGTAGTAGTTGGTGACTTTTAAGTACTGTTTGTATGAATGTTCTTATCAGTTTGTTTAAGCAGGTATGATCTTAGAGAAGGATATCTGTTATCATTTAATGAAAAGTCACTTGAAATAGTTATGATTTTTAAACATGCATAGTATAACAGAATTACTTAGTAGATTAGACTAACAAAATAATTGCTATGCAGATATGATTTTTCCATTTTGACATTTAACTGGCTCTTGCACAGATACATTTTCTGTATAGGAAACAACAGGTATGAAAAGCCTTTCAAGTTCAGACCAAAATAAAATTGTTCAAAATGTGAAGCAAAGTTAATAGTTTAATGTGGTCTTCTCTTAGTCTCTAAAGAAGTTGAATAGAGAATGAATTTCTGGAAGGGTGAATTTATGGATCTATTGAGAGAACTTCATGTTTACTATTGCTAACAGTATTTGAATCTACCAGTTCTTAGTACAATATTTATATTGGCTTGTACTGTACTTTGTTTTTTAAGAAAAACCTCTGTATGCACTAGGCAAGAAAACCAGAATAAAAGAAAGTATCCTCTGTTTGGAAGCTATGAGTACTGGTGTACTGTTACATTCTGAAGAGTACCAGAAAATTTATGTTACTAGTTCTGAAGAACAGAGACCTTAGTGCTGACACCATGGAAAAAATACATTCTTGTTTGGCAATACCAGAGCAGCTCTTAAACAGAAGCATTTTAATTGAGATGTAGTAATTTGATTAATTTACAAAGTATTAGCTGCATAATGATCTTATCAATCAATATTAGATCCTATTCTGGAGGAGAAAAAAGAGTCCTCAAGAATTGTGGGTATACAAGAGAATAAATGAAGGACGACGACTCCACACCAGTTGAAAACACCGTATCTTCTGTCATAATTAGGTCATTCATAGGGGTTGTTTTTCTTATGGTATGCCAAAAGTATATTCTTTTTTCTTCTATGCCTGAATCCCAGTCATACCATTGTTCACTCTTCCACCAATTTCTTCCTGTTGCCAGCTAAAAAAAAATACAAGAAATGGAGAAGTTTGTTATCAGTTTCATACTTAAATCTCTAAGACGAGGTCTTTGGAACTTCTTGAAATTATGGCTTTAAATCCTAAAAAACTGCAAAAACTCAAAGGGACTATACTGATAATTCATTAAATATATATGTAGTGGTCACTCTGCTTTATTTGGAGTGGGAAATGATGAAAGGATTCATACAAAAATCAGGATTCCATTTGTATTAAACTTGCTTCCTACCATCCCCTGCCTGGGATCAGTTTTATTAGTCTGCACTTGCTAATGAGTCAAGGTGTGTGTGAGTGATCTGTTGGGTAGAAGAATGGGCAATCATCAATTTAAAGTTCTGTAATACTAGACTGTTTGTGTTGTACCATCTAAATATATTTTTTGTGTTTTCATATCACCTCAGTAATGTAATGATCAGCCACAGGTGGAAGAAAGTGCTTAGAGAACTGCTTCTGGGTTCTGGCTCTCTAAATGCTCCTTGAGGCCTTGTACTGTAGAGCCAAATGTAGTCTATCTTCTCTGATGATGCTGCTGTTGAAGTCCCAGTCTGTGCATCTGATCAGTCACAGCTGACCTAGTGAATCTGGAAGACGTATAGAAAGAATAAAAATTTCTTTGTTCAACTTTTTCTTTTCTGACAGGTCTTTCTTTCTTTTTGAATAAAATTAACAAAGTTTGGAGGAATTATCTGCTCTCCTGATGATAAAGCTGTGCTTGGTGGCAGAGTAATTGCTTCTCTTGCTAAATTTTAGATGTTCTTTTAAGGAATACTAAAAATTAAATCTTCCTATGTTCAGTGTTCTTAATTCTGGTAAGGCTAAGTCTGTTTTAGAGAGTGATTGCCAACATCTTCCATTTGTAACGAAATTATGTAACACTGTCATTCTTGAAACTTGTCTCTAATGAAATCTCTTGTATAGATGGATTAAAAACATCTGAGAAATGTTCCTTAAGTTTTAACTGACTCTCTGAGCTTTTCATGTCAGACAATCACTAGGTTAGAAGGGACTGGTGAAGGTCATCTAGCCCAGCATCCTCATCCTACCTGACATTTTTCCCCATGTAGCCTGGATAAAGTACTGTGGTTGGATTGATATCTACGGTCAGGTTTTTTTGGTGCTGGGTAACTGTAGTGTCCCTGCCAGGTTTTTGTCTCTCTGACATGATACTGTAGTATCCTGTGGTGACACTAACACTCCCAAGTGTTACGTATGGAAGCTTTAGCACCTTCTGGAAAGAGTAATTGCTCAGCTCCATTTTTTGTAGCAAGGACTGTAAGAGACTCTTCTTGTTTGAGGATGTATTTTACTGAAATTCTAAAAATGTCAAAGGTTCTATAACTTTCAGACTTACTATGTATCAGCAGGAACTGTTGATACATTCAGGAAATTTAAAAACACCAAGCATCTGTTCAGTCACTTGTGCTCATCATAAACAGTTATTTGTGAAACCTTAAAGATGCCTATCTGTCTTAGTAAAGAGACTGAATGACTTGACTTTCACTCCATCCCACTAGCTCTCTTTCGATTTTCCTGCAGTTAGCATCTGATTGTCAACAATTGTCCATCAAGTTCTGAATATGCTGCAAAATTGAGCAGATGTTAAGTAACAAATTCTTCCCTTACAGTGTGCTGTGGAAAGAAATAGAGGCAAATAATGTTGAGGTACTGATGGCATTATTCTTGGATGTTGTGCAGACTATTTTCTTGTCCTGAGAATGGAATATTTCCTATTTATCTGCTGCTAATATTAGAGTATTTGCTAGTAAGGTCAGCATACTACACATTTATAAGACTAGTTCCTCTTTATATGCTTGCTCATTCTGTATCTGCTGCTTGTTTCTAGCTTGCTTCTAAGCTTTACAGATCAACAAAATAATTGTGTTGCTTGCTCATGTCTGTAGATCTGTATGGATAAATACCTTGTTTAAAAGTCTGTGTAGTAAATCAGAACTGCATTCACTGGCTGTGCTGGTTGTTGTGATTGAAGAAATGAATGGATTGTTTCCTGCTTTAGTCCTCACAAATTGCCCAACTCCTCATCGCTGAGTTCATTTGTCTTCCATCTGTCCACATGTCTTCCCTGTCTCTTTTGTATATATGCTGTAACTTTCTGGCCCTCACAAGAATGCAAACACCTAATCTGAAGAAGCAACTGGTGCTGTAAATCTGCCCAGAAGTGTTGTGATCTTCTCTTTCCCCTACAACTTCTTTCCCATCCCAGGAATGCTGGTGGATCATTTGAAGGTCCACATGGTTGGATGGTTGGGGACAGAAAAGTTACAACTGGCACTTTCAAAGTAAATTTTCAAAACCAGTTATCAGGATATATCAAGCCAAATTGAGTAGCATATCATGGGTTTAATACAGTAAGAATATGAGTGAGTGCAAATCATCTGCATTTCCTCAAAAGCCAGTGAAGATAAAAATGCTCTGAAAAGGATAGTTTTATAAAGTTAATTTGAACATGGTGTGAATGACCTGTAACTTCATGTAAAACTTAATCTGTATGGAATTATGAAAAAAGAATATAGATTAGGTCAGCCAGATAATTTACATAATGTTGACCTTATTTTTAAAATTATTTAAGGACATGACAGATCATTTTGGTCTCTGTGTAATAACCAAAATTCAGCTTTTTGCTAACAATAGGAATACTAAGCTTTTTTTCCCCAGAAGTACTTAAAACAAGTTTAACATATTTAAAAAATAGGATGAGATTAATTCATAGAAATCTAAGCCAGGATTTTGTCATAGGTTTTTTTTTTGCTTCCAGACTTTAAATATGCCTAATAAAGCATATATTTTAAAACATGAATTGAAAGCCTAGAGTTCATATTGCCCTGTTTGGAGCTGGGAGAGACTTGGACACTCCCATGCATTTTTTCAATAGAAAACATACAACTTTTCTTTTTTTTTTTTTTTTTTTTGCAAAACACGTCTATAAGGAAGGAGGAGTGAAAAGACTGTTCAAGCAACACTTCAGCTTCCATTTTATACACCTTTTAGGAAAAATAGTCTTAACATACTCTTTAGGCCTTTAGGAAACTTACCTTATCTTGCAGGATGATTAAAAATTGCCCTGTATTTGTTTTTCAATAGCTTGTCTTTTTTGGTAATTCCTTTCTCTTTCAGACTCCCAGAATGACATAAATGTATTACTTAGATGAGTAATAACATTCTTCTGAGGGGAAAGTGCTCCTGACTCCTGAAAAAGTAGCAGTAATGCTACTTATAAATAGTTAAAAATAGTTGCAGTTTTGCATTTTTTAGCAATGTTGTTGAAACAAAGATAAAAGTAGTACTAATTTTAAAAATACTAGTTTCACTATGTAGTACATGCCAAAGAATAGGCAAAATACAGTTCTCTGTCCTGGTTTAATACATCTCTTTAGTGGGCCTTTAAAGAAATTAGATACTTTTTTTGTTTGTTTGTTTTAAATGGCTAGTGTCTTCAGCTACATTTATTTTTACCATACTACTTAAGTTCATGTACTGATGAAACTTCAACCTCTCCTACATTCTGAGGATTCATAAAAATGCAAAGATAACTTCCCTGTTTTTCCAAATTTCTTGTTCGTTTGTACTGACTTTTTTTCTTATGGTAACAGAAGAAAAATTGTGGGGTTTTTTTCTTTCCTGGTGTCAGTAGCTCTTGAAAAAGGGATGTGTATGGTTTTCTTATTTTCCTCACTACTGAATCAAGAGGCAGTCATGATTGGAAAGGCCACACAAGGGAGATAAAATGTCACTTTAGTTCATATACAGAAATGATGCTATGTAGTTTTTCCTTTGTCACCACTCTTTGTGGCATTGGTGTGTGATCAAGCTGCTTCTGCAGTCTGCTGGCACTTTTGGCTCCTCCTCTTCATCCAAATCAGGAACTGCAGCCCAAGGAAATAAAGATGTAATGTATAGATCAAGCCAAGAGGGAAGAGGAAAAGGACAGAGCGTGTGGATGAGCAGTTCTTGAGCCACCTCTGGCATAGCTGCTCTAAGACCTTCTGCCTTCTTCAGATCACTGTCTGGGAAGCATTCCAGGGAAAAACACTTTTTTCTTTCTTTTTTTCAAATGGATGAGTCTACCTGTATATCAGGTAACTTGTGACTGATACAAGGTTGCATACAACTTAGCTGTGCAGTAAGATGTCTTTAGGTAGGCTTTTGACGTGTTTTTTAACATAAGCAAATGGAAATCATGTGGATAAGCCTCTAGAAATCATTAAAAGATGCTTAGTATCCTGTGATCTGAAAATGGAGATGGAGTATTATTGCTGTTCATTAGAACAGTGGCCATATACGTGGTGATGAGCAGAGGATTTGGTTTACTTGAAGTAGCAGTTGGGTGTGATGAACACAAAAACCACTGGTATGCTTGTGCACTTTCTGCAGAGATCTGACAAACTGTAGTGAGAAAATTTTCTTGTACAAGACATAAATATGTAGAATAGTAATGTAGAATGCATGTAGAATAGTAATCCACAGGAATGGGAGTGAAGCATATGCATATTAGAAAAGAAAAGAAAACCAGGCAGTAGGGCAGCTTCAGTACATCGTCTGCTGGAAATAAAATAACCTTAGGATTGCTTAAAAAGAAATCACTTTGAAGAAGAATTGGGGAAAAGTTAGTTTTATATACTAAAAGACTACAGTATAGTAGTTTTTAAGCTTATCGTTGAAAATGGATGAAGACATCTCATTTTACAAGTGAGAAATATTGAGTATTGTCAAGACTGACAGGATTGGTTTTGCCTGAGATTATCTTCCCAGGCACAGCCTGGATGTCACATACTACCATTAATGGTGACAAGATAGTCAATAGATTTACCAGTCTCTGCATTAACAAAGCTCAGTCTTGGTGAGACATTGATGATGTTTGAACAGAGTTGCTTGAAGAAAATTACTGTATTTTCACATGTGTAACTCATGGATTACTTGTTTAAAAAGGGGAGAAGGATCACTGGAAATTACATAAAATGTTACTTATTTCTGTCCACCTTTAATATAATGCATTTTATGTTAACACTTTCATTAATTAGTAATTACAATGGATGGTTTGATTCAAGCTGGTAAACATTCACATGTGCAAAAAATTATATTCAATTTAGATTTGTAACTTCAGAAGTGCAGTGTCTTGGTCTTACTAAGAAATTACTCGGAATTTGAAGGGCTTTGAAATTTGCTTAGGGAGCTAATCATGGATTTGATCAGAAAGAAATTTCAAATGCATGCCTCAAACAAGAGGATTGAATGGAAGAAGAGTCTCTCTTTTAGGGAGAGACTTGAAAGTTTGCTGACTGAAACAAGAAAGGTACAAAGGAAGCCAGGAACTAAAAGAAAATTTAAAAGAAATGGGGATGAAATGCTATTTAGCAGAACTAAACTGGTTATATTAGGGGTCAGATGGTATTAACAATCCTTGTTTTAGTTTAAGTATAGACTTAGCAGAAAGATACTGAGATGAACTAGAAAATATTTGTGTAAGCATACTGATATTTATACCCATAAATACATTTACAGTTGGCCATGGCTGCTGGAACTTGCATTTTCATTGAAGCCAGTACAGATTCTTGCTTTGTCCTCAGAAACTTTAGTTTAATTTCATTTAACTCTTGTAACTGGAAGCAGTAAAAACATCAGTTATCTATAATGTCACATGTTTATGTATCCAAAAAGTGTGTTCAAATGCCTAACATGATCTCTCTTTCTCCCTCTCCTGCTGTTCTAGGAATTGGCTCTCCGTAGCCAGCTTCCAACAATGGAACAAGACGGTGGATCTCAAAACCCCGTGTCATCTCCTGGAATGTCTCAGGAGCTGAGAACAATGACTACAAATAGTTCTGATCCGTTTCTTAACAGGTTTGTAGGAGTAGCTACTAGAGGAAAGAAATTTGATTTAAAATTCTGTTTGGTACATGTAATAGTTTATTTTGAACATCTGTCTGTGCCAAGAGCCACAGCTGTAAATGAATCTTTCCTTAAATGGCAAGTCTAGTAAAAGTTGAAGATTAAAAGCTGTCTCCTGTGGGAGGAAGTAGTCTGTTCAGACTTGTAGGAAGGTTTTTATTCAAAGTCATAACATGTTTGCCTCTGCATAATCTGTTGACTAACAGTCATTTCAAATTACTGACTCAAAGAATTTGTGAATAGCTCACTGTGAGATCAAATGAACTGTGAGGCACATTTAGGATTACAGCTTGAGGTTCATTTTAAGGTTTCTCCATTCACCCCTCCCCTCCACTTCAGGTATTTAGCAGTATTTTTACTCTGCTAATGTTAGGTCTACAAATAGTGGCATGTTTAATTTTAAATGCTCTATTATTTTGAAGTGGATATTTTCATTCAAGGTTTAGAATCTTAGAATATTGACTAGTCTTTCATAAAACTTTTTCCTGAATCCCTCTGACTTGAAGGGTTTATTTTGTTGGAAATACTGTTCAAATTTCAGCTTGCAAATGCTTCATACCAAACATTACAACTTTAGAGACACTGCTGCAGCTTGAGATTAATGATATCTGTATTTTGGGAAATCCCTTTGGGAAAATCTCCTACACAGGCAATTATAATTGGAAAACTTGATGTTTTTTGGAGGGATTATCCTACATGGAATTCATCCTGTAGGGTGTTTTTGTATGAGCCTCAACTGTGCTAGCTTTGTCCTAAGAAATAAAAGAGACAAGACAATTTAAACCTGACCTGCTCTCCTATGGAAAGCCTCTGTAGATAGACGATGTTATTGATGTGGTATAGGAACATTCTAGCTTGAATTTCTGGAAGGCTGTTGCCATCACGCATCACACAGGTCCTCCCATTTTCAAAACCTGTTTTCTGACTTGAAGGAAATGCATCTTCAGATTTCAAATGGCCACAGCAGTGGACTGATGCAGTTTATCCATTGTGAGTCTACACACATAAAATAAAACTTAATGGGTCTTTGCCATTAACTAAAAATGGGAAAAAGCTAGAAAGTACAAACTAACATTTTGTAATTTTATGGTAGGTCGATATTTACTGCAAAGTGCAAAAAGATACTGCTTGCCTAGTTGCATATATGTTTAACTGTTGGTTTTTTTCCAAATGTAGCCCTTACCCCATGCAAAATACTGAAAAATCTGTATTTGACATGAGTTCAGATTATCTTAATTTGGATTTTGATCTGAATATTTGTTGTCTTTTAGGCTGGTGTGTGTGGCACCACACTTAATTCTGTCATATCAGTGTGCGAAAGGGATTTTTAAGGACATTTATGAATATGTATTGCTGTCTCAGAAAGCAGTCCAATAGTTTAGACCTAAAGATCTTGTTGATACTCCTTATGTTAAAGTTCAGGCTTGGAGAAATGCTCCCTTCTATCTTTATAGGGTGTATATGAAGTTCCTAGTGAGACAGTACTAAATTTAGGCCCCAAAGTCATAAATTCAGAGTTTGGGTCGTTTAATATTTTCTGCTGCCCATATAATCGAAACATAAAAAAATTTCAGAAAATCACTACTTTAGAGTGATTTGAGATAATGCTCAGTAGTGGTTTAAAATGCATAATCAAATCTGCCTGCTATCTTCGGTACTTACGTCATTATGATATATTTGATTTTTTTTTTTTTTTTTTGAATGGTATATTCATCAGTGCAGACTTCATTAGACTATTTTACCTTTTGGTTTGCCACACTTGTTTATATATTTTTGTTGGTTAGATTTATACTGGTAGTGATGGTAGCTCTCTCTTTAACTCCTAAATCGGTATTTCTTCTTTTGTATACACATATTTTAACAATGATTAGTTAAAGAAGAATCCACTCTATTTTGGGTAATGCTGTTTAGTTGCATGTGGTAATTTTGGGTGGTGTGACTATTAAATGAACAAATCCTTGTTGAAGAAAGAGGAAATGTGTACTAAGAAGTGATTTGAAGAGAAGTGCTGGACGTTCCAAGTGTGAGAGCAACAGCCAAAAAGCCTTCTCCACTGGAGTGATTTAGTTTAGTATAGTCTCAGTTCTTTTTTTAGTATTTTGTCCCATAAAGTAAACCAGCATTTTTGTTCGCAGAAGTTCTAAATTGTTTAATTACTAGGATTGTGTTGAATGTGTGATGATTCTGTTTTTAAATCAATCTAAAAAAAGATAAATATTTATCATTTATCTATAAAGAAATGTTAGGTTCCTTTCTTGTATGGCAAAGATGTATTCATGGAATCAAATATATGTATGCTTATATATGTATTTATCTACGTGGCTGAAAGCATTCTATTGGCATCTGATGTTGAATAGCTGTTCATAATTTTTTTTGGTTCTTCATACTTGACAAATGATAATTTGAACAGTAAATCAAGTTGATGTTCATTTAGGATGCAGGATGGAAAATCAGTAACGATTCTCAGTAAGTGCTACCATAACCTGAAGAAATACAGATTTTGAAAATATTTTGTGAAAACTGAATATTAGGAGATGCAGGGGGGAGGGAGGTAATAGTGGCCTTCAACAGCTGCTTATGGAGGCCACAGGTCCTGTCAGCCTGCTCTGGCATGGATCCTCCACAGGCTGCAGGTAGATATCTGCTCCTCCGTAAATCTCCTGGGGGGCTGCAGGGGCACAGCAGGGCTGCACCAGAGGCTGCAGGGGAATCTCTGCTCTAGTGCCTGGAGCACTTCCTGCCCCTCCTCTTGGACTGACCTTGCAGTCTGCAGGGCTGTTCCTCACATGTGTTCTCTCTTCCATCTGCTGTTCAGCATTTTTCCCCTCTTCTTAAATATGTTATGACAGAGGTACCACCATTTTCACTGATGGGCTCAGCTTTGGGCAGCTGGACCACTTCGGAGACAGCTGGAAGCAGCTGGCTGGCATGGAATCAGCTGCTCCTGCTATGTCACACAGCAATACCTGCAGACCCCTGCTACCAAAACCATGCTATATAAACTCCATACACTGACTGGCCTTCTTCCCCTCCCCATCCCACATTTCCATGCTCTTGGTACTGCTTGCTGCGCTGGCAAGAGATGGCAGTAAGAAAGTGACGGCATGTAAGGCCCCATGCCATCAGTTTGGTTAACTGTTCTGTCAGCAAGATCACTCTGAGCAGGGTTTGTTTATAGGATGGCTTCTGTACCAGTATTTGATTTATATTTGGGTGCTCTCTTGCCTTGACATGTGTGACTGAACAAGTAGTAATGCAGCAGTGGGAAGCAATTGAAAAATTGCTAAAGAAGTTCCAACTATTTATAACATCAGTGACCTAAAAATACACTAAAGTGGTTGATTAAACATGGGAACATTAGTTAGAAGTAATTTTTTTATCCTTATGGAAGCATAAAAGGGAGTACCATAATTATTATTATTTTTTCTAATCAGTATGGATTATCTGATATGCTTCGAAAGGTTTTAGCTGTGGGTGGGTGTGAAAAGATTAAAATTATGCACAACACAAGTAGGCAGTTTCTTAAAGCTGCTTAGGTATGTTCTCATCAAGTTAAATTGAGTCTAATATGGTTTTAATTGGAAGAGTTCTGTGCAAAATAAAACCCAGGTATCTCACACAAAAAATGCTTCAGATTTTTTATTAGAATGGGGGATTTTTCATGGTAGTAATGTTTTCAAAGCCCATAAATTAGTTCAAAACAAGCATCGATTTTATTTTCTTCAGTGCTCTACCCTAATTTTTTTTCCCCCTCTTTTTCTTCTGTTACAGTGGAACATATCACTCCAGAGATGAAAGCACAGATAGTGGACTTAGCATGAGCAGTTACAGTGTACCCAGAACCCCAGATGACTTCCTGAACAGTGTTGATGAGATGGATACAGGTCCGGTTTGTGCACATTTTTAATGCATGTTTTCCAAATACACTTGTATCCATTTGCAATGAAAACAAGCAACTCTGAAAAGCTGTGATGCTTTTTGCATTGTTTTTGCCTTTTCCGATTTCCCCTATTTCTCTGATGGAAAGATTATGGTTAGATTTGTGAAAAAAAATATATTTGTAATTAACTGTATTGGGAGGATGGGGAAATTGCTCGTAAGTAGTATCACTCCTGTTTTTATAAGGAATTTAAGTTTCTTTGCTTTTTGAAGTAATATTGTTCAGAGCTAAGAATAGAACCTCGTCCAGTGTTGTTAATACTACTCCAAAACTATATTTGACTTAGTATTGTCTTTTTCCTTCAAGGGTAAAAATAAAATTATGCTGAATGACATCAAAGATCTGGGTCAGTAGGTTAAAGTTGGAAGCAAAGGCGTACTCTTTGTATATCTGCATGCAGTCAAGTTATCTTTGGGGTTTGTGATGGATTTCTGTTAGTCACACTGCTTGTATGATGCAAGAGGTACAAGATTAACCTTTAACCAATTGTCCTGATAAACTGTAGGTTTGGTACTTCCAGTATACTTAATATCCATCTTTGTGTTATAACTAGGTGACAGTATCGGCCAAAGTAACATACCATCCCATCAGAATCGTTTCCCAGACTACCTTGAAGCCATTCCAGGGACAAATGTGGACCTTGGGACACTGGAAGGAGATGGAATGAATATAGAAGGAGAAGAACTGATGCCAAGTCTGCAAGAGGCTTTGAGCTCTGACATCCTCAATGACATGGAATCTGTCTTGGCAGCCACCAAGCTAGATAAAGAGAGTTTTCTTACTTGGTTATAGGGGCCTCAGGGAGACTGAATTCTAAATCTGTGAAGGATCTAAGGAGATTAGGACATCTGTATCTGAAGTTCAGAACAAGCCAGTGTGGTGCACATTGGCTTGTGTTCAGAAAAAGTAAATGAACAAATACTCAACAAGATTCTTTGGGTTTGCTCTTCCTTGTCCATCGCTGCTGTTATATATTGCTGACTTTTTTCCACAGTTGACTCTGAAGAACAGACATCTTCTTGATCTTTTTCTATTGCTGTTGCAACTACTGTTCAAGGGGGGTGGGGAGGAACGATGAGCCTATTTTGGATGACGAATGCCATTCCTTTTGTCCTAGTGTGTGCTTGCATATCATTTTATCTAAGTCCTCAGATTTGAGAGTTAATTTCTGCATATCACTGCTTGTAGTTTGCTCAGCTAGTTGTCTCCTGCTGCCTGTGGTGAGTGGTAAAACATGATATACTGGGGTGACAAGCCAAAAATGATGTATCTGGTCAAAAGCAGTCAATACTGATTTGGAGATACGATGTAAAGGAGGGCTGAAGACTGGCATTAAGTGTTCCTACTAGTAGCTCTTGCATTAGCCACAAAGTGCTCTTGTTCGTATTTTATGTTATAGTAAATCATGAGTCATTTTACATAGAAACATATATGAACTTTGATTGTTGCCACATACTCTAGCCTAACTTCCATTTGTCAAAAATACTTTGATTATTTTTGTTAGTTGGTTTAACTGTAGCTGTAGGATGGGAAGTAATTATAGGTGTTCTGGGTTTTTTTTTATTAGTGAAATCTAAGGGTTTTTTTCTGATTTCACCAGTCTTATTTAAATCTGAATTGTCTGCTTTTTTTTATACTTAAACCATGCCTATTGTAGCCTGATAAGCTAGTGAGTACATAAACCAGTATGATTTGCCTGTAACTTTTTTATTTTTTTAAAGGCTAGCTTTGAATGTAATCATTAGATTTCATGACCAGTGGCTTATTTTTCATGTGTATTTGTGAGACTTTGAATTAGAATCTGATTACAGCAATGTAAAAGTTAGAGTCCTTTGTCATGTGTACAAATTTTAAATGCATTTTAAAGTAGCAGAACCATTTTAAAATTACATCTAATCTCTCTTCTGGTTTTCGATTTTGGTCTCTAAGTGAGTTCAGATTTTAAAAACCTTCATGGGGAAAAAAATTATAAAAAGTTTCTCTTAAGTTAACACGGACAAAAATTCTGAACTATTAATATCACTGTGTGTTGCAATGTAAAGGCTAGAACACCAAAAAACTTCTCAATAAAAACTTCTAAGTGTAAGAGTTTGGTGAAAAATAAGCCCTGGACGCTATATGTAGAAGAATGTAAAGATATGTGTTAGATGGTGACATGAGCAGGTAATGAAGTGTATATTAGTAGTAGAGCTTAGCATGGGGTAGAGGTGAATATGAATCATTTTTATTTTAACAGGAAAAGATGTATCACTAAGTTGTCTGCAGGAGTTGACACAAGTTTCCAAAGAGTATTTTTAAATGAACAAAACGAGCATGAATCAAACTTTCAATATAAGCTATGAATTTTTGTGGGGCTTTTAGGATTTTTTCTGATGAAAAATAGTGTCACCAGTTAACACCTCTATAATTAAGGGCCTGTCACCATTATCAACATTGAGCCTTTATTTTCAAGGGTGTATAACATGACTATAAAGATACTGTAAGCGTGAAACTTAGATTTGGAAAAAAATCTCAGTTAGCAGGGACTTCTCCTGAGGAGAGATTTTTTGGGTTTTACCGTTTTGCATTTTTTTTAAAGACACTGATTATTTTTTTAACCTAGGAACAAATCAGCAAAACAAACAAAAAAACCCATCATATTATTATTGCCATTTGGATTTCTCTAATGCTTCAGAAATAATTCTGGTTTAAGATGATGTAAAGAAAATGAAGACTCTTAACTAAATCCTATTTTAAAAACTGAAGCAGCAGAGGCAGAGATTTGAAATTTACCACTATAAATGTACATTTATTACTTTACATAAATGTATTAGTGTTTGAAAAACACAAAATTTTGTGGCTTGTTATGGGATACAGGCACGTTTTAAAATAACAATTTTTAAAACACATTCACGATGATATATATTCTGCTACATCAATAATTCAGCAGTTAATAGGCCACTTATATTGTGCAATGACACAGTAGCTCCTAAAGCAGTGTATTGTGTCCAGGATAGGGATTTTGGTAGCATTTTTGCAATTTCAGTATGAATTCCTCTCTCTCTTACCCTTCAGGAAAAGAAAAAGACACTAAGTTTTCATAACTTGAATGATCTGACATAAAACCACAACAGCAAGGAAATTCAGAGTTGATTCTATTTCAGTTGTCTTCCACGGTTATATCCAGGTATCATAGCACATAGATAGTCACAGAATAAGCTGAGTTGGAAGGAACCCATCAGGATCATCAAGTCCAACTCCTGGCCCTGCACAGGACACCCCAGGCTTCACACCATGTGCCCGAGAGTGTTGTCCCAACTCTTCTTGAACTCCGTCAGGCTGGTGCTGTGAGCACTTCCCTGGGAAGCCTTTTCCAGTGCCCATCCACCCTCTGGGAGAAGAGCCTTTTCTTGATATCCAGCCTAAATTTTCCCTGACTCAGCTTCAGGCCATTCCCTTGGGTCCTGTCACTGGTCTTGAGAGTGAAGAGATCTTACCTGTCCCTCCTCTTCCTCTCATGAGGAAGCTGTAGACTGCAATGAGATCTCCCCTCGCCTCCTCCAGGCTGAACAGACCAAGTGACCTCAGCCATGAGAAGTGGCTTCCCCTCAAGGCTCTTCACCATCATCATTGCCCTCCTTTGGACACTCTCCATTAGCTTAATATCCCTTTCATACTGTGGCACCCAAACCTGTCCCCAGCACTTGAGGCCATCCCAGTATAGAGCAGAGAGGGACAGTCCCCTCCCTTGCCCAGCTGTGATGTTGTGCCTGATGCCCCCCAGGACAGGGTTGGCCCTCCTGGCTGCCAGGGCACTGCTGCCTCATGTTCAACCTTCTGCCAGCCAGGACCCCCAGGTCCCTTTGTGCAGCGCTGCTCTCCTGCATCTCATCCCCCAGTACGTGCACACAACCAGATATGATGCACTGAGTGCAAACTCCTGACATGCTCTACCTAGCTACAACAGAAATGAGTACAGAACAAATTATCTTTCCTTGCTTTTGTGTGTTTGTCACAGCTTTAATATTTGAATGTTTTATTCTCATTGTAGAAACACTACACTACTACGCTTACTGTATTTGGGTAGCACTGCTTAGGGTAGATACTGACAAACTGGGAATCCTTGAACTGCTCTAACATTAATTATGTTTTGTGATACTTATTTTAATTAAGACATTTCCGTTCTCTCACCTACTAGGAAACATACCATAGAGATGCTGTACTGTTGGCAATCAATATTAATTTGGATTTATTTTTTTTTTTTAATTCTGCAAATGCATTATTTGATGAAGTGGTTAAAATTGTTTGAAATGCAGAAGTGTTTTGGGTAGTATTTTATACTGATGTATATATTGAAACAGAAATCATTGTAATAATTGTAATAGCTGTTAGTTTTAAATACACTATATGCAGACAGATGGGGCTGTACAGAGCTGTACTGTTAACACCCAGGCAGGGCTACTGCTTGGGAACAGGTTGCAGTGTCAGTGAACCATATGGATCAAATATTGTACCGTTCAGTGTTGGCGCTCACCAATGCAAAAGGAGAAGAGACAATTTCAACATGATTAACACTACATGGTAAATTAGTACTACAGTGACCTTTTCACTTACAAGCATGTTTTTTATACAAATTAGCAGGTGTGCCTGTATAAAATAATTTGTGTTCTGTATCATGGAAAAAGTACTCTCCACATTTAGAATCACAGAATCATGTTGTATGTTAGAGAATTATGTCCAAAATTATATCTATTACTTAACAATGTTATTTTTAGATATGAGCATGACTGTAAGCTAGGTACTTAAGTACATTCTGTTACATTATTTTTTCTTTATGTAATACTTTTTCAGTTGTTTTATTTGGTATAAATATATACTTTGTGCTTAAACATCCTTGTTTGTTTTTAACATTCAATAGTATGTAAAGATATGATTTCCTTCAGTAAGATAGATGCATTGAATTATTGGAATGCAAATTTAGTGTGTCTATTCCTGTCCCCCTTGTCATTGCCTTTGTAGTCATAAACTCCAGTTCTGCAAATACGGTGTGCAAGCTCACCTGAGAGACAAATGAGTTCCACTGGCTTCAGTAAAGGCCTAACATTAAAGTATACATCTCTGTGTGCTTGCAGTAATGAAGAGACAGTGACTCTGGTGAGCATCATGCAGCTTGTGTAAAACAATACTTTAATTGCAGATGGCACTATAGTGAGACCTGGTAACAGAACATGTGGGTATCTACTAGAAGAAAGCATCCACATTTTGCAGACAATGCTTGCCATGTTCGGATGGCAGATACATTTTTGGCTAACTCTTAAGTTTATGCATTAATTTGTGGCAGACTATCAATAAAGACACACTATTTTAATTTCCAAGTTTTGATTTATGAATTGTGAAGTATGTAATGACATACCTTGAAAGTGCCTGAAGATTTTAGTTCAAAGTATCTTGACAGGTTTCATTAATTTTGACCCTCTGTATAACAGTCTGAATGATGTTTTTTTTTTAAAAGTAGTGCAATTTGGAAAGTCCAAAGTCATATCCTGTTTGCATTTTAGCAGTTCCAGAGTTGCTGCTGTTGAGCACCAAATGCCCCAGCCCCATGAGATTCAGCACATTTGTGTGTCTTCTTAGAAAAGGGTACAGCCCTTGATGGATTTATCAGTTTGTCTTGTATTTCTGAGCTCATAGCCAGCTTTAGTCACCAGATCCTTCAAATTTAAATGTAACATCACACCTTCCACCTGGGAGTAGGCAGCCAGTGCCAGGGAATAATAAGGCACCAATTTTGTTTGCTGATATCACTCTCATTTATAAGGTGGTGACATATTGCAGTAGTTGAAGTATGAGTGACCTTCTGAGGCAGCCCTAAATAGACTGTATTACTGCAAAGCAGGATATTTGGTCCAGGTATTACAGGCTCACTTGGCAATTCTCTTTGAAATATTTTCAACACTTAGTTAAAAATAAAGAGTATTTTTTTCAGTAAGCCAGAAATAATATGCTTCCAAGGAAGCAAGTGCAAGTTATCAGCCAAAGAAAGCATTTTTCATCTTGGATCATCAACAGAGTAATTATTTGAGATCAGGCTATGATCTGTATAGCACCTCCTGTTTTGGAGGTTTATTCAGAGATAAACCAGGGCCACTGATTTTATTTACAGTATCAGCATCCAGAGTTTATATGTTCCTCCTGAAGAGTAAAAGTGTGCTTCTTGACCTTTCTTGTCACTACTTCTTATTGCTAACAGGGATTATCTGCACCTGCTAAACTTAGGTGTCATCAAAATAGGAAGATGTCAGTATAGGATGAGAGATCTTGGTTAATGTGAAACACTGAATCCAACCCTTAACTGAAGAATCAAATTATCTTCAGAACAGAGGGTAGAGCTGTGTACCAACTACTGTATCCAGTACTGAATGCCTCTTAAATAAAACAGCCAATGTGTTTTTCTCTAGGAGAAAATGGCATCTCTATAGCATATCATCATATAGCATCTCTAGGACGTACTTTCAGGGATCATGTTGCGTGAGAAACATAAATGCTGACACATCTGACAAAGCTGCCTTATGGATTCTGTGGAAAACTCAAGGTTTTTGCTTTTCCAGACATCATCTGTCCGTAATGCAGAGGTTGTAACAGTGAATGCTACAGATCTAGGCTGTCACACACCGGTTTTATTTTCTCTGTATGAGAATGCAGTTGGTCATTCTGATTGATAGAATTTTCTGTATTAAATTGGCTTGGTTTAGAACATGAGAGGCAAAGTAGTTTCATGGGATTTTCCTGTCTGTCAGCAAGTGTGACTGGAGGGAGGGGGTTGTTTTGTTTTGGGTTGTTTTGCTTCATTTTGTTTTTTAAGGGAGCAGCCCAAGAGGCTTTTTTTTCAGTGTCCTCCAACAACAAACTAGAACTCCATAAAAATGGTACATTCAATCTCACCTGAAATGCTCTTTCTTCTCCCATATATGTCAATTCTGAGCTGCTCTAGTGTGTTTTAAATTATTTATTTTATTTACCATCTGTGAGTTTTGCTTTCCTAACACCTAAAGGCAGTGCTGTAATACTAGGTGCTGTTTGTCCCCAGAGGAGAGCAGAGTTCCACCATTCTGAAATCCAGCTGCCATCGTGTTTGATGTCTGTAATATAACACAAAATTACAAGGTGCCCTGCTTCTAGTACAGGGTGGTTATGGGCAAGCATGATTTTTTTGAACGATGGTGGGTTCTTGTTCTTTTTTGAGACTGGAAAAGTTTGGCTGCGTCATCACTTTTCAGCAGCCAGCTGTCCTAGCAGGAGCAGGGAGTGTCATAGTGCCTGTTGGAGGACTTCTGCCCAGCACTTAACCTGATGTTAGCCATGATGGATTGTTTTTTTTAAGCTGACAGAGTAATTCAGTCTTTCTCTCATAGTTTCATTGTTAGACATGCAAATACAATTGTCTCAGCTCTCTTGACTGACAAGGGGCCCTTTTCAGACTTTGCCGAGCGACGTAATCCTTTCATACCTATCATCTGCTGTTGAAGTGTGACCCAGAGGCCTCTGAGAGGTTCAGCTGCAGTCCTGGACTGTCAAAGTCTACAGTCAAAACAAGGTAACTGGTTATATTTGTGTATGACAAAAACTCAAACCCACATTGCTAAGAAATGGTGTGATTTAAGTGGTGATACCTTGCAGCAAATGGCAGTGACTGTGAGTGAGGTACCTTCTGGTTAGGCCAGTGGGGTTCAAGCCTGAAAGTGATTATCAATGGCTGTATTGTCCAAGAAGTTGCTGGCAAAAGCAAAGCCTGTGGGGCAGCCTGACTCTTGCCATACAGGGGAGATTCAGGCTGTGGTTGAGAAGAGTGTCAGTGCTACAGAAGGTGACAGCTGTTGGGCTGATTAAAGCTTCCCTATCAATGCAGCCAGCCACTCCCTTCATCCCTGCCTGCAGGTGATTCAAACAACTGCTCTAAATCCCTGGGATTTGGATTTGTATTTACCAGTGTGTAAAACGGTGACTTCCCTTATTTTTCAAATGTTTTTCACTTAAAACATGCCTCTCCTTTTAAAGGTCTTTGTTCCTGTGAACAGCCTTTCAGGATCTGGTAGTCTTTCTATGGATATAGATTTTTCTTTTTAATGTGAATGTGATAGCACCAATAGATCACTGAGAAATAAAAATTTCTTTTTGCAGCTTAGTGGCAAGAATGCTAGAAAATCTGTCACCCAAACAGTAGTATCAGCATCTGAGTTTCTCTCATCCATACACTAGCCATGGTTTTGAAAACAAGCTGGTTTTACATGAAAATCTATGACTGCAGTAAGGCTCAGGTTCTTTGCAACTGTCATCTCTGCTGGTGATGTTTGCTATTGCAATATGTGGATTTTGCTTTATCATCACCTTGAAGAGAAAGTACTGGAGCCTGGTAAGGTTTATGAAAATAGGAAGGAAGCAGATGTGTTTTGCTGTAGCATGAGGACCGTGTTTCTTAGCTCCTCTTGGAAATGTCTCACTTTGAAGACATCTGGTGGTCTTGGCACTTCATATTTACTTGCATTTTATTTTGAGTGTCGCTGACATCTAACAGATGACCACATTATTGAAGTGATTGCACTGGCAACATCTGAAACAGGGTAATGATGTTTTTTAAAATGTAGTCAGGTACAATCTACCTGGGTACACATTGCCCTGGATAAAGACATTTCCCACCTTGTAATGGCACATCTGACTTCCTGCTGAGCCTTTGAGTGAGGCATTTTACCATTTCCCAGGAAAGCTGTATGCATGTTTTTACTTGTGTCCTGGGAGCACTGAAATGTTAATGTCTGCAAAATGCTTTAAGAGTTAAGCATTAAGTACTTCCTATTAATTCATTCTCAAGCTGTGCTATTTTGGGGCTTCTACTCAGTGACATCACCACATATGAATATAATCTTTGCAATGTGGTATAAGGTATGCATCTGATTCTGCAAGTTTAAACTCACAAATGCATTTTAGGATGGTCATATATTGGTGTATACCAAATGATGGTTTTCACTGGCATGTGAACACTCAGTAGGAAGGGTGAACTGACTCAGATTAGTCCTCCTGTGCTGCTCACCAGTTCAATTCCCTTCTAAATCATAGAAATGAGTGCACAGTTACCACTGGCAGATTAATGTGCACCAGTTCTTCCCTGAAAACTTTTGTGCCTAAATCCTTTAGGTTTCTGTTATTTTTTAGACTGAGCTTTCTTGTTGAACTGCTTCTGGGAAGCCAGAGTGACCCTTTAGTGTAGAAGTACATTGAGTGATCATGAATGTGAGGGGGAGAAATCTTGCATCATTATACATCTCTGCAGGCATAGAGTATTGTTGCATGCATTTGTGTGTGTGTGTCTGTATATAGATACTCTATATATAAACACTAATTTCCTGCCTAAAGATAAGTCAGTTTCTCATGAGCATTATATTTAGGGGAAAAAAAACAACAGTAAAAGTGTCATCCCAGTTACGAAGTCTGCATGGTTGTTACTTATTTTAAATATTTAGGGTTTTAGGTGTGACGTAGAATCATTTCAGTCAGAAAACCAAAATGAATAATGAAAGAATATGAACACACATGCTATTCCATTGTGCTGCCTCTCAAGAAACCAGTCTTGAGTAGTCAGTTTTTGGGTACTTAAAGGCACCTTGCATGCAAAAACCCAAAACCAAAGGGCTGGGTAAGAGAAGTAGGGTTGCCAGTCTCTGCCCACTGTGAGAGAGCATGTTTTGCTTTTAAGCTGGGACCAAAGGGAAGTTGGCTGCAGGTCAGATTTGTCTGATGTTTGCCTTCACGCTTAATCCATGCTTTGCACTGTAGTGTGTGTGCATTCTATCACAGCACAGTCACAAAGAGAGATGTGTGTGTGGCTATTGAGACATGAACTGGTATATTATAGAGCACAGAGTTTACTCAGAGCAAGGATTAACCCCTAATGGGTGCCTAATACAATGGAGTGCCATGTTCCACTGATACACAGCACATGCTGTGCTACTTGCTCAAGCTATTCTCTTCAAATAGTTTTTTTTGATTGCTTCCCTATCCCCAAGATCCTATGACAGTTACTGGAGTTTCTTTTGGTTTTAAAGATTTAAGGTGCCTCCATGGGTGGGCCTAGACTTTTTTAAAATGTATTAACATGGACTTACTCTGCACTTGAGTGTAACTACTTCTGTGCTCTGACCTTGTTGATAGGTATGTCTTTGTTAGAGCAGCAGCACTGGAATATAAGATGACAAGTAGATGTCCAGGCATTTGAAGCAGACTCAGGATGTTTTTGAAGCCAGAAGTCTGGGAAGAATGGGGTTAGGAAAGGCAGGTCCTGCTTGATCAACCTGATCTCCTTTTATGACCAAGTGACCTGCCTGTGGATGAGGGATTGGCTGTGGATGTTGTATGCCTGGACTTCAGTAAAGCCTTTGAACCAGTTCCCACAGCATTCTTCTGGAGAAGCTGGCTGCTCATGGCTTGGACAGGTGCACTGCTTGTTGGGTGCTGAAGAACTGACTGGATAGCCAAGCCCAGAGAGGGTTGGTGACTGGAGTTACAATGTCCAGCTGGAACCAGTCACAAGTGGAATTCCCCAGGGTGTAGTACTGGGGCCAGACCTGTTTAATGTCTTTGTTGATCATCTGAATGAGGGGATGGAGTGCTCCCTCAGCACCCCAGGGAAGCAGTGGAGGCACTATCCATGGAGGTGTTCCAGAAACGACTGGACATGGCACTCAGTGAGTGACTGAAACAAAGAGGAGATTTTATATCCCATAATAGTTGCACAGTACTCTCTGACTGCTTCTAGAACTGACTCCAGTGCTTGCTATCTTAAGCTTTTGTTTTTCTTTTTTTTTTTCTCATTGATTTGTCTGTAAAAATGGATTTTATACTTTCCACGTTATCCAAATACTCAAATCTCAGATAGGATGTTTAAATGTTTTGCATTTATATGACCTAATACTTCGCACATATTTGCGAACTGTATTTAGAAGTACACACACAAAATTCAGAGGGGCTTTGAGTATGCCATAAGACGAGATCAGACAATTAAGTGTTTGGAGAAAAAATGGAGACAAACCAATTGAGACAGATACACATGTATGTACTAAATAGTCAGCTACAGGAATCATAAGTCAGTATCTGCTAGCTCAGTAGCTAAAATTGCTTTTGTGGCTCAGGAGATCAACACAAAATTGACTTATCTGTTATTTAACTGACAAATAAATGTATATGCTGTCATGGGATGCACAAATGCAAATAAAACAGGTACAAGGGAATCCTGCACTGGTTTGTATCAGTGAGCAGCTGGAGTGCTGGTCAGACTTTTGGGTACAACATTTGATGGAAGACAGGGACTGGACATGGTCCAGAGGCAAGCAGTGATGATGAGGAAAATGTGTGAGAGGAAGATTAAAGTGGCTGGTCTGTTTATCTGCAGAAAAGCTGACAAAATTGGGACAGATGATCTTCAAGTAAAAGGCAAGTGCTACTATGAATCTATTATCCATGGAGTAAAGGATAAAAAGTTACACTGGAGTAAAGTAAACTTCAGTGGGAAAACCTTTTACTCTTTTGGCTGTTTGGTTGTGGTGCCTGAAGAGGCTGCAAGTAGATCTATTGTGGCAGCATTCAAAGAACAAGTTTGTTGAGCATCTCTCAGAAACTGGATGATGTGATGAGAGGGCTGACTGGGGCCTCAGGGTGGCTGAAAAACCGAGGTGACCTCTGAAGTCCAGTCCTGAGCACCAAGTCAAAGAACTGGGGCCACTGCTAGAGCTCAAGGACTAGGTTAGAAAATGCAGGTTCATAGAGTTTCAGATCAATGGGCCCCTTCCTTATATCAGCCAGTAACCCCTGCTGCTCATGCAGTTTGTTGTTAGCTAAGGAAAACACCTCAGAAAGGTGCAGTTCTGACCCTACAAATTTGTCTGGTAATTCCTTACAATGGACAATCATACTGTAGAACTGCAAAAAATTAAATCCAAACAAACTTACTTGCAAGTTCCATTTGTCCAGCTTTGATTATTTCTCTGCTTTAAGATAACTCCTCTGTTCTTCTATTGAAAATATTTGCATGCTTTAAATAAGGTCAACTGCTTTAATAAACTGGACAAAATATTTCCACTGCAGGAAGGGGCATTTTATTGCTGTCTTCTAACTAAATGTACTGCATGTGTGCAATTTGTCTGTGAATTAACCCAGCGAGTCGAGTTCGAGTGTGGCCAGGATACAGTAGATTGAGCACAGCTCTCACTTAATAGGAGAAAAGCCTCCTGCAGCGAAGTAAAATCATCCTGAAAATCATCCAGCCTTTGTGGAAAAGATGTATTTTTGGCTGGACCTCGAGCAGAGAAGTACTGATGAGCTTGAAGCTAAGCCCAGATACCAGTCTTGGCAAAAACAAAAGCATCAAACTGGGTAAGAGGGGAAAAAATCCAGCCAAAGAAGTGTGTGGTCTTTTCAAATGGAACAGCCTTTTTTGCACGTTCTCTGGTGTAGAGCAGTGTGGTAAAAATGATGGCCTGCAGACTTACACATCATTTGTTTACTGGTATGCATTTCCCTTAAGGGAGTGGCATATTTCCCACCCCGTTCACCTCAAAACTTTCTCTCTACAACATTTTTCTTTCTTTTTTTCCCCTACTGAGGAAGGTCTTCCTTGTAGCCGACTTTCTGCTGTTCACTTCTGCCCTTGAATAAATAAGCTTCAGAAGACTTGAAAGAGAATTTTGTGGAATATAAACATGTTTGGGAGCAATTTCAGTAAGTTAAGATGAAATGCTGTGTTTGGCTCAGGGTCATTAAATAATTCACTGTACTTACTGCCAAGCAAGGACTGTTTCATACACTGTTTTCCTGGCTAAATTCCAACCTGGCCATTTCATGTGCCCACCTAAGTTCCTCCTGTGTGCTTGAATACAGATGATCATCTTCACTTGCCTCTCTACTACGCTTGTGCCCCATCTGGCCCCTGCAGCCTGCCCTGCCTTCCACAGGTGCCTGCTCATGGGTGGGTAGGTGATAACTCCTATTATGTAAAATACTGCAGGCTCTCTCAGGATGAAAGGCGCTAAATGTATGCAAGTCATTTATTATTTTGCTCAGAGCTGGAGTTGAAGACATGCACAACCTGTTCTGACTTCTCCAGAACAGGTTTTAATGTGCACTAAACCCATTTGCCAGCACTGCTGTGCTGCCTTTTGTTTCTAAATTTATCCTGTTGCACAGCTGATTAGGGAGACAGGAAGCAATGTATCTTGAAGCTTTCAGGAGACAGCCCCTCCCTGGGGATGTACTTCAGTGACCTAAATGTACAGCCAACAACATATGAGAGGTGGGGTTTCAGGCCCGGGCATGCCGACTTAGGTGATACCATCAAGGATTCTGTCACTTCCTTCAGAAGTTCACTAATATTCCCTGCCCCTCCCCCCCCCCCCCCCCCAAATGATTTTGATTTTAAAATGCAGGCAAGATAATGTTGCTTTTTCTTGCTGCCCTGCACAGGCAGGATGGGACTTCCAAGAGTTCAAGATCAGCAGCGTCAGCACTGTTATAGGTAAAGCAGCATTCTGGTGAGCTTAAAGTATTGCTGGGAGTGGCTTTTGTTCATCTCCCTTATCATTTTGGCAAATGCCTTAAGGAGTATTGTCTCTCCCTTTTCTATTTTTGGAAAGAGGGTTGGGAACACTTTGTTCTCTTCAAGTAGTTTTTGAGTCCAGTTAGCAGAGACCTCCTTAGCACCGTACATGTCCATCTTGCACAAAAGACAACACATCTTTCTGAGGTTACTAACTGCAGCTGATGCCAGCAATCAGGGGGCCTGATCTACAAAAGGCAGTAATTCTCTTGATTCCCTGATACGGAAAATGAGATATTAATAATATCTCATATCTCATATCACTGTTCACCAACAGTGTCACCTTGTTGGACTTGGCAGTGCTTTGAAACTCTGGTATGCCAGAAAACTGCCCTGGCCAGCCTGGTATCTCTTGTTTTTACTAGAGGGTTCATGAATTCTGTGATGTCTGAGAAGCTGCACTGATTTTTCTATGAAAAACAAGATCAAAATGCTAGCAAATCAAATCACAGATGTATAAACAAGTTATCACAGATAATACAGACCCTGGAAAATTCTCCATGGGATGTTCTTCAGCTGTGTTCACTGTCTGATATAAACCTGTTAATGAAATCCTGTCTGGCCAGGAGAGGGGAAGAGGAACCTGTAGTAAGTCTCATGGGTGACAAAAGTGATTGCAGAGGTGCCAGTAATGATGCAGTCATAGCCAGTGCAATTGCCTTAAATGAGAGCACATTTGCCATTAATCATAATTTCCCATACAGTTTACTGGTTTTGATGAAAGATGAATTGCTTGATTCATCCATTCAATAGGTATGTGGAGTCTCTACGTCATTTACCAAAAAAATCATGATGTCACCTTTGCTGTGTTTTTTTAGTGGAGGGTGTGATAGCTGGGTGTCAGAAATGTATTCCATTCCCAGGGTGTAGTTCAATTATCAAAGCATGACCACAGTTAAAACTTAAGAAACACTGAATTAAGTGCATCATTCTAGAATGTGGGCAGATAAAAGCAAACAGAGCCAGTAAGCCAGCATCCTTTTGGACAGCTGTGCTGTGCCATAAATTGAAAGTTAATAATGGGATTGTTAGTTTAGGTCCTATCTTATTTTTCTGTTTGGGGAAAAAAAAAATGGAAACACTGATGGGGCAGTAGGAGACACAGTCCCTAAAAGAGGTTAGTCCATTTAGCTGGATTTTTCCCCCTGATTTATGATAGTAATTCTTTTAAATCTACTGCCTTCAAATTGCTCCTTCTTTTTGGCTTTAAATAAAGCAAGGGAATAACTACAGTTGATACCAGCAGAGCCCACTCTCAGCAGACCTTGAGCTGTCTCCTTGGGCTGTCCCCCTGCCAGTACAGACCATGGGTTTTCATGTGTCTGAGTGAATCACCATGGTCCTAAACACACAAATCATACTTGTCTGCTGCAACTTTAAATAAGCTTGGAGCTCTGCACAACATAACTAAGAGCCATGACAGGGAACTCTAAACGTTGCTTCCAGACAACAGTAAATCACAGATCTGTGTGCAGGACCTTCAACAACAACAGAATCCAGTTTTCCTTGATGAATACTTCCATGATTTTTAACCTTCCCTTTACAGGGTAAAACCCACCTTTGCTTTAAAAGATCTGGGAGGAATTGAAAAGTGACCCAAATGCTAGAATGGCCAATCTGGTTTGAGCCACCTGTGTTCCTGCCAGGGTGTCAGATATCCAACAGCCCCTTCTGTGCACTGTGTTCATCTCAGTACAGATCTCCCCCAAACCACAGGGAACTATACAGAAAAGACTGGGATCTCCAGTGACTTGATGACTCAGGCACCAGCATCCTTGCTTGAGCAAGTCCTCCAAAGTCCACACATCCATGAAAAATCCTGTGATGATGGGATTAACCCATTAAATTCACTAACAACAGGGATCCCCTCAAAAAGCTGGGCTCCTGTGGCAGTGCTCTATCTGAGCAAGGGAATTTTTTTAAGCTATCTATATAGGTTTAGGAAGTGTGTGCTGAGAGATTTGGCTTAACTGACTTGGAGAAGCCACCAAATAACTCCAGTGGGTGAGATGGTCCTTGTGACACTTGTATTGTTGAAACTGCCTGAGGGTTGTTGCTCTCCAGCTGAAGCTGACTTTCTGTATTTTGTGACATTTATGTGATTAGTTTGTGGTTGTCTGGGAGAGAGAGCTCATAAACATCAAACTTGGGGTGAATTTTGCTGTGTTACCAGCTGGGAGAATCTGAGTTTTTCACTGACAGACACAAAAAGCTAGGACTTCATCTCTTCATCTTCATAATAAATGAGCAGTGATGATATTATAAATTATAACTGATTTTTTAACATTTGCTTGTTGGGCCTTCCCAATTTTTCTTCTGGTCTAATTCTGCTACTTTTTCCAACCCAAAGGAATTTGAAACTGATACAGACAATCATATCTAAAGCAGTAGTCTTTCCCTCCTTCTCCCAGATAGAATGGCAACCTCAACCCAGCTTTATGAAAAATTGAGATAAATATGAACTATCTCCCAGGAAAGATGAAAATACTAGACAACAAATTTTTAGAGAGATGGATTTTGCACCAGCTGCTAACAAAAAACAAAACAAAAAAAAAAAAAAAAGAAGAGAAAGGAAATGCATCCTACATAGTGTTTCCTAATTCAGGAGCTTTGAAGCTTTATGGAGAAGTGTTGGCAGAAACCACACTCATTTTAAAAAGGTAATATATAAGCGTGGACCCCAAATATACAATCTGAACATTGGCTAGCTGACGTTTTGAAAATCAGAAGAGATTCTCACCATAGATGACATTAGTAATATGACTGAATGATATTTTTACCAAGTGTGAAATAAATGGCAGCATGTCTCTTGATTTTCTTTAAAAATGTCATTATTCAACCAAAATTCTTATGCAGAGCAGTGCTTAACTTCTGAAATGGTTTTGTCTTAAACTGAAGAATTTCCTTTGTCCTCAATCCTTTGCCTCCTGAAAAATGCTCTAGACATAATAGTCAAATGGGAATGTCCATTTCTAAATGCTAAATTGCTTCTTGAATGCCCAATACTAAACATTTGTAAAGGCCAGAATCTCAAACAGAAGAAAATATATAGATGAAACCTCAAAAAAACCCTAGCTCGGTATAAATATAAATAGTGTTTATGATCCTGAAATAACTTTTCAGAGTTAGAGCAAAGTGGGGTTATTTTAGCTTAACATTTCCTGGATCTTAAATATATTTTATTTCTGTTAAATTTAACATCTTTATTTTTAGGTTGTGTTTGGTTTGGAACGATTCTAGCATCCTAAGCTATTTTTATGTTGTTCACAGTGCATACTTACAAATTTAATGTGGTTACTTTAGCTTTTTTTTGCTAATTGTTAAAACTTTCATGCCACCAATGTTGAAACAGCAAAAGGATGTGTCATTTAGTGATACAAAGAAAAGCATCAGCCTTCTAGGTCGATTGATTTTATTATGATAGATTAACTAAATTCTTGGCAACTGTATTCTGCTTTGCAGTAGCAAATAAAGAATTCAACAGAATGACTAGGTTGGAAGAGACCTCCAAGATCATTGAGTCCAACCCATGCCTAATTCCAAGAACTTGACATGGCAGCAAGTGCCACATCCAGTCTTTTTTTAAACATATCCAGGCATGGTCACTCCACCACCTCCCCAGGCAGACAGTTCCAATACTTTATCACCTTTTCTGTAAAAAATTTTTCCTAATATCCAACCTATATTTCCATTGGCGCAGCTTGAGACTGTGTCCTCTTGTTCTGTCAGTGGCTGCCTGGAGAAAGAGACCAACCCCCACCTGACTACAACCACCAGAGAGAAGAAATCTCTCTGGCAGCTTTAAGTGCATCTTCAGCTGCTTCATCCCCAGAAGCAGACTCAGTTTCCTCCTTCATTCCCTCTTTCACTTGTATGGAGAGAATTAACTGGAGAGCATTAGGAGATTTGCTTCTCTGCCAACTGAGGCAATCCACTGCCTGCCCCTTTATAAAGGGAAAGAAGCCTTTGCAAGTCCCTTGGAAAGCGGGTAATGTGCATTAAGGATACTTATACTGATATTCCTTCATGACAGTGGGTTCTGCTGAGATGCCATGAAGAGTTTCCCTACTCAGTGTTGCTGCAGAGGCACTTTGAGGGGAACCTGCAGAGCCTTTAGTTTCTGGTGATGCTTTTGCACAGGGACCTCATGACAGGACAAGAGGAAACTGGGGAGGTTTAGACTGGGAATTAGATAAAAATATTTATTTTTTAAAAAATGCCTGACCACACCAAAAGGGTGGTCAGGCATTGGAACAGGCTGCCCCAGGGAAGTGGTAGGATCGCAATCACTGGAAGTGTTCGGAAGGAGCATGCAGGTCTCACTGGGCACCATGTCACCTACTAAACCACTAAAAAAGAAAAAAGAGAGGAAAAACCTCAGGAGATTATAAGGTTTTCTGTCAGCCTCCAGAGAAGCTATGACTGGATGTGGCTCAGTGCATCTCAACAACCTTATCTTGTGCAGAAACTTTCAGGAGACCTTGAAAAGTTTCAATCATTTTTGATATCTTTGTAAAATAACATTGCCCCATCACAGGAGATTTGACAGCTCCATTTTAAACTGAACAAAGAAGATTTTGCAGTACGAAAAATCATATTGACTGAAACTCTGGCATTCTGACAGCACTTGGGACCTGAATGGAATTAAAAAGTAAATACATTCAACACTGTGTAGGCATTGAAAGCCTTACCTCAGGATTATTTGGTTTATAACTTGTCCCACACAAATTGCCAAGTTAGCAGTCAAAGGAAGAACAGATTGAAGGCTGCCAGGCAATTCTATCTTGTCTTCTCACATACATTATTTATGCTTATTCATTGTAATATAGTCTTCAAGTAAATATGGCTACAAATTAATTTCTCTACAGAAGTGCATAATGAAAATATTCAGTGAATGAGCAACCAGCCTATGCTATGCAAAAGAAGTGTGGAGCTGAGACTAATTTTTGAAAGAAAATGTTACTTCAGATTTTCTTGTTCCGATACACACACACAATCAAAACCCTCCAGTTTTTCTATTGTAAAACTTTGAAAACAACAGTTTAAGATCAGCTGCAAAAGATCTCTACATATTTGTGCATTGTTTTTATTTCTGAATTTTCTTGTTTAAATTCTATTTTTTTTCTCCTAGAAAACACCTAGGGCAAAGCTCTGCAAAGGCAGGCACTCCCTTGCCAGCTGTGGCCAAGAGCAGAGGCTGGAAGCTCTGGGAGGCATGCATGCACACATATCTGTTTGAAGGCCAGAGTACAGCAGCACTGTCACCCACTGCACACTGAGTGGGTGTAGGAGCCCCGAATGCTCTCCTGATGGACAGTGAGCATTTCAGTACTTACTACATCATGTGACAAGGAGTCACACACCTCTTTGCCTGATTAACTCTTGTGAAAATAGACATTGCATCTTACTTGTCTTGAACTTGTTCTCTACAAATTTCATTTGATGTTGTCTGATTATTTTTTTTTTTGTAGCACAAGAAAGGGTGAGGAGTAATTTCCTGTTCACTTTATTCCTATTTATATTTCATCTTTTTCTCCTTAGTTCTCCTTATTCTTGAGCAGAAAAACTGTAGCTCATTCAAGTACTCTTTGTGTGAAATTGTTCCCAAACAATTGCATCCCTTCTTGGAGCCTTTCCATTCCAACACTATCATTTTCAACAGGGAAAACTGCCCAGAGAATTACAGACATGAGCCCAGCCCGGAGTTCTCTAGTGCATAGTGTTCTTGTCTTCTCCAGTCTCCAGTCTCTTTAACTTTCAACTGACTTTTCTGGTCAAGCTGATCAAACTGGAACATACTGACCTTATCAAAAGGTAACACTTAAATGTGTTCTAAAAAACACCCCACTGAGAATTCCACCCTGTGTTCTAGGAACAAGGGTGGAATTGGTAGGGAAATAATTCCTGGAACTTTCCCTTATTTCTGCTTTCCAATAACTCTTACCACCCTGGCATTTCTGTGCTCAACTGTGTTGTGAGCAAAGGACACCTAAACTGAGATAATTCTTCTCTCTACTTAGAAAGATTAGAGAGATAATGATGCTTTGGGGCAGTCCAAGTAAATATCTAAAGTGAGGTACCTTAAAAGTACCCAGTGATCTCCATTCATCACTGTGAAGGAAACAGATGCCCACCGGATTGAATCCAGGTGTCCAAGGTCAGCTGGCAGGACCCCCAACCCTGGGAACAGTGGGCTGTATCTAGGAAAGTCAGACAAGTGTTGTGCTGCTTTCCTGGTGAAGTCTCTGTGTCCTCCTCCCCCTGCATGAAGAGGAGGAGGCGGCTGGAGAACATGTTCAGGATGGCACTGGGAGCTAAACCTCAGAGCCTTGGGCAGCACCAGGGATGAGGGGGTTGTCGGGGAAGGGTCAATGGTGATGTGGGGATCACTGGAGTGTGAGTGGGTGGAGGCTACAGAGTAACAGGATTTAATGCAAGAGCCAGAATGGCTCCAAAGGGCTATCACTGGATTTGAATTATCAGGAGGATGCTGGGATATTCAGATGTTACTGGAGCTGAGGCCTGAGAGATAATGGTCACAGGTGGCAGTGGTATTGGGAAGATGCTGAGGTTCAGAACAAAGACATACTGGTGTGATGTGAGCAGAGTTTTACCTTTATCTTGATTGAAAATATTGGTGTGGGGAGCTTGTGGGCTTGTGAGAGAACAGTGACTGTTAACTTGGCTGAGGAAGAAAGAGATCATTAAGACTCAGGAGTAAGGAAATGGTTAATGGCCATTGCTTCTGGCCTTTCTTCAGTTCTTCTTCCAGAGCTGCTCTGTGCTGTGCTTCAGGGCTGGAAGCAACATCTGGCCTGGCATTAGGGCCTTTTGTCACCTCTGTGGAGCCCAGCCTAGGACAGCTGCTCTTCTTTCCTCACCAAGCAGCAAGGAAGGGAGCACAAACAGCTAGTCTGGCTCTGCACCACCTCTCACTCCTCTTCCCCCTGCAGCACTAGGGGAGTGCTGTGTGACAGATGGCAGAGATTTGTCAGCTTGGCCTGATCCCAAGCTGAGGTGCTCCAGTGAGAAGTGCTAATCCATCTCTCTGCTGGAGAATTGAAGCTTTAGACCTAATCAAGGCAGAGTAGTTGCAGGTTTTCAGCCAGTGCAGAAGACCCTGCAAGCAGGAAACATCACACATGCCAGCTGACTTCCAGGTTTCTGTTGGAGGTGACCTCAGATCTGCTCTGGGCCCTGGAAAGGACAAGGTAGCTATCACCAAGATGTCTTTCCTTTCTTCCTCATCCTCCTGACCACCCTGCACCTCTTGTCCCACCAGTCATCCTGCTTCAGATCCTGGGCTCTTTGCTAGGCTGGGTCATTAGTAGCTATCTTTCCAGTTCCTTGTGTCATCACAGTTTGATTCTCCGTGGTTTGTTATCCAAGTGCCTTTTTACCTTGGTACCTCTGCCCCACCTCCCTGCTCACACCTGCAGCCTTGAGCCCCCCACGGCAGCGGCAGCTGGGGCACCCAGAGACATCGCCTGCCCTCCTCAGGGGCTGTGGCAGCACTGGAGGCAGGCATCATCCAGCTCTGCTCAGGACAGTCCTGTGAGGGCCTGGAAACTGGCAGGGGATACACTGTGCCCTGTGCTGACAAAACCCTCTGAAAATCCATCTGCCAAGCTGACAAGTCTCTGCTAAACTACATGAGCTGAGAATTTTTAAAACACATTTATAACTTGGCTATGTCTTCTGGCATCGGGGTGACCTACCCCCCTGTTTTGCCAAATTTCAAGTTCTTGGTCAAATAAACAGTTGCCTAATCTTGCCCTGGAAACCGTAGAATAATTTTTACTGAAACTGCTTTCCCCTTTCCTCCTCCCAAAAGAAAATGGAAGGGGAAAGAATCAGCCTGAGGCCATCTTGGCAAAAAACGTTTCAGCCTGGATGAGTAACATCTAACAAACTTAGCAGCAATTGAAAGCAGGAGCTTGTAACAAGAACTGTCAGGTGGGGTTAATTTCAAGCACTGCTACCAACTCTATCTGCAATATACATCACCCAGAAAAGGAGGGAAGTGCATAAATGGTAAAAATCATTTTATGTAACCTGAAGAGTTGGATGCGTGCCTTGAAGTGCCTGTTTCTCATCCTCCTTCATCTATCGTTAGCTTCCCTTCATTGCTTCTCACAGCCCTGCTCTTCCTCCTTTGCAGCTCCTGCCATCTGGAGCAGTGCTCCTGTATTCTCCTACCAGCTCTCTAACGTCAGCTTTGGGTGACATTTGTGTCTGAGATCTCTTATCTTTTGCTCTTTTCTCACCATTCTGCCAATATTCATCTCTGAAAAGATGAGAAGGTTTGCTTAACTCAGCTGAGAACATTTGGGGTTCATTTTTAAAAAGAGTTATGAAAAAGAGGCAAATACACAAATCTGTGTAACATTTATGATACTGTACTTCATTTGGCAATTTATGTAAAGCTACTTTCAGATCATGAACCATTATTTAAGGGAAGAAAGCAAAAAATCAGTGAGGAAGACATGGATGTCTTAGATTAGAGTAGCTCCGTTTTAAAGAGGCACTTTTAGTAAAATCTAGTTTCTTCCCAAAACCAGAAATATTAATAGATGCTTCATTTCCCTCCCTGCCTATTTTGTAATGTTTTTTTTAAACTCCTGATGCTGAGAAAAATCTGCATGTGAGAAGCAAGGAAGAAATATTGACTTAAAATTTTGCACATGAATGAGCTTCAGCTAAAGGCAATTAAAAAACTTGATTGTTTATAACACCCATCTACCAACACTGTTTGAATCTTCTTTATATCAGCTTCAGATATAAGCTTAAAAATAAGATACGAGTGGCATATTTAGGAGATTTGTTGCTCACCAATGACACGGGATAAACTACCTACAGGACAACTTGGTTAGCCAGCTCCGCTTTGGATTCACAGAGGGTTAAAAGTCTGCCCAGTCAGTTTAGAAAGGATTCAGCCATTTCACAGCTACAAATCCAGGAGACAAGTTTGTTGTTATCTAATCTGATATCTAGCATAACACAGGCTGTGGGGCTTCCCTGGACTGATGTTTACTCAATTAGACCATAATCTTCATGAAAAAGCAATACCCAGGCACTATTTTATGGTAGCTCTTGGTACTTCTCACACTGAGCCCCCAGATATGAGCCCCTAGTTTTTGCACCTATAGTGCTCTCAGGTTTAACTGTGGGTGTAATTTGAGTTACCCAAATCTTGGCACCTGCTTAATGGTGATGAATCCCTGTGATGTGGAGTTACCCAGCTGCTGAGTAACACCAGTAGTTTAATCGTGGTCATTGCAGTGGACATCTCTGTTGGGCTGAGAACTGTTCCACCAGCTGCAACCAGCCTATTACATTTCAACAGCACGCTCCTTTACATTATTTGCTGTTAACCTAGTCTACAGTCTACACTAATCAAGTACCTGGGTTTTCTGTGAGTGCAAACCTCTTTTCCCACTCACTTAGAGCAAAGGGAGCACACTGCATTGAGGAGGCGATTGCCTTTGCACAGCTGCTGAATCCTGCTGTGAATGTGTTTGCAGACATTGTCAGAAAGGAGACCAAGACAGAAAATCAGAACTGTAGGGAATCCAGTTTTCTTTATTTATGGGTTCTATGACTTCAACCTCTATTTACATGCTCTACCCTTCTGCTTTCTTCCTTTGCTGTCTTCTGGAAAAGGTGCATGGTAGGTGGCACCATGGATTAGAGGGATGTGTCAGGGTGTGGCATGGCGTGGTGTGATGCATGTGGGGTGTGGGGACCTGCTGGCTGAGTCTTGTCCTGTTTCCTTTCCATGTTTGTTTTCTGTTACCCAATTATGGGATGGTGTTTGTGAGAAACAAGCTCAGAATGAGAACATTAATTGCTTATTGGTGCCTCCAGGGGAGGATCAGAGGGTTGGGGTGGGGGACAGGGTGAGAAGATGGTTGGTCACAAGGCAGGGAAGAGGCAGGAAAATGGTGAGTGCTGGTAAGTCAGACAGGTTCAGGTCTCTAGGCTGCACTTCCATGGAAGTTCAGTTGGGAAATAAAATACATTGCTACAGCTCAGAACAGAACTGCAGTAGGTGAGAGAGCCTGAGTGTTTGAGACAGCCACACGGCAAGAGAGGTAAGAGAGACCTGACTCATATACTCTAAGGTCTTTTTAAAGCCTTTGTACTCCTAGTATGAAAATCAAGGTACAAACACTTTGCTTTCCCTAAGTCCTTGTCACAGCTGGGTGAGCTGGAATAATAATTTCATTGTATTCAAATGCATCTGTGCTCCATTCCTATCTTTTCCTATTTCTGTGAGGTACCAGGACAGCTGTGAGACAGCACAATCTCTCCTTTAATCAGCCTTGCTCCAAGGGAGGCCTGGGAACTGCAAGGTCACAGATGCTGGCCTGTGAAACTGCTGAATGAACCTGGCAGCAGCAGCAGCTCTGTTTACACAGAAAGCTGGTACACAAACAGCTGGGCAGTGCACAGGGAGGGGAGAAAAATGCAGGCCCTCTGCTCCAGCCAGAACCAAGATCAAGTGTGCTTTCTAAACAAGCTCCATAATAGATCTCCCAGATGTTGAGAAACAGATGTTTAAGGATCTTTCTATTCCAAATGGGGGTTGGACCCTGTGTTAGGCACCCACCTTCCCCGTGGAACATTTAGGAGGACTCAAATGATCCAAATGATCCAAAATGCCAACAGGTAAAGCTAGCATTGGGAAGCTTCTTGGAATGAACCAGCAAGAAGTTCTAGGGACACACATTTGTTAAAATACTGCCTTTCTGGGATTTCATTGCCTTGCTTTACTGAAGTCCATAGCTTAGAGGCTTCCCTTCAGCCCAGGTGTCTTTGCAACTTATTATTTGTTTTAGAAGAGAGAAGGTGGTTGAGGTTGTTGTGAAAGGGAATATTGCGCAGGATTTAACACACTGATTGCCCATCCCTGCTGATTTAGAGTAATTTCAGTGTCCCACTGTGTTCAGGTCTCCAGCCCCGTGAGTTGTACAGTGCCCAGGAGCAAGGGAGGAGTGGTGCTCTTGTGGCTGCACTTGTGCACCATCAGCTGAGAGAGTGAGCCAGCCCTGGCTCCTGAGCCATCGTGCTGAGCCCCCCTGGCCTGGTAGCCTGCTGCAGAGCTCAGGTACCCAGAGGGCCTGTTGTGAATTCCCTCCTTACTCTGAAGCGTTGAGTACAACCAACATGTCTGGGTTGTAGACAACTTGCAATAATGCCACGATTTTCCAATCTTTCTATAGATGGTTCGACTATCAAGCAGCCAAGGATTATAGAGTGCTGAGGCTGAAGACCTCATGCCATGTCTGGTGTGGTACACTGGCAGATAGGAAGGAGATGGATTTTCTTCCACCAAACTACTTAACATGCAAAATACTAGTCAGAGTCCTCCTCACTTTCTTTAGGCACATGACTAGTTGTCTTTGGCTGCATTATTTTGGATTCAAGTATTTTGATGTCATATAAAGAAAGAGCTGAGAAATCTACAGCCAGACCTGACTGAGCAGTTCACTTGACCCTCAGAGCTGTGTCAGCGGGACAAAGGAGAAGTACCTGACACAGATCGGCAAGAACTACAACTTGTACACTTGTGCAATCTCTGAAGGGGATTTTTTTTCCTCCTTCATTCAAAGCTGAGAGGACCTGAGGCGTCAGCTCAAATGCTTCTATTTTAAGCAGGCTGTGTGTGATAAGCAAGCAGCAAATGTGCTGTTAAATGTGGAATTTGCAGAAAGGGTGTGTGTAGTATGCCCTGGAGCTGCTGCCAGGAGAGATCTCTTGGCTACAGCAGTGCGGTTAGGTACCCCAAAGGATCCTCACCAGTCACCCAAGTGATACTCTTTCTTGGAAGCTTTGCCACTCCTTGTCTCCCACATCAACTTGAAGATCCTCTCTTGGAAAGGAGCCATCTCTGCTTTCCACCAGCTTGCTGTGGGGGGACACAGGCCAGCGTAGGGGTCCTGCTGCCAGAGTGCCCTGTGCTTTCACTTTCTTCCTGGCTAATGTCAGCCAAAGGCAAGTGCCCCAAAAACAGACAGCATGTGCATTTGTGGAGTAGCACAAAGGGCTCTCTGGGCTGTAATGTAATCCAAAGAACAGATCCATAACAGATAAGTCACAGGGCACAGAGCTGGCAAAGCTTCAGGCAGAATTGTGCCAGTAAAGCACATAGAATATAGGTGGGAGGGTGAGAACAGTTTTACTTAATTCAACAAACTATCTTATCTGGTGCCAGGGGAAAGCAGGTCTTACGTAGCTACAGCTGCTACATGTCTCCATATGTCTTCATATATCTTCTGTGAACAGCATTAAAAGCTATGCAAGGTCAGCCACCCACAACAATTACTGTCCAAATGCCCAAAGAACAGTCAAGATGTAAGAAACACACTGAAACACTACATTAAGCAGTGTTTTTTTCCTGTGATTTAAAGAACCCACTCATTTACCTGCCAGGGCACTTATTTCAAGGGAGAAACAAAATTGGCAGAAAACACTGAGAAGTGTCTGAGCAATATCTGAGCTGTTTCTGAGGCAACTGAAATTCTGAATTAAAAGTTATAGATTATAGTGTTTGCTTTCTATTGTGGTCATATTTATTACAGATATTATGTTTGTATTTGCAAATCTAAGGTTTTCTGGGAAGACTTTCCAGATTCTGGGATCACATGCAGTGTAACAGAAATGCCTGATTTGGTGAAGAGATGTGTGAGAACTTCCTGAGATATTTGTCAATAAGAACAGTACGGGTGAGGTTGCTAAGGGCTCCTGCTCCGAGGTGGGACTATTGCCTGCGAGGACACTCATGCATACATGAAATGAATATTTTTCCCTTATTTGTCCACCCGGTGGTGCTAAAACACCACCAGCCCCATTTTAGCATTTCCTCACTGGCGTGTCAGGGAGAAGTTCTGTGCTCTGTGCAATGTTCAAGTCACCCCTTTAAAAAAACTACCTCTGCAAATCTGAGGGTCAAGAAACCAAATTAGCTCCCTGGGGCTCTGCTTTGTACCCTGCTGCTACATTTCCAATGGAATAGAGATAAGACTTGTCATCCTTAATTACATAGGATGAGATTAGCAAATCCATGATCTTTTTCTCTAATGTTGATCATAATTTAATTAATTTGGGATTCTGTGTTAATTTAGAGAAAATGTGAATGAAGCGTGGTCACTACTTTTGTTTTCAAAAAGAGTTGACTGAAAAGAATTGACTCTGTTAGGCAAAATTAGGGGGGGACTGTCACAGTAAAATATTTTCTTTTTCTGTTAACCAACTAATTAAAAAAAAAAAAAGAAGTGAAAACTCCCAAAGTTTAGTCTGTGATACCCGGTTCTCTTCAGGTTCAATTTCTTTTAAACCAACATGTAGTTGAGCTGAATCTCAGCATTCAGAAGAGAGCTCACTGTGTAGAGTGGCATACTATGAAAAGGATTGGCTTTTGAACTGCCAGGAATGTTTTCTAGCCATGATTTTCAAAGTCAACACTCAAAAAATGGCAAGTGGCTGAGTATGACTGAAGTGGAGGATTTTCTGAAGTTACAGTCATTGAGGGAAAACCTTTATTGCATGTGATGTGACTACAGAAGGTGGGCTTAGATTGGATATTAGGAAGAAATTCTTTCCTGTGAGTGTGGTGAGACACTGTATCAGATTGCCCAGAAAAGATGTGGATGATCCATCTCTGGAAGCGTTCAAAGCTGGGTTAGTGGTTGTTTGAGCAATCTGGTCTAGTGGAAGGTGTCCCTCCCCATGGCAGTGGGGCTGAAACTATGTGATCTTTAAGATCCCATCCAGCCTAAGCCTTCCTATAATTCTACAAATTCTTGTGACAGATCTCTGTTTTGAAAAGTGCAAGAGTACCTCTAAACTCTGGTATGGTGAAAAAATTTCAGGTGTCCTCAGCACTTGGCACAAGTGCTGAGTTAAATGGTAGTTAAATTCTTGCAGATAATGCTGTACTTTGTTCTTCCTCTTTATATAAATTTTTACCTCATTAACATCCTGTGACCAGAAGCAGCCTTGGAGGTTCATTGCCTAAGTGACCTGCTGATTTGCACAGACCTCTTAATCAAATTCTGTGTGAAGAGCCCAAGAACCATCTCCTGCTCCAGGAATGTGGCCACATGGCAGGGACATGACCTGCCCTGGTTGTCCTTTGAACTGGATACCACACTGATGCATGTGGGTGACACTGAGTCACACAGTGTCTGTACTCTGCCCAGGCTGGATCTCTTCCAGTTCACGGGCTCCCCAGGAAACAGAGATTTACCTGAATCCTGGGTTCTCCTGTGATGCAAGTCACCAAGGTCCCGTAAGTTCTCTTTCAGGGACACAGATGGCTGTTTGCAGCTGCCTTTGGGGCACAGATGGGGGAAGCACGGCCCTGTGGGCTCTGCAATGGCTGGGTGCATGGTGGGGAATGTCAAGAGGGAGGTGAGACAGTCTGCCTGTGTGGCTTCCCTCTCTTATCAACAGCCTTCCATTGAGGTGTGTGGTCTGCAGCACTTAGGATGACTGTAGCTACCCCAAGGAACCTTGGGAATGGACTTTGCCTGCTGAATACACTTCTGTGGGAATAGCAGATGTTCACCATAGAAACGCTCCAGCTCTGCAGCAGTGATGTGCATCGCTCCTCTGAGTCCTTGGCTCCAGGAACTGGAGAGATCCATATTCAATCCATGAACTCTCACATCCTTTCAGACTCAAAGACAATTCCCACAACTTTTGAGGGTGATGCTATCAAATATCCTGCCCTCTGGAAAGTTCATTTCCCAGAAACCAAGCTGAAATCTCGCTGAGTATTCCACTGAAGCCTCTTTGGCAATAAAATACCACTCTTACACTGCATGATAGATCATACTCTGGAAAACATAGCCCTTGGTAGGAGCAGCCAGATAATTTTGATTATCTTGACTACTTGTTTGTGAAATCTGGCCCCGTGCCATACTTTGTATGTCAAAAGTTTCTATGAGCCTGAAACCGCCCGTGGACTGCTCAGCTTTCCAAAATTCTGATGTGTGAAATGCACTCCTGCACTCTTCTGCAGGACCACCCTCCCAGTGAGCTGTTCATCCCTATGCCCTCTCCTCCCTCTGGCTGCCCCAGCTGCAGTCACCTCCTGCATTTTATTTTACCTGCTGAACATACAGAATGAGGATGAGATGGCACAACTGCTGGTAATGTGAAATGCAGCTGCCATGGCTGCATACCTGGATTTTCATGTTCAGACACGGCAGTGGGAGCAGTGGGAACAGTGCCCTTACTGGGCAGGGACAATTAGTCCAATCCAAGAGAAGGTACTTGCTGCTCAGAAAAGGCTTTTTGGGACCAGTGCATGTGGCTATCCAGCCTAGGCCTCCTGGGCTGGTGTTTTATGAGCTGAGGCCCGCCAAAGGACACCTACAGATAGTGTCCTCCTAGGAATACGCTATTACCATAGCTCATTAAATGTAATTGCACCAGTAAAACAACGACCCTTTCCTGATTAGCTTCTAAAAAACCACAATCTAAAACAGAGCTTTAAAAAAGAAACCAAAAAAAACTAACTCTTACTCTGGGCAGGGCAGGATTCTGATGTCCTGCCCCAAAAAGCAAGAGTTTTAGTTTTGTTTTTCTGCAGTTTTTAATCAAATTCTCTCCCTGATGGAACCAAAGTGAAAAATGGACAGAAACAAAAATAAAAAAGTATCTGAAGAGCTGCTGTGTTTACTCATAATTTCCTGCTATAGAGTTTCTTGTATTTTCTGTGGTTCCTAGAAATGGCAGCAGACTACAGGTCTGGTTCAACCAGAACAACTGTTGGGTTCCTGCCTTTGCTACATAAACCGTGCACTAAAAAACATCTATATCTGGAACAACCATTGACTCGTTTATAATTTTCCCTTGTTCTCTGATTTTAGCTATGTTCACTTCCTAACGATGATACAAAAATGCAAGACCTTGGAACAACCTCCCTAGTGCATTACCATTCTCATCTCCTTAGCAATCACCAGAAAGAAAAACACACTTTGGGTGATGCATGTAATCCATTTTAAATGTCTGTTTTAGGATTTAATACAAAAACACATCCTAAAGGCATGTCCTTCTTTCATTCGACTGTAAAGACTGACCAGCTCAGATATAAATATCTATTCTATAGCCCTTACACATTCTACTAAATGATTCTCTCTTGGCAATTGCATCATTGTAACCTTTGTCCCTCTCTTTCCTGACATTCAGATTCTGCACCCTTTTTTGGTGTTTCCCAAGAGTTTTGTTGGTCAGCAGCTCTTTTTGTTTTTGGAGCTGCTGTGGCATGCCTGTCTTCTCTAGCTCACTGCAGTGCCTGCCACAGCGTTATGTTACAGAAGACAAACACACATCGCTTTGCAATGACTTGTCTTTTGTTCAACTATTTATTGAACAGAAAAAATTGGTTTACAATGAATTTTTTTTTTGCTTATTTTGGTCTATGAAAAAGCCATAGTCTTTCTCTCTGAGGCTGGGCAAGTACACTGTAGTGTGGGAGGCCTGACAACCTACGAACAATGCAGCTGACAACTTGTCAGCTGAAGAGTACTTGTGTACAATAACTAAAGGGACAAAACAACGTTTGACAAACAGGATATTGTATAAATGCACTCATTTTCTGTGTGCAGGAGATTAGCACTGGGTAGGGAGGAGTTGACTGGAGGGCAAAAGAAATTTGAAAGGACAAAAACAAAAGAATAGCGCTCACAATCACAAAGTACATGTATTCCAGTCTACTAAGTCTTGGCCCACAGGTCTACATGTCTGGATGCAGGATTGAGTAGCTTCGTATGTACAAGCAATGTTTCACTTTAAAACACATACATTTTTTAATTACTCCACAGGAGCCAGCAGAAGGGAAATCACTGTGGTAACACTGAAGTATGCTGCATCTTTTATTGTGATTGCTGCATATTGAGAAACGCAGCCTCAGAAGCTGTAACCTCATGAACTGCCTAGGCATGAATACCACTATTGTTTGCAAGTAAGAAAAACAGAATCACAAAAAACAGAAACTCCTACAGTCCTGGGCCAATGCCAAACTGTTGTATATACTTTCAAAGGAAGATAACCTGCTTCATTTTGGGAATGTTCGCACAGTAGCTTATTTTGTGCTTGTAACTGTGCGGCCAAGTGAAAGAGACAGTGTTCCGGACACCTACAGAATGTGTTTGACAAAGTTCAGACACAAACCATATTTTTAGTTAGATATATATTCAAAACTGTATTAGGAAGAGCTTTGAGACAGGATAAAAGCTAGTTTTCTTTAAAATCAAACTAAGGAAGTCACAAGGAAGTGGCAAGAGGCCAGTATCAAGCCTCAAGACACTGGTACTTTATTCAGACCCTTGCATTTGTACTTCTCAGTGTGCAGGTGGTGCTAGAAATAATGTTGTGTGCCTAAAGCTTCAACAAATTTGATATTGAGACTTCTTGTATGTCGGCCCTTAGACGGTAATTTAATCCCCACTGTTCCAGGGCCCAAAGGGAGCACAGCACCTTGTGCCTCAGAACTGTTGGTCTAGTCTGTTTTAAATAAGTACTTTATTCTCAGGGCAGGATAAAATCTATCTCACGTCAACTTACTATATTAATGTTTCTTAAAGTAGAGATTTAAAGCCTCAGAGGCTGGGGCTTGATTTTCCAGATGCTGCACAAGAACATTTTATCAGGTTTTTCTTTCTGTTCAAAATGTGTTCTTATTGTCTTGTGTGTTAGGAATGAGGTGCTTTGTTTCTTGAGTCTTCCATAATGGAAGGATGGGAGAATCTTACCTCTGCCCTTTTCACATTCTTTGATCTCAGTGATCTTTAGGACAGTGCTTTTTCAGCAGGAAAAGGTCTTCCTCTGCTGAAGTAATTCAGCAGAGAAACAAAGGAACCTTTGCTTCTCCAAGGCTACTGTACCCTCTGTCTCAGCAGCACTGTAGGGTAATGAACACAGCATCTAACTCTTGTTTCCCAGGCCAGCTGTGCTCACTGCCACTCTGAATTCCTGACCCAAGAATGTTTCAATTTGCATGCAGACTTCTTTTTCCCCCAAAAATCTTTGTTCATACAGACTGGAGTGACCTTTTGGATTATCACAATTAGTAATATTGGACTTCAGATAATAGGCCCAGATTATTGTACTAGAGGCTGAGATGGTTTTCATTACATAAAGAGATTAGCTGATACCAGGGATGTCTGGTACTGGCTGGTACTGGGATAGATGGATTTGAGGTCTGTGAAGCCACTGGTTGATCTAAATTAAGCCCTTTCAGTATATTCTTTGTTTTCTGACTCTAAGGTGGTCCCTCTGACTAAGTACCCTGGGAACAGAGAAATTTTTCTATCTAGTCCTCTAAAAAAATCCAAGTGAGTACTCAGTATGACGTCTCGTGTCATTTTAGCCTGATTTTGGTATCTCATTTATGCAATCCTTTTTTTTTTTTTTTTTTTTTTTTATAATAATGTATCTGTCTGTCCACTCCACCCCAGTAACTTTTCAATTCTTTGAACAATTTAACATCAAATCTGTCAAAATTTGACAGCACATCCTAGCTTCTAGAAACCCAGTCTTCTAACCTTGTCATAAATAGCCACTTATATTCACTCAAATTGGCACTTGTTCCTCATCTGAATCCCCTCCCTGTTACGTGTATCTAGTGGGTACTGGTATGTAAATTAATAACCATTTGTAGCTACTAGCCAAAAAATTTCTAGCTTAACCCCTTATCAAAGATGCATCACTCTTTTTCTGTTTTCACTATGTTTTTTCTCTAATATGTTCTCATGAAAATATTACAATTTAATGTCTAAAAGAAACTATTTTTTCAGTCATGCATGCTACATTACTTTTAATTTATTTATTCCTGTAAGTCCTAAGAAATGAAAGTGAAAGTATTTTCAGTACAACTATGATTCCTCTAATTTCTCTTATGTTCTTAAGAAAAACAGTATATTTATATTCTGTGCAGCAGAATATAAAAATGGAAAGCTGCAATTTTAGTACCAGGATTAACCCAAGCAGCCCCCACTCCAGGATTAACCCAAGCAGCCCCCACTCCTGTCATTTAACCCTGTGTCAGCTACAACTGCTTGTGCCATCGTTGTCCACAGAGAGCTGATTTATGGCTTGTTCAGTTTGCATACAGGGGCTTGGGGTTTTTTGGTTTTACTGTAAATCACAAATCAGTTCCCCATGAGCTGCACTGGGAACTCAGGCAGGCACAGAGATCAGATTTCTAATTTTGCTTACAGAATTGGGGGCTTATTTTGCATGTTGCAACAGAAGGCTTATCTCCTCTTTGTATGTGGGTCTGTGGGACTTAGTGTGCTCCCATGTGCTTTTGTGCCATTTGAAACGGTGATGTAAATACTTTGGGAAACTTCATCTTGTATTTGTAGCCTCTGAATGGATGCTTTAATTTCTGAGGTATTTGGCCTTTTAATCAGAACTCTTTGTCAAGGCAATCACTCATTTTCTAGGTAAAGTGTGATGGAATCTCATTTAGCATGATTTACAAATCACTTGTATCTTCCTGAACACAGCAGCAGTTGCAGTAGAAAACCTTCAGTATAACCCTCAGGAAATTAAACAGTGCCATATTTGATTCTCTTTCAGTTGAAGGAGTGTTGACATAAAAAAATTCCCCAAGAACATGAGTAGCAACAGCTGGTTCAACTAAAATGAAAATGAAACACCTTTGGGAAAGTTTTAAGATCTGCAGAGAGATAATGGGGAATAAATGAGGGAAATCAGATCTAGAGATATTTTCTTACTCTGACAGCAGGAAGTAACTTGGAGTCAAAGCAGACAACCTGCTGTTTAGAAAGAAAACTCCTTTGGAAAAAACCAGGAATGTGGGGCTCTGAATTGACACAATTTGAAGCAGTTGAATAGAAGCCTTTTTATTTCCCTGATATATAAGTGGTCCTCTTTCCACCTGATTGTGATTTATTTTAGTCAAGTCATCTCTGCTTTGGCATTCTTCACGTTCCTATCTCCTGCTGAATGCATATTTGTTATACCACCAGTAGAACAAAATGGTCTTCCTAGAAGCAAACAATAAAACTTAGAAAAGCAAGCAGATTCTCCAATCTGAAAAGAGAATTGAACTCAACATCTACCAAGATCTTCTTGCAACTCATTCCAATTATTTTTATCTTCCAAGTAAATATTAATGAAAGTTTCTGACTGATTTAAAAGCCTCAGCTTATTCAGTGTGGCTTTGATATGTTCTTGAGACTACCTATGGCTTATGGGAGAATTTATCTGAGCACTAAATGTGAGAAAGCCCACAACTGATTTAGGTAAACCTAAACTTTGGTACTCGTGATCCTTAACGTAGGAGGATGTGAAAAAGAAAACTCTTGTCTGTATGCAAAGAGAATGGAAACTTTGCAGACTGTGAATGTACTGACCTTCAGAAAGGGAGCAGCAAGATTTTTTTTCCCTTGAACATTTAGAGTTATCACAATGAGTCATGAATGCCCTTAATATCTAGATATTATATTTGTCCCTTGTATCATTTGTATTTTTTTTTTCCTTTATGCTGAAATGCAATTGAAAAAGTTTCATAGAAATAAAGTAATCATTATTGCTGGTGTAGATGTAAGTGCCTTTGTCACCGAAACTGTGAGAAAACCAGAAACTCGACAACAATATCTTTTCAGTATTAGAGAATCAAGGCATTACTTTATTCTGGCCAGGATGTGCAACAGAAATTATTTCATCTGACACATGCCCAGGTTGGGAAAATAATTCACATGGTTCTTTACCACACTTTTCACATATTTATATATAAAAACCCCAAAGAAATTCCTGTTCATTGGTCTTAAATTGCACAACTCTTAGTATTCAATCTCCTATTGGTTATTGATCCCTTTGCCTTTGATGCTAATCTGTTCCTCATTCTTTGGTTCTCTTATTGATCTGTTCCCAGACCAGGTATCCCTGGCTACACCAATGGGTAATGTTCCTTAATGTTCTGTTATCTCCTGTGCATCTTCTGGCTACTCCAAATCTGTGGATGTTAAGATCATCAGGCATCTTCCGGTGAAGAGAGGTTTTGAAGAGAAATTTCAATTCCTCTACCCCTGGGCAAAGGTAAACAAACCTGTGACTAAATTAAAAAAATAAAAATAAAAAAAATGATTAAAAGTTGCTGTTTTCAGTCAAAACGAAGTGAGCAGTTGCACCGACAGAGATTGTCATAACATAGTTTATCTGATCTCATGTTTACAGGATGTCAGAACTATTCTGCTCTTGGGACTTGGCTTCATTTGTAAATTGAATAGATAATGCTACTTTATCTACAGCTGGTATTTTTTGCCTCAAGTTTGCTTTTCCAAAGTTTTCCTTAATATTTTATTTTTCTTATTTCTCTCATCATTATCTTCCCCTTATGTCCTGAAGGAGCTGATGAATTATTTCTAAAGGTTTTTGTGGAACCCTAATCACCATGTTAGGTCAGTTTATATGATGAAGCCTACTCCTTACTGCTGGAATGGGGGTTGACGCTTGCAGTGAAGCCAACACTACCGAGCTCAGAATAAGCAGGTCATGTTCCATGGAGGCATTTGATACCTTTGGAAAGCTGAAAAATGTGGGCGGCACTACCCAGTGGTAACAGGTTTTATTTTTTAATACAGGCTTTACAGGGGGGTTTAGATTTGTGGGAGAGTGGATACAGGAGTCAGCAGCAATGGAAAGGCAAAAAACAATGTGTGTTTTCTCCGTCTCTCCTCTTCATAGATGCTTAGAGGTGTTTTACAGAGGCACCATTAAAGATTCTTTAATATTGTGGAAGATGGCAAACTGGAGAATGCATTGGATTCAATGCACTGGATTGGAAGGATGACAGCATGGGGAGACTGACATCAAGCAGGGCTTTCAGAGAAGGCTTCTGGACTCGCAGTAGCATCAGGTAGTTCAAGGGCTGGCTGTGCTACTTGGTGTGATAATGCACTCATGCTGCCAGGTCACTGCCTTCCACCTCCAGAAATTTGCTCTCTCACATTTGCTATTTCAGTCAATACTACCATGAGGTTTATTTTCATAAACCCTGGTAAGATGGCAGCAGCACTTTGACCTCTGTGGTTTCCTTTGGTTGAGGACAGCTTCATCTGAATGCTGTCCTCTTCCCCCCTCTGCAGAGTCTGCAAAGCAGAGGGCCTTGTTTCACCCACCCACTCACTGGATTTTAGGTCAAGACTGATCTTGGAAGATGGCTGTAGTTGATGAAAGGACTGGAATAAGGAATAGTCCTAGTGATATGCCACAGCCTGAGAACCAAAGCCAAAGCATGCATTTAGCTTGGGTAGGGCTTAAGGCCCACTGCTGCCCTCTTACTCTGCCTCTGGAGAGTTACCCTAGCCCCAGGCTGAAGCCAGACATAGAACGCTAATGATAATGCACTGTTCCTCAGGAATTTCAGCCCTGAGAATAATAACACTTTTGTTACATTCTTACTTAATATCCTTTGGGTAAAGGACAATCCATCATTGCAGCTAAGTGGAGAAAGTTCCCTCTTACCTCTTTCTCTGAAAAGTGAAGAAATTACTGGGAATGGGGGGCTGCTACTATACTGAATGAGGCCAAGCAAGCAGAAAGTGCCTGACAGCTACACCTTTTTCTCCTATCACAATCATTTTAGCCTGCATTTTATTTTCTCCCCCTCCCTTCCTCCATTGCGACATGAGGCCGCCAAGCACAAAGGGAGAACCTGAAACTGCTTGCTTTGAGGCCTGGGAGGGGAGGAAATAGCAATTTATATAGCCAGATTAGCAGGAGGCCAAGGGTACAGAGGGCAAGTGCAGATAGTAGCTGGGTGTGGAGTAGCACAAGGGAGGAAGGGAGGGAGAGAGGGAGGGAGGAGAGTTAAGGAGGAGCACTGGGTTAACTAGTTTTGGGAGAATGTACAGTAAAACGTCAAGAACCTGTTATAATAGATATATTAACTTCATATATATAACTTCAGATCTATAACTTCATCTGGGGAGTCCTGCTTGAAGTCTCGAAACTGGAGATAACTAGTCAAGGTAAATCTTTAAGCACTTGCAATTAAAGCCACACATAAATACAGAGCTCAGTTCCTTGCGTGACACTGAACAGTTCCCTATGTCAAACAAAACCAGGGCACTCAGCACTGTTCACAATAAGGTATTTGGAGAGCTGGATCCATTTTTTAACCTTCTCTCCCCCGTGTCAGCAGCTTCCTTAAAATAATGTATTTTATACATCTGACATCCATTTTAAACTTTATGGCATCTGACAACCATTTTAAACTTTAAAAGGAAGTTTTTAACTTTCTTTTCTGCAACTGCTGCAATGCAAATGTTTCTCTATCATATGATGTTAAGTAATGTTACAGTAGAAGCTGTGCTGTACTAGATGCTGCTGCAGCAGTGCAAATTTAATAGCATTGTTATATATAACAAATGTCATCACATATGGCAGGAAATTTTAAAGTTTTAGAAAAGATATGAATGAGTCTCTTGCAAGAAACTCATCTTACTGGAACTCTGACACAGAAAATTACCCACTAGTGTCATAATGCTGTTACACTTCCTTATTTTTACTCTTCAGTTCTCAGTTATGTAAACACCCTTCTACCAATTTGTCATCACAAAACGGGGCTTTTTAAAATCTCTTATCTGCTATTTGTTCATAGGAAATGCCAGACCGTGACTCTGCTGGGACATTTTGAGCTTTTGGCCAGCATTCTGGTAGGTGCTGTGGAAGATTTTCAGATTTCGACACGCAGAGATACCGTCTTAAACCCTTCCAGTGGAAATTCATGGTCTTATTTTTTCTTCCTCTTGGTCTTCCCCAGTGCTTTCGAGCGACCCAAGTCCTTCACCGGTCATGTTGTCCCCCCTCCTGCAGGGAGCAGAGCCGCCTAAATTAGGAAATGCGGGCGAGCAACTGTGTTTTACGCTGTGTCAGGGAGCAAGGGTGACACGGCGGGGTTTGCGGCGAGCGCGGCGCCGGCACCGACGGGTCCGTCTGCCCAGCGCGGGATCCACGGGCCGGGGCCGCCCCTCCGGCCGCTCCCCTTCCCGGCTGCTCAGCAGCCCCGAGCCCGCGGGCTGGAAATCCCCGCCCGGGAGGCACCCTCGGGTTTCCCCCACCCGAGGAAGAGGACAGAGGAAAGTACCCAATGTCCCGCTGACGGCAGGGCCGCCCTCCCCCGCAGGGCAGCGCTCGGAGAGGCGGAGCGCCCGCCGGGCGGAGCCGAGGCCCGGCCCGCGGAGCCCCTCAGGCCGCGCCCGGGCGCTCGCGGGCCCGGAACAGGGCGGCGCTGGGCCCGGCCCGTCAGGGGGCGCCTGCGCCTGGCCCGGCCCGGGAGCAACCGGGCGAGCCGGGCCGGAGTTTCCGCGGCGGGGCGGTGCCGGTGGGGTTTTCTTCCCCCGCACCCTGCCAGGCGCCGCATATAGGCTGGGCCTTGCTGGGGGCCGCTGGGGGGCCCCCTCGGAGGCGGTGAGTAGGGAGGGTGCTGCGGCTAGAAGCGGCTGGGAGGGGGCGGGGGGCGCCTGTGCTCTGGCCCGGCCTGGCGGCGGGGGCTGACGAAGCTTTGCGGCCCCGGCTGTGGCCCCCGGCGCTGGAGGAGAGCGCGGCTGCCCCGCTGGAGCCCGCTCGGGAGCGGGGCTGGGGCCCGGGCCCGCGGGAGGAGAGGGAGCGGAGAGCGAGGCCCGCGGGGGGACCGGAACGTGGGGCTGGGGCTGCCGGGGCTGGGGCCCCGCTCAGGCCCGTGCGGGGTCTGGTGCTCAGGATCTGGGGCCTCAGCTCAGGGGGATGTTTCTGCAGTGCTGTGTCACTATGACTGAGTTGTTCCTGGAAAAAACTTTCTGCAAAACGATTTTCCAGACCAGACAACTAAATATATAATTTTATATTTATTCATAGCTACATATATAAAAACCCTTTGAACTTTGTGTTTGTCATTACCTGAATTTTTGGGGAAGTTCAGTTTTGCCGATGTCCTTGCTTCAAATACAAGCGATCTCTTATTCCTGAACAAGAAAATACTGTACTCAATAAGTCAGTGTTATAAAACTGTCTCCATTGTCTGGGAATCTGCAAACTTGAACCAATTTAAATGGATGCAGCTTCTTTAGTACAGAATCATACCTTCTGTTATACAGCTTGTGATTAAATAATCCATCTGCCAGAAAATTCTGCTTGTGGGTTAAACAGTTTTGCATATGCGTCAATAACAGGGAAATGAAATGTGTGAAATCCACTCCGTATCACAGTGTGTGTGAAGTTGACTCCCTGAAACTTTCTAGCTGACATTAGACAGGCAGAGGAACAGACATTAGACTTGGGGCTGTGCAGCCTGGAGAAGAGAAGGTTGCATGGAGACCTCATAGCAACCTGCCACTATCTGAAGGGGGTCTGCCGGGGAGCTAGAGAGGAACTTTGTCAGGAACTGTAGTGACAGGACAAGCAATAATGGGTACAAACTGAAAGAGAGGAAATTGCTGTTAGACATTAGGAAGGAATTCTTTACGGTGAGGGTAGTGAGACACTACAACAGCTTGCCCAGAGAGGTTGTGGGCACCCCAATTCTGGCAATGTTCATGGCCAGGTTGGATGTGGTTCTGAGCAGCCTGGTTTACTGGAAGGTGTCCTTACCCTTGGCAAGGGGGGTGGGACTAGATGATTTAATTCTCTTCCAACCCTTAACATTCTATTAATGCAAAAAGCTTATGCTGTTTCAGTTTATGTAATTGCTGTTTGCATAGACATTTCATGCACCTCATCTTGTGTATTTTAAAACACTCTTTTTCTTCCTTATAGGTTTTGTTCTGCCACAAAAAATTGAATGATTGAAACTACAAATACTTAAAATTTCTTCTTGAGGACAGTCAGTACCAATATGGAGGCGTAGACACCTTACAAGGGACTTCAGTCTTACCTCTGGGAGGTAGTTCTGTGCAGAAATAAAGAAACTAAGACATCAAATACTTTTTTTTTTAAATCTGAGAGTTCTGTTTGATTCTGTATGCCATAAACATGGCATACAGAAAAAACTTTATTCAACAGCATAAAGCATCAGAATGTCTCAACACAAGGCGATTAATTTATGTTAAATTTGATAGCTCTGTACTTGTAACTAAGGCACCAGGTTAAAACTGAAGTGCTCTGTTAGTTTGGTGCTAACTTGTAGACAAGCCTGGGGCTATCCCAGGTTTCTTAATAAAGAGAGTTCATCCTTGTCTGAGACAGTGTATAGGATTTGTTTCTCTAATAGCTGAATATTCTATACATGTGAAGTTGAATATAAACAAACTTATTCAGTCCTAGCAACTTGATACAACAATATGCAGAACTTGAGAGGTTTTTTTTTGGAGTCCAGTGGCAGCAAGTATACAAGATAAGTTCAGTAACGTCAGTTCAGGGTCTCTATTTTTTGTGTGCCCTTTGAACTTGATAAACCCTTCTTTTCAGCCTCCTAGTGAGTTTTACAAACTAAAATCTTTGTGTATAAGCTACATATTTATCAGCTGTCTAGGGTGTAATCGTGGCTTAAATCGCTTAACATATGTTCTGCATAAGAGCAGTGTTTTAGTTGCTGCCCAGTTTAGTTTCTTTATTGACAAAGGATTTTGATAAACCCATTTGAGGTTTTTCCTCTTTTGGTCCCACCTCCCTGAGCCTGACAAATTGGTACTGCTCTCCCCGATATACAGAACAAGTAAAGCATGTGATGCTTATATGAATTGATGGAAACTGCTTTTCAACATGCTTTCTTCAATTGTTAAAATGGGATGGAGAAGCTTTTGTGGTGAAAGCAGTTGCTAAACCAAGGTACGAGAACTTCCCAAATTTTAAAGGCTGTTAAATCATGAGGTCAGTTCTATTTGTATGCACATTTGAAGTTACACTTTAAAGTATTTATTGCTTTTGTACAGGCGCGGGTTGTTCCAAATTGCCTTTAATGCACACAACTACCTCCCCGAGGAAGACTTGTCCCATTTTTCCCAAAACTGTTCATTATGAACATAGTGGAAGATAGTCCTTTCTTGGCCAGCATCATGAGGCAGAGTGCTCTGTGTGATGAACTGAAGTATGACCTGTCCTGTGAACTCTACAGAATGTCAACGTTCTCTACTTTCCCCATGAACACGCCGGTGTCAGAGCGGAGCCTTGCCCGGGCTGGGTTTTATTACACGGGTGTGCAAGATAAAGTTAAATGCTTCAGTTGTGGCTTAACGTTGGATAACTGGCAGCCAGGGGATAATGCTATGGAAAAACATAAGCAGATGTATCCTAGCTGCAGTTTTGTTCAAAGAATGCTTTCAGTTAGTAACCTTGGATTGTTGTCTCGTTCTGCCTTTTCACCCTCACTTGCAAGCAGTCTCTCACCATCTCTACCTTCCGTAGCACTTTCTCCAACTTCAGAACAGGTTGGATATTTCAGTGGCTCGTTTTCGAGTTTTCCTCAAGACCCAGTAACTACCAGGGCAGTTGAAGACCTTCCATTCTTGAGCCCCAAGCTTCACAATCCTTCTATGAGGACAGAAGATGCTAGGCTACGCACCTTTCACTCATGGCCACTGACGTTTCTCTCACCCACTGATCTGGCAAAGGCTGGACTTTATTATTTGGGGACAGCAGACAAAGTTGCTTGTTTTACCTGTGGTGGTCAGCTGTGTAATTGGGAACCAAAAGATAATGCTATGTCAGAGCATCGGAGACACTACCCCAACTGCCCTTTTGTGGAAAACCTTATCCGAGACCAGCAGAGTTTCAATGTTTCAAATGTGACCATGCAAACCCATGAAGCCCGTGTTAAAACATTCGTAAACTGGCCAACCAGAATTCCTGTTCAGCCTGAACAGCTTGCAGATGCTGGCTTTTACTATGTAGGTAAGAAACCCAGACTTCTCCAGTGTTATTCATATTGCTATGTCAACATTTACTTCAAGTAAGTTGTGTCAATGTTTGCTAGATAATTTGCCTTTTTTTTTTTTTTTTTAAGGTCGCAATGATGATGTGAAGTGTTTTTGCTGTGATGGTGGGTTAAGGTGCTGGGAGTCTGGAGATGATCCATGGATTGAGCATGCAAAGTGGTTTCCAAGGTAACTTGCAAAATCTTTATCATAATTTGTTCATATTCCTAAATGTTCTAATTTTAGCAGATAATGTACTGCACTTAATAGTTTTGTTCAACTTTATTTGATGTAATTCGCTCTTTCATTTGGATGTAGTGCACGTATGTCTAAAAGCTCTCAAGCGTGTAGGTAGGTGTAATTAAAACATTTCTTCATTAATCATGGCATATAATGCTTTCCCCCTCATTAAAAGCTGTGTGCATCCCCGGATCACTAACAGCAAATGAGACTGCATTGTTAATGAGCATACTTTTCTCTGTAAGAGAAGCAGTCAGTAAACTTATTGTGGGGAGAAAAGGCTGCTGAGAAATGAAGTAGAAGGAATATTTAACTCATTGGTTCTGGTTTTGTGCCCATGCTGAATGCTCTTGAACTAGTTATTGTGCTTGTGAGGTTTAGTTTCCTATATGTGGAAGGGCTTGTGAAGAAGGTTTCAGTGGCTCTTTAGTACATCTCTACTGGTAAAAGGACAGAAATAATTTTTTAATGTCACCTATAATTAAATGGCAATTTCATACCTAATTGCTATCCATGCCCTTGGAAATCACCACCTCTATTATAGAAATAGCTGCACTTAATTTCAGGAAAGATAATAATAGTTCTTCTCATTGTAGATCTCCAGCTAGGCTTTCATGGACAATTTATCAGCTACTGCTGGACTGTATGATGTATGTAGGGTTAAATGTCACTGTTGTTTCTTACTCTGTTAAGCCTGTCAGTAAATGTACATAAGAGATAAACCTGTGTTAGTGAAGCAGATCTGGCTTTGATAATGGTGTTATATTTTGTTAAATTCTTTTGAGTAGGAGATTAGAATGGGGAGAGGCAAGATAGAAACAGTTTATCATTGCACCTTGTAGTGATTCTGACACAGTATTGTTTCTCATGACATGCCATTTTGATTACAACTGGTAGCACAATGTGAAGCTGCTAATGTAACGTAATGTAAATACATTTATATACATAAGCCTCCTGACAGCTGGATGTCATGGAAAAACTTCATCTAAGTGTCACTGGACACTAGGCTGCACCAAAGCTTCCAATTTAGAGTATTCTTTCTCTTCTGAAGGAGGAGAAATGTATTTAACTTACACTGGATGTAAACCTGTTCATTCTTTTACTTTTTTTTTCCTTTGGCAAGTAGAAAGTGTGATTTAATACACTTTTGTCCATGTTTCAGGTGTGAATATCTGCTTCGTGTAAAAGGAAGAGAGTTTGTAAGTCAAATTCAGGCCAGATTCCCCCATCTCCTTGAACAGGTAAACTTTTACTGTCCTGTAACTTTGTTTTTCCCCTGTTGAACAGTGCTGAGCTCTTTTTTTGAGTTCTGTCCATTCTTCTGCCTCATTTCTATGTATGTTTCTCCTGGGTTTCTAGTATTATAAATGCTTTTCATGAGCAAATAAAGAAACTAGTGCTGAACCATGGCTAGTCTTGGACTAGTGGAGTTTAACCTCTACAGATTACTTATTGAGAGTCCCTATGAGGCAGTGAGCTTCTTTATGTTAGCAGAGGGAAATTCTGATTATATACTGAATAGTGCAGATCAGTAATTATTATTTCAGAAATCAGTCATGGACAATGTGATGTATTTCTATTTGTAATTCTTACGGCAAGAGTAACCAGACTCCTCTTCACTAAAGTGGTCAGCACCAGCTTTGTGTTGATAATACAGTTGTACACATTTGCAGACTTATGTAACTGCAGTATTTATTTAATTTTTTTTGAAATATTTAATGGGTAGAAAGCTTAGCAGGATTGGTGATGAACAGTATGTTAGAAAGATACATAGAGGGAAGAGCATTACTTCAATACTAACATAGTTTTCTTGTATTCTACAGCTCTTGTCAACCTCTGATCCACCTGTAGATGAAAACCTTGATCCTCCAAGTATGTATATTAAAGCATGTTTTTAAACTTCCTCAGCATTTTGAAGTTACTGCAAACTTTATGATTGCTCAGCAAGTTAGCTTTGAATAGCCAATTCTTACATTTGTTTCCTAAAAGTTTAATCATTCTGATGTTGTGTTGACAAACTCCAAGGAAACACCTCTAAGAGATCTTGTTTTTCATTTTCCTTATTTTCATGCTAGCACCTCATACTGAAATTTTTGGGTTTGCGCACTTGGTTGCTGTGTTTTTTTCATTTCAGTGTTGGGCTTGGTGGAACAGTTGCTAGAGGGTGTCATGACTATGCAGTTACGCAGTTCCATCTCTAGGCACATAACTAGGTAAATGCTCTGAGCTGAGCAGCAGTAGTTAAGGAAGAAGGTAGGACAAGCTGAAGTATCACTATTTCTAGACTGGACTCTAGTTATAGTGGAAAAACCCACTCACCCTCTGGGAGTTAATGCTGTCTTAGTCCCTGCTGGCTGAGGACAATGAGTCAGAATCCCATGTGTCTAGTGTTTACTAAATTAAATGCAAATTACTGATCAAAAGCTGGAATAGAGCAATTGTTTGTGCTATAAACTCTGACTTCCCTCCTCCACCCCTGGCATACCCCCAGGCCATTTTTCAAGGCTGAAATTAGAAATAACTAAGTATAAAAAAAGCTGCTACGCACAATAGAATTCCCTGTGGTTTCTCTGGATTAACCTAGGTTTTAACAAAGGCCTGACATGGATTGATGTTTATCTTGGATTCAATCCATGACTGACTGGCTTCCATTTTTAAAGCTACTTAAACAAAATTCTCCTTAAACAATTGAAACTTTTTACTGCTCAGTGTTCGTGTGTGTAGGTAATGTTGATGTGCCTAACTTCTGGGGTTGTATGGGTATCTTGTTCTTTATATTATAAATGAGGATTTCCCTTTTTGATTAGTTATTCGTTTTGAACCTGGAGAGAGCCATTCAGAAGATGCAATCATGATGAATACGCCTGTGGTTAAAGCTGCCTTGGAGATGGGATTCAGTAGAAGGCTAATAAAGCAAACAGTGCAAAGTAAAATCTTGGCCAGTGGAGAAAACTACAAGACTGTTAATGATCTTGTGTCTGATCTGCTCATGGCTGAAGATGAGAAGATTGAGGAAGAGAAAGAAAAGCAGTTGGAAGAAGTGGCATCAGGTAGGCATCAGGCATAAATAAAAGCAGTTAGTAATATGTATAGTTTTTATATTTGTTTTTATGCATTAAGTGATTTAGTTTAATTGCTTTTAGGATCAGCTTCTCTTAAAGCATTGTCAGAATATCTGTATGGAACTAGCAGTCTGAGAATTGTTTCATTCCCTTTTGGGAGAATGGTTCAGAGAATAGCAGAGGCCAAGGGTTCAGAATCACCTCATCCATCCAAAGCCCTTTTTTTTTTTCATTTGTGTACCTTGATATTGCTGTTAATGAAACACTTGGTACACTCTACTAATTTTTATCCAAATTTGCCTACTCTTTAAGCTGCTTAAATCAGTAAGCCACCATATCTACCTCTTTGAGGGGGCCATAAACTACAAATTCAGATTCTGTAAGATGGCCAAAGATTGCTTTTCTGTCTGGCTTAGCCCATGTATGTCAGCAATTTGTTATTTGATGTGTCTTTAAAATTTCTTGTTTCTTCAATGCCATGTAAGTTTTGAAGCCTGAAGAAGTCTTTCTGATTTTGAGTCTATGAATCATAATGAAACTTCTCAATTATAAATGTAATTAAGGCTGCTTCTTTCCTAGTTGCATTTCTGTCAAAAAACCATAGATGGATTCAGCATTTAATCCTACTGGAAATTTTTTTGTTCTTGTTTGTGGTAGAGTATTAAAATAGTCTCCGGCGTCTGGTTGTGCTGTACTTCTTGTTATCTTGTACATAATTTTGTTAGACACTTCTTAGAAGAGCTTTCATTTATCTGCAGCCTAGCACTGACAGAAGTTAACCTCTGGCATCTTGATGAGTTAGCACTGGTGTTAGTTTTTTCTTTGCAGGAAGTTTCCTTTGTGAGCAGGCTTTGGCTCAGAAGCTGCTTGTATGTGGTTTCCTTAAGTCTGTTCATTACGTGAATACCACTAAAACTTGCTGAGGGATTTATTAATGATGTGTAATAAGCAAACATTGCAAGTGAAGAATGTATTAATTATTGTTAAACAGAAGTGTAACTTAGAGTATTGTATTCCTAATTCTCTTACCTAATTCCTCCCTACGTTGCAGATGATTTGTACTTGATCCAGAAGAATCGAATGGCTTTATTCCAACGTTTAACATGTGTACTCCCAATCCTTGGGAGTTTACTATCAGCTAAAGTGATAACAGAACTTGAGCATGATGTTATTAAGCAGAAGACTCAGATACCATTGCAGGCAAGGGAACTGATAGATACAATTTTAGTGAAAGGAAATGAAGCAGCCAGCATCTTCAGGAACTGTCTACGAGATTGTGACCCTGTGCTCTACAAAGATTTATTTGGTATGTCTATCTGGTTTCCTTTTGTTTTTGAAGAATATCCTTTTATAGAAGTTTACCAGTGCTCTCAGAGCAGTCTAAAGAAAAAGAAACAAACAGATGCTGTTTGAACATAGATTAGTTAAATGATAAGGATTCTTTTTCTTTTATTCTAGTGGAGAAAACCATCAAGTATGTTCCCACAGAGGATGTTTCAGGTACCTTTAATTCTACCTTCTTATCTTAGAGACAATTGTACAACAAGCAGCTAACACAAAAAAAATACTTTGGTTAAGAAATAGGTTTGGTGCTTTACCATCTTTGATTCTGCTTTAGTAATATAGACTGAAAAAGTTAACCAAAAGTTAAGTGCATGTGCATACTTGCAAGTAGGTCAATCAACTCTAAGCTGTACCCTGTGCCTTGCTCATGCTTTTGCATATCACAGGATGTAGAGCTTTCTGGAGCTCAACAATTCAAGTAGCACATGCTGGACTTGATCCTGATACAAGCATTCAGGCATTTGGTAAAGACTGGAGAATGAATAGCATTAGCATTTCAGAACAGCTATCATCACTGCTTTTCCAGAGTGGATTCTAGATGTCCTGAGATCCAGCTTGACCAACAGCTGTGTAGATAAAAACTTGACAGACATGAGATTGAGTTTGCTCTGGTCCTGCAGTTTAATCTGTTAATAAACTGCAGAAAAGTACACAAGCCTGGATATAGCTCACTCCCACCAGTCAGGCTGTGTTTTTGATATCCAACCAAAAAAAGTACAGCATTTCCTAAAATGTAAACAGTGGTTGGCCTCCAACCGTGACCTGACTGTCATCTCACAGAAGTGGAAAGTACAGACTAGTTCCTTGCATGCCACTTTCTGAGCTCTGAAAAATGTTCACTGCCATCTATATTTAGTCATTAGAGGTAGGGAAGTAAAAGGTGAAAAGTGGCATGGCTACACTTTAAATAAATACATTTTGATATATTCACATGTATTCAGGCTGACAAAAAATTACCTATTTTTTCCAGGTTTACCTATGGAAGAACAATTAAGAAGATTGCAAGAGGAAAGAACATGTAAAGTTTGCATGGACAAGGAAGTTTCTATTGTTTTTATTCCATGTGGTCACTTAGTGGTGTGCAAAGAATGTGCCCCATCTCTTAGGAAATGCCCTATTTGCAGGGGGACAATAAAGGGTACAGTCCGGACATTTCTTTCATAAAGAGGGAAATTTGCAAAATGTCTTTGTTCCTGCCATCCTCCAACTGCTGAAGCTTAAGACAGCAGTTTCTTAAGAATGGAAAATTGTGGTACAGAAGAGGATTAATCAACTACCTAATGAAGTTTTGTGACAGTAAAGTATATCCTCATTAAGATGTGTCTATGATTATGTATAGAAGGCCTTCGCTGCCAAAGATTCTCTGTTCATAAAACTAACTCAATATTAGGGTGAGGTTTTTGTGGCGTTCCTTTCTGAGTAGGGAGTTTCACTAGTGTCACTTTTATTCAAAGAAGTTTTTGGTTAAGTTCCTAAAATGGAGCTTGGCATAACTTCTCATGAGTTTCCTCTATGTGGATGTGAGGAAATATACTAAAATTGCTGTTATTAATAGTTAATGTTAATTAACTTCAGCGACTTCTGTTTTGGCTTTCTTCTTGACTTAAGGAGAGAAGAGGCTAACTGTTGCAGGAACAGCAGGACTTTTAAAGTTTTTTCATGTCTTGATACTTGTGTAACATATATTACTAATAGTTTATATGAAGACTGAAATAAAATATTTCTACTTCTCAAAGTTGAGCTTGTTTACTCTGTCGCCATTGTTGACTTTTCTCTGTAGACTGCAGTGATTAGAATGCTGTCTTTTCCTGACAAAAAATTTGGGGTTGTTTGCCTGAAAAAGTACAATAAAATTTAATTCCGTTTGTCTTTATTTCATTTTTGAACAGGTAAATGAGCTTCTTTGCTGTTTGGTGATTTCCTCTTTATTTAAAAACAAACAGTAGCCCGCCCTCTCCAAACCCCAATAGCATCTGATACTTCCTTCCAGTTTGATCTTTCAAATGACAGAAATTCTGGTCTTCGTGACCCTAAAGATGAGATAAAGAGTATCTATACAGTCTATGCTAGGGATTAAATGTAAAAGCTACTTTTCTGTGTTTGGAACTTTGCAGGGATTGTGCAGTTAAATAATACGATATTTTGAACCTCTGAAGTCTTGGGTTTTGTTTTGTAAGCTGTTATTTTGGGAGCTCCTATTCACTTACTGGTTGACTCATTACCCTTTTCAGTTTTGTATCCCCAGACTTGCATGGTGGATACCTACAAAGAGAGGTGCTCATAGGTAATTTGCAAGGATCTCATGTCATGTCATGGAGGAATACTGCCAGGTTATAATGGCATCAGGTCCTGCAGGAGTCAGTTTGTCTGGCTCTCATTTGAAGTCAGTTATCTTCAGCCCACAGTTGCCCACACTTAGAGCCTGAGTGTGGATAATAACATAGTCTTCAGTCCAGACTTGGATTCTTTACCTGTAGGTTGGCTTGCTGTAATTCTTTCAAATGCAGACTTTTGTCCAATTTTATTACATGTACATATCTTCCCTTTGTTTCTGTTACTAAAAAGGTCAATGTTTCAAACCTAGCATGTAGTTTTAAATAGCTTTGATTAATGCACTTTTCAGGTTTTGAAATGCCTCTGAAAGCTCTTTTGTCTTGTGTAGCAACTTAAAAAGTCGTCAGGGGTTGTGAAAGCTTCTTAAGAAAGCTCAGGACTTGAAATTTCATTAACTTGTTCCAGGCGAGAAATTAGTAATATTAGAACCAAGTGTACTTTCTACAGATGAAGATGAACCTGCATGGGGAGCTGGGGAGGTCAGGCTCACCTGAAGAGTGTGGAATTGCTAGCAGGTATGCCTTGTTTCTGAGCAGGGAAGAGGATAGGAAAAAACATACTAGCAGGCAGACTTTTTAAACAATGCAATTAACTACATCAAAATCAGAGGAGATTTAAAAAGTGGGGAGATTTAAAAGAGGGCTTTAAAAAGTGTTCAGTGTCATTTGTGATGCCTGTGTGTACCTCCCTCAGGACCTGCAACATACCAGTCAGGCCATCACTGAATATTTTGAATATCCCTTCAAACAGCACTGGCTCTCTGCACTTGGTTTTCACTTGAACTGCTTTGAGAAGTGGAAGAACTTGATCTAGAAACTGGTGGGTAAAACTGTGACCTAGTTTTGGCAGGAAGGCTGATGTAGGTTATGACTGCTACACCCTGCTATAATGACTGGGTGCCCTGATTGATAATGCTGTGCATGTGAGCACTTATGTTCTCCTTAGGACTGTTCCAAGAAAGCTGTAGTCAGGCTTGTCTATAGCACATTGCAAACAACCCTGGCAAAGGGTTAAACCATGGGTAACAGTCTAGTGTTTCATAGGGAGAGGGTCAAGTGACTTCTGTCACTTGTGAACCAGCTGACCGTGCTCAGACTTAATTCTGCATCCACTTCCTTTGAATTTTCCAGAGCTCTGACTGGGTTGAACAATAAATAGGCCCCTACCCCCAGCATCCTGTGCAGCTCTGCTGGCTGAACAGCTCAAGTTCTTGGACATCAGTGTTTCAGCCCCACAACTTGTCATGAGCTCACGGTGAGTGTTTGCAAGGCTTTGAGGGTGTGGAGGATGCAAACTTCAGTATCATTGGAGTTTAGTGGTCAGACTTGTTGTGGGATGCAGATAGAAGGCAGTATTCCCAGCTGTTTTGCATTCCCAGCTGCTGCAAAAGCGCCTTTTCTTTGCTGAAGTTTACCTAATCTGCAATGGATCTAGCCTGAAGCAGTTGTGGTTTCTGATACTGGTGTGAGATATTGCAAGATACAGAAGCTCTCCAAGTGGCTGCATGTTTTGTGAAGCCAGTGCCATGCAGCTTTATTCTAATTAGCAGTGTCCTGATTTTTTTTTTTTTTTTGAGTAATTTTTTTCACTGAATGCACATCTCTCTTCTGTTTGCTTTTAAGCATGAACCAGGAAGCCTAGTGTTCTTCAAATTGAAGGCATCATGCAGTTCTAGTGCCCACAAGTGATCAGACTGCCACCAGTCATAACAGAGCACTGCTCTTACATGCTAAAATGAATTGCTATGCAGGAAACACCTAGGAACCCCATTAGCATGATATAAAAGAAAAAATCTTTATATTGCTACTTTTTGTGCCTGTTAGTGGTAGTGTAGTATCTCCATAGTATTATACTTTCAGAACTTGATTTTTTGCTATGTTCCTCACAAGATAACAGAAGAAAGGCACATGAAAATTATAAATAGTGCATTCATCTGCCTTGAATTCAGCCTTGTGGCAGTTGTAATCTAGTGAGGCTGAGATGTGCAGTGTTGCGGTTAGTGCTGCAGAGGGACTGAACTTGAAATTCAGTTCTCCGCATATCCCACCTCAGGTATGTGAATTCAGGCAGAAGATCTATTCTGGACAGGGAAGGCACTCTCTGTTCTGCAGAGCGACTTCAAGTGTAACTGTTGTCAGTCTTGCTCTAGAGGTTACTGTTGCACAGCCAACTTCCTGAGACAACTAAATCCCCAGTCCTGTATTTCTGTTTCTAATGGAACATGTGATCACAGTGTTTACTGATGCTCCAGCCCAGCTTCATTGCTGGGACCCATCAAGCACGAGAGTCTGGGGTATTGCATATATCCTGTGTTTGGAGTACACCAGTATTCCCAGCTGGAGCACAAATGTTTTCTGAAAATACAGCAGCTGTGAGGACCACCAGCTGGGACTCCTTCAGTGCTGTCTAGAAAATGTGTTTACTTTCTCCACAGGTCCATCCTCATTCCCTCTGTTTCCGTATCACAGCTAAATTCTTAACCTCTTGAGTTCTCTAGGCAATTTCCAGCCTCTCATGCCCTTCCACTTCACTTTTGGTACTACTGTCACATTATTTACATATTTTTCAACAAAGCATGTTAAGAATGCTATGTAACTCTTCAGGGCAAAAATAGAGTGGCACGAGTATGTAAGAGCTCTGAATAAAGAAGAAAGGTATGAAATATTTACAAAAGGATAATGTCCAAGTTACTGAATATTATCACAGCAGCATGATCTTGCTTTAACAGTATGGGGTGGGGTTTTTTTGGTTTGTTTTTTGATTGCTTTTTTAAATAAAAACACAGGTATAACACTGCAGCATTTCCAAAGTGCTTTGAAGCCCTTGATACAGAGCCCCATCAAACCAATTAAGCTGGAAGTTTGGTAGCGGAATACAGGCTAAAGGAGAGCTGCGTAAAAAGGAAAGACCTGTGGGATGAAGGCAGAATACTGCAGCCCTGAAATGCGACTGTAAGGTTGATCTTGATGTGTTTGAAGGGCAAAAGTAACATTTATAAAAGCTAACCTAGGCTGGCCATGTTCTGTGATCAGTGACTGACTCTCCCAGCCTGTAGTATTAGATAAAAACACTTTAACATGAAGCACAAATTCATGAATATGAAGGGTAAAATGTTTGCATAGGGGTTGTGTTAAAGAGCTATAATAATGAATCGAATGCTGGTGATGGGTTTAAAACATGACCCTGCAAATGCAGTTCCTTGATGTGTCACCAGAGGGGCTCCTAAGGCAGACAGAATTAGCAACTGCATTGCTCAGCCACCAGCACTGTAATTAACACACACATCCCCTGTGAGGGGATGGGCTACAAACACTTGAGTCATCTTAACAAGTATTAGTAAACTCAGTTAAGGAAGGGCTGAATGACCATAGCATCAGCTTCTTTTATATATTAGTAACAAATCTGGGCTTTCACTTTCTGTTGGAAAGCAAAGATAAGGTAAAATTTATCAACTGAACTGCCCTTTGTCTAGATTCCAAACACCTGGAAGGAGGTCTGGTTTTATGTTTGCACTGACACTTCTGAAGTCTTAAGCACATACTTGTGCTTTACTGTAGTAATGAGATCACAGAATTAATTAGAAATTATTGAACTAGGCAAAAATGAACTAGGTCTGGTATCCTAGCATTTAAAAATATATACAGTGAATGTTTCTTATCAAATGGCTATGACTGTGGAAAGGACTGAGGGAATTACAAAACTGGCTAACAAATTAAAAAATCAACTGAAATTAATGTCGTAACTCCAAAGATTTAATTTTATTTGTCTGTACAGCAGAGGTGAGACAATCCCAGTAACTGAGTTGCACTTTACTAGCTTAATTTTTACAAAGTAAGGAATTACAGTTCTATGAAAGAATTGTTTCCATAATTCTTCAAGTCAAATCCAGTAAAATTCCACCAAATAATACAATTAAGAAAAAATACAAAAGTTACTCCAAATCACTCTCTCTCCCCCTGACCCTCAAACACTGTAAAAAATTTAAACAGCCCTGTTACCTCCTTTTCAGGTGAGTAGCTATAAAATGACTCATTAGCCATGGTTTGCTGGAGTTGGCTCTGCCTTGGAAACAGTTTTACTATTCCGTATGAAAAAGAAAAAAAAAAATCAAACGGGCACTTTAACATTGCATGTCAGAATAAACAACTGCTTAAGAAAATAATCTGTTCCAGAGTAGTTACATTTTCCCTGAAGAGTTCTGCAGCCCCCAACTGAGCTGTGTGCAGTTCCCACTGTGACTGTCCTCACTTGTCACCGTCTCCCTTGTGCCCAGCAGAAGGGACTGGTGCCAGCAGTAACCAGGACAGTCAAACCCCACCACACCCTCTTCCATGGGGACAGGTCTACAAGTGAAGCCTGAGCAAGACTGAACAATCATTCAGTGACTTAAAGAGATGCAGTCCTGTGTTTCCTGGTATTTGCTCTAGTTTTCCTTACAGCAGTGTAAGTCAGCAGATTTACCTGAGTGGACCTGCAGAAGTGACATGGGAACAGCACCAACCATCCTGCACAGGACCCCCAGAGCATTTGAGCCTTCAGCTAAATGTGCGTTCAGAGATGCCCCAGTGCCATCAGCTGGGCCTTTGACCACACAAAAAGCTCTGTACACCTGTGCAGCAGGATCAAGTTCTGAAAGCAGCTGTAAAAATGCACTTTATAGTCTGCTAAAATGCTGTCTTATAGGTTTTCCCTTCTCTATATAACTTTGAACAATTATCAAATGCTGCTGAAACACTGCAGACAGCTTTGTAATGATAAAAATCAAGAGCCAAGTGATTGCTACCTTCAGTTTAAAAGCCAGTTTTAGAATATATTTATAATGACAAAATTACTTTTTTTCATTTTTATTAAATCTTCAATTGCACAAGCTTCATTAGGACAGTCAAGAAAAAAAGAAGCTTTTAGAGAAAAGGGTTATGGTTGGGTATTTCCATTCTGTCCATGTTTCCTGCAGCTACTCTCCTTATACAGCCTATTAAGGAAAGCATCTGCAGCTCACTGGCAAGCTAATGACTGACATTTAGAGTACTCATTATCACCTTCTATACAGTTATCTAACCACACCTCCTTTGAAGCCTATTAAAAATTAACTGAGTTATTCAAAACCCAAAATTTCTAAACTAAGGTCACATCAAACTTCAAAATAAATACAATTTAATACGAAATTTTAGAAAAAACTCCCTGAACTTAGAATTTCATAGATGCAATTGCCTGTGCTAGTAACTAGCTATTTCAGAGAGCTGTGTGTGTACCTTAAAATGACTCAGTATGTGGTTTTCTCTAAATCTGGTTACAAAAACTGGAAAAAGAAAATACTGTCTACAAAGTGCTGAGCTCCTCTTGCAAGAGCCAACGTAAAAAATCAGGATGTTTAAAAAGCTTCTGCACATTTTGCATAACACCCAAGACAGGTTTAGAGACTGTGATCATCTTTATGAAAGAAACTCTTTCAGAAGTTAAACAGCTGTGACAGGGTGGGTTTCCAACACTGTCTTCTCTGAAGTCTTCTTTAAATGATAGCATCGTGTTCATCACTGTAACAGAAACACAGTAATTAATGTTCTGCACTACAAGCAACAGTCAACATGAGAAAGAGCCACCCAGCTGCTGCTGAGAAGGTTATTTTGTGAGCAGAGGATACCTTGCTAGGAAGGAGTAAGGACACATTGATCTGGGAGTTACAGTCCTCTCTGAGCCAAGCCTGAAGTTAGGTGAACAGTTTTATTAACACTCCTCCAGCTTCCCTAACAACTTGTCTTTCACACATCATTCACGTATTCTTACATCAGCTGTTGCTCAGGCCTGTTTATCCTCTATCTCACCAGGAGTAACATTAATTAATCAAAGCCACTGTACAAGCTCAGCAGCAGGTTCTCTTCATTTTGAAGACTGTTGATGTAAATTTTACAATACCTATTCACAAACACCACTTTGGGTAAAGGTGCAGCAGGGACTGGCTTCATTCCATGACCAGTAATGAAGAGTCAAGATGGAGAGAAAAAAAGGCCTGAACACCAGTATACAAACAGGTCTTATGACCTCACCTCACTTGAAACTTCTTGGCTGAGATGGATGACACTGAAGAGGAAAACAAAAGCAACCTAGTTCTTAAACTAAATGTGGGCAAGTCCTGAAGTCTGGAGCAGAATTGAGCATCAATAGTAAGTGTGATGGTACAATTTTGATTAGAATTCACTATAAATTAATGGCAAGGGGGAAGAAAAATGAAGAATGAATAGACAAAAAGAGTCTAAGAGAAAGAAATCCTGCAAACTGCAGAAAGTTTCAATGAAATGTTAACTATTCATGGACTAGCTAAATGACAAGGATCCTTTTAAAAAAAATAAAATTATTTTATCTAATAGATCAGAGAAAAAAACTCAGGGGAGAGAGGCATAATACTAATGGCGAATGGCAGAAGTGGTGAATGACAAAACATCAGAGTTAAATCTCTTATTCATATTAATATAACATACATTAAACAGATGTTTCGGCGCTCATTCTTCCCATTTGGTTTTCCTTTTCCCCCCAAGAAAGTAATAAATGGCCAAGGGACAATCCCTTGGGAACTTACATGGTTCTGTACTGAATGCCTCTTCTAGAGTGGTAAGTTTTGCATCCAATGTAGAGAATGACCAGGACTCCAAGAGTCAGCACAATGCCACCTACAAAACTGCCCACATCAAATCTGGAGGTTTTGACTATGACAGCCTCTGATTTTGATGTGGCTGAAAAGAAGAAAACAAAATGCACAATTTACAGAGCTTGCAAAACTGTGTTTTGGGGGACTACTCCACATCCTGCCCTCACCACTGATTTACCACCTAAAGACCCAATTAGACAAATTTAACCAAGATCAACTGACAAGATACAAGCCAAGCACATTGAAATCTAGGGCTCTGGTTTTAAGTGTCCATTCTGGTGACATAGGTCCACCTGCTTGTTGTCTCTCAAAGACTGACTGCTCCTTCTCTCCATCTCCCTTTTTCCCCCTACCTTTTATATCTCCCCTGCCCCCCTCCTTCTACACATGGAGCTCCTGCCCTTCTTAGGCCAGTTCTAGTGTTTTTCATACCCTCCATAAGCCAATTTAACTCACTAAGCTGGCCTGAAATAAACCCAGGCATAAAAGGAAGTTGCTTTTAGTCAGATGAACATACTGAGTCATCCTGCAAGAGGGGACCAACAGCCACCAAGTCTGTCAGTGTAGTTCTGTGGGAGCAGAACACCTGGTAGCAATGAGCTGTTGGGATTGCTTTACCTCATCTCATGGAATTGTACCCTCACAGTCCCAAGTGAGATCAGCTCTGCAGCTTGACACAAACACTGACACAGGCAACATGATCTCAGATAATCCATAGCTGTTTTGCTGCTAGAACTGGTTACATCTGCTACAAACTCCCACCTAAACACCCAGTCTGTGCCCAATTCTATTTGTACTTGCTACATACAGAGTGTTTCTTCTGGTGACACCTTCACCTACCCAATGATGCTTCACTGATATGTAAGCATTCCTGATGTGTTTAAAAGTGCAAGCATGAAGTGATGGGAACACAGCCAAGTGCAAGGAAATACTGAATTCTGCACTCACTGTTTTTGTATTACCAGGTACAGTTAAACTGTATTTGACAACTTTTACATAAAGGGTGACTCGTGCACAGTCATGCTCTATTCTCTGTTAGGGTAACATTCATTACACTGCTAACAGAGCTCAGTCTTTTTACCAAGCCTGTAGACATATTTTGAGATACAGGTCAGCTGTGAAAAAGGAAGCATTAGAGATGAGTTCAAATAAACTGCAGAAAGGAGAGCTGAACACAGAAGTTGTATTCAAAATATTAAAATCAAGGGTTTCTCCCTCACATTGCTGATCTCCTTGCTGGTGGCTGCACTTTTTTTTCTTTTCCTTAAATCTGTCAGGTCTCTCAGGTTAAAGTGAGTCCTAAGTAAGCGGAGTGCTCAGAGCAACATTACTGTATCCAGTTTAGTGATGAACTCACACTTGAGTCTTATTTTTCAGCATGCAAATACTTTCTTCTCTTTTTTACACTCCTGTAAAACTAACTGTTCTGCAACCAATGTGAACATGCATCCAAGCCTTTATGAGCTTTCTGAACTGCAAACTCACCTGTTACAGAAGTGGAAGAAGTCTTAGAAGTGGTCACCCCTGTAATATTGCCTTGTGGCGATGTGACTGGTGCAGCTGTAGTGGGTATTGCTGTCTGGCTGGCTTTGGTGGGCTGAGTTGTCATGATCACAGCTGTGGTGGTGGTAGTGTTGTGCTGACTGCTACTGGTCAGATGAATAGTACTGGTGGACACACCTGGGAAATTTTTGTGATACCACACATAAAAATTCATGAAAATAAACAACTGTACCTGCATTGAGTAAGAACACATTTATCATGCCCAAATAAAACAACAGAGTAACAACAAAAATGCCACTGCATGCCATACAGACTTTCCTCTGGGAAGACCTAGGCTCTGATTTCTGGGCCTCAAGGTCAAGAATTCTTCAAAGGAAAGGCTATAAAGAAAACCTGGATAATATATGATGACTTCTAGGTGAGTCAGTTTTTGTTTTTTTTTCGTAACAACCCAATTGCACAGTATCATACCTAACTTAAAATACGTTAAAATGCAGTAAAATTCTGGATCAGGAGTTACTGTCTATTTGAAGTGTCTACTTTTTCAGACAACAAAGCTTTTCTGATAAGAACAGGGTTTGCATGAAAACACCATCCCCCCAACTTTAGTAATGATTTGATCTTTCATTTGTTTTTGAACAAAACACCAGCATTACTAGGGTTCCATGTACATTAAAAATTTACCACAGAAAATTCTGCATTTATGTGGTAAGGATAAAACATGATTAAATTTCAACTACAGTAAATGTATGCTTAAGTAATTTGTTTAGTCTTGCCAAGGTTAAAACAAAGGCTGGAATGCTTTTTCTTAAGTTTCATTGACATAGTGTCTTTTACTTTACTTTTACCTAACACTTCCCCTTCCCTCCTCAGAAAACACTAATGAACTGTTTAGAATAAAAATACCATGATACAAAACTCAATAATATAAATTGCTTTTTATAGCAAAATCCTTAGAACTTTCATGGAAGGCAGCCAGCTAAAAATGACTGTAAAGCAATAATTTATTTTTCCAAGAAGGAGCTAACAAGAAACATGAGTCTGTTATGCAACTAACATTTCTCTAAGCAGACAATAGGATGCAAATAGCTTTTATGTATGAAAGAATTCTAGAAAGAGCTTCTTTGCAGCTGTCAACTTCTGTATTATTTCTATGGCTTCACACAAACTGGGCTCATTTGAGACACCTCAAAAGCTTTCCAATATGGAATTTCAAATATCTAATTATATCCATGTTTTCTTGAAATTGTCTAAAATTAGAGTAATTGAAGGATAGTTTCATCTCAATTACAGAGTAACCTTGATACCAAATTTCTGCCTTTTTTTATACTGCACTTAAAATGCTTTTGTAGAATAAAATTTGTGTTGTGTAAAACATGAGGAACTACATACAAAACTGTCTTTGCTAAGATTTAACTATCACAGTTTCCAGTACTGATATAAGCATCAAAAACTTCAAGAAACTCATCAATATAGCAATGTAAACATGCAGAAAGGAACTAGTCTACACAACACTTCTGAGACATTTAGCATTAGAACTACTGAAATACCAAAATACAGACTCCTTTGTAAATGCTATTTGTTTTCCTGCTCTTTAATGTTATACCTGTATTGTGCCATAGAACCAGAAAACCCTTTGAAATGAGCATCCATTGAGGTGGAACAATTAGAACAGTATATTCATTTGCTTACCTTGTTACAATTACGAAAATTCAGTTCCTCTATGAAGCATGCGTAAAACACATCAGATAAAATTCAGGGCACATTTTAATACTGACAGGTAAAACTCCTCAAAGATACAATGATCCATATAGATACCAAATGGTTCCTCATTGTAGGAAGCAAGCAAGGAAATGTCTACATATAACCCATCTATAGTTACATGACATGAAACCACACCTGGTAAGTACATTCCCAACATAAGTGATACCAAAGAAGGACAAATCTCTATACAAGTGTCAAGCAGTTTTCTGTGGGTTGTTTTTGAGCCGAGATTTCAGAGTGCCAAAGGGCCTTCTGTTTCTGAGCAATACAATGGCTAACTGTTAGATGCATAACATTATAAAATGATGTTACACAAAGCTGGTACTTTCTCTATGGGTATTAAATTACCCTACAGAAAACCTGAGTCATGATGAAAAAAATCCAAACATCTATGAGGAATTTCAGTACATTTGCACATTACTTTTCCCTCTCTCTCTTCTAGTAGCAATCATTTTTTTACTTTATCAAGATCATAGCCCTTGGTGATGTAACTTTAACAGTAAAATCTGTGTAATCTCTAGACCATGGTGTATTTAACATCAGTCTTTTCAAAACATCATTAGGAGGCTATCTGAGGCAGCTGGAGAATTTGGGAAGCTGACATGAATCAGGCACTAATCTGTTCTTCTCCATCTTTGGAAAATCTTACCCGTATTATTTTACAAACAGAGTGAAGATGAAAGAATATTTGTTAGCAACATCTGTCCTTTTATCTTCTATTTCCCTAATTACTTTCCCCCCAGAAGACCAGCTGGGCTTCATCGAACACTACACTAAACAAACCCTGACTGTCTGTGTTAATTTTTATTATTTAAAAAGGATGCATGCCAGTAATATAGTTCAGGTTTATGATGCTTTGTTTTTAAAAGAGACAAGCAAGCATTTTACATAGTCTGCTACCTCTGTTTAAGCATTAAACCGCTATGCTACAATCATCAATTAAAAAAAATAAAAAATATATATAGCACATAGATAAGAATCTTTAGCAGCACGTGCTATTACTCAGTGTTCTAACTCAACAAGAATGAACACAAAACTCAAATTGTGTAAGCACTGTGCTAACATGTGAGATTATTATGGAATGCCCTTTCTAAAATAACTACTTTCTCTTGCATGGAAAATGACTGAATGAAACACTTCTGCTTCCTTCACAAAGAGCTCCCTTCCTCTCCCTCAAAAAAATGGGAGAGACTTTTAAAGTGAAATTAAGTAAGTACATATACCCACTAGGTCTTTAATATGATGAGGTTGAGACAGATAATCAAAATACGTGAACACTGTATTAAAATCTATGACACTTCTAATGGAAAAAAAAAAAAAAAAAGATTAAAGGATGGGAATCAGCAAACCTTGCAAAGCAAGGCACAGCTATCTGTTAGGTTTATCCTATGCCTAACAGTAAAGGGCTCAGGCCTCTTTTTACTGTTATTATCCAAAACTAGTAAAATTCATTTCTCTCCAAGAAACCTGCAAGGGCTGGAGCAGAAGTCAGAAGGAGCACAGGATGGGTGAAACACTGAGGTTTCACACACTTAAGGGATGGCCATAAGGCAACAAGGAGATTACAGAAATCTTGACTTTCCAAGTTAGACATGCTTGAACTGCTACACTGCAGGCAATGGAACGAGACAGTGCACCACTTGCTTGCTATCAGAAGGAAGGTCTTCACAAAGGTGGGGATATTTTTTCTTCCAGTGAGTATTTTATACTTAAATGAAAAAAAACAAGCAACTTCTCAGTGCAGTAGCTCAGAGCTTATCTGGAAATTACAGAGACAGAATATAAGAGTTGTACTGAAAGTAAAATTACATAGCTGGGACTTTATGATCAGCCTAAAACTCCACAAATACACAAAGCATCTTAAGTAGACACAACATTTCTGCCCTGCTTTCACATGGCTCTTAGCACAAAGGGGCCCCAGTTTCTAGAACTAGCTTCTCTCAGATACAATATTCTATTTGTGCATCACAGCCTGAACAACTGCATGACCTTAATTCTTACGCAGTCCTGACTAATGCAGTGAAATCTACCTGTGCAAGCTCTTCCAGAAGATTAATGTTTTAACTTCCTAATTTAACTTATTTACAGTTGTTTTGACAGGTTCTGAAGGAAGTATGGTACTGCTAGAACAATGAAAATACATCCATGACAAATTGCTCCACTTAGTTGATACTGGTTTAAATGGCACTATTTTGTGCTATGAGCTCTCTAAGGATTATTTTCTACGTATTAGGTGCCATGAGGTTGTAGTGAGGTGAGGGTTGGTCTCTTCTGCCATGTGTCAAATGAAAGGACAAGAGGAAATGGCCTCAAGTTGTGCCAGGAGATAGTAGAAAAAAAAAAAACCCACTGAAAGAGTGGTTAGGCATTGGAATAAGTCGTCCAGGGAGGTGGTAGAGTCACCTTCTCTGGAAGTGTCCAAGAGAAGCCTGGATGTGGCACACAGGGATATGGTTTAGGGGTGGTTATGGTGATGCTACACTGATGGCTGGACAGATGATCTTGAAGTTCTCCTTCAACCCTGACACTGTGATTTTATGAGTCTTATGTAAAAGGAAATGGAGTCCTACTCTTGAAACTCAAGCTCCCAGGATTTCACTATACCCTAAATCTGTTTACTGTGAAATAACATTAAATAGGTATGCACTGTTCACATAACAACCTATTCATCTTTACTTCATGAAAACGGAAGAAGTTTACTTAAAGATGAAGAGTAAACATTAAAAAAACCCAACTTCTTGCAATTCTTCCTCAAAGCTAAATTTTGATTCCTTTGTTTAAATAGCATCACAAATGCAATTACTGATGAAGTATGGTATCTAAATTTGAAAAACAATACAGCTTCTTTTCAGAATTATTTTAGATGTTGCTTCCCTTATAATGGTAACAGCCATAAACAGCCTTAAAATAGTAAGAGCTGTCTCAAATACCCACTTTTCTTTAGAAAAAAAGCCTGTTCTTTAGAATTTTTGTTTTTTAGGCCTGTTCTTTAGAATTTGGTATGATCAGGGTTAAGTTTGGAACTAACTTCCTGGTTCACACTAATTAACAGATGAACAGATACATACCTCCTGTAGATGCTGCTGTAGATTGTGTGGATGATGAAGTGACAGTGGATGAACTGCTATTGTCTTCAAGGAAAAAAAAACAAAACAAGAAAATCAGTATTTTTCATTTTAACATACTATAATTAAGGTACTCACAACACAATACTGTCCTCAGGGTATCTATGCCTGGGGAGTATAGTTGGGAATACAGCAGAGAATAGCTCACCCCAAAGCAGATGGTTTTTATCCCTCTGCAAAATACTTCTATATTTCAGTACAGCATAGTTAACACTGTATGCACAGCAGTGTCCAAATGGTCTGCATCTGATTCTTTACACATCCTCTGTTTGTCATCTTTTATTTCTATCTCCTGTTTTAATCCGTTTGCTGTAAAATAACCATACTGTCACTGACTTTCTTAACCTACTTATGCACTGGGGGGTGGGGGGAGGAGCAGTTTTGTATTTTTATTCCTCTATTTCAGTTCCATCTTCTGTCCCTTGACCTTTCCCTTCATTTTGTTGCATCTCTGTTGCAAACTGGGATGATACTGGGAATATACGGTAGTCAAGTAGGGGCAGACAGATAACTCTGAGCAACATCTTCCTGCATACTTACGTTCTCTAACAAAAAGGGTCCTAAGAAAGTACCTTTTCCCAGACATAAAACGCAACCCAGTCTTAGTGGTTTTGCCTTTCTCTCCTTTGTTTCACTTCTCCTGTTCCAGTTCTCTTTCTGTCCTCATGGTCCTCTTTCCTAATTCTAGGTTTCTCAGGCACCTTCCCACTCGCTTCTGTCCTCATTGCTGCATCCCTCTTCTGTGTTTCTCACAGATTAACCATCCCTTCCTCCTGGCAAAGACCTGGGCTGTTTTTGGGAGTGTCACTGTCCATACCTTCCTCCCTTCATTCTGCACTGTTGTGAATGCCCATTCTATGATCATTCTTTTCTCTGAAGTAAGTCATCTTTTACAGCACCCTCCTACACTGGCAGGGTTATGTGCCTTGCAGCAGCCCTGCTGCTTTTAGCATGGCTGAAAAACAAAGCACATAACCTCAGAGATTAAGAGGAGAGCAACAGAGCTACTGCAATAAAGAAGCAGACCTCTACCTACTTCCTTTGAATGGATCTGCTGTTCTTATCATTGGAGAAGTCTAGTCTAAAACCCTTTGCAATTGCATTCATGTTATGAGCAAGGTCAGGTTAAGAACAAATTTACATTTTCATACCAAAAAATGGTAGGGGGTGAAAATTACAGAGGTAATTACTTTTTCTTTGGTATAATCACAGCCAAGTAGCACCCTACACTGTGTACTGCACACTCAACCCTTATACTAACATAACTGGGACATTAAGTTGCAGATTTAAATGCCTTTGAGAAAGGGTCTATGACAGTACAAACACATTCTTTCTTGCATATGTTGACTTTTATCCCACACAGGCCCAATACTGTAACCAGAACACATATTTAGTTTTCCACCAGGTTTTAAGCACCTACTTCTGCAGGCCTGGGACAGCTCTGGATGTGGACTGCGTGTTCCTACAGGTAAAAAGAAGCCATATCTACTGCCTAGAATTTGGGTGTGAGTCAGTATTGCAATTAGCACAAGACTCACAAGAGTGAGTTAATGAGCAGAGTACTGTTGGCCAACAAATGAGATGACTGAAGTAGTAGAGGGTAAAAAATTATTCAAATGAAAAAATGCCTTGCCTTTATCTGAATATCACTGAATTCTAATCTAGCAGACTTCTTGGCTTACCTTTTAACTGTAAATTGATGTTGACAGGTGTTTCTAGTTCTATACACAGTATTTTCCCATTTTATTTCTCCTCTCTCTGTTGCTCTGGGGTTCCCAAGGATATGGGAAAACTGAATTGTGTTTTACCATTTCCCTTAAGTATCTTTATTTGTCCCGGAATAGATGTGACAGTCACAGTACCTCCCCCTTCTGCCCTACAGCTGCCCACACAATTCAATAAAATAAAATAAAGGGCAAATTATTACAAGACAGTTTATAGTACAGAAAATAATACATACTGCTTTTCTTGATGCTACTGAGGAACAGCAACAGAAATACCAAAAGTATTACCTGCCAACCCATTGCTTGGAATTGGAGTCGTGCTGTTCACGTCTTCGTTTCCTACATTAAAAAACACAGGAATAATAAGATAGTTTTAGGTGGAAGACGAAAAAAAGGTACAGCATCTGCCACTTGCTTTGGGCATTTAAATGACTACTTTACCTTGGACAGGAGTCAGTCATAATGATGAAATAAAAGCATGTTAGCACAACAGCCTGCTCTGAGCACATTAAAAATGACACCATTTATACTACCCAACCACCAAATGAACTGCAACTCCTTCCATCCTCTGTCTTCTCCATCAACCCCATGCCAAGTTTTCATCTTCCTTGAGATGAAATGAGAGCAAAAGAGGCAAAAAATCAGGCACTTCATCTGACCTGCATCACCTCCAGCAGAAGAGAAAGAACTTCTCACTTAAATCTTTTCCTGTGAAAAAATCTTTTCCAGGCCTTTTCAGGCAGATAGGTGCTTACTCTGGCCCTATATGGACAACATGATAACACAACTAGCTCTGCTAAGAAATTACATTATTCACTTTGGGACTAAGGGCAAGTTAATGCATCCACTGAGCATTTGGCAGGTGGAGAATGGGACTAAGGAAGAGGTAAAATTTAAAGATAAATCACAGAGAAGGAATAGACTGATATTTACACTCATACAAGAGGATCAGTTGTGGGTTCTGCCTTTGCTAAGGAGTTTAGTTCTGATCACCTAATTATCACGTAAAAGACAAACAAATAATCTGAACTGAGTATCATAGAAATAGGGCATTTTCTTTGTGCTTACAAAACCTTAGTCAAGGTCTCAAAGTGGTGAAGTTTGCAAATACAAATGACAAAACAACTCATTGTATATCATCATCCCTGCAATATCAAGATCAAAGGCAACACTGCAAGGTATGTTACACTGTTTAATTAGGGAGCTTAGGGAAAACAAAGAAAGAAAGGATGGAACACTGCGAAACTAAACTTCCCCAGAGAGAACCCAATCCTGCAAAAAAAACTCTTCTACATCACAGCAAGTTCCCCCACACTAAACAATGAACTGATCGGGAAAGCTAAGCCACCACAAAACTGACATTATGTCCCTCTTCAACAGCACACCATGTTTTTTTCTGCAGAGAAATTTTTTACCCAGCAGAAAGGGCTCTGTATATAACCAGCTGAAAGAGACGGGCAGGAAACAGAGGCGGAAGTAAAGGCAGGACTGTATTAGTTTAGTTCAGATCAGCTTGGACTGCACACCTTGAAAGATATTGAGGACTTTATCCACCTCAAAAGATGCTTATTTTTCTTCCCTTTCTAAACAAATCCAAATCTGAATAACATGCATTGGCTCCAGAATACAAATACTCCTTAAATGGGGTTTGGCATAAACATATGCCACATTGGAACACATGGCAGTGAATGGGATGAGGGAGATAAAAGAACACCTCAAAATGATACTATTCCCCAAGTGTTCTCTATCCTGAGACTGTGCCTTTGAATTTGAAGCTGCATGTATCATTGCAGTGGCAAACAGGAGACTTCAAAAGGAGGCAGAAAGGATGCCTGGGTTAAGCACAGTAAAATGCACCACAGCTTTTATGTAGTCATGGCTCTGACAAGTAGAACCTCTTATCCCAGACCACAGGCTTCACAGCTCAAGTGTCCCAAAGCAAAACAGGGAGGGGTTCTGGCTTTCTCCAGGAAACAGAAGTGCAAGGGTTAGAAATCCACACTGACCCAGGTGTAGACACACATGGGTTGGTACAGGAAGGAAGAGGGGAGAGAGCTGGCAGCCAGCTGCAGCATCCTGTGCACAAGCAGAGCTCTTGGGGCCACAGCATCAGCTGCAACATTGGGCCTATGAACCTTAAGTAGAGCAACTCTGTGCTGAGTTGCCTGTGCTGTGTGCCTGTGACCCAGAAGGATCTCTTGTTCCCATTTTTCATGATTAAACAGAACCAACACAAGGATATCCCCAACCTAAAACTGCATCAGAACACCACAAACCAGAAAAGGACAGGGATGAGGGATCAACATGATTTTTGTCTGACAACCCTGTTTTGCTCTGTTTAAGGTCAGGCACAGATGCAGCAGAAAAACCACAGAACCGTGGCTGGCTGGGGTGTATCTGAAGGCAAGTGTGCTTCCTGTGAAAGCCCCTGTCAGAGTCTGGCATTTCAAGTGCTTTCAGGGCCTCTTGTGGTTTTGTTGCTCTAGTGCGTCAAAAGTCATGAATTGGACAATTTGGATATGCAAACTTTCAAAAGGGCAAAATCACTTCAGCTATTCCAGTTTTATATCTGGAATGGGGCTTTCTGAAGTAGCACACTGAAGACTTGTGCCTGCAAGTTAAACAAATGCATACAGGGTGAGTGATAGGGATAGCTCTGAGACTTGCTAAAAATGAAAAGGACAGGATGTTAAATGGACTTGATTTTGCCAGGTCCTGCAAAAATCAACACAGTGGATAACATTCATGTTTGCTATCTGTAGTCTCCAGCTCAGAAACATACCAAATTACTGTTCTCCATAGCTGAACCCTGGTAGTAGAAACCTACACAAATTAATGGCAGTAGTCATTCAACTACCTGCATGTGACCAAGGTCAATTTGGTCACTCCAACCTTCACACAGAAGACATTTGTGACACAGAGTCATTTGTAAAGACTCACACACCTTATGTCTAGTGTAGCTAAACTTTATGCTGCAGGAAATGTTGGTATATAAACTCTCATTTTTACTAAGAACAGCTTTACCTATTCATTTTGGGGACATGTCAAAAGATATATATAAAATCCTCTCTGGGCACTTTCTCTTTTCAAGTTTAATGCATGGCAGGCACAGAGGGGAGTTTCATGCCCAAGTCATTCTGCTGTTGTTGGTTTAAAAAAACCCAGAAGTACAGAAGCAATGACAATGTGCAGTCCATCAGAAAGATCACACACTTGCTCAGTAATCTCTAAGAAATCCAGATGAGGAAGAGTTGAGGTGCTGGAATGGTTAAAGCAGAGACATTAGAGCAATATGAATGTAACCTCTTCTAAGAGAGGATGATACAGAAAATCAAAATATCATGCCTGTTTACAGGGCTGGAGGGTGCTGCTGCTGCTGATTTTTTACTGTGAGTAGTTCTGTATACAAGCAAGCTCTTGGAAGATGTCACAAGCTATCTTTTCTCAACACAGCAGGAAAGGGTGAGGGCCACTTCCTGACAGGGAAAGGGGATTCTCCTTACTCAGGTACCAGGAAGCCAGATGATTTTACATAACAGTGGGAAAGATTTTTTATAAACCATAGCATTTTGGTGATGTTTCTTCCACTGACTTGACTGACACATAGAAACAAACTGTCCAGCAGAGTAAAAGAGCAGCATTATATTGAAATAACCAGTCTGCACAAAAATATTAAGCAGAGCGAAGACACATCTAATGCCACTTTCATTTCTTGCATATAAGAGTATTTGATGGGGTTCACACTTCCTCCTGTAGTGCTGATTAGATAATCACAAACTTCTGCTGAAATCAACACAAAGCTCAGCAGTACTTTCTGGAAGTTTCTAAGTGGACAGAGGGGAAAAAAACAAAGCTATTTCAACAGATACATTAAACTGAGCCTTAAAAGGGCACAGTTTCTTTCAACATATCACAACTGAGCCCCAGACAACCAATTCACATACGGAGGAAGGACTACATTTGAGTTTCAGGAGTTAGATGAGATGAGCCCTGCCCCAGGAGACAGCAGTGACTGTACTCTGAGTTAAATCACCACATGCACTCAGGAAGCAGCACGATAGAAGACAGATCAGTGCAATCTTATACCACATGAAATTAAAAGCTATTGTTATTAAATGGAGGCCATAGGATTTTAGCAAAGCAATAAATAGGTTAGCTGTAAACTTCTTTTAAAGATAACTTGCCCTTGTTTTTGGAAGGGCAATTACAAAGCTGTTTACATTCCTCATTCTCTTTTTTTAAAAATCAATTTATATTACAACTTCACCAGATTAAACAACAGCATATAAACACTGCTGGACTGAGATTTCTCAGCAGTATTTAGAGCAGGTTTATCCAAATACCCATCATCTTTTGGCTTCTTTACTATGGAAAATTGTGTGGCACCGTATGAGACACTTGAGTCTTCTGAAAAGGCAATTCCAGAAGCTCAGACCTGTATGTTTCTCGGTCTATTTCAGTGCCTGTCAACGCTGGTCCCCTGACTGTGGTGTTCTGAGCCCGGGCACAAGGCTGTGCATTTGCTAGAACCGACCACTACATAGAGCACCGCTGCGAGCACCTGACAGAAACGCGACAAAGCACAGCGGCTGTCCCATCCGCACCGCCACCGTGAGCCGGAGCCCCGAGCACAGCCCCAGAGAGCAGCACCCCGAAGGGGCACGGAGCGGCCCTTCCCAGCCCGGCCCCGCCGGGGGCTCCCCCGTGTTCCCCGGCCGGTCCCGGGAACGCTCCGGGCCCCGGGGCGAAGCCGAGACTGGGCCGCGCCCGCGCATCCCTGCGGGCGTACGCACCCCCAACCCAAACACTCCTCGGGGGGTTCCTGGCATTGTGGTTTCTACTGAACAAACATCACGAATATTAACCCCTCCTCTCCGTTTTTGATACAGCTCCCGGACACGCCGGCCGTGCGTCCCCGGCTCCCACTCGGAGCTGTCCCGCTGCCGCCCCGCGGGGCAAGCGGCGGGGCAAGGCCTGGATCAGCCCAGCGGAATGCGGCGGCAGCAGCCAGGCAGAGCGGCTATGAGGGGCGCAGGGCCCCCCGTCCACCCGCCCCAGCTCAGCTGGGCCCGGCCCGGCCCGTCCCCCCTCGGGCGCTACTCACGGGAGCCGCGGACCAGCAGCAGCAGCAGCAGCAGCAGCCGCAGAGCGCAGGATGCGTGGCCGAGGAGCCGCATGGCCACGGAAGGAACCGGCCGAGCTCGCCGGGCGCGGTCTGCGCGCTGCCGGGCCAGGGGCGGGCCGGGGCGGGGCCGCGGGGCGGGGAGCGGGCAGGGGATGGGCCCGGCGAGGTGGGATCTTCTCTCTTTTTTCCCTCCTCCCAGCGTTTTCCGGCAGGCTGGGCGGCAAAGCGCTGCGGTGCCCGTAAGGGGAGGCTAGCATGCGGAGAGATGTGTGTGCTTCACCAGGTGCTGCAAAGGTGACACCCGAGTGGCGGTCTGTGAGCACCTGTGGGAACAGGGCCGAGCTCCAGGAGCGCCGCCCGAGAACAGCGCTCACGGCTGGCGATGTCAGGCTGTTTCCCAAATACCATTCGACATCTACCAGAACAGCCTCGACTGCGAGGATTTTATCTTCCTTGTTAATCATATCCACCGAGCCAACACCTGGATTCACCGCGCACGCCTTCCCGAGGTGCCTGCTGCTGACCGTCACACAGCCGCCAGTTGCTGGAGGCTCTAAAGTCACCAGCACTAATGCCGTGGAGGCATCCTGAAATTTCCCGATATACTTGGAAAATTGTGAAACCGTCCACAAAGGCTATAGGGAAAAGTGAGAGGGAATAACCCTTTCAGTTCTTTCAAATTTTTCCTGAGTACTCATAACATAAAAGTGGTGTTGGGAATTTGTTTTTCAAAGGGAATTTGTTAATATGTTCTTAAGAGTGAAAACAACTTGAAAAATATTTATCAGAGGAAATAACTATTTTTAATGTGGATAGTTAAGGATCAGCAGCAAAGCCCCAGTAGAATAGTTAGCATGTACTACTACATTTATGTTCACTGCAGCACAACGGTGTTCCCATGTTAAGCCACATATCTGAGCCAGAGAGGCTGAGTGTCTCACCTGAGAGCTTACAAGCAGTTTGTGAAGCTGTACTTGGGTACTGTGTGAAACCTAGCTCACTTCCCTACAGGCAGACACGCATTTACTCTGTAATTCTCAGCAAGCAAGTGGTGAATTAAAATGGTGAATAAATATTTAATTGTTTTATAATTCTAGCCTAATTAGGTTCCTCAGTCTGCATTCAGTGAAAATACCTGCATGCGTTATACTTCCAGCATTCTCTTAGGCCTTTGTTCTGCAGAGCTTCCTGTGAGGTTTTCATGACCAAGGTATCCAAGGATCAGTATGCACCTTTTTACTGTGAATTTTCTGAGGTGATCCTCCAAAGCTTTTCTTTATGATGGCTGTAGGACTACTATCTTCAGCTAGCCTAATTCCAAAAAAGCTTAGAACTACTAGTAATCCATATGTTACTAGGCACAAGGGCCTCTGGTTGTTACAGAGGCAAAACTTATAGTGAGAAAAAAAAGGTATTTTGTTAAACTAACATACATTTAGAGGATATATATCTATGTATAAGATGTATCTGTATCTAACATATCTAAGTCTTTCAGCTCTTGCACAACTCAAGTGAACATTAGGCTTAACCAGACTGGAAACAATTTATTTGGGAACATCCTAATTAACATTGCTTAACTTGTGTACCTACAGGGAAAGAGTAGTTAAGATAGATGGAACAAAGAGCAGTCATGGGGTTGTGGGAGATAGACATGAATCTAACCTAGAAGTGATGAGTTAGCAGACACTGAGGCACGTTGCACAATTGCACAGGCTCTTTGCTGTGTAAAGGCAGAGGTGCTGGAAGTTCTTGTGTTGATTGCTTTGGTGTGGTCTTGTTTAATTTTGGTGTTTGTTGCTCTGTGGAAGGTGAATTTCTGGCAAGGCGCTGGAGTAGCTGGAAGTTGTTCCTACCCTGAGAAGGAAACATCCTGGGAAAATTTGGTAGGAGTAATCATGCACTTTTGTACATGGTGTAAATAATGATTTCCTATATACATTCCCACATAAAGATAAGATAAGAGGATTATTTTTCCCCCCAGTGTTGTATGATATCCAGTGGCAGGGAGCAGCGAAAATGGCTACTGAGGGTAACCACAGGAGCACACCTGGTGCAGTTCCACAGGACCTGAGGAGGGCAGGGTGGTGGTAGTGACAAGGTCCACCAGCAGCCCCAGTCAAGGTGATGAGCCTGATCCTGGGAGTCCAGTTGGGAAGGAACAGCAGGAGAGGGCTTAAAAAGAAGGCTATGTCATAAGTCTAATGTCATTCCAGGGGACACGATACAAGGCTACCACCTTTGTCAGTCTGGAGTTCCTTTGGCAAAACTGGTCTCTAAATCAGGGCAGCTGGGGACAAGCACAGCTGTGCTACAGCTCAGGCAGGGACTGAAGGCTCGGGCAAGAGGTGAAATAGAGCTGCTGGGTGAATGAGCATAGGCATGTGGATGGAGGTCACAGGTGAGGTTGGTCAGGGCTTGTTATTACCAGTTTAGGCTTGCCAGAACACTCAGAGCCCTGGCAGGAGCTGCCTGAAGGCAGTTCTTTCAGAGGTGCAATCTGACCTCTTAGAGGAATGTCCTTGATTGCTAAGAGTTGATCTTATGTTGTGAGGTAGGTTGGTGTAACTGCTAGGACATTCACACAAGCATTACAAATTAAAGCCTCACAACAGAGCTATCAAAAACCTGAACATCCTAAACATAAGCATCTCAGATCCATTTTATCCATCAGACATTAAAATGGCTTTGGGAAGATGGTGAAGGTGAAACAAAATAGGTCCAGCATAGAGTTAACTCACAAGGATGATCAATGAAAAACCAGAAACACCCAGCTTGAAGAAGGAAAACTATTTTTATTCACATGTGAAACTTGGTCCTCAGGAAAGACCTACAAAGGGAAACCTGGGAACCCAAAGTACCAATTCCAGTTGGTGTTCAAAACTGTGGACTCAGTATTTGATCAGTAGGAGTTTTATGAGCACTGTAGTTTTCTGTACATCTCATCAGGCAGTAACCCATTGTTGTGCCACAGAAATTCACTTCTATAATCAGTCATCTCTCCTACCTGACATACTTGATGGGCTGTCTTACTCTCTTAAGGATCATTAATTTAGGTTACAGCCAGAGCAGTCACTCCCAGCCTGTACTTAGCTTAATGTCTGCTCTGTACAGATCCCACTTTTAAATTAGTTTTTATTCTCCATCCCAAAATGCCTTGTTCCAAACATAATAGATCACACCTTGCTTCACACCCCATGTAATTTTTATATTCTTAGATGTCATAGTTAGACTGCTAGTTTACAGCAAAGTATTTCAATCAGGAAAAGACAGGAACACGCAACATGTTTTGCTGAAATGCTAGCAAGGGCAGCTTTAATCCTTGCTTCTTGGCAATGCAAAGTTAACACTTGAGCTTTGTAAAAGGAGAGATAAGAACACAGCTTGACTCAAAGTGTCAATCTCCTTAATCCATACCATTAGCAAATCTGTGTTTCTTCATTCAATTTTTTTAAGTAAGGATTTAAGTTCTAAATTATATTGACAGAACCAGGATTAGCCATATTTTTTTAAGAATCAGTGCCTACATGAAACATCAGCACCTTACAGTGGCCATTGCTAAAACTATCCTGACTTAGCAATCTATTGGTTTGCCTTTGCATTATTGCAATTTCATCAGCTCTAAAGAACCTGAGCCCTAATTCTGACCTTTGCCAGTCATGCATGACCTCTGCTGTTGCAAGGAGTATTTAGCTCTCTTTTATTTGTACTGGAGCTGAGGCTGGCTTGTGCTCACTGACTTTTTGTAATTTTTGGTTTCTTCTCTTGTGTTTGGGAAGGAGGAGGATCCTAGTGCTCCTCTTGTTTCCATTACTCATTCATCCACTACTGTTATGAACATATTGCTGTGTGAAGTTTTGTGAAAAAAGTGTTCCAGAGACACTAATCTGATCACATTGCAAACCTACTAGAAAATTAATAGTACATCAAGGCCATTTACCAAGGAAAAAAAAAAATCAAAAATTAGACAGAAAATGGTTTCAAATAGGGACTAGAAGAGTCTGCAGAAGACAATTCAATAAAAATTGTGCTTCCTTTATATTTCTGTTTCTAGTATATTCTGGAAAACAATACTTGTCCTTTTTCCCCCAGCTGAATATTGTGTTGATATTGGGGAGGATTTCTACTTTTCTTTTCTACTTTTCTACTTTCCTTGAGCAAACGGACAGGTTGAGGAAGCAGTAGGTATAATAAGAAAACTTAGTAGTTGTTATTATTATAAAAACTAATAACAAAGTAATATTAAATGATGATGTTATTTAAAAAGAAGTGGAACAAGCAGCTTTTGCTGATCTTGTCAGAGTCCAGAGGAGCTGAATAACACAAATGGGTGCACTGCACTGATAGGGTAGCCAGGTAAGCTCTTTGCTTTGGGACGAATGCTCTTTGTTGAATATGATGAAGTCTTCCTGCTACTGCTTCTGGCCTCTATTTGCACTGATCCTCATAACAAAAATCCTGAACCCAGTCTAATTAGGTCTGGTGCAATTGTTAAGCTTACTATGAGCTGTAGTATGTGTCTTCTCACAGGTTGGCATGCCCTTGCAGCTAAAAAGGCAAAAAGCTAATTCAGAGTTTGGTTTGGAAACATGACTACTATTTGTCTGACAGATCTTTTTGCAACAGTCCTTCTAGGTTTGATCTATTTTCTCAACACTTTGAGTGACATGTAGGTGTCACACTTGGCTTTGAAGAACATGACTTTTATTCACTTATTTTCTGTGCATTGACATTTCTGGGAGAGGTGTGCCTTGAACACATTCCCAGTGTAAGTCTGTGAGTCTCCTCCAGGCAGTATTCTCTTCATATGCATTAGTTGCATTGTATTATCTGATTAGCAGTCTCTTTTATTCAAATATTTCTGTTATTATTTTTATTAAAATAAAAATTAATCACAGGAAGATAAATAAGATTCAACTAAGCAGGAATTAAAAGGGTTCTGTGCCAGCTGTCATGATATAATCTACTGTAGAGACCCTTGAATCATAAAAAATTGTCTAACATGCTATGCCAAAACTTAGATTGTACCATGACTTTGGGAAGTTGCCAATATATTTTCATAAGATACTGGTATTGTCTTGTTGTCATTGACTTAGATTTATGAGTTTCTGAGAATTGGAAGAGGGTTAAAATCTGCATAATGAAATATTGGAGGAAAACTGTTCAATTGTTTAATAAAGTCTGTCCTGGATTTCATACGCTATATGGTAATATTTCAATTAATAAATCCAGAATAGCAGCCTGTATTAATTCAGAGCCTAGCACTATGTGGCTGCATTGTAAGGAAGGCAGCATTGAACATTCTATTTCAACTATAAGGCTGCCAAATGTTATTCCTTTTTTTCCCTAATTTTTTAATTTTATTGTTATTGAGTATCCTGAAATAAGATGGAATTTCTAATAGATTTCATATGTTTTCTTGTTTGTTCTTATTTATGTTGAGGAAAACCAGTTGAGAAAATAAATCAGTCCTGAGGTATGAAACACAGACCAAACGCTTTCTGAAAGCAATGAATACTGTTTGTGATTTAGCAGCTAAAAATTTTTTAAATTATGTCTGTCACAGAGTTCCATGCTTTTAGTATTGATGGTCTTAAAATGCTTTCATTTAACTGATCCTTTTTCCAGATAGTAATTATGACTGATGTCTTTTAAGCAAAGACTGGAGATATGTCTGCTGTTGCTATGAAAATGCATGTGAACTAGGTCACTGCTGCAATATGCTGGAATGTGAGTCTTCATTTTGTAAATGTTTTAGATTCCAGAGGATTCCGCTTCTGTTTCTGCTCAAATCTACCTTAATAGTAAGATGAAATATTTATACTGGAGTTAGTACTATCAGGTGGTCATTTTGTTTGGCAGACAATTCACCTTTAGGGGAATTAACAGTTTGTGAGCTGCAAACTTGTTTGGGGTTTTGATCCCCTGAGCACCATGATATTGGCACACATGGACTAATACTGTAACAAGGACACAAAGTAGCTGGAAAGCACATTCTCCTGAACCAGCGAGGGTGAAACATCAGACTTTGGTCCTGAACTGAAAAAATGTGCTGCAGGACTCAAGAGGCAAAAGCCACTATCACAAGAAACTGTTTGCCATCAGTAACTCTTGTTACTTTGAGACTGATATTTTCCAAATATCTGAACTTCTCACTGTGATTGCCTGTACATCCATCTTCTCTTAATCTCACTTTTTCATTTAAGTATTTTGCTGACACAAATTCCTGGGAATCCTCTGAGGTTAAATGACAACAGTCCTTTTTGGCACCTAATGGGGGGCTCTAAGGATTTAAGATAACGACAGACAGACTTCATTGGAATGTGCAAGATTGAATTCATAGCTGTTCTTGCTATTTATCTATTCATTGACAGGCCCATGTCCTTGCTTGCCTGACTGTATGCAAGAGCCCAGTGCTTGTTCATGGCTGCATTTGACTTTTGCTGCTTGCTAGTGTTGTGTTGCTTATCATCTGACTCTGCTGCACTGGCAACAGTTTGATAACAGCAAGGGAAACACATCTGGGCTGGCAGATGGTCTGGGCATCGCTGCTGTCTGTATTGCTGTGCTGGACAGGCTGGAACTCCAGTGGGAACTCAAACTGAAGGGACTGTGACTTGTGGATGAATCCACTCAAGAGCAGGATACCGCAAAACACCTATGGCCATTGCCAAATCCCCAGCAGCACATACCTCAAAGCGTCTGTGGTGGTGGTTATGGAAGGGATTGTGGCCTACCTGATGCAGGTACACTTCTAAACATCTGTGGCTGTGGATGATGCACATCAGCTTGCGAATGCACAGTTTGTATCACCTGATACTGAATTTGAAGTAATTACAAAAATGTTACTTTTTCCTGTGCTTTAGAGATGTAGCCTAGAAATGACTTGCCAACAGGGAACAATGTAACTTTCACAGTTTGTACCTCTAGCACAAATTACCAGATGATGTTTCTTCTTCAACTCTTTAAATTACTGCTTGAAATAAAAAATTCATTTAGGCACTTAAGGCTTGATTTATGAAACTTCTGTTTATTTTTATGCAGGTTCTTTGCATCATTTGATTGGCAAAAACAAACTTTGATCTCATGAGTAATAAATGGGATAGACTGAAGATGTGAACAAACTGTGCTATTCTCAGAATGGATGAGTGGATTGCACTGCAATATATTTTATTCAAATAGATACAGTGGCAACATTTTACATGTCAAGTACAGAAGCTACAGGTGCCTGGAGGAATGCCAGTCAGATTGACAAAAATACTCTAGACATGGGATCCTTTTATTAACAATGTGTTTGGTCTGATCAGGCATTTCCAGGGCATTCACACTGAAATTCTTGCTCAGTGATTTTTGATTGTTAAATAAACTAGTACCAAGGTACTACTTCTAGAATATAATTAATTTGTGGGAAAGGGGTGAATATAATTCTTTACTGCTTCCTCTTCTGTAATAACAAGGAGACCAACAAAACAAACAGAACTGTGGGCCAATCGCTTTAGCTACCATATAAACATGATGAAAGCACAGCTAGCAACTGAAAGATTTACAAAAGAAATTAGAGCCAAGAGATAGCAGGGTAATAAAAATTTCAGGATGACAGCATGCAAAGGTTAGGATTAGTGTTTTAAGTGATAGGTATGCTGGATTCCTAAACACCCTTTTTGTTGGAACCCAGTGTTAAATTGGAATATGAAGATGGACAGTGTAATGAGGGATGGAATTTGCATGGGCTTTTCTAAAGGTTGTATGAGAGAACATGGAAAAATGATTGAGCTGACCTGGCAAGCAGCTTAGATCTGCATAGCTGGCAGACATGTCCAAATAGGTGGTCTCATTCCTCACTTTACATACAGGCATTGTGTACAGAGCATCTCATATCCACATTTCTGTGCTGTAGACATCATATTGTGGGAGCAAGTAGCTCAGTGGAAAGTACTGACCATTAGTTATCCATCCTCTTGATGATGATTTGCAATGTGTGTGAACTCTGAGCTGTAGGAACTATAGAAATAAACTGATAGTGATATGATACAAACGTTCTGCTTCCTAACCATAGCAAACATGCGTAAGAGAAGTGATTTTTTCCTTGATTATATTTCTTATGATCATAAAGTATTCTACTCACTGCTAAATTAAAATCATATATTTTTGCATATATGGCATACTGGATGACCGCCTAATAGTTTGGAAAGTTATGACAAGGAGAAGTTCTTAGTGGTTTAATTTTATTTGCAAAGTTAAGGCACATTTAAAAGAATATTGTGCCAATACTAGACCAGTGCAAGCATTTTGACTTCTGCTCAAAATATTACATAACTTTTCACTCCCAGGAGGTAAAAGCTTAAATCTTTTTATGCAAAGAATCAATCCTCATTCCTATTTCTGGCAATGAAGGTAGGAATGAAGAAAATAACATAACCAAGAGGAAAAGTTAAAACAATTCTTCAGTTTATTATGATTCTTTCCCACCTCTTCTACTGCTCTTTCCATCCATATTTGGAACTTCTAGAAATTATTACAATTCCAAAGCAAAAATGTCTCTACTAAGACAAAATCTACTAAATTACCAACAACAGCACCATTATTATATATTTTCCACTTCAAAGCAATGTCAGCCCATACTGCATATTCCCCCAAATATTCAAAAATAGAGGAGAATTGGAAGCATTAAAGTAACAACTAGGAAGTCTCTTAGTGTATTTTGCAATGTTTTTCCCTTTCATCCTTAACTGCTGTCAGTTGTTATAACCATCACGAGAAAGAAAGGCTCTGCTAGGCATAATGATCATAATAGAGTGATTCCCTTCAAGGAAAGATGAAACAGTATTGATTCAGGCTGTTCCTGATCCTATGTCCAATCCCACATGACAAAAACCTTGTTTTTGATCTTTTACAAATCTCATTTTTGTAATGAAAAAACAGTTTTTATATTGGGGAGCCATTCACTTCAGAGTACTGGTTTAACTTGGAGTGAATTAATTGTCAAAAGTATGCAGTCAGGAGCACTACCATGACACTGTCCTGTAATAGAAAAAAAAAGGTATTTAACATTAGAGATTCAATTTTACCTTCAGAATTTTTGCACGAACAGCTGTTAATGGAGTGGCATTCCCATGCTCTTGGCATTCCTGTGAGAATGCTTACTTATACTGTATTCTGTAGCTCATGCCTGTACTGTGTCAATTGGTGTTTGCAAACAGGTTTTTTGGCACCACCTTACTTTGCTCCCTGATAGCTCTGCTTTGAGGCTGGAATTCATCTAGAGGAAGCCCACAGTAGTACCACAGACCCCCTTCAGTCTCATTATGGCCTTTAGAACAGGGTGGTGTGCCTTGGTGGTGGGACAGCGATTCTGAAAAGAGCTTGAAATCTTGGTAGATAAGTAGATTCACATGATCTTCTAATGTGAGACAGTCACTAAAATGTTAGCTGCAATTCTTAACCAGCACTAGAAAAGGTGCTTCCTTTTCTCTGTAGTAAGTCTTGCAGTGTTAGCACAACTGGGTAAATTTAGATGGTATTCAGCAAATTATTTGGTATTCAGCAAAACAATGAGCCACTGTTTGCCACCATACCCTCAATGTGTAGTAGCTGTTAGACTACATAAATGTATCTAAACCTTCCAAATTCCATTCATGAATTTGGGTCATCACTGTCACTGAATACCTTGTGTTAATGAATTCCACAACTGAATTGCTTGCTATGTAAAAATGTACATCCTTCTTCATTTAAAATCTTACACAACATTTAATTGGGAGTGTGTTGCTTTTTAAGATGCAAGAAATACTGACTCTCACTGCACACAGTACAGCAACTCTTTCAGATCATTTCATGTGGCCAAGTAGACGACTTCTAAAGTTTTCTGTTTTCCTGATGTGTATAGACTTCCGTATTTTTCTGTATACCCGAGCAGGCTGCTGCTTCTCTCTATGATTTTTGTATTATTGTCTACAAACTTTATTTTTAGGGCTGACAGAAAACAGTAACAATTTTCACCCCCTAATAATTTTCCTCAGCTTTCTCCAACAAACAGTGATTATCTGTAGCTCTCTGGCTTGTGGTGGTTCCTGCTGTAAAAATAGCCGAAACAGGTAATATTTTCTCTAGTCTTTTGCTAACATTTTTACTCTAATAGATGAACCCAAAATGATTGCATTGACCTCAGTGGAGCTACTTCATACTGGCATTACTGAAACTGAAAACACCATAATGATGCCATTAAGAGCATCCTGTTTGAGGCAGGTTTTGTTGAAGAAAATATAATGTTGTAAAACAAAAAAGAAAAAGGCATCTTCAAATGCTTTAAATTTGAATATTAAGTATTTGGGATTAAATTTGCAGTTAACACTGTGAAGGAAAAATCAAGAGGACATTATTGGGATAGGGCATATTTACACTATTGCAGCAGGACTTTTCCATCACATATCTGTGAACTTTTATGTGTGACAGCTTCAATATGCATTACTAAGGCTGCTGATAGCATTAATTTAATTTGTCTGAGATCTTTTTCCCTTGTTAATACCAGGTGTAGCAGCTATTGATTTTGCCCTCTCAGAATATCACTCTGTGTTGCTGGAGTGGGTTCAGGGTACCAAAATGACTGGGTAAGTCCCCATCATAGCTTTTCTAGATAGTAGAGGAGTAGAGCTTATCCATTATACGTGCACGGTCAAAGAACCCATCAGAAACGTTAACACATTTGAGAATTCATTTGCTGCTTGTTGTACTATCTGGAGCAGCAAAGGTGCATTTAAATATACCTTTATTTAAAAGAATAATAGTAAAAGCAAATAAAAATTCAAGTCCTCAACAAACCAAAATATGTTGTGGTTACCAATTCCTTCTTTGATATGGAAAAGGAGGGACAAGATGCTATTTGAGTAACGAAGTGCCAAATCTCAGATGTGTTTTAGAGAGAGCATGTGAGAACTGACACAGGACGCAGTGGGATAAAGGGAAGGAGGAAGAGGCAGCAGCACGTTTACTGCATTTGCTGCTGTCGCTGATTTCCCCAGCGATGGTCTGTACGGTAGTACCTGCCCAGCTGTGCTCGCAGGCAAGACACACTTCACACCGGGGTGCAACTCCAGCTCAGTCTGGGCGCTGTGCCACTAGATGGAGGCAAACACTGCCCAGTTCACACCTGCCCAGCGGGGTACGGCTGCCAATGGCAGCGAGAGGTCCCGTATGGGAATGGAAGCGCAGGAGGAGCTCAGCGAATACTAAAATGCTGCTGGCAGCCTCATCAGTGGTATCTTTGCCGTCTCTGAGGACAAAATTCCTGGCTTCTATTTTATTTCACTTCCTGTGGAGATGGCAACTTGGCACTGCTGCCCGTCTTGAGATGTATCCTTCAAGAAACAAGGGTGCCTCACTGCCATCTGTGCTGGCCCTACTGTGGACCTCATGTGGTCATCTGTTTGCTGTCTCCCAGATGTGTCCCATCGTCAGGACAGCAATCCTAGGAAGACACATCTGGGCTTTATCCCATGAGTCTCAGTTCATAAGGATATTAATTATACACTAGAAAACTAATGTGCTACTTTCAGTCGAGTATTTGTTCTCCTGGCTTCATTTGTCACAGTGCCTCCTCCAGCACTGTGCATGAATTGTTCCACGTGGCCTTACGAGTGTTTCTTTCTGCACAGTCTTTCCTCTGATAAAGCTTGTCTTCTATTGTCAAAAACAGGGTCTGGACTCTTGATGGATGTTAAAAAGGCAAGCAGTCAAACCCTTCATTTGATAACTCCAAAAATACCAACAGGAATTGGAACCCGGGCTAGCCACAACTCCCTCAATTCATAACCCGACAAGGAGACCCCCGAACACAGCTGTGCAAGAGGTTAAATACGGCCCGATCCCCAGGGGAGGGTACAACCAGGGTCCAATGGGAGATCTCAGGAGGAGGAGAGAGGGGAGGCGGGTACACTCTCAGGGACCAATGGGGATACAATGGAGGCAGGAATGTAACATAACCACCAATAAAGTATCGAGGCAGGAATGGTAGACATGGAAGGGTCTGGAAGAAGAGGTGGGGTTTACAATGATGGATAGGGGGTAGGGGCAGGGTTAAGGTGATTGATAAGGAATGTTCGGGAAAGCTAGGTGGGGTCTACATAATAGCCAACTGGGGTCAAAACCAACACAGTTAATGGGGGAGAACAAGAACATACCAACAAAACCAACAATTACAATCATCCAAATCCTAGTTTAACATTATATAAAAGAGTTCATTTAAAACACTTATAATACTATGGCTGTTTTCTTTTTACGGAGCATTAGTAAGTTACTTGAGTTTGATAAAGAGCCTGGTGTGTCTATGTTTTGTGCTTTGTTCCCTGTGGGGACTTTGGCTAAGGGAACAGGGTACTTTCTGTCAACATTGCATCTTTCCTGGACCCCCCAGGTCAACCCAAGTTGATCAACCATCCACATGGACCACAGACTCCTTCTTCATAGCCATTAATATAGATTGGATCTGACCCTCCAATCTGGGGCTTTCAAGTTTTTTCTCATAGATCAAGACACCTGTGCCCTCAGAGTAATATTCACTGAGCACCAGCTTCTTCATCTTTGAGCTTTGTGTGGAAGAAGTGTCTGGTAATGGATGGGAGCATTTTCAAAGTAACGTTGATATCACATTGATGCTCTGGTTGTTGCTCAGCAGCCTCTACACCGAATAAAGACTTTTGAGCTTCTCATGCCACCCCACCAGTGTGGGGGTGTAAGAGGGCTGGAAGGAGAAGGCTGGAAGGCTGGGGGGCATAAGAAGCTGGAAGGAGACACAGCAGGGACCCAAACTGGCCAGAGGGATATTCCATACCACAAGATGTCCTATCAGTACATAACCTAGAGGGAAAGCTGGCCAGAGGCTTCTGCTTGGGCACTGGTCTGTGGGTGGTGAGCAATTGCACTGTGCATAATTTGCTTTGTATTGTCCTCTCCTCTTCGTTCTCGTTCTTGTTCTTGATCTCGTTGTTGTTGTTCTTCTTCTCTTTTCTTCTACTTTCTTCTTGTGTTTGTTATTTATTGTTTATTTGTTTGTTATTTCCCCTTCCTTTTCTGTCTAATTGAACTGTCTTTGTCTCCACCCATGTATTTTACCTTTTTTTCCTGCATTTCTCCCATCCCATGGTGGGGGGCGAGGGGGTGCAGGGTGAGTGTGGTGTTTGGTTACCTGTTGGGCTAAACAGTGTCAGTCTTTTTTGGCATCCAACACGAGGCAGGAAGGGTTGAGATAAAAACAAATCTGCCCAGAGTATGTTAAACCAAATTGTTAGAAGTATCCACTGTGTTAGTTTAATAGTCACTGGTCGCAATGTTGATTTATTTGCTCTCAGAGTTGTTGTGTGTTCTCTGAGTTGCGTTGTGTAAGCACCACGTTCCCTTTTGTGCTGTGTCATCTCTGGGGGCTGGGTTAAGGTCGTTCCTTGTACTGGGTAACACTGGTTTAGGAGACGGTGAAGATGCTGGCCATGACACTGATCTGATGTTCATGCTCTGCATCTCCGGGGGCAGGGAGCCATCTGTCCGAAACTATTAATAAACACACCTTCTACCTTGCTAATTTTGAAGATTTTGGATATTCTTGGGAGAATCACTGTGGATGGTGAGGTTTTATGTTTGGGTTTTTTGTTTGTTTTTTTGTTTTGTTTGTTTGTTTGTTTGTTTTTAATTAGAAAATAGCCAAGAAAGTTTGAATATCACAGAGGACAATGGCAGTCCCAGACCACTACTTCTCAAACGTGCTTCTCTGGAAAGCCAGGGAGGATATGATGATGAAAATGCAGAAGGAAGCACCGTGGAGATGTCCTCTATGTGTGAGCCTTATGGGAAGCACACTGATTCTGAGGAGTCAATGCTGTGAAGTGGCAGGACATGCATGGGAATTGAAAGCAAGCCAGGAACAGGGTTTGTTCTTGAATCAGTAAATGCACAGGGTCTCTTTAGGTGCCTATAAACCTATTCACAAAGATAATTGTCTGACTGTCTATCATGCATGCAGGAGTAACCTAATCCCTCAGTGAAATGCCAGAAAAGAAAAGAAAACAGAGTATACTTTTTTATTGTATTTTATTTTATTGTATTTTATTTTTAATATTTTGTTAGGTGAAACTGTGTAAGGTGCAAATAAATTGATATAAAAATTCAGGGAGAGAAAGTGCGGCCTGGGAGTTTACCATCTTAGTTAGCCAGAGGATTAAAATTGTTTTGGAACACCAAAATAATGAGATGTGAATTCTTTGATCTTCATTAAGCACTTTCTTCAACTGTTTGATGACTTTTTCCCTGTGGAAAAGAAGCACAAAACATAGAGACCCTACTGAAAACTGACAATGCAGACAACTATGTTTTATTCCTAGTGCTCCTCTAGCATGACCTCAGTCAGGCAGAACCCAAAGAAAAGCAAACTTGAAAAATTTTGTCCTGTGGTGTCAATTCTAGTTATGTTCCCTTGTTCCTGAGGAGTTTCTGACTTGACTGAACTTGGTGAGTGGCATAGTACCTCTCCTTTCCTGCCAGTAGCACCACTTCTCATTTGAAGTGCAAGGGCCACAGGATTTGCTTGGCAGAATGCAGGTGTGTGGGAGGACAGAGCACCAAGCCATGCACTGCTGCTTTGTCACCTCTTGGTTGCAGTGGGAAGAGCTACAGAGTGGAGTGGACAGAGTATGCAGGAGTTTGCTTCTCCCACGTTCATTCACTTTCTGTTTTTGGTTTTTTTTTTTTTTTTTGGTAATATGATGAGGCTCTTGCAATCAGGGAGAGTGAAACCTGTACCCCAGTAGGTTTTGTCTTGAAAATCAAATTTCACCATGAATTTACCGTATAACTTCTGAATTCCTTGTCTGTCGTCTGCCGGAAGTTTGAAGGTTTCTGGGTTCCGATAGGAGTAGATAGGGTACATCAGAGCTCCACGGACATTTGAATGATCAAGTCCCAAAGAATGGCCAAATTCATGAGCAGCAACGAGGAACAAATTGACATCTGCAACATAGAAGCACATAAATGTATGTTAAAGGTATGGCATTTATATTTGAAATACAATTAATTTAAATAGCAGGAGAATTCGTATATTTCAATTCATCTTGGAAGAAAATCCCAGGGTTTTGATCCATTATTGTTGTGTTTTTTTACAAAACAGTAAAATTTTATGAAAAACACTACTGATTCCTTGCATATGCATCTAGAGACTCTGAGTCTCCTTTGGATTCTGCTTTTGGTCAATCTTATTCCTAGAAGCAAGTCAATTTACCTTTTCACAATTTATATAGAATTCAGGGGCTCATAGTCCTTGTTTTGCCTGCAAAAAGTGTTTTAAAATATGGACAGAGCAGGCATTACGTAGCTGTTCATGGTAATGAAGTACAAATACTTAAAAAGGTAGTTGAAAAAATAGAAATGTTAGTACTGAAGAAGTAGTGAAGGATGACAAGTAATTGAAAGAGTAATTGTGCTCTTCCAGCATGTACAATATTTGCCTTTCCCTTTCATATATACATGTGTGAGCTTTACCTTTATTGACATCTGACCATTTTTCATCATTATCAAAATGAGCATCTCCACCAAGCCCTTCTCCGGGACCAAACGCATGGGCCAGCGTGCCACCTTTTCCATCAAAAGGAGCTCCATCACCATGCTCTGCATTTGAAATAAATCAGTGTCATCAGATGAGATCAGTTGTCATATTTAAATTCAGAAACTGAAGCATGATGTTGGTTTGTGCTAGTTTTGTTGCTTGCCAATCCTTAAAAAAATTCTTACAATGGCAGCAAGGTTGTGAAAATGAGAAGTGAGGCTCAGGGAAACACTCTCCAAATTCATGACTTAAGTTCAAATCTTGTATTTGATAGTTCAGTCTGCTGCATGTTTCAGAAAGAGCTGAATATTTTTTTCCTGAGCTTTTGTCAGAAGTGTGGTTCTGAGGCAGCACTCAGGAATTATTTCAAAATAAATACTTAATGCTTGACAACATTGTTGTTCCATCTGAATGTTTGTGATATTGAAAAATGTTGGGCTATATTAGTTGTAGACATTCTCACTTGCTCTGATGTTAGTGTGCAATGGTGATTTGAGATAGATAACCATGTTTCTGAAGAGATAAATTAATTTATTCCCAGCCTTGAGGTATGGTCTATTATCTACTTCTGTCATAATGCAGGTGGCATATTACTGTTTCCTACCTCGAATGCAAGAGCTGGATCAGAGTTGTACCAACTTTGAAATTTTCCCTCTCACTTGTAGTAAGTCTCTGACTTTATTGAGGAGTAGCTGGGAAATCAGATGCCATCCTGTGTCCTTTCCCCTAGACCATGTGGATGGTCCTTAGGGCACGACTAACACGGGCAGAAGAGACCTAATCCTAGTGTGTGACATGGGATTAAAACCCATTCCAGCTTGCAGGATAATTTCTAACTTTGACTGGGACATTAGGTCACCCCTTTATGGCACCATAATGTTCTTCCTATCAGTGGCACACAGGCTCTGGACATTTTGGTGTTCATGTGCAGTCATCTGCTTGCAAGCCAGGTGTGTGATCTTCACTTACAGTCAATGGAGCTCTAGTAAATATTGTCAATGGATCTAGAGAGCAAGATAACCTTAAGGTAGGCATTTAGGTTGTCTAAGGTGAGCCAGTTTGTGCCTTACCAGGCACAAGTTAAAGGCAGGGCCACATCCATAGACTATTCCAGATCATAGGCAGACTTCCGAAGTGCCTTCTGCTCACCCCCACTTGCCATGTTTTGGCTGTAATCTTGAGGTGCAACATACTATTCCTTCTAGAAGCAAATCAACCAGAAGACACCTTCAATGGCCAAACAAAATGCACCCCAGCTGCCAAAGGGTTTTTATTCTGGGAACTAGACTAGATCTAGGCCTAAGTAAACCTGCCTTAACCTGCTTGAATCCAGCCTGTGGTGGCTGGATCTTCAGAACCTGATGATTTGTTCTACAGAGATCTTCCCAATAGTTAGCACTTTTTATCAAGGCAAAAAGAGCCTTGAACATCTAAATTTAAGTGTCTCATTCTGGACCTGAATTCTCCATTTCAAACCTCTGAATCTGAAAGGATTTTTCTAATGGTTTTATACTAGTAAAACTGAATCATAACATACAAATTTGTTGACATGATATGAAGAACATAAAATTTATACATACTTCGATTTAATTCCAAACTCTTTGTTCTTTCTTAAAGCTATGGATATAAAAATGCATGTTTTGAGTAAAATATGGACCATTATATTTTAAAAATGATAGGTATTCTCACCACGACGTGAAAATCTAATCTCAATGTCTGCCTGTCTCCCGTAGACTCTTCGGAAGTGCAGTGGAGTCACATCACTCCATACCATCAAAGCCCTTTTAATTGCATTGTCCACGTTCTTTCTGGGTATGTCAGATGTATAACTGAGAATCCTGTCAGCAAAGAATAACAGGTTGATATCATTTAGGCTGTAAAGGAAACCCATCTAGTTAAATACAATTCAATCCCTTTCCCCATAAAACCTGAAATCTCACTTACTTGTAAGTTAAATGTGTCTTTTTCCATTTTGGAGTTCCAGGCAATGTTTGGTATTCTGATATATCAGGCAAACCACATCTGGGCAGTTTCATTATTTCTTCTGTTTCTGTGTCTAATTTTCCAGTTACAGTCAGGTGGAAAAACTTCTGCATTTCTTTAATCCTTTCTTCTATGCTTAGGTTTTGTGTTTTTGAAAACACTGGAAAGAATTTATCAAGATATCCCTGGAAGAAGAGAGAGAAAATAAAAATTAATACATATATCTTTTATCATATATCTTTTGGTTAATTGCTTTTCATGTTTGGTTGAATTGTTTAAATTGATCCTGCATCATCCATATCTATTTTCAGTTGCATCATTCCATTTCAATTCTCTCAGTAGTATAGATCAGCATATATAAAAAGAATTGTAACAGCAATGAAACATTATAAGTAAGAAATTCTTTTAAGTTACCACGGTCTACTGATCATTCAAATCTATAGCCTTCTAACACAGTACACATAAAATTTTTTGATGTATTTTTAAAATGATATGCTCCCCTTTATTTACCAGTTGGAACTTGGTCTCTTTTTTAAGTTAGTCTTAGGAGGTTTAAGCTAGTCAGCAAGTTTAAACTTGCTGTTTTATATCACATATGCAAAAACTGTTGTTGTAATGGAAGACAAGGATAATATAAACAGCTGGGAAAGGAATGTAGAAACTGAATCAAAAATCAGATTATTCATAATTTAGTTGTGTTCCCCCCATGCAACATACCTTTACTTTCTCAAGGTCTATGCTGCTCCTCAGCTGTGCTGGAAAAGCAAGAGTCTCAGGTAGGAAGATAACACCACAAAGCAGGAGGTAATGCATGGTGCCCATCTTGATAAGGAGCCTTGCTGCAGCAGAAAGGGTTTGACTTTCTGTCTCCCAAGACCAGAGCTAAAAACCCTTATATAGATCCTGATAACCCCAAGCATCAATTACACATGTGACTCACTTTTTGGTGTTGTTAGTGTAATGTCATCACTGCTCTAAGAAGTAAATGAAGGCATGTTAAACAAATCTTTCCTGTAACTTCCCTGTTGATGTCACGTCACAGCTAGCAGCCAGCTTTGTCTCGCTCTTTTCATATTATTCCAGTAGTGAAACCACAGGGTCATAGGGAAGTTCTCTTTCTGTAACTTTATCAGTACAGTTACTGTGTAATCACTTCTCACTGCGCTTTTCCCATGTTCCTTATGCACAAAGGCATTTTGCAAGAGCCCCTTGGCTGCCTGCCTGTATCAGTGGATGTGGAGGCAGAGAGGAGATGGGTGAGAGCACTGTCCCACTGAAAACACTGCCATTATTACTTATGGAGCACAAACAGCACTGCCCAGTTCAGTAAACTTTCAGGGGTTTCTGCAGTTTTTGCAGAGATCAGGAGACAGCTCTTTGAAAGCACCCTCTAGAACAACAGGACAGGAGGGCATCAGGTGCCTTTGTCCCTTTTCTACCAAATGGGATGGTCTTTCAGAAGAATCTCTTTACATTTGAGAACTAGATACAGAATATAGCTTGCAAGAGTAGGTGAAAGCTCTCACGGAAAAGAGAGGAGCTTTCCCTAGCAAATATGGAGCTGTCTTAGACTTCCTGCTGTACCAATGCAATCTGAGAGAGCTGCATGAAGCACTGACAGAGCAGGGCAGCTGTAACCTCCCTGGCCCCCTGACACCAACATTGGTCCCACCGTCACTCCACTAAATTACATTGTATAGTTTTTGAGGCTGGAAAAGCAGTCCACAGGTTGGTTTATGATTTTTATCTAAGGTGCACAGTTTTGTGACCATATTTCCTCTAATCTGAAAGGAAAGGTGCAAAAATAGGAAAAAATGGTTAATATTTCTCACACTAGGAGAGCTCTTATGGCCATAGCTGAATGTGTATGGAAGTGTTTATCTTGTATCCAATGTACTTCTGACTGATATGATCAGAAAGAATTTAATTTCAGAGAAAGATGATCTGTGCCTCACACAGCTGAGTTATGCAGGGGAGGAGTACAGTACACAGCAATGTCTGAAAGAGTTGTTAAAGGAATGATGCTGTCATCCACTATCAAAAACAGCTTAGATACCAACATGTGATCATTTCTGTGTGTTTTTGTATCTTACAGAAAATCAATCCATGTCTAAATGTTAAGGCTTGATTAAAAAAAATCCAGACATTTTATTGCTAGAAGTAGGTTCACCATTTTCTTCCTCAGCAGCTGCCTTTACGTCTGACTGTGGTAGTAAAGTTGGATCTGGACCAGGGGCTGGGTTGCAGGAGATGAGGACATGTTTAAAACACTTTGAACTCCATGACAGTGTGTGGGACTGGTTATTTCCTCACAGACCCAAGAGGAATTTGAAGGGATTCAGAGCTGATGGAGTGTTGAGCTACTTACATATATCTTTAACTGGGCTATGAGCAAAACTAAAAAGGAGAGTTTAAACACAAGAGCCTGATGAAAAAGCACAAGCTATATGCTGTATTTCATTTTCTGCTGTGAGCTTGCCAATTCTGATCTTTATTTTTTTTTTTCCAAAAAATGTGAGACCTTTTTTGAAGAACTTTAGGCTTGAATGGAAAAATAAAAAAAATCAGTGTAAAGAATTTTCCTTTCTTTGGGCTCAAAATCAGCCTGAATCAATCAAATTCGAATAAGATCAATATAAGAACAGATTCTGTTTCTTTAGATTTAACTGTGTGAATTTTGAAGACTTTATTGCTTTGTCTTGATCTTGGATAATAAAATATATTATGGGTTAGGAAAAATATTTTCCTGTACAAAAATTGTAGTCATGTGACTTGTATTCAGCAAAAAACCTTTGTCTATGTTGGAGAGCATGACCTGTGTAGACAAAGATCAAGGAGATCAGAAGTAACACTGTAGAAACATTTAATAATAGAAGTTGCTGTAGACACATGGTGAAGATGAAAGTATTCCATGATGTAAATTCCGTTAAGAAGACTTAAAACATTGCCATGGAAAAGTTTATACTGTGACATTTTTGAGGAGAGTAACCCTGCTGTGATCAAGAATGCTTCATGAAACTATGTCCTATGTGGAACTCATTGATAGACACCAGAACTTTCCAGTTCTAGAGAAAAATAATTCAGTAAAAAAGTAATACCAGAGTCTCCTTTGAGAATGACTAGGATGAAAAAGTGAAGTAAAAATACATGATTCAGTAGTGAATGATCTCTGTCTTGGTCATTTGACTCAGGCAGAATGCTCAGCTGAATTCTGCCCAATCTGAAAGCAGACAACAGAGATCATGCAAGTCAGGAACTGCTCAAATATCTTTGTGAGTGTTTTGGATCGATCTGGGATAGATTAAATTTATTCATAGCACTATGTATGGTGTTCTACACCCATGCTCTGAGTAGTGGTGAAGAGTGTTCCCACAATGTGAAGACTTCCTGTGCTCCCACTTAGCTCTCACACTGTGTGGAAGAGGCTGGGTGGAAAACTGGCTGGGAAAGGACACATCCAGGACAATTCACCTGAATTCTCCAAAGGAATATTCCATATGATGTAATGTCGTGTTCAACAGTAAAACTGGGCTAGCAGGAGAAGGAGATGGACTGAGGGTTCCAAGGTGGTTATTGCCTGGAGACTGGTCGGACATCAATGTCTTTGCAGCAGGTGGTCAGCCTGTGCAACACTTCCCTCCAGCTCCACCCCATCCTTTCATTTATTAAACTGTCTAATTCCTAATCTCTCCCACTGTGCATGGGAAGTGAGTAAGTGGCTGTACAGGTAATAAGATGTTGGCTGTTTTCTACCCACTATGGTGAATATCAAGCAAAAAAGTATTGCCAAAAATTCCTGAGAAATGTTTCGTTTGGGTCACTTGTGAATTATGCAATATTGTATTTAAAGTTCTCCCAAACAGGACAGACCTGTTTTCTTAGGATCTGCAAGACACATGACTGGTTTTGTTCTGTTATTTGGTTATTCAATTTGACTACTAAAAATAAAATTAAAACACGCAAATATCTTTGTGGAGTAAAATGTTTTGGTTTTTGCATTGCAGTTTTTGAAGCTAAGTCCCACGAGGCGCAGTCTGATTCAGAACCTTCCTAGCTTCTGCAGTCCATTTCCATGGATTTTACCCCTGAGGGGGCCCTCCTCAAAGGAGTACCTTGGCACCTGTGATACAGAGCTACTTATCATTTTTGCAGGTTGTGTGACGGTAAAACCCTCCAGTCATTCCTGCCTGGGCACCAGGGTCATGCCAGGGCCCCTCGGCTTTGCGTCAGCTCGTCTCAGGAGAAAGACAAGCCAGCTCTTCTCTCCTGTTTGGCTGGATCAAGCTGCACTGAGCTATTTCTCAGCAAGATCCCACTGGTCTAGGGAAGGAAAGGCCCGAGGAAGGGATTAGATGTTCAGATTTAGCACAAACAATGGGATGACAACTAGCACATCTATGTCACTAATAATTAAGCAATCAAACTTAACACATCTCAACTTGTGGATTTACCATCTTCTCACAGTGTCTAGAATTGCCTTGTTTTGTTTCTCTAATTACTTCGTATTTACAACTGTTTAATTGGGACATCTGGTGGGAAAAGATGCAAATATAGAGATAAGTTTTTACAATAATAATCTTGAGCAACACCGCACGGGAAGTGGCTTTCCTGTAAATGTTACCTGCCCGTGTGACCTTCAGACACACTCCGTTCTTTGAATTGTCTCGTCCTTTGGTCAATGATAAGGAGTCTCTTTCCTCCCCCTAACAGACATGTGGATCTCTCAAAAATGTCTACCTAATAATTGAATTTACTCCGTTTAAATAGAAGTCATGACCTTTAGTTGTATGCAGTCTTTCTGTCTTCCAGGAGCAATGCACAGGACATGGGGAAAGGCAGAGGACCAGAGGTCAGTCCGCTACTTTTCACTGCAGTGTGATTCAAAACCTTGCTGGGTAGGAAAAGTTCCATAACTTCCTATAGTCAGCTTTCATTTGTGAATTCACTTTTTGTAGTCGGCTGCCCACATCCATTTGTATGTCTGTCTCAACACTTTAAATGTCTTTAAATGACTGAAGCAAGATATAAACTGGAACACTGCATACACCTTGTCTTGGCAAAACCATAGTACTTCATGTAGGAACCCCTTAACTTCGCATTTGCACTAAGGCAACCTCAGACTGCCTGTAATCCTGCAGCAGAACCCTGTGAATGAGCTGCAGAGTCCCACCTAAAACAGACTGAGCATGCAAGGACAGGCAGAGAAGCTGTGACAGCATGGGAGGCATGCTGGACTCGGTCTGCCCGCACTGACTGTAACCCAAACTGAGGAGCAGTCGATGCCTGAAGCTCCTCCTGACCCATCCTGATGATCTGCAAGGGTCTGTACATGCTGGGACATCAAGGTGAATTTGAGTTTTGGTGATTATGGAGAATAGGGTTTGAAACACAGGATAGACACTGCAGGGCGTGGCTTCTGCTGAGCCTCATTGACTTGTATAAGTCTTTGGAAAAAGTGCTGGGAGTATAAATGACATAAACCAAAATTTTGCATTTAGCCTGATTTGAAAAATCCAACTTCTGTACAAAAATTCAATGGCCCTGAAATACCAAAGACTAGATACAAAATTTCATTGTAAATTGACATGCAGTAAAGCAATTCCAGAGGAATTACAGGCTTACCTCCATGGTGTTATGTTCTAGCATAGAAGGTGTGAGATTGGATTTGAATGTAGTCAATATAAGATCAGTGCGTAAACTTGATTTATCTCATATGTATTAGAGCTGAGATTTGGCCATGAGGATTATAAAAGACTGCAACCAGATGTATGTGAACACAGATAGAAACATTTGTACACCTTTTCCCTGGAAGTTTTTGGGTTTCATCATGTTATTGTCGCTATTCAAATGATTCCTGATTCCCAGGCACTGATTCATGTCTGGAAGCTGTTTGCTGCTCAGGCAGGTACTCCAGGTATGGGACTGTCTGGTTTCCAGGAACTGAGTAAAAAGAAAATAACATCACTTTTTTGGAAAATCTGGTTTACCACTGAGGTTCTCTTTCACCAAAAATTTCCTTCCTTCATCAGAGTTGCAGCCTCTCTGTCCCACAAAACAAGTTACGCTGAGTTTTCCAATATGGTGTATTTTGACTTTGCCACCATTAGAATGCAATCCAACCATTAAAAGTACACAACCAAATAAGGACTGTTCACACTGGGATGGTGAGGAATGAGTCACAAAGAAGCCTTGCTGACTTAAGAAAACTTTTTCAGACAGCAGCTCACTAGCCTGAGTGGTTGCTTAACCAAACCCCATTTGAGTAAACTGAAGTCTCTGGCTGTACTAAGGAGTTAAGTGGCTGCAGAGGGTGAAATAGTGAGTGCTGAGGCCTGGGTGCCCGAGTGGGAAGGGAGCATCCCAGAGCAGTGCAGGTCTGGTCCAGCAGGCTGAACATCCTCAGTGGAATGCTCAGCACCATCTGAAAGGGACATAGTTGACTCATGCCCAGCTGATCCTGGTATGAACACAAGCGCAACAAGTGCAGATGGTTATGATGCCTTAAGTTTTAGCTTTCATATTTTTCAGATTCTGTGCTGCCTAGGTGTGTAGTTTTGAGCTTCATATGAAGTGTTAGTGAGCTCTCTTCAGAGAGTAGGCAGACAAAACAATTCCTTTTCTCTCTTGATACCAAGGACAATTGTTACAAGTTTCAGCCCCAAAAGCATAAACAACAGTGGACTGAAGAGAGAAAACAAGGAAGATGGGACTTCATAACCTGAAGCTCTAGCTGAACAATTAACCCCAATATGCAGATCAACCAAAACCTATAAAAATGTGAGACCTCATGACCAGTTGCCCATTTTGTAACCATTTTAGGTCCATTTTAGGTGTAGCCTTGCCAGGCCCTTGTACTGCCCAAGGTGTATCCTTTAAAGCTTTTCAGTAAATACCTACTTTATTCTTAACTCTGTCCTCTGTTGTAGGTCAGCCTTCACAAGGCTGGAAACACACACCTGGTCCAGCATGGAACACTCCTGGAGGCGCACCCAGCATCCTGGTCCTTTAAAATCTAATTGACATCATTACATTTTCTCCAGAGGCAATTCTCACCGCCAGGTGACTATGGCTGATCACAGGTCAAGAACAATAGGCTTCTGTACATGTTAATCCTTAATTATCCATTACATTAATATGTAACAACAGGAGATTGCACATTGAAACAAGACTCACTCCAGTCTTCATTCTATGTCCCAGAAGTTTACTGTAAAGCAAGTTTGCATTTTTACATAATGCAAGTTTAAATTTTTATGAAAGGAGGAAACTAGCCTACTTGCCAATGGTTTGTGTGTGTATGTGTGTGTGTGTTTGTTTGTTTGCTTTTATTTTTTTTTTCTTAGAAATGAGTAGCACCTTTGCAGGCAGAATTAATTTGCCCCAGCGTGCTGTAACTCTGCCTTGCTCTTGAGGTTGCTGTCTGTTACTGTTCTGCAGAGGGTGGAGGAGTTTGATTCTATCACACTAATAACAGATCCATGGCTGTGCCATGACATGGAGGGAAAGAAAAGCAAACCCAGTATGCTTTACACAGTTGCAAACCAGCTGTTTTTCTGTAGCTTACACTTAGTTGAAATTAATTTCTTGTGTACAGCGAGACCAGCAGTGTTGCCCTTGGGATGTGCTCTCTGTCCAAGTCAGAGCAGGACACTGGACTGTAAAGGCTGTTGTACCTGTTGTGCTGTGGATTACGGCAGCTTCCTAAATCCTGAGAAGAAATATGTAATAACTTCAAAAATGTGAATGTTCTCTGCAAGCAAGGGTGACTTTTCCCCCACTTAATATAGACAAAAGTGACAGATCTTTAAAGAGCAATTACATCATGTGCTTGGTGACACCAGTATTAGTAGAATTAACAGACTTAATTCCTTGCCTTATTATCATTGTTCATTGTGAAGAAATAACAATTTCTTACTGTTCTGATTTCACTCAGGACATCTGACCTAAAACACTGAAGGCAGTTACATTAATTGCAAGAGCAGGAGTGGGCTTCTGGAGAGTTCTGCCATGGTTTGCCACACCTGCCCCCAAGCTTCAAAAAACCCCTAAACCATATGTGCCAAATCAAAAACTGCAGCTAATTATAAAACAACTCTTGAGATGCCCAACAAGCCAAAGCTGTGGGCATTGTTGCATGGAAACAAACTTCACATGCTTGTACCAGAGATCTTTAGGATGCAAATTTGGTTTAATGTTTGATCAGCTGTTTTTATGGTGATTGACATTTTTTTTCTATTGGACTTGGTGTACAGCTGGCCTGTTCTATGGCTTACAATGTCTCTTTTACCTCTACAGGATTTGACTCTATTGCAATCAGACATTTCCCATGATTCTTTTGTTTCTACATAATAGTGTTATGAATTTATATGTACCTTGTTTCTTTACAACTTTGTCTTGTAACAGGAGCTTGAACTGAGAAGAAATGTGTGAAATTAGCAGATATGGTTATTTGCTTATTTTTTATAGAGTGTATATATGCTAAGCAGGTAAGCAGGCTGTTCATACCACGTAATTTTATGGTGGTACAACCTTAACTTGCAAGCCAAGCATAATAGAAGAATATAGAAAGAGGTTCTTCCATTAAGGACTCTATGCATAAGGCAAATGAAATTGGTAGATTTAATTGGTAGATTGGTTAGAAAGTGTGACATGAGTATACCTCAGGATGGCAATATACTTTTCATATGGTGAACAAGCAGGAAATTAATACACTGAGCAGCTAAGGGGACATTATGCTACTTGAACAGTGAGTTTTTATGGTTGGAGATACACAGGAGGAGAAATTGTGGAGAGAAAAGAACTGAATGTGCCTATACCTAATGAGAAAAATTTTATCAGTTGTGAAAAGGGAAATTTCTGTAATGATGAATCTGCTTGAAACCAGTTTCTGCCAGCTTCCACTTTAGGGATGCAACCTCATGCAACTTTACTGTCTTACCAATTGTGTGAAGGCTTCACTTGTTGAGTTATCATGGAATGTAAAGCATCCTTGCAGAGATCAGGAAGTTATCCACACTTCCTCACTGAGCTCTGAAGGTAGCCCCCTTGAACATGAGTGTGAATTGTTTTCAGCAGTTTTCTAGCCACCTTCAGACAATGACATTGCAGTGCAATTTCTTTGTGGGGGGAGGAGTGGTTTGCTTACTTCATCTGTACTAGGCAAGTGCACACCTGACACTTCTGCCACAATCTTTTGAACATTACCAAAGAGAATAAAATACAGCTTTCATTTCACTGTCATGAATGGGAAAACTTTTAGACTAAGGTCAGTAACTTGATACCAGATGCATGTTTCAGACAGTTAAAGGTGCTCTCAAATGTGTGAATGAGATGACTTGGTAATTAGGAAAAGTCTGTGGATTTGTAGAAGCAGAGTCTGAGAGACCTCAAAACCACTTATCTGCTCTAGTTTGACAGGGAGCACAGCTGTAGCCTGGTCGTAAGGCGGGAGAAAAATGGGTGCATTTTTCTATGATTCTTAGTTGTTTGTTTGGGGTTTTTTTAATATAACAGTCTAAATATTTAGATATATTTATTCTCAAATTATGTTTACCTTACAAATAGAGCAGGATTATAGCATGCTTGCTATGCTGCAGAGTGGGTGAAGATGGACAAGCAATTCATACAGCTCAACTGGACTAGATGGATGAGAGCTGAATTGATCTACTTAGGAGTGGTCTGGTGTGAACTAGGACTTTATTCAGCTGCTTCACAGATTCCAGGTGCTTTCCAACAGCTGTATTTCTTTCACATAGCATCTACATTAGCTTTTAATGGTTACAGAATATATTTTTCCCTGTGGAACTGAAAGAAGAAACTACTACAATAGTAGATAGCTGGTATGAAATCACTGTAACAGAAAATAAGAATAATAATTTGTCAAGTTCTGAATCAAAATCAAGTAGAGAATTTTTTAATGAATAATGAATTTTTAAATGAATGATTTAATGCGAAGTACAAGTATTGTAGACTGTGGAGACTTGGAGAATCTGCAGTCTCACTTTAAATCAGTGATACCCATTTTAGTTGGAAACTTATCCTTTGACCTCCAAGATCCAGCCAAACAGTGCAGTTTTAAAAGGATTTAAAATCATGTGCTGTGATTGTGGTTAAGTATTGCATATTACCAGGAATAATGAGTAACTGGTTAATAGATCACAAGCTGAATGGGAGTAAAAAAAGTGTTTTGCTCTTTTGAAAAAGGCAAACATTATCCTGGAAGTGAAACAAATGAAATCATTGTTCTGCCCCAGGAGGTGTTGGTACGTCTCTGGGGAGAGTTTCACACACAAGTTTGTGCACCATATATCTAGAAAGGTGGGAACCAACTGAAGGAGGCAGATAGCTGAGCCACAGGAATGTTATTTTAAACATAATTTCCATGGAAATGATCAGGACAATGGGCTGGCTAGATCAAGAGAAGGAAGGGTTGAAGAAAGATGTGATAATCATACCACAGCTACATGGGTCATACTGGCAGAGGGGAAGGGAGTGTCTGCCATGAATAGATTCAGCTCAGCAGGTAGGACAAATGCTGTAACACCAAGATAGTTGATGCTGCAGCAGATTTCTTGTTGAGGGTACTTTTAAGAAAAGCGGGTTAAAAGACATCACTCATTTGTTTACCACTCTCTGTGGAGAGCTGGGGCTTCATTCTTAAGGGCCAGTTGGGTTTAAGATCAACAGAAGCAAGATAACCAGAACTAGAGTGTCTGAATTTTAGACCTGTGGTGCAAAAGAAAATGAGTGATTTTTCAGATACTATCTTGCTTGACCCAATGTACTTTGCATGCCTCATTTTCTTGCAGTACAAGAGGTGGTGGTAGTATCTTGAAAGAACCCATGCAAAGTACACTAGTGCCCAAAGCTGTATGCATGAGAGGGAGTGCTGTCTATTCATATCAACAGCTGCATTTGATGCATTTGATGTCCATTTGATGCCTCCGGACACTAACATCCAGGCAGGATGTTTTCCTATTTGTAATTGTATGTATGTTCCTGAGGGTCAGCAAAAAAGGTAAATGAAATCCAGAAAAAACCCTAACCAAACCTTTACTGATCTTTACTTGCTCATAGTTTGTTTGAATTATGTAAAACTATGAACACTGTTGAGGTTAAGGAAATAGCATGTGTGCTGGACCATGGCCAGCATTGATTTTCCAGAGCACAAACCATCATGATGTCAATGTAAATGGCTGTGGAACATCTACTTTTCCTTCCCTGTGTTCTGTAGCTATGATTGCAGCATGTTAGTGGCCTCAGGAGACTCTGCTTGTAGTTTTAAGCCTCCACAGCCATCGTAGAATAACCATGGTTTTGTTCCAAGCACAACAGAAGTAATTTGCAGGGGCTACTGGCAGCTGACTGATGGAGCCAGTTGGTGTATTCTGCTAAGTGAAGTGTAAAAAAAGCACTACGCTTGCACCTTTTCTCTCAACATTATGTTTGCCAACAAACTCCTCTTTCAAAGCCTGAATTTTCTGCTAATCCCATAGAAAACTTACTATGTCTCTTTGAAGTATTTTGTGAGTTTCATCAGAACAATGAAAATACCTACATCTAGTTTTGCGTGAGAGAACTGGATCAAAACCTCATGGAAAAAGCTGATTCAAATAAGCAGTCTGTAACTATTCCAATGGTATTAATTACTACCAAATCATCCAAGGGATCTTCAAATAATTTGTATCCTTCATCCACATATTACTGGGCGCATTCCTGCAGTGTTAGAGAGAGTCAAGAAGTGCTGGGAGGCTCACTAAGTGTGTTGGTTTACAAATGACCTGAAGAGTGAGATCCCAGAGGTGTGAAAAACTTTGAAAAAAAAGGATAAAAATCCACTGAAAAAACCACTGATTTGCCTTAAAAATAAAAAAGAATAGGCCAGGGCTCGCACAACTCTTTGTAAACCTAAGACAATTTTACCAAATGCAGAATAGGAATTTAATATTTTGGATCTAGCTTGTGGAGGAAGCACATTGCTTGTCAACAGTTTATTGAACTATCCCTTCCCAACAATATATAGTAAATATTCTCACCTAACGGAGAGGTAGAAGAAACAGAAGAAAATAATACTATGAAGAGGAGTGTGAACTTAATCTAAAGGTTTTCAGTAAGGTTACTGTGCAGCAGTCGTAACAGCAGGATTTTTTTTTCTTACTGGAGCAAAAGTAACTGTATATAAATTATTCATTATTCTGCATTCTGGATTTTTGTTCAATCTGTTACATATGTACCAAAATACTTAGATTTGTTCCAGAATGTTATGCAGTGAAAGGCTCCCTTGAGCTAATTTTCCAGAGGACATGTAAATTGTCACTAGGCAGGTGGGCTCTTACTTTTTTTTTTCTTAAAGGACATTCACATATCCCATTTGCCTATAATTACCTCCAGGCATCAGCAAATTATTCGTCTCTATGTAGATTAGAATAAATACTATTATACTATGATGTGTTTGAGAGGAAGAGAAGTTTAGCCCTACACATGAGGAGTATTTCAGTTCAACTTGCATACAAAACATGTATTCCAGCTCAAGGGCACAACAGAGAGAGTAGAATTTCCTCCGTGCTGAAAAATTTCTATATTGTGGGCATGGCCAAGGAAATGCTCAAATTCATATGCTATTTTAAGCCACTGATTCTTTTGGTCTTCAACCATTGGCATGTATTGTGCTGGAAACCCCCCAGTTTTGACTGAAGGTCAGTGTGGACCTACCTGCTGAGTGACAGGTTTGTTAGCTGCTGAATGCAAGTGGCTTTGGATTCTCATACTTCCTGGTTTGCTAAGTTTTCTGGACAGGATCCAGAGCTTATGGAAATCATCAGAAAGGTTTTACTTCTAGGAGGTACATGACTGAGTTTGTAGGGAATAATCTGTTGTCCAAAGTTCCTCCTCATCTCAGCGGGTATAGTCTCCTGTTTCCCCTCCTTCACATCCTTATACATGTGCTAGCACAACAGGACATACATCAAATGGAAAGAAAAAGTTCTCTTGTTGCTGTAGCAAAATGCATATTGAATTTTAGCTGGCAGTTCTTGTACTTGGTTCAACCAGAAACAAGTGTAATTTGAACCTAGAGGATAATGATCTCTCTATTTTTCTTCCCTGTTAACTTTACTTACATTGAAATCCCCTGTATGAGCTAAGACCAAAACAAGTTGTCCTTCCTCAGCAGTGCTTGAATGAGGTGACATTGATGCCTTGAGAAACTACCTAGAACAGAGGCTAGACAGAGCTGAAGGAATAAAGTAGTAATTTATTAAAAAGGCCTTCAGAGGACACACCTTGGGCAGTACAGAGCCTGGCCAAGGCTACATCCAAGATGGATGATGGATTACACATTTTCACACTTTTATAAGTTTTGGTCCATTTCCATTTTGGGGTTAATTGTCCAATTACAGCTTCAGGTTATGAAGCCACATCCTCCCAGATTGCTCTCCTCAATTCGCCGTTTTTCATAATTTTTGGACCCGAAGCTGCAATGCTGCTCTTGGTTCAAGCTGGAAAAGGATTGTTTTGTCTAACTAAACTGTGAAGAGAATTTACTCTAGATGAAGTTCAGAGTTATATATTAATGCAGTACAGAATCTGGAAAACATGAAAGCTAAAACTTAAGGCATCAACATAGCAGGAAGATTCTCATTGCTTCTCTAAGAAGAAAACTTTCTCTTAGACAGATGATATGCAAAAAAAAAAACCCGTACAAAACAAAACCAAAATCAAACAACCAAACAACAAAAATTAACCATCAACACAGGGAACTCAAACACCACTAAAAACTGTTCTTTTGATATTGGTGTAGTCACTTTGCAATTATAAGGACTTTAGTGGTGTCACATCCCTTGAGTTCCTTAGAGTTCCTTTTGACTCTTTGTCACCTCTTCCTGATGCATCTGTATAATTGTATATAAAGAAAGCTTAAAAATACCCATATTGATATACAAATATTTTATTATGCAGTCTAGGAAGTTCTGCTTTGTTTATAGCCTCATAAAAATAGTCCTAAGTACATTCAAAACTGTTGGCACTGGAATTTCCTCTTGTGTGGGAAAAATTGTCAGCCTACATAAGGAAGCTACAGGTATATATAACATCCTGAAGAGTTACTGTAATCTACCTTTAGGTATTGTTTAAAGAGAATGACACAAAACGTGCTCTTTACATATCTTTTAATATGCATTTATTAGTCTAAAGGTAATGCTGCATTACAATCTAAGATCAAGGTGACAAAGATATAGACCACTGCTCAAAGTCTACTCATATCATAAAGGAAAGGTTACAATCTGCTAATAGGTTAAAAACAAAACGTGGCTTTTGGCCACGTGCTTTGAAATCCTGCATCTGTTCTGTAGTGATATAAAATGGAGTGTTCTAAAACATCACCTAATGGTCTAATTTCTCTGAGCAATGAAGGTTGACCCAGGATGAATTTTGACTTACTATGTGGCTTCAGGAAGTAGATTTTTTAAAAAGTCAAAATTTTTTTTTCCCTAAAAATGCTCAGCATATCTATCTTTTACTATCCTTTCCATCAAAGAAAAAATCTTAAATTTATTTCAAATCTTTATTTTGGATGATAAAAATGGCATTACCCTAGCTAGCAGAACAAAAGTGTTCTTGCTTTTAAATTACATGCAGTGGTATTTTATTGTTCACACAATTCTGGAAAAATGTCTATGTCACTTTATGGATGTTTGGGATAATGTTATCATCTTATACTTTCAGAATGAGAAAGCAAACAGAGATGTTAGAGCGTTACCATCACTCTCCTGACCAGAACTTTTGAGGGTCAAAACATATACTCAAATATTAAATGCTAGTGGGAACGTGTGCTTTTGCAATGCAGGACCAGGAAATGATGCTCAGGTTGATTTCCCAGAAAATAGTTCAGGGAGAAGGAAAAGTGCTGGGGAATGAGAGAGGTCCAAGCAGAGAGCTCGCCTGGGTGTAACAGCAAAGAGAGGGCATCACAGCATGAAACTGTTGACAGACACCCTGCAGAGTGCTTAGCTGGACACCATGGTTATTCTTTCCTTTCTTGCCTCTATTACTTAATGTGCAAGTATGTTTTGACCATGTATTAGTTGATGTTTCTTTGAAATTTCGAAAGATGTGAGGTTATATGAGTATGACTACGGCAATCACGCTGACAGTGCAGAAGACAGAGACCATATTCAATTTGTTGAATAGATTTTTTTGTTTCTAAAATTTTTATTCAATTAAATTTTCATCAGAGTAAAGCTTTCCAGGTGTTATCACAAGAGGACACCTTTCTACTGTGTTAAAATTCTACAACTCTAGAGCAATGCATCCAGTATTAGTTCAGCAGCCAGAGTGTAAGGATGACAAAAAGCAAGCTGTCACACTTGTATGAAACCAAGAATAGGGAGAGGATTGCTGTGTCTCCACATCAGGAATTCCACATTGAGACTGTTTATCTTTGTGACTTTCTGGGTATCCAGCTTTCCAGGGATATGAAACTGAAAGAAAGTTTGCATTAATTTGATCGTATTTCTGACACACTGAACACAGCTCTTCGCTCTCCCTGAAGAACTATCTATAAACCTGTGATAGACATTGCTGCTTGAAAACAGCAGGTTCAGAGATTGTTCATGGCAGGAACAGTCAAAACAAGGGGCAATATGTCCAGCCTCTGAAAGAAAACCTAAAAATTATGATATTTTAGGCAAAAAACTCAAATGCAAATTCAGAAGCAAATATATAGGTTTTGTCATTTCTGTTTTCCATTAGCACTGACTGAGTAGTCAGAAAATGAGTAAGGAAGACAGCATGAGTAAAACTGCTGTCAGCACAGGCTGGGGAACAGAAGAAACCTCATGCCCAGACCACACATTTGCCCCTCCAACCCACATCTCAGGCTATCCTGTTGAAAGGCACAAAGCCATTTCTGGATGTGAGTTATTCAGAAAGAGCATTGGAGGGAACTGAAGGACACTGCAAGTACAGGAGGGAACTGACAGGAATCAGTCTGCCTGAAAGTAGGCATGTGTTGGGATCAGAGGACACAGAAGCCAGTCATTAAGAAAAAATCCTACCTCACAAGTACTTACAGAATCACAGAGTGGTTGGGGTTGGAAGGGACCATGAAGATCATTTAGTTCCAGCCCACCTTGCTATGGGCAGGGACACCTTCCATCCAACCAGGATGCTGAGAGCCTTGAATACTTCCAGGGATGGGACATCCACCACATCTTTGAATAACTTGTTCCATTGTTTCACTTCCCTCATAGCAAAGATTTTCTTCCTTACATCTAATCTAAACCTCCTCCATTTCAGTTTAACTCCATTTCCAAATGTTCTATCACTATGTGGCTCTGTAAGAAGCTGCTCTCCAACTCTCTTGCAGCCCTCTTTAGCTACGTGATGGGGTCTCTAGGGTCAGAAACTCTTAGAGACTCTAAAGTATCTCCCCACAGCCTTCTCCTCCCCAGGCTGAACAACCCCAACTCTTTCAGCCTGCTCCAGCCCTATGATCATTCTCGTGGCTGTGTCCTGGACTCACTCCACCAAGTCCACACCATTCTTATGTTGAGGGGCCCCAGACCTGGATGCAGCTCTCTAGGTGGCTTTTTACAAGAGCAGAGCGGAATGGGAGAATCATGTCCCTTGTCCTAGTGGCTACTCTGCTTTTAATGCAGCTGAGGACACCAGAGTATCTAAGGTTATTATTGAAAATAAAATTATACAGTACTTGTCAATGGTTATTCCAAAATCAAGCCATCCAAAAGGATGACCAGAAATACTGTGGAAGCACAGTTTGAGGGTGATGCACACGTTGTTCTGCTTTTTCATTTCTGTAACACAACCACAGACTTTGACTTATGAGGGTTTCAGCTGCCTTGTGAAGTAACCCTTTGGAGTCAAGTCAACTCCTGGGAGAAAATTCAGCCCCATCCATCTACCGTAGGCCTATTCACCTTCCATCTGGAGGGAGACGGTCTGTCTGAGTAAGGAATACAGGCAATGCATCATAGACATCATCAACTCTCGCTGATAACAAATAACTTCTTTCTCCACCTTTCCTTGCAAGCTTGACTTGGGCTGTTTGCAGTCCAGCAGCTTAGACAGGGCAATTATATCAGGATCTGGCCCACAAAGTCTGCAGCAGTTCTTGGAGCCTCACACAGCACTTGTGGGACCCAAAGATCCTGCCTTCTTCATTTTGGTGCCTTCCAGGCTGTGAAAGAGTTAGAACCTCCTTTTGCAGAGGAAAAATCGTATCAAGTTATTCCTTCACATTTGTGTTGCAAGGTTAATCAAAAGCACAGTCCACAGTTTAACAAAATGAGGAAAACTGAACCACTAGCTTTTTATCTTCTGATGGAACTTCCTTTCCACAACCAGTTTCCCCCACTGTCTTTCTCTGACTCTATGGATGTCATTCAATCTTCCTGTAAATGATTTATACCTACTTATATTTTGTGTAAGCTGGAGTCCACTTCTGAGCCCAAGACTATTATGGAGATGGCAGTGTGACAATAGATGGATCAAATATTTTAGGAAGAAAGTTGTTGTGGGTGTACTCAAAGACTGTAAAAAATGTACTTCTACATAACTGGTGACAACTAACTCCAAACATAGATTCTGTCAGTCAAATTTGTCTCTTGTCACTAACTACTGGTGATGTGTGGATACACCCTGTGCAAATGTACCTGCAGTGTAGAAACAGAGGACGGTGCATTTTGCTGCAATAGTGGCAGAAACAGAATGGACTGAACTCTTCCAGAGAAATGAGTTGTCTGTTAAAATAATGCACTTTCATGTTGCATAGAACAGTTTGTGAGCTCAGCCTCAATTCATTAAATAATTTCAGCCCTTCCCAAATATTTGCTTATTTTGCAGCTTTGAGATAAAATAGTTTTACGCTACTACTGATATTTCAAAGCTGCAGTACCTAAAATTTTAAAATAAACAAATAAAATATTTCAGGTCAAACAAAATATTTGATTTGACTAAAACACCAGGAGACCTGCAAAAGTGATTTTTTGAGTATTTTTGCAAAACAGTTTATCTGTAATCTGATGTCTAAATGCAAATTTCTATTATTGAGAGACTTTAGGTGAGCTGTATTGCTCCGAACACTTTGTGCTGATCACTCTATCTGGTTATCTTACTACTAAAGCAGCTACCCTGATTGCAAATATTTGTAGGATTTGACTTTTGGGCACTTGGATATTTTTCTTGGAATAAAGATGTTCCTTCAAATGTTTTCTTTATGTTTTGAAAAGGAAGGTACACCATTTTTTTAAAGGGATCTGATTGGGACAATGGGTATTTTGACTGGGAAACTGAGGTTTGTATAACCAGCTCCTTGTCTTTGAAATGAGATAAGGTGAATGTCAAAACTTCAAGAGGCCACGTCAAAACATGACTTGAATGCTTAACTCCTTGTGATCTTCCAGGGTCATTCCTGTGCATTAACAGGATGTACCTCTGGTATTGTCTTAAACCATTAAGAAGATTAGTTAATGCAAGACAAACACCACACAAAAGGGCAATTTTTGAGCAGTCAGCCCTAACTTGTACTCTCTGCAGTTTGGCATATCGGATGCACTGGCACCCTTTCTCCTCTATAGCAATTTCTTTTGCAATATTTGCATTTACCATTTGTACTGGATGTACTTACTGTAGCTGAATGTGTTTCATGGCCAACAAATGTTTCTCTTTGAATGTTCCTCTACTCAGCAAACCCAGAACAATCTTATTCCTTACTTTCTGGGTTGTCACCAGGAGCATGTAATCTACAGAGACTGGGAAACATCCATTTAGTGGGTTTAAACTGAAATTTAGTGGAAGAAGAATAACAGTCCTTTCATCTTCTACTCTTCCTAAAAGCCTAGATAGGAGGAAAGAAAGAAAAATTATATGCCAAAGAGTTGTTCATTAAAATCCAGTCCAGAAAATTGAATAGATGTGCAGCTGTGTTATATGAAACAGTGAAGCAAGCACTTCCTCTAATTAGGACCTAATCATGAAAACCTTGTTCCCTCCTGAGAAGTCCCAGGACTTCTTAAGTTAACCAGCATTTAGTGAGGATGTCAACCTTCTGTAGTTGAAAGAATAGATTTCTGGGTTGCATTTCCCACTGTGAATCTCTTCACATTCTCAAATCAAATTTTCCAGCCCAGTTCCTCAACTCTAGATTTGACAAGAGTTACACAAACATGAGACTAGGGAGTTCTAAAAGACCTTGTTGTGGAAATGATCTCTATACAAACCTGCAGTGTACTTAGGCTTGACCATTAGATTGCTAATGAATACATTCATTCTTCACAGCTTGTTGAGGACAGAGGTTGCAAACTATGTTTGCTTCAAAACTGTTTGCTTTGACTAATCTGAGTTTGTCAAGTGTGATTTGTCACATCACTCACAGTGCATGAGCTGTGCTTCCTGGCTTGGCAGTGAAACTTTCACATAACACAGGGATCCAATTATGCTGAGTTTTGTGTTCAAAGTTGCAGAAGCTTCATTATGTGGAGTGTCTGATAAGGACTTTGCTGAACTCAAAGGCAAGAAGAGAGATACTTTTGTTCTGTGATTCACAGGACAGCTCATTAAAAATCACATTATTTTACTGTTCAGGTGTGCATCCTTGTTTGTGTGGGGTGAACTTTTGCACAGCGGACAGCAATTAGTCTTTGAGCACTTACTGGAATGAAGGATCAAGTAACTAATCAGAAATGCTAATTATAATGAAAACCTATACCCTTTGATAAATTTATAACAATGAACCGTAGATTACCATTTTTTCTCTAAACCTATAGTTTCTCATTTATGGCAAATTACCATGCCCTCATCTCAGATTTACAGGGTCACTGATCTTCACATTCTGTCTTGTTGAACCTACTTAACAAAACAACATGGAAATGTCTTTCTTCCCACTCTTTATACTATTGCACAAAATGAGCCACAGAGTGTTGCCCCTCAGTCCTGTGTGGTTTATGCCACACCTGTATTCCTAGCAGCTCATCTTCACTCTCTTCTCCTAGAACTTTTATTCAGTTGTTCCTGGGCAGTGTCTGAGATCCCTACAAGACACAAATTCAGAAATTTCTAGAATGTTAAAGTTTTCCCAGTGGTCCCTCTTGTTTATTGTAGTATTCCTCCCTATTTATTTTCAAAATACATTTTTATTATTCTCTACATTCTCCACCAGGCATTTAGCTTTATGCCAGGTAAATTAGCATGGGTTTGTTTGTGTGTGGCATCTTCTTGTTTTTTCTTTTTTCTTTTTTTTTCTTTCTTTTTTCTTTCTTTTTGTTTTGTGGATAAATTGGAGGATGAGTGGGCAGACGAGTATGAATCGGTTGGTTGCATAATTTTCCCTGTCTGATTGCTATATCAGTGTCTACAAGCTCATGAGCAAGGTAGCCCTCTAATGCTATCTGGTCAGATGTGCTTTTTCTATGGAAAAGAATGACAAAAAAGTACCACTAGGAAATGATTTATTCTGTCCTAAAATAGGTGGTAGAAAATGCTTCAGTCAGCTGAAACAAACTGTAGAAAATATTAAGTCATGGATTCTGCCTTCTTCCATAATGGGGATTGTATCATTTATTTCTGATCCTTAGTTCAGAACTTTTTCCAAGATTGTGACAATTTCTACTTTCAGCTTCTACTACTTTGAGACAGCAAAGTGTTTAATAACTATATAATTTTTCGTAAAAGAAAAAAGTTGCTTATTTTCAAGGGACTTCCTTGACCATTTAGGGTCAATTAAGTTGGAAAAGAACATAATGTACAGCTGTTAACCCAGTACCACTGTGTTCACCACTAAACCATGACCCTAAGGAACATGTCTACATGTCTTTTGAATACCTCCAAGCCTGGTGGCTCCACCACTTCCCTGGGCAGACTGTTCCAGTGATTCACAGCCCTTTCTATGAAAAAAAAATCTTCCCAGTATCCAGACCTCCCTTGGTGCAGCTTGAGGCCATTTCCTCACATCCAATTGCTTGTAGCCTGGCAGAAGAGGCCGACCCCCACCTGGCTGCACCCTCCTTTCAGGCAGTTCCAGAGAGTGATGAGGTCCCCCCTGAGGCTCCTTTTCTCCAGGCTAAACACCCCCAGCTCCCTCAGCTGCTCCTCACAGCACTTGTGCCCCAGAGCCTTCCCCAGCTCCGCTGCCCTTCTCTGGACACGCTCCAGCCCCTCAATGTCTTTCTTGCACTGAGGGGCCCAGAACTGAGCACAGCATTTGAGGTGTGGCCTCAGCAGTGCCGAGTGCAGGGGGACGGTCACTGCCCTGCTCCTGCTGGCCACACCACTGCTGATCCAGGCCAGGGTGCCATCGGCCTTCTTGGCCACCTGGGCACACCCTGGATCACGTTCAGCTGCTGTCACCAGCACCCCCAGGTCCACTGGGTAGCTTTCCAGCCACTCTTCCCCAAGTCTCCAGCTTGGGGAAATTTGAGACTGACTCATCTGGAGGTTTTGATTCCATTCCCCTTCACTAGAAGCTACTGCCAGATGTCATTTCACCAACCTTATTCCATCTACATCAACCTCTTCCATCTTAAAGCTTATAATCCTTTCCTTTTCCCTTTCTCTTCCTACAACTTCTTTAGCAATTGCCACACTAGCCACAGGCTCCTTAAACATATATATGTTCTCCTTGAGTTTCCCATCCTCTTTATCTGTCTGTTCTGATAGCCTAAATATTGACACTGTTAATGGGTAGTGAAGTTAATGAGAAGGCATGTCTTCAGATGCAGCATTCTGTTGCAGTTAAAACATTTCTCAGTGGAAATGAAAATCAACAATAGTTGTAAAAATGTTAAACTGACCTAGCACTTCAGTTTTTGCAATTTTGATTCTTTGCTAGTAGTGGAGGAAAGCACACATGAAATATTAAATTATGTATTTTACTTCAATCACTTTTTTTTCCCTCTAATGGCATTTTGTAAACTTTTGCATTTCTTGATAATTTCTTTTCTACAGGGATTGTAAAAGGTGAGGCAGAATCCTTGTATTAAAAGAAAATGTACCTTAATATGTTACATGTTCTGTAAGTTTCAATACAGCATGCTGAAGGTCACTGTTAATAGACAGTTGTTTACGATTCAAACAATAGACAGATTATATCTGTTTATTTAAAGTCTCAGATAAGAAATAAAACTACATCCTTTTCCTTTTGTCTGTTTTGGACACAGATGAATTTGAAAACCTTCAGTGGCTGGTGAAAGTCATAGAACTTTATGAAGATCAGAGAAACTTGTTAAAAACCTTCAGCAGATACAAATGCACATAAGTTAGTGTTGAAGAGGCATCCTGTAGCCTTCTCCTGGGTGTAGGATTCTGTATTCAGGGGAAAGTTCAAAGCAGGAGAAAGAAAATGACTTGTCCTATAAAGTAATACATACTTGATAATCTATAATCTATAATCTATAATCTATAATCTATAATCTATACAACATATATAACACACATATATAACATATATAGCATATATAATATATATAACATATATATACATGTGTCTATGTATGCATATATATTATATATATGCTCAGACAGAGATTGCCTTTTCTTCCTCGTTACTGGTACAAATGAATCAGAATGTCCTGTTTCTGCTGAAATTAAGTTTTTTTTCTTTCTGCTTTCCAGAATGAATGGCATAATATTTACTATATCCATTTCTGAAGAATACAACAATTTTCTCCCAGATTACAAGGTTTGTTTTACCTGAGGACTTGGACTGATCATCTCCAAGTGATGCAAAATAAATTAAATCTTGAACATATTTGTCCAAACACTAAAGTTATTTGCCAGGGTGGGGCCTATTGTTTATGTGCTTTGCCTTGCATTTTCCAGTGGCTGTTGCTGGCTTTCATGGAGATCTTGAATCACATCAATTAAGGCATTGGCATTTGTATCTTAAAGTCAGTGTCAGTTTTGCTGGAGATTTTCAGTGGGGCCTGGATTTCAATGCAAGATAGATTTGATTTTTTATGGGATCTATTAAGAAAGGAGAGAAAGATTTCTTGATGACACATTTCCTGTTGACTTTGCACAGCAACCAGAAAGGGTAGGGGGTGTCTGCCATGCAATGCTAATTAAATAAATTGTGTTATATTTGCACTCTGAGGTGTTGTACAGAGTATCTATGGTGCATAGGATCCTAAGAAAAAAAACTATCTATTGTATTTGACATTTGTGTCCATTTTAGGTATTGTTCTTATGGTGGATTTTATTCTTTCACTTTCACTTGTTTTCTTTTAACTCCAGAGGGTATGTGTGAGATTTACAGTGCCATAAACAAAGAGAGAATTATGACAGTATTTAAAAGAAGGTCTGTGATCTTCAAATTCCTTTTATCTTGTTAAGCTCTGCACACTAAAGTACTTTCAGAAAAAACAGCAAGACTGCTCTGAGGAAACGTATTTTCTCTGTGTGTGAGCATTTGCAGAACTGAAGGCTAAGAAAGAACACTCCCCTGCTTGAGAAGGCAGGTATAAAGAGGTGTGTATGAGGAGGGATTTGCTGGTTTGGCAGCAAATTATGGCCTTTATGGCCTCCTCAAATTTCACATTTGCTTTCAGAATGAAACCCTTGGGTTCACAAACATTAGCTTTGTATTAGTGTTCCATCCACCCCTTAATGCATCTTCACACTTCCGTATTAGACCAGGTAATGCTGTTGGCAGCAGGCCCCGTTGGGTAATGTGAAACATCCTTTAATGCACGGAGTGCAGAACTGTAAAATGGAACAAATTAATTCATGCACGTAGATTCACAGAGTCAGAGAATGGTGTGGGCTGGAAGAGACCTTAAAGAGTATCTGGTTCTGACTCCCTGCCATGGAGACACCTTTCACTAGGTCAGCTTTCATCCAACCTGGCCTTGAACACTCCTGGGCAACCTGTGCCAGTGCCTCACCACCCTCACAGTAAATAATTTCTTCCTAATATCTATTCAATAACTTCTTCCTTTCAGTTTAAAGCCATTCCCCCTTTTTCTATCACCACATGCCCCTGTGAAAAGCCCCTCTCCAGCCCACTTGCAGGTCCCCCATAGGTACTGGAGGGCAGTTACAGTGCGTCCCTGAAGCCTTCTCCAGGCTGTACAACCCCAAGTCTCACAGCCTGTCCTCACATCCTCAAGAGAATTTAGTAGCCCAGGAATGCTGTGATTTTGGTATGTGGGCACTTCAGAGGTACTTGTTTTTGAATGGGGAAGTCAGAGTAGCACAACTCACGAGCAACAACAAAGTGTAAGTTCACCTTTGGATTTATCAGTTTCAAAAGTTGAAGAACGAGTGCGTCACAGGAGTGTAGAACATGGCCATGATCAGGGAGAAATATGAAGCAGTATGTATCTTCAGGGTGTGTTTAGGAAGAAATGAATGCAAAATTCAAGAAGTTTACAGAGTGAGGACAAAATTATGCCTTCCCTTTAAATACCATTGAACGACTTTTCCTTCTAAAGTTTATCACTGTAGCAGCTTGCATGGTATGGCAGAAATATCTGTGGGGTAAAATCACTCAAAACTCTCAAAGTTGATGAAATGAAGTGTTCTACAGTATACTTATCCATACCTTGTAGAAAATAAGACAATTTCATAGAAGACAAAGAAATCTAGAAGTTTAGGTGAAAAAATAAAAACTCAGAAAAAGCTGAAGTTTTGACTGAAGGAAGACATGGCACTGATGTGAGCGATACCTCCATGCACATTAGTGATAGCTAAAATACACATTGCTGTAATTAAAAACTGTAGCCTAGAGGTATTTATATGTCTGAATTTGTTGGTAGTCAAAGATGATTAATCTACAATGTGTTGCAAAGTACCTGATAACTGCAATGTTTTAACACACCTATGGCTTAATTCCACAGATGTCCATCATATGTTAAGCTGGACTTCACTAGTTTCCTTCACTGTCATCTTTACTGGTGTCAGAACACCTAAATCTGCTGACTTTTGATAGAACAGGTTTTTTGCTTTCTGCTCTGGAACAATTTTGTGTGTGAAACAATCTGTGTAATGGGAGAGCAGCTGTTGATTTCACAACTTAAGTCCAAACTACTGACAGTTGACAGCAGTGATTTGCATCTTTGCAATGAAGAGGGGACATGATTATTTTATTCAAGTACATATCAGGGATTAAGCTGAAGACAATTGAATTTACAGGATATAGAAATTTCTGTGGAAAAATGTCCCAGAGAAATGTCAGGCAGGTTTCTAATCACCAGAGGAATGAAGCTCTGGAGCAGCTCTCTTGTGAGAAGAGCAGTAATTGGAAGATTTTCAAAAGGGAACTAAGTAAATTTTTGCAGGGAGCTACTCAATGTGTTTTCTAGACAGCTCTGAGCTCAGTGAACTGGAATGTCTTCCACATTTGAAGGCCCTGTCCTTTAAGTTCTTCCTTGCTGGGTGTGCTCAGGTTGCATTAGAGATTCTTCATTTTCAGCATTTATTTTTCTTGTTTGCACCAAGGTCCAGGAGCAATAGAAAAATGGGGGTGACAGCAGTGACAGGGACATGTGTCCCAAGATAGATCTTTCACTGGTATGTGGCAGCATGAGCTCAGCACCTTCACTGTGCCTTGGCTTTCTGGATAAGAGTGTGCTGTGCTGCAGCTCGACCAGAGAGAGGAAATATTTTAGGGAGGGCCAGCACCAGTGCCAGTGCTCACCTGGGACAGCGCAGAGCCTTTTTGTGGTGCCTGAGTGGAGGCAGATTGCACAGGGCCCTCTTAATTTTCTCTGAGTTGTGCAACTTTGCACTTCACACAAATAACAGAGGAGCCATTATTGCAAACCACAGGTAATGAGAAACTTCCAAACAAGGAAAATACATACATAATAGATTTATTGTGCTGTCATTTGGTTACATAAGCATGGTACAACACATGTCAAGTTACTATAAATTATGTGCAGGAACAAGGTTTTGGGGTCCTGGATTCCACAAGTCTTAAGTCTTTGGGGAAACCTCTGACCCCATGAGGCCAGTGATAAAAATCACTGATTTCAGTAAGGCCTGCATTTCCCTCCCGGTCTCCTCACCCCGTTCTCACCAGCTGTGTCTCACTGTGTCACAGCCCATAGAGAAAGAAGGGAAAGAACTGTTTCCTCATAACCTTTCCATAAATCACCTTTCAGTATGGAAAAAATGTAACTCAGGTAGAGTCACGGTTTCTTTTTTTACCCTACAGAAGTTAGGAGTACTTCAAAAGATGTGTTTCTTCAAAGACCCAATTAAGGACAGCACAATTTTTATTTTATTTTATTTTATTTTATTTTATTTTATTTTATTTTATTTTATTTTATTTTATTTTATTTTATTTTATTTTTAATAAGCAAGAACCCATTATCTTGCTGAAAACAGTGGTAGTAGATGGGACCCCTTTTCAGACTGAAAATGTAAAAAAAAGTCTGCCTCTCTAGACAACTTAGCTAAGGCTTCAAAAGATTTCAATTGATGGCATTAAGTAAACTTGTTGCTATTTTCATAAATCATGCATATTAAAAACCAGAACGTTTTCCATGCTTCTTCCAAAACAAAGTACCAGGGAAAATGTATTCCTGTTGTGCAAGTCTGAATGTTTTGCAATCTTTTCCTTGATTCAAATATTTTAATGTGAAAATAAATGGGAAAGTACTGTATCTGGATAGTTCAGGTCTAATATGTTTTGTTAAAATTTGCAAAGTTGCACTGAAAATCCCAACAAGAAACATTATGTAACAAAAAATAGATAGCTTCTAATATCCTATTTAACTTTTGATTAGAAAATTGCCATTTTTGTTGGAACTAACATGTTAGTTCTCAAGTTTCTTGGCATATTTACAAGTCCATGCAAAAATATTTAAATACTATGATTTAAATGCTATGATTCTATGAAATACAAGAATTATAGATGTGAACTAAATGTTTACTTTTAAGTCCACAAATAAATATGTTTTCTAATGTGATAATGTCACTTAGAAAATGCATTTTGATAATTTGTAATAATAACATACATTTTATATTTATTTTGTTATTTATTTTGATGTTTTATTTTTTTTTTATTCAATACACTAGAATGTGTACAAAAATCAAATCAATTGTTTAGTGCATATGATCCCAGAATTAGTTTCATTTTCCTACATAGGGTAATTATTCCTCTCCTTTCTCTATCCACAAAAATCTGATTAAATGTCCTGTTTTCTTTATCTGAGGGGATTCTGTTCTGGTGGACAGATGGTGGTATGTCTTCTCCAAATTTTCATCTAAGAGGTGTATTACTGGAAATAACCAGTCTAAGACCTTCATGTCATGGAGAATTCATCTGTTAAAATGGCACCTGCTTTTCTTATCTTGGGAAAAGTAGTCTGCCTTTATTTTAGCCAGTCTTTTATGGATGCTGATGCACAGAGTTACTGTAATTGGTTATAGCTTTGTGCCATTGAACAAGTCTCTTAAACTCTTGACAACTGCTTCCTTGTGTGTTTATTCTGATTTTCAGGATTGCTCACTGATGTCTGCTGAATTCAATAGCAGCAATTAATTTTCCCTTTTATCAGCATGTTTGACAAATGGTGTTTTCACTTTTTTGCTCGAAGTGCAAGAGATGAAAAAGATTTTCCTTTTCACTGGTGGAAGTAGAAAATAAAAGGATATGCATGCAGGACAGTCATTTGGATGTGTAAAACTGGAGGCCATGTGAAGCAGGGACAAATTTGTCCCAGTTTTGGATCATAGCTTTTATCCTCTTGGTTTTGTTCTGAAGTAGATAGAAAAGGAAGATCCATCCACAAGAAGTATGGCAAAAGACTGAAAATCATTCAAGGAATTGCAGATACCAGATATGAAATATGTTTGTCTTCTGCATAGGTTCCACAGCTCTGAGGGAAGGCATAACAGCTTTATGTTCCACTTATACCTAGTTCTCAGGCTCTCCTGGGGGTCAAAATGACTTATTCAATCTATCAGTAAAAAGAATAGGGGCAGCAATGCTCCTGCTTAAATTGCGTTGTGTGCAAGTGTCTTAAACATTTGCAGTTTCTCTGCAAAACACTCCATTGGCCAGTTTTCTGGCAGTCATCTGAAGTGTCTTGGATGAAACAGTTTCTGGTAGAGGAAAGTTGTGCTTGGCATAAAAAGGCACATAGGAAGGAATATGAAAACTAAATAGGTTTAAATATATTTTTTCTTTTTCTTTTTTTGTGCAATGCAAACGATTGTGACAACAGAACAGAACAAAAACAAAAGGCACCAGATTTCATTCATATCCATACTTTGAACCATGATTCCTCAGTGTTTTAATGAGTGATATGCAAATCCTCTACCACTGTATTTTGCTAAATAATTGTGCAGTTACTATGTTGGGTGCCATTCACAAGATCACAAAGTAAGTTCTTTCAAAATAAAAATGGAGAAGTGATGAGTGGTTTCATCTGTGTCATCACCTTCTCCTTGATGAAACCAGATTGTGTTGATAAAAGCACAGGCTGAAGAAGCTGTAGATTGAATTCTAAAATTAGATACTAGATGGGTGTGAGTATCGGATTCTTTGCTCATCAGTCTTCCATAGGAACACTTAACCACAAGATGGTTCTTCTTCCAGAGAGCTGCTCTCCAGATTAATTTTCTGGTTCTTTTGGGAAAGGAGATAGTTATTCATGGCTTCTTCAATGGTTTCCTATTATGTCACCCTGTTCCCTGGAAATACAGGTCTTTGAGAATAAGCCAGAAAGGGTTTCTCATTGAATTTCATTATAATAGATTCTACAAAAAAGAAGAATATATTCTGTGTCCAGGAGTTTCTGAGGTGAGACTGAAGTTCTTCAAAATACCAATGCTGATTAAATAAAGATGTATTTATTGGAATAGTGTTACATAGCTAGGCTGAGTTGTGGCATTCCTCATTGTGTTCTGTGTTTACATAAAAGGAAAAGCATAGAAAAGGATCAACCCAGTTTCTGGATCTCATGGTCCAGTTTTTACTTTCTTCTACCTCCATCTGATGTTCTGCTGAGTACTGCTGTAGCAACCACTCTAGGAACTGGTTTTCATAATATTAACCACATTTTCCTTCTCTCTGCATATTTGTAGGGCTTTGGACCAGAAAAAAGGTAAGAAAATCCTTAAAAATGAGAAAAATGGAAAAAAGGAGAAAGAAATTGTTCATTAGAGGAACTGCAAACCTAGACTCTTCTTGGGGTCCTTTACCTAATCTTAGCCTTGTTTGTTGACCATATGTTTCAAACAGAACAGACAAATTCATTCTCATGCATCTTTAACTTGCTGTCATGAAAAAAAAAAACCTTGGTGAAGAATTTCTGGGATTGATCTTCATATTTGCCACATCTTGTCTGCTTTCAAGAAATGCCCTCACTGTTCTCTGCAGGCTAACGTGTCTGTTGGCAAAACCATGTGTTTGATGTTGAGTCACTGAGAAGAGTTTCATAATCACCTCCAGACAGAGCTCTGAGAAGCAGTTCCTCTGTGGAAGGGTGTGAGATGTGAGTCCCAGTGAGCACCACCAGCTGCTGACTGATACCCCTGAACATCTGCAGATGTCTTGTGCTGAATCCTGTCAGTAGCTATTGCTGCCTGCCACAGGAAGAACTGTTTGCCTGTTACCAGCCTCTTTTCAGCTTTCTCATGTTCTAGAAAAATAATTTGTATTTTGAATAAACAATAATTAACTGTTAGATAATTAACCATTGAATCACTAAATAACTTCTGGGGGAAAAAAACCAACGTTTTCTATATTTTATAGGGGTTTCTTTACCTATTTAGAACCATTTAGGTTGACAAACACCTGTAAGACCATCAAGTCCATCTGATAACCCAGCACTGCTGAGTTTACCACTAAATTTTGTTCTTATGCACCGCATCTAAACGTCTGTTTAACCACCTTCAGGGACAGTGATTGCATCACTTCCCTAGGCAGCCTTCTCCAGTGCTTAATAAGACCTTTTCCATGAAAAAAAGTTTTCTTCCATCCAATTGAAACCTGCCCTGGCACAACCTGAGGCCATTTTCTCTTGTCCTATCACTTGTCACTTGGAAGAAGAGACCAAGCCCCGGCTCTCTGTGACCTCCTTTTTTCATTGCAGTGGTGTCTCTCCCCTCACCAGGGTGCCTCAGAGACTGAGCTTACATAATGAGCCAACACTGAAATCTGTGTTACCCCAGCTCCAGCTTTAGCAATACCTGAGCTGTTGACACACAATGCCCAAAGGCAGCACAGACTTGGCTATCTGGGCTGCACTACGTGCAGCATCTCCACACATTCATCGTCAAACAACACAAATTAACTGTCAAATCAATTCTAAAGTACTGATGTCAGTACAAAACTAACATCCCTACTTGTTCTTGACATTCACAGGGTCAGCATGAACTAGTCCCCTCTTTGTTATGGTAGATTTTACATCAAAATAAATGTGGAATAGACTAGATTAGGCTAGATCTGACTAGAATAGTTCAGCTGGAAGGGATTTACAGGGGTCATCCAGCCCAAGTGCCTGACCACTTCATGGCTGACCAATAGTTAAAACATGTTATTAATGGCATTGTCCAAATGCTTCTGAAACACTGACAGCTCTGGGACATCGACCACCTCTCTAGGAAGTTCCAGTGTTTGACCACACTGTCATAAAGAAATGCGTCCTAGTGTCCAGTCTGAACAGCTTCTGGTGCAGTTTTGGACCATTCCCCCGTGTCCTGTCAGCAGATCCCAGGGAGGAAAGCAGAATTATATATTAGGATTTGAAATCATCTGATGATTATGTGGCTTGGATATGGAGCGGATACATTTCAGAACCTTTTTTATAGCAGCTGGTAAAGAAATCTCATTCAGTTTAATCTCATTCAGAAATAAATCAATAAATGTGCCATTTTTGGAAACAGACAATGTGCTTATATTAATTTCCTTATGTCCACAGAGCACAGGCTGACAGGATCAGGCCTGTTTGCTGCAAGGATAAACACCCTTAATTTTCAGTGTTGCATCTACTTTGCTACTGACTCCTTTGAATCTTTATGCCAGTAAAGATAATATTCTTTATGAGTACTGTTTGGATGGTTCTTTCCCATATTTCTTTAACTTTTTAAAGTCATAGATCTGGAAGAAAAAGCCAAGTATTATAAACAGCTAATGTTGTATTTTTGATACTTTTGAAAATATGTTTGAAATGGCAAGATTTCTTCGCTGCAATCATGATCATGGAGTCATGGAATGGTTTGGGTTGGCATGGACCTTAAAGGTCATCTAATTCCAAACACCCTGCATGGGCTTGGACAAGTGAGATCTAAATAGTGCCATTGATCGAGACCTTTGAATATGTGATATCAGAAAGTGGACAGAGGTCTATTCAATTTGCTGGTGGTGTGCAAGGAGCAATGAGATAAAAAAATCCCCTCCTTCCTCTTCCTTTTGTTTTTCTTCCTTGCTTTTTCTCCCTCAGTTAAGCATGCAACCTTTACACTTGCACACTCCCAGCAGCTCTGCTATGGCTGACTAACCTTGAGTCCTCTCAAATCTACACAACTGGGTTCAGACAATTTCACTTTGCTGGTCCAGTTTATATAATATAATACGATCTGCAGGGATGCAGCTAGACATTCTCATACCTTAAATAGAATGAATAAGCCAGAAAACAAAATAATTGAAGATTTTGCTGTAATGTGCTAAGTAGAAAATCTATGGGGAGCCATAGAAACTGTTTGGCCTGAAAAGAAAGCTGAAGAAACTGCAAGTAAGAAACATCATTAGGAAATGAGAGAAGTTTCTAGGATTGGTAGGAAAGGCCCATGAACACCAACCCATAGCTGCTTTTGTCTAGGGTTGATATCCCCTGGAAAGGTCTGGAAAAACAGATTTAAATCATTGGTGAAACTTTTAATGCTGGTCTTTAAGGAAAGTCCGATGTCCTCCACAGCACTTTTGCTTCATCCTAACTGCAGAAGCACAGACCTCTGGTTTAGTTTTGTATGTGTTTATTTTATTACCCATGCCTATGCCAGAAAACACACAAGCCCTCTATTCACCAAGTCAAATTAATTCAATACCTCCTATGAAGATTTTACAGCTTTTTTGAGTGTGGTTTCTTTAGAATGAATCAATGTGTTTGCTCAGTGGTTGGAGCAGCTGTAATAACATTATGTTCACTGTGCAACCTTATTTCATTTACTTAGTAAGTGTGACCTGATTTTAAGATAGGTGGGTCAGAATTTTCCAGAAAAAATTGTAAAAATCATGAAGATTTTTGTTTAAAGTAACTGCCTCCTTCTTAAGTTTTCAGTTAACATTAATTTTTCCCATTTCATTAGAAGAAGAAAATAGTGCAAATTAAAATTTTTTGGATGAGTCAGAAAAAACGAGGATGATAGATAAGAGATGTAAGTTATCAAGACTGATTGAGGGGGGAAAAGATGTGAAAACAAATCACTGTTTTTCCACTGATTCTTTTATAATTTTACCAATTTTTAGGTATTTTATTTTTTATTACCTTAACTCATGTAAATATTTCAAATTTCACTTCTAAACCAGGACAGTGTAGATGAAACGAGAACATTTTAAGAATGATCAATTCTATTTTAAGCACAGATTTCATTAGACTGGCTTCTCTGCATATTTTTCCCCAACATCTTCCTGGAGAGATAATGAGCAGTAGTGATGTTGGAAAATGTGTTTGACGTAAGAAGGTATCTGCTACATGTATTTAATACACTGTCTGCTGATTTAGGTCCTTGGACTTAAGATACCTCTGTGACAGCTGTTGTTTTCATCTGGTGTGGTTTGGGGGATATCTCTTTGTTGTCTTTTTCTCTCTTTTTTTTTTGTGTTGACAGATCTATATCTGAACTATTCAGATACTATTTCAGGACTATTTTATGCCTTGTACTATGCGAAAGAACAGGTGATAAACATTTTGTGGATCTTCTAGACATTGTTACCTCTAAAACTGCAGGAGCTATGATTTGATGAGCTGTGCCTGTGCTTTATGTTTAACCTTGCCTTGAGTGTAGATCTCACCTTGCCTTATGAAATTGGCAGCCTTGGCCTGTTCAGTGGAGGCATCCTCTAAATTACTGTCCAGAGATTGGAGTAAATCACAGGTCTGGACTGAGTATAATGATGCTTTGATGAGTGGCACATGGCAGTGGCTTCCTTGACAGCTTCAACTTTGTGTTCCCTTTAGACAGGGAGATTAAAAACACCTGTCAGAACTGTACCACTGGGCTAGCAGCAGAGGGAACGCTTATGTAGGTCATGTAAAAGAATCTGTCAAAAAGAGGTCATAGAAAATCTGCACTGAATTTGCTGCAACAAGGACTGCTGCCTTGGTCATAGTGAACAGCTGCCACTCACAGAGCATCTCCAGTATGTTGTCTGAATTCTCCTCAAAGATATAAGTACATGCACACATCCCCACATATATATATGTATGTGCTTTTGTGTGTGCATCTAAAATGATTCTGTGCTATTTTACTGGGCCAGCTCTTTAGCATAGTTTGCTCTCTGTTCATCTTAGCACTAGACCAATATATTTCACATCTGTTTTGAATGAACAATAGCTGTCTCCAAAGGATATCCTACTTTATAATTTCTTCCCATTTTATGATTGTGATGTAGTGGCTGCCTACAAATCACTGATATATTGCCTCTTGTGAAATGGTTGCAACTCTGATTCAAATTCTTGGGAAAATCATCTGCATACTCTCATCAGACATAGATCGTCTTGTCAGGCATAAAATTAAATAGAAACAAACTAAACTGGCGTAAAATTCAAGGGAAATAGTCCACAAAATATTTTGCTTGTGAGTCTCACTCAAAACTGCAGCACTGGCATCTGTGAGCCTGATGTTAGATGGACTTTGAGAGAGATGGAATGATGCTCAGGCTATGGCTGCTGTCAGTAAATTCTGTGGTACTGAAAAACATTCCCAGGCAGTAGATCTCAATGCTCTTTCCTGCAATATTGCTGAAATGGCTCTTGTGTGACTTCATTTCATACCAAACCTCTGGATGGTTCCCAGGCACTATTCAGGACGCATCATGGGTCAGGGACAATTCCCAAATAACCTGTCTGGAAGTAGACAAACTACCCGAGAGATTAAGAGAGTTTAATAGCCTGAGCATAAGCTGCTTCACATCTCTTGGGCACCATGTCAGCGAATGGTCCCAATTGTACTCCATCTCCTTCTAGAGACATAGCCTTAGGCTTTAGGCTCCACCTGAAATGCCATCTTATATGCTTCACTCTAGTAGCTTCAGTCTTATGATTTCTCTTTGATCTGGTCATATTGGTTATCTCTACAGCAGGAGACCAGTCCTCAGCACTGATTAAAGTATTAGCAGAGCTACAAACATGTTACCTCTAGTCTGCCAGGCATTTTTGCAGGTGGTACATCCTCTGTGAGCCTCAGAATGACAGACTGAGTGGTAATAAAATTAGTCTTTGTCCTGGGGTGACTTTATGATACTGGTATCCCCAATCGTCTGGTTTATGTTATATATTAAGTTCTGCACCTTTAAGACTGGCTTTGAGAGCAAGAGAGGGAGAAGAAGAAGCGCGCAGTTTGTGTTAAGGAAAAACATCACTCCCACACATCCCGCTCCTGGACTGTGGTGTCTGCAGCACGGACAGACAGCGGGACAGAGCTTCTCTCTGGATTTTAGTTAGTTTTAGCTAGCTGAGGCAGAGGAGTTCCCTGGACCTTTATTTGTTTTTTTCCCAATTTTCTTGGATCTGTGCAAGCCTGCTCTGGACTGAACACCCAGCCAAACCCCGGGAGCTCACGCCTGTGGCCCACCGGGGCCTGGGCCTCGGCACTTTCCAGCGCCGGAGGGACTGATAAGAACCTGAGCGAGCCGAGCTACACCACATGAAAAGGACTTTTCTTCCTAGACTTGCCATCCCATCGAACAGCAAGAGGTTTTATTATTTAATATTACTCAATTTCTGTTAAATAAACAGCTTTTTCCACTTCTCTCTAAGGAATTTTTTTCTTTTCCGGGACCAGTTAGTGGGGAGGGGCATTTCCCTGGGGAAATCCCCATTTGGAGTTTTCCTTCCTAATCTGCCCTAAACTAAGACAGTCTTGTAACAGATCTAGGAGATGACTCACAGGCCACAAAGAATAAGGCAACAAGTTTATGAAATCTGGGGCATTTTTCAGTTCCTGATGAAAAATAAAAATCACATAAATTGCATATTTTTTCAATAAGTTTTCTATATTTTCCAAAGGATTTCTCTGACATTAGTTATTTTTGGAAAAATGCCATTAAGGTACAAGTCCAGTGAAATCCTGTGTGACTCTCTACCAGCTTGTGGGAGGCTGTGGTGAAGGGTGGCTGCAGTATATGGGATTTCACTGGACTGTTGCTCCAAAATGGTATAAACAGGCTGACTGCTCCAAGTCTAGAAAGCCCAGAAGAAACAGTGATTGTCACAGCTTTAAGTAAAATGCTGATTGATTCTTGTCTGAAAGAACTGTACCTTTTTCACGGAAGAGATTCTGGTCCCCTTGGTCCCTGGTTTCACAGTAACTGAAGTGTCAGACCAGTAAAGCTCAGTGGAAGAATTAGGGTTTGGGATTTCTGCTGTAAACTTGGGGCTGAAATGGATCCAAACAAACATTGTCTGCCCTTTTCTAAGTGACAGTTTAATTGATGCTCTTGCAGAAATGGTGTGCATCCATCTTCACCCTCTCCAGCTGCTGAAGCCTCTGCTTAGGAGGTAACAAGTCACTTCGGTCAGAGATCTATGGCTAGAGTTGGACCTCTCTGGTAAATCAAAGGACTGGAGAAATGATGCTGGATTTAGCTCCTAAATTATCCAGACTCTATGGACGCTGAAAGGAAACAGATGAAAGATGAGCTCTGGGGCAAATTAGAAAAAAGGTAATCCAGATCTTTGACGAGCCTGAGGTTTAGCAGAGACATCTGCAGTCAATGGCTTGTCAGATGCCTTCGACATGCTTAAAGTTGGTTGCTGTTTTGTCTAAACACCAAGCAGCACAGTGAAGGAATACTTCAATGTTAACTGTGCTTTGTGAAGAGGGATATTCTGGAGTGTACTTGGACAAACAGCAAATATCAACACAGAACCTCCCAATGTCATTAGTTTCAGGGGCACTGTTAAGCAAACCCACCAAACAGACTGAGATGCTTGAAAGGATATGCTCTTTAAAAACCCAAAAAAACCAAGCCACAAAAACATGTTATGAAACAGTGGAATATTCAGGGGGCAAAAAAAAAGGCTTTTGCAATTTTGTCAAGGTTTTAAGGCTGGACCCATGAGTTTTATCTAACATTCAGATTTGTTTTCCTTACCGTCTCCCAAAATAAAGGATACTAAAACTTGGATGTGCAATCAGAGAATCCTGAAGGTAAAATAACTGGGTAAGACCCAGTTGCATGATAGATGACATAAAAGTTGGGAAGAAAATGTGGTGATATAGACAAGAAAGCAGGGTTGGGTATGTCACACTTATCCATATGAATGTGACAAGCTATCAAAGGTGCAAAGAGCAAACACTGCCTCTTGCTGTACTAACAAAAAATAGGACTGAAACCCCTCTCTTCTTATCTAAAATTATCTTTCAAAACAGGACAAATACATGCAGATTGCTTGATTTCTTGAGGAAAATCTCTGAACTTTACTGACTCCTGAATCCTATCCAAATGCAAGTTTGTGCAGGACAAAGTTCCATCAGGGATAAAGTTTTTAATTTAACATTATAGGGCATTAATTTTTTGCTGGTGGCCAATTTACTTCACTGAAGAAAAGGAACCAGTATGCCCCACAGACATTTCAGGATTTTTCCCCTCAACACTACAAGCTGACAAATGTTCCAGTCCTGATCTTGAAAAGCTGTTCAGGATGTGCTTAACATTAAAACAGTAATCCCTCATATTAGAGTCTACAGCCTCATCTCACATGACAGGGAAACTGTTATTCAGTTAGATATCCTTTCTATCCTTATAGAAAACCACAGCAAAAAGCAACAATATAAATTTATATTAATATTGATGTTGCTTCTTACTGGCCAGCAGTAAAAGCTGTGACTTGTGGGTTTTTGCACACAATGATGGATTAAATTTTGTTCTTCCACCTCCTGTTTCACAATGATATGTCAGAAACAACTTTGTCAGAATTTATTGAGTCAATCCAGTTCTGAAAGAGGAATATTAGATCCATTCCTTTATAATTGTTTCAGTGAGTGTGTTTGGGATTAAGCTTTAACAGTCTGTTCATTTAGTATTCCCTTTCTAAACTGGCCTTAAATTTATCCACTAATGTAGGATTTTATATTTCACACTTGTACATTTTAATATGTTCTCATATCCCACATTGCTATGCTGCTTCTCCCCAGAAAGCTCAGGAATAGATTGATTTTTCAAAGTGAATTTCGAGGGTTGGTTCTCAGGAAATCTTTGAATTTGCAAAGTTTATAAACTATTTCCATGTACCATTTGTTCCCACAGTCCATTCTTTTGTGCTGGCAAAATTATTTCTAATTTGCCTTCTAACAATTCTAATTGTTCTAATAATTCTAATTATTTATTATTCTATAGATTATTCTAATCTAATATTAGATTATTCTAATCTAATAATTACCTTCCAACCCCTTGACAGAAACATGTGCCAGGATCTCACATGGGCTGTCAAAGGGATAGAGTCACAATGATATAGCAAATAACAGCTGAAGAAAGGGGAAGAACACCCTGACACAGCATTCCAGGCACTTCTCTCTTGAAAGGAAAAATAATCCAGCATTAGCCTTGGAAGTAGATAACAAGAGCAGGTATCTTTTCACAGCTGTGACCGTGAACAATGACTGAAAGTCTGCATGGAAATCAATCTTTAGACACTTCAGGGAAGGAAATCAGATCTAGAAAAAATATTATGTCTCCACAAGTGCAAATATAATTCTTTTTGCTCACTTAAAATATTCAACTGAAGGTTGTGCAGTGCTATGAAATAGTGCTACAATACCATTCTGATGTTTCTGATGAAACTCATCCCATGTAATTGAATTCAACACCATATGCATTATGTCCCATGGCTTTCCCTCTCTAGTTGGGAAGACATGAATCTGACATCAGCTTTGGTTATAGTATCATTCACTGTGACCAAAATCCCTTTGCATTCTTCCACTTTACATAAGGTAAGAAAAGAAAATACTAGAAGAAAATTAAGTTCTCTGAAGCACACTTTTTCCTGTGAACCTGGATAGAGAAACTGGATTAAACTTCTGTAATCACAGAATACAGAGCTTGACTTGTATGCTGATAAAAGTGGGAAGTTTTTTCTTCTGTTCTACGCAGAACATTGCCTTTCCCTGTCCCTAACTTTTCTAACTCTTGTCGTGGGAAGTTTTGATAATTATGGCATTCATGGTCCGAGGCTGGTGCTTCTGCTGTGTACCAGGATATGGTCCAGGGCTGTCTTCCTGGCTCTGATCTTTGCAAAACTCCCTTTAAACTGCTATGGAGAGTATTCATCAACTCCATGACATAACATAGAGGATGCATCAACTCTCCTTTCCTTTACAGTGTCCAGTTTGAAAACTTCCTTGGATATAAACGTGTTTTACCACCAAACCCCACAGTTATTGTAATTCAGCTGTGAGTGTGGGGCTGAAGGGCACAGCCATGGAGCCAGCTGAGATGTAAAGGTTAGTCTATACTGACTGAAGGAATTAGATCTGATAATTTATTTTTCTTTATCTCACTTTAATTTCCATTGAGTAAACTCCGAGTCTCATTTTTCCATTTCTATTTAGTGTTATCATTGTGATAATGCTGAAGAGCTTCTGTAATGAATTAGGGTTCATTTTGAAAGATGCTCTAAACACAGTGTAACAGCCCAGAGAAAGAAGGTGACTAGAGTTTTCCTGTGTTCTTTTGTGTCACAGCAGTGCAATTCGTCCTAGAAAACCTATAATTTAACACTACCAACAGCTAAAAATCAATAGCTACTTATTTTTACCTGTCTACTCCTCTTACTCTGTGCAGTGCTTTTTTCCAGTGCATCTGTTGACCAGTCTCACTCGTGGGGACCAGTGGGGCCCTTTCATCATCTGACATCTAGCGGCAGTGCTGTGCAATAGGGACGAGGTCAAAAGAAAACCGGGGTTGTCACACCGTGGGGAAATTCTAGCCCTTCATGATCTCTTATAGTGGCATCATTTCATTTCATTTTCTGATAACCAACCTACCTTTTTAAATTTGCAGTCTTCTTAATGTGATGCTATGCTCTTAGCTGTGCAGTGACAAGTGTGTGTTTCTCACTAAAACAGAGGAAATATTTTGCATTTGAACTTGCATTGTGCCCTTTCATAGTGCAGCCTTCTTTTAATTCTAAGTACTAGGAGTTTATGGAAAAAGATCTTAGAGACTTTATTGCAAAGTCCTTGCCGAGCTTAAAACAGAGGTAAAATGTTTGAAATACAAAATGAAGACAACATTGGCAAAAATTAAAAAGTCAAAAGTTCTTTTAAATCATCCAAATGATGCCTACTCATTTCCAAGGCCAGGAAATCCACAACTTATCACCTGTGCAATCATATATTCTTTATCCATCTGGTCTCTCCTGAAAGGAGTTGGTACTTTGCTATGTTAGGAACACCACACCATGGTCTCTGAGTCCTTCATGCTCATAGTACTGTAGCCCACATTTCTGGTCACCTGAAAGGCTAGGAATGCCTGCATGTCCTTAAGATTTCCTGTCATGCTGTGCAGCCATCTTTGCAGACTGATTCATTCTCTTTTGGATAAAATATATGTGAAAGAAATCCTAAAAAAACAGTAAAATTCAAGCAAATTTTGCTCATTGACATGTCAATATTTTGATTAACAAAAATTGAGTATTTTCCAATACAAATGTTTCAATTTTTAATGCATGAAATGATGATAAAAATAATCTAGATGAACATATGATTATTAGAAAAGTCTGTTGATGCAAACTGAGTTATTAGTTTATTAGTATGAAGACAGTATGGTGTATTTATACTGAAATCTTAGATCTTATGCTGACTGAGGTTTGATTCAGAATGAAAGGAAATTGTAATTTTGGTATTTTCTGTGATATCAGACATTCAGGTTTTGATGATTTTTGGTTATTTGCACCAGCTTTCTCTAAGGAAAATAGAAATATGGCAAAGAAGTATAAATAACAACTTTATTGCAATTTGTAGAGTATATATTATTTTGTAGATGGTTAATGCTCAGCTTTTCTATTTTGAATAAACACATTGTGCTCAAACATCAGCTATGACTTGTACTTGTCTAGCATTGGCACCAGAAAAATACTATTATTTCCATGATTTTTCTCAAAAGAGAGAGGTAAAATTTCTACTGTGCATGGAGATAAACTCACTAAGTGTGTGTGGTAATGGAACAAGACCTCTGTCTTTTTGTCAGATACCATACACTGCTGGCAGTTCCAGCTGCCAGCCAAGGAGTATGGCACCATTGCTAGAGGAAGGCAATTGGATTTTAGAGGAAGAGAAAGGATAGGAACCTCTCTGTCTTGCAAACCAGTGACTTGTATCTGTGCCGTGTTACAGGGTGTTCACACTTTGTTTTCTTCAGCATGTAAAAAAAGCCACATGCCTTTTTTTGCTAGGTGTTGCAGAAAAACCTTACCTGAGATCTATATCCATCTTTTCTCTAAGTTTCTACTGTCAGCCACAGGCAGGGAAAGTGCTCAGTCACTGACTTGGGCTGACTTCTGCTGCTGAAACACTTACCTTTGGCTGCATGGTTTGAACATGGACCACTCATTGGTCTGAGCTCAGATGCCTCCATTAGGCATGTGGACAGCACTTACCAGGATTTTGGTCTTTGTGGCCACAAAATGTTCCACAAGATAAAAACATGCAAGGCAAGTGAATACAGTGAAGAAGCTGGCTTCAAAACTTTCCTTGTGTTAAAGTTCCTTTGTCCTTTGCCCAGATAGATGCTCTAAGAGATAGTATTTTTATTCCTGCCTGTTGGCAGTATGTTCTCTAAGCTCAGGATCATTTTTTTTCCACCAGCATTTAGTTTCACCCTCATTTTAAAGCTTTAAGAATGGCATAATAATGGTCAAATTCATCCCAAATTGCAGAGACTTTTCCTGATGGTTAAGCATCTTTAAAGGCTCAGATCCAGTCAGGAGGACACCAAACACAAGGATATAGGTGGAAATCACATACTTAGATACCTAGAAATTTGCCTTCACAGTGTAACCAGATTCTTACAGAAATGCTGTATCTTCAAAAATATCTCACATCAGATATCTCTCATCAGGAATGAAATAAAGACCTCTATGTACAAAAATTTTGTAAATTTTGCATGTTGTGTAGACCTCTGTCTTTTGGTAGCACTGATTCCAAAAATTATGGCCTTCAGTAATCTGTACCTGAAAATAATCTTTGCAAAACCAGAGGCAGAGGCAAAAAGGTTTGCAAGGTGGGGGTGAACCTCCGGGAAGGAGAGTCAAGGGGACTGCAAGGGGAAGGAACATGATGGGGTCCATTTTCATTTACACTCAGATCACTTTGGATGTAAATTTCTTCAGCCAAGTTCTTGAGGAGTGGCCATGCTTTGTGTGAACTTTGCTGGGACAGTACATTTCTATGGTCTCAGTGAGCACAGATGTTCCATTAGGGCTATGACTGTCCAAAAGATTTCAAAAGTAGTATTACTTAAATACATGTGGGAATTTTGGCATGGGCTTGAAGGTTTTGCTGAATCAGCGCCTTCTTCTCTAATTAAATCCCGTCTTCTGGCTCACCATGTAAACAGGCTGCACTGTGTTCCTGGAAATAAGGAAAGATTTTATCACACTTAGAAATCAAAAAAGACATCTTTACTGATAGTCATTCTCCTTCTGTACATCTCCATAACCAAACAGTTGTTAACTTGCACAATTTTGCTCCAGAACACACCTATACCTGTTTGGTCTCCTCCTGAGATCAGTGTAAACTTTCCTTACTTCCTTACCCTAAGTGTACTTATTTTAAATTAAAGCCTGGTCTGTTCACAGTAATCTTGCTTACAGTAGTAGGAAGTGTTAATTGCACTGTTCAGCTGCTTGTAAAATTATAACCAAACTGATGAACAGATGTTCAATTGCATCATGATTTAAAGAGTTCATATATTTATTGTGTAAATCATGTTTTCTATAATCTTTGGTGAAAATCAAAGACAGTAGTTATGAAAGAAACTATGGTGATAGCCTGAAACATAGCTAGAGGTCAATATATGTGTATATATTTGTATTAGATGCATACACACACATGTCAAAAATGCTTGGCATTGCTTTTTGTAAATGACATATTTTTCATCTTTATTACCAAGTTGTTCTGTTTAATAATGACATTTCCCATATTTTATATTATATAAATATATTATATATTTATATATTATATAATATAGATTATTATTTGTATTATAATAATATGTATATATTTTTTTTAAATATCTGCATTTTTAAGGATCAATTTTTCATCCTAACCATTGTAACCCTTTCAGTCTAGGGGAAAACAGCTTTTACTAGTTCCTATAATAGCTGCTGATAATTTAGGGGACTCAGTCCTTCAGAACATAGTTTCTAGAACCCTCTCGGTGCTTTTCTTTAAGTTTTCCCTTTTGTGATTTTGAATCACCACCAATATGTCAAACATATGGCTCAGCTTATTCAATTTAAATTACTCTATTAATAGATTTAACAAAGCATTTTTATTTTCAAATCTAAGTGCTTCTCCTCGCATACTTTTCTCTCTATAAAATACCTTTATACAAACTTTTATTTAGAAAATCGCAAGCCGAGTAACTGCACAACTGGAATTAAGCATCTGGGGAGCTGAGCTGTGGGGAGCTAACCTGGGGCGGATGCTGGGGCTGCTGCGAGCGCGGGGTGCCAGATGTGACTGTGAGTGCCAGCTGTGAGCGCGAGGTGCCAGCTGTGAGCGCGAGGTGCCAGCTGTGAGCGCTAGGGGGCAGCGGTGACCGCGGGGTGCAGCTGTAACCCCTGGGTGACACCTTGAGCGTGGGGACAGCTGTGACTTTCGCCTGCCAGCTGGCCCCACTGGGTGCTGCTGTGGCCATAGGGTGCCAGCTGTGAGCCCTGGGTGACAGGTGTGACCTTGGGGCAGCAGTGGTGACCTCCTGCTCCCAGATCAGGGACCCCAAAGCAGGGGCAGTGGGCAGTGCTGGCAGGTCCCTGTGTCCACGGGAGTTGTTCAGCTGTGTTCAGCAAGGTGAAGTTCATAATTCCAGTCCGTTGCAAGAATCAGAATCTTCTCTGGGGACCTGTGCTAACCTCCCATATCTGCAGCAAATGCTCCAAAAATAATCACCATCTTCGTCAGTCCAGGGTCAAAAAAACAGCTCACAGCCACAATATCCACAGGCTGTTACCCAGACCTAATCTTTAGGAGCCTATGGCAGATTTTTATCTGACAGTTTGGAACCTTGTGCTGCTCATTAAATGTGGAGGTTGTATGACCCTTAGTTCCACCAGCAGCGTTTCTTCCTGTCATACAGAGAGGGAATTTCCACACCTTCCCTGCTCCTTTTAGTCCCTGCAGGCTGCAGAGCCCCACAGGCCCTGCACAGACCCACACACACCCATGTGGGGACAAGGTACTTTAAGGAGCACACAAACACTCACATGGATCTGTGCCCACTAACTTACCTAAAGTTAGCAAGATACAGTGCTTGCAGACCATAAAAAACACATGAAGCCTGGGATGCCTGAGGAAAAATCTGACAGATATCCCTTATCCCAAGTTGATTTAATCAATTAATGCAATCAGACCATGAAAAAGTCTGATTTACAGCCAGGACCACAGAACCCACATCTCAAACCTCTAGATCCTGTCTGATGGGCCAGTGTTCAAAGAGGTCCAAACTTCATAAAGAACATGTTGGCTACAAACACTTAAACACAGCCTTGCACCTTCCTTTCCTGTTATCGGCATTTGGGCAATTTGCAGCAAAAGGCATGAAATTATGAGCGAGTGCAGGGAAGAATGGTTATGTACAGCCTGGTAACAACAAGTTCTTTCTTTGTATGTTAGCTCCCATGCTTGTCTTTTGTCTTGCTTTAAGGTACTAAAACCTTTAAAAAATTCAGTATCAGTTTTCTCAAGGCTTTTGGGGTATCTGTCACCTGAGAACACAGGGAAGAATTGCTCTCTTGGAAGGGTAAAATGTGGCTTATCTGCTTGGCTCCAGCAAGTACTTGATCATTTATTGCTCCTGCCCCACTCTGTTAGCTGAAACACTTCCATGCCAGTGTCAGGAGACTGGGTTCCTATAGGCAGAGAAGTGAGCAGGACTTTTCAGGACAATCATCAGGAATGCTGTAGTTTGTGTGCCTCAGCAACACATTACATTAGGATGTATAATTTCCTCAGCAACACATTACATTAGGATGTACAATTTACTCAGTTCAGTCTCATCACCTTTGGATCATATCATTCATTTGCAAAACAGCTGTTGAAAAACATTAATTGGATGAGAAGCAAATTACCATTTTTCTTAGTGACATGAAACAGCTGGAAAGACTAGTACGGATTAGCTGTCTCCTTGGTTTTATGTATCATTTCCTCCTTTCCTTCTCTGCCCTCTCAAGCTCCTCTTGTCAACAGTAGGGGGAGTACAAAATTATAAAACCGAATGGAAAGCAAAAAAGGATGTTTAGCAAAAAACACTGAGAAAATTGTTTCAGCTTGACCACATGGGATCCTGTTTTCTGTGTGTCTGTGCGTCCATCTGGTCCCACAGCCACTGGAAGTACTGGCTGGTTTTTCCAAGCCAAACTGAAACTCCACAGTTCCTACTGGTTTTGTGGAAAATAGCATCTGGCTAGAGGAGAAAAACCCCTGTTGATGGGAAGACAGATAATTCATCCCTGGGCTAGGCTGTGGGACCAGTGGCTGGTCACCCCATGGGTAACCACACAGCATTACCCAGCTAGATACCTAAATATAGTGTGGATAAATATATGCATTGTGAGGAGCTATAGGAGGCACAGGAGAGGGGGAGAGGTATTGGGAACTCTTTAGGGCTGTAGGAGGATATGGTGAGGTGCAAGACATAATCCCATGTTGTCCAGACTCCTGGCAGAGATGTAAGGACAGGACCACCAGTAAGCACTGTTCTGTTTTGACACTCCTATTCTGGTTCCTACTCCTCCAAAGAAATGACAATCAGAGAGGGAAAACTGAGTGACCAAGCTGTTACCACTAATTAGGAGTCAAATCTTTCTGTGTTGGGAATGACCTTTTAGGCCTTCTTTGCTTATAAAGGAAAAGTAATACTGATTGCTTTCTTTATTTTCACAGGTGACCTGTGAACATGAACCCCACACTGGTTTAACAGAATGCCAGAGCTGCCAGTCAGCAAACATTAACTAACATAACATTTCACTGTTAAAGATTAACCTGCCTTAAAACCGGGAATTAATATAAATTATGAAACAATGTTTCACCTGATAAAAGAAGGAGGAGCACAGGGTAACTGTGGTATCTGTTAATATATATGAAGACAGTGGAACTTACCTATGTGTTGCAAAGAACTGAATAATATCCTCTATGACACAATGATTAAACATTTCTTGAAGTTAAAGTTACAATCATATTACACACTGAGCAGACTGTGTGTGAGAGTAATCTTGCCTCCGAGTATAAACAGGGTGTAACTTGGCAGCTTCTGCGACTGTGCCGTTAAACTGTGCTTTCTACTACACAGCCATCCATTTAAATGAATGCTGGAGAAGAGTTTAAAGAGCCTGAAAGTACAGACATAGCTAAGGAATCATCTCTGTCCCATCTGCCTCCAGCATGTTCTGCTCTTTTCGTGTAGGATATCACAGTCATTCTACAGTGGTAGTGCAAGCAGGTGCCTTCAGACAACTTTATCACTGGCTTGTGGTGATAAAAAAAGCTGCTGTTGTAACTTGTCAAAAAAGCGAACATCATAGAGGAAAAATGTAGGATGTCCTATTCTGAATAAGAACTGAAAGATACCCTTCAAAGAAACTATTAATTCCACCCAGCCTTATCTGTCTGAAAGTTAGCTACTTTAAACTAGTTGGGTAGCCTTCCCCTGTAAAGAGATGTTTCCTCTGGAGGCTGAAAACACTGATTTTTCCCAGCATAGTCATTGAGTGAGGAGATGAGACAATAGATGATATGAGATGAGATGAGATGATGAGATGAGATGAGATGAGATGATGAGATGAGATGTGATGAGATGAGATGAGATGAGATGAGATGAGATGAGATGAGATGAGATGAGATGAGATGAGACGAGATTAGATGAGTAACATTGTGGAAAATTTCGTTCTCTTCTTTCAGTACAGGAATCTTTCCTAACTCATATATCTAGACAGAAAGCTGAAGCCATCAGATGAATCTCCCTCAAATGTCTACCATACCAGCCCACTTCAGGCTTAAATATTCTTAGGGATCTAAATCTAATGATGATGATGTGATGGTGTTCACCATGATTAGACTTGTAGATTAGTGAAATTTGATCCTTTACTTTGATTTCCTGGCAGGAACGGAGCCGGTGGGGTTCTCACAGCAATAGCAGCAACATGGTAGTACTGCTGCTGTTTGCAGCAAATCAGGGGGGCACGGCTCATCCTGGGGTCATTGCATTGCTATAAAAAATACTCAGCAAAAAGAAACCATTTTACTAAAGCATGCGAGAGGTGTGTAAAACAGACAAATCTGTGAGAACCAGGGAACAGCAGGACAAACCAGTGCTGAGACCAGGTTCTCAGATACCTCCAGCCATGCAAGCAGTATGGCCAACAATTTGGCAGTGTGTTCTGTTTCCAGAACTAAATGTAAAAGAAATACCTGGAGAGGATGTGACTGTGACTCTATAGATTTTGTCTGATTTTGTGGGGAGTTTGCATGGCAACATGAAATGAATGTTGGATGCATGTAAAGCACACAGTTTGTGTCATCAGAGCAAAGGTTGTGCTCCATGACATGGTAGTTGAATCTACTCTTGAACAGGGCAGGGCTGGTCTGTGAAGGTTGTAATTCATAGCTTCAGAAAAAGTGAACACTGATGAAATGTTAATTGCTATCCAGTAAAGACTGATCAGGGTGATTATCAGGTGAGATAATTTATTTAGACATTGGGACTTAAGGGTGATTTTGGTGGCAAAGTGCTGTTGTGATGTGAAAGGGACAAGGCTGCAACAGCCAAAGAAGAGCAGGACAAGATGCAGGAAAATGCATCTTCTTCAGGAATGCAGAAAAGCAAGTGACTAATGAAAGCTTGTATCTTGCAGATGGAGAGAAAAAAAGCTTGCTCTTTGGAAAGAAAAGAGGCAAAGTACAAACATTGTCTGCTGGAGGGATATTGGCATATTAACCTGCAGCCTTTCACACCTCAGAAACATAGAATGCCTTCAACAGATGAAGCAGAAAACAGGTGCCGTCAACCTAAAACTGTTTATTGCCATAATATAAAAAAAATCCCCAAAATCATCTGGAGAATAAAGTAATAAATTATTTTGTACAATTTTCACTTACGGGCAAAATGCAATTTTGTTCTAGTCTTTGAAAATAAAATTTGAGCTGACATGTTAATTTATTAAAATACATAAAAAGCATTTATGAAAACTAGTCCTGTTGCCTATTCTATAGAGCAGTGTACATACAAACAATTTATGAGATCTCTGGAATGGTATTTATTGTCTTTTGCTGAATGTAAGAAAGTTTAATGATACTAACAGTTAAACCAGCTGTTACTCTTCATTTCTCTGATAACTTTTTTAGCAATAGGATCAAATTCCCACTGTTTTGATCCATGGAAGAAGTAGAACAATCCTGGAAATGAAAAAATAAAGCATTATGTTATGGATAGAATAAATAGCTTCATTCTGACAAATCACCTTTGTACACACAGGAGATCATCTCTTCATTTCTGTCTTTTGCAGGATGCAGCAATAATGACATTCATCATCATTTCAGAACTTAAGATCTTTAGAACTAAACGGATTTTATTTAAAAGCTCATTTCATTTACCTTTCTGCTGAAAAACAGCATCAATCCTCTGAGTAATTCCTGGAAATTCAGCGACTGTCAGTCTAGGATAACCCTTCTCCATGGTCTGGCTGTTTTCATCAAACCTAAGTCATATGAAGGAAGACATGCAATTTTCCAGAGTTTAGATTCCAATTCTGCACAGAGTTAAGTGGGTTTTAAAATGTGTCCATCATCTGCAATTTAGTTGGTTTCACTGGGGTTGCAGGAGAAATTTGTGTCATTTATTTGCACAAATGGCCACAGGATGCTGGCCAGTGTGTTTTCCATGAGGCTGTCACTTGTTTGCTGATGAAGGCAGGTGCAGCCCCAAAGAAGCATCCTAAGTGAGAAAAATTGAAGACCCACATTTTTGACTTCAGGGATGGATTTACCTTCTCTCATGATAACAGTGTGACAGACAGTGCATGGAAACTGGACAGGTTCATTCCTGTTACAGCACAGCTCCTCTCAGACTTTGTTAAGATATTGTACATAGTCCTCTACTAGCTGACTGTTTTAGATGGAGGCAGGGAAGCTGGCTTATTTCTAATACAATCAAATTCTTCCTTAATGAGCCAGGACAATTTTTATGAGATGCAGCTAAAATAAGGGTGTTGAAAGAACCTAAAATGCTCTTCCAGATTTGAGGAACCCTCTCAGGAAAATAAACAAAACCAAGCAAAAAAAGTCTTTGCTTTACTTCTCCTTGGATACAAGAAATATTTTTCACAGGCACATGAGGCTGAGAGAATGAGTTACTAGGTAAGAAATGTGTGTTGTGGTTTTCTTGCATGCTATTGTCTTGTGACCAAGACAGTAAAATAACAGTGCAAGATATTGTAAATACCCTACCCAAATTAATCAAAATCAAAAAACAGGAAACCACAAGAATCTTAAAATCCAGCTGACACTGTGTGTATCACTGAGGAACTCCACAATTAGTCACAATAAAATCTGTGTAACCCACGCTTGCCCTGTTTGCCTGAGGAAGATCTTTGCTGCCATTGTCCTTGCTCACAGAAGGAATCTTTCAGCTTCCCAAAGCTGACTGCTTTTTTCTACCTGCCTGATCTTTGGGTATCAGGACTCATTCATGCCAGGTTGGGAATAAGATTTAGAGAGAACATGTCAAAAAGTCAGCACTAACCAGTCAAAGGCAGGAAAGGAACTCTCACTTTCCTTTTCTGAAAGGGATAAAATAATCCAGGACTTTTCAGAAACCAGAGAAATCCTGAACAAGCCATCACAGCCAGCCTTCTGCTGAAGTAGGTTCACTTTGATCTTTAATTTTTAGAGACGCTTTTGTATTGGTAAAAGTTCTCTAGGTGCTGGAATTTTTTTCAGCTTCCAGGCATAATATATCAAAACTTGTCTATATTTTGGATGCCTACTTCAGGACACACTTAATCTCTCAAAAGACAAAGTTATACCCTTCTCCCCATGCAGGAGACAAAGAAAGACTTCTATGAAAAGTAGGATTACTAGAATTGCCTAAAAGGTCTACTTTCTCTTTTATCACATAGACACTTTATTTTTTATCCAGATTATATTGGAGTCATTCATAGGAAAACATTTGTCAATTCTTCTTACCTCCAGTACTTGTCACCTATGAAAAAGTCTGTCTTCCCTGTATTTTTATTACAAACAGCTGCATCAACTTTCTTGACACCTTTAGGGAAGCCCAGTGTGTTGATATTCTTTGGATAACCTACCAATACCTGATATCCACTGATAACCCAGAATTTGTTGCCTGTTAAAAGAAATTAAAATATTTAGTTACACCACTCATTTTCAGACAGTAAATGATAAAATGCATCTCTTTATTGTAGGTTGTAGAAAAACTAGAAATATTTGGAGGGTTTTTTTTATTTATTTCAAAAGTGAATTCCATGCACACATCCCTTCTTCCCACATAATTAAATTAAGAAAAAAATAAAGAAAATATCATACTTCACCTTTGAAAAGTAGGATCTGATCTTTTGTGTTCTCGTATGCAGCTTCAATACCAGGAGTCAGATTTGGCCAGAAGGCAGAAATTAATTCCCTCTCAGCTTCTGAGTTATCAGGATATACCCGCCATAAGTGCCTGATTTAAATATGAAACAGGTTTTGTAGTACGTAAGAAACCACAGAAACTTCTATATGTGTAAAAGAATGTGAACAACATTGTGACTTACAAGCTCCTTCTTGTCAGTGGAGCTACCTGGCTTGATGTGTCAGAAAGGAAATAACTCCTTGTGCTGGAAAGTGTTTTGTTTTTTAATTCTCTCTTCATTCTGGCATTTCATTGATAACTGATTGATAAATGGGATCAGTTATGAGCAGCTGAATATTTCAGGTTGTTCCTGTACTGTATACTAAGTGGGTTAGAGGAGCCCAAGTTGGACTTACTGTAACCTCTTCATCAGATGAATTCCCCAGATGATTTTGAGCTTGCAGAGGTGATTGGAGAAGAGATGGGCTCAGCTGTATTGTCAAACATACTTATTTCTTAGTTAGTTAGTTAGCTAGTTAGTTAGCTACTTAGATTAGTAAAAATTAATTAAATACTTCATTAAATGTTCAAGGCCAGGTTGGATGGGGCACTGAGCAACCTGGTCTAGTGAAGTGTCCCTGCTTGGAACTAGATGATCTTCGAAGTACCTTCCAAAACAAACCTTTATGTGATTCTCAGGAAATATTTGCATCATTAAGTCAAGTCACTACTCAGTGTAACCTTCTATACTTTGGGAATAAGGTCTCATTGAAGTGTTTTCTGGAAAAAAATGCAACATGTTTTTTCAGAGGATCCTGTGAAAATATTAATATAGCTAATAGCTGCTAAAGCTTTTATTTCCTTGAATTGAAATCCATTTGTCTCACTGTAAATCCTGCAAACATGTGAACCACAAAAGTATTCAGTCTTTCTGTATAAATAAAAAAAATTTAAACCCCACGCAGACAAAAGCCATATCAGTATTTACCTGCCCTTTAGAAAAATGACTTCTTGTCGGAATGTAGTTATAGCATCAAAAGACATCTGGGAGCCACAGATTTTAGGTGAGGTAGGGGTAGCTGGCCTTTTATCTGGGGTGCTTGGTGGGGATCCTGAGTGAGACATTTTGGAGAGAATACACCAAATTGTAGAAATACTAAGGTTTCCACACTTAGCTCTTTTTTTTAATATTATGCAACTATGATTAAGTTTATGGTGAAACTTTGTGAAAGAGATTATTTCTCCCCTGCTTACCTTTTGTTTTAAAGCCATGGATTTTACTCACCGTAAATGGACTGAATAGCACTTATATCATCTGGAGAGAGAGGAAATTCACTGGGGCTGATGTAGGCATAATTGGGAAACATGAGAGCCCTCTGATCATTAGAATGGGAGAGACCCAGGGCATGGCCAAACTCGTGAGCAGCAACAAGGAACAAGTTGAACCCTTAAGAAATGGGCAGAGAGAAGAGATGGTCAAATTTTACTCAGTAAATGGCTGCTATAACCACAGCAGGGCTGTTGCTCAGTGAGAGCTTTCATACAATAATATTAATGTTCATTAGGGAATGCATCTATGTGAACATATTTTTGTACAAGACAAGATTGTGGTCTTCCCCCACTAGAAGAGAGAGACTTTTGACCCTCTTGTTTTCTGTTAGCTACTGAAAGTGTGTGTTTGTCATGAGTAGATATCTGGGGGTGAGTGTGGGTGCAGCTCTTTGGAATGTCCTGGCAGGGTTTCCTGGCTGAGGTAGAGCAGATTAGATAGTGAGTCAGATCAAACTAACAGCTCTCCAGGGCAAGGCAGGAGGACACGCTCTGTGCTCACTGAAGGTATCAAAGTGTCACTCTGTGTGTCACTCTCCCTCCTACAAACCTGAGAAAGAAAGGTGAGATCATGAATAGACAAAGAAAAATAAAATGTTAGCAGAATGCTTCACCTTTCTACCATTGGGACTTTAAAGCATATGGTCTCTTTAGGGATTTGTCAAACAGAATCCATTTTTAAAATATTGTGCTTCTGCATGCTTATTCCCTGTGAAATATGTTAACACAACAAATAAATAAAAACAGAATTTCCTTCAACATGCATCCCTCCAAGTAACATGCCTTTCCGAATTAGGGAAGAATGATCATCTGCCCTGCAGACCAAGATCCAGAAATGTCAACAGATTTAATGAATATCACAAGTCTGTGGCAGAGGAGAGGACTGGTCATCGATTGCCCAAGAAAGGCTGATTGAAGCCAAGACATTCACTTCTCAAAAACCCAAACAAAATAAAGCCTCATTTTTTCCACACATATTTCCAGTTAGTCTTCCCCTCTCATGAATCTTCTGAGTGCTATGGGTTCTGCAATGTCTGGCTGCTGAGCAGCAGCAGAAAAACTGTGGTTGACCCATTCAGTCCCAGTATGGGGAAAAAAATTACAATTTAATCACGTGACATGTCCAGCCCTCATCCCTCTCTTTTTTTCCCCACAATAAATCCACACTCTCCTCCTTGTGAGGTGGTTTTACAGCATCTTTCTGTTCATCAGCACTGTGTGCTTCCTGAAATCAGTTCTCTTGTTGCAGCTTTCCATCTCAATAAGTGGATAAGGATCTAAATCTCCAGAGGGTAATGTGCCTGTGTACTCCCAGAGCTGTCAGAGGCAGTAGGTGCCTGGAGGCTGAGTGGAGCAGACATGTCCCAGGCAGATTGAGGTTGGGCACTCAGGGTTCCCCTCTCTGCTGCCTATTAATGAACCTGTTATGGAAATTTTAGTGAAGACTCTTCATTATCACTGGTGGCTGTATTGATTTTTAGGTGTTGGGGATGTCCTCTGATGCCTGCTGCAAAGCACAGACCATGGTAGTGCCAGGCCTGGTGTGCACCAGGAGGGGAAAAGAGGAAGCTTTCATCAAGGGTTGTGAAACTCTGGGCCACCACCAGCCCCCAGGTAAGAGTGGCTGTGTCTGTGGCATTCCTACCTGAAAAGAAGTGTCCTGTTGATATTTTTATCAGGGCTAAATAAGGACTAGAGTAGATCAAGGTTAGTTTATGTCTATGTCATTGTAAATATCCCAGCTCAAGGACAACCTATAATATCCTCAAACTGCTCTTATGGTTATTGCACTGTTTCATCTCAGCCTCCTCCTTCACTTAAACAAAATCAGAATGAAATTTATTCATCTGCATAACAATTTAGAAACCTTTTGGAACCTACCCGCTGAGCCTGTGGTCCAGTCTTCATCCTCATCAAAGTGCACATCACCACCTAAACCGTTGCCAGGTGGAAAGGCATGAGCAAGAACTCCAAGGGGGCCATCAAAATAACGAGGGCAATGTCCATGAACTAAATAATATGAAGTTGATACAACACTAAGCTTAGGTTATGACTATTGAAAAATCTATTAATAATTTTATCACTGTATGCAGTATTCATATTACCTTTGGTCCCAAAAGCAATCATTATATCTGCTATTCCCTTATGAATGCGAGTGAACACCAGCTGGGTGACAGAGCTCCACACTTTAAATGCCTTCTCAATTGCTTTATCCACATCCTCCTTGCTCATATCTGGTGTGTAGTTCACAATTCTAGTTATGACAATTCAAGTATAATATTTAGTATTTGCAGAAAAAAAAAATCCCTAATATGGTTAAGAAGATGAACAGAAAATATAAGAAATAATTTAACCTGTAAACAGTTTCCAAGATTCATCTTGGGCTTAGTGAGTTTGATATGTGAAAACTGAGTGTGTTTGAGTATGTGATAACTGTCCAATATGTCTTTTTCATGATAACAGTTGTGTACACATTATCAGTTTTTTCTTAAAATGGGCCTTAGCCAGGCGGTTGTCACGTGAGCATGAGGAAAGTTACCTCCTCAGATTTCTGTGACTACTACACTGTTGTCTCAGCAAATTTTAAAGATAGTGAGGCTTGTACAGGGTGAAATTGATGTTTCTGTTTGGCTAACAGAATATTGGTCAGGAGTGATACATGACAGGAAAGATACTATGGTTGAACCAGTAAATGCAAAACACCCAGCTTGATTTTCAGAAATTCCTCTCAGGAGCATGCATAGCTAACAGCTGTGGAGAGAGAAACATTTTCGTATTCCTGAAAGGAAACCATTGCTATAGAAGTCTTATTTAAATATAACAAATTTGTATACCCACAAACCTAAAATTTAAACTCAAAAAGTAATTACTTAAATACTACCTGTATGTCAGTTTGGCTTTTTTCCATCCAGGCAGAGTAAAGCCATAGGAACCCACATCAGGAACTCCACACCTGGGTTTCTTCATCATTTCCAATGTCTCATTATCCAGTTTTCCAGTCACTATCAAACCAAAAAATTGTTGCATTTTCTGAAGTTTTTCATCTGTGGATTCAGCGTTTATTTTCCATCCAAGTTGATTTGGATCTGGCTCAGCAGCATAGAATTTATTCAAATAGTTCTAGTGGAAAAAAAAAAGTGACATGTTTCAAATTTTGATCTGTTTCTTGAACAAATAAAATATCTTAGGACTGATATTGTTTGTGTAGGTTGTTGGCAAAACCTTCTGCCTGTGATTTTGGAGCACAACAGATGTTTTCCTGAGGATCATAGCTAAACAGAAACAGACAACATCGTCCTGACTCTTACTTACTTGACATTTCTAGTTTGTGCAGATTTATCCTACTTTGGTAAAGTTTGGACAACAGAGTTGTAGGCAATAGCATTGTCTCAGACAGGCAGCAAGCTGCTGTGCAACTGGAACACACAGAATAGGTCTAAAAATAGAGGTCTCAACAGATCCCAGATATGGACAATGCAGTTACCTGTACAAGCTTTGCATCATCTTCATTGTCTGTCTCTGGGTGGATGGAAAAAGTGCTAGAAACAGCTGTGCATGTTACAAGCCAAAGTGGAAGAGCCTTCATTCTTACTCTCATGCCGGTCCTGCTAGGATAGCCGTCTGCTTTCTGCCTCCTTTCTCCTGTCCCAGTTTGTATGGTTATGGGGTGCTCTGGAGAGACAGCTGTGGACTGACTCAGAGCTCATCATGCTCTGATTCCCTCCACACAAGCTGCAACACTGTGCAGACTGACACAATAAAACTTAATTGAACCCATCCCATTTCACAGTCATCTGAAGTCAGATGGGATTTGAATGTACCGAAGCCTCTTGGCTACACCTTCAAAACTGGCACTCAGTTTTAGTTATTTTACCCTGACTTTGACAGACCTCAGCAATTTCATGCCAGATTAAGTGATCGAAAAATGCAAAACCTTGTAAGTTGTCCCAACCAACACACCCGTGTGAAATGGAACACCAAATGTAGAGGTACTCTATATTCTCAGCCTAGAAAATGGGAATTGTGCAAGAGGTATTGAATTATGAATCCCATAAAAAACAAAACAAACTTTGGGAGAAATAACTGTAAGCAGAATATTTTCTTTTCAAATTGATTCATAAAGTGAGACAGAATGTTTTGGAAAATGGTTGAAAATTCCAATTCCATACCCACTTCTTTCTGGCAACTTTTTGAAACAGTGTGTTTCTTTTAAATTATTCTGGTGGAATCCAAGATATAGATAAATGAGATCAATTTTACCTAATAAATTGAACCTAAGGAATGTGAATTATCTTGTATCTCTGTCTATCTATCTATCTATCTATCTATCTATCTATCTATCTATCTATCTATCTATCTATCTATCTATCTACCTATCTACCTATCTACCTATCTACCTATCTAATCTATCTATCTGCCATTTTATCACTAAAGGGTCTTTTCAGTTTAACCACATTAGCCACAGGGGATATGATTATTTCCTGACTTAAGTAATTCAGAAAAAGGGAAGTTTCAAGAGTCACAGGCTGTGACAAATTATGGGATTTCACCCTGTTCTAGCCAAGCACCTTCCTCTTCCACTGGCAGCAAAGGGAGATGAAGGTGTTCAACACCTCAGAGGAGCTCTCACAGCACATACTCAACTTTTACAAAATTATTGAATGAAATGACTTCATGTTTGACCATGGCTTTCTCAGAAAATCCATGCTTTTGTTTTCTGGCTTTTTTGCTGTCTCTTCCAGCCAACTTTTCTCCAGCTGAAGGCATTAATAATGACATTTTTCATCCCAATAGCCTTCTTGTTAAATTTTTGTCTACTTAGAAAAAGAAAAATCAAACACTTCTCTTGATTATTATCATTACACTGTATGGATCCCATTCAGTTTTGCATGTATTTGACCATATTGATTAGGTTTTTGTTGATATAATGGATGTTTAGACAGCTACCTAGCAGACACCCATGTTGTCAACAATTAGGAATGTTAGGAATGTACCAGTCCCTGCTGGTGTAGTGTTAAGATCATGACCATGTTGCAGCACAATTTCTGGCTCCTGGGATGCTCTGTGTAACATCATCAGCACTACTGATGTGATGAGGATAGGTAGTGAACTTTCTGGGTGGCTGCTGTCTTCTAAGAGCAGAAAAGAAGTCATGAGGTAGTTCAACATCCACCAACTCTAATAAATGTCAAAGATAAGCATTAGGAAACCGTAACCAGAAGCTGCTTATACAGCTTCTTCTTTTCCCAGACCTCAAGGCCAGCTATAGACATGTTTGTGAAACATCACTTGTGAACCTTTTCCGGTCTCTCTCCCTTGGGCAGTGGGAACTGGCTGCTGTGTGTGCTGTGTAGATGGCCATGTTGCAAAACCCTGGTAGTGTCTTCTGTGACGTAGACCTCCATCATTTGTCACTCAAAAGTCTTCTGAGCAAACACTAATGTTAGCTGAAGCTAAAAATATAGTCTAAATTAGAGATATCAACTTCTCTAGATTGAATGAAGACATTGTAGAGATCAGATGACCCTACTTTAAGATAGTTGATTGAATCACTCTCCAGAGATATATATTTCTCTGTTTTCTGTGGAAGAAAGCGTAATTAATAAATGCATAAAGTTAGATGCAGCTGATCTTAATCCAGCTGCTCTTATTGTCTCTATCCTTCACTGCTGCATGGCAGACAGCTGTGGGGATCTGATAGCCAGCTGCAGTGGAAAGCAAGAAAACCAATTCTCTGAGTTCATGTCAAATCTGCCCATAGTTTCTATAAAATTAAATTCATATCAGCCAAAACATGTTTTCAAAAATGTTTTCTAGTGCCATGGGAAAATGCTTGGTGCAAAAGACCTGAACAGAATTTGTCTTTTGTGACATATGCATGATTATAATCAGAGTGTAGCACCATGGTCATTCCTTCTAGCTTTGAAACCTTTGAGACAAATGAATATATCCATTCAAAAACATAAGATTGATCTCTAAAAAGAAAGCCACACTGGTGGCTATGATCCAGAACCTAGAGGGGACATGTGGCTTCTAAACTGGTAGATGGAAGCCAGCTGGAGACCTTTAGGCACCTTAATGGCACTAGAGAACTGTTCAGGCAGAAGGGTTGTGCCACTACTCTTCAGACTCAATCCTTCCACAGAGCCAATAAAATTGAATTGTTACTCAGCTTGAGTGAAAAACATGGGGCAAAGGAAAATGGTCCAGGTAATGTCTTTGACTCTTGATGGACTTTTAGCAGACTGCACTGTGTGAGGCCCAAACTCAGCCATGCCAACACAGGTCCCCAGAGACATCCCTAGAAAGGCCCTAGCTCAGTGGGCCTCTGTGGAGTGATGGGCTCCCAGGAGTCCCGTTTCATACCTGCATGGATTACTAGGAGATCTTACAGAACCACAAATGCACTAAACACATCTAGGGAATTGAATTCCTGGCTGGGAAAATCTGTCTTACTAATGATACACGCTACAATTACACACCACACCTGTAGCAAGACCCCAGGGAGGGGTTTCAGTAGTTAACATAGTACAGTAGTTAACATAGTACAGTAATTAGCAAATAGAGGTAAACTTATTAAAAGGGAAAAAGAAAATGACAGGTGATTTTATGGACAAAACACCCCAGTTCCTGATTACTGAAAGCCTGCTTTGCGCCTGAAGGAAGAGGAGTGGCCAGCACCAGATGTGCCCTCCTCTCCATGGTGTGGCTGGGATGGAGCAATCTGTGCTCCCACAGACAGAGGAAATGTTCTCTCACATAAGTACAGGGCAGATTTCTCACAAAGGAATCACTTCATTTTGAGCTCTTGTCTTCCTGCTCATGGGAAATTCACAAAGTGAATTTCAAAACTGCATCTGGCAACTAAAATTTGGACAGGATGTGAAAGGGCATGGACTAAAAATATTGCATTAGAAACTTTATCCTATTTTTAACTTCTTAATTTTCCACAGTCCATAAATCACCCTTTATCTCTCCTTCCTCTAAAACATAACCTCCTCCTTACTCCTTATTTCCCATTTAACATTTTCACTGCCCCATGAGTACTCACCACCATTTGCTTCTAGAGAGGGACTAGAATTTTGCTCTAAATCTGAGAAGCTCTTTTGATATCACCTTGAGATCCTTTGCTTTTACTTCATATGTGCAGGGAACATATACCTCTAGTTTATATTTTTTGATATAAATTGTTCTAGTAAGAAATATTATGTTTGTTTGTAAATCTTGTGTTATATTTGTAGATCATTTCTGCTAAAAAATAATATCAATCAACACAATCAATTTAGATTTATATACCTCTAAAAGAATTTTTGGTTTAATTGTCATTCAGTAGTACTGGCTTATGCAAGAAAATATGATTCAATAGCATTGCTACTGAGGTTTGACTTTACAGAACTAGTACCTATAACATCTTGTGAGAACAGGATTCACATAAATTAACTTCTTAATTAAGACCTTTGATTTGCAGCAATTTATTTTTATTATTTTCTAATATTTCCTTAGGTTTTATAAAGTGTATGACCAAATTAATTTTAAATTATACAATTTCTTATCTTTGAATACTATTGAGACTGATCTACACTGAATTTAATAGGAATAAGAACTACCAAGTCTGTTCTTTATTTATGAAGGATAAAATTTAATAACCTTCTAATACAGATAAGTAATGAAAAAATTGAAATAGGTATGCTTTTATGAGACTACACATTATTTTCTCAAAATGTAGTAACTTATTGCACTAACCTTAAACCTTCCTCTAAAGCCTGTTGACTTATACAGATATAAAAAATGATATATTTTGTTCTGTTTATGTGGCTTCTAATGTTATCAGCTGAGCTACAAAGACTGAAGAGAAAGTGAATAACCCTTCAAAAACCATTTTAACTGAGGGCTTTTGCAGAAAATGTGGTTAAGCTGGAAATCAAACTGTCCTTGTAATCTTGAATCTTTGCATCAGAAGTATTTCTGGCCAAGAATTTTCATCTTTTAAGCAAACTTCTTGATTCTCTAACCCACTGGAATTGGGTGGGATTTAGTAACTACTGGAGTAGTAAGAGTAGAAAGAGCCTTGATTAAAGAAGTTTATTTGTTTATCATATGATGTGGCTACCTTTGAGAGCAAGTGACTTGTTTCTTATCTCAGGGGTCCTTTATAATCTATGTTTCTTCATTTCTGAGTTTGAAACTAGTTCCTAAACCCAAAAACATGAGAATATTCCCTCTTTCCTGTCCTTCTACCCTCTGCCCACTGTTATAAAAACATACACCCAGGGGAGCAGTCTAAGAGCGGAAGTATGGGAAAGAGGAACAGAAAGTGGAAGTAGATCTGTACACTAATGATAACGAGCCCAAATTAATTAATCATCAGATTTTCACCAGGGTTTGTGAGCAGTGGAGGGGTACAGAGACAAGTGTGTCCTCCTTACTCTGTTTTTGTGAAAAAACTTGACCTTTCCTGCCAGAATACATTTTTCAGTGTTTGAAAGCTAGGCTTGGCTCTTGAGCATCAGGCCAAAAAGACATCAAGAACAAAATTATATGAGAAACATAATTTATTAGGAAACTTGACCGTAACAGGAGAAGTTGTGATAAATTATATAAATTTATTTGGCTTAAAATAAATAATTATTAAGACTATACTGCTGTAGAATTTGAACCGAAATCCGTTCTGACCTGAGAATCATAAAATGCTGAAAAATGCAGCAGATAAAAACATACAGTGTGCACGTGAAAAAACACTGCAATTAACAATTAAACCAGCTGGTGCTCTTCATTTGTCGAACAATCCGTTTGGCACGAGGATCAAACTGGAACTGAGTTGTTCCATGGAAGAAATACACATAGCCTAGAAGTAAAATTTAATCCAATTATATTCCATAGGTGACTTTTTTCAGTGTTTTGTAAAAAAAAAAAAATTCCCACTATAGACAGTCTATGTATACCTGATATTTTTCATTTCCTTTTCATTAAGGCTAATAACAACTCTTTGAAAAAAAATATTCTATGTGTAGATGCCCAAATATTCACATAAACATTGGTTAAATGTAAGTTTCACTCACCATCTTTCTGGAAAGCAGCATCAACTCTGCCAATGTTTCCAAAGTAGGAGACTATTTTCTTGGGATACCCATGGTCCATGGATTTTTTCTTTTCATCATATCTTAGAAGAAGAAATGTCATTACAATTTATGATAAAGCAGACAATTTGAAAGTCAAACGCAAATTCTTACATGCAAGTGTACTATTACTAAGAAATCTCATAAAGGCTCTCAAATTTGTCCTAAACCAAGACATTAACTTAAGTAGCTTTTTGATTTTTATTATTAACTTTCTCTTAGAGATTTCTCTGAGATTTGAAAATCCTACCTATGGTAAAGTTTGTCACAATGTTCCTAGGGACTCTGGCAACACAGATCAAAAATTAATTTATGTAAATTGTTTATTTTTTATGGACTAACAGAGCCTTGGCCATCACTTGCACATGAAATTAATTTCAATTTCAAGGCACTGAATATCCAGTTCAACATAAAAACAAAACATAAAACTTTGGAGAAGAGAGTAGCACAGTTCTGAACCATAGCTGAATTAGTGTCAGGGATGGACTTCTTAAACAAAATTCCTATCTGAAATTTGTCATGATCTTCAATTAGAAATACAAACAACTTTTAAATTGGAGAATATTTAAAATTACTTTATAGAGGAATTAAATTACAGCGTTTCGCATTTATGACTCATTTTGTTTGAAAAGTTCATTAAAAGTGGACACTGTCAAAACATAGCACAAAAAAGTAGCACTCTTGTAGAAGAAAAGTGAATAATCCCCTAGAAACTGACTCTTTTTTGTTGGGTAGCTTTTCATTCAGGTGGAAGTACTTATAATCCTGATACAGGTATCTAATGTTTCGGGGGAAAAAAATGATGAAAAGGTGACATTTTCTAGCAGATGCCTAATTTTTTTTAAACTCCAAAGAAACACATTTAAATTTCTGTAATATGCCTGGTTTAAGCACCAATCCACTCAAACCATGTTATGATACATCAGTCCTCAGGGAAATGAAAACACGTCTTCTTGTAAATGAACATTAAATCTTACCTCCAGTATCTGTCAGCCACAAAGAAATATGTTTTTCCTGTGGTTTCATCATTGTAAGCTGCATTAACTCTTTTAACAGTCTTTGGGAACCCAAAGTGATAGATTGGTTTGGGATAGCCGGGTAGAACATCATATCCCCTGATGACCCAATATTTATCCTCTGAAAGAGATGAGCACGTTTCATTTGTTTTTGCTGTTTATAAAAAGCATTTACTTGCGTTTTGGATGTCTGGAAGACAATGTGTCTAGATGCCGGTATTATTCCTTTCAGCTTATTACTTAAGAAAATATTTTTAATTCTTATACTGGGACTAAATCATGAAGACAGGGGAAATGGCTTTTCCTTTTATGAATAAAACATTAGAATCATGAGGTGTGTTGGATAGAATTTTTCCCAGAATTTTGAAAAATTGAATATAAGGTATTTCTCTGGATAACAGCTTGGGGAGGCCTGGAGGTTGATGAGTTGAACCATTGACATTGGATAGGCGTATTGAATTTGTTAATTTCCTGTAATATGCTATTTGATTATAGAACCATACAATATTTTGAAAACTAAGCAATGTGCATCAAATTAAACTATTAGGAAAAACACATATCTAATAAAAATACTTTGACAATTTTAGATGAAATGAACACATTTATATATGTTAATAGGTCATGTATTATAGTATGTGCATAATTAATTTATTTGAGATATTTAAAGGTATTTGAGACCTTGGAAAAGAAGGACTGATTGTTAGTTCAGTGAACAGTTATCCTCTCACAATACAGTTTTCCACGAATGTATTTTTGCATTTTTTTTTCAAAATATAACAAATACTAATAAGCATATCAGTAATTGTATCATAAAAATGCCTGTATTTGTCAATTGAAGTCAGTAAAAATCCTTCTGCACAAAGTGAAGTGCTGTTACCTGAAGAGAACTAAACCTGAAGAAGGGTAGCTGTTCTTATAACTTGTTTTATCAGGGCATTAACTATAAAAGAGGGGAAATTTTTCTAGATTATTATCTCTGGAGATCTGTTACTGCAATATGATCCTCTGGCAATTATTTTCAGAATTGTAAGATTATCTGTTCTACTTCCTTAAAAGCACTTTAACTTCTGTAACTGCATAGTTTGTAAGAAACAGGAAGTAACAAGTCAGAAAAAGTGGAGACCTTCTTATTCAATTACCTTTAAAAATTACAATTTCATCTGTCTCAACGTTTTCATAAGCAGCTTGAATTCCTGATGGCAACCTTGGCCAGAACAGTGAGATAAAATTGAGCTCTGTCTCTGTCCTTGCAGGATGCTTGCGCAGCATGTATCTGTTTTAGACAAAATATAAGTCATAAAATAATTCCACTCCTATCAAAACTTCAAAATAATTATTATAGCTCCTGCAGTACAACAGATGGGAGATGGGGAGATGGGTTGGACCCCGTCCACTGTGTGTAAACAAAATCTAGAGCAAAGACATTCATAATTTTAGCGCCTCAGTTATGTGCTAAAAATTCAGAAAATTGAATATAAGGCCTTCTACTTCTCTGTGGGGCAATAAGGCTCAGAAATCCTTCTCTCTGGCAGTGCTTTTACTTCTGTCCCTGCTCCTGTACTGAGGATGAGTGTGGGACCCATGGACGCATTGCTAACAGGTACATGAGTGCTCTTGCTTTGCTGTTTATTTGAATCAGTTTCAGAGATAAGTGGGTCAAAGTGCTGGGCACAGTGATAGAAAAGTTGGAAAACAACCTGCAAGCTCCTGTCAGCTTCTCTGCTCTTGTCGAATAGGACTTTTTGAACTGATAATCTGAGAATGATCTTCTAATGCTTCTCTTTGCATTACATTCCAAAAGGACAGTTTTCCCTCATGGATTTTTTTAAACTACTGAATATTTTAAATAAATAATGTATATGTTTATTTCTGTTACCTGCCCTTGAAGAAGAATATTTCTCCACGTAGGGTAGTAATAGAATCAAATGTCAAATTTGGGTCACAAGCTTCTGGAGTTATGGGTCCTGTTGGCTGCACAGCAACATTAGACTGTCCTGTAGGATGAATATTTATAATTTAGTGTGGTGAAATATAAGGAGAGGGTTCAGAATATCTCTGAGGACTCAGAAAACACATTTTATATAAAATGAAAAAGGATATAATTTTAAAGTAAGAGTCTGTCATTAAATGTGGATTTCTAATGTTGATAAAACAAGTTGAGTTCATCTTTTCCAAAATGAGATTTTTTGTGGAACTGGACTTTAGCTGAAGTTAGCTTCCAGGAATTTTCTCTCTTTTGTTATCCATTCTTCAAAAACTGTTAAACTTCTCATTTGGGTGGAATATTAAATATTTTTGTTTAACTATTTACCAGCCTCCCAAATATATATATATTAAATAAATATATATTTTCTTACCATAAATGGCCTGAATTCCATCAATGTCATCCTGAGGAAGAAGGAATTCATTGGGATCGGTGTAGGAGTAAGTTGGATACATCAGTGCTCCAGGATCATTTGAATGAGACAGACCCAGTGAATGGCCAAGCTCATGGGCAAGAACAATGAACAAATTGTAGCCTGCAGGATGAAAACCATATGAAACAAGATAAAATCTGTTTCAATACTCTACACAATTGACTAAATGGGAAACTAATATACACTAGAGATACAAGAGAGACTGTAAGCAATTCTATCATTGTAACAACACAAAAGCATTGATACAGAACAACTGTAAGAGTATGTAAAGGATGTCTGGCCTTAATTGTGTTCTCATTGTCAATTCTCTACTGTCCTTCTGTCTTAAACATGAGTTGTTTCCCCTGAGATCACATAAATTTTTCCATCAAGGATCATGTCCATGATGAGGGATTGTTGGCAGTAATTCAACAGAAAAAAGAACTTCAAAACAAGCAATGAGATTACAGTTTCGGTGATACTTGGAGCACCCTAGTAAGCACTCCACGTTGAAGTGCTAGGTTAAGAAAAAGAAAGAATTTGCCTCCAGAAGTCTACCAACAGATTTCCCTGTTTTAGCTTTCCTCTGAATGAAAAAGTATTTTAAAGTGCTGACTTTAAAATCATTATAACCCTTATGATGTAATATCACATTATAAATGTCATTATGATCTAAAAAATCTATTTTCTGCAAGTTCATGCCTAAAAGTGCAGTAAAAAACAACAACAAAGAAAGAGCAAGAAATTTTAAATTAAAAGCTCTGTCCCTTTTGCTCACTTTTCTGCCAGTAGTCAGGCTCATGAAATAGTAAGCATCACATGAGGTAAGACTGTATGAGGTTAAAACTATATAGATTCATCTACAAAAGCTTACCTCTTCCATCTTTTGTCCAAGCTTCCTCCTCATCCATATGCACATCTCCACCAATACCTTCACCAGGCTGGAATGCATGAGCCAGCTGTCCATTGGGACCATCAAAAGGGGAATTGTCACGGTGGTCTAATATGAAGAGGTAAAAAATTAGTTAAAATCCTAAATTACTTCTATAAGTTCAGCTGGGTATTTAATATCCTGCATTATCATTGTTACCTCTATAAGCAAAAGAGATCATTATATCTGCCTCCTTGTCCTCAACCTTTTGGAATGTCAATGGTGTCACATTGCTCCAGACACTGAGAGCTTTTCTGATTGCTTCATCTACATCAGCTCGTCTCATCTTTGGGGTGTAATTCAAAATCCTTCAAAGAAAACCCAACATATAATATATTCTTTAGAAAATAGTTGAAATTTCAGTATTTTATCTGAAATGCAATTGTGAAAAAATCAAAAATCTTAGATGTATCTTTCATGAATGAAAATTAATGAAGGCTTTGTTTTAGATACTGCACTCTAAAGTATCTGTCTTCCAGAAATCACTAAATCACTGCATACGTTCATATATGGCATAATCTGATTCCTTCTGACCCCCACCCTGAAGTCAGTATGCTAGATTAATACATTTTTGAACCAGATTAGGGAAGATTACCTGTATGTCAGATTATTTCTTTTCCATTTGGGATTCCCTGGTGTGAACACATATTTCTCTACATCAGGTACACCACACCTGGGTTTTTTCATCACCTCCAGTGTGTCAAGATCAGGTTTTCCCGTCACTTCTAGTCCAAAGAAAGACTGCATTTCCTTGAGCTTTGCAGTAAGGGGGTTTTCACCGCTGCTTCTTACATGGGGATGGTGATCCCTTTGAAGGTCGTAGAAATTCTGTAGATAGCTCTGAATCAGAGTTTAAAAAAAGAAAAAGAGCATTGTGACTTACCACTACTGTCTTTGGTCACATTTAAATTTTTCTAAGTAATCTTAAACTATTCCCATATTGACATATCCTGTGTTTACCACGACCAGCAACAACTTCTCCACTACAGTTTGCCCATAGTTTTTTGAATTTGTTGTTTCACTGATAAAATATATCAAGAAATGTCTTGAAAATCTAATATCTACTATTAATAATTAATTCTATATTACTTACTGCACTCAATTATTCTAACAATAAAGCTTACAAGGAAGCTTATAACTGGTATCATCCAAGGAAATTGAGGCTGTCAGTGAGACTCCACACAGCCAGAACTCCCACCAGTAGAGAGTCAGACTTGGTGAATAATGCCTTTTATTTTTAGCTACAGAATATGATACTAGAAACCCAGGCCTTCCTACTGAATTTCAAGAATTTTGTCTACAACAAATTATGTTGTGTCTGTGTGAGTTCCCTTTTTCCAAAATATTCTACAAGAGACATCTTCAGCAAAAACATGGAAAAACATGTCGCCTTCTTCAAGCAAGTTTCCTTCCTTATATTATTAAGAGCAGTTATATCACAAGTTTCAAAGCACATTCTGAAATGTAAATTGCTGCTGAGTTTTAGTGTTGCTGCTAGAACTCATGCCTCAGCAGTTTTGTTATTACTTTACTGTCAACACCAAAAGTGAAGTATACAATATTCAGATGACTTCTGAGTAAATCAGTTCCACATAATTTTCACACATTTTTCAACATTCACAGGCTGATAGGAAAAGCTCTCTTAAAACCTCTGCAAGATGGCAAATCTTTACTTTCCACCCACATTATGTGAATTACAATTATAGCTGTCTCTCAGGATACCTTATGTTTCCCTTAGATATACAATGAAAAAAATACCTCTACAAGCTGTAGGGTTTTTCCTTCATCTTCTGCTTCTGGAGCCACAGGAAATGCAGAGGAGACGGCCACATATAGCGACAGGAGAATTGCGAAGGTCTTCATCCTCCTCTAAGGTTGTCTGCCTCAGTTTCACACGAGCTACTGAGCACACTTCTCAGCTCTGTTTATATAGCTGATAGTAAATCAGTGACAGCCTGACTCATGCTGTATAATATCCTATGATTAGTAAAAATGATGCATAGCAGTTTCATCATCAGGTAGTGACACAAGGTGTTTAACCAATATTACCGTCCTTATTTTGCCCAAGTCTTCTGGTTTGGGCAATTTTATAGCATGTTTAATAAATAAGGAAATGTTTTTCAGGTAAAATGTGGAGCAACATTTCACAACTACATTTCATTTCACATTTCATACATTTCATATTTTTTTTTTGAATCATGAATTTAGACTATTTATGGCACAGTGTTTTGAAAAACTGGAGAAATAATGAGAAATAATATTTAAGAGAAATAATATATTTTACAAAAATCAAATTATTCTACATATGCTGCATATGATTTAATCTTAAACAGACTATATAATATAATGTAGCAATGATAATATAATAGCAATGATAATTTAATAGCAAGATACTGACAGTACAAAGAACCAATCTTATTTAGCAATTATCAGCAGCATAACTCCAGGAGGACTGTCATCTTACAGTTATCTAACAGTTCTGTCTAAAACAATCTTATGATGTTACCAGAAGTGAGTGCTGAAATGAGTCAACCTTTTTTTACCAATATTAACAATTTTGGTCATGCTGGAATGTGTAATCTGGGTTCCCATTTGTATGGTAAATAACATTTCTGCTCTTGCCAGCATGGATACGGTCTCTGCTGCAGTAGTGTGTTTCAATTCAGGCAGAGCAAGATGATGAGAGGAAAAGACACCGTGAAAGACAACAGGAATTTTCATCAGTGTGCAAAAAAGAAGAGTAAAGTAACCATTTTTTACCCTGTACTCACTGCTTCATAGAAGGAAGAATGAGAGGACCCATGATAAAAGTTGGTAAATATAAGGAAGTATTTAAAAAATGTTTAGCAACCTCCAGTCTCCAAGACCCTAGTATGGTCTTAACCAACAGTGATTAAGTTTAGACATGAGGTTTAGGATTCAAATGCCAGAACATTAGTGTTATTTGGAATTCCCTAGGGTATCACACCTGATCTCCATTTGCCCTGGAAGGATGCAGGTCTCTGTAGGTCGTGTGCCATGGCAGCCAGCCCTGGGTGGGTGTCTGAAGTACAGGAAAATGAGTAATGAGGTAGAATCTGCTTTAAGGGTTTTGTTGTGTAGATATCTGTAAGTTATTTAGGTCTCTATTTAGGTCTACCGTTTTGGACAGTGAATTCTAGAGAGTGGTTCAACTGACTGCATGACACAGACTTCTAGATGAGAAGAATTGCTCTCCATACTACATTGACTGTATTGGCCAGGTCCCTAACAGTGATAAGAGAAGTTCAGATATCCTGGACTGTAGACTCCTAAACTGAGGAAAACATTTCTAACTGTAAGCATCAGAGTAATTGGCCTGAAGGTGATGTGTGTTTGCTAACTCCACAGGCTGTCAGGTACAGGCTGGACATCTTTCAGGATGGTTTTGACGTTTTTGTCCTTATTTGGGGTAAAGACCTTCATTGTAAACCTTAGAAAAGAAACAGTAAATGTTAGTGTAAGAGGGAGAAATACAAATAAATGTCATTATTTTAATTATGCTGGGAAATTCTTCACTTACTTTCTGAAACATCATAAAAAATAATCTATTTAATATGACAAGCTACGCTCACTGCAGTGTATCACTCTCTAATTACACCTAGGTTCAGCAGACTTTACACCACTCTTGGGAAAAGTAAATTACCATATACCTTCCAATGTGAGTCATATAGCTTGCCTGGAGTGATTGATTAAAGCTAGTGCAGCTAAGGCAGAATCTGGGATTTGAAATGACGAGGTAAAGAATTCCTCAAAGGGTACTGTTGTAGACTAAAGAAATTCAACTTCATGGTTCATAGTCCAAGGAGACTTAATTGCTGGTTATTCTTACTCCATCTTGATTCAGACATGTACAAAAAGAATTTTGGGTGTTGGATACTTCTCCAAAGACTTGGCTACAGCTCAAAGGATTTTGAGATTTGTGAAATGCTGCCTAACTTCTCTAAGTCTGTTTCTGAACTAGTCTAATGACCCTGTAAATTTTTCTCCTTCCTGTGTTTCTTTAGGATGGTTATTATGTTTTCTGATTCAATATCTGCACTTCTTAATTTTTTCCATAATAATCAGTTAATTTCTTATTTCTTCTATATTTTTTCCCCTTTTATTTTCTGAAGACATCACAGACATGTTTAAACACATACATGCAAAGAAGAGAAGCACATTAATCAGATGCATCTGGTGGCTGAGACAGGAACAAAAGGAAATCCTGTGCTACGTCTTTCACAGAGAGTTTCTTCTCCATTGCAGATTTCTGTGCAGATCAGTGGTCATATTTTAATGTGATAAGAGCACACTGAGTTAGGCAGAGGGTCAGAGAGGACTCCTGGCTTTTTTCTATGACACTTTAAATAAATTACTTGTCAAGGCAGCCAATGGAAGGACTAGAAAATCCTGAACTCTAGCACTAGCTGTGGGAACATTTTGTGCTTTTGAGGAGTGAAAAACTTTAAGCAGCATCAGGAGGAGGAAACAGAAGCAACGGCATCCCCCTGTCTTGGGAATTTCCATGGTGTTGAGCTACCAAGTCATGTCCTATTTCACCATCTGCATTGACTTCCTACTGCGTGTCCTTTGGCACAGCTCCTTTGAACCCCCACTCCAGGGAAGGCCAGGTTTCAGTAATCTGCTTTCCCATGGTATGGCAGCTAGCACAACAACACCTTCTCCCTCTCAAGCACTTGCCTTCAGACAAAGGCTCAAATCCTAACAGAAGGAGACATGAACACCCCAAAATGTAAGCGAGGCCTCCTCAAAGGAGGAGGTCTCATGAGAGTTGTTACTGAATGCCAACTGGTGTCTGCACAGTTCCTCACTTTCCTTGTGGGACCATTGTGTTGCACCTGCACTTGACTGATACTGTCCTGGCCTCTCACTAAGCCCCATTTCCAGTTATTTTCCTATGTGAGTGGCTTTATTCTGCCTGGGGGAGCTCAGTGAGAGCCTCTGGGGTGGGGCCAGGCCTGGAGGCCCCTGTGTCAGTGCTGCTGTGACTGGAGAGATGCCAGGGTGCACACAAGTCCATTGGGTACATATGTACATGTGTATGTACCTGTTGGGGTACAAACACAGCCTCACTGCTGGACCTGGGGCCAGGGATCTGTAGCAGCCTCAGGTCTATCAGGGTACCAGACATGGTGAACTCTAAACACACTGTCCTTACCTGGAGTTTGTTTAAAATCATAGAAATTTAGAATCATGGAATGACTTGGATTGGAAGAAACATTAATGGTCATCTTGTTCCAACATCTTTACCATAGGTAGTGGCACCTTCCACCAGACCAGGTTGATCAAAGCCCCATCCAACATGGTCTTGAACACTTCCATGGATGGGACATCCACAGCTTCTGTGGCAACTATTCCAGTGCTTCACTACACTCCAAGTAAAGAACCTCTTCCTAAGATTTAATCTAAATCTCTTGTATTTTAATTTTAAACCATTTGCCCTTGTCCTATCACTATCTGCCCCTGTAAAAAGTCCCTAAACCTCTTTCTTATGAGTCCCTCTTAAGTACTGGAAGCCCGCAATGATGTGTTCCTGAAGCCTTCTTTTCCCAGCTCTCTAAGCCTGTCATCATAGCAGAGCTATTCCAGAGCTGCTTACATGGAAAATCTCTGTGTCATCAAAGGAGAGACAGAAACTTTACACTTACCTATCCCCAACAGCTCTTCAGAGACAGCTCTTGTCTGGACCAAAAACATCATTGCCTCACTCACCCTGAATCACAGTGCTAGGTCTGGTACCCATCTGCTAAGCCACTGCTAAAGAAGAGAAAGTGACACAGATGTTAAGCCAGTGCTTTCAAGGGTTTTTTCAGTGTACACCCAAGCAGTACAGATTTGTGTCTCCCTGTATTTGCAATAATCCTGCTTTATTTTTACACTTCTTCCTCAGCAAAACTGCACCCTTATTCCTTGTGTTGAGACAAGAGACCTCAAAGTGTCCCTTTTCTAGGTACTGTACTGACTGCTCCTCACTTTTAGGTCTACGCAAGAATGTAAACACTGCCAGAGGTCTACCCAGCATTGTTTCCCTTTTCAGTGTTAAATGAAAGAGACATTTAGGCAGAGCCATTAAGGGGAGATTTCTCCAGAAGAATTTCCCAGCCTTGAACAATTTTCTGTCTCTGTGATTTTGATTTACTTTGTGCCTCACTTACTTAGGGCTTGAAGCTATTTCCCTTTTCCCCTAGCTATCTCTGGTAACATGTTCTAATGACTTCCACCCACACCCCTGACTGAATAATGAAAAAAACTAAATTCACAGTGTGAATCATTGTGGTGTTTCCCTAAATCAAGTCTCTCACAACAAAATTACTGTAGAAAAGGGAACTTTGATTGGTAGTTATGTAGTTTTAATGTTACAAAAATGAAAACGGGTACCTCATAATTCTAAGAATTGTTTACTGTTACAATTTGTCATAATGATGTTTGCAACTGCTTTCTCAATAGCAGGTGACACTACAAAATAATCATTGTTCCCACAGGAAGTACTTTTCTTTCCATTCTGTGCTTTTATGTATATCCTAATCTTCTAACAACTTTCCAATCTATTTTGAAACAACAAAATAAAAACCTTTTTGCAAACCTAGAATATTATCCTGAAACAATTTATTTTTCCTGGGAGAATGTTACTTTTCACGTGAAGTCTAATGTGATGTAAAGATGTAAGTTGTGTCACTGTGCAGCAATATTCTACTGAATGCCAGGTATTTGCTTGAAGTTAGAGGGTTCATGAGGAGTTTTCCTTTAATAAACAAAGTAAATTTTAATATTGAGATGAAATAGCCAAAGGTAAGCCTCCAAATCAGCTGTCCTGAAGTTTACACAAGCTCATGGCTTCATGTCACCCGGTGTTAAACATTTCCTTTATAGAACTGCTGTTGGTGCTGCTCCAAGGGAACGATCAGTCACTCAGTTTACAAACCAGGGTGCAGTGCTTGGCAGTATTAGGAATATAACTCTATAATTCAAACCACTCAGAAGTCCAAAGGCCACTGTGATAGGGCCCAGGATGACAGGTGCTGAATCAGTTCTAATTATCCTATTGTAGAAAAGCAATTCCGTGTGACCAGTCCCACACTAGGGCAGCGCCTGTGTCGCACCTCAGTGACTGGCACAGTCTCAGACATGGCATCATCAATGATTTCAGTAAAAGGAAAAGGGAAGGAGTGCCACTTTCCATGCCAAACACCTGTTTCCTGAAAACAGGAAAATAAAATTATATTCTTCATCTTTGCAGTTGGGCTGTTACCTGGGATGGGAATCTGGTCTGTTGTGTCCAAGTCTTGATTTCCTGAGATGGCAGATTGCCTTGGGATGCCCTGCAGAACCAAAGTTACCAAGCTTTGCTTCTAAACTTGGTGGCTATCACACAAGCTGCGTGGATGTAAAACTTGTCCTGAAAGAGGCAGCAAGAAGAATCAATGTGACCACACTGATCTACAAACTAAATCTGCATATTTCCTGGGGATCTGCACCATTTGGGACATACTGCAACTCCCAGAGGTTCACAGTCCCCCAGTTAGACGCATGGCACAAATGCCAAAACATCCAATGAGACAGCTACTGCTTGTGAACCTGCAAAGGTGGTTTTCTTCCTGGCAGCCAGATGGAAGTTCAGAGGCTGCCAGGGAATAATCTGGAAATAAAGTGTGCTCCTCGGCAGTTTTAAAGTATTTTTCTCTGTAACATAAACAGCACCTAAAACATGCATCTTTGCAGCTCTGAGTTGTCTTAAACACCTCTGAACCTACAAACCTGCTGGTTTTGCTACCAAGAAAGGCTTTTTCCCCCCTACAGCATTTCCATTAACCAAATCAAAAATCTCACTAGGAACAAGTTCCTGAAGACAATATTTAAATGGACTCACTTTAATCTTATTCTGTTCTACAAGAATTTATCAGTTATTTTTGTCTGGTTTACTGAGGCGGTAAACTCTCTGCTCTTAGTCTGAGTGTTTAAATCACTACACAATATCTTTCAGTTCAGGTCAGCACCTCAGACCAATCTTGTTTGATCTTATATTTGTAATCCTGCCAAGAACAATATCAAAGGTCATTCGTCCCTTCTAGGCAGGATGAGTGTGTGAAACCAAGAAAACCAATAAGTAGCAAGAGAAAGAACTTGCAAACAGCTTTTCTCTTTGGTTAGATAGCGCTGGGACTTCCATGTTGAACCTTCTTGATTGTGTCTGATGGTCATGCTATGGAGTCCTTGGAAAGCAAAAGGCAAATATATACCTTCAAATGTAGTCAAAATATCCTCCAAGACAAGATGGTGAAAACCATAACAAATGAGACCATTACATATAAAACACAGAAGAAAACAGAGAAATTCTTTGATCTGAATTCTAGAGTCACATAGTAAGCCTGGTCCTTGTGAGAGAGAGACTTTTGTCTTCATCCAGGTTTCTATGCAAACAGGGTAGAAATTGGCTAGAACAGGGAAAATCTGGTGTGTTCAGGAGACTGAGAAAACTATAACTGGAATGCTTGGACTAAGTGTACCACAGACAATGAATGCATTTAACTCAGACCCTAGGTCTCAAACTGTATTTCAGAAGAGCACAGGATATTGAATACAGGTCAATCACCTTCAATTCAAAAGTCTGTTTTCACTCAAAAGGAAAGGCTGTCTTGTTAGTAGTACCGGAGATTTTTAAAATAAGAATTGTGAAGAAAAAATGATACCAACATCAGAACTACAAAACAATCATGGAAGGTCTAGGACCAGCCAGCTTTACTCTGAGATCCATAATCTCATCTGAAAGACAATATTTCCAAAAGAAATTTGAATAAACCAGAGCTGGAAGAGATTATCCCATTGAAAATAACATGGTCTCATGCAGTTATTCACAATGGAAATGATGTGCAAAGCACAGACACCATAGAACATCAGCAGTAGGAACAACAGAAGAAAACTATTCAAACCAGAACAGTTAGAAACTTCCTGAAGGAAGAAAAAAACCCAAAAAAACCTGCCAAAAAAAAACCCAACCAAAAAACCCCAAAAAACAACCCAAAAAAATCCACAAAACCCCACCAAAAAAAAAAATCCACTAACAAAACCAACAAAACCATAACCAAAAACACTATAAGTGTGAGCCAAGCTGATCATGCATATTTTTAACTTTCATAGTTTTATCTGAGACCATGGACTGACCAAGACTTGCAGCTGCGAGACCAATCAAAAAGCCATACTAGGAACATGAAGGAAATACAGAATTAGAAAACAGGAACAGTAAAAGGAGACTAATAAGAAAGAAATACACAGCACAGAAATATTTCCTGCTAAATTAGATAGAAACTTTCAAGTTACAGGGCTTGAACCTACTTCTCCAACCTTGGCAATATCAGAACCTGACCAGAGCTACTCATTTCCTTTTCTCAAGGTGCTGCCATTAAAATGAATCATTTTGACTTTAGTTCTACTTGGACAGCAAAGCCTTGTTTGCCACCTCTACAGCAGGTGTGGCAGCAGTATTTGTCTTGCAAGATTGACAATGCCATTATACAGTTTTGACCCTGATAGAATTCAGATAAAGATTCCTCAGTGACTGGAGTGCCCCATTTGAGTATCCCTGCTACCAGGACTTTTAAAAATGCATCAGGAAAAAGGTTACATAAAGTGTATTGAAATATCTCATTGCAATCTTGTAGTACAATTTTATGCATAAATAGAATACAACCACCTTGTCCCAACAGGACTGGAGACAATGGGCACAATCTGAAACACAGGAGGTTCCCTCTCAACATCAGGAAACACTTTTTTGACTGTGAGAGTGACAGAATGTTGTCAGAATCTGAGGTGGTGTAGTCTCTCTTTTGTGCAAAAGCAGTATCCCCAAAAGGCCACTCAGTAGCGTACTCTAGGTGGGCTTGAGCAGAGGGGGTTGAACGTGATATCCCCCAGAGGCCCAACCAACCTTTTGGCAATTCTGTGATTCATGGATAAGCAGAATCAAATGGAACAACTACTTTTTCTCAACTTTTTTCCTTTTTGGGGATGTTGTTTAATGAGGGGGAGACATTTGTTGCTGGGAGAGATTTTTTACATGCATGAAATAAAGGATAACTTCTCTAAGACCTTAGATCTTGCTAGTTGTCCATGTAAATAATTGTGGCCCCCAAGTGATGTCTGGCTTCAGCATCAGGTAAATTATGTCAGCAGTATTGAACTGGCAGGTGGTTCATGTCTGCTCCCTGTGTCCAGAGGGCTGTGAGACTGGCCACAGAGGCCGTCACAGGCAGAAAACATGGAGCACTTGGACAAATATGGAAAGGACTCATGGCCCCACCCCATTGCTCACCTCCCTCTGATGAGAACTTCTGTCCCATGGTGAAGCACTAATGTGGAAATACCAACAGTGTGGAGGCCCTCAGGAGCCCTCTTTGACACACAGCCCTCCCAGTAGATCAGCTGGTCCTGCACCTCCTGGATCCCCAGGAACATTCACATCCCTGTAGCTTGCAGCCATGCTCCAGCTGCTGGTGTTCAGTTCTCTTAAGCTCTTCAGCAGCCAGTCCAGCATGAAGCTCACACAAACTCACACAGAAAGAGCTCACCCACACATAAGGCATGATTTACTGAGAAGACAGGACCAAATGTGCAGGGCATGGCCAAAAAAGCAGCTGACTGCAATCTGTTTGCACACAACCAATCCCTCTCATGCACTTATCCCTCTATTTTCCCTGTCCTTCCCAATCTATCTTGATCCTTTCATTTCCTGACCTTTGTTCTTTCCAGTAATCAACTTACAATAAATTTTGAACATCCCCATAGTCCCCTTTGAACATGACAAAATAAATGGTATGAAATGCACTATTGCTCTTACCTGGGATGTTGATCCCTACCTACCCAGCCCCTAAGGTAAGGCAATGGGCACCTTCTCATTGACACAGGACAGGTGTCCCCCAGCCAATGGGGACTGTCCAGGGAAAACTGGACAGGAGCAGAGGCAGGTTAGTGGTGCCCAGGTTTTCCCTACATGCCAGTGTGCCCCTCTGCTCCCATGTCAGGGAAATGAGCCTTTGCTCACAGGATGGGTAAGGTTGGAAGGGACAACAGTAAGGTCATCTGCTCCAACCTCCCTGAGAGCACATTGCACAGGAAAATACATATATCAATCAATAGTTTAGAATTCATCACACTTAAACTTAGCCTTCTATAATCAGGTGACCAACATAAACTGCCTCTCCAGTTAGTGTAAAAAAGAACTTCCACCACTCAGGACCACTCAGGCCAGGAGGGATTGATCTCTGGAACTCCTGTATGTCTCACTGTAAATACAAGAGCAAGTTAAGTCTTCTTTCTTAGCTTTGAAATATTTAAAACAGGTTGAAAGCAATCCTAGCTTTAGGAAGAGAAATGCTCTTCCTCATGGACTCCTGACTCTATGGCAGGGCTCTATGTAGGGTGATGAAGAAGTTAAGAAGAATGAAGATGGCAGAAATAATAAAATCAATCACAATTTTATATCAAAAGTAAAAACTGCATTGTTGTTTAAGCTAGGTAAGCTAGCCAGCATGATGTTAACTACTTTCCTATGTGCACATCAATATGTTAAATACTGTTCTATTATTTAAAGAAACACAGATTGTGCAGGGACTGATGACTGATGACTGATGATTGTGCAAGATGTCTTCTGACTAGTGCTGAAGTACCTTTACATTTTATATATTTATAAAAGAAAAAGCTTTTCTAGCACAATAACAATACATTCTTTCCAACACCATTACAGATTTAATTTTCTTAACACGGAAACCAAAAGTTTGTCTTTAGGAAGCGTGTAACTCTCTTCTTATCAAGGTCAAACTCTAATTGCTTTCTTCCACTGAAGAAATAAAGGAAGTCTAGAAAAAAAACAAAACAAAACAACATAAAAAAAACAAACCCAGATGAATTATTATATTGTGGATATAAAGATTAATACACTTTAACAATATCATCAAAGAGCTCAAAGCAACCTTTGGATACAAATATGCTGCCAACAACATCTAGTCCCAGGTGTAACCTCTGCAAAAGATGGTGCAGCAGCATGGAGACCCCTTTCACAGCAAGCCAGCCATGCATGTGCTGCACCATGTACTTGATGAACCCCACAAGGTCACTCTACAAAAGATGCATCCCGTGCGTTTCTTCTGTTTAAAACATCTGCTCTTGCACACCAGCTGTGCTGAACCCCCAGCAGGGTTTGTTTGCAGCCACCTGTGGGCAGGTATTGCACAGACCAGTGTGGCACAGAGCACAGCAAGGTGTGAGCAGGCACTTCCTCAATGGGTGCTGCCAGATTCCATGCAGGGAGGGAGAGGTCCAGCCTGGGCTAGTCATGTCCACACTGCCCTCTCGGGAGTGAGGTCTCTCAGCTCCGTGTGTGAGACTCATTTAGGAGGAAGAAGTAAGATTTGCTTAAAATTATGAAAAAATTACCACACATGGGTTTGGATGAGCAGCAGATGAGGAGCAAGGAGGAAACTGGGAAGCTGTGACATGTGGCAGTGTGAATGTGTCCTTGAGTCTAGCCCAGCATTTCCATGTCTAAGTAACATTCACCCTCCTGCAAGAGAAACTGGTGTTGACTGTTTCATGTCAGAGGGCCAGGCTGTGATAGGAACACCTTATGTTGTTGAGATGTCACTGTGTTTAGTGTTTGTCTTCAGGGTGTGATGTGCACATCAGCATGAATACAGATGTTTCTCTCCCCTAGAGCTGGCCTTTCCAGAGGTGCAGCTGTCACCAAAGGTGTACCATCACCATTTTTCAAGGGGGTAAAGTGAAGCATGGGAGTGTTATGTGACTGCTTCAGGGTCTTGGTCATCCTGTGGGTTCTGAGCAGAATGTGGAAGTACCTGTCTCTGCCCAAGCACTCTCAGCCCTATCACACTGAGCATTTCAAACAGATTTTAGCAAGAACAGTTACTCACTTTCATGTTGAAAAACAGCATCAATCTTCCCATTAATTCCTGGAAATGCATCTCTTAGCAGTAATGACTTCCTATCTATAGACTGACTTCTTTTATCATAACTGAGAAAAATTATAAACAAACAGGAGTCAGTGAAACCTGCAAGCAGTTCATGATTAATTCCTCTCAGCTCATTATCTTCTACCTATCAACAGAAAACCAAGTTCATTTAAGGTTTTCAGTGTCATTTGGTAGTGTAGAAAGAGACACAATTTGCCATAAATTAATTACTACTTTACTAGCTGCACTGGATGAATTGCTTCTATTTACTCCACGTATGAATACCTAATATTGGAACCATCACCATAAATCTGTTTTCAGTTTTTTTTAAGTGACCATGCCTAAAGGAGCAATAGATAATAGATTATAAAAAGATTTCCTTCATGTTGTATCTCTGTAATAAAGATTTATCATGAAAAATCTGGACTTTTTCTGAAGTTATAATGTATTTTAAGTCAGTTTACTTGTTACTTACAGCAAGCTATTACATTTTTGGTGATGTGCAGTTTATCTCTCTGTGCTGGAATAAGAAGACTTGTGAAAGTTTTTCCCTTCTATAACTTTCTTAGCAAGAGATTTAATGATCAAACTCTTCATCATTCAAGTTACAAGAGTTTGACCTAAAATATGGAAGTTTGATCATCTGCTTTAACTACAGACACGTAGCTGAATAATTCTCTAGGTTGATCTCTATATACAACCATTTGGGCATTGTGGTGGAAGGAAAGAGAAGTTTTGTTGTCATCTAAAATAATTCAGGTTATTTACTGCTTCCATTACAGGAGCACCTCCTTCAGCTGTTAGAAATCCATGTCCTGTAAGACAAACTCGAGCAGTAAGGATGGGATTGAAAAGAAAAAGTAATAACCATGCACAGTATATAATTCTTTGCAGTACATGGCATTTATCAGCAACTTTATGAAACTATCTGTTAGTAACTGGAAAGTGGGTGACATTCTCCTTCTTACTCCACAGAAACATGTTTGATGTGTGAATAATGAACTTCTGCCTGAGTTCCTGAGACGATTTGTGGAGCTGTACAATGACTTTTTAACCAAGACAGCTAAATAAAAACAAACAAACAAATAAACAAATAAACTGTTATATGAACGAACACGAAAACTAAAAGAACCGTTCTACCTCCTTTCAAATATTTTTTCACAGCCAGTTGTGACACTGAAAGAGATCACCAAAAGTGTCTGACTAATGCATCCTAAATCATGACAGGATATTGGCCATGTGATTATGTTTGCTTTTGTTTAGAAAAGTAGCACAGGAAATATTACCTCCAAAATTTGTCTGCTATGAAGTAATATGTTTTCCCCTCAATTCCATTATGAAAAGCAGCATCAATTTTCGTAACATCCTTTGAAAAGCCCAGGGTGTAGAGTTTTTGGGGGTATCCAGGAAGTATGGTATCTCCTCTCACAACCCAGAATTCATTCCCTATTAAAAGAAGTTGATAACAACATGTTGTGAATATCTTCTTCTGGGAATGACACAATGTTTTTCATGAAAGCTGGTGGTTACTTGAAAATAATCATTGAATTTGAAAATAACTGAAAGTAGTTCTAGAGTCAAAAAAAATGCAATAGTTCTCCATATTACTTTTTTTGAAAACTGAAATTTCAGTCTTTCTTCATATTAATGCTAGTATCATTCTTAAATTCAATAGAAAATTTCCCAGAAGAAAAATAATAACATTTATTTTGGCAGGGAAATTTTTCAATGTGACTATCAAGAAATAAGATAGATGTTCTTTAACTTGGATAATAATTTTATTATTTCTGTGATTGAAACACGCCAATTTGTTGGACTAAATTCAAGATTGTAGAATCCTACAGAAAGAGCTTAAGTTGTTTTTAAGTCAGATGCAAAGTCTCTAGGCTACTTGGGAAGAAAACAGGAAAATAAAAAACAACATTTTACCTTTAAAAATGACCATTTCATCTTTTTCAGGAATTTCATATGCAGCATCGACACCAGGTGGCAGCTGTGGCCAGAATGAAGATACCAACTCAAAGTCAACTGTTCTGACTGCTGGATGTTTGCGCCAAATATGCCTTGTGTAAATATAGAACAGGTTTTAAATAAAATTGGATGTTCACACACACTAAGGTATGAAACCACATCATGGCCACCAGGGCAGTATTTATCTCAGCTATGTATCTGAGTTAGTCATGCTACATTCCCTATAAACTTAATGTAAAGACAGTTATTTCCATGGTGGGATTGCTCTCTTCTTGATGCAGACATTTAAAATAGGTCAGATGAGCTGTTCTGTCAAAACATTTATTTCCCCTTATGCACAAGTGGAGCTTAGAGAGACCTGTTTCACAAGGCTGATATGCACTAAGACTTTGGCAACAAAAGCCCAATTTTCCTTTCCTTTTATTAGTACACTAAATCCTCACTACAGGAACTCCTCAAGCAGGTATTTTGTCAGGGCTGGAAAGCTCTCAGCTCTCTCAAAGCAAGGACAGCAAAGAGGGTGTGAAGTGTCCCAGAGCTGGTGATGTGTTTTGCCGAAGCTGAAGTCTCCCTGATGCTGAACACTTGGGACTTGCTTACAGCCTATAGTAAGAACAGCACATGTTTTCAGAGGAGCCATTTCCCCCCACCCTATTCACAGCATCCCCTGTTCCAAAGGTCATCCTCCTCCTTGTACTTATCTCTCTTCATTTCTCCACCACCCTCTTTGTTTTTGTTTTCAATCTTGTCTCCTGATTCCCTGTCTTATCTTCCTGTCAAAAATGGCTGATATTCAAATTAAAGTTACTTTTCCATGCTGTGGGGCATAATTTAAAAAGTGTCACTCAGGTATTTTACTTTCAGAAGCTGACTTACTTGTCTTTAAAGAACATTATTTCTCCACGGAAAGTGGTGACAGCATCAAACGTTAAATTGGAGTTGCAGCTGTTTGGCAGTGCAGGATCTTTTGACTCAGTTGGGTCTTTTATCTCAGTAGATTCCCTTTGATCATTGTTTGTGTTAGGAGATGATCCTAAAAGAAGCAGTTTATGGAAGAAATTATAGTGTGAACTCACTGAGGTATATCCAGTACACAAAAATGTTACTGAAAGATATCCAAAGTCTTTGAAATTAAAAGCAGTAGTTGATGAAAAATTCTGAATTACCATAGAGGTACTGTATGCCAGTAATATCATCCTGATGAAGAAGGTGTACTGAAGGGTCAAATTTCCTGTAAACTGGATACATCAGAGCACTGGGGTCTTTGGAATGGGAAAGTCCCAGTGAGTGGCCAAACTCATGGGCAGCGACATAAAACAGGTTCGCACCTGAAAACATCAAACAAAACACATAATAGGAGAGCTGTGTCTTTTTATTTGTCCTGAATAACATAAGGGCATAAGGTAGGTCAGAAGCTTTCAGAGATGCTTGCCCAAGAAAATGAACTTGTGGGAAATTCAGTTGGACATGAAATTCTGGTCAGAAGTAAAAATAATGGAATCATAGCAGAGTGCAAGGAAATAGTCTGTAGATCCTGCAGAATTCAGCGTAGAAGAAGGACCCTGGGCCAGTACAAGTGAGGTAATTGTGCAGGAAGAGGTTTGAGGAGTGGGAAGAAGTGGGGCCCCCTTACAAATAAAGCTCCCCCAGGGCAGGGCAGAAGCTGAGCTGGGGTCTTAACTTCTTAAACCAGAGGTTCAGAGGCTTTTTATTGCTATGCAAACCATATGCTCCTTTAAATCAATGGCAATTTAAACACTTTGTAAGAGAGAGGAGACAGACACTGCACCCTTGATTCCATGTGCAACTTGCTTCAGGAAGGCTTGGAGAACTTAGCTACCTACCCTCTGTGCTTTTGGTCCATGTTTCATCCTCATCAAAGTGAGCATCTCCACCAAAGTCCTTTCCAGGTGCATAGGCATGGGCAAGGGAGCCTCCTGGGCCATCAAAGGGGATGAAGTCATTGTGACCTGAGGAGAAACCCCAAACACAGCTGACTGGGGTTCTTGCACACACTGAGCAGCACACAGCAGGTATTGATCCAGTGAATTACTGGCGGCTCCCTAAATTCTCTTCCTCTTTCTCTTCATCTGACTCTATCCCTCCCCCAAAATGTTTCAAGAGCTGTAACCGTAGCACCGAGAGCAAGAACTTAATTTTTCTGTCTGCTTGTTCATCTGGACATTGATCTCCACATGTGCTATGTATGGGAGAAATTATTCCAGGTCAACTGCTCCATATAGGCAGTAACTTGTAATGGTTACACAGAGATTTACCTCTGGCTGCAAAGGAGATCATTATGTCTGCATCACCTCTGTCCTTCTTGATGAATCTCAGCGGGGTCACACTGCTCCAAACACTTAACGCTTTCTTGATGGCTGAGTTGACATCTGCTGGATGCAGGTCCGGTGTGTAGTTCACTATCCTTTAAAATATGGGAGAGAACAAGGTGTGTTGTTACCACTCACCCTGTGCTTCACAGTGTCTTGACATGAAGAATTCCATTGTGATTACCTGTATGTCAAGACTTGTTTTTTCCATTTTGGCTCTCCTGCAAAGGTGGAGAATCCAGCTACATCAGGGAATCCACAGCGGTGTTTCTGTACCAAGTCCAAAGTGCCAGAATCCAGTTTCCCTGTCACCTCCAACCCAAAGAATTCCTGCATTTCTTTTAGTTTTTGGGTCATTGCATTATTACTTTTCCAAACAAAAGGCTCCCCATCTTTCTTAAAGCCATAGTAATTTTCCAGGTACTTCTAATGAAAAAGAGAAACAAAAAACCCCAAAACTTAGAACAATCAATGATGTTTGCTTTTAAGCAATATATAAGATACTAAAGACATTAAACTTAAAATATTATTACTTTTAATATTAAAATTGTATTAAAGATATTATATTAAACTAACACAAATTAGTCATGTGCCTTTGCTGCTTTGCTTTCTGTTCTATGGCAGCATCAGCATGGATAATAGTTTGCTAAAGCCTGTGTGAATATTTTTCTCTTAATGGTAGTTTTTTACATTGTATTATCACTATAAATATTTTGTAGTTATCAAAAGACATTTAAAATTAACATTTTTTAATAGATTATTTTCTGATAACTTGCCTTACCCTCCAAGGTTACCTAGAGTCCTTTAGAGAAAGTAATTTGAAATACATAACTGAATATAAAATTTCAGTAGTTGCATCCTGTTTCCCCACATTTTGGACAGTAATAGTTCAGAAAAAAATATAACTATACTTCATGAGGGATTATATTTCATAATATCACAAGGCACATAAATAACCACATTTCCACCTGAACTACAAACCAATGCTAGACTGACACAGGAGTTTAATTATTTGTAGAATTAACACAGAGTGAATGCGTCATTGGATTTAATTGGTATCTAGAAAAAAGTAAAATAAGATGGTGCTAGGGTAGCCTTTGTCATCACATATGCACTTTGAGAAATATTCACTCATTTATTCTACTTTCTCTTTGCTCTATACTAGTTACACAGACTGCTGTGGATGCTCAGTTGTAGCTAAATATCTCCCAGATGTCTACCTTCCTCACCTGGATAAGCTGCACATCTTCTTTCTTTGGATGTCTCATACTTGCAGGGAAAGCACAAGAAAGTGCTGCATATAATAATAGGAGAAATAGGAGATTTTCCACTCTCATTTCCACTAGCCTTTATAGAAGTGTTTTTTGTAGTCTTCCACACACCTGCATCACCTTTATATAGTACTTTTCTGCTTTATAAAGCTTTCCAATTCCTGACTCATTGATTCACACAATGTCTAGTTAGCAACAGAACAGCAAAACAAGAGTTATACCATAAAACAGATCAGTGTTGTCTTTCATCCGGTTCCACCCTTGTGCAGGTTTTGCAACATGGAAATATGATTAATGAGAATATAATAGACCTGTAGTTCTTTTTAATGAGCTTATTCACCTTTTAATTGTTAAAATGTAGTCTTGTTCTCTAAAACTTAAAGCATATCTCTTTAACGCTTTCCATTCAAAGATAATATTGATTTCAGAAGGGTTGTTGAAGTGCCTAAAGGGATAAATATTCACAGAATTTTACAGGACTGTAGACTACAAACAGAAAATTAGTTTTCTAGTTTTTTTGGTTTTTTTTTTCAGGGGGGCTTATATCTTTTCTTTTGGAGGCTATTGTAGTGCCACCATCTTTCCCTTTGGTAGAGTCCTGTCAGTGCTATAACTTCTTGCTTGATGAAGCAATGATTTGTTAAGGCAGTTTTTTAAAAACAGTTTGCACTGGATGAAATGATTTTTTTTCTGCAGGAAAATGTGAAATTAACACAAATAAATGAAAGCACTTTTCCCAGCATATATAAAAATTATAAAAATTAAGCCAAGATATTTTCATGCTACTTTTATTCAGCAGGTTTTTTACTTTCTCAGAGAATTTCCCAAAGACTTTATTTCCCATTCTCCTTCTTTGATACTTACTACAAGGTTTTAAAAAGCTCTTAGGTTTCCCGGATCAAACCTTTTGATGGCTGTCCTTGTCAGAGAGACAAGGACAAGACTCTGTTCTCAATTTCTGCCACTGGTGGTAAGAACTAGTGAGACTCAACAGCAGGCCCACTCTAGATTGGGTCCACTTGTACTCCATGCCAAATCACACCCTCCATGCACTACCAAAAATGAGTACAAAGCAGTGGGGATTGGAATCCTGAAGAGAGATGTCTTCTGCCATTGAAGACAGTCCTACATATCCAAGACTTCTGTGTGGGGCTGGCACAAGATTTTGGGTAAGGTTGCAGCACTGGGAAGCAGGTGAGACTTTGAATGTGCAGAGAGGTAAACCCCCTTCCACAGAGCTGACATCCATAATAGAGATGTGAAAGGAGAGTTTATAAATATATTGTACACTTGAGGTATTTGCTGAAATTATTTCCTGCTGGAGATCACTGTATTGGTACCAGAAGGATCCCCAGAGCAGAGCATGCCTGTGGCCATCCACAGGCAGGACATGAAGGATTGCTAGGTCTGGGCAGCTGAAACAGCAAGGCAAGGCTGGTGGGACTCCATAAGGGTTATCTGGTCACTGAGGTCTGAATTTGTACCCAAAGAGCAGACAGCTAAATGAAGCATTTCCATCAGGGAGAGAACCCCTCCCTAGTCCTGGAAGGAGATGGACAGGCACAGGGAATGACCCAGGAATGGACCAACTGAGCCAAGGGGAAGCAAAATCCCCTGAGGGAGCTTGTGCTCATGACCCCACTCACAGAGTTATGGGAGGTGAGGTACCAGAGTGAAATGACTCCAAAAATTGGTGCAGAGTTCTCCTGTGAATCTTACACACTGACAGTATCTCTCTGTAGAGGTAGCTTCTGGTACAGTCTCCTACAGCCTTCCAACTCTTTTTCTCTTCCCTCAGTGTCTCCATGTGTACTAGAAGGAAGAAGTAACTTTCTAGCCTGTAGGACTTAAATTTTCATCACTCATCTTTCTCTCTAATGAGAGGGCTACTAGAAGGCATCAAAATCATCTAGGAAAGTATTAATGACATTAATATAGTTTTCTGATTATCAGCTTTCTCAAGTATTTTTTTTTTTTTGCTACTCTTTTTCACTTTTCTTGATACTATTTCCTATTTCTCACAAGAGATCAATCACCTGGAACATGCTTTATAAAGAAAATTAGATGATCACATAGACCTTTGACGTTGTTCTTTGAGGTGACTTTATCCAGAAGTAGCATAATATACAATATCAATCTCTGGTTTTAGCTTAAAGAAGTCAGTGTGAAAATTGCTATGTTCTCCTTTTTACAACCTCTAAATTGCTTGAGTAAGATCCTAGGATTGCCCTTATTTCTTCCTCTTCTGGAATTAATCTTCTGCCTTGGGTGCATTCCCATAGCCCCACTCTAAGACATGTAATACAAGATATATACGCAATATCTTTATTGCTATTATTATTAACCTTAACACAGAGGTTATTTCTAATTCACAATTTATATATTTTAAAACTAATTAATAATGTAGTATAGAGAAAAGAAAAAGAACATCTCATAGAGCCTCAATAGGATGAATCTAAGTCTGTGCAAAGCCAAGGGCTTAATTACTCAGAGCTTGAAACTGCTTCTCTCTGCTGCCTTATGTACCCCCAGTGTCCTAGCCAGGCTGAACTCTGGTAGCAGTGTAGGGCCCCTGGCCAAAACCTGGTAGAGCAGGTCTGTGCAGGGGAAATTTCTGAGCTGTAAAACTGCAACTTCAGCCTGTGCTGCCATGAATATTGCTTAACTCAGTGCCTTCAGCACCTCCTTCCTGGCTGTGCTGCAAACCCTCAGACCTGGCAGCACAAACCTAGCCTCAAAAATATCTTATTGCTGACAAAGACGAGTGTGTGACCTACTTCTGGCTTTTATATAACACTTGTGGGTCTCCAGCATGATTTCCCGATTCCCTGGCAGCATTCAGTGTTCCAGTTCTAGTCAACTTGCACATGGGTCACCCTTGCTCTCTGTCAGTGAAGTCAGTAAGGGATTATTGCCTGAGATTTCATTGCAAGGGATTGGGTCTAGGTGATCTGCTGTGCAGTCAACAAATTTAGTTCTAACAGGTTATATTTTGTGATGCTAAATTGCATGCCTGCTCTTGGATTCCAAGGGAAGTTTCTATTCATATGGGACAAGTACTTGAAATTATGGATAAATTTCCCCTGCTGGCACCCAAGAGGCCTTTAATTCCAGCAATAATTTATGAATTATAACAAAATCATGGTTACAAGAAATCTTCTCTTGTTCACTGTATAGAAAGGCAGCATTCCAGCTTCCGATGTTTCCAACGTCATCTGAGCTACATCTTTCATTTGCCAGGAATTTCAATGCTTTTCCCAAATTGAAAGTAATGTTTCATTTCAAAGTTTACGACATTAACAAAGCAGAAATACAGATAGAAATTCCATGATTAACACATCTCACTAGTCCCCTTGTCTACGTGAAATCCATGGCACGTTGTCATCCATTTCTAATCCAGTCTACACTTGCTACATTTTCCTTCACAGCTAGGTAAATATCACTCATTTTTCAGATATTGTGAGTTTAAGCTAATTAATACCCAAAGGCATGGGAGTATTGCAATTTTGCTGTTTCCTGGATGTCATAACTAAAAAAGCAGTACTAACCTTATGCAGGAGAAATACTTTAATGTGAGTCATTGTAAACATCAACAGTGTTCTGCTTCACTGTTGCTGAAATGTTCCTTTTGGTTCCTCCTTAACCACTTTCAAGTCTCAGAGAGCAACAAGTGCCTAAAGGCTTGATTTCTGAAGGTAGCTTTCACATACAAGAAGGCATCTACTTAACATATCAAACTATGCAAGCATTTTTGAAAACAAATGGGATTTACCCCCTTAGTTATGCACAAACAGTACTCACAAGCACCCTGCCTAAGCCTGCAGGCATCTAAAATCCTTGGACCGAAGTTTGTTCAGGACAGGCTATGTACAGAGCAAGAACTATTGAGAAAGACACTGGGAGATGTTAGGGCAACACCAGCTTTCCTGTGTTTCTGCCCTGCCTGGACTGCTGCCAGGTGAGCTCAGCCACTTTTCAGTCCATGACTTCACCACGGTGAACCACTGCCCTTGTGGCAATGCTGAGCTCTTGTGTCCCTACTTGACATGACAGCAGGGACTGTTGTTAAAGTTAAAAGTGACTTTTAAGACATGGCCTGATCTGTAACGTAGGTTGGTTTTAAACCTGGCTTTAGAGATACTTAGAGCATATCTAGCATGGCACAAAGCATGCATGAGGAGAACATGGCAGAGATGAGAGTGAGATATTCCAACATCATAAAATTATAGAATTGTTGGGGTAAGAAGGACTCTAAGGATAATATTTTTCCAGCCCACCCTTGACAGGCTGGGACACCTTCCACTAGACCGGGTTACTCAAAGCCCCATCCAGCCTGGCATCAGCTCTGCTGCCTTTCTTTGATCTTGTCTGTGAGCACAGAGGGATGGTGGGCCTGTGGGTGCACTAGGAGACACATGGCTTCCTCTGGCCCTGATGGATGGGGGGACAGGTGGTCTTTGATCAGGTGTCTCAGGCAGCTGCCCTGTGCAGAAAATCAGGAACAAATCTTACATCTGCCAAATGGGTTTGAGCTGTGGTAGCTGGAATGCTGTCTTTGTCAGCCATTCCCATCGTCTCTTTTTGCCTTTGCCAATTCTGCTACAGAAAGAGTAATAGCAAGTCAACTTCCTTGTACAGCCACATTATCAGAGCAGTGTAAGAGATAGGATCAAATCCCTTCAAAGAGAGGATGGACTACAGCCAAGCTGTCTGTCAGCCCAAGGGGTGTTTAAACTCATTGAGCTATTGCCCTGTAAGACGGTCCTACAAAAGGACCATGGAGGAAGCAGATGTGCTTTTCTCTGTCTCACCACTCGTCCTATGGAAGATTCATCTGTGGTAATTACATAAAAATCCTTGGCTTTTTTATCATTTTGGCTATTTGCTCTGGGTAATGTTCTTGTTTCTGGTTTGTTGTTGAGCACTGGGCAGTGGACTGCCAGCCCTGACTCCTTTTCCATGGCACATGGTTACACTCCAGAGGGCTAATCCACTGACTCTCTGTGACCCTGTAATCATCTCCATCACTTCCCAGACTGCCTGCATCCCCAAACTGGACACTTAACCTTTTTCTCTGGTCACTCATTCTTGCTGTACCAATGACTCTATCCATTACAACCACTCTCAGGGGCACTGGTCCTCTCAGCCCACTGCCGTGTCCCCACCCCTGCCTTGACCCCTCTGTCCCTGTGCCAGGGGTCATGGCAGGTGAGGCCACAGACTCCAGGCTCTCCCTTCACACACTCTTGTGTAGGGTCTCCTCTTAACTTTTCTGCCTCCCCCACATTGTTCCTGAGTGTCTTGTTTCCCTCCTTTGTCACCTGGGTAGTTTTTAATTGCCTGCAAAACTGCCCCTCTACTTCCCTTTAACTTTCCCCCCACAAGCACTGAGCCCTGATGAAAATGCTGATGGGTCCTGGTGCTGTTCAGGCTTGTGTGTGGTTGTAGTAGATGCCTTGTCTCCAGTGGACTGAATCAGAGCACAACAACTGCTAAACTCAAGCAAAATACTTTATTACTCAAAAACAACCTGATTAATAAATAGTTGGAGAACAAAATAAATTAAAACTATACATTAGGTTTTACATTTTAAGGTTTTAAATTAGAATTGCCAAAGATTTGGCATTTCAGACTCAGATGCACAGGAACAGCTGAATAACACTGCTTTAAAACTAGAAACATGAAAAACTATTTCTGGTACAAATATACTCCTGCACCATCACTTAATATTTCTAGCAATTAAACCAGCTGTTGCTTTTCATTATACGGATGAGTTTCTTCCTTTTGATGTCAACCTCATACTGGTTTGATCCATGGAAAAAGTAGAAATATCCTAGGATTGGAAGGAAAAAATATTGACAAATTAATATTTCATTTCTGTATACCTCTTGTTAAAGACTCACTATTTCCTTGGGTGATTAAAAAAACAAAACAAAACAAAAATTTAATATAAGCATTGAAACTCATTTGGTTTTTTTTTTCCTTTGGTAGGCGGCCTTTTGGGTTTTTTAAAATTACATTTTAATTTATTTACCGTTTTTCTGAAGGGCAGCATCAATTGGATGGCTGATCCCATGGAAGTCAGCAACAATTCTTCGTGGATAGCCTCTTTCCATTGATTGGGTATTTTCATTGAAACTAAATAAAGAAATTGCATGAAAACAGAAAATAAGCGTGAGATACTCAGTGTCGAAAACAGATGGATTTTTTACAAAATATGCCTACTCTCAGCTGAAAATCCAGGACCTGTGATCTGTGACCTTATGGAGCTGTTAAATCCTGGCTGTGTAAATATTTACATCTTTAGTAGCCTAGGTTAGTCTGTTTTCAGAATATCAGAGCAGAATCTTTGATTCCATGAGACTGATAATAAGGCTGAATGGGGTTTATACTGAGTAATAATCTTAAATAATTATTCAAACATAATTATTTTAATTTTACAGCACATGATCTATAAAGTAACCCCATAAGAGAAATGCAAACTTCAGGTGTAACAACATTCTTTCAAGATAGTATTACAGATTAATTATTAGGCTAACATTACTGCTTAGCTGAACTGTTTCTTAGGAACTATTTTAATGTCCTTCTATAACTTACTTGATTTTTCATTTATAAATTTCACAGAGCACTTCTGCCTGTTAGTAGCTACTGAATGAATACCTGACATGATGAAAAAGTCTACTTGATTTATATTTTTTATACTAATTATAATACATTATATTTTTATACTAGCTTACACTGCTTCTTAATGAATAAACAAAACTGATTTGCCCCTTAATCACAGCCTGATAAGAGTAAGTGAATACTCAGGTGTGACAGATTTTGTTTTATAAAAAGACCTGAGTAATTGAGTTTCAGCTTTTAGCAGCTGAGAAGGCTGACAAAAAGAGGACATGAATTTCCTGTAAAAATACTCATATCACTCCATTAAAAAAGCTGTTTTGATTATCTCTTGTATAGAAGAGAGAAGAGCCTTACCTCCAGTACTTGTTGCCGACAAAGAAATAGGTTCTCTTGGTACTTTGGTCATGAACAGCTGCATCAATTTTCCTGACACTGGTGGGGAAGCCCAGGTTCTGAATGGGCTTGGGGAACCCTGAGTCTATTCTGTAGCCACTGACAGCCCAGTACTGATCATCTACAGGAAAACAGAAAAAGTTGTAAGGATTCTTGAGAAGTCTGATCTCTTTTTTGTCAGAGCCTCAGAGCTTTCTGTGTAGTAAATGCCACCAAAGAGCACAGATGTCCAGTTGAAAAAATTATCCACTTAGGGCACACAGAAGTTTGAATATCTCATAGCTGTTGGATTTTCTTTTTTTTTATAGTCATTAAGAATATTATATACTCAATAATTAAAATAATTAAAATAATTAAAAGGTGTGTTTGTCATCTTTTAAATATATTTAGATAGTGTAATGTAGCAATTAATTTTGTCTCAGCTATGGTTTTCTCTCTCACTGACCAAAGTGAGTCTGTGTAGGGCTGTTGTGAAGTAGCATTAGTTAATGGCAGCAACATAATTTTCAAAATTTAAATGGATTTAAATATTAAGAATATCCTCTGTTAGTGGTAGTACTACTATTAGAATTAATATGAATATACTAGCATAATATTCCTTCCATTATGATTAAATAACATCAGCACTATTGCTATAACTTCATGTATGCATAAAAACCTGATGGAAATATAAGAGAAGTACCTTTAAAAAATAGCACTCGGTCCTTCTTGTCAACCTCATACGCAGCATCAAAGCCAGCTATCAGTGATGGCCAGAAGGAGAAGATGGTGTCGTGCTCAATTTCTGAGAAATATGGACTTTTACGCCAGACATAGCTGATAGAAACAAAACCAGCAGTGCTTCATTGTCTGTACTTCATTAGGAGATCAAGGGCCCATAAATGTACTTTAAATCCTAGTGTCTGGGTGCAGGAACCAGTGCTGCCTATGAGGCAGAGATACCAACCCTTTTGGGATGAAGTCCTTCCCTCTGCTCTGCTTCCTCACAGATCCGTGCCCTTTGCTACAGGTTGCTCTAAGGTCACAGGATAGTTGAGGTTGGAAGAGACCTCTGAAGTTCATCTTGTCTGACCTCTCAGAGTCACCTACAGCTCAGACTGGGTCACCTACAGCTGGTGGCCCAGTGGAGTTTTGCATTTTCACCCTAATAGTTTGTGCAGGACAACATAGGTTATCTGTGGCAGTGCTGACAATTGCAGTTTTCTCTTCACCATGACCCATGTAGGCAGGCACGCCTCATCTCAGTTTGGTTGCAAATGTTAAATAAAAATTCTTGAGAAACATGTGAAAACCCAATTTAAGGAAGAACTGCTCTTTCCCCCTCCTTCCTGAAAATTATTAAGTTTTTAAGCTATGATCCTTCATGTGTTTTTGAAGGAAAGGAAGCTTATTCAATCAAACCACAACTGCCAAGCCAAAAAGGGGGTGAAGCCCTGAACCTGACCCACTGTTTGCTCTCACCAGGCTGGATGTGCCCAGCCAACAACTCACTACAGAACAGTGTCACAGCATGCCTGAAACAAAGCCATCCTGTAACAGCAGGGGCTCCCTGTAGACATTACTGGACAGCTCATCTAGTGCAGAATCCTCGGTCAGGGTGACACTAAAAGTCACCAGTGACATTTTCCACAGCTCCCTGGCCCACACATGGGATGGTGTGATGAGGACAGTGCTGCATGTGAAGCAGCTGCAGGCTGAGGAGTGACACTGGAATTATTCAGCCTTGCACAATTTTAAGACATGGATGATGGTGTATGATGGATTAAAACATTATACCCACTTGTCAATAAACCATGTTACTCACCAAGCCCAGGTGGGTTAGTAAAATTTTTCAAAGTTGCCTTAACACTTACAGAAAGAAACTTTTTCCTTGGTAACCAAGGGAGGATAAATTCCCTGAACTGAATTTTATGCTTTTCCTTTGTGAGTCTCACAGAAAAATGTTGCTGGAAATAAAAGCACTTACCTCCCTTTGAAGAACAGTGTTTCCCCACGGAGAGTAGTGATAGCGTCAAAAGTCAGATGAGGGTCACAGTCATCTGGTCTTTGGGGTTGCTTGGAGGGTGTAATTTCTGTTGGATCTTCCCTGGGAGGCATTTGAGTTGGTGCTTCTGCAGGTACCATTTCAGTTGGTTCTTGTGGGGCAAAAGCTTTTGTTGGAAGTGCAGCAGATTCCTTGGGGGGTCCTTTGGAAAATAAATAAGTGTGGAATTGGAAGGTGGATCAGAGCAATTCATGTCACAGCTTTTCAGGCTGTGCCATGTGAAGCTAAATGTATTGTATAGGCAGCTGTGCATGTACATTTTGTGGAAGATAAGAGGGTTTAATGCTATAGTCATGGGCTGTTCCTCTGGTATCACTGGGGAAAGGCTCTTGGATCTTTTGACTAACTGGAATGAACAAAGTCTACAGACCCCATTTCACAGTGTAGGCTGTTAGCCATAAAAACCCCAAGAGATTTGCCCAAAAATAATAACAGGAATTTAAACCTCAGTATCTTTCTTGTAGTAGGGAGTTCAGTACATTTTATCTGTTGGGTAAAATTAATTATAAATTGTTATCCATCATTCACCAGAAAATGATGCTTCTTTCTTACCATAGAGGGCTTGAATGCCATCAATGTCATCCTGATGAAGTTGGTAGTACCTCGTATCCGTGGCCATATATATAGGATACATCAAAGCACCGAAAACATTGGAATGACTGAGACCTAGTGAGTGGCCCAACTCATGAGCAGCAACAAGAAATAAGTTGAATCCTAAAAAAGATCCACCACAAAGAACAAACACTAAATGAATTTTTTGCATGACATCAGGAGAGAGGTGCCATTCTCTCATGTGAGATATATCATTCAAGGTCTTAAAAAAGTGACAAAATCTAACTATGCCCAAGTAAGAGCTCTCTGACCTTCTGGAGAAGAAATGAGTTTTGAATTATAGGCACTGATTTCTCACTGGAAAACCACTCTGGGAACAGTTTTTTGTCCATGTTGCAGAAATTTTCCAACAAAGAATCAAGGTTTCTTTAAAAATAACAATTGAAAAGCAGGTGAGAAGGTTTTGGTCACCTGACCAGATTTTCAGAATTTATCCAGTAACTACCTCACAAAACCAGTAACATGTAACATAATCCCTGGATACTGCTGGAAACGAGAACACTTCACTGTTATATTTAATTGAATTTGCCGATAAATTCAAGATATTTTTTCCTTTCCAGAAGTTAAAGATTAGCATCACTTTAAATCAGAAAAAAACCCCAACCCAAACAAAAACCAAATAAACAACCAAACAAATGTGAGAGGTTATATTATGACCTTTAAGGTCATTATCCAAGGGTGAAAATTCCCTGTCTTTTGATGTCATGATTACCCAACATTGCTATTCCATGCTAACTTCATTTCCTTCACTGGAGCTGTAACTGCAGTCTGCATTAACTTCAAGGAACTGTTGTGACTGCATCCCAGATCAAAAAATGCAGAACTGTTTTACTAAATTACACTGACATTTTACATGTCAGTAAATACTGGAATTACAGCCACAGGATATGTGACTTTACGGCATCTTCAAGACAACACTTTCTAATAAAATAACAGTCAACACAATATTTAAGTTTGCCTACCACTATAGGTTGTAAATTTGGTCCAGTTTTCATCTTCATCAAAATGAGCATCTCCTCCTATCCCACTGCCAGGGGGGTAGGCATGAGCCAGAGTTCCTCCTGGACCATCAAAGGAATAGAAGTCACCATGAACTAAAAATAAAGGGGAAAAAAGGGATGCTTTTCATTCTTGGTACGAAAAAGTGACAAGTACTATGATTTTCTGGCAACACAGTGTCCTTACATCCAGATGCAAAGGAAATCATTATATCTGCTTGACCACCGTAGACCCTGGTGAACCTCAGAGGGGTGACACTGCTCCAGAGCTGGAAGGCTCTTGCAATTGCTTCCTCTACATCAGCTTGCAGCATGTCTGGAGTGTAGTTCAAAATCCTGTGAATTAAAGACAAAAGGAATTAAAAGCAACCAGATCACATGTGGCTGGGACATATGGTATCAAGGTCAAACATTTGAATCTGTTGTTACAATTATTTATGTGTCTCAAGTGGTTTATTTTCAAAATATTTGCTTACATAACAGATGAGGATTTCACAGTTTTCTTTAATGCCTTTCAGAAACCCTAACAAATATACTCAGTTGTGTTCCTTCTATCCACTGAGTATATTATTTATTAGGCTTTTCGCTAACTAATGTAAACTCCTATTTTGCTATTCTCATCACTATTTGGAAGCCTGAATAACTTCCACATTCCTGTCCTTTTCATCCTGAATGGAGCTTTTATATGGAGAAATACAGAAATAAATAGTGAAGAACCCATTGACATTACTTCTGCCTAGCATTCACAGAGCTTCTCAGTGGTGTGGAGAAAAACCTGCTTTAATGTATGTTACCGATAGGTCACGTCTTCTTTCTTCCATGTGGGGCTGTGTGGGAAGGCGCTGTATGAACGGATGTCTGGTATTCCACATCTAGGCTGCTTCATCATGTCCAGCGTCTTCTGATTCAGCTCCCCAGTCACCTCTAGCCCAAAGAATGTCTGCATCTCTCTTATTTTATCAGACATGTGGTTGAGGTCCTTTGCTTTAAACAGAGAATGTTTCTCTTCTTTAAAATCATAGAAGTTTTCAAGGTATTTCTGTCAGGGAAGAAAAAAGCAACAGTTCAGAATGTAAAACTTTCAAGTGCAGAGATCTGGTAACAAAATATTCTACATTGCTAATACATCACTGTGTTCATTTTCTCAATAAATTAGTTCATCAGTTCTGTCCATAATCCTTACCTTAGCAAATTGCATATCTTCTTTTTCCTTTTCTGGAGCCACTGGGAAAGTAGAGGAGCATGTAACATATAATAACTCAAGGAAAAGAAGGATCTTTGTCTTCATCTTTGTCTCCCTGTCCTACCAGCCCTTGCTAGAAGACCTCTCAATCTCTTTTTCCTCTAAGACTCACCAGTGTTTCACTATTTATATCAGTGCTGTGCTTGCTAAAGTCAATAATGGCATGACTCAGCTTATAACATCCTCCGATTTTCCACAGAAACACAGAAAACAAATTTGGGTTTAGAAGCAAGCAAACACATGACAGTTTACCTTGCCCAAAACCCCCTGATTTCGCAATCATATTAATGGACAGTATGATGTTTTTTTTCTTGATTCCTAAAGTGGGATGGATGAAAACTACCACATTTTTCAGAGGCACTGAAGTGACCTGTCTCTTTGTGAGAGTAATTCCTCATAGTACCTGAGAAGTACTCTAGAAATTGTCTTCAGTTTTCTCAATGTGGCTTGCATGGAAGACCTCAGCATGCCAGAAAAGAACCCCTTGCTTTAGCCCATCTTGTACCTGATAATTTTGGTGACATAGCCAATTATACAAAAAACCCCATTTCTCTTTTCTTACACCTGACATCCCAGCATTATTACAGAACCATTATTTGTGCTGCTACCTGGCCCATGAGAGCATGGATCTATGGCCTCATCCCCTTTCTCCCTCACACCACGAAGTAAAAGTCCCAGTAGAGCACCCCAGACCATATATCCTGGTCTGCATGGCCTATTAGCCAAGGGTGGTTTCACAACTAAAGAAATGGCAGAAATTGCCCTGCAGAACTACAGGCACCTTTGGGATAAAGGGTCTTCAGCAGAACCTTTTAATAAACTTTTCCAACATCAGATGGAAGGTGATGAAGATTTGTGCCATAGATTCCAGGTTTCCAAATTTGTCAGAAGTCCTACTTTCAGTTCCTATGTTATTTTCTGAACATGGTGCACTGCACTTTATGGAGGGATTGCAGAACCACTGTCCCTCAGACCTCTATTGACTGTCATTTCCGAGACATCCATCTTTGGAAGCAGAATTCTCCTGTGTTGACTTAATACCCACATGCAAGTTCAAAAGGAGAAACATGAGCTAAAAATAATCCACTTCTTTTTGAACATGAGAAAAATAAGAAAAAAGGAACCACTTCTCCAGTGAGAAAAAACATATTGGAGACTTCATAAAAACAATCCTAGCACCACAGCAGCTGAGCTCTGCAGTCTGCAAGGTGGCCTGGGGAAAGGCATGGCCTCCTTCCAAAGGAAACTGGAGTTGAGCAGCCTGGCTGGAGTCAGGTCACACTGTGTGTGTGACCCAGGTCAGAGCACAGGTCCCTGAACCGCTGAGTGAAGTGGCACAAATGTTTATGTCTAAGGCTACAGCAGGATGAGGGTGGCTTTGCCAATAGCCCACTGCTGCTGTAACGGGGTCCTCCTGCTCCTCCCAGCCTGGCCAGTACTCTTGCTGCTTTCCTGTGCCCTTCTGATGCCAGATGTATCCTCAATAAACCAATTCAGAGGGCTGAAGCTACAAGAAACAGCCCAGAAAAATAACCCTAACCCCACCAAAAACAATTTGCTCCTGAAGTTAGCAAATGCACTGGTACCCTAAGGGATGAGAAGAGCTCCATGAAGGAGGGGTGGGATATAGCAGATGGGAATAGGGATGCAGGAAGGCAGCCAGGAACACTGGGAAGCTAGGACCTCTTCTTTGGCAGAAGCAGGGTTTCTATCTGCTGGTTATGGAAGAGCAACCCAAACTGCATTTGTAGAGTATGATGTTTGCATTTCCAAGTAGAAATCCAGACACAAAGCAGGGACATTTTAAATTCTGTGTTTGTATCTCTGCACCTGGCAGCAGCAGCTTGCATAAGGCACTTATCTTCTGCTTTCAGCTGAATGTTTTGTAAACACCCTGTTTGCTGCATCCAGGGATGAAGCAGTCAGAGCATGAGATGCAGACAGTTGGCAAACATTTTAGTGAGCCTTTTGGATGTTTAGGAAGCTTTTCTTTCTCAGTGACTTTTGCATGGCTGCCAATAGGCATGTTACAGCTCCAGCTGCTGGTTTCCCCTTCCAGATCCTGTTGCCTGCATGCTCGAGCTGACATTTACAGAGTGGCTGGTGAGTGCAAGGAGGAAGAACTGGATCTTGCCTTGTGTTTGGCAGCATGAGTGATGCAAATTCCCTGCTGAGCAGGGCTCTGAGGTGTGTGAGCAAGTGTGATACTTACACGTGGATCCAAGAGATCACTTCTCTTATGCTGAACCCTAAGACAGCAGTCTTAGTGTCCAAACTAATGTGGTTATTCAGTCCTGGGTTTTAGTACTGCAGGATAAAAATGGGAGCTGTGTTGTGGCTTTAATCAGAAGTTCAAAGTGTTTGAAAATTGCATTGTCAGGGGACACAGTGAAGATTTACTGGCAAAGACACAGCTTGAATTTGAATGGAGTGAGCTCAGCTGATACCTCACTCTTGCCTTACCTATAGGTCAACTAGTTGATGAGTTCTGCTTCAGGGGCCCGGAATCACTAAATCCTTGAAAAGACATGAAGCAGATCAAATGCCTGTTTCATGCCTTGATAGGTAAAGAGATGCTGCTGTTCCCATCCCAGCCCTGGGAAGCTGATCCCACCCTGTGCCCTGAAGTCACTGTTGTCCTTCAGCTGGGTTGGAGACCACGTAAACATCAGGGGTGACTTGCCAGATTGTGCAGCAGTGAAGCAGCCAGAATGGGTCCAGGAATACTGCTCATTTCTTCCCTCAGCTCATCAGCATTCAGACTCATTCGTCCCATATCGCCAGCAGTTAACCACGCACTCAGGGACAAGAGTGGGTGCTTTCCCAGGAAGACCCCTGCAGTAGAACAGCACATTTCACTGAAAGGCTGCCAACATCAAGGCTAATATTCCTCCACCACAGAACTATTTGTCCTGTGACAGTGTAATCTGCATTACCCTCTGGGGTCTAGTCCAAGTGCCAGGGTTTTTAGTGGATTTGTCAAAATTCTACCTGGGAATTTTGCCATTTCTTTTTTTCTTTTTTTTACTAATGAGATTCCATCCAGAAATGCCATTCCAGTTTGCTTGTCACTTTTGACTTACGGAAAGAAGTGGAAGTATGCTTAACATAGTCACGTAAACAATTGTCATTAACTCCATAAACAACAGCAAATTAAGTCAAAGAAAGCTTGAAATAACACACACACAGACACACTATTATTTCACCTTCTAAACTTTTTAGAAGGATCTGTAGATGTCTTCTTTTCCACTTCCCCTTCATTCATGCTGTTTCTAGACTCTCCCTTTTTAACCTACTTGTGCCAAAGAAGCAGGATGTGTTATGAAAGTCTTGGACATGCCTGGACATGGAAGAAACTGCTGGTTTCTTTCACTTGAACAGAATTGGGAGATAAATTCATGCAAAGAGATTCTGGGATTTGAGGAACAATAACTGAATGGGAAAAGACACAAGCCCTTTACATCATTATATGAGCCAGCCTTTAATAAATAACAGCTGGATTATAGCATGTAAGTGTTTGGAAGAGGTAGGCAAGCAGAAAAATTGTGACATTGAAAAAGGTAGGTCTGCTATTAAAAGACTCAGAAAAACCAGGGAATATTTACTGAAAATGAAACTTTCAATCCCTTTCTGCAAGACACTATTATGAGAGAATTGAAACTAAGCCTGAAACAGGTATTGACTTGAATTCCATGATTTTACCTATATATCCATATACTTCCATTTATCAGTGGAATCTCTTCATCCTGCTTTTCTAATATACAGCTTCGAATAGTAATAATATCTGTCACTTTTCTACTTCATGTAAGCATTTTGTCCAAGTTCCATTGCAAACTGAGAGGTGGCATGTAGAGGTAGACTCAATAGCTGATCTTAATTAAACAGGAATTTAGAGATTTCTGATGCCTGTTTCCGTGAGTATGATCAGCAATAACAAAGCTGAACTCACTTCCGTACTTGTATTTTGTATATAAACAAGTTTCTTAAGTTGCATGTCATTTCCTCTCAGCCATGTCAGACTTGGTAGCTTAGAAGGCAGGGTCACAGAGTGACTACAGTCCATTGGTGTTATATTATCCATCAGTGAGCAAGAGGTGTGACAGAATCCAACATCCAAGAACTCTGAGGTTTGCAGGAGCTAAACTGGAATATGAAAGTTGGAAATAATGGCACCCTTATTTCATATGTGGCAATTTATTGGGGTCATTCTCTGAATTTGGACATGGCCTGAGCAATGGGCATGACAGGAAGCACTGTGGTTGTGATACACAACTAATTCACAGTTTCCTCTTTACCATTCTGTCTCCTATGAGATTCAGACTGTCACTGTACCAACACACCAAACCACTGAGGTAACTGAAATGTGGGCAGGATCTGGCCTTTCCTTCTGAGGGGGAATTACCAGTAAAATGTTGCACTTCTTTCTCCCCTCAATGTGCAGTCTTTTATGGTCAAGGACCTGTGCGATTCTTATTCTCTGATAAAGGATATGACTAAGCTGACAGATTTCTGATTAGTTAAGGTGATGGCTTTTTAGGGTCCAGAAGATTTACTGTAGTGTTTTTTTTGTGTAGAGAGCAGAAGACAAGTCCACAGAAGATGATTTCCAATAATGTGTGGTTGATTATCCCATCTCTTTAAAACTGCTTCAACAGTTGATTTTGTTATGTCCATTGTATATTGTATATTGTTGATATATTACATGCTAGTATTATATGAACTTGACTTCAATGCTTTGAACTAAATATTAGGAGGAGATAGGGAACTTTGCCATGTAAAAAAGTCTTCTGACTTTGCTGGAATTCTTTTTGATTTGGACTGGAAAAAGCTGACAGCTTTTGTAATTTGACTTGGAAGCCCTAAGATATTTAGCAAATGCACTATCAGTACATGAAACAAAAGACACCACCTTGAGAAGCCTGAGTTCTCTGTCTGAAGAAAGATCTGAGCAAGGAGAGTGAGGAAGCACTCCAGGAAACAGTCTGCCATCCTGCTCTTGTATGTCATGGTCATAATTTGAAAATTATGTAATCAACCACTGTCAGTCATTTTATGTAGAGGTCTATATTGACCCTTAAATAGCTGCCAGTAGACCAAGAGTACCAAACATAAACTTTACCTTCATTACTTCTCTTCTTTATCTGGAGACCAACAGCATTTGTGCAATCAATCTTTTCTTTATTTTGAGGAATACAATAAAGTGTTAATACCCACCTTAAAGCCCTGTCTGCTCTGAGCACAGCTGCACCACAAAGATTTCACTTAGCAGAAGGATGTCTTTGAACAATGTGATGAAGAGGGAAATCTCTAGATGTTACCATAGCAGAAAAGGGTGTAATTTATCAGCTTTGTAATAAAATTGACAATTCAATGTTTTAGTGATGTTCTAGGACATGAAGCAACAGAGGAAAGGGCAATTGCCAAACTTAAGAAGCCAAAATAATTGGATGCTTATTGTATGTCTAAAAGATTAAAAATATTTATTTAGTTTAAACTCTTGTTTAAAAGGCTAGTCAATATCTCAAACCACTTCTTTAAAGACGCTGACTAGTGAAGGTGCTGTCATTGTGCATTCGCGGAAATGCTAAGCTAAAAGTAAGTAATTGGCTTTCTACATCTCTTTTATTCCTGCATACCAAAGAATTTACTTATTTTGAATACCAATTCAAGTAATCAAACACAACAGTTAACACATTAAACTGTCTTGGAACATAACTCCAAAATGTTTCTTGACTAAAAAAAAAAAAAAAGATGCATTTTAAAAAATATTACAAGAATTAAATTCACAATCCATTTAATTTACATGAAAAAAATACTTTGAACATTGGATTCTTGTAGTTAACAGAGAACCACTTGTGATCTCAAGAATGCAGAATCAAAACAAAGCACAGATATGAAATTACTAATTAATATGTCACTTTCCAGCAGTGTCCTCCTCCAGCTCACCACTATGTGCCTGTAGAGGGACTGCTGAACATCTAGCTGAGGTATTCAAATGGATTCATGTTGCCTCATCCAAAATAAGCTGAACTGCAAAACCTTTGCAACCTTAATTGCTAATTAAATCCAAGTGATCTGAGTGAAGTGTGTCAGGGAGGGATGAGCTCTGCTGTAGAGCAGAGGAAGAGGCTTCTGGGCAGAAGTTTCTCCAGTTGTCACTGGTGAGGATGGGACATGACCCAAGCTTGTATGTGCAGTCATGAACATGGACAGGGATTAGATTACAGATATTAAATTAAATTACTTTTCGTGCTCACAATGTTCTCAAGGAATTGGACTCACATGACTTGGAAATGATTATCCTGTGGCCTCCAGCTAATTAAAGAACACAAGGCAGGCTCATCAGGATGTTGCTTCACTACAGTTTTGTAAGACTTGGTCACAGTCTTTTCTCTCCAAAATGCCTTAGGATATTATTTCACATGCTAAAGACATGCCAAACTGTTCCCAGATTTAAGAGAAGTGTTCAGGTGTATGTGAACAGAATGAAGTGCTGTGGGTTTTCATGGAGTTTGAGGAATGAAGTAATAGGCAGCTGTGTAATTCATAATGACTGATTTTTCCCTAGATCATGCATTTACAAGACACACAGGGCTTGTCAGTGCATCTCTCCTGCCCTTGCTGTAAACACTTCATCACAAACCCATTATGATTTCCTGATCATACATGAACTTCTTGCAGTGGAGGGCTCTTCATCCAGTGAACCATGTACTCTCTCAGTAGCCAGCAGGGGTAAACCAAGGGAGACTTAGAATATGTCTCTCACAGATGTGTTGGGCACCAAATCACACGGCTGTGCTCAATACCAAAACCCTCAGCATCAACACACACACGGTTAGGCTCATCATTAACTCCCTCCCACTCACTACCTACTGTCCACAGGTCAAAACTTGTCTTTCTCTTTTTCTCCAGCAATAACTGTAATATTATTTATTTTCCCTGGGAAACTCTGGTTAGCCTTACCTGTACCTTTGTAACAATTTCCTCACCCCAACACATGGCAACTATCCCTCCCTACAGAGATTACATAATGCGCTTGTAGCTAAACCATTAAAAAACCCCTCATATTGCATTTGATTCTAAAGTCATTTGCTTATCTTTCAAACCTTAAAAAATTATTTTTACTGGCATGAACATTTTGCTATTTAATAAGAGTTTCTTTTATCCATGCAATTTAGCAAATAGATACCTGCAACATTAAAAAATAGTTAGGAGATTCAGTTTAATTAATAGTACAAATGTCAAAAGACCACAGGCAATAGGCTGTGGGGTTTTTAATATACTTTAAAAATATTTTTTTCATAATATACATTTCTTGAAGTGGTTACTGATATTTGGACTTGCACTGCAAAATAAAGAGTTAGAATTGTCCAAGGTGACACAGGATTATCCTTTCAACACTGTAATGCTCAAAGGACCTACATTATAGAGAATTTGCCTCTGCAGTATCCAAATTTTATTTTGTCACAGCTGGGGTGCAGTGTAAAATGGATAATTTTTCTAACATGTGTGTCATATAGTCTCTCCTTATTCTACTTCAGAACACAAATGTTATTTGTGAATTAATTAAAAAGGCAACAAAATATACAGAAGTATTATCATTCTATTCACAGTAGATGGAAAAATAAGAAAAGGAACAGTTGTTTTTGTTGTCCAGGTATTATTAATGTTAGTTGAAGACATCCAGTGAAAGGAAAGCAGGAACATTTAAAATCTTGATTTCTTTTTAATCTGAAAAGCTTCATTCTTTTGACCTGCCAACATTCTTCAAGAGACAGGTATATCTTCCCTTATATTCCAGGAATATGTAAAGGTGAGAAAAAAAATATTTGTTAAAGAAACAGTTCATCCCAATACATCTGAAACCAACTTCTAATACAAAATCTAGAAACTATTTCCATGGTTTATTTCTTCTGAAAAGATGAATTGTGCATAGTTTGTTCCCAAGTACTGCAAATAAAGGATTTCTTGTCTCCTTTGATGTTTATTTGAGAACATACTCACTTATCATTGTAGGAAAAATTAAGAAAAGTGTGATTGACATGAAAGATTGTTCGTTTTATGTAGAGTGTGAAAGAATCTGGTTTGAGTTTTCTTTGGTGATAATAGAGATTTCACTGATGGTAGAGTGAAAAAATTATCCTGTTGCAATAAGGGCTTAAGCATGGCTCAATTTGAATAAAAATCATAGTTGGGCAAAAAATGAAATAAATTGCTGCCCACTTGAGAAATTCCATAATATGGAATATGAGATAATAATGAATATATGCTAAAAGTAATCATACAAGACTTAAATTTTTAATAGAGAATTTTTCATTATTTCTCAAACATAATATGCTCGGCAACTCCTTGTTTTTCTTTCTTCCAACAACAAGATTTCCCTTTCCCTTAAAAGTGTAACTAGTCAAAACCACCCAAAATTTCCCATATTATGTGTTAGCTCTTCCAAACCTCTACACCACTTATTACTTCACATATTCAGAAACCATTTCCTGCTCAAAGCTGACAAATTAAGGGAAAGAGCTTATTTAAAAAAAAAAATAAATTAATCCACATTAATTTCAGAAGAAGTTGAGTAGCAAGAACACTGAAAATATTAAATATAGGTTTTCTCTAGAACCTGGAAAATTTTGATTTCTGGTTTTACACATTTTTTAATACTATTAAATTAAGGCATGAGATGAAATCAAATAGATATTGCTTATAGCATACATTTTGAATTTAAGATTATTATTTTTCCTTGAAACACAGCATATAAAAGAGCAGTAGTGTTCTGCTAAGTGCTCAGAAACAGAAATGTGTAGTTTCTAACCGTACACTGGTGCCACAGCTGATGTACACAGCAATCCATGCTCTTATGGACCTATCTGATATAGAGAACAACACAGCCAATACATAGAGAGGCATATAGATGGGTAATTATGGTGAAAGAATAAAGTTCAGAGCTCTGATGTTTCTCTCTCAGTCTGCTTTTCCTACACTTGGATCAGGACAACCTTAACTTTAACCTTACTACCAAAGTACTATACTGCAGATCAATAATCACTCTCAGGCACACAGGAAAGATTGAAACACAGTTCTAATGCAAAGAAAATGAAAGTAACAATATTTGATGAAAACTACCTTATAACCTCCACACTGCAATAATCACATCCATCAGAGCAGGGAAGGACCAGCACTCAAAGCAGCACTTATGCTTTCATCTGTCACAGCTATTAAGGAAACTTAAGCACAGCCTGTTTTTGTGCCTAAAGGCAGATAAAGAGAAGGAGAGATGGACAACTTTAGTAGCTGCTTATACACCTTGCTTGTCCTGTCTACACTAAACATTCCTTGAAAAGATTAGTAAGGTTTCTGGATGCACAGCTGACCTTGGAGAGGAGCTAATTTACAGGAAAAGGGAAGGATATTCTTTCACTAAACTAGCAGAGCCTGAAGGAGGAAGAAACTGAAGGGAGGTCTTCGTACCTGCAGACAAACTGCTTTAGAGGACTTTATTGAGCTGCAGTCATGTCCTTCCGTAGTACTAAGATCCCAGCACAACAGGCTTGAGATTCAGTTGTTCTTTTATCTGTGTAAAGACAGGGATAGATGTTGATAGTGCAGCTCCCATTGCTCTTAAGAGGTATCTGGGGAACATAATTCACTGAACCTGCCTGAAATAACTCCTTTAAGACAGAGTGAAACAACTCTTAGAGAGTTTCTTCTGTGTGTACACTGACCATGAAAAGAGTTTTATAACAGTGACGTAAGTCCTTCCAAGAGAGACATTCCACATTTTTGTGCAGCTGTACAAGCAATTCTATTTTTCCTTTTAGTAAAATAGACAGTGCCAAAACCAGCTGGCTGTCATGTTAACCACCATTAGCACAGGGAATTGGAAATACAGACAAGAGTGTGTTCTGCTCACAGGCAATTTATGGATTCTGATATATATCTGATCAGTTATAAATGACAGTGATGGTACAAGAAGGATAATGAAAAAATGGGGAAAAAAAATTCTGTTTGTTATTACACAAAGAATTATGTGGAAAGGGCAACAGGATTTTTTCATTGTCCTATAGTATCTTGTCCCCATGGCAGTAAAAGAAACATATCTAGTTAATTTTTCTGGAGAGTTTTTAAGGAAAAAATTCTTCAGTGCATTCATTGTTACCATACTTTAATTGTGGAATTAAATAGAATGCACCAATATATCTCAGTGCCTCCCAGAAGGTATTTCAGAAAAGGAGTATTTAACTTAAATTGTATTGTTGAAATATCATTTTGTCTCAGTAATCTGTATCAATTTTCTTGAAGCTGATTCTTTTGTAAGAGTATTAATATGATGCATGACTCAGGTGGTTTACAACTTATTTAGCACAGTGAGTCAATTAGAAGTATCTGCTTGAGGCTCTGTTCTTGAGTGAAAACTATTGGGAAGAATTTGCTTTTTGCTGAAGCAGTCACGTACCCACTTCCACACCCTGCAGAACGGATCTGGTGGGGGCTGAACAAATTCCCAGGAAACACAGGTCTGTGGGAATGAGGAGACACCAGTGGCACAGGGGAATATTCTGAAAATCACACATACTTTAACAAAGGCCTGGGCACTGATCCCCAAGAAGTAGCTAAGGCAAATAGTTCAGGGAATTTCCTTGAGAGAAAATATTCACTGTGTGTCTCCTTGAGCCTGGGGCACATGTACATTCATAAATAGTGTTATTGGTATCAGTTCAGGAGAGGCAGCACCACATGTGTGTCATGTATGCAGGTGTTCTGCATCCACTGGAAGCCTCCTGGGGACACCTACCCAGGTCAACAGAGTGTCACCCACTGGTCCTGGAAAGTAGTGTGCCTTGTGCCCTCCTGTGGCAGAGCTTTGTGCCCTCCCTGCTCCAGAATGGCCCCTTTTACTGGAGCTGTCAGCCAGGGTGCCTGGCTGTGCCCAGAGGCTCTGCCTGCAGTGTGGCACCTGGCACTGGGGGAGGGCTGAACACTGAACCCACAGTCACCTGTCACCCTGTCCCTGCCAGCTGAGTAACCCCAGTGTGTCTCTTTGGACTTCACAGGTAAGATTTGTCACACAAGCCAAAGCTGGTAACTAACTGAAGCCAGGAAAAGGCTCTTTCCTTCCTTTCCCCAGTGCAGTGCCAGAGCCCAGACTCCTTAGTCCCCATCCCAGGAGCAGGGCCTGCCCAGCTGCAACCCCATACAGGGTCTCTGCACCTGGCAGAGAAGCCACTGGTGCTGCCAAACAGAGGCCATGGACCTACATGCTCAGCTGGAGCCTACTGAGGTCTCACTTTAGAATGCTTAACTGGTGGGTTAATCTGGATTTGTCACTTGCACAATATTGATCAGCCTGGGCTGTTTATTTTCTTTGTAAGAGCAAGAGCTCCGTGGGAAAAGACAAAACTGAAAGAGGTGGAATCATGTAATCTCTCAACAGAGATTTGCCTTGCCTCCATTTCCCTGTTATCAATAACAGCTAAAATTTGGTTTATTTCTGTCTTTTCCCACACTTCTACACTCTTTGTCCAAAAGTGTTATTGACCACAGAGGCTTCCTGAATCTTTCTACATCATCTGTTTTTTATGTCTTCAAGCGTAGTTTGAAAATATTTGTACAATGAAGATTCACTTATTCAAAACAATTGTTTGGAAGCAAATATATCACATTTCTTCCTTTTTGGTTTTTTATGTTATTTATTTTATATATTCTGCCCAACCCTTATTAATTTTTTCCCTTCTTGCATAATTATCCTGAATTTTAACTCTGGATTTTTTAAACTCAACTCATCTTTAATTTTTGACTCTAAACAGAGACAAAGACATTAAAATTTTGAAGGCTTTCAAATATAGTAGATAGTATCTCAGAACAAGAATCCAAGGCCAAAGTTAGCAATAACATGACAGAGCAAAATTTTGAGTGGAACATATTTATTGATGTGTGCACATTGTGGGCTGATGTGAGAAACAATAAAGGTATAATCAGTTGGCCTTAAGCACAATGATGTGACAGAATGAAACCAAAAAAGTCACTTCAAAAGAAATTTATCTGGATCAAAATTATGTGCAGTTGAGTATCTGACTGAGATCACTGTGTAGATTCTGATCATATTTAAATTATTTTAGAGAAATAAAAGCCATGAAAGTCATCTTTGGGAATGATTTCGTCTTTGGAAATTGATTTCCCTTAGTGTTTTATCTCTCCTGAAAGATTGGCATACAGAGAATGTGATTCATCTCACCCTAAAGTACACACTTAAAATACATTAAAAGAGTTTTATACAAAGATTCTGTTTCTGAGCCTCAACAAAAGCATAAGAAAACAAAAAGGGGATAGCATGGGTTTACATTTATGTTTCACCAGAAGGGCTCACCCCATCTTCCTAACAAAAACAGTTGCAAGGTCCAGATGGAACTTGGTATTACTTGGTGTTAAAGTCAACATGGTTATTGCCAGTAATCAGTGCCCCCATTTGAAGTATTTCTATTTTGGCTTCAATTTTGCTAAGTGACTACAAAATGTGAAATGTCATTGGCTGACTAGGTCATAGCATCTTGACTTAGCTTGCACAAAATCAATGAATTGATCAGAAGTTAGCTGGAGTAAAATGTCCAGGTACTTGAATGAGGGGGGGATCTGAATTTTCTGAGGGCCCAAGGGTGAAAAGAAACTGGATGCCCCAAAGACAAAAACTTTGAAAAGTACTTCAACATATCAGAATGTTGTCAGAATGCTGCCAAATTGCTGTCAGCAATTTGATATTTTTTTAAAAATTAAAAAGCAGGGTGTTATATGTAAAGTCAGAAATCTGGCTAAATCTAACACAAATCTTCCATAAATGTAGCAGCTTCATAGATTTGTCTAGGTTAGTAGCACAGTCATCCAGTTTCCTAACTGCAGTCAATGAAGAAAAACAGATGCCTTCAGACAGAAGCTGAGATATTAGTGCTGTGAATCACTTTCTGTCTACCTTCCTTCATTGACTAAGTGGGAAGCAGAGGACAGTTTTACATCTGTCTTAGCATTTTGTTCAGAGGCTGTTAATCTGGTAAAAGTTAGACTATGTGGTACGAAGATGGTGTCCATGCAAAGAGAAGGGGACCCCAATAACACCCCAACACAGCATCACAGCAGCACATCTGGCCTCGCAAAGGCTGGCATGTGCTTACTGGAAATATGTGTCCAGACCAGATGTAAGAAATATTCCTCTTAACACCATATTCAGTAGCTCATGATGGCTTCAGCCCTTTACCTGTGCTATGGCTCAGTCCTCAACCTGCGCAAAAGGAGATACCTGAGGAAGTGAGCCACTGTTGAACAGTGGAGGTGATTTAGCAATTTGTACCACTTCAGGGATGCCCCAGGATCTGACAGAAAGAGAACAAGATTGCAAAATAACCACAGTCCCTTAGGTAATGTAAGACAGGTTTAGCTTATGAATAAGAATGAAGTGTGTTGTCCTTATTTTAAGGACATTAATCTACCTCAAGGCATTACCTTCAATAAAAGCCAAATCTTTCTACTTTCTTTATGCATTTAGCCAGAAAAAAATTTTGCTTGGTTTCTGGTTTTGTTTGTCTCTGTGATAAAGGTGAAAATTGTTTCATTTAAATGACTCATGCTGCCAGTATGACCAGCCATGAGAAAATGGAATGAAACTGCATCAGGGTAAATTGAGATCGGACATTAGGAGAAGGTGTTTCACTGAGATAGTTGTTGGTCACTGGAACAGACTGCCCAGGTCATGGCACCAAGGCTGCCACAGTTCTGGAAACTAATTGTGAAGCCACTGGGTTTTTCCTTCAGATTAATAAATTATTACTAAAACCAAACTCATTCTTTAACAAAAATAATTTTTATCTTTCCAAAAGAAAAATTTCTTTTTCTTTCACAGCCAATCAGTTCTACTTTAAAGTAAAAATACCTCACCTTAAACTCAAATTGAAATAATTTGAATGATATCCCAGTTATTTGACTTTAAGTCAACCCTTGTCCACTGAACACAAATAACTTACTTTAACTCAGAAATGATTGCACAGATAGAAGTATGCACTGTTAATAAAGAAGTAATGACTCCAGAGTGTTGCTTCTGTTATTTTTACCTCACAGCTAAGTAAGAAAAAAGGAGTTTTACCATTTATTCTGCAGATCTGTTAGACAAAATAATTTCCTTCTTTCTTACATACCTAACTTATTTTCTTCATTTTTTCCTGGAACACTATGGAAGCATTTCACCAGGTCTGTTGAAAAAAGTCTTTATACAAGTGCATGTTCTTTTCTGGGTTTTTACTTTCTCTTACTTCCCTGAAGGTTGTCCTGTACCTTCCTTCACTAATTAACTGTTTTGCAATAGGTTTTTTAAAGAAGTGAGTCCCTTACGTTCCATTGTCTGCCATCATGTGTCATCACCTGTTCACTGCCAGGTGGTTTGGGGACAAGAGTATAGCTGAGAAGTGTTTAATGAAGCCTCAGGACACTAGTATTACATCTCCTTACCTGCAGGTGTTTTCTGCTGGATGATACTTGAATTCCTTTTGAAGCCTCTGAAACTAAACAACATGAAAAAATTTAAGGCACTGAGGGGTGGGCAAGGTGGGAGGAATGAGATGCCTGATTTGTGTCATTTATGTGACAGCTGAGCCCAGGGGATGGAAATCCGGCTTGCTTCCATGACATCCAAATTGCAGATACTTCTACAGAAATCACCTATCAGGGAAGGCACTGAAACTGCTCTTTCAACACTGATCTAAACTATATTAACCTCCATTCAAGTCCTAGCAAGCTTTATTTCCTGCTGCATGACATAACACAGCCTGGCTAGTTTGTTCTTTTGCTGAAAGGCCCTCCAGGTCTTTGCTCTTTACTCCATGCTAGCTGAAGCAAGAATGCCTGACACAGCAAATGAGAAAGGGTTTGTGGCACCTGAGAGCTGAACAAAATTAAATATGTGCAATCTGCTTGATGGAAATATTTAATGATTCAAAGTGAGGAAGCAGACTAGTCAACAGGATCATGCTAGACAAGTAGTACACCCACACAATAAATCTGGGATATTCCCAAGACAAAAACCCCACAGTTGTTTGTGATGATCTCCAGTATGGAAAATAATGAAAATACTGCTGAGCATATGGAGTAGACCCACTTTTTCAGACATGCACAGAAAAATTGTTTGTATTTGAATTAGTTTTAGCTGTTGAAGTGACTTAGAAATGTAGTCTCAGATACCCCAGAAGTATATCAGTTTTTTAGATTTTAGTGTTCTAAGACATGGGAATGACCACAATGACTCTGCCTGTGAAGGCATATCTCTGGCATGATCACTACCACCAATTGGTGTGTTTGCTCTCTGCTCTCTTTTCATTGTAACGGGAAGGAATGAATACAACACAACATCCGAAGTTTCTTAGCTAATCTCACACACAGGGATGGACAGCTTTAATTGGCATTACTTACGTTAAGTAGCAACAGAAATCTTTTGCAGAAAGATGCATTACTTAAAACTGAACACCAAGCCCCAGTAAATCTCTCCTTTTGAGAACGCAAGATCTGATAAACCAGCTAGCTCATGGAAAATATTTACTGTTTATACAAAAATAACTCATCCTTCATTCTCTGAAACTTCAAACAGGAAGGGTTCAGCCTGACTCTGAAAACAGAGAATAAACAGGCAGGCTTGGAAATCTTTTATTTCTCCACATCTGCCTAGGAGTCTGCTGCATTCTTAGCAAAAGATCCAGTATAGACTGTAATCTAAAAACTCAGTAACAAAGCACTGTAAGTATGAAAGTTTGAAGATACAATGTCATGCCATTCAATGAGACTTTTAAGAAGTCTCATTAAGCTAGGGCACTTAAGCATCTTCCCTACATCTAAACAAAGTGGTCTGGAAGCAATTCCTGACCTGAATTTCAGTTTCCTCTAGGAATCAAATGAAGAACAAACGATATTGTTATAGGAAGGAAACAGAGCAGCAAAGGACCCGCTCCGCATTTCCCACATGAGCGGGGTGCATTATAACACTGAGCTGCCACAGTCCAGGGCAGTCTGAGGTAGTCACCCTTCCTTCTCTCTGCCTGCTCATCTCTTGCCTTCCCTGCTCTCTGCTCCTTGCTCCCTGCTGGACCTCTTCTTGGTGGCCCTTGTCTCTGTTATTGCCTTCCCCAAGCAAAAGCGTGTCATCCAGATTTGGGGAAAAGAAGTACACCATGGATCGGGTCTGACTCCTGCAGGCTGGAGCTCTGCTCATGGGATACTGTGGTTATTCCTGCCAGCTCCTGTGTGTTACATCTCCCTGGAGCATAAACTCTTTGGAGGAGGAATTGACTCATCCCAAACCGGAGTTACGAAGACTGCTTTTCTCTGGTCCACAAGAAAGAGCATGTCTGTGCCAAGACAGAAAGCAGTTTACCTCGAGTTGCGTGGCCCCTAAAGCTTACTTCTGCTTCAGCCCCAACATTTCAGAAGCAGGAGTCCCTTTTGGTCATTGTCATGGCAAGTCACTAACGGTACAGTAATCACCCTATCACACAGCCTTGCAACTTCTGTCTTGGCTGTGCAGGCACACAGTGTGTTGTTTAGTCATCTAACACAGAGGAAGTGTGGCTAATTTTGTCATTGGGATATTTTAAGAAATTGATATTTTACATGTGCACTATTTTCAGTAACGAATTGCACTGCTAGAAATAATACTGGGACTTGTTTTCATTATCTCATCAAAATTTAGTCTATCCACTCTGAGCCTAAACACATCTGTGTCACCTACACAGCTGTGGCTGCTGTAAGGTGTCTTGGGGGGTGGTGGTGTTGGAATTACAGCCCCATATTCTTGTAGCCAAATCTGCGATGATGGGTGATTTAATCCGCCCATGCATTTCAGCATCAGATCAAAGCTGTGGGTCTTATATATTTGTAAAGGTTGACTTGACATTTCTTGCTCCTTTGAGTTTTGCTTTCATGTATCCTCCCTTGTAAGGATAACAGCACTGGTGGAGTTTACTGGTAGCAGTAACCTTCCTGCTTTTCCTGTTGCCACTGTTTGTTCCTATCCTGTACCCCAAGGGCTGCATTCCATACATTCATTAAATCTCTACCCTGTTATAAAGTACGTTATTTTCCCAGATCCTTTGCTTCCCAGAAGTGTATTTTCAGGCTGTATTTCTTGCCCTCTGGCTGCTTATAAAATCATTTTCTAAGACCTGGCATCATAAGATTGGCACAGTAATCTGAATGGGTAGTACTCTGTAGTAAGATGCATCAGAGGAAGGAAAATAATTCCTAGTTTCATACAGTCCTCTGGCTTTGTCTAACACTAGTAGCTATGACTTTATTCCTGAGTGGTTCTATTATAACAGGATGGCTGGGCTTCTTTGTGATTCAGTAGTGGCAGTTGGTGTTGACGCATATTGAACTTGTAAATCTCTGACTTTCAGTAAACACAGACAAGATAGTAAATTGCGGATAGCTAATGACTGAAGCAATACTGATGATGTCCTTGACTCCTGCTTATTTTCCTGTAATTTTGGGGGCATTTCTTAAATTTGTGTTCCTGTGGCTTGTCTTTCCTTATTAGATGAAATCTCTGTTGACTGAGGTTAAAGTAAACCTATTATAACAACTCAAACCAATACACATCTATAAAAAATAAGGCTATAAAGTGTAGAGGAAGAGATTAATGATAATTCTAGAAACATAATGACCTGATTCTGTCTGACCTGAATATGGTGTCTAGTGCTGGTCACACAGTCTTACAAAATAGACAGCAAGAAAAACGTCTGCCAAAACTGTGAGGAGAATTAAAAAATATTGTTCACATCAAAGGGAAAGAAACTGTAACACCAGTTTTAAAGTTAAAACAAATAAGAACTCCACTAAAGATATAAAAACAAGCAACTTATAGAGAGTAGGTCCTGTTATTTACTGTTTCTTGATTTAAGAACACATTCAGTTAACAAGGATAAAAGTTTAAAAATAGATCATAGGAGAGTAGCCTTTCATAATGAGCAGAAAAAAATCTGTTGAGTTTACTATTTTAAATCTGAAATTCAACTGAGAGTGTGGATATTAAGAACGCCTGTATCCATGCAAGAAAAAACTAAAGAACAACTATGTAAAATTCAGCATTGCTTGAGATATCACAGGACAGGATCTGTTTATTCCTTGTTTCCATTATAGATGAAAAAGAATAGGACCATCTGAGATGGCCTGATTTGGGCAGCTGGATATTGCTAACATTCTGCGACTCTAATGATTAGATTCAAGGAGATATGTCACAGTTTAAACACGTGTCAGTATAATGCAAATCATTCCTTGGAGTGCCATGAAAATTCTAATGCAGAGAGCTATGAATAGAGTAAGAGGAATCATAACAATTAAAATTTCCGGTGTTTATTCAAGGCATGCACAGAACTGGATTGTTTAAGCCTGAAATTTCAAAAAGTATTTTCCTTCTGGAGTTGATGCTTGTGCAGCCTCACAGAGGGAGAAGGAGCCCACATCCGATATTTATTTTGTACATCAAGTGACTCAGTTTCAGAGAGTGTAACTCATACCCTAAGTCTTATGAACATAGCACAGAAAATTCCCGAATGCGAAGTTCTGAGCTGTGTGTTTCCTCCTTGGCACTCAGAAGAAAACCACTTTTGATGCACTTTTTTTGAAATGCTCAGATGGTACCATATCCACGTACTCTTCCAAAACATGTGTTTGTAGTATCTTCTCTGAAATTGCTTTTATATTTGAGACTGCTTATATGAGAGCAATGATTTTCCAATGCAGTTTGCAAAGCAGCTGTTATCTGAGAAATGATTCCCTGAACTAAAATCAAGTGAAATCTATGTTAAGATTTCTGTTTTGTTTGAATCTTGATTCAAATCCTAACAGGCTCTTATAGATTATTTCTTTCTTAATATTCACACTTCAGGTACTAAAACTAATTATACAAATACAGTCATTGGAAATAAGCTAATGCTATCACTTGCTTTATATTTCCTACTACATCCTCATTCTCCTGTTATAGATCTCTATCTCCCTGTTGCAAATTCAACCACAGTTTTCTGCCACTGTAGATAGACCTGGGTGCATTTTATTTCCTGCACCCCGATTTTCAACAGAATTTTAGACAGAACAATTCTGCAGTACTTTGAGAGTGTAATTTAATTTTTGTTTCTCCTAATTTGAAATTGATCTCAGTTGGAATTATGTTCTCATATACAAGATAATTGGTGAACCAATGACCCTAATGGAGCTTCTTTCCCTGTGTTTTGGTGCAGGATATCCATACTGGAACTACAAAAATCTTCCCAAAGCACTTTCTAAGAAAAATGGTGTGCTAAATTAGTGTTACAGACCCAAACTGTTCACAAGAAAGAGTCCTTGGGTGATTTGTGGAAACTACAGTTGGATAGCCCAGCCATCAGCTAACTCTCCGATATGGGCTACTTTGAGACATAAACCAATCGTCTGTTTAAGCTCTGCCAGAATAATGAAAAGGGCTTTACTTTGTGGTTTTTGCCTGCAGGGTATAATCTAATCAACTGAGACCAACAGCTCAGAATATGTAGCTAGAAGGAGAGCAACCATTTTACCAAACTCAGTTGTTCCAGCTGCCTGGCCACATCGTGGCTGCCCTTTGTTGAAACTGCGCAGACAGCTCTAATGTTCTGGCTTACCTGTACTGCAGTTTCCTTTGGGAGACATCAAACATGATGATTTATCCCATGGGTCCTTGCAGCTTTCATGACCAAGTTTTTTCTGGCATTTGTCTTACCCTGTCTTCTCTGCACCATTGATGCCTTCTGACCCATCATGCACCTCTGCATGATTTATTTGCAATTATATCACCAATGTGCTATAGCAAAATAGCACATCATTTGGACCAGGCTTTATATGTTAAATGCTTCTGATTCACCTGAAAACAACCTGAAACCATTAATTTAATCATAGAACCATAGAATCATGGAATGGTTTGTGTTAGAAAAGACTTTCAAGCTCATCTAGTTCCAACCCCCCCACCATGGGGGAACACATGTATATATATATGCATTTTATGCCTTGAGTGTTGGGACCCTGAAGTCCTGGTTATCTGCCAAGGTCACCTAAATTGGTTTGATTCCTCTACCAACAGCACTAACTCCACCAGCCAAAGCTGCAACTGCTATGTCCTTCCTGACAGAGACTGTGCAGAGCAGCAAGGGACATCAGCAACAGCCCAGGAGAAGCACCCCCAGGAAGGATCCCTCCCCACAACTGCACTGGCTTGCATGTGCTTCCTCCCTAATGCTTGCTAGGTTACTACAGGGCTGCTGCTACACAGCAGTTCCTGACAGTGCTTAAACTACTTACCCCTCTCAGGATGGGGCACAGTGGGGGACATGACTGAGGACAGTCCAAGATGAGTCTGAAAAGGACATTTGCTAGATAAACAGGTAGTAGGAAGGACTGTAAACTTCAGACCCTTCAGATATGGCTGATTCCCAGCAGACTTTCACAGGTTCTTCTTAGGATGACAGACTCTGAAGAGGGCTGCATAATTTTTTTTTTTTCCTGTGAAGAATATATTCAAATAAGAATAATGCAGAAATAAAAAGAATTTTTTCTTACTTTTTTCCTAAGGTGGTATTCCCTGTAGTGATGAGATTACAGAGTTCTGTAATAATGTCATTTTGGCTAAGAAAGCAGCACATGGCCCTGAAAATGACCCATCTTCCTCTTCTCAGAAGAGCAGAACAGGATCATGTAAGAGCATGTAAGGTCCAGCAGGGACTACACAGTATGGATGTGACTATTCTGAGGACACAGCTCCATCAGGCTCCTCTTGCCCCATGGTAGGACCCTGGTGTAGTCCAGCAAAAAGTCAAGACACAACATGGGTGGCTCACTCCAATACATACAGAAATGCACCATCTTGTATTACTCTGGCAGTAGGAAATTTGTTATATGACATTTAAATAAGAGACTGAAAGCTGCTTGTCCGTTGCCTGGTAGGAGTTTCCTTAGAGGAAAATGTTCTTTCATCCACTTTCTGTGGGTAGAAGGGCAGGGGCAGAGCACACTCTCTGTAGCACAGCACATGGGACATAGGTGAAGTGCCAGCTGTAGACCTGAACAGCACTGGCTGGAAATTCAAGCTGCGGTATGTAATCGAAAGGCTGTGACTAAAATGGATGTACCAGCCACATCCCCTGTGTTAAGCAGGAAAGAGGAAGATCACAGGCTGGAGGGAGTCTCTGTGGGCTTTGTACCCTCTGCATCATCTTAGGGACAACTACTGAGGTTTTTCTTGAAAATGTTTTTCATCAGAAGCAGCAGAAGCATCAAACTCCAAAACTGGTGTGGACTCACAGTGTCTGCAGACACCCCACTTTGTGCAAAATCCCCCAAAACATAATTAACAGAAGATCTTGATCCTACATCCCAAAGCTTTCTGGTTAGTGGGCCATCAGTATTTCCACAAAGTTTAATTGTATATGTGTGAAGAGAAAGCATCTCCAACAGGACAGATGAACACACACTCACCACAACATAAGTGAATATACAATCCTTTGACCTAGACTGAAGGCTGATACAATAATACAGTAAATTAATACAATAAAATACTGCAACGATAAGTTTTGCTATCCAGTAGAAATCCATGAGGGGTTGACACATTCTTAGGCAGTTAGAACTCTGTATGTGTATGTGTAATTTTCAAATTAATGGGGTTAGACTAAGGGATTGCATTATGCCTAGGACAAGAGTGTACTGTTTGAAGTGTATTGCATTGAATTCTGGAAAAGACTAAAAACTTAGTATCCCCAATAGTGAATATATATCTAGAAGCTTCCTGAACATTATTATAGCCTAATGTTTTACACAGAGATCTGCATTTCAATAGAATAAATAATTCTATTTATTAGTGTCAGGGTTTTTTAAATCTTCACATAATGTAAAAATTCACTCTACTTATCTGTGACTTCCTCACTTACCATTATAATTTTTAATTATATATAATCATATTCTGTTCAGAATTTCTATGAAGCAAAGCTATCACTGCCATCTAGTGTCTTCAGAGTAGGTTTCTGGAGATTATGCTAAGAAAGAAAAAGCCTTCTTGTAACTTTGAATTCCTTCTCAAGTTTCTCAGCTACTACTAGATCTCATGTAGCTCATGAAAACTCTTACAGTGTTGCCTAGTTTCTCACTTTGGAAAGTTTAAATTATGTTTTCTTACTTTTTCCTCACTTGGAATATATATATATATATTTGCATCCTCTAAGTCCTCCTGCTTGTTCAGGATCATGTAACCAGCACAGAAAACTCCCTGAGGAGAATCTGACAGATTCCTTTTCTTGCCCTATCTTTTCTCCCCCTTCAAATGATCATTTCTGACAGAGATCAGCATGGGTATAAAAGATGCATTTATCAATAACTATTCATGTACTAATCACAGAATCACAGAATCAATCACGGAATCACAGAATGAGCTGTATAGGAAGGGACCCACAAGGATCAAGTCCAACTCCTGGCCCTGAACAGGATACTCCAAGAGTCATACCATGTTCCTGAGACCAGTGTCCAAATGCTCCTTGAGCTCTGTCAGGCTGGTGCTGTGACCACTTTTTGGGGAGCCTGTTCCAGTGCCCAACCACCCTTTGGGTGAAGAACCTTTTTCTAATATCCAATCTAAACCTCCCTGACACAATTCCCTACTATTAAATAGGGACTATTCCATCCATTCCCTATTAGGTGGATTTGTGTAGTTCCACATAAAAAACTAACAACCTGGTGGGAAGTTATTAGTTCTGCTTGTATTACATCCTGTGAGACAGCTGCTTCAGCCTCCTTCTGGTTCTCTCTTCACTCACACCTCAGGGAAACCAGCCAGTTCAGTCTCTGCCTCAGGAAAAAGACTTAGTTATTTTCAGTTCTTGACAGTCTTGGGCAATATCCCATTGGGTCCTCACCACTCACCCATGCAATGTCATTCTCCTGTGGTGGCCCTGGGTCCCAGGGCACAAGGTACTGTGGAGAGTTTTGCTTTCTGGTTGACAGCAGTAATAGGGTCCCTCTGGCTCTGATCTCAGCCTTCCACTTCCACAGCACATTAAATTTTTCCATTTTTTTTCTCAACAAAATGCCAGAAACTGACAGCCCAGTACTTTTCTCAGTTGAGGTAGAGCTAACCACAGGACAGCTCCCATCTCTTGCTGGGATGTGGACAAAGAAGTTAGAGCTGTGCTTGGACTTGTGCCAAAGGCTGCTTCCAGTCAGTTGGGCATCTCACAGGAATCTGTCTGTTTGGGCTGGATAGCAGCTGGATATGATCATGCTGAAGGCTTTTGAAGGCTTCCTATGCTTTTCCCCTGCCAAGTGTTCAATATTAATAGAAATTCACATGGACATGAAAGACATTCATTGACATCTCCGTGCTTCCCTGTCCATGTTTGCATTCCTTTAGCCAGTGCAGCTCATGTCAGACCTTTGAAACTCAGAAGACTCAGACTCAACAACTAGTCTTTATGGAAGATTCATTATTATTTTGATATAATTTTTCACCAAGTCTTTTTTCTGAGAGAAATAAGGACTAGGGTTATATGTCCAGAGCCTTATTTCACTGCCAAAGTAATTAAGTGAAACTTCAGCCCAATATCAAACACTATTTTTTCAAGCACACTCTGTCAGAAATTTTTATATGTAATTGAACCAAATTATGCTCGTTATACTTAGAGAATTGTACTGATTTTTCCCCCAGCAGTTTTCTCAATATTTTATCATAAAACAGAACTTAGATTTTAGTCCACTTTAAGTTTTTCATTTTGTAAAGGTTTTTTCCAGTTCTATTTCCATGCATTTCTTTTGAGCATGATAAGATCTGGAACTCATTAGTTCACAATTTTATGTTCAGAAGAGACCTCTCAATCTGTTAGGTTATCTCAGCCAAACATCTGTGTTGTGTGAGCTGCAGAATTAACCACACCTAGCCCACCACTAGGTAAGCCTGGTCATTTATGTCTGTTTAAAGATAATAATCATTGGTGAATTTTGCTTGGAGGGCCTGGATGATTGATTGACTTAGGAGTTGTTATTGAGAAGGCAGAACAGGACAATATAGTTTGAATTACTTGCTAATATTTAATATTCATACTAATCTATACCTGCTTTTAAGTATTCCTTAAAATTTTCTCATTTTTCTGTAATGATAAGGACAAATTCCAACTTATTTTGCAGATTTGAGGGTTCTTTCCATTTTTCACTCTTCTGTCTTCTTCTCTTTTCCATAAAATTATTTTTCTTGAAGGGACCAAAAATAAATCATATTTTTAAACAGAAGTGAAAATCTTAATGAATAAATTTTCATTTAAAAAAAAAAAAATCTTTTTTTTTTAAAATGACACATTAGGGATCTTGATTTCTTTTGCCCAATAGTTCTGTATTGCTTCTGTGACAGGCAGCATAAAAAAAATTAATTTAAGTAATTTCACAGTGTCAATTTATTCCTCCAGTTTATTTAATATTATTTTTTTAAAATCAAAATAATCACAGTCCCACATAATTTGCATTGATTAAAACAAAACAGAACAAACCAAACCAAAACAAAATCTTACAATATACTGAAACAATTGATGTAAATATTAAAAGAGTGGCCAACATGAAAAAATATATTCTTTTCAATATTTTGCTTTGGATGTTCAGGTTCTCTTCTGGCACAGGCATAACCTCTATAAATGCCACTTTGCTTAACACCAGCTGAAAACATCTGAGTTGGGATGCCAAATGTACCATCATGCACAGTTTCAACCTGTGTGATTCTCTTGTTGCTGCTTCCTTCTTATTTCACCTGTATCATAAAGACTTAAGATTTCTCCAGGGAGTACTTTTCCCTTTTCCTGCTTTCCTGTCTGATTTGGAATGACATCTCACTGCTTCTGTACCTTCTCTCTGTTCTAAAGATGATATGGGCATCTGCTTCCGGGGGGCATTCCCGTTCAATACTTGAATTCCTAAACTTCATCGTTGCTGCTTGGTGTTACTTGCTCAGGGAGTCACCATGCAGCCCTCAATCATTCATTACACATCTGAATTCTCAGTATGTTAAAAGGAATTTTAAAAAGGGAAGAAGGATTAGTGATTAGTTTAAAAATATAAAGCTCCTGGGTTTACCCGGTCTATTTTTTGGGACATGCTAGGAGATCCCTGAAAGGTGTTAGGTGTGCCCAGAATACTGGGAATTAGTACTGTTCATGAAAGTGTGTGATGTATCCAGCATCACTTCAATACTAGACAAACTTTATATGGTGTAATGTGCCTTGAAATGCTATGAAATGAAATTATTTCTTTTGTCCTTTCTATTAAGTTAAATCAATTCCAGACTGACATGCAGCTGTATAAATCCATATATACAGTGTACAGTTGGTGGTAGGTAGCCTAGTACTTGTTCATAGAACCTTGCTGTCCTTTGGTAAACCTAAATGCCCACTTTATTAATATTCCCACATGTTAAAAGCTGCTTTGCAGCCTGTGATATGGCAATCAGCTGTAATTAGCACCAAAATAGGGAGTTAGTATGCAGGACACGGACAATTCTTTGACTCCAGATGCTGTATTCAAACTGCAGTGGTCCATTGAAGAAGTAGAGGTAACCTAAGGAAAAAGAAAGTTAAAAAGAATTAACACTAAGAAACTGTGTTGTCACATCAAAATTATCCTTAAAATAATAATTAACTTATTTTCATTTTTAATTACTCAAATGCAACATTTTCATATTTAGAATGCTGAGCTAAATTTTTTAAAGATCCTCATTCCCATTTTCTAGAGCTGGATCAGAGTTTTAAAATGACTGATATTCTTTAACCTCATGTCAAATTCTTACTGCACTTGATCAGGAAAATACATAGTTGGCATTTTATCTTTTAAGACACTGATTCAGAAACACTCCCTGAAAAGCTGGATAGGAATGGGCTCCAGTTACTACATTATAATATTTCTACACAAAGCATGTCATTTTAGATTCCCTAAGCAAGCAAGGAGCTCTTTCTTTTGGCCTGAGCACAATTTAGATCTAAAGACTGATTTAGTCAAGAAGAGAAGTGTTGATGTGAAGAAATTTAAATAACAAATGCAGAATTTTCTACAAGACATTAATCTCAAGTTTCAAGGGCAATTAATTGTAATAAGGTTTCATTATCAGATTATGTACCATTTCTTTCATAGACCGCATCCACTTTATCACCAATTCCTGGGAATTCTTCCTCTATCAGCCTGGGGTAGCCTGCTTCCATAACCTCTGCTTCTTCATCATAACTATATTAAACACAAAAGAAAAACAGAATAAAAAATCTGAGGATTTAAATAGCCTGGGAGTTTGGCCTGTGCCCTTTATATGTTTTGAAGTTACCCACACCCAAAGCAAGCCAGCAGTCTTTGGGTGCTTTCTGTCTAGTGCAATGATAAAATTCAGGGTGATAAAAAGGGCACACCTCCACCAGAAGTGGAATAAAACACAAAGCAAATAGAGCTACATTTTCAGAACTGATCTATAAAGTCTTTATTATATGGAGATTATTGTACCTGGATTTATTGGTACAACAAACCTATCCTGAGGCTGCTTGGCCCAGCAATAGTGGGAAGGGATGGTAACGTCTTAATAATGCATGAGACCTGACTGTGAGTCCCACTCATGGACAGTAAAAAAGAGACACCCTAGGGTGGGGCAGATTTCTTACTCACAGCACTGATACCATTTCATGTCACACAAGCAACTCAAGGAAACAAGATGGGAAATTTGTCTAATATTTGACCATATTAGAAATACCCCCAGATTAGAGCACTTCGTTTACATTCATTCAGCTTTTAAAATCTGTACCTATTTATAAAAGCCTTTCATATACCTTTACAGCATGTTGCATACAGCTATAGCACCAATGAAGGCCACAGAGAGGATTGGCCAAATACCTGGTTTGAACCAAACTCCTGACCTTTCCATACATCTGGACAGGTTATGACTAAGGACACCAAAACTGATCTGTCTCCAGCTTACCTCCAGTACTTATTTCCAGTAAAAAAGAGAGTCTTGCCAGTGTCCTTCACATGGACAGCTGCATCTATTCTTTTCATTTCTTTCGGGAATCCCATTTCATATATCTTTTTAGGGAAGTCTTCAACGATGTCGTAGCCATTCAAAGCCCAGACTTTCTTTCCTGAAAGTATGAACAGAGCATGAGTGCATCTTTTGTAAGGACTCAGTTTTGAGAGAAGAAAAAAAAGAGGAAACCATGAGCCTTATTTTCAACTGAAAAATAGATTCTTAGGTCACATACCCAGTAGGTATTAGACTATTTGTAAAATGATTCTGGGCATCCTAACTAAATTGTACATCTCCCAGTTCAGTGAAAATTTTATAGATGTGCATCAGGTGAAACTGTTTTTCAAGCAAGGAAGGAGGGTAGGATATTTTACTCTTCTATGAATTACCTTTACAACACCTGTTGAGCTTGATTAAATATGTGTATTTTTCTTATAAAAACAAAATTGAAAACTCACCTTTAAACATGAACACAAGATCTTTGATGGGATTTTCATAAGCTGCATCTATTTTATTTGGAAGCTCTGGCCAAAAGGACTTAAGTAACACCAGTTCTGCCTCAACCATCTGAGGGTGCAGTCGCCAGAAAAACCTAGTTCAGAAAAGGAAGATTATATTTTATGTTTCTTGTCATACCATAGAATAGCCGTATCTTTGACGTGCAATAGTTAAAATAAATTATTGGTGAATTAATGGTTATCATATCACAGAATATTCAATAGACAGAACCACTCTTAGACCTTTCCTTTCCTCACAGCCATCAACTGCAGACTATTTCTGTCACTCATACAGTGATCATCTCAAACAACAAATTTTAAGCTTCTTTCATTCAGCATAAGAGAAACACTGCTGTCCCATGTGAAGCTCACAAATGCTGTACATTTCAACCATATAAAATTTAGCAGATTTAGGCATGTTGAAGAAATTCCTATGAATTTAAAAATGTGTACAAACATGTCAGTCTTCAGGCATAGTATCTCCACATCACATTAGTGGGCAGCCAAGTCTGGAGTTGCATTATAAATCCTGCCTAAAAAGATATATGATGCAGTTTCTTAAGTGACATCTATATTGATTTGTGCTCTTTTAAATGTACATTTACCCAAATCTTTAGTAAAAAACCGAAATGGTGTTTTTGCTTGCTCAAACTTTATCCAGTACCTACCATCCTTGACATGGAAGTGTCTTTACCTGTCCTTGAAGACCAACATTTCTCCACGAAGTTCTGTTATTGCATCAAGTGATAATTCTGCATCACATTTCTCTGGTGTTTTGGGATGTTTTGGGTTGGGATCTTTGTCTCCAGCACCTGGAATGATATAATATAATGTAAGCTTGACAATTTTAATTTTCTGTCTGTTACTCATATCGAACAGAACATGGAAGATCTCCCATGAGCATGATGAATACAAACATAATGGGTTAAAAATTTTTACTGGAAAAATTTGTTCTCTTTCCTCTAGCCAAATACATTCACAAACTTTGCAGTTCAAGTGTGCTGCAAAGGTGTTAAATGAACTTGCTTTCTTTATCTCAAGTTTTGAAGGTCCCCAAAAACTTAATGTTTTTCATAATGAAAAATGGATAATTCTGTTTCTGCCTTTAGAATCTGTTTTACCTTCTCTTTTCAGGTAGGTCAAAAAGTGGTAGGACTCTGGTCCCCATCACTTACCACAAAAGGAGACAGGTCAGTGACCAACTGTGCTCTGCAGCATTACTTAATTTTTTTTTTTACTGAACTACTAAATCTAAGCATCTCCTGTTCCAATGAATCCTTCTTATCAGTCATGACTGTTGTTATTGAACATCTGCAGCTCACAGTAACTGTGCAGTGCATCTGCAGCAGGTTATAATGATACAGGAGATAAATATCATATATTACACAGACTTACCATAGAGTTCTTGGATCCCTTGCACATCGTCGTCAGGAAGCACAAAACCAGTTTTTCCAGTGTATGTGTAGATTGGGAACATCAAAGCTCCAGGGTCTCTAGAGTGTTCAAGTCCCAGTGAATGACCAAATTCATGGGCAGCAACCAGAAACAAGTTATAGCCTGTAACAAATCACAGCAAAAGTAAATGTGTATCTCCTTGCCTCACCATATTTGACACTGTGCTTTAACATATGGGACAATGAATGAGACAACTGAATACCTGGAAAAAATCTTAATAATTCATTAAATCACAGAAGGGTTGGAACCTTAGGGGCCATCTGGTTCAAACTCCCCTGCCTTGAGCAGAGACACCTTCCACTAGATATAGTTGCTTGTCATTTTTGAACTGTGGTGGTTTTAGCTGGTGTTCAGCTTAACTCTTACATGACAGTGTTACTATGTAGGGAGATTTTGATTTCTGGAAATTCCTTAGCAACACAGGAAAGCTCTAGGATGAAGTCTTGGGCCTACTCAAATCAAGAATATTTTTTTGTGAGAATTCACCTGCAGTAGAGAGTCGGTATTAATATCAGTATTGCAGAAATTACCATTAATGCCAGGAGGGTGACCTAATCCAGTGCAGAAAAAAATGGTATTTTGTTCAATTAAACTCTGCCCTGAATAGGCAAGGTGATGAATTTTCAAACTAAATGCAAGCAGACAATTTGCAGCTGAGGTATGTTTGCTATAGACTTCAGTAATGCAGCTCCCATAGGTCTGTGATCAGAACTAACTGCCCTTAGTGAAATGCCAAAAAGACAAAATTTTGTGTCATTATTTTTTTAATCACTTCATTTAGGAGTGTTATATCTTAAAATTTATGCTAAGCACATGTTAAACTTTCATTTTTGATTGGAGGTTAAACTCAGAGTTCTATGTGTGAACATAAAGATGAACAAAGAGTAAACAGGCAGAACAAACTGTCCACAGATATCAAACAGGGATAAATTTTCCATCTATCACCATTACAAAGAAAGGAACTTCTGTTACCTTTAGAATCATCTGACCAAACTTCATCATCATCAAAATGAGCATCTCCTCCATAGTCTGGGCCCGGGGGAAAAGCATGTGCCAGTAATCCAGAGGGTCCATCAAAAGGGTAAAAGTCACCGTGTTCTATAAAGCAAAATTCAAAGCAGTTAAATTAATTACTTCATCCTATGCATATAAGAATATAGTTTACTTATAAAATAAAAATAATTGGTCTGTGTTACCTTTAGTGCCAAAGGAGATCATGATATCAGCTATACCACTTCGTATTCTGGTGAAGTTCAGTGGCGTCACATCAGACCAAACTTTAAATGCTTTTTTGAAAGCTCTGTCTACTTCATTACGTCTCAGATCTGAAGTGTAATTCATAATTCTGTCAAACAGATTAATATCTCCAGTTAAATTGTGTGAACTGAAGAAATATGCAATGCACTTTTTTCTGACTGTACACCTCATTAAAAGTTTTTGCTTTTGTCATATGATCTTATCACATAACAAGGAGTTTAGCAGCTGCATACAGTATTAAAGAAATAAACATTTCTATCATAGTTAAAATAATTCAGAGGTATCTGAAATGATCCAGTAGCTTTCTGTAATTTGTTTTCTATGCACCAGAAGAATTAGAAAGTGACAGATATATTCAGTATTAAGTAAAATCATATCAGTAACTTCAAAATTTTTTATGTCATAAAATATCTCAAGATCCTCACTTCCTGGAGGAGCAAAACATTATCCAAAGTGATTTTTATGGGCTATAATTGCCCATATTATAGTAACATTTATCACTGGCTATGGAACTAAGATATTTTAGTGATTTCATATTTGGAATCTGCTAAATAAATTCAGTCTGTAGCTGTTGAAAACCCCAGATACATGACCTTGCAGAAATAAAGGAGAAGGATCTACCCTGTGAACTGTCAGCCCTTCACCTCCTAAGGCCAACTTTTTGGAGGCCATGGTACAGAGATTTGTCTGACCAAACACAGAGATCTACCTCTGGGATGTGAAATGGAAGAGCCTGCTCTCACAGTCACAGGTTAGTTTTCATCTACACCGCTCTGTCCAGGACAAGACAGAAGCAGGAAAACAGGTCCAAGCAGAGCCAAGGAGTGACCCAGAGAAGTTCATGATCTGAGCCCCTACCTCTCTTTCATTTGGCACCATGGATGTGTCCTGAGTGTCTGTATGGAGACCAAATGAGGAGCTGCTAGCTTACAGCACACCAGGTTTCCTTTTCCACGACAAAGTGCAATGGAAGAAATTAATGTTTACTTTCTTGGGCTACGATGTAGGCTGGGAGCACCTTTCCAAAAGTGGGGCTTGTAAGGGTTTTAAACTGCAACATTGATTTTGTCAAACTCAAATGCACCCTTCTCACATCAGCCTCATGTACTGAGCAACCCATCGGACAATGCACCTAGAAAGAAGGTAATAACAGTGATAACACCCAAAATACCAGGCATTTACCTGTATGTCAAATTCATTTTTGACCATTTGAGTTTTCTAGGGAAAAAGTTATATTCCCCCACATCTGGGACACCACATCTTGGTTTCTGCATCAGCTCATATGTTTCTTCATCTAGTTTGCCTGTCACCTCCAAGCCAAAAAAAGCTTGCATTTCCCGAAGTTTAGCTGCCACTGTGTTTCCACTCTTCCTCATTATGCCAGCAGGATTCGGACGGAGATCATAGTGAGTCCTGAGATAGCGCTAAGAAGGAGAAAAGGAGCAATAAGCCTAATTTCCAAACAGTTGTAGCTGCACAGCTTACTGTTGTTCTTGGAACATGCAAATTAATTATTTTATACTGTACCTCTGCAAACTGAAGGTCCTTTTCTGTGAATTCATGGCTGTCCTCAAGGGGAATAGGGATTGTCAGGCAAAATGACAAACCCAACAAGAAAAAGAAAACAGCTGAAAGTCCTGATTGCATCATGTTGGATTTCTGAAGCCTGAAGCCCTGATGTTTTAGAGAGCAGCTACCTTTACTTTTATACTCTCAACACAGTGAGTCACCACTTAGGGACAAGTTAGAACTTCCTTGTTGCTGGAAGTAAACATGCTTAGGTGGCTGGTTTGTTTCTCCTCCCCAACACTGTGGTTTAGGCATCCGTTCTCCAGCTGAGGGCTCTGAAACTGTATCCTCGTATAAACACGAGGTCTCTGAATATTGACATAGGCTGCGGGAAGAAATGGGCAGAAGCAAACCACACTTTCTGATTATTTTGCAGTAACTTCCACTGTCAGTAACTGGCAAAAATGCTGCAATAACTTACTTTTCTTTCCTAGAAAAATTGTTTTTTTTACCACTTGATAAACAATAAAAATACATAACAAAGGTCATTATTTTAAAAGTAAATTCTGCAACTTTTCAGTAGTTACACTAGTTCAACAGTAATTTTTATGGAAATAACATTATAGAATATAAAATATGATATGGTTTCTTTGTTTCTGTAAAGAACTACAACTCCATAGTATTAACAAAAATTTTAATTCAGAGATCCTTAAAGAGAATTTCTATCTATATTACAGGATATTTTACTGTCTGATGTACTCAAAACCAGAAATGCTAAATATCAGGAAATAGTGAAGAACATTTGAAAGCATTTTTTTTAGTAATAAAGCAAGTCATGTAGAGTGACTAATTCATACAATTTATCTTCAAAAAAATCTGAATTTAATTTACTTTGGAGAGGGTGACAACCATAGATTGATGAGAGAGCTAATACTTTGAGAGAGGCAGTCTACCAGCTATAAGTAAGCAATGGATCTGTGTGTCTAGAATAACAAAAAATGTAATTTTTGTCTTATGAGGTGGATAGTAGGATAAATCTGGCATTGTGATAGAGATGGTCATTACTACACCTCAAACATAAGGATTATATCTGTCTCCCCAGGATCACCACAGTCTCAGCTCCTGCAATAACTTGTATCATAACGCATGTTGACAAGCACGGGTCCAAGGGGAGATGTGGATTCTGCTGAATTTGCCTTGCTCTTTCATGGATAATTTCTTTTGCCTGTATGGAAAACCTCAGGCAGCTTTCTGGTGGACACTGGTACTGGCATCCTGGAATACGCTACCCTGAGGTGGATGTTCCCTTGTTGACAAAACAGGAAAGGACAAAAATCAGTGAAGCTGAATGTGTAAAAGCTCTATTACTCAAACAATGATAGCTGTGTGTTTTATGATGACAAACAGCAAAAGCAAATAAAGCTGAGAAGAATTTGTTATGTAGGCTGTTTCTGCCTCTGCCCATCTCAGCCACTGCTAAATATGGTTACACCACTTGGGAACAGACAACATCTGTTAAAGCAGTTTGCATATTTTCCTTTACACTGTCTGTCAGCAGTGCTGAGACTTTTACTCAGCAATGGACATAAAGACTGTTAATTAGTTATTCCACCTTCTTGAGACATGTTCTCCCCTGAGGTGCTTCAGGACAAGCACTGAATCCATACTGCCAGTGCTCTCACTGCACTGCACTCCTTGCTAGTGCAGACTGCCAGATTATGTATGTATCCCATTTCCTTCCCTCCAACATTTCTGTATTCATATTTGAAGGATTGCTTTTATTAATGTTGGGGTGTCCAGTTAGCAGATAAGCAGTGTGTTTTGCTTGCTTTGTCTGGAAGTGGTGCTGCCTTGTGTTTTTTGTGGCTGTAAGGAATGCTTTCCTGGAGACCATGGAGCTGTGAATGTTACTGCTCTTCACAGATATACTCAGAAATCTATGAGCAAAATGAATAGCTTAAAACTCCACAGGTAACATTCCCATGAATTCCAAATTCTCTGAAATTAGGTTTCTTACACATAAAGAAACACAATTTTATACTGTCATTTGTGTATCACTGCCCCTTACCAGATTAATTAAAAGACTTTTATTCTGTGTCAAGTCATTATATGACTACTCTTTCTCAGCTCAGACATTGGAATCTTTGCTTCTGGAACAGGAGAAAATAATTTCTTAACAACTGTTACTGAAAAAATGTGGTCAGTCCATTACACTTGAGGGGAGGATGATCCCAAATTATTCCTCAGTGGTTTCAGGTTTATCTTAATAAACATAGGTCAGCTAACTGCCAATTAAAGGAAAAACCAAATATTCAGGGACAATATTTGAATGATATAAATGTAGAACTGAAAAAGAAAATATTTAGCTCTGCTCAAGAGTAAAATTAAAGAACATTGTCAGCCTACCCAACAATGCTCCAAGGAGATGTGGAGCCCTGTTCTTTGAAATGTTTAAGATGCAGTCAACAAAGCAGTAGTAATTATAACTGTCTTGCATGAAGAGAATGATATATTAGGCAGGGAAGAACGATTTTCCACTTTCTATGTTGTTTTTTTTTTCCACAAATGCTCTGAAGTCCTTTGAAGTTCACTATGAAATCTCTTTCAAAAGCTTTGATTGTGGTACCTTCAGAGAGCTGTCCTGAGACATTTCCAAGGAATATTTTAAAAATTGGGCAAAGCAATTTCAGGAAAAAACTAGAACAGGAAGCTTTTCTGAAAACAACTCTCTTTGTGTAAGAAAAGAAGAGTGAAGTTGGATCTTTGCTACTGTAGGACAATGAAATGAAACAAATGAAGGCATAGTCCACTGTAGTGAACAGGTTCTGCATGTGAATAAGAAAACATACAAAGAGAGAAAAATAGCAGGGAGTCTGTAGCTGTTTCGTCACAGGGAGTAAATCAAAATTCTAAACCTGAAGCTGATTTCTGAAAGACTGTGTGCAATGAGCCATGTGGGAGTCTATTATGGCTAAATCATGTTTTCGGAACATTCAGTTAAATCCTTTGGGAGTCCTGGAAGTGTAAAAACACAGCACCCAATATGCTTTCTTACCCATTTTATTGCTATTTATATTACATTGGTGGACAGAAGCCTATATTGAGGCATGGATTTTTGTCTTCTGTAGACAAAGTGAAGAAACAATGGTGAAAGGCCATGAAAGCAAACAAATAAAAGGCACAAAGAAAATAAGCTTTATTCCTGCCTTTTCTGAAACAGTGTTACAGATGTAGTATATGATGGTATTTTTAAGGGGAGATAAAATCTTGACTGAGCTGGGAACTAAGTAGAGACCTCTGAAGTTGCTATTACCTTTATGTACAGTGACTCTTAAAAATTTTAAACGAAGTTTTTAAAGTTGGCACTGATAAATGATAATGTCAAAGCCAGCCAGTGTTGAGCATTGTAAGATGTAAAATCTATGGATCAGGTGATGCCACTTTCTCAGTCAGAAAATTAATTTAAAACCATGAAGAGAGGTTTAAATGAAGGTAAAAACAGTCGGCAGTGGTTCACAGACCTTGTGCTGACCCCAGTGTAACCAAGCAAGCCTGGAAAGTTTTCTTTTAAAAGCTCTGAAACCCACAAAACTGCTGAATAGTAAGATTTCAACAAGCACTGCAAAATTTCTGCAGTTCTGTCATCTTGTGGGTGTGGGTACAGTTAGCTGGACTGATGGTAATTTACACAGGCACAGCAGAGACTGGAGTAATCATGATGGTCTTCCCCCCCAAGGAAAAATGGAAAATGGGGGAGGGAAGATGTGTTAAGAAGAAATGAAGTGCCTTAAAGCAGCATTTAGGTGCTGTTTATCTGAAAACAAGAAGTGTACCAACCACGTGGTTTCAACATACATTTTGCTAACACAAATAATTGAATTGTGCCCTGTTTTGATTTACAGTTTGTGCTTGGTGCTCAAAATAACAATATGCAGTGAATGTGGTGAATGATCAGTGACCCTGAAACAGCAGGCACTTCACTTAAGAAAAATAAGCAAAAGTCAATGGTCCCATTTGTTAACGTTTCATACCACAAGGCAGTTGTATTTCAAGTGAAACATTTCCAGTGCCTGGGGCTGTGCCATTACATTTAGATGAACTTCCTCTGGGAAAAATGATGTTATTCTGAGACCCATTCTGTGCAGACGGGTAAATGGAGTCTCAGAGTAGTTCCAAACACATGGAAATACTCTGGCTTTGCCTCTCCAGGTGGGACTCCATCTCTGGGACCTGCTGCAAGAAGGGGGGCCAGGACAACTGAGCTGGGATGACAGGGGTTATTACAGCAATGTGACTCCTTTTTATATTAAAGAGCAGCATCCCTATGACATTAGCTGGCAAAAAGATGGAATTGGGGTGCTCAGAGATGTTCAATATGGTCCAGTGCAGGAAGAAAGAAACACATAAACGTTCCTAAGAGGTAATGACTTCTGTTTGAATGAGACCCTGCAGACTGTGTGGAGCAGAGGTGAAGGGCACCAGGGATGGACTGACTTTTTGTCTGCAGAACTAAATCTGGGCACCCTCCTGGGTGCTATGTTTAAAGTCTCATTATAATCAATGAAGTCAGAACGCTCTCTAATCCCTAGACAGCAGTTTAGTTTATTACACTGAGGTAGGCACCTGGGGATTGTTTCAGCTGGCCACAGACAGATTTCTAGCATTTCTTGAAGGACAGGGAGCTCTCATCAGTGCTGTGTCACATCTGACCATATCATGCAGCTCCCTTGGGTTCTCCCCTGCATCTCAGCTGGCATTAGATGTCTTTCTTTAGGCTGCTGTGCTGAGTCCTTCACAGCTGGGCTCTGCTGACCCTAGTGGAGCCCCAGCTGGTTCACACAGAGACGCTTCAGTTCAGGTGACCTCTTCTGGAGCTGAACTTCTCACCCATTTTCTGCCGATGCCTGAAGAAGCCAGGAGCTATCAAGTTGCAGGGATTTGTTTTGTTGCTGTGCAAGGTGGCAGCTCTGCAGCTGGTTGGCACTTGGGCAGTATGCATTCCCCCCAGGACTGTGCTACTGCTCACAGCTTCATCTGACCTGGGAAAAACAGGGACTCCTGCCTTAAGCCCACAGCCAAAGTGAAAGAGAGAAAATGCCTCAAAGAGGTACACAAATCCAAATTTTCTTTGTCCGAACAAGGTGCCTGCACAGATCAAGTACAAAATATCTAGTTATCTCTATTGCTAGAAAACTGTAGGCAAACAAGGAGTTAATGAGTTTGTGTCTAGCCAACCCAATTTTGCTGCTCAGGGGAAGGAACTGGTCAACAGTACAATAAAAACTAAGGAAAAATTAAACCACAGAAAATAGATCCAAAGTATAAACATCATTTTCTAATGTTTTTTAATGCATCCATCATCTTATACCTATTTTTTAATTCTGATATTTAAGATTGCACTCAGTCTCAAAAATGCATTTAAAGACTATCTTGGTGGGACTGTGGATCTCTGACACCCATTGATGCCTTGAGAAACTACCTAGAACAGAGGCTAGACAGAGCTGAAGGAATAAAGTAGGTATTTATTAAAAAGGCCTTCAGAGGACACACCTTGGGCAGTGCAAGAGCCCGGCTGAGGCTACACCCAAGATGGAAGATGGATCACACGTTTTCACACTTTTACAAGTTTTGGTCCATTTACATATTTGAGTTAATTGTCCAATTACAGCTTCAGGTTTGAAGCCACATCCTCCCAGATTGCTCTCCTCAATTCGCTGCTGTTTATACTTTTTGTCTGAAGCTGTGTCCTTGGTTCTCAAACTGGAAAAAGATTGTTTTGTCCAAGTAAACTGTGAAGAAAACTTGCTAACACTTCATATGAAGTTCAAAGTTATATACTAATGCAGCGCAGAATCTGGCAAATACGAATGCTAAAACTTAAGGTGTCACCATAAGTAGGTCTTAGTAAGTTTTGATGTACTTTATTTCTTCTGTCACCCCCAAAATAGATAAATTATGTCCTTAAGGCACTTTTATTTTAGCTCTTCCATCATGATAAAAAATGCTCTCTGTCTTACCAATTTACTGTTTAAGCACTTTGCTGTAGGAACTTCAGCCTTAAAACTTGGGACTTTCACTATGAATGGATAGCCATTATTCGTAGAAACAATTGAATTGTAGTTAATTGTGGCTGTCAAAAAGTCTGCATTAGAAAGAAAAATGCATTTGATGATTTATCTAAACAGTGGTTCAATATTTCTTTCTAAAATTTTGGGGACTCAAGAGTTTGAAAAAATTACCCAGAGAAAACAGAGGAAACAGATATTTGCATGTTAAATGTCTAAATGGAGTTTGAACTTTAAATTTGTGCATTCTACACCTTCAGGAGGGAGAAATGTCTCCTTCAGGAGTGTGAAATAAAAATTAATATAATGTCCTCTGAAACATTTAGGTTCAGAGCACTTGCTATTTTTGAAAATTTGGGCTAGGAGCCTAGCAGAAACACACAGGTTTTTTTCCTGCCTCTATAAACCCTTTTCTCTGATGTATGCTAACACATTTACTATTGATAATGAACACTCATAGTTTCTGGTTTGAATTTCTGTTGGTCACTTCTCAAGAGCACTGTATCTTCTACACCTCTTAAGTAATAACAAGCCATAGCTGTCTCCTCTGGATCTAGACATGTCAAACCAGTGCTGGCTGTAATACCTAACCCCATGAAGGCCTTTGTTTTTCTAGGTATTGTAAGAAGAAATGAAGCAGAGGAACAGGGCAGGTTTGGTGTGGATTTCAAGGGTGGAGTGAAAGCCCCTCTTCAACACCAGGGAAAAATATGAGAGTTGTGTCCATTGACCATAATATATGTTCATATGTACTGAATGAGGTATTACCTGACTCTTTGCAGAGGCCTCAATCATTAAAGGTACAACCTAATTGAACTGTATTCCTGATTCCTTGTATTTTTCCAGGCCAATATTTATTGGATTTCCACCTGTGTGTCTACAAATTTCTTTTGAACACCAGAGTCTGTCATATATGTACACAAATAATTCAGAATGATGTCAAATGAATTAAAAAAGTTGCATTGACATTATCTGAAAGAGACAGCATTACAAATCTTTTGGACAGGTGCTTGTCCTTCACGGAAATGCATGGAAGTAAAGTTTACTGTAAATTTTTGATTTGTAGGGAGTTTTATGACTAAAACCATACATTTTAAAAACATTTAGGAAAGGAAGTGTAATGTTTAAAGCCATGGTTTTTGTTTGCCAACCACATTCATGTTGTTTATACAGCTGGACTTTTTACAAAGCAGTTTCTCAACACCATTGCAGAAGGTCTTGAGAGTGAGGGGGACATAAACTAGAAGACTGATGCATACAGTTTTATAGAAAGTACAACAAGCAAGTGGTAAGCTAAAAATGAAGGTTTGGATAACTGGTGAGAGATTACTAAAGATGGGTTTAAGAAAACTCCTGGTGCTACTTAGCAAAGCGCATGTTTTCAACTATAAAGTAATGTGGCACATTATTTATGTATAACATTTTCCATTACAAAGAAATAAAATTAAAAGGGGGTTCTACATTTAATCAAAAAAATTCATTTCCCCATTTGGATAAAATTCTGGGTAGGCCACCAAAATGATGAGGCTGGAGCACTTGCAGTGTGTGGAGTGGCTGGACAGCTGGGCTTGTTCTGTTCTGCCTGGAGCAGACAGTTTCAGGGGGACCTAACAGCAGCTCCCAGTGCCTGTAGCGAGGTTTCCTTAAAACCAGTAACCACACATCAAAGTTAGATATTTTTAAAACATTTTAGTGAATATGCTTATGTGACATTTTAGACATACTCAAGTCCCATACATTATAGATTTCTGAGAGAGAATTAGTAAAAAACCCAATAAACCATGTCTCCAAGTGTTGGCTGTCATTTGAAATCTTCAGAGACTTCTCATGTTCAAATTTATCAGACAATATCCTCATGATATCACTGAATTTTCAGTTACTGTGAAATATTGCTCAGAAAGTGATCTAGAAAAATTAACCAGACAATACATTTTGCAAATGCAAATTAATGTGATTCACACTAAGTCCTCAAGATAAATATTTGCAATATTTTGAACATCTTATTAACCTATCTAATGCCTTAACACTATATTGAACACTAACACTGTTCTATATGATTAATATTAACAGGGTATTTTTGGCCATTACTCCAAATTTTCTAATTTTGTTGTCATTCTCTGATATTTAATCCTTTTTCCCCTGGCCTCTGCTATATAAAAGTCCCTCTGTATTCACTTTCAGAAGAAGATAACAACTTCCATCCTTCTTTTTCACATGGTAGCTGTGGGATGGAATGACAAAAACAGATAAGAATATCTGCAGTGTTTCTGATAAGTCATTAGAAATTAATTTTTCATCACATAATCTTTGTTCTTATGTCACCTGAAAAATTCCATTTGTGCATCCTCTAGCCTTGGCATTCAGGATTTTTTTTTTCTGTGCCAGCAGATTGCAAGAAGTGGCTTCTTTTCTCACCAGTTGGTGTGCTCTGATTCACTGCAGATAAAGATCTGATAGATAAAGACACTGCAGATAAAGGTCTGATAAAGACCAACTGCTAGTAATTCAAACTGGTTAGTGGGGGTTAAAGGATTACAGAAAAAATAAAATTATAAATACTATTGGTTCAGAGAAGGAGACTTGCAAAAGCAGTGATGCTAGAAATGCTTGTTCATATTCATGCTGAAAAGCTAAGTTTAATAGCCTTGATGTTGCAGAAGATGCCCGGAGATCATGGCTCAGATAGGATTACCTAGAGCCAGTTGACCAAACCAAAACTGATCAGAGGGATGGAGCACCTCTCCTGCAAATAGTGGAATCACTGAACAGTGCACCATCAAATCAATCTCTCTCCAGTTTAGGGTGCAGGCCCTTGTGGGCACCTGTGTCAAAGGCTTTACAGAAGCCCAGACAAATGACAGCTGTAGCCCTTCCCTTTTCCACGGCTGCAGGCACTCCACCATAGAAGGCCACTGGGTTGGGCAGGCAGGACTTTTCCTGTGTGAAGCTGTGCTGACTTTCTTGAACCACCTCCATGTCTTCAATGTGCCTTAGCTAGAAGGACCACACAAAATGCAAGCAATATTCACCTCATTTTTAAAAATTACTCTGCTGGTTCATACTTGCACATTCATAATCATTAAAAAGCTCATTAAATTACATAGGGCTTAAATCAGAATAGATTCTATCCCTGACTATTTTAAAATGGATGGAGCATCTGCAGCCTTTGTTATCATGATATTGGCAAGGCCATGAAACAGACCAAGGTCTTGGGAAAATTTCCAGCCACATGCTCCTGAAGCTTCAGCACCTTCGTTTGTTTATTCCACTTTTTCTCTAGCCAGATGTGAAGTGGAATTTATTATATAAACAAATAAGGAGATATCTGTGCATAGTGGTGTCAGAATCTTTCAAGTTAGTAAAAAATCTAGTGTCATATGTGGCTTGGTTTCCTTTGCATATAAAATGGAAATTCCTGCCTGAAAATGAACCGTAACAAATGTTCACTGAGAGATTCAGAGCTTATGCATTAAGTTGAGCTATTGCTTTATGTCCTTCCAGTGCAAAATAATTTATAAAACCTGTTCAAAGCTGACATAGAAAACTCTGGCTGTGAAAAAGACTTCTATTACTCTCAAATAATGAGATTATTAAAATGGTTAAAAATAAGGTTTGTGTATTCTTTTTGTTGTTTATTCCTGGATGAGGAAAGAGGAACATTGAAGAAATACTTTTTAACTTTATCTAAAATGTAACAAATATTAAGAGAGATTAAGATTTTCTCTGAAGGTTGCTTCTTTATAAATAGCTACTTGAAGCTATTCAAATAGTTATGAATTAACTTTTTATCACTTATGTTAAGGAAACGTCACATGTAACAACTTCTGACTTGCACCTGAACAAAAAGAACAAGTGTTGTTTCTAAGAAATATTAATTCAGTTGATTTTCAGAAACTAAAAGTCTTCAGATGGAAGAGGATGTTGCGACATGACAGATCCTTTGGTTATTAGGGAATTTGACTGAGAGACAAAATTGTACATCCATCCACCTAACAAGGTAGGAACTCAAGGCTCACCCATATCCCAGATGAATGCTCTTGACTATGTAGTAGGGGGCTGAATCAGTTTCTCTTGCCTTTTTGTAAGAAGGCATCAATCTAGTTTTTAACCCTGTTTCACAGAGTACCTAATTCTCACAGTATAAAACTTTGATTGTACCATTAAATTCAATTACTTTCATTCAGTTTTGCACAATTGTTTCAGTTTCTCTATTTAACACACTAATGACTAAATGATCCATCTATCTCAGTATTCTGTCATGCACTGTCAGCACTGATAATTAAAGACAGTATCTACAGAGAACATGAATTTGATGAGTTTTTGAGTGATGCTGGATGTCTTCACAATCTTCTGTAAGAACAAATTCCAGATATCCACTTACTATTCTACAAGAGATGGTTTAATTTCTCTATCTTAAATCAGACTCCTGCAAGCCTGATTCAATGCCCCATGCCTCTAATATTGTACAGTTTGGTCTATAGCAGTTTTACATTCAGCTTCTGATGTACCTTCATGATTTTGCAAATCTTAGTTTTATGAAGTTTTTGATCTCCTCTTGTCCAAACTCCTAATTTTGTAGCTGGTTGTTCAATTTAGTGATTGAAATTGTCTTCTGGGCAACATTCTTTACTGTCATTATATCCTTTCTGAGGTCTGGTGAAAAAACTGCACTAAGTTTTCAAGAATTGGACATGGGGAGTTCTGATATAGTGGGAAAATTATGCTTCCCATCACTCCCTCTCTCAAGCACTTATCCTGGTGGCTTCCAGTACTTGGTTTTTTAGCCTGCCACTGCATACTGAGCCATTTATTTCTGAGTGAAGATTTAGTCCTGTAGAGTTCACTCTTGCTTACATACAATAGGGTGTTTATGTTCCAAATCCAGAAGGCAAAAAGAATGTGAACTAACAACAGAATCAAGGTTGACATGATTACAGATTTTTGGTGGCAAAACAGCAACTCTAGGAGAGCACACTATCTTCTGACTTAATCACAACATAAGGATTGTTTTACCTTATGCCACATTTTTAGCTGCATTGCTTCATTATCATTTACAGGAAAAGAATAAATAACAGGAAGAAAAGATCAATTTCCCATTCAAAGCTGACATGACCAAAAACCCCATGTGGCTACACAAACTGTAAGTTAAATTATAGGATATATGATGTGCTGTACACCAGACAAATGTGTGTTTTTTTCTAAAACTGTGTGAATAACTGATGGTTTTGTTCAGTCAGAATAAGAAAAAATAAAAACCCCAACGATTTCATGTGAAGTATTTTGTGTTTATCTTTCTTGTCAGAAGGAAAAAAACACCCATATTTCATGTTTCCTTAATGCGAGCTAAGGCTTAAGCAAGCCCAGTTTAAAACCCATGGGTAGTAACTACAGCTCTATGATCCAGGGAAGTGATCACCCTGTCTGCTTGGCACATGTGAGACCATGGCTGGAGTGGTGTGTCCAGATCTGGATTCTTTAGTGCACAGTCTAAAGACCATCTTTAGATGTTACCAAGATGGTCAGGGGCTGAAACACACAGGGCATAAGAAAAAAGGCTGAGAAAGTTGGGTTTATTCATGCTGGAGATCAGAAGATGAAGGGGAAAACTTACTGATATCTTCACATACTTCAGAAGAAAGTGCAGAGGAGATGGTGGCAGACTTTCCTTGGATGTGCACAGAGAAAAGACGGGGCAATGAAAACAAAATTGAACATTGGAAACTCCACTTGTATATTAGAAAAATTTTCTTTGTCATGAAAGATGTAAAATGTTTGAAAGGACTGAGTTTTGGTTCTTTGTCCTTGGAGGTGGAGGTCCAAACTAAATTCACTTATATTTCTGCATTTCTTTGAATGATGGTTGTTATTGATCCAGTATATAATTGGAAAATCTTTCAGAAGGAACCTGGGTATTTTATATCTGACCTGCTGAGAAACTACATTCAGCACATTGCTCTTGGTTTGCTGTTTTTTGTCTAGGCTGGATAATGTTTCTTCCACCCAGTTGAGATATGTGAATATTATCAGTTCCACTGAAATAGTATTTTGTTGTGAAAAAAAAATTGTCTAAAATGTTTTTAAGCTCCAAATTTTCTCAGATTTCATGGTAGTGAGTCAACCACACAATTCTTAAAACTAGTCTTCTGTCTTCTGAACGTTTCACAAACATTAGATGATTAATCCTCATATATATCTATTATTCAACTAATCATTTTTATGCAGGGTATATAGTAAATTTGAGAAAGACTGGTCCCTAATATCAGTTATCTGTCGGTTCCATTCATTTCTGACAGTTTGTTAAGCATTTCACTTTGATCCTCAGATCCAGGTCCATGAAAATTCACTGGTAGGTATATAACAGAGGATCTTAAAGGTATTAGTGAAATCCTCAATAAATACTAATTTACAGACCAATAACATCAGCAAACTCAGTAATGACAGTCATAGTGCAAATTCTAGTGCATGATGCTCAAATGAATTTTGCAAATTGGTTCTTCTACAAATAAATACAACAGAAGGGTATCCACCGCTAATGGTCTCCCAATCCAATCTTCACATAATCACAGTGTGTTGGCATTCCAGCTCCAAATAAATATCAGCTTGACAACCCCAAATATACATATGCCTTTTGTAGGTTTCTCCCTCTAAATTCTATGCCAGGCTCCCTATTGATACATATGCTTAGCACACCCATTTAATAAAAAAAACAAACTCCAAGGCGACTGGCTAAAAAAATTATTGAAAATGCTATCTACAAATGGTTTGTAAGAGTGTGAAGTGTTCAAAATGGGCTGTTCTTAATTCTTTCAGTCTGAAATGCACACGTGTGGGTGAGCACCATGTATATGAGTGTTAGAAAATGACTGGGAGCATAAAACGAGTAGCTAGGTTGCCAAAGCAAACATGCCATTGTTATTGTGCCCACTTTAACTTAAGACAATTGAAACTGTTCTGTGATTTGATAAGACTTGATTAATGGCAGTATGAGTCGCCTAAATCTATGACTCAAATCTAAGCTTGAAACTCAGTCAGTATTTTTAGATTATTAAAAAATAGGGAGACAATGGAGGCAGGGAACTCCTTTGTCTTGTTTACCTGTGGAATGAAGAGTAAGGTGTTTTTCACAGGCACTTGAAAGCAGAAATCTGTTCTGTGAGTCACTAGTGGATTTTCCACAATGACTATTAAACTATAACTAGAAACAACAACAAGCAGTTTAATTGCTAAATGACTTGCAAGTTAAAGAATGCTCAAATTAGTCTCTTCTAAATATTAATTCTTTCTCTTTAAAGCAATGCAGACTTAAACTCTGTCCAAGCACAACAGGGTGTTGTCATTTTCTCAGATACTTTCAGCTGGATGATCCAATTGACATGATATTATTTTTGATGTTCTTTATTCAGACAGACAATGCTCTGAATAACTTCTAAATTTTTTGAAAAGAGTCAAAAAATGGTGTTAAAATGTCTGAAAAATATAGTTAAGTTATTCACACTGTATTTTCAGACAACATATATTAGATGTATATGATAAAATGTAGCAAACTTCCTCACTTTATCAGAATTGTTCTATATTTCCAGGGTTCTGGTAAATCAAAATTTTTCATGGTTAAATAAAAGATGTGTTTTCTAACACAGTACAATGCAGACAGCAAGAACAACATAATATTTATGCAGTTATTTAGACATTTATTCAGAGCTATTTTCTGAAAAATCTGTATGTCTCTCCATATCCTTTGACTTGTCTATGCAGACTCTGAATATGTGTCATGGGGAAAATCCTGTTCAGTTTGCCTCAAATGCCTTTTATCTGGGAACATTCTGTTCAGAATTATCATCTTCTGTTGCTCTTAACAGATTCTGGTGATTCAGCCAAGACATTATTGATAACAGAAGCTGCAAAAACTTTAATAAGGGCATTCTTTGCTGATAGCAGTGAAGCTACAGAGATGTTGATTTCTCTGAGGCATTGCTAAATACCAGGGGCTTTTTGTTAGATGTTTGAGTATTGTCTGACTCAGACTGAAACCATATCAAAACAAACCAACACAAGGGGTAACATTACTGTCAGTCATCTTTATAGAGTAAGTGGTTAAATTCCAACGCAATGACCCCTGTCTTGATCAACAAGGGGCAGACTTGCAGTGGTAAAATATTGAGCCTGTACAGGCCGAACCTGAGAGATGCTAGAAGTGATACACATACTGTTAGAATGGGCATGGCACAGAGGAGAATGAATAATTCATTGTAATTGTTTACTCCTACTCAACCTGAGTTAATGAAATTTTTGACAGCAGTGTTGGAAAGAGAGGTCAGTCATGCATTCCTCCGAATAAAAGCCTAAAACACAACAGTTATGAATAAAACAGTGATTACAGTCTTCATACAGTAACATCTGATTAAATGGTTAGTTGAGGGGACTTTCCTAAAATGTATTCATCTGCCTTCCACACCATGTTTATAAGCATATGAAATTCCCCAATGAGGAATGAAAGCTCTCAAGATTATCTCATTTTACATAAACTTGGGTTTTAGGCCTGGGGTCTGAAAAATATACAGAGGTGCAATAAGAAAGACCATGTTTGCTAATTAGACACCACTTTATGATTTAGGCATTAAGAACACAGGGCATTCAGATTAAATGGAGAAAAAAAGAAGATAACTGTGTGCACTGTTCATAAAGGGGCATAGATTCCAAAATTAATTAGTCTAATTAATTTGGGTGATTTATTTGGATGATTGTCATGGCACCAACAGAGAAAGATTTGATGGAATTACTTCCTTCTGTGAAAGATTCTGCATGTTGTTCCTACTATAGTCCCAGACTCAAGCTGTTAATCAAGCAGCAGTCTTGCTAGTCAATGTATTTATTTATTTTTTTTCCCAGAAAAAGAAAATACAGAAGAAAAACTGATTCCTGGGTTTAAACTTTTTCCTCACAAATTCCTGGTTTACCCTCTATTTCTCATGAAGGACTAGCTCTTTTTATATGAAATTCTGTATAAACCAGTTGTAAGCTGTAATTCACTGCAGATGACCATATTAAAAATTAGACTTTTTGAGAAAGATAGGGCTCATTAAATTTTACTTCATTAGATACCTGAAGGTCAATTCATAATTAACCATTTCTTGGTAGAAACTCCTTCCCTTCCTAAATAAGCATAAATCTAAAAATGTCAAAAGACAGTGTAATTGTGTTCCTTGTCTGAAGTCCCTATCAAGAACAATTAATAAGCTTATTAGTGTGAAATTATTAAAACTAAAGAGGGAAAAAAGTGAGGGTAGAAAGAAACTATGGCCCAAAATTTGGCTTAATATGTGCAATCCTTGGTGTCCTGGAGCTGATGGTCTATTTGTATCAGGAAATGAATTTGAAGTAGAAGGTCCAATAAACATAACACCGGATTCACATCTTGGTGCTGAACTCAAAACAGCTAGATATAAATAGGGTAAGAAAAAATTATTTAATGAAGCAGCAGATCCTGATTTCCAATGTACCTTGAACTTTTGTTTTGTCCTCAATTGGAATGACTTTTTGCATTCCAGTGAAGAAATGTTTATTGCCTATTACAAAGCAAGATATTTAAAAACATTGGATGTGAAAAACCATGCATCTTACACACAGCACTAGTCATCACAAATTAATGATAAAGAAAGGAAGTATAACAGTCATATTTATAGCAGTAGAGCAGCTGTTAAACACTACTTGGCAGCTCTTACATTGTAAAACCAGAGATGTACTTAGTGGACCACGAGTTATGAGGGATTGTAAATGTACAAGGTTCTCTTTGTCCAGGTCTGTAGCTTATGAAGAAGCTCGGAAACTTCAGAAATGTGGATTCAAGTTTAGCAAATAGGGCCCGTAATTAAAATCCAAGTGCATGAAATTGGATGCCCATTGAAAAACATTACTTATAAATAAAGGGATTTGAGCCAAGTAAATACTGACATCAAGGATGAGCTTTTGTGGCCTGAGAGCATATAAAACATACTGAGGTGGAATGCTGTGCTCAGCCTGTGGTATCTGGGACACAAGTACAGGCTAATTATCCCATAGCTATTTTGGCTAATAGAATTGGACATTTTAGGTAAGTCTGAAATTCTTGACTGAGGTTGCAAATGTTCCAGGACAGATCCTCATGGACATTTTACCAAATCAAGGGAACAATGACTTAAAAGTCTGCTTGGTCATACAGAAGCTGAAATGTGGTGGAGTTGAAAAAATGCATTAAATATTAACATTGTCAATGTTTTAAAACTGAAGTTACTAAGAATAATAAAGATTTCAAATATTTTTATTCTCTATTCAATTACCAGATGATTAAAAAATATAGGTTATATTTTGAGCTTCTTGGCTTGATTAATGATGGGTGTGGAGGACGTTTACTTGTTCTAGATAAAACTTGCATATTCTATTACTGATACTTATGTTGTTCTACATCAGTCATGAATAGAAGCCCACAAAGATTTTAAGACATCTGGCCTCAACACTGGTGCCCCTGCCCATGAGAGTTACAGGACAAGGTCTTGGATGACTTCAATGTGTATCATATGAAAACTTGGAAGTGACAAAAGGTGATAGTCTGAAATAGGGGAGATTTTCCAGAGTGACAAAATTCTGCAGAGAATTACTGTTAATAGATGCACAAGAGAAACTTTATTGATTATTAAATAATTTCTCTTTAGATCAATTGGACTGTTGGACTTCAGTAAAAATATTTTTTGTACATACATGATCCTATATTTCTGTAATATCACATCTCTCTGCTGTAAGGAACTAATAAAGAATTATAATATATATATAATTTTTCCTGGCTAACATTGTCTTTTTATCTTTATAATATCTCCCACTTATAATTACAGTATTTGAAGTGAGATTGAGAACGTTTTCAAATCTGTATATTCAAAAAATATATCAGAAAAAGACTAGATTATTTACAATTTTTTTTTTATCTGCTAAAATAAAAGACAATTTTTCCATCAATCCTCTTTTTTTTTTTTTTTTTAAATTTCACAAATTTATTCATAGTAACTTCTTTGGAGTCCTATCAGGATTGCATCTTCCCCATCATATACCGAGGACTTATTTTTCTGGAACAAAAGGAAAGACAGGGAGAGCACAGTCTGAAAAAAAGAGATTTTAAGATTTTTAGGGCAAGTTACCTCCCAGTGTCATTCCAGCAAGCTGCTGCAAAACAGCACCACTGTTGGTTTCCTCCTGCCTGCAGATGGTTTTGTTATGTGCAGTTGTGGAATGTGACGGGAAAGAGAAGATATTTGTGGCTTTCCCATTAATTCAGTCGTCATTTTGGGAAGTAAGAAATCAGCAAACTTTATCTTGTTTTCATCAGGATCTAAGAAGGAAGAGAATGTTATTAGGCACTTTGGTAAATTCTTCCTTTATTCTAGCTGTGTTTTTTTCCTCTGAATTGCTACACTAGTATTGTCAAAACTATGCAGGGTGAATTGAAGTGATTGAGAAAGACATCATCACTGAACATCCCTGCCATTACCCTGTGCTGCCCTCAGGAAATGGAAATGACAAAAGTATTTCCATGTCAGTTGTAAATAAAATGTTTGCCTTGAAATAATTCAGCCAGTTAAATTAAAATAATTCATCTTGTGACAGTAGGAGGATAGTTGGGCAGCTATGTAATCTTAGCAGAAAATAAGGCAAAAGTTATGGCCAGTTGTAGTAAACTCAATCTCAGAAGAAGAGGTTAGGAGCAACTCAGCCCCTTTGAACCCAGCATAGGCTGGCAGAAGTTTCCAGAAGGTGCTGCTTTTGCTGGGCATGTCACTGGGAGCCTGCAGCCTGAGCCAAACCACAGCTATGGGAATGGCTTGAATGGTTTCCAGACAGTCTGTGTGGAAGTCTGTGACCTACTTCTTGCAACAACTACTGCAACTACTTCTGCAGTGCACAAACATACCTTCCTACCTGAGCTCTAGGGTAATTTCCAATAATTATTTCTTGATACTTTTATCTTGAGTTCCCCTTTTCTGTTCTCTCTCCTGCTACCTGGTCTGAGGGTACCAGCCTGTGCTGGCCTCTCCCCAGCCCTGTTTCTCAGTTTTCTCTTAATTAAAGGTGAGAGGAATATATGCCTGTCATTCATCCAAATGTTCTAAGATATTCATACATTTCTCTCCAAGGTACTTCCCCAGTGAGAGCAAAAGCCTTTTTAAATTCCCCAGCTTCCCTCAGCAGAGCCTGGAAGGCTTTCTTTATGGAAGGCCTGGGGGTTCTCCTTGCCATTACCAGAGAAGTGAGAGCCAGCCCTATTCCTGAAAAGCCTGAGATGGAGAGAGAGAAAACTGAAAAGTGGGGAACAGTGCCAGAGCATGCAGCAGATCCTTGTGTTCTGACAGGTATCTCCATCATGGTCACAGAGCAGGATGCTCCTGAGGGATAGCTCAACAAGGGGAGCAGAAAAGCTCGGCCTCATTTTATTATTAAATGTTGTACTAGAATGAAATCAGCAAATACTGAAATCAGGTTTCTGTACACCAAGCTTGTGGGTTAGATCCCTGGCTGGGCCATTCACTTAAGGGTTGGACTTGAAGACCCTTATGGGTCCCTTCCGACTCAGAATATTCTATGATTCTCAGAGCAGGGAAAGACATGCATAATAAAAATATAAACCCAAGAACACAAATTTTTCTTGTAAAGAACCATGGCAAATGAACTAAACACGGAAAATAAATTTCCATGGAGCCTTTGTATGTTATCTTTTATCTCAAGAATGCTATTTTTCTTAGTTTTAATCTACTCTTGAACATGGGTTGCTTTCTCTAATCTCCTCTGAGGGTTCTCCAGCTTCTTATGAGGGTTTCTCCAACTTCCTCCGCGAGTATCATATTTTTGCTGAGACATGTACTCCTGTTTATGGCTTCTGAGCATGGTTTGTTCCTCATTAACAGTATCTGGACTTCCAACTGGATTTCTGAATATGAATCTTACCAGAAAATCAACTTGAATAAATTAGTCATAAAAATTGCCTTGAAGTGGCCTCACAGTCCCAAAATCATAGCTACAGTTAAGCCCTGCAGAATGTGGATTAACCCTTAGCAAAGGCTTAAACATCATCATGTGGAGTTGAAGATGCTGGACTGTGAGGTATGGGGCTGGTGAAGCATTGTGGTGGTGTGGGCACATCTGTGCTGTGTGCTGGTCAGGGCAGAGCCCCAGACACGCCATTCCTGACTGTTTAATGGAGCAGTGTGTCTCTCCTACATTTTCTGTGCCCTTTGGGAACAGTCTGATATATGAGGCTGCACAGGTATGGAATGGAGTAATGTTTTCTGGGCGTACCTACAGGTATGATGTACAGCAGAGCTGTGGATCCTGTTGCAATTTATTTGGCAACCCTGAGGTTGTGTTATACCTCTCCAAGGAATAATCTACTAGAATGCCTCCCAATGTTCCTCCTTTTCTCAGTCCTAACTGACATCTCAAAATTTTGTCCCACTGTCTTGCTGCAAGATAAATGCCTAATTTGTATAGGGTGGTTAAAAACTCACTTTGCATACTGAGCTGGCAGAGCCATGTCGAGCAGAGACGTGACATCAGGTCCTGTAAATCTTCTTAATCCTAAGCATTGTGTAACTCAACAGATTTTTGGGTAACAGCATTGGTTTCTAATCCATTTAGTATGGGCACTGTAATACAGACTTCTGAGTGTCCCTCGCTGCTTTTTCCTGTTTTCCAAACAAAGGGGTTTTTTTTCCTAGAAACATGACTTTTGCCAAGAATGGTAACCACAAAAATTGCTGTTTACATCAGGAATTCAGAGGCACAGACAGCAAGTCTCCTTCTTGTCAGGACAGAGAAGAGAAGAAGTTTGAGGCTCTGGGTTACCTTAGTGGGGAGGTTTGGGTTAGCGTGGGAAGAATCCACCACAAGGAATACAACACTTAACACTGGTGCTGCTGGTGCCAGTAAGAACCACAGAGTGCCAAAGGACAGAGCATTTTTTGGCCTGCTTTTGTTGTTGTACACTAAGGTTTAAATGAAAAATACACCTTCCTCCTCCAAATAAACTTTGCCCAGTTTGAAAATCCCCGTGACTATAAACAGCAGGACTGACAGTAGCTGCTGACAGTAATCTGAACTAATAACAAAGAAATCAACTTTGTGGAAAAGAGGAAAAACATGCCAACACACAAAGCATTAAAAGGCAGGAGGAAACTGAGTGGTCCTTCCAAATAGTTCTTCAGATTTGTGTCATTTGCTCTCCTGTTTAAGTTCCACAATACTGCTGTGGAGAAAGCAGGTTTGTACAAATACAAACAAAAACGTTGTGGGTTCAATCCTGCCAGGGTGGCCAGCAGTAGAGCTTGCAGGGTGGCAGGGGACCTCCTGCAGATGCTGGAAGCAGGAACACTGTGTTTTTCCCTTCAGAGCATAGCCCTGGAATGCTAGGAATAACTCTCTGACTGTTCTAAAGAGACTAATTTCAAGTAAATAATAATTCTTTATCCATTGCATTAAAGCCAAAGGATCCAGTGCCTCTATATTCTATATCCAGCAGCTTTTCTCCTGGTTTAGGGCAAATTCTGGAAAAAAATATATTCCTTAATCCACAAAGCACATTCTAGCCCTTGAGCTTTTCATGACATGTAAGTTGGAACCCTTGTAGTTTCTTCTTCTTTAGAAGTAGTTTAATTGAGATCTTCATAACTGAAGTTGCCTCTGACCTTGAAAAGTCCTGAGAAAACCTTCATGAGAACACAGTTTACTTCTGTATTTCTTGCCTAAAGTATTTCCCTCCTTTCTTTTAATGTTTATCATTCAGATAATGAACCTTTCTGCTAAATTCCAATAAGTTCTGCTAAGACTATTAAGTTCCAATAATTCCAATAGTGTTTCATTTTCATCCCTTCCATGCATTTATTCTGCTATTTAGCACTATAGTAGCATTACCATTCTATTAAAGCCATTCAGTTATTTAATATAAATAATAAGTTGTTTATCAAATTAGGTAGAAATTATCCTCTGTGGTGCTTTTTATACAAATTTAGGCAAATAATTATTTACCTGCTTCTCAAATGTATTCTTTTTATAGATCTCCCATGGTTTCTTCCTAATAAGTTTTACAAGGTTCTTCTGTATATCTTTAAATGTTTTAGAGATCTTTGGAAGTGAAAAGAAACATAATTATAACTGTGAAGAGAAATAAATAGTGATGCAATGTTTCATCCACTTATGCATAAGTGACAATGAATATGAAACAAATGCTTTAGATTAAAATAAAGCTAAAATATTACTCTCAGATCTTACCAACCATCTAGGTCATTACCCAGCAACTGTAGCTGCTCTGTATTGATTATCACAGCTATCTTTTCTCTGCTGTATAGGTTATAAATTTGGTTTTGGAAAGACAGAAGGAGGAAATAGGAATAATTGTTTTCAGAAAAGGAGACTGCAAGAAAATCAGGCAAGCAGTAGATGCAATTTTTTCAGAAAATAGTCCAAGACTAAAAAAATAACCTAAGAGTGTAAGACAGAGTAACCTCTATAAGAAGCAAGAAAAACAATATAAGTTGTGCAAAGGCAGACTGTTCTGAAGTAAGACAAAAGTGAAAAGAGGTACCATTATACTTGAAGATAGTTGAGAATAAGAAGGAATTTATTCAAAGCAGAAACACCATTAAGTATGACTATAGAGCAGCAGCAGTAGCATGTGGACATAAAATGAAAAAGATTAAAAGATTAAGGTATTAAATATTATTGGGGTCATGTAAAGCAACAAGTCTAAATCATACAGTTTAATTAGAAATAAAAGAAAGACAAATGAAAGTTCCTTCTGTTGCTTAGCAGGTGAAGGAAGTGTGTCATCAATGTGTGAACATCACCATGTGAGAACACAAGGGCCTGCCAGTGAGACTAGAAATTCCATGTATTTTTATTCAATATTTGCACCAAAAGGTAGATAGAAGAATGGGAATTACGACAGCATCTGTTACCAAATGGGTTTATACATGTTTTGGGCAGCCTTCTTTGTCAAGAAACTTGACCCTTTTTTTCTGACTTTTTTTTTTTTTACATTTGTTTGTTTATTTTCTCATTTTGTTTTGGGGTTTTGTTTCCTTGTGGCTTTTTATTTGCTTATTTTGTTTTGTTTTTTTTCTTACTTTTTTTGGATGTGTTTCTTTGCTGTCAAAGGTTCAGGGGCAATGTATAGTAAATTCTTGAGGTGCTGCAGGATTAGGCAAAATCATGAGCACCTTTGTGTCTAAGCTTCCACGTAACTATGCATAGATGAGCAGGTTATAGCAGCAGCAATGTTGTTCCAGCTGCTCCTGAAACATGCTGTCTTTGTTTTTCTGTGATAGAACATAAAACATTAACAAGGCAGTATATGATCTCCGGGAAACTACAGAATCATTAAGGTGGGAAAAGACCTCCAAGATCATCAAGTCCAACTTTTCACTGAACAACACCTTGTCAACTAAACCATGGTTTCCTCAGCTGCTCCTCACAGGACTTGGTCTCTAGACCCTTCACCAGCTATACCAATAAATGGCATCACATAACTAATGAAAAAAGCAATCATCAAGCGAGTTCTAATTTTACCTGTGATTGTATGCTTCAAATATCAGTTATCTCCAGGCAGGTTCATAAAATATGTTCGTAAAATTCAGAGTATAGCATTGTTGCATGGAAAGCAGCCTGGTTTTGGTGACCCGAGTTAGTGGCAATACTGGGAGAATAACCACAAGCTGCTGGACCATACATCTGAAGGCAAAGTTGGAGTCATAGGCAAAAGAGAAACGTTTTCTGTATCCTCTTTCTAGGACTTTTTTTAACTTGTGAGCAGCTGCTGCTTCCTGTTCTTCTGTCAATTACAGATGCTGAAAATTCCCTTATTTTGCAATTTATGAATATTCCCAAAGGCATTTTGAATGATGTCTTATGAAATAATGCACAGATGGACTTTGATTTATTGGATTTCTTACATCTTTACCAGCCTAGATTGCTGTACACCTTCTCTAAGATCATAAGCTCTCACTTCACTCAGGAACATGCGGTTACTTGTTGTGCCAGAATAAACTAATGACTACATGAAATGGTTCCTCTCAGAAACTCCCAGTCATAGTGAAATGAAGTCCTTTTGGATCCAGGACCTTTGTATTTATAAGAACAGCTACTGGCTTCTGTTTTCTGGCATGCTGAGTAGTACTTGAAAGTCAGTTCTATTTAACAATTACTTCAGCAATCTTTCCATATACTATGGAAGCTGCCGGTGTTCAGTTTTCTTTTTAATTATATAGATGTTACAATATGGCTAATATATCATCAAGAAGTGCTAACACTTCATTTATGGATAAATATCTTTTCCCAGGTGGCAGAGAAAATCCAAATATTTATATGAATCAAAATAGTAACACTAACAATCTGATTTTGTCAGTGGTTCTGAGTAAAAAACATACCAGTATTGAAAGCAGTAAATCTTTGGTCTTCTTAGGATTTCATATTTCAGGATTTCATTTGCCCATCATGATACATAGAGGCTTCAGAACTGCAAGATAATCAAGCTGACAACCACGTTGCTCAGAGGAAGGATTGCTAAGGCATACAGTTTTTGTTTATATCTTTGTCTTTTACCCTTTCAGTGTATTTTATATGTATTTATATGTACATTTTTATGTATAGTGTATCAATACTGCATATTGGACATAATGTGAGTCCTATGGTCAATCCTGAATTAATCTTTAGTGCACTAGAATTCAATGTAATTAATAAAAAGAACAGAAGAATAAGAGGAAATGTTTTCTCCTCTGTTAGGAATCTATAAAATTATTCAATAAATGAGAGTCATGCTGAACACTTAATTGCTTAGCAGTGGGTACTGCAAATAGATTTTACCATAACTTTAGCTTATCTGAGCTGGAAACTTCTGTTGTTCTGCTCTTTCTCTGGAACTCATTCTCATCACATATTGTTGAACCAAGTGCAGGAGTTGTATTATAGAACAAACATTTGATAAATTTTGATCTAAGAATAACTGTAAAAAAATACTATATGATGTGTTTATTGATGCCTTTAGAGCTTCCCCATGTTTGTGCTATTAACTAAATCTTTTCTGCTTTGGGAAACCATCAGTGTGAGCCCAGCAGGATCTAATGTGTTCTATTTGCAGGATCCATGTCTTTGGCCATAAGTACTTCTAGATGGAAGAAAAGAATATTATTTTGTACTCAGATGTTCCTGGAATTAGCTTGTTAGGGGTAAGGCTGGTAGTTCTTGACACATCTGAAAAAATATATTTTTTATGTATTTTTAGGAGCAATTTGAGTGTGATCACAGCTATATAGTCAGGCAAGAGAGAAGGATCCCTCTCTCTGAGCTTCACAAACTCTATCTAGTCCTGTCCTTCACAGTATGTGGTGTACTGTGATATCATCGGTATCATTTGTAGTTCCAGGTCCTAGAAGGACAAAGAAATTAAGAATGAGGAGTCTGGGTATAATACAAACTAGTAAAATGGCAGCAGAAGTAGATTATATATTCCATTCGGGTAGGAAGAAAAATGATACATCTCACAAAAATACAAGGGAATGAGTAGTAAAATGATTTCTGACTGTTTATACCCGAACAGCTGTGACCTCACTACTCTCTGGAATTCGGAAGAAAGGGATTCTTCCAATTAGAGATAGACAACCATACCAGTCATTAAACACAGCTATAAACAGTCTGTAATGGGCTGTCAAGCAGCAACTTACATTGAAACTGGGGGGCTATAACATGCCTTTGCATTGAGGCAGAAGATACAAAGCAATCAAAGGAGCATTGATTAATGGCCATTACTTAACACATAAATGTAACAGTAAAATATAACTGTAGCCCCTTTAGAACTAATTTCATGTGTTCATTGCTTTGGTTTGTGCTCCAGATTGGATCTAAATGCAAAAAGAAAAAATGAACAGGGCTGGTTGCAGTTTAGGAGAGCTCATGGTTGATTGACTGAGTAGTAAAAACAGGGCTAGACAGAAACTCCCTGGCTGCAAATCAGTGCCCAGCCCAGCTGCCCACCAACAGGGAGCAGGTGGCTCTACTTCACTTTGTGTTTGCCAGTGTCTTCTCTTCATAAATAGTACCTGGAGATAGAGAAACTCGGATTGATATTCTGCAGCTGAGCCAATGTGCTTCTCTGCCGACTAAGAGGTAGCCCTCTGCTTGAATGATAAAGTAAATCATAAAAAAAAGAGATGGGAGGAAAAATAAGACTGTGATGAATCATCTGATCATCTTCCTTGCCAAAACAGGATTATTACCAACTGTGCTCAAATTAGAGTTTTATGCAAAGTAGTTTTTAGAAAACCTGAGCTCTGCAGGATTTTCTCTGGAAAAAATGCCATATTTATTTTCCTTTCGAGATTAAATGCTGAATTGTGCAATGCTGCTGTCAATTACAACTATGCCAATCAAAAAATGTCCAAGTGTCTTCCCTCTTCTCAATGGTATGAAAATAAGCTGACTATCCAGCTTTGACTAAAAGTTGTACTTGTGGTTGTATGTTCCACGCCCCAAGATAGAGAGATAGTAAGAACAACTGAGCAGTAACCTATGAGCTAAGCTCTTTGGGGTCCTTTGGGAATTATAAGACTTCATGGACACAGACCTATTTCCTACTGGTATTTTTTTTCTGATACAGGATAATGAGCCACCTTGTCAAAGGTATCTGGATTTTAAAAAAATGTGGAGGCAGCAAAGGGAGTTAGGTACTAAAGTTCTCATGCCCACCAATTCAGTTACCAAATTAAGTGAAATACTGAATAGAAACTTCCAGGAAAGACTGGTGTCTGTAGCTGGAATGTCTGTATGGAATTACAATAGCTTTGAAAGCCCTTGAAAGTATGAATATTTTGTACATCTTAGGAAAAAAGAATATCCTAACTGCTAATGGATTCAGTAGGAAGCAGCTCTACATTATGACCACCTCGCTGCCTGAATGCCCTGTTAGTTTCAGAGAGCCCTTGTATACTAACTTTAACTTCCCGTAGTCTTTATACATGACTTAGTTGTGTTTTTAGGAGAATAAGTGCCCCAGACAATATTGTCATATTGTTATGACAATAACTGAGAAAATACAGCAAATACAATACAAAAATAGGTTCTTTTAGACATTTGTTCGTAATAAAATAAATGTGATAGTGGTAGGAACACAAATCAGTAAGTAGGAATGACAGTTGTCTGACTTAGTAGCTAGCTACCTATGAAGACAGAATGTATCAAGAATTGTAAGCATAGAAATAGAGTTAAAAACACATTATTAAATTTCTGGTGCCTTTTATTACCAGCTCATAAGGGTTTCTTAGTGTGATTTTTTTTAGTTATAATTTATTTAGTCTACTTTTATATGTTGCAAACTTGCTTCTATAACTCCTCTTGGGAGACTCTTTCTCAAACAAATCCAACATTTGCAGTATTTTGGCTAATATGTCTTAAAATAATTAAATTCTAATTGGTGGCTGTTAATAATACTCTAGAATGCTTCATTATAGCTATTTTTGTACTTCAATTTTCTACCTGGAATATTTATTCTCTATACTAAGGTTTTCAATCACCTTAACTCTTGTGAATGTGTTCTGATTTTTCTTAAGCCTTGAGCCTATACAAAAGCCATATGTATTGCCAAGCTAAAGTCCTTAGTGCACCAAATCTATTTATTCTATTATACTCCTTATGCATGCTATCCAAACACTTTAAAAACATATACATACATATAAAGTGTTTATATACAAAAGCTAGGGAAAGGGAATTATGCTCAAGAAAGACAACCTCAGGATTTAATTAACTGTTCCCAGACTCCTGAGCCCTCCTCAGGGCAGCCAGGTGTGAGCTCACTGTCCATGCACAAAGACAGCAGACCTCGAGGTATTACAACCGAGATCAAAATAAATACCCAGGGCCTTTTCCCCAGCTCCCCTTTCCTGTGTGCCAATATTGTGAATCTCCATAGGATCCTGGGCTGTGAGACAACCCGGGTGGCACCAGGTCTGTGTGCTGAACGCCTCAGTGCCTTTCTGCAGCTGAGGCACCACATTTGCTTGTCTGCACCCTAATGCTGAGCTCCACCTCACTCTGCCATCCAGACATGAGCCAGTAGCTCTGCTTATGGTTTGGAAACTTCCCTGAATCACAAAAACTATGCAGTTTTCCTATCTGTTTCTCATTTTCATTAGGGATCACTTGCATATT